>NC_136063.1:609857257-611339132 GCF_964261635.1 Lissotriton helveticus | reverse complement strand
CTTTGCTGCTTGCCATTTTGCAGTTTTAAAAGTGCACAAAACCCTTTCTGCTGCTCAGGGACTCAGCTCTGCTCCAACTGCCTTTCCAGAAGCTTCTAATTAGTTGCAGCTGCCTGTGTAGCCACTTCCTGGTAGGGAGGGGGAGGGTGGTAGCACCTGATTGGCTGCCTACTTTAGTTTCACTTTTGTTTGCTTTCCGATTTGGTATTTACCGAATCGGTATTTACCCATTCGGTATTTACCGATTCGGTATTTCCTATTCATTCCTATGGGCCAAAATGGGGAATACCGAATCGGTAAATACCAATTCGGTTAATCCAGATTCGGTAATTTCCGATTGTCCGATTCCGAATTTTACCGAATTGGTATTTTTTACCGATTTTTTATCTACATACCATTTTTCGGTTTCTAAAATACCGATTCGGTAAAATTCCGTATTTTAGAATCGGTAAAATAGGATTACCTACATCTGGCCCTTAGCACTTTATATGAAGAATCAGAACAGGGAGGCTTAGCTCTTCCGAATCTCAGGGACTATTACTATCCTTATTTTGCACAATATTTATCTAGATTCAAACCTCAAGTGCAACCAAACCTCTTTATTAATAGTTTTATGATTTTAATGTGTAAGGAAAGTCAGATCCACTCCCCCTTGTCAATCTTTAAATACCTTAAACTGGTCCGTTATAAGTGTCTTCAATGGCTTTTCAAAAAACGACAGGCTCCCTGTAATTAACTCAGCCACTTTACTAACTGGCATTTTACCATCAGCAGGAATTACACAATCCTCAGAACTCACATTAAAGTGGGCCTTGGTTGGATTTCGTAAGGTCTCAGACTTTCTGAGGAATGGAAGATGGTTGACTATGACCGAAATTTCGCAATTGATTGTTAATGATTTTATTCTTTTGGGCTCATATAACATCTTCCACAAATTCCTTGCTGAATTAGATGTATCCCAATTTAGCGAACAACATCAGCTAGTTAATGAACTTTTAGAGGATGTATCCGGCAGAAACCTGGGGCTTGGACAAAGCGTTTAGCCTTAGTAAGGGGCCTGGATCTTGGACAGAAGGCAATTAAAAAATGGATGAATCTTGAAGACTTAGAAATCTCTGCTAATATGTGGTCAGTTATTAATAAACTTAATTTCAGCACGCTAAGAGGTGCGAATTAGCGAAGGATGTTGTTTTTTTAGTAAATGGCAACTTTTCCGAACCCCTCTTTCCCTCTCAAAAATGTATGCCAATCAATCAGCGTACTGTTTTCGCTGTTTTAACCATCCTACTGCTACTTGGTCACATATTATGTTGCATTGTCCTAGGATTCAGAGGTTCTGGGAGGATATTTTTTGTCACTTTGAAATTGAATGTTGTATACAATTAGTAGTGAATGATTTGTTAATTATTATTGGTTTTGGTCCAGATCTTCTCCTTCCGGACCAATTAGTCAAATTTTTATACATTGCAATGGCAGTAGCTAGATCACTTTTGTTGCAAAGGTGGCGTACTGATTTGATTCCTTCTGTCCTAGAATGGGTCCATAAGATGAAAGCGGTTAATAGAAGTGAACGCACTTATGCACTAGGTGAACCTACAACATAGCTGGAGGCATTTGGAGTTGCCCTCGTATACCCTTACCTGAGGAGGGTCCCAGCCGCTGCCCGTCTCCCTCCCGCCGCCGCCATTCAAATGCGGCCGCAGTGCGGAGGGGGACTACGTTTCCCAGCGTTCCTTGCGGCAGAACAGGAAGCCGCCTGCCACATTCTCGCGCCTGGAGGCGCTCATAAACATCCTGAGCCCCGACAGAGCGGGTGAACCTACAACATAGCTGGAGGCATTTGGAGCTGCCCTCGTATAGCCTTACCTGAGGAGGGTCCCAGCCGCTGCCCGTCTCCCTCCCGCCGCCGCCATTCAAACATGGCCGCAGTGCGGAGGGGGACTACGTTTCCCAGCGTTCCTTGCGGCGGAACAGGAAGCCGCCTGCCGCATTCTCGCGCTGGTGGCACTCATAAACATCCTGAGCCCCCGCGTCGCGGGCCTGTGCGCGGGCTAAGCCCGGGCAAAGGGCGGGCCCTCTGTGGCCCTCAGAGGCCAGAAGAGGCTGGGCTGGGCCACCCCCCCTTGGCAGCTCTTCTCATCATTCCTGTGACCTATAACAGGTTAGTGATACAGTTTTAGTGACTAAATAACTGTTTAGAATCATGGGGAAAAGGACACCGGCAGTATCCTGGCCAAAAGGTGTGCACAAACTGGCCCAGCCAACAACAACTATTACCACCCCGCGGCCAACACTGACCTCCAGAAGACAATTGATGTTGTTGCTACAGCCATTCAGAATACTGAAAGGCACTTTTCGCTCCCTTCAAGTCTGCCCCCGCATCTCTTAAATCATAACTCAGTGGACTCCTTACTTGCTGCCTCCTATGCAGGCCTACCAGGTATTGACTCTAATGAGAACTGCATAATTGTGGACACGGCCCTTTTGGCACGATTCTCCCCAGGTAGTAGATTATCATCAACACCTACCTTACCCAGGCCCGACATGAACATCAGTCAAGATTCCTGTGCACTATTGGTAATTGATCATCCACACTCTGATGGTAACGATTCTCATGTGGATCCTGATATATCGAACTCTGGGGGTGACAAAAGCGATAGTATTCCTGTGCGAACCCGGGGCCAAAAAGCCAAAAGAAAATTGAAGCATTTAGACACTGAGTTACCATTAAAAACACATAGAAATAAGGGTGGGCGTAAGCGAAATCGGAGGATCTCTGCCACTGCAGAGCAGGAAAGGGACAAGGGAGAAGACGAACTCTTGGCAATCAAAACTCTACCCATAGAAGCTAGCGCGGCATCGGAGAACGAAGTATTCTGGGGGGAGGATGGAGACATTTATGTCCAAACTCTTTGGACCAATTAATCAACAAATCTTAAATTTGGATAAGAGGCTGAGAGTGTTGGACAATAATGTATTAAATTTGGGTATAGGGCAGACTTCAACAAAAAAAACTAATGTTGGGACACTAGGTGGCACTAAGGCGAAAAACAGTCATAATAAATTAATTCCAACTACGCCTCCACCTAGTACAAGTAAAATCCAACCCTTAGTTAAAAATGCCCCCAACTTAAATACAACTAAGGTACCCAGTGTGGCAAGGACGGATCCTAACGCTGATAAAAGCAAAAGGGCCCTAACCCACCAACCAAAGACTGATCCCCAAAATCGACCTACACCGCAACCAACACGCGGAAGATCCCCACCTGCATTAATTTGCCGCCTGAATGCGGGGCATATGCGCTGATCCTGGTCAATGCGCCTAAATTAAAGAATGACCAAGAGGAAAGCGACACAACTCTTAAAAATAAGATCCTCCACCGGCTATCCACAAATTGTAATTTCCCAATGGATGGAGCAAGGGAGATCATCCAAACACAAAGAGTTGGGTGGGTGGGCCCACTGAGAAAAAAGTTTGAGGGAGACTGCGTAGTCATAAACTTTAGTTCCCCTCAATGGCCTAAAAAAAACCTTCCTAATGCGCCATTACCCTCACCATGGGAATTTAATACGACCTTGCTTCCCCTGGAATATTTTTATAGACACCTGGCCCCAATGCCTAATCCCATGACTAACCCGGTCGCGCGGCATCAGGAGCAAAATCTTGGAATCAGGGACCTATATCCATCTTTCCAACTTAACCAAGACCTTGACTTCATGAACGCCCCAGCTCAGAGCCATCAGGCTAAATTCATGGGACATTCTATGCTACACCCACAGTACCCCATTATGCCTCCGCATAATTACAGTGAGAGACCACACTTCAGTTCTAATCCAAATTTATATTTGGTCAGAATGAGTTGAGGCCCTTATATAACATCCCAACCCACAATTGGTTCGAATATGCCCTCTCAAACTTAGAAGACCAGGACTGAATAGGGATAAGGGGAAGCAACAGTGGATGCCAAGATGAAAGTGATGATAATGAGGAACATTTACCCTCCATATCAATTACTCTGACTCAGGAAACATGTGCACAACATTATATCACTACATCTGCAACTACGCTAGAGGTTGTATCTTCTACATCAACTAACCTCGCGCAGAGTACAGCTAAGAATGACAGAAGTAAACCAACTAGACATAGTAATTGCTGTGACTTGTCTATTCTTAGCTGGAATGTGGCAGGGCTAGAGTCAAGATTGTCGAATCCAGAATGGGCTGAGTTATTGGATGGTAAAGACATTTTCATATTTCAGGAGACATGGGCTGTGGAGAATCTCCATATTGAGGGCTACCATTGTTTCAGCGTGACAGCACCCAAGCCTGACTCAGGACGTGCTGTGGAAGGCTTGTTTATTGGTATCAGGATACTGGTCGGTGGCACAATCACAGACCGTTCAAGAGGAAACCCAAATATACAGATTCTAGAGTTCAAGCGAAAGACCCGGATCTATTTAATTAATTTTTATAACAATGACTTTTACTCTGTACCTAACAAAAACTTTGAAGCACTCTCTAAGACTTTACGGAACCTTGAAACCAGTTCTGAAATTGGGGAGGAAATAGGGATCCTAATTGGGGGGGATTTTAATGCGAAAATTCCCAAGAATGGCAGGACTGAGGACAGAAACCACCGAGATCAAGCTGAACGAAGGAGAGGTGTGGCTCACTGGTTAGAGGCGGCAGACCTGTAAGCAGAGAACGGCCCGGGACCAGGGTTCAATTCCCGACGCGGCAGGGTCTTGGACCAGGGTCAACGGACTCGATAATTCTCGCCTCAGTGCCTACTCTAACCAGGGAACACACTCGGTAGCTCTGGGCATTAAGCTTGCCTCATCTCTACAACGGCCCCCCACAGATGCCGGAGATGCCTGGTTTCACCCTGGAGATACCCAGAAAGGGACCATCTCACAGGGAAAACCAGGGCGGGTTCCCCAGCGGTCTACAGCGCCAGGACACTCGGGTAGAGTAACAGTGCGCTTTACAAGTATCCCACATTTACATTTACATTTCACTGAACTAGTCAACATACTAACTGAGCACACTCTCAGCAACGCTATGGACACAAGCTATACCCCAAGTGTATCTCATGCTCCTACGTTCAGAGGGCGGGATTGTTCCTCTACAATCAACTTCATTTTTATGACTCCCCATTTATTAGACAGTGTAATAAAATCTACGGTGGTAGAAACCTCGTTTGGTGACCACAATCCTCTCACTGTGACCTTAAAATTAGGTCCAAACAAGGTATATGCCAACTTAAATGGGGCAAGAGATATTACACCCACAGGTGATGGCCTGTGCCTGAAATGGACGGGAGTCGATAGTGGGGAAATACTAGAAAGTGTAAATAGGGAACATCCCAAGCTTTTTAATTCTTGCCTAACTACAGATGGGAACTGCCATAGGATAATTGATGATTTTGGCAAACTGTGCTTAGCAATAAAAACCTCCCTGTCAGTTCCATTACCAAAAGAGCAGAAAGAACCCAGGTGGTTTGATTCTGCCTGCTCGTTAGCAAACAGGGAATTGTGTAGGGAATTAACCATTAAACCAAGGTGCCCACTAGAGGTACAGGCAGCCAGGAAACTCTACAAACTTAAAATAGCCAAGAGGAAGGCGCGATTACTGACAAAAAAATGGGAGTCGCTGGTTGGGAACTCGAATCTGAAAAACAGCGGCCCTTTTTGGTCAGCCGTTAGGAAAATGCATGAAATGGGCAAACAACTAACCCCAATCAGTTGCAATATAACTAGCAACTCTTGGGAGGCCCATTTCTCCAAAATATACGCCGCCCCACCTTTCTTCGTGGCCAGCTCCACGGCTTGGAGATTGATCTCTACGAGGTGGAGATGGCCATCAAAGAGAGCCTCGGAAACAAGGCCCCAGGCCCTGATGGCCTGCCCATAGATATAATTAAGCACAGTCCGGATCTATGGGCACCAATCCTGCTTAATGTTTTTAACAGCCTTCCTAAAGCACCTATGCCCTCTACTTGGGCAACAAGTACTATAGTTCCAATTTTCAAAAAGGGCAAGAGATCAGACCCAGTGAATTATCGTCCGATTTCCCTATTGGACAACACCTTAAAAATTTTGGGGCGAATAATCTATAATCGGGTGGTAGAGTGGACTGAAGATACGGGTCTACTGGACCCGTGCCAGATGGGATTCAGAAGCAGGGTGGGGACGGTCGAGCAATGCTTGAATCTGAAACTGATTATTGACAAGTATAGCATTGCACGATCGTCCCCTATCTACCTTGCGTTCATGGATCTTTCATCCGGCTTTGATCTAGTTAACAGATCCAAATTGTGGGCAATTCTTTAAACTATGGACTGGACGAGGCTCTTGTTAATTTTCTGGCATACCGCCACACTGACCTCAAAGCACAAGTTAGGATTGGGGCGGGTGGAGAAGTATCGGGACCCATTAGTATCGGTAGAGGGGTAAGACAGGGGTGCTTTTTAGCACCCCTGCTGTTCATTATTTATATTAATGGCCTGGCAAAGGCCCTAAAACAAGTGACTAGTGATGTACCAAGTATCCAGGGGCAACCTCTGCCAGTTTTATTATATGCTGACGATGCAGTGTTGATGGGACGAACACCAAATGCCCTTCGTCTACTCGTCAAAGGGTTTGTTCAATACATGGAGGGCTTAGACCTGCGCGTCAATTTAAAAAAATCTTTTATCATGCCATGTGGTCCGGGGAAACGCAAGCTCAATACTATACACATAGGGACAGATAAATTAGAATCTGTAAATATATTCCCATATCTTGGTTTGACTTTCGCTGCGAACGGCTCATGGAGCGGGCATACAGCCCACGCCATGGGCAAGTTCTCGAAAGCCAACAATTCCATTTTGAGTTTGCCCCGACTGAAGAAAACAGGTGCCACTAGAGCCATTTTAAAAAATGTTAAGCTACAGTGCTTACCAGTAGTCACATACGGGGCTGAGGTTTGGGGATTGAGAAAAAGCCCCAGCATCCAGCAAGAAGAAGGCCGATTTTGTAGGAAAATACTGGGTGCCCCAATCTCATCCTCTGAATTGATTTGCCATGAGGAACTTAACCTCCCCTACGTATGCGACTTTAGTAGATCTAGACCAGTTCTTTTCTGGATTAGGATCTGGTGGAACAAATAAGCCGTCTTAACGCAAAACATTATAAAATACTGTCTTAAATGCGACCGCGGCATGCTGATCCCCTGGCTCGCGGGAGTTCTAAAAACACTGAGCGACGTGAACAGGGAAGATCTTTTTTCCGACCCAAGTAAGATTGAACCTAAAGACAAAACTGAGGTCAAACACGCACTGTATGCACTTTATAATTCAGAACAAATGGAAAGGGAAATCCTCAAATCAAATGTTGTGACTTACTTGAGGAATGATCTAAGTAGGAGAAATCTCGCACAATACCTCACTCTACCCATGACTAACTGGGAGAGAACACTGTTGTTCCGGCTGAGGGCGGGCTCAATAACATTTTTGCTGGGCTTTCCCTTGGGCTACCAGCACACAACAGATTATAATCCATGCCCGTGTGATGGTATTAGTAAACAAAATGATTTGCACTTTCTATTTTTCTGTAAATTTTATCTAAAATATGTTAGCTGTTTTTTAACTCTGTATTTTAGGAAACACAGACCCCTTTTGTTAGGGGAGTCCTATTCAATGTTACTTTCCCTGGACACAGATGAATTAATTCACCGCACTAGCACTTTTTTGAGACATATAACATATGTACGCAAAACTATGGAAAACCCCTGAAAACAGTCTTATGAGAAATGTGTAGATTTTAATAACTCATGAATTTTTGTAAACTTGTATTTGGTGTGTAATTGTATTGTTTTTATTGTGGTACTTTTATGAATTTTATGAAATTCGAATAAAGGTCTTTTGAACTTGAACTTGATGCACTACGTGTGGGGGTGTTTTAGGAAGTTCGGAAAAATCTGGGCTACATACTTGGATTAAGATTAGTAGGGGTCACTGCCTTATGCATGCTGTCAAAAAGCTAACAGTATTTTTGTCTGTTTTTTGTATTTGTTCCTGACTTTGTAGCGCTTTATGTATTATTTATTAATTCTTGAAAATCTAAATCAGGCTTAATGGAAAACTCTTTTTATGGATGTATTGGTTTTAATGTATTGTAATTTTTGGACTTCAATAAAGAAATGTATTTAAAAAAAAATGTTTTATAATATGATCATTAATGAATTCTGGATAATGAAATTTTTTTAATGGCTGCAACATTTCTTTAATAAAATATAGGTGGCACAATTGTTTTATTTGGTTACCGAAGAGAATGGATCTTCTTTTTTGACTTAATACACACAAACACAGGCATACACAAATGATGATTGCATGTGACCGCATAATAAAGTAAGAATTATTGGCCTTACCAGTGCTTGGTGCACCTATTTTACTGATGAGGTATAGTAAGAAGCCCTCCTCAACAAAGCAGGGTTTTCATTTGGAGCACAGAAAAACGAACAGCCATAGAAGACAACGGCAGCCCCACCAGAGAGGTTTTATTATTTGTTGCATAAAGGGTTCACAATCTTAAACCACAGTCAGGAAAAGTCAAAGTTACGGACAGTAAAAAAATATACAATATTTTATACTACAATGCAACCTACTTGTACCGCCCATAGAAAGCAACATAATTATTTAACTGTGTGTGATCATAACATGTGAAATTTGAGAAACCATAGAAGAGAGTTCAAATATTGAGCATAAACATAAGTTACTCGATTTGCAAGCAATCTCATCTGAATGCATTCAGTCTCAGATTTTCATATAGTGCGTGTGGAGGGGGTTGCGTTGGTTTAATGCAACCCAATGCAAAGTCTTTTGCTGGGATTTACAAAGCATAGCAAACTGCAAGTTTTGTTGCTTTATATCTAATTCCATGGGTGGTGTATTGGAGTTCCTGAGCATCCACCCATGGATTTTGATGCAAACCCAAATGTACAATGAGTTGCATATATGGGTTTGCGCCAAGATGGTGCACCTTCTAAGGGCCAGATGTATGTCTGACCTATTTGCGACTCCCAAATTGCGTCGCATTTGCGGTTCAAACATTGGGATGTACTACAGTGTCTGAGGCAATGTTTGCAATACCTAATGAGGTCGCAAATTGCATGCCTCATGAATATTAATGAGGCTGTCACAATTTGTGACCTCTTTGGGAATGGCTAGCACTCACAGGGGATGATGGGCTGCTGGGGTAAGCAGACCACCATGTCTGTGACTGCTTTCTTAATAAAACAGTTTTTTTTAAAGCAGCACATTTTCCATTAAAAAAAATAATTAAACTTTTCCGTTTAATTTTTTAAGGGCAGGCAGTGGTCCAAAATATTTACGTACACATTCACAAAGGGGAAGGGGTCCCCTGGTGACCCCTTCCCGTTTGCGAGTGCTTTACTACCTATTTGAAGTAGGTGGTAAACTGCGAATGTTTTGTGAAACAACAGTACATGGCATGGTGACTCGCTATTAGGAAGGGACGCCCCCACCTAAGAGCAAGAGTCGCAAATGCTATTTTGCTAAATAGCATTTGTACATGCCTGGAACCTATTTTGCAGTTGCAAACGGGCCGATCTTCCATTTGCAGGCAAAAAAAAGGCCTGTACATCTGGCCAGTAGTCTGCGCTGATGAGAAGAAATATCTTTATTTCTATTCATTATCCCCTTCATTCCATATCTGCTGCATTTTGCAGTGCACATAGAAAGAAGGAAAAGCCTCCAAGGATATTTCTTGAGCAGGAAGAGAGCCCTTCTTACCCAAACACTATCCTGAACAGGCACCAGTGCACTATGGCACAAGGGTGCCTGTGTTGATACTAGGCAGCCGAAAGTTGATCAGCAAAGGGACAGAGCAAAACTGCGCCATTTGTTTGAAGGTATGGTGCAGTTCTTATCTCTCCCATTCTTGCAATGCAGCACAACCACTTCACTTGCTACTCTGCATTGTGTGAAACCTTCAAAAATCTGTCCCGGATGTAGAGTAAGAGAGACATGTGGGAGATAGAGAAGAAGGCGAAAGAGAGCTTGGCACAGAGAAGAGGAGCGAGTGAAAGAGGAGGGTATTAAAGAGAGAGAGAGAAAGAGGAAGTCAGAATGGGAGTGAGAGAAAGAGACACCAAAAATGTGTGAGAGCAAGCAAAAGAGGGGTTGGTAGAAAATGAGAGAGTAGGTGGGAGTGACAGAGAATGCACACAACCAACAGGAAGAGAGACGTGGGAGGCTGAGAGATAGACCCAAGATATGGGAAAGGAAGAGGGTGAGGGGGAAAGAGAGAGCGAAATATGGTAAAGGAGAGCATGGTAAAAGAAGAAAGAGGGAGGAAGAAAGATTGAGGGAGAGAGGAAGAGAAAGATGAGGGAGATAAAAGCTGTATAGACCAGATTATGCATATACATATAAGTGATACAAGTAATTTAACATTTTCTAATTGTACTATTTTATAGATTCTCAGACAGATTAAACTACAGCCCTTCAAGAGGAGATTATCTGAACTTCTTGCAGTGAAGCTGGCTTTATGAATTGTGTGGACATGCTGTCAGTCAATGAGCCAATAAAACTACTTACTTACCATCCTCGGAAACCTCGGAGCAGAATTTACTTTCACCTGGGAGCTGAAATCAGCTTGAATGTCGACTTAAGGCATGGCAGAAGGCATGTTTAAGAGATATGAGCATACAAATTCATAAGAGAAAGATTCTGATCTCTGTACTTCAGCGATAGTTTTCTCTTTCTCCAACAAGCCTTCTACTACATTGTACCTTCTGTTGTTCACAGCTAAGTGATGCTTATTAATTTCATGTTCCATGAGGTTTAGAGTGCTTTACCAGCACAGAAACAAGAAGCACTTTTTTGGAAGACAAGTACATACCTTCTGCCCAATCAAAACCTGTACTCCCAACATGTGGGAGGAGCCAAAGCCCCTTTAATGGTGAATCTCACATAATTGTCTCACATAATTGTCTGGGGACAGCTGTTAAGTCAGATCTGAAAAAGAATTAATTCATGCATGGGGCCAGAATTTTGTTTCACGCACACATCCCAGGAAGCTTTCTATTTGGCATTTTTGGGAAAGGCTCTGACTAAAATATAATTCTACTCCCAGAAGTAGTTTGCTGTATTGCTAACAGCTACATAAAAACAGGAATTTCTGTATATTGAATCTGCGCTGCTTCTCATTTATAAAAATCCACTGCTGCAGCAGAATCCTTTTAATATTCAGTTACGTTAGCTTGTGTTAGTAAGGTGGAGCGGGGACATTATTCCTTGTGTAAAACAGACCCCCCCAGGATATTGATAGAGCGCATACAGCATTCTAATTATAGGGGTGCATCATACCCATAGTTTAAACGCACCCATATGTGTTTTCAGTATCACTATGTAATATGTGTAAAATGCATTTATTCTACAAGTTAACCAGGAAATGTAATGTGCATGTTACATTGAATTTGTATGTAATAGAAGACACCATTATCTCTATATGCACCTGTGTAGGAAGACATTATATTCATAGTAATGTAATCGTGTGTGTTAAAGTTGACTGCAGTCTAGGCCCCAAACTGCAGGATGTGTTTACGGTTTCACTTCCTCAGCTACTGAAGAATTAATTGAATGTATCTTTGTTTGTGCTAGAACAGTATGCTCTCATCCCATTGTAGGTAGAAGGAATTTATCCTCATTATTTTTAGTTTAAGGAGATAACTGGAATCTCTTTGAACAGTCTGAGAAGCAAGAAGGGAGGATATTGTCTGTTCCTGGCCTATCTACACTTCAAGGTCACAAGAAGCGAAGAAGATTTAATTAAAAAAGTCATGGAAATTCACTGAAACCCTGAAAGTGAATTAATATGTCACTTGATACATTTAGGAGGGGGCTGAAATAATTCCTTTTTTATTGTGCACATCGTGCACAGGGACAGGAAAAGCAGACTTCTAGATTTTCGGAGGAGAAGGAGGATCATGAAAACAAGCTCCCTAGCTTTAAGCTAATTGACCTATTTGACGTGAGTACTTCTGAGGAAGTCTACACGTGCTGACACCTTTGAGAACTAAACTAGGGGAACCAGCTACAACTATCATTTATGAGAGTAGTGTAGGGAAAGATATTCCATGCACTCTTTCCTAATGAAAAGTGATTTGGACTCCACCTCCATCTTGGGTTATATACTAATCTTGGAGTTTATTGTTTTGTGTCTCTTTTGCCGAATCAATTATATGCGCAGATTTGGCTCCGTATTGATTTTCCTGTATTTATATTAATTTATTTTGCAGTGTGTCTATATCCAATTATTTTTTGCCTTATATTAAAAATCCATAAATGGAATTCGAGTTTGTGGTCTTTACAGCATGACTACATTGTAAGTATACAGGCAAATAAAAGACCATCATAGCTGAACTTGGATAGTAAGTCAAGGCCCAAGTTTGGCTCTATCAAATGGTAGCAGAGGATGCTTTGCCTTTAAAGTGAGGGGAAATTGAGGGATTTAGAGTAGAAGCAGAGAAAATTCTGGCTCTGGACTTGGCATAGAAAACGGCGGAAGAACGGTGATTCACGGAGATCGACGGATGCTGTCGTTGTGTCGGAAGCAGTGGTAGAGTGGGTATGAAACTGTATGGAATGTTAGATTGCGGTGATATTTTGTTCGTGTGTTGTCTTGCAAAGTGAGAATGTGTCTTGAGTGATTGTAGGTTAATCGGTTTACTGTGGTAGGTGGCAGTGGTAGAGTGGGTATGAAACTGTATGGAATGTTAGATTGCGGTGATATTTTGTTCGTGTGTTGTCTTGCAAAGTGAGAATGTGTCTTGAGTGATTGTAGGTTAATCGGTTTACTGGTCTGGACACGTGCAGATCAGGACGTTTGGTGGGCAGACTCAAGAGAAGTCCAAGATCCCGGGATAGTTGTATATGTAATTGTCCGGTTGAATTGTGGGTGTCGTGAAGCACTATCGATGATCAACTTGTTGTAGGGAACTGTGTGTGCATGAAGAGTAATGTCGTGGTGGAAAGCCTCAGGTACCAGGGATAGACTACAGCGATTAGGTGACCAACGCAGGTCGGGGATCACATCAGAGGTTCTTGTAAGAGTGTTCTATCGATCTTTTAGCGGACGGACAATTACTTGTTTATGTGACTGTTAGTTATTGTGGTTGTAGTAGGAAGCAGCTACTTGGTTAATAACTTTGGTTATACAGTTACTTGTGTGTAAATGTGTGAGTGAGAGTGTGCGAAAAGAAATTATAAAGGAGGGTGAGCCGCTGCAAGGAGGGAGTTGTGACGTCAGAAAGAGCAGCGCTGGGATAGGTCAGTTGGTGTAACACCACGCTGGGATTGGCTGAAGTTCATTTACAGTTTAATATTGTATTTTGGATTCCAATTGATTGATTTTGCAATGAGGGGTTTCAAGGTATTGCGCAATATTTGTAGAGGTGATGCAGGAGTGGTAACTCGGGTGGGAGAAGGAGCTCCAATAGAGGATACCCCAGCACATTATATGGCAACCAATGTAGGACTCCATACTATAGTGTGGTTGCAGAATTGGCACAACATTACAGAGAAGGAGTGAGACTTGGCTTTTCCTTGTTATGAGTCCTTTTGGATGGAAGTATTGTACCAGCTCAGGGGAGTGATGAATGCTCTGAAGCCTCCGCCCGGACCAACGCAATTTGAAGCTTTAGATGCATTGATGAGAGCAGTGATGGTAAAGAAAAGAGAAGCTACACAGGGAAGGATAAGAAGGGCAACAAAGGCATATCAGGATGCTAGGTGGGACGCACAGTTGAAGAGGTGGAGAGTAGATACTATAGAGGGAGAAGGCCCTATATCCATTTAGGTTGCTAAAAGGAGGATCTGAAGGACAGAGTAAGACAGAAGAAGGCAGTCACAAAGACAATAGCTTCTTAGAGAGATTGTTAGCAGATCGTCCTCCAACTAGTGATTCCAGGTCAGAGCAAGAAAGAATGCAACAGCCTGGGGAAGCGTCAAGGATAGATCAGACAGGTTCAGAAGAACAGACAGCAGGAGTACGAGGGAGAGTCGTAGTAGGAATCAGGGTCCCAGGAGGTTCTGGAGGGCCAGGATTTGTGGACACCGAGCAAAATGGAAGTGCCTGTGCTAGACCGTTACCAGGCTCTCAAACGGTACCATTACAGTTGAACACATGGTTTCGAATTAAAACCCAAACAAGAGGGCAGATGAAAGACAACAACAACAGAGCAGAAAAAGCGAAGAGACTATGACAGGGGGAAGCCTTACTAGAAGTTTGGTTCAGGGGCCAGTGGAAGCTAGCACCCCATTACCAGCTATTGCTGATCTATCATGGATGGACAGTGGGTCGGAACGAAGACGTACAGGTGCTTTGGCAAATTCTAGGTCAGATCTTAATGTCGGTCCAACCAGTGAGGGAATCAATGCTACCAAGAGAAGAGCGAGATATGAGGCCACACGCCCCTAGAGTAACGTTCCCACCACAAGGGCTGTGTGAAGGTAATCATTGGAGAAGTTGAAGTTTTGAAAGAGAAAGTCATTCAGTACTGAGAATGGAGGAAAGTGCAATTCCACGAAGGACACAAAGTTGTGGCAGGGAAGATTTTGGAAGTGAACAGAGTCAGAGACTGATACAGGTAGCAATAAAGGCACCATTGTTAGATGTGGTTAGATTAAAAATTGAGATAGATGAAGTAATAGAAGGGAATCTGCCATTGGAAAGGATTGAAACATATGATCCCTGTGAATTGCTATTTATAGCTAAGGTTGTCAATAAGAAAGCAAAGTGCGCTCATGAGGCGTTGCTACAATTAGCAAGACAATATGAGGTGGATTTAACAACAACAAAAAGTTGATGCAGGGAAGTTGCAGATTGAATTACACTGATCAGGATTTAGAGGAAAAGTGAACCACAGGATTAAAAGAGCAAATTAAAGATTTGATAATAGCAATGAGGCCATGGAGAGCATTGGATACATGGGACGAAATATGGGCCAAAAAGAAGAGTACCAAGAAGGTGATAGGAGATACTCCGCCTCCAGGTGGAGGGATAGGAGCAGCAGGAAATTTCCCCCTGAGAGAAGGACAGAACGAAGGGTATGTACATGTGCCATGGAGTAGGGGTGATGTGGCGGCTTTCACTCATGATTTTTCACGGCTGAGAGAAAAACCTGCCGATTGGTATAAACAAACTGATCCTTTTGTTAAAATCTCGAAGGTGTTGTGGATCGGTTTGAATACCTTGTTTGATATAGTGGTTCCGGGTATTTTGTGGACTGCTTGCAAGGTTGCTATTGATTGGCCTACTGCGGAACCACCTATAGATGCGTTACCAAATGGTCCTTCAGCGGAAGTGATAAAGAAATATGAACAAGTGATTACATGGTTGCAGTCTAAAGTAGCTCTGCAAACTGTCGATTGGCTTAAAATTGATCGTACTACTCAAGACCCCAAAGAGTCTGTGCATGATTATTATGAAAGATTGTTGGTGGCGTTTAAACAACATAGTGAATTGTATACTGTGGAGCCAAAAGACACAGGACAGTTTGTGTCAAAATTTGTATTAGGATTGAGAACCGATATTGGTTTAATGATACAGCACCACTTGATATGTTGGCAGAATAAGTCTGTTGACGAAATTCTGTGATATGATAAATATTGCCGTGAACAGGTGGAATCAGCACAAAAGAAGACAAAGGAAAAGTTGATGTTAGTACAGTTGAGGAATGCTGAACAGCCAGATTGGGGGCAAGGAGATGGAGGAGTGATAGGTCGTGGAAGAGGAAGTGGTAGAGGAATGAACCAACAGCAAATCGTGCCACAACCTGGACAGGGTAGAGGTAGAAGTGCTGAGGTTGGTATGGGTGCCGAGTGGGTGGCAAATATAAAACGTGTGATTATTGTCACAAAATTGGGCATTTGAAGTGCGAGTGTAGATCAAATCCAGTAAATCAATTGCAATATGAAGGGAATAAAACAAGGACACTTATATGTTTCCTTCATCGACTTGAAGGCAGCTTTCGACTCCATCCCAAGAGATTGTCTGTGGAAATCTCTGCAGATACAGGGATTCCCAGAGGATATCCTAACCCAGATCAGAAGGCTTAATGAGGGGTACTTCGCAAAGGTCTGCTGGGGTGTAGGAGGTGATCTCACAGACGAAATCGCGGTTAGGAGAGGTGTGCGCCTGGGCTGTGTGCGCCCACACTGTTCCTATTATATGTGAATGACATGGTAGAGTACTTGCAATTGGCCTTACATGACACACCCAAGCTTGGAGGAAAGCATATTTGTGCTCTCACATTTGCTGACGACACAATATTGCTGTCACAAAACCTGAAGGGGCCTCCAAAATCTACTTGATAGCCTCAATTGGTATTGCAAAATAAAAGGATTAGAGATAAACCCTAACAAAACTAAGTACATGGCTATCAAACCACATAAAAACTTCCCAAAAAGATTAGCTTTGAATGGGGAGCTTTTGGAGTGTGTTCCAAACTTTGTATATTTAGGCGTCACAATAGATTTAAACCTCACAGAGGAGTTGGCCTAATGGCTATGGCGCTCGAACTCGGACCTGAGGATCTGGGTTCGAGTCTCGGTAATGACGCAAAAAAAAAACTATCCTGTGATTCTGGGCAAAAAACGTAATCACCCCGTGCCTAACAAAAATGAATGTGTCCTCATGTAACTTAACTGGTGCTATGTAAAGCGCTCTGATACCCGATTCAGATTCGGGTCAAGTTCGCGCTATTTAAAACACTGCAACAAAAAAAACCCAAAAAACAAATCCAACACCATGTTAATGCAGAATTCTATTCCTATCGCGAAGAAGCAGCATTCGACTGTATCCAAGGCTATTACTCCTGCGCTAGAAGTTTATAAAGCCAGAGCGCAATCTGCCTCACTCTATGGATCTGAGTTATGGGGGGCGACAATTTGCAGCCATTAATTATTGGGGAAAACCAAATCCTGAGAATGTTTACGCGTTTACCAAAAAGTACCCAATGACCCCAATCACATACGATATTGGGATAAAAAGGCTAGACCATATTGCTATTTGGAGACTTCTGACCTACTGGATTAGAATCTGGACAACAGTAGAATAAGAGACTTATAGACAGACTCTGAGGGAGCTCCTGCAATTGGATGTATTTGTTACCCTGCCCTGGCTGGCCCATGTTCGTAAATGGCTCTCAGGTCTAGGCCTGAGCCGGTACTGGGCAAACCCAAACCTGTTGATTCCTGACTCAAAGAGAGAGATCAGAAATGTATATTGGGAATTTATTTTGCATAAAATCACTTTAAATCTCGAGTCAGGGAGACTGACATCATAATTTCTGTCTTTTAAAATGACCCCGAGTTTTGAGCCTTTCTTAGATGAGACCGAACCACAATTGGCAAAATCACTCTACTTGAAATTTAGGTATGAGATAATCCAAGTCAACACCTTCACAACCAAATGGGTAAAGTCTGATTCGATCGAAAGGGACTCTAGATGCACGTTATGCCTATCAGGCGCGAATGCGGATATTGCCCATGTCTTGTTTTTATGCACAGCTTATGTAACACCTAGACGAAAGTGGATTAAGCACATGTGCAGAAGACTGAATAGTAGGAGCTATCTAGAGGTACTAAGAATATTAAAATCTGATAGCTCCCAACTTGTGGTACTGGGTGTTAGTAAATGTCTGTTGGCTGCCAGTTATACAAGAAATAAGAAAGGGCAAAAATCGCAAAACATTTTAAATACTCAAAAGTTTTTTTACAGCACTTGAGACAGAATTAGAGTTGTATGTGTCAATTGAATAGTAATGTATGTACTGTATCTATAACAATTTCTAAAGAACTCATGATCTCAGAGTAATGTTTTAGCTAAGAAAAACATATCATTTTTATAGGCTTTGTTTCTAAGTATTTTATCTTTGAAAATCTGTTTTTATACATTTGTACTAGATGGGTTAAAACTGAAATATTTTAAGGATGTGTTTCCATGCTCTAATGATTCATTCAATCGAATAAAGAGATTTTTGAATTTGATGAAGGGGAGGGAGGGATGCCAGAAAGCGTGAATACTGTGATAAGACCTAGATCCATGTATGAGGGTATCTGTGAGTCCCAAATGCAAATAACGCAACCTCCTAGAATACCCATGAATAATCAGACATGGAGGCAGAAGCCTTACTTTGATATAAAGGACAGATCAGAACAAATACAAGACCCCTATGAGTACCAGAGTGGGGAGCAGGGAGAATGCACTTTGGGTACTTCCCTGGAAGTGGACCAAAGCGGACCATTCGTAGACGCAAAGGTGAACGGACATCCTGTTACTTTTCTGTTAGACACTGGAGCTGCACGGTCCACAGTTAGGACAGAATTGGACCCAGATTTAACTTTGTCAGGAAAATCCATCCAAGTGGTAGGGGAAAACAATTTGAAAATGACTAACCCCTTGACAACTGAATTACCCGTGACAATAGGACCCTTTCAAGATAAACATCAATTTGTAGTGTGTGATTCCAGCCCAGTCTCTCTATTGGTACAAGACCTCGTGTGTAAATTGAATTATAACATATCCTGCACTCCGAGAGGTGTGGAGTTGCAAACATATGACGATGAAGCTGATTTTAAAATGGCAAATATGAGTCTATGTGCAGAACTGTGTGTAGTTCTCACAATAGAAGATTTACCACTTGATCTGAGAGATTCTGTTTTATCGAAGGTATGGGACTTGACAGGTGAAGGCATAGGATTGATCAAGGGTGTTGAACCTGTAAAGATACAGGTCAAACCCAATGCCGAATTTCCACGAATTCCGCATTATAAATTGACTCCAGAAACTATGGCTGGAATACGACCTATGATTGCATCCATGATTGCACAAGGCATTCTGAAGGAGATAAGGGGAAGTCCCTGTAATTCACCTATAATGGGACTACAGAAGCCTAGCGGCAAGTACAGAATAGTTCCTGATCTGTGCAGGGTTAATGAAATCGTGATCCCGTGTTGTCCTGTGGTACCGAATCGAGCCGTCACATTATTTCAGATACCATGTGAAGCCGAATGGTTCACAATCATTAATTATATTCTTTTCCTCTATTTGTACGTAATAGCATTTAGTTAGGCGTCTTTCTCTTATGTAGAATCCCCATATCGATCCTGATAAACCGTAAAGCCGGGGAGTAAAGTCTTCATTTGTTTCCAACGTCCCTCGTTCGTTGTTGCACTTGTTACTCACGCCAGTGCAACAACGAACGAGGGATGTTGGAAACAAATGAAGACTTTACTCCCCGGCTTTAGAGGAAAAGAATATATGAATGTTGGACGTCTATTATTACCTCGGATTTAAAAAGTGACTTTACGGACATCACTTCTATATGATTGACTCTTATCATTGCTTACTCTTGGATTTATGATACTATTTGAAACATTGGATCTTATGTCCTATTCTGAAGCCTTGAAAAAGCGCTGTGGGCGAAACGCGCACCGGCTGCTGCGTATCAACAATGCTATGATTGGAAAATAAAAAAAACTCATGGATCTGATTGAAGAGTGTGACTGGATCACTTCTTTAGACTGAAAATTTGCATTCCTATACCATAACATTGAACTCATTTATCTGTAGACCTATGAATGTGTATTACATAAGGTGGATTATAGATATAGTGATTGGGTGTGCTCCGATATATTTTTAAAATTGACAGTTCGGAATTCTACGAATCTCTGACTTAAGCAATATCTCAGTGGGTAGATGATGCACATCGTAGTTAGCACCCCGTACTGATCGTTTGTATAACCAAAAAATTGTTCGTTTGCATGATAAGCGAGTAGATGTGCGGATTAATTTAGGCAAACCCACCCTTTTAGTTTGTATAATCCTGGAGTTTATTGTTTTGTTTCTCTTTTGCCGTATCAATTATATGCAGCGATATGGCTCCGTATTGATTTTCCTGTATCTATATTCATTGATTTCGGGGTGTGTCTATATCCAATTATTCTTGGCCTTATAATAAAAATCCATAAATGGAATTTGGAGTTTGTGGTCTTTACAGCATGACTACATTGTAAGTATTATTTTAATGTGTTTCTTCCCCTCGACAACTTTCAGCAGGCAAATAAAAGAAGATCATAGCTGAACTTGGATAGTAAGGCAAGGACTAAGTTTGGCTCTATCAATATTGTGGCATGGATTAGCAAATTTTGAGGCACAATATGGAAATTTAGTGGCACAAATATGGAAATTTAGCTGCATTTCTGTGGAACTTTATTTTACTCATAATAATTCATTTTCAGCCTGAAATCAATGGACACTGTTTTATCAGAGTATTTAGGCATTTAAATAGGCATGTTTAAAATGTCTGCAGCTCTAGGGAGGGAGCTGTATTTCTCCATGGGAAGTTCTAGTGTCCATGTATGCAACCCTGCCGGGGCACCGCTGCCTCCAACTCTTCAGGTTGCTGATAATGAAACCCAGTTGGTGCAAAACTCTAGTTACCATTTCAACATTTTCTTAAGCCTTCAAAAAAGACAGAGAAAAAAGCAACCAATCAACAAGATATGAGAATTTTGTGACAGCATACAATTAAAGATGAGCAACAACTGGAGCAAGTACCTTGCAGAAGAGCCTGGGAAATGTTGCCAGACCAACAGCAGGACTTGAAATTGGAAATGTTGGTTCCCTACAGCAAACCACAGAACTTGTTGATTTGAGGGATGAATCCAGATGCGACAGAATGAGTCTTGAAGCTCAAACATCACCAGGAAATCGTTCCCACCAGTAAGGGGGTGATTTCCTTGAGAAAATGTATGTTGAATATGTCCCCAACCGATGCTGCGGTTGCCCACAAGCAATCACATGTGACATCCGAGATTAATTTGAATACCAGTTCCATGTTCGCCTGAATATCAGTGGAGGGGTCTTCATTTTCCTTTCTGCAGTCATATAAGTATTGAAAGTGTTTAAGTAACTCTTGGTTGTGGCATATGCTTCATATGTATTTGCTCTCTCTGGAACATTAGAAGCAACATCAGACCTACTAAGCGAAGCATCCACGACATCAGGCAGGCTGGAATTCTCTGATAAAAGCTTAGATGTCGATGCCATTGAAGCCAAAATAGTGTTAACCTTAGGAGTTATGAGGAAAATCTTTTTCCAAATCTCTGACCGAATATCTCTTGTTCAAGAATCGCAGAATGGCAGATTTATCTTGATATTTCCACCGCTTATATAAAATTTCCTTTGACATCGTGAAGAATGAGGTCACCCACATCATGACTCATATATTGTGAATAAAACCACTCTTCTTGTCGTTCTTTGCCTTTACAGTCCAGGGTTTCTCTGATGTGAAACAATAATTCTCACAATTGAGAGCCTTACATATATTTTCCCTTTTGATCATTTGCAAAATCATCATCTTGATCCTTAGAGCTCTTTGCTCTGGGTTCTGCCATTGCAGAATCAACCACCTTTTTAATCTTGTATATATTTTGTGGAAATCATATTATGGCCACAAGAGGTCCCCGTTTCCCAAAAGTTGGTAATTGGGAGGTGAAAGTATCTGTTGTGTTTTCACAGCCGTTTGTCAGCCTTGTAAAAAAAAAAAGATCATATTTTCCAAATTTTGAGGGCAGTTTTGCAAAAATTGCAGCATTTTTACAAAACTGCTGATTTTGCTATTGTTTTGCAAATAGCAAAATCCTGCAGGGTCTGGTCAATGTGCCATAAATAACATGGATGCGGTGACCCAATAAAGCCACTAGGTGGCGAACATGTCAAATCTGTGAAACCCTTAACTTGCATTCCCATTCATGATAAGAAACTGTGCTTAAACTTACAAAACTGCAATATAATTTTAGCAAATATATACCCAGGATGTGGCCAGGATTATCAGCAAGAACATTTTATGTCGTGGTGTAGGCGTCCCCATAAACATACAACTGATGCAGGTACAACAGATCGAAGCTTAGGTCCTGATGTACAAAGGTTTTTTTTGGTAGCAAATCCCCAGATTCGGTAAATATGAGATTTTGTGAACGCTAAAACACCTTTTAAAATGTACTAAACTCATTAAAAAATTCAAAAAATGTTTTTTTAATTGTTAAATGGGATTAGGAAAAAATAATGAATCTCTATTTGGCAGCAGCTTTCTAAGATCGTTCCTTTTAAATATCAATTTCTTAAGGTCTACATAAATGTTTTGTAATGAAAATCCGTTCTCAAAACATAGGGTTTCATTGACAAAGTTTTGTCGCAGGGCGGCGCCGCAGTGAATCTGGCTGCACTGCCCTGCGTCAAAAGAAAAGGGCAGGAATGCACCCTATGAGATTCGGCGCTTTCCTGTCCTTTTCCCCAGTGCTGGTTTCACAATGGGCTACCATGCACCAACGCAGGCATTGTTGTTCGATGGTGGAAAGGTGTCTGCGTTGTAGGGTGTCACCTTCCTCCACAAAAACAATCACAAGATGTGTTTTCCTCTTTCTATGTGTGCTGCAGAATGCAGCACATAATGCAGCACATATAGAAAGAGGAAAAAACAAGGCGAAATAAGGATATTTTTCCTCGTTGCGCCTCCTCACCTCCACCCCTGGGGTGGCATTAGAATCTGATGCATCCCAGGTTTACGATTCTTCATAAATCGGGGAATGCTTCAGATTCCATGAGTGTTGCGTGGGAACACCCACAGCAACACCCATGTAACGCTGCTTTCATGCAGTGTTGTGTGTGAAAGGGGCACATATGTAAAAGGCCATGGAAAGCCACACAAAGTGGCTTTGCGTGGCCTTGTAAATATGCTGTGGCACACTGCGCTACCTGAGCGTCAAAAAAGTGAGGCTACTGCAGCACAAAAGTGCCGCTGGGTGCCTCGTAAATGAGGTCCATAATATTTTCCCATTTTCTTATGGGAGAGGGCTTTTGTTTTTAAATGCATTCCATTTTACTTTTAGGAAAATGGACTGCATTTAAAAAAAAAGATTGCTTCATTTAAACATAGTCAATCAGACGCATTGTGGTATGCTGACCATAGCAGGTTACCATTCCTTTGATTGTACCAATCGTAATCGTAATGGGTTGCAGTTTGGGCCCTAGCTCATGAATATTTCTAAGGTAGGGCAAAGTGCGACCCACTACGAGTCTGTATTTTATGAATCAGCCTACAACTGTATAGGTCAGTTCACAAAGTAAGAATGCATTCTGTAATATTTGACATGCAATTTGCACCCCCTTTTACCTAAAGCATTCTTTGTACATGAAGCCCTTAGTTACTTGGTTGTCTTATGCCCATCATGCCAGCCTATTTAATCTCTCTGGCACATCACTGGACCAAACTGTGGAGCACACCAACTACAGGGTAAAACAGGCACGCGCTCTAGCCATCATACAGGAGGACACAAATCTATATTCGACAACCCCACACATAACAAAACAAAACACCCACACAGGCAACTTGTTACAAGACCAATCATTTAAGCCACTGTTTATTAAAAACACATAGCCTTTGTGCTTGGTAGAAGGAAGTGGATGAGATGGCAGCTGGTACTAAGTATGCCCTTTACCCGGCAACACCATTGCAATCATGGAAGATGAGTCCACTTCAGTTGGACAGGATTTCAATGATTTCAATAATTAGGTCACCGAATAGTTAAAAACACTATGGGGGTCATAAGGATGGCAGGTGGATTGCCCCCGCCAGGCTGGCGTTAGCCACCGCCAGCTGGCGGCAACCACCACCACCTTGGTGGGGGCAAGAAAGAAAGGCCACAGAAAGGCATGCGGTCTTCACTTTGGGGGCCCCCTGCGGGCCCCCAGAGTGAAGTAGAGGTGGGGGTGCACACGGGGGTACCTGTGGTACCCCCTGCATTTGCATACACAAAGCAGCAGGCACCGCGCGGTGCCTGCCGCTTTGTGTATGCAAATGCATACGTGAATTTGTAGCATTGTGGCGGGCGTTGCTGAGAACACCGCCCGCCATAATGCTAAAAATGCAGGATGCGCCCGCCACAGTGGCGGGCGCATCCTAATGCCCCCCACGGGACCCCTGCCCTTATGGTGGGTGGTCCCAATCACCGATAGGATGGCGGGCGGACTAATGACCCCCAATGTGTGTACAATGTTAAGGTGAATGTTTGTCAGGGTGATTCGTGGGAAGCGCCTCTTAAGTGGTTTAAATATATTGCGTATTGCATTCATGTTTTGCATCTTTAAATAAGTGCATGTGTGAGGCTCCACTTAATAGATAAATTAATGAACTCTGGGAAGGTGCGTTATGAGTGATATATATATATATATATATATTACCTACTGGCGGTCGCCAGTAGGTATATATAGTTAGGATTTTTTCTCTATGGGTTTTTTGAAAATTATATGTCTAATAACTTTGGCGTTTGTGGACGGAATTGGCTGAAATTTTCAGGAAAATGGCACATTTTGTTTCTGAGCAGCCCCTGAAAATTGGGGGGGGGGTTCGTCCAGGGGGGGTCGAGAAAAAAGGGGGGTCCCAAAACGTGTTTTTAACATTGAGTTTTCCATAGGGCGGTTGGCCTCACTTTTAGCCCGAACGGCTGAATGGATTTGCACGAAACTTGGCAAAATTGTAGGGACTGGTAGCCCGATGTGCCTTTTGTAGGTCTCAATATATGTGCTACAGTGGATTTTGAGAAATTAACGTTTAAAAAAAGATATATATCTGTAACAGCGGACCGGGCAGCGCTCCAGGACGCGTACTTTTCGCGCAACGGAGCTTTGTGAAGCGAAGCTGATTGGTTCTCCGGCGTCTGTCAACATTCCAAACAGTCCGTAGCGGCCGCCATCTTGTCTCTCGGTAGGATCGAGAGACAAGAGGAGGTCAAAGCGAAGGGGCAAATGACCATAAGGGGGAATAGTAGATCCTTGCTGACCCCCTAGGTTTGATGTGGAGGTTTTAAAAGGGCCCCGCGGGGCAAAAAAATAAAATAATAATAATAATCGAACGGCTGAATGGATTTGCACGAAACTTGGCAAAATATTAGGGACTGGTAGCCCGATGTGCCTTTGCTAGGTCTCAATATATGTGCTCCAGTGGATTTTGAGAAATTAACGTTCAAAAAAAGATATATATCTGTAACAGAGCTCCGCTTCGCGTACTTTTCGCGTTACGGAGCTTTGCGAAGCTGATTGGCTCTCCGGTGTCTGTAAACATTCCAAACAGTACGTAGCGGCCGCCATCTTGTCTGTCGGTAGGATCGAGAGACAAGAGGAGGCCAAAGCGAAGGGGCAAATGACCATAAGGGGGCATAGTAGATCCTCGCTGACCCCCTAGGTTTGATGTGGAGGTTTTAAAAGGGCCCCGCGGGGCAAAAAATAAAAAATAATAATAATAATCGAACGGCTGAATGGATTTGCACAAAACTTGGTAAAATATTAGGGACTGGTAGCCCGATGTGCCTTTGCTAGGTCTCAATATATGTGCTTCAGTGCATTTTGAGAAATTAACGTTCAAAAACAAGATATATATCTGTAACAGCGCTCCGCTTCGCGGAGATAAAATTATATCTGTATTACCTAGCTGTTGCTAACACCAGTTAGCGACGGCTAGTAGGAGATAGCGACCATCTTGGGCCCCACTTTGCATGTGAGTGATATTTATCACTAATGACATGCAAAGTGGGCATGCCAAGATGTTAGCGACTGGAAACAGTCGCTAACATCGCTATCTCCTATTATCAACTTTTGGAAATATTCGAGATAAGCGCGAATATCTCCAAAAAGTAACAGCTGCCCTGAGCAGTTCTTAGCCATGTTATCCAATGGGAGGTGGATAACATGGCTAAGAGCATTAGCTCGGTAATGCATGAATATCGCTGAGTTTTCAGCGATATTAATGCATTGCGGTCATTTTTTATCGTATTTGCGATAAACCTTGATAATAGCAAGGTTTATCTGCGATAAAAAAATCTTTGCAATGCATCGTTAGGGATAAATATCGCTTAACTTTGGTAATATGCCCCAACGTCTGTTAACGTTCGATTGGAAGGAAATCAGGAAGTGTTGAAAAACATTGTCTGCGCCATCTTGTCTTTTTTCAATTGCCACACTTTTGTCGTGCACGGCAGCCATTTTAGATGCCTTGACCAGACCCACTCTGTGCACGCTGTTGATCCTTAGCATGGCTCCCCACCCTCGCAAGCATCTCACCCAGGCAGTGGTCACCCCCGCTCTCTGTCTTATGCATGGGTAATAAACCTCCCCCCATCTGCGCTGCTCTTCCCTGAGAATCACACCCTGTGCCCGCCCGACACCTCCCTTTCGCCCTATTCACTACCGCACCCTCTGACACTCCTTTTCCTCTGTGTCCGATTGTCCAGGCCGGTCCTAGGCTATCAGCTAGCCCTGCAGATGTAGTTTATGGCCACAGCTGTAAAGAATCACCCCTCTTCAAAGGAGTTATAGTAGATCAAGGCCCACACTCGATGAGATCCGTCACAGCAGAAGCGTTGCTATTATCTGAAAACCATCCTGTATTGTGATTGGGGAGGGGACCGAGCGTGAAGCGGAAGATTCCAGGGATGACTCTTTGTACATCAAAGTTTTTACAATTATGTGTCACATTAAAAATATATAGCACTCCGACAAAGTAGTAAGATTATAAAACTTTAATAATTTATAAATATATACAAGAAAACAAAAATAGTAATAACATATAAACATTTTTAGGGAAAAACAACGAAGTAGCGGTCGGCTGTGCGAATAGTCCCAACGCAGCACAACGTCCAGATTTCCGGCGTGGGGCGTCGCGGGGGGTGGGTCATCAGTAGCAAACTGTTGTGCAAATAGTTCCAAGGCAGCAGAACGCGCCGAAATCTAGATGACACGAAAGTGATGTCTAGTAAGTTGCCACCCAGCAAATAACGGCGTGGGGCGTCGCGGGGGGTGGGTCATCAGTAGCAAACTGTTGTGCGAATAGTTCCAAGGCAGCAGAACGATGGCACCAAGGTGATGTCCAGTAAGTTGCCGCACTGGTTTTGGTATCCTACAATGCTGCTCCGAATAACGGCGTGGGGCGCCCCGGGGGAGGCGGCGTGAACGGGCCTCTCCAGGTGGAGTGTCATCTGTTGTAGTGGGGCGCCCCTTTACCGTTTCAGTTGCCATTCCGTCTGTTTTTGGTCCACTGTGTCAAAAGCCGCAATTCAGCTGAGTTGCGCCCACTCTTGCGGTGCAGCGATAGGCGGCTGTCACAGGACTCTCAAAATGGCGGCAGGCTCTTTCCTTTTTGGGCCTGGTCCACTGAAATGGCCCTGGGACACATTGGAAATCGGACGCTTGTCTGCTAGGTCTTGGACCCCATTCTCGAAAGCGTCCCCTCCGCCTTGAGAATTCATCAAAAGTTTTGGGGGCCCCGACTCCTGCAGGCTTCTGGTGGGGAGCGGCTGCCATGATTGCTCGCGGAATGACCACGATGGAGCTACGAGATGGTGGTGCTCTCATGCTGACGCCAGTTTAGTCTGAAACATCCAGAAACAAGGTGGGGCTTTCATTGTTTGGGAAAAAAAAAAGTTTTCATCCAATGAAAAGTGTTGTTTTTAGGTCATATGATCAAGCCTTCCATCATTAGGAAACCAAAAGTAAAATGAACCAATGAAAAGTTTTATAAACAAGTCACATGGCCTGTTATGCGGCATAGGGTATAAAATGCGGAGAAAATACGTTGGCACGTGAGGCGGCGTCAGTAGCGGACCGATGTGCGAATAGGCCGAAGGCAATACAACGCGCCAAGATCCGGATGGCACCGAGGTGGTGTCCAGCAAGTTGCAGCACTGGTGTGGCCATCCTACAATGCTGAAAGTCGGCGTGGGGCGCCCCGTTGGCCTGTGAGTTTGCGTCAGTAGCGGACCGATGTGCGAATAGGCCGAAGGCAGCACAACGCGCCAAGATCCGGATGGCACCGAGGTGGTGTCTAGTAAGTTGCCGCACTGGTGTGGCCATCCAACAATGCTGAAAGTCGGCGTGGGGTGCCCCGTTGGCCTGTGAGATGGCGTCAGTAGCGGACCGATGTGTGAATAGGCCGAAGGCAGCACAACGCACCAAGATCCGGATGGCACCGAGGTGGTGTCATAGTTGAGAGTTCTGAGCAGCGGTTGTAACACTGTCTGAAGCTTATTTGCAGCTGCTGCAGCTTCACTACGCGCCAAGATCCGGATGGCACCGAGGTGGTGTCTAGTAAGTTGCCGCACTGGTGTGGCCATCCAACAATGCTGAAAGTCGGCGTGGGGCGCCCCGTTGGCCTGTGAGATGGCGTCAGTAGCGGACCGATGTGCGAATAGGCCGAAGGCAGCACAACGCGCCAAGATCCGGATGGCACCGAGGTGGTGTCTAGTAAGTTGTCGCACTTCTGTGGCCATCCTACAATGTTGAAAGTCGGCGTGGGGCGCCCCGTTGGCCTGTGAGATGGCGTCAGTAGCGGACCGATGTGCGAATGGGGCCAAAGGCAGCGCAACAATATTTTCTGACTGACACCACAAGGCGCTGAGATGCCAAGATCCGGATGGCACCGAGGTGATGTCTAAGTTGCGGACTGATGTGCGAATGGGGCCAAAGGCAGCGTAACAATATTTTTTGTATGGAAGATACCACTAGGCGTTGAGATGCCAAGATTCGGATGGCACCGAGGTGATGTCTAGCAAGTTGCTGTACTGGTGTGGTCATCCTACAATGCTGAAACTCGGCGTGGGTCGCCCCATTAGCCTGTGAGATGGCGTCAGTAGCGGACCGATGTGCGAATAGGCCGAAGGCAGCACAACGCGCCAAGATCCGGATGTCACCGTGGTGGTTTCATAGTTGAGAGGCACTTCATCTGCAGTGGGGCGCCGAGATCTGGATGGCACCGAGGTGATGTCTAGCAAGTTGCTGTACTGGTGTGGTCATTCTACAATGCTGAAAGTCGGCGTGGGTCGCCCCATTAGCCTGTGAGATGGCTGTTCTTTGGATTTGGGCCTGGTCCACTAAAATGGCCCTGGGACACCTTAGAACTCGGACGCTCGATTTTTTTTTCCTTTCCTGTACATGCAAAAAAAGGTAAATGCCCGGTACGTTACACGCTTCATCTGCCACGATGAACTCTCCAGAGGAACCGAAAAAAAATATAGTTGTGGTAACTATACCATGCATCGTCATATGGAGAGGTGGCACCAATTAATTATAGTGCTGCATAAAAGAGAGATTTGGAGGAGAACCCCTGACCTGCTAGTACATTCATCAAAGAAGTGGCACTGAGAGCTTCAGAGGCAAGGGAAACGGTCCCAAATATTTAGAAGAACTTTGGAAAGATTAAAATGACATGTTTAGATTGTGGCAAATTAATTTCATGTGGACAGATGAGTGTTACTCTAATAAATACAGCATATGAACATCATCATAGTCGATGGTTGGTAGAGACATTTTGACTATATCCTGGACCTGCCCGTCCTCGCCCAAAATGGCGCCGGAATAAATGGGACTCGTAACTCCTTGTTGTGTACTGGTTGCAGAACCTTGAAATCACGAGATACGTATGCAGTTTTGAAGCACATGGCGGGCGGGGACGAGAATTGATTGAATATTTCGACATCCCTATTGATATTAAGTTCTGATGTGTTATTGATTACTGTACTATTGAAAGTTCGAATTAACGTCACCCATGGTACTTGCCCGCAAATGTATATCTAGATAATTTTATTGTAACTGGCCCTGTCGTATTTTAATTATAAAATGTACATCCACCGATTCCGTAACTGTTAGACACCTTAGTTCTTGCAACCTAATCGCCCGCCCGTTACGTTCCTCTACAGTGTAAATGTCTACTCATCATATACGATTACAGTTTGCTCTGTGGCAGGCCCACGTGGTTATAGGCTCGTATTTGTATAATGAAATTTTCACAATAAAGGTTTTTAAAAGAAAACATGGTAGTAGTATATACATTGGTAAAGTTTTTAATAATAGTGACTGTTTTAGAATCATTAAAAGGCAAGTGAAATAAAGCAGACCAATTACATGAAGGGTAAAAGGTATAATACGAAGGAACGCAGTAAAGATAAATGGTCAAGGGCTGTTGTGTTTTCTATTCCTGCAACATAAAGTGATCGATAAGAATCTCATATTCAGGCGTATCGGCGACTAAGACAGCAGGTCGACCCTCTTTTGCTCAACGGCTCCGTCATGGGACGAAGAAACGCTCTTTTTCTCGAAAAAAGAATATATTTTACTTGCAGGACAGTTGTAAAATTTCCGGGAAAGTACATTAGCCTGGAACATTATAACATATATTTAAGAAAAAATAATGTTCGGAAGTAATGAAAAGCGTAATTTTTAGGTCATATGACTAAGCCTTTCATCATTACAATAAGAAAAGTAAAATGAACCAATGAAAAGTTTTATTAACAAGTCACATGACTTGTTATGCTTACGTTACGCGCTGCGCGCCCCGGATGACTTCCGGATGCGCTAACGCGGCGCGTCATATGACGCATTACGCGACAACGCAGGTACAGAATATAGTCAAAATGTCTCCACCAACCAGCGGTCGGAACACAACCCCTTTCAGCAGGCTAAATAGTTCTGTTAAATGACAACAGAAGGGACAGGCAACAAGAACCATCAGTCAAAGAGGGGAGGGCTAGTTCTTCTCTACCGGGTTACATTGGGGCGCTACCGGAACTGATCGAATTGGTAGTCTACAGTGTTTCTGGATGTTTCAGACTGAAGCTGGGGTTAGCATGAGAGCAGCACCATTTCGTAGCTCCGTCGTGGTCATTCCGCAACCAATCATGGCAGCCGTTCTTTATCGTTATTTTGGGCGGGGTGGGTGGCGGAGCCGATCTGTTTTGCAGCCATCATTGTGTGGAGTTCAGTTCATCTCACTAGTTTTGTATTTGTAATGAGGGGTTGTTCCTAATGTTTCTATTTTAGCGAGGTCAAAAAGAGATCCCATTAGTGGCCTACTGATTTTGCTCGATTCCTTTTCTTTTTTTTTACACGATTTTTCGTTATCTGCAAAGACTAAACAGAGTATTGCGACTCTGTGTTTGTTTGTAAATAGAGAATGAACCAAAGAGAACTAATTCTAAAACAGTAAATACTTGGATAACAATCAATCAAATGGAGAGAGAAGCAGGCACGACGGATTACAACGGGGGCAAAGGCCTGCGTTAACTACCTTTCACTATCTGCAAAGAGAGAGTACTCCTAATAGAAATGAGGGGGGGGGGGCACCATTCAAAGCAGATCAGTGTGCATAAACACGAAAATGTTTTCACTTACCACGTACTTGACATTCGACAGCTTATGATATTTGCTATTAAAAAACCATTGAAATTCACTGAAAAAACCATAGGTTATAGACCATATATAGTTAGGAATTAGCATTTACAAAACCTTGAAAATTCACTGAAAAAACCATAGGTTATAGACCATATATAGTTAGGAATTAGCATTTAAAAAACCTTATTTTACTCACACAAAACCATTAAAATTCCATATATAGTTAGTTGCACTAACTATATATCGCGCACCCGCAATCCACTGCTGATCATGTCACATATTACATCATTCATGACATGGTCAGTGACATCACTGATGACATCACTGATGACATCTCAAATGACATCACTGATGACATCACTGATGACATCTCATTTGACATCATTCTTGTGCTAATACGATAAATCTCTTCAGACTCTAATATAACCTTAGATACACTCAGTGTATACAGACACTCACACACTGCCACTCATCCATGGAGTTACTCACACACCCAGTCAGTCATGCAAAGAAACAATCTCACCTCCATTTCTTCAACTATACAGTTAAACACACCTTACTTATTGAAACATATACTAACACATATTTACTCTCTTATACAATCCCTTATACAAGTTCACAATGATCGATACAACCACTCACTCATTCAGTGGCTCTCATGCACAGTTATTTATATATGCCAACTCTCACATGTACTGTGTTTTACATATGTACTTACTATGACATGTAGCATTGAGATATCCATTCACTCATCAATACACTCATGCACACAGTCAACTGCCCATGTAGCTGTTTCCACATGCACTCTTGAACTCATACACCTAGTGAATAAACTGCTCACACATCTATGCATAGAGTCACACACCTTCCAGCCACCCCCACACAAACTCAATCTCCCATAGAAATACTTGGGCAACCAATTAATAACACATATAGCCTCTCGTATAGCTAATGATCAACACATGCAGCAGTTTACAGAACAACAGACATAATGATGCACAAATTAAGACAGTTTAGTCACTAACCCATGCATTCAGTGAGACACATTTAATCACTCACTCATACAGTCAGTCACGCACCTACTAAATCCTTCATCCAGACACTTATACATCCACTCATTCTTCAATATGTAAGACATATTTTAACTTTACAGAAACATACAGTCACTGGATGTTGTCATCAGTGATGTCATCAGTGATGTCATTTGAGATGTCATCAATGATGTCATCAGTGATGTCACTGACCATGTCATGAATGATGTAATATGTGACATGATCAGCAGTGGATTGCGGGTGCGCGATATATAGTTAGTGCAACTAACTATATATGGAATTTCAATGGTTTTGTGTGAGTAAAATAAGGTTTTTTAAATGCTAATTCCTAACTATATATGGTCTATAACCTATGGTTTTTTCAGTGAATATATATATATATATATATATATATATATATATCAAATTCAAACACAGGAAGCCCCATTGAAGCACAGCCACACGAAGTTCAATTCAGCACGTTTATTTGGATCCATTTCACTGCTCGCTCCTTGGATGCTTTCAGAGCAATCTTCAAATATGTAAAGCCTGACGCGTTTCAGGAATCAGTCCTTTCTTCAGAGGCATTGTTCGTGAAGGGCTGGAGGAGCAGATTTCAGGCAGCGTCTGCTCTTATAATCAATGTCACCTGCCACAGTGGGCGTGGCTACACCGCAAAGCATTCTGTGCTTTGTAGTACGCTGACCTTCTTCCCCCAGTGGGGCCACTCACCAGTCCTTACAAATGGAACCAAGTGTTCACCAAGTGGAGTAGAGAGTGCGCTGGAAGCTCTCCAATTGCGTTTTTGCAGCAGTGAAGTCGTGCGCAAGGCAGCACCACCTGTATTGGAGCTGTTCTTGTCTTCGTTCCGTTGTCTGCAAGCCCCAGCTCAGAGCCTGCACGGACCCTGTCAAGGTGGGCCTCGCTTCTCGACTGGGCAACAGCCGATATACATCAAATTCAAACACAGGAAGCCCCATTGAAGCACAGCCACACGAAGTTCAATTCAGCACATTTATTTGGATCCATTTCACTGCTGGCTCCTTGGATGCTTTCAGAGCAATCTTCAAATATGTAAAGCCTGACGCGTTTCAGGAATCAGTCCTTTCTTCAGAGGCATTGTTCGTGAAGGGCTGGAGGAGCAGATTTCAGGCAGCGTCTGCTCTTATAATCAATGTCACCTGCCACAGTGGGTGTGGCTACACCGCAAAGCATTCTGTGCTTTGTAGTACGCTGACCTTCTTCCCCCAGTGGGGCCACTCACCAGTCCTTACAAATGGAACCAAGTGTTCACCAAGTGGAGTAGAGAGTGCGCTGGAAGCTCTCCAATTGCGTTTTTGCAGCAGTGAAGTCGTGCGCAAGGCAGCACCACCTGTAAAGGAGCTGTTCTTGTCTTCGTTCCGTTGTCTGCAAGCCCCAGCTCAGAGCCTGCACGGACCCTGTCAGGGTGGGCCTCGCTTCTCGACTGGGCAACAGCCGATATACATCAAATTCAAACACAGGAAGCCCCATTGAAGCACAGCCACACGAAGTTCAATTCAGCACGTTTATTTGGATCCATTTCACTGCTCGCTCCTTGGATGCTTTCAGAGCAATTTTCAAATATGTAAAGCCTGATGCGTTTCAGGAATCAGTCCTTTCTTCAGAGGCATTGTTCGTGAAGGGCTGGAGGAGCAGATTTCAGGCAGCGTCTGCTCTTATAATCAATGTCACCTGCCACAGTGGGCGTGGCTACACCGCAAAGCATTCTGTGCTTTGTAGTACGCTGACCTTCTTCCCCCAGTGGGGCCACTCACCAGTCCTTACAAATGGAACCAAGTGTTCACCAAGTGGAGTAGAGAGTGCGCTGGAAGCTCTCCAATTGCGTTTTTGCAGCAGTGAAGTCGTGCGCAAGGCAGCACCACCTGTATTGGAGCTGTTCTTGTCTTCGTTCCGTTGTCTGCAAGCCCCAGCTCAGAGCCTGCAAGGACCCTGTCAAGGTGGGCCTCGCTTCTCGACTGGGCAACAGCCGATATACATCAAATTCAAACACAGGAAGCCCCATTGAAGCACAGCCACACGAAGTTCAATTCAGCACGTTTGTTTGGATCCATTTCACTGCTCGCTCCTTGGATGCTTTCAGAGCAATCTTCAAATATGTAAAGCCTGACGGGTTTCAGGAATCAGTCCTTTCTTCAGAGGCATTGTTCGTGAAGGGCTGGAGGAGCAGATTTCAGGCAGCGTCTGCTCCTATAAATGTGCTTATTGAAAAACTTTGTGTGGCAGTGCTTCGCACAAGGCTACCTGTTCTGATTGAATACTTTTCGGCTGTTGCCCAGTCGAGAAGCAAGTCCCACCTTGAATGAGGGTCCATGCAGGCTTTTTGTTAGAACTTGCAGTTATGGAACGAAGGCAGGCGCAGCGCCAACTCAGGTGGTGCTGCCTTGGACACGTTTTTGCTGCTACAAGTGCGCTTCCTGACAGGTTCCAGTGCTCTCCTCGCTCCACTGGGAGAATATTGGTTCCAATTGCAAGGTTAAAGAAGCAGCCCCACTGTGGGTTAAAGGTTAGTGCACTACAAAGCCCAGGATGCAGTGCGCCTGAGACACGCCCATAGAGGCAGGTGAGAGCTATTTGAGTGGACACTACCAGAAACTGTTTGATTGACCTTCATGAACATTGCCTCTGAGGAAAGTGTCATCCCTGAAACGCGTCAGGCTTTTATGTTCGAAGGAGACTCTGAAATCTGCTGGGGATCGAGCAAGTGAAATGGATTCAAATAAACGTGCTTATTGAAAAACTTCGTGTGGCAGTGCTTCGCAAAAGGCTACCTGTTCTGATTGAATACTTTTTGGCTGTTGCCCAGTCGAGAAGCAAGTCCCACCTTGAATGAGGGTCCATGCAGGCTTTTTGTAAGAGCTTGCAGTTATGGAACGAAGGCAGGCGCAGCGCCAACACAGGTGGTGCTGCCTTGGACACGTTTTCGCTGCTACAAGTGCGCTTCCTGACAGGTTCCAGTGCTCTCCTCGCTCCACTGGGATAATATTGGTTCCAATTGCAAGGTTGAAGAAGCAGCCCCACTGTGGGTTAAAGGTTAGTGCACTACAAAGCCCAGTATGCAGTGCGCCTGAGACACGCCCATAGAGGCAGGTGAGAGCTATTTGAGTGGACACTACCAGAAACTGTTTGATTGACCTTCATGAACATTGCCTCTGAGGAAAGGGTCATCCCTGAAACGCGTCAGGCTTTTATGTTCGAAGGAGACTCTGAAATCCGCTGGGGATCGAGCAAGTGAAATGGATTCAAATAAACGTGCTTATTGAAAAACTTCGTGTGGCAGTGCTTCGCAAAAGGCTACCTGTTCTGATTGAAAAAAAATATATATATATATATATATATATATATATATATATATATATATATGTATATATATATATATATATATATATATATATATATTCGTTTGTCTCAGTAGTTAACCAGTGCTCATCTTCTGCCTTTCAGATGTATATAGAATATGACCCACTAATCAGACGAATCTAGAGGTAGCATATCTTTGAACGTAGTGTGTATCGCGTCCAAAATTAGCCTTAACGATTAAAAGTGTACATACATCAGTTCGGTATGGCGCTGAATTTGGCACAGTGGTTGAAGAGAAACTTTGGAATAGCATTGAAATACCATGAATAAACAAGAGCGGGTGAATCAGAGTATAGGAGTCCCCTCGTTTGCAATGAAAGTATCCAGAGTAAAGCGATACCTTAAAAGTCTGAAATAGGGCTTCTTCGGGATATTGGAGGTGCAAAACATTGCTGATAAGTCTCAGAAAAACATATTTAGGTGTTATTTGGAAGTAATACGTTACGTGTACTTCGGCAGTAATGAAGTCTTCCAGTCCGTCATACCGAGTGTAGCAGCCTTGCACAACTTGTGCTGATTCTGCCTTCCGGATCCCAGGTTGCTCGAGAGCTGCAGCGATCAGCCATTAAATGTCATAAAAATGATTGGTAATGAAGATAGACTATGACATTTAGTATTTCCTGGTCTTTTAGTGAAATTGCTCTAAATTTTATAAATAGTCAAAAATGAAACTGTGACTGGATTAAGGAATATTAAAAAAGTATGAGAAGGTATGAAAAGGAAAAGGAAAGGAGGAAGAAAAGTGTCATGACCTCTCGTTTGCTGTGACACCAGTAGAAAGTGGTCAATCTTGGAAAGACAGGGTTTGTTCTTAAAGTGGACATGTGTTGTTTGTCTAACTTTGAATAATCTTGAATGTAGAAACGATTTCTTAGATGGTTTGTTGATTACCGACTAGTCAGGTTTATGTAATACTGAGCCAAGGGATATTATCATTCAGTCCTGTGGAATTGGTCTTGAGACGATGTATCCATCTTTGTTCTTTCTCAATGAGTATTCTTTTGGCATTTTGAGTAATTAATTCCAGTTAATGTTTTGATGATATCCCAGCGTAGGTCATCAATGGTATGTTGTTGTTCAATGTAGTGGTTAGTCATTTTGGTCATTCCTCTTTTGCACTTCACATTGCTCCTGTGCTCACAGATCCTTTGTTTTATTTTGCAACAGTTCATTCTAATATATCTGAGGTTGCAGGGGCAAGTAATCATGTAGATTACATGTGTCGAGTTACAATTAGTATGTTGCCTCATGGTCTATTTTAGTTCAGATGTTAGTTCAATTGATTTCGTGATCGTGGTCAATTTGCATACCAAGCAATGTCGACAGGTTTAGTGGCCAATTACTGGTTGCATATCCCATAAAGTGTTGGTGATTTCTCTCACTCTTGGTTCTTGAAGTCGTGTGTGAACCAGGATAGGTCTGTAATTCCTTATTCTCCTATTGGCACACCTTGGTTTTGGCCAGTCTAGCGACCCTGATGTTAATATTTACCATTTTTTTTTTATGATCTTCTTGACTGCGTTGCTTGCTATACTGTACATAGTGACGCAGGTCAAAGTGTCCGGTGCAGGTGTTTTCGGTGTTATTTCAAGGAGACTCTCTTTCGGTTGATTCCTTGCCCTCTTCTGGCATTTCACCACTGTTTTTGCTGGATAGTCTCATCTGGATAGTTATGGCTTACCTCTTGTACTCTGTTAGTTCATTGCAGTTTCTTTTAAGACGGAGGAACTGGCTGTATGGTAAATTATCTCTGAGTGGACGTGGATGGAAGCTATTGTAGGAAAGTAAGCTATTCTTGACAGTTGGTTTAAAGAAGGTCTTGGTTCTAATGATGTTGTCCTCCACATATATGGTTAATTATAGGAAGTCTAGCTGTTTTGTATCAGCAGTGTAGGTGAATTTTAGGAATTGGTCCTGTGTGTTGATCCACTCATGGAAACTGTGTAGACTTTCTTCTGTGCCTTCCCAGATCACAATGACGTAGTATATATACTGTTTCCAGAACTGGATTCTGGACAGGAAGGGGGTCTTTTCATTCTGTATGAATGTTTTCTCAACACAGTTCACGTAGAGTCCCGCCACACTAGGGGCAAATATGCTTCCCATGGATGTGGCATTGTTGGTACAGTGTGCCATTGTACTCAAAATAGTTTTCTGTGAGGGCAAGCCTACAGCATTTTAGGACAAAGTGTCTCGGTGTCTGGTAATCCCAATTTTGGTCAAAGAGTAGTTCTTCCAAAGTCTCCATTGTCTTCTGTGAGAGTAAACCTGTGTATACACTTTCCACGTCTAATCCGACTAGGAGCATAGTGTCATTCGCAAAGGTTTGTTCCTTCAGGAGATTCAGTAGATCACGAATATCTTTTTCATAAGTTGGTGTCTTCTGTACCATAGGTCTCAGATATGGGTCAGCAAATTGAGAGAGTGGTTTGAGGTCCGACCCTATCCCTGATACAATAGGACGGCCCAGTGGTGGTCTCCTCGCCTTATGTATTTTGGGAAGTGAGTATAAATAGGGGGGCAAATTTACGACTTCTGGCTCATCTCTGTTAATCAGCAGAGATGCACCAGAAGAGTTGCGATGCATCTGCCCACCCGGGCACCACCACTGATGTACCGCATTTAAAATGCAGCGCACCGTGGCGCTCGGATGGGCAGAAATGCGGGGCATTGCTACAGTGGCTTGTAGATTTCACTCAGCCACATTTAGGAGGCGTTCCTGCACCGGAACGCCACCCCCCGTGCCAGAATGCCTACATGTGGCGCCGGACTTTACAACGTGATGCATCTCCCTGATGCGTCACGTTGTAAATACCCCGCAGCATGGCTGGCTTTGCTAAAGTGACGCAACGGCAGCAAAAAAGAGGCGCAAGGGGCTTGTAAATCTGCCCCAGGGTACTTTTGGTGAGTTGGTTCTTAAGAAATCTGCCTTATTTTTAGAGATTCATCTGTTCACTTCTGCTTCTTCCACCCCCATTCTAATGGTTCTTTGTAATCTTGGTGTAGGGTCCGTTTTGATAATTTATAAAATTTGTCATAGGAGAGTAGTTCGAGGCATTGTTGGTCATAGCCCTCTTTGTTGAGTATAACAATACCTTCGCCCTTGTCAGCGGGTTTGATTATAATTTCCCTGTGTTGTCTGAGTTCATCTAGGGCTTGTTTTTCAGCTCTAGCAGTATTCATAAAAGTTTTTTTGATTTGTTTCTTTATATTTTCCACTTCCTTCATAACAGCCTGATCAAAGGTCTCTACTGGGATTTGATAGATTTCAGTCGCAGTGTTGTGTCACCATCGATGGGGCCTTCCTCTTTGTCATTAATGAAGGCCTAGAGTTTCAGTTTTCTACAGATTTCAGCCATCTCGCATTGTATTTTGAACACATAAAGTGATGGTGTTGGCAAAATGAAGCCATTTGTACTGGCGCAGTCCATAATGTATTGAGAAAGTGGTGATTTAGTGTTATTCTGGAGCCAATAGGATTTGATAGTACCCCAACAGTAAGACCATCTTTAAGAACCAGCAGGCTCTGCTCAGGTCTCTTACAATGTAATCAACTGTAGGCATGACGTGTTTTTATCCTTGTGAATGAAATGAAATGAAATAAGATTTGTAAAGCGCATGGCTGCCCGTGAGCGTCCCAGCGCGGGTGAGTGTGCTAAATAAGAAGAAAGTTTAGGGAAATAACCAAGTTTTCAACAATTTGCGAAAAGAAAGATGGTTAGGTTGAGCCCGAATTGCAGGAGGGAGGGAATTCCACAGTTTGGAGGCGTTATACGAGAAAAGACGTCCCCCCGTTCGGGCTTTCTTGATCCTGGGCATACAGACCAAGTGAAGATGGGTGGAGCGAAGGGCTCTGCTAGTCTTGTAAGGCACAATAAGATCCTTCAGAATGGGAGGGGCATTGCCATAGAAGATTTTATGAGTAGTGCATAACGATTTAAAATATACACTGCCACTGATCCTCCTGAATCTAAGATCTTTCTGGTTTCCTCTACCACCGCAATCATTGCCGTTTCCGTACCCTGACCAGGGTGGAATCCTGTCTGAGAAGGCTGGAGTAAGTCCCCTGATTTAAGGAAGGCGGATAGCTGCCGGTTAACGTATTTTTCTGCCACCTTGCTGATACCTGGAAGTAGAAAGATGGGCCGATAATTGCTCAATACCGAAGGATCAAAGTTGGGTTTTTCGGGAAGGGCTTTTACTATTGCCCTCTTCCAGTTCGGAGGGACAATGCCCTGTGAAAGAGAAGTGTTAATCAGTCTAACCATTGGGGTAAGGATGGTAGAAGTAACTAACTTTAGGATGTTAGGTGGAGCTGGGTCTCGCGGGGCGCCGCTCTTGATGGATTGAAAAATAGGAAGAAGTGTGTCTTCAGTGATGGGAAGAAAAGTGTCAAAAGTAAGAACTGCTTGCTGGGAGACTGTCGGATGCCTTTCTTCCGGCTCAACCGGTTTACATGGAGGGAGAAGCCTCAAGATGTTTTGGATTTTAAGATCGAAAAACTCTGCCAGCTCGTTGCAACGATGGTTGGAAGGATCGGAGGGAGGAGAAGAGTCCGGGGTTTTAAGAAGTTTCTTCATGATACGAAAGGTTTCCCTGGATGAATTTGATGAAGACCTAATTTTTTCCTCAAAAAAGGCTGCCTGTGAGGATTTTAAGGCCTTTTTGTAGATTAGGTTTGTATGTTTGTAGTCTGATTTTTTTGGGGGGTCGAATTCTTTCCTCCAAGCTCTTTCCGCCTGTTTACATAATATTTTTTGGAGGCGAAGTTCATTAGTAAACCAGGGGGAAGTGGTCTTTCCTCGTGGTTTGGAGGCGGATTTTTTAGGGAGAGCTATATCTAGTGAACTTTCAATCCATGCCGAAAACTGAGCATCTACTAATACGGGGTCGCAGTCGGAGGTTGAAGGGGAAAGTTCAAGGATTCGCTTCCATTCTTCTGGAACAATTTTTTTCCAGGGACGAACCTGCATACTGAGGGTCGGCCTAAGGCGGGAGATGGCGGGAATCCGCCAGCTAAATGGTACCAGGAAGTGATCCGACCATGGCATAGGAAGAGGTGCCAGGACTTTAAGCTCTGGGATGTTAGAAAATATGGGATCTAGAAGATGCCCCCCTATGTGAGTGGGTTGGCAAGTCCCCAAATGAAGTTGATTGGCTGCAAGATCAAGTTTCAGTTCAGTTGCTGCGTTATCTCCGGAGCTGTCGAAATGGATATTCAAATCTCCTGAGATCATAAAATTCGGTAAGGTGCTAGACAGAGCTAGAGAGGTTTCCAAAAGGGAACTACAGAACTGCCCGACAGAACCAGGAGGGTGGTAAATAAGAACCCCATGTAGGGTTACATTTGGAGGCTGCATATATACGCACAGACTATCCTTGCAGGCTGTTTCAGCTTATAAAATACAACTATGGGTAAGACCTAGTAGGTAGACCCTTCTACTGTTTCAGTTATGTCCGCCTTTTCAAGGTTCCATAGTACTTCTTCCACTTTAGAGCATTTGTGGAAAATCACTTGCCATGCTTCAGTCCCATTGTGTGGTGTTGAACATGGCCCTCTCTGCAATGTCACCCACAAACGTTTTGCCTTCAGTCTCCTATTTTCTCTGAAATCGGTTTTGTTGGCCTCTTTCTTTTTTTTTTTTTTTAAATATATATATATTTTTTCCCCCCACAGGGCACATTAAGTGAAAAAAAACATCTACAAATCAGTGTATATCACAGTAAAAACCAAAATCAAAGGCTAACATAAACATGATCTATAAACTGTGTAAACATACAAGTCTTGAATAGATCTGCATATATATTCTTAAATTAAATTGAAAATAAGAAGCGTATGTACATGGGTCAACCTAGCAAATATCACAATATAGATCAATCTTATCAAAAATAGGGAAAAAGAAGGAAAAACCCAGAGACGAGACAAACAAGAAAATGAAATAAATAAGTACATCAAGATACGATCAGTGAAATGGTTAACCTAAGCGATAGGGGCTTACTTTTCCATCCATTTCTTAAGGGGGTCCATATTTATAGCCCTAGCGCTCTTCCCCTCTTGCCTTTTCTTGCGTAAATTCCCTACTCTAGATTGTAGGCGTTTAACAGCTTAGCCACCCATTGGTGTACAGTGGGCGGGATTCGGTCAAGCCATGCTGATGCAATACAGATCCGAAACACTGACATAGCAACAAATAAGAAGTGATCATATTGAGACTGGGGAGAATCCTCGGCTACCCCCAATAAAATCCTAACTGGGGTTAGCTTAACCTCTATTCTCAAAACATTTTTCATAAATAGTTCAATGGAGTTAAGTAAAGGCTGTAAGTGAGGGCATGTAGCAAAAATATGTATTATGTCTGCCTCTGAGCTATCGCAACTTGGGCAGTTAATCCCCTGCGTTCCTCCCCATTGTGCAATCCTAGCTGGTGTGTAATATAATGAGTAAATAGTCTTATAATGTTGTGCTTGGAGGACGGCGAGCAAATAATTTCCTGAGCTAGCTGTAATGACAGCCGGAAAATCTTCTGTTCTGTTCCTAGCTTGTCTGCCCATTTAGTTTCATATTTTGCAAGATCGTCCTCTCTACTTTCAATAAGCTCAGCATAGAATTTTTTAATCGTACATCCATGTCCGCCTTGAATGGTCTCCAAGATTGTATTTTTCTCAAACCCCCTTTGTCCACCTTTTTTACTGGTTAAGAAAATCCTGACCTGTAAGTACTTAAAAAAATTCCTTGAGTTGAGGCCAAATGTAGACTGAATATCAGTAAATTGACGCATTCCTACAAGCCCAATCATATCCCCTACTTTTGTCAACCCCGCCACCCCCACTCTACAAAAACGGTATCTGAGAAAATCTCCTGCGGTAGTGTGGAATTCTGAAATAACCTAGTGTATGCATTAAATCTTCCCAAGCCAAATCTTTTCATAAATGCCTTACAAACCTTGTGTGCTGCGATGACAGTTTTAAATTTTGTTCTCTTGAAGTAACTGGGATCGGCATACTTCAAAAAGGCATTCTCCGCCTCTTCGCTGATAACTAGCACATAAATAGAAACAGAACCCATTGATTCCTCCAATTCGGACTCTGCAGCCCCTATGAGCCCCGTTATTTGCTTCAGGGCAGCTGCCCAATAGTACAGTTTAAAATCAGGCAGTGCCCATCCCCCTCTATCCATAGGGAGTGAAATGTATCTCAGTGCTCGTCTTGTTTTTCCATGTGCCCAGACAAATCTATTTATCATCTGTTCTACAATGTTAACCCATTTTGCTTCAAACATAAGCAGGATCATAAGCCATCCTGCTATAGACAGATGTAGATTATGAAACCTATCCAGATCTTTCTTGGCTTTATTGATTACTGGCCCTATGTTTGTCTCTACCAGCTTGTCCAGATCCGCAGTTATGTTTACCCCTAGATAGACCCTAGGCTGGACCACCCGCAGATCTGTACAGTTTGCCTGCTCGTTTTTGATAATTTGAGTTTTAGATTTATTCAGGGCATATCCTGCAACCTGGCCAAACCGCTCTGCTTCCTCCTCTACTTCTCTAAAAGCCTCTGTAGGAAATGGTGTGATAACCACCACGTCATCGACATAAGCCAAAACCTTACATAGACCTCCTTGAGTCTCCAGTGGGGGGATCCGGGTCTTCTGTTCCAACTTACGAAGCAATGGGCCTATATACATAGCAAACAGGAGTGGAGAACACGGACACCCCTGTCGTGTACCTCATGTAATTTGAAAGGGGGAGGTACATCCTGCGTACACCCGGATACATGCTGTGGGAGCTAGGTATAGTGCTTGTATTGCCTTAATAAAGCCCTCCCCAAAGTCGGATCGCCTCAGAACTGCCCACAGAAACTCCCAAGAGACCCGATCAAATTCTTTTTCGGCGTCCAGAAGCATAACTGCCATCTGGTCTCCTGGGGTTTCCGTGGCATCGAACAGTGTAATGACCTTACAAATGTGATGAGTAGTACCTCTTCCTGGAATTAAGCCGTGTTTGTTCAAACTAACCAGGGTGCCAATTACTCTTGAAAACCTTACTGCCAGTGCCTTTGAAAAATTCTTTACATCGGAGTTCATGAGCGTAATTGGCCGGAAAGAGCCTGGCTCACTAGATGTTTTCCCTTTCTTTAAAATGATTACTATGTCCGCTCCTGCCCAGCTATCTGGTATGGACCGGCCTACCTGCGCCTCCTGTATTGTATTGACTAGGTCATAGATGATTTCATCAAAAAAGACCTTGTAAAATTCCCCTGGAATCTGATCTGGGCCTGCTGCCTTACCTGAGGGCAAAGGAAATCAAAAGGGGGGAGTGAAGAGGTGATGCCGGTGGGCACCGAGGTGGGCACGTCCTCCTCTTGTCAGGGTTAAAGGTTAATCAGAAAGGGCCACCTCACATTGGGTGGATGTGTATCCAGATGTCATTGGAATACACCATCTTTGTTAAAATACCCCTCACACACCAAAAGGGCCCTTGGTGTCATGCTTCATCATCGGGGTCTTCCCGTCCCGCTGCGGGGCGGGGCAGTGCTGCGACAAGCGGATACGCTGGAGCACCTTTAGATGGAGGTGCTATGTGTTAGGAGTGAGTGTCAGTGAGGTCAGGGGTGATATAAGGTGTGAGTTAAAAAATACCTGGCCTAGTGGAAAAAGAAAATTTTATTAAACACTGGCTGGTATTATTAAAAGGAAAAGTGAAACGGAGAGATGGAGCAGGTTAATGGGCTCTCTCTCCTAAGTGGGTCAACATGTTTCGAGGCACGGGGCCTCTTCGTCAGGACCTAGGGGAGATCCCCCTGTCACTCACTAATGTTTTCTCCACATAGGTAGAAAAAAGTGTATGTACAAAAAGTGAACAAAAAGGACTATGTGAGTAACTACAAATTAATAATTACAGCACATATATGCTACCACACTAATAATGTAGTATGCCTGCAAGATAAGAGTAATAGATTAAAAATGCGCCGATCCCAAGGTGCGCTTAACTCTATTTTACCTGTAATGGAAAATGAGAAACACACACAGAAATATATACAAGTAGGGGATCCTGTGTAAACATTGAAGATTGTTGAAGAGTTCCTTCAGCACACACATAGTCAGTCACACATAGAATGAGTAACACACATAGGTTCTGCATAGCCGGAGGTTTGAGATATGGAAATGCATACTTATCAATGGGGGGATCAATGCCTCATGAGCCAGCATAAGACTGAAGGGTATGGTGGGGTATCAGCTGCAGAGAAGGAAAAAGGGATATAATGTAATCCTGCCCTCAAAGTTGTATAAGGTAGCTCAACCAGGTTATGTTGGAATGCAGGCTTCATCATACTCGAGACGGCTATGCCGTACTTACTGTGCCCCTAGCACGCTTGTGCTTCCTCCTTCGTCCGCGGCTTCCGTGGATGTGAAGGGGGTAGAGGGCGGCGTGTTTATATACTAGATAGTAATTGGATAATTGATCAATTAAGCGTGGCGGAAAGCTCGCCGAGTATACATGGCCAGAAAAGGAAAATACGGGGGCGGCCATGTTGGAGTGTTAGGTAAAACCAATGGATGTTGGTTCCTCAGATCTGGTACCCGTTTAGTAACGTTTGTTGGCACTCTTCTTGAGTGTAGAGCAAGTTCTAGCTGAATGGGTAGCCGGACCGGGAGGTTTTAACCGCAGTGGCGCCGGGCGCTGTATGATTTGTCACTGCGCATGCGCCGGAGCAAGTACACTTCCGCGCATGCGCGTCGGGCAGTCACTGAAGCCGGTGCGCATGCGCACCGTGATACCCGTGTTGTGCTCCTAGCTGACACGCGCGCTGCTCAGACATGGCAGAATCATAAGGATTAGAAAGTATTATGGCTCGAGGGGCTGGTATAAATGGAAAACTATCCATATTGATAGGTAATCTATGTCAGTAAAAGTGTAATCTGGACCTGGAATGTCCATTTTAGGAAGACTCGAGGAGTTAGAGTTAAAAGGAGGTACTGAGATATTGGAAGAGGGGATGTTGCCAAATATTACGATACGGTCCCGTATATGCACACCCTTCAGGTAACAGGGTGGCTGGAAGGGGTGGGACTTATGGGGAACTCGTATTGTAGTACATCTATGTTACAGTGGCCATTATTACAAACAGAAAAATTCTTTTTGGAGACAGAGGTGTCTGCAGTAGTATAAAGTACAACAAACCCTAAGTGTGCAGTTGAGACCACGGGATGTCATCGTTCAGGCCAGTGCGATGTGTCCCCAAATAACAGTCCACTTTAGGTCATGGACACTGTGTCCTACAGTGGCAAAATGAGCAGACATTTTTGTACGCTGCAACAGGACATCTACAAAAATGTCTGCTCATTTTGCCACTGTAGGACACAGTGTCCATGACCTAAAGTGGACTGTTATTGAGGCCTTCCCCAATGATAGAGAGCTTCTATCAAAAGAACAACGTTGGGTGTTCCGTTTGGGGACACATCGCACTGGCCTGAACGATGACATCCCGTGGTCTCAACTGCACACTTAGGGTTTGTTGTACTTTATACTACTGCAGACACCTCTGTCTCCAAAAAGAATTTTTCTGTTTGTAATAATGGCCACTGTAACATAGATGTACTACAATACGAGTTCCCCATAAGTCCCACCCCTTCCAGCCACCCTGTTACCTGAAGGGTGTGCATATACGGGACCGTATCGTAATATTTGGCAACATCCCCTCTTCCAATATCTCAGTACCTCCTTTTAACTCTAACTCCTCGAGTCTTCCTAAAATGGACATTCCAGGTCCAGATTACACTTTTACTGACATAGATTACCTATCAATATGGATAGTTTTCCATTTATACCAGCCCCTCGAGCCATAATACTTTCTAATCCTTATGATTCTGCCATGTCTGAGCAGCGCGCGTGTCAGCTAGGAGCACAACACGGGTATCACGGTGCGCATGCGCACCGGCTTCAGTGACTGCCCGACGCGCATGCGCGGAAGTGTACTTGCTCCGGCGCATGCGCAGTGACAAATCATACAGCGCCCGGCGCCACTGCGGTTAAAACCTCCCGGTCCGGCTACCCATTCAGCTAGAACTTGCTCTACACTCAAGAAGAGTGCCAACAAACGTTACTAAACGGGTACCAGATCTGAGGAACCAACATCCATTGGTTTTACCTAACACTCCAACATGGCCGCCCCCGTATTTCCCTTTCTGGCCATGTATACTCGGCGAGCTTCCCGCCACGCTTAATTGATCAATTATCCAATTACTATCTAGTATATAAACACGCCGCCCTCTACCCCCTTCACATCCACGGAAGCCGCGGACGAAGGAGGAAGCACAAGCGTGCTAGGGGCACAGTAAGTACGGCATAGCCGTCTCGAGTATGATGAAGCCTGCATTCCAACATAACCTGGTTGAGCTACCTTATACAACTTTGAGGGCAGGATTACATTATATCCCTTTTTCCTTCTCTGCAGCTGATACCCCACCATACCCTTCAGTCTTATACTGGCTCATGAGGCATTGATCCCCCCATTGATAAGTATGCATTTCCATATCTCAAACCTCTGGCTATGCAGAACCTATGTGTGTTACTCATTCTATGTGTGACTGACTATGTGTGTGCTGAAGGAACTCTTCAACAATCTTCAATGTTTACACAGGATCCCCTACTTGTATATATTTCTGTGTGTGTTTCTCATTTTCCATTACAGGTAAAATAGAGTTAAGCGCACCTTGGGATCGGCGCATTTTTAATCTATTACTCTTATCTTGCAGGCATACTACATTATTAGTGTGGTAGCATATATGTGCTGTAATTATTAATTTGTAGTTACTCACATAGTCCTTTTTGTTCACTTTTTGTACATACACTTTTTTCTACCTATGTGGAGAAAACATTAGTGAGTGACAGGGGGATCTCCCCTAGGTCCTGACGAAGAGGCCCCGTGCCTCGAAACATGTTGACCCACTTAGGAGAGAGAGCCCATTAACCTGCTCCATCTCTCCGTTTCACTTTTCCTTTTAATAATACCAGCCAGTGTTTAATAAAATTTTCTTTTTCCACTAGGCCAGGTATTTTTTAACTCACACCTTATATCACCCCTGACCCCACTGACACTCACTCCTAACACATAGCACCTCCATCTAAAGGTGCTCCAGCGTATCCGCTTGTCGCAGCACTGCCCCGCCCCGCAGCGGGACGGGAAGACCCCGATGATGAAGCATGACACCAAGGGCCCTTTTGGTGTGTGAGGGGTATTTTAACAAAGATGGTGTATTCCAATGACATCTGGATACACATCCACCCAATGTGAGGTGGCCCTTTCTGATTAACCTTTTACCTGAGGGCAAGCCTGACATGGCAGCAGCAATCTCTTCTTTCCCCAGCGGTGCGTCCAATAATTCCCTATCTTCCTCCGTTAATGTATAAGTGGGGGTGTCGTGCAAGTATCTTTGAATTTCTCCGGGGTCTTTGGGTTGTTCTTCCTTATATAATCTAATATAGAACTGTCCAAAAACTTCCAGAATTTCATCAGTATCTGAGACAAGGTTCCCGCTGGAGTACTTTATTTCTTTAACTTCGCCTAAAGATACCTTCTGTCTAACCCAAACCGCTAAAGTATGACCCACCCGTTCTCTAAATTCGTAGCATTTTTCCCTTTTAGCTGAAAAGATATCAGCAGCTTTAGTTGCTATTGTCTCTTCTGCCTCCGCTTTCGCCCTGGCCACTTTGAGTAGTGCTTGGTCAAGTAATACCCCAGTTGTCGTACATTGTGCCAGGTTCTGTTCAGCACCTAATAATGCCCTACTTAACTGTTCCGTCTTTAATCACTCTTGCTTTTGTTTAAAGAGGCTAAAACTAAGTGTCTCTCCACGGACCCCTGCCTTAAAGGCATCCCAAGCATTCCCTGAAGCGGTGCTACCCCTATTGACCTCCCAGAAATCCTTAATCCATGATTTTAGATGCGTGACGTAGTCGGTGTCCCTCAATAAACCCCTCTCAAATGTCCATCCTCGCTCCTGACTTTGTATTGCTGCTACCTCTATTGTTAGTATTAAAGGATTGTGATCGGGTACGATCCGAGGGAGTCTTTCACTCTGTACATTGGATGCTAAATATCAAGAAGACATAACATAATCTAAACTAACACATAGCTTGTGGGGGGCGGAATAGGAAGTAAACCCTGGGTCACTAAGTTTTAACTTCCCCCATACATCCATTAACGCATTATTCTTAACAAGGCTCAAGATTGCCCGACAAACTCTCTTTTTTTGGCCCTGATAACTCCCGCTGGAGTCCAATCCTAGCCCTCCTTCCCCACTGATATTAAAATCTCCAGCTAGAATAATCCATGGAGCCCATGTAGCCAGTTCTAGGTCCCAAAAAATCAAAAACTTCTGGATCGTCTTCTGTTGACCCATAGATTGATCCCAGCATAACCCAGTCACCTCCAATCAAGCATTCTATCAAGACCCACCTGCCCCATTGGTCTTCAAGTTTCTTCCTTACCACCACATTGCTGAGCCGTGATAGAATAGCCACCCCTCTGGTTTTAGCCCCTTGCATTGAGTAAGCTAGCAAGTGAAATCCCAGTTGCTCCAGTAAGAAACCCTTAGGGGCATATTACCAACAACTAGCGATAATTTTTGTCTCTAACTTATTTAGAGACAAAAATTATCGCCGCACATCGGCGATTTTTATCGCAGATAAACCTTGCTATTAGCAAGGTTTATCGCAAATGCGATAAAAAACGGCCGCAATGCATGAATATCGCTGAAAAGTCAGCGATATTCATGCATTATCGAGCAAATGCTCTTAGCCATGTTATCCACCTCCCATTGGATAACATGGTGAAGAACTGCTCAGGGCAGGTGTTAGCTTTTGGAGATATTCGCGCTTAGCGCGAATATTTCCAAAAGTTGGTAATAGGAGATAGCGATGTTAGCGACTGTTTCCAGTTGCTAACATCTTGGCACGCCCACTTTGCATGTCATTAGTGATAAATATCACTGACATGCATAGCGGGGCCCAAGATGGTCGCTATCTCCTATTAGCTGTCACTAACTGGTGTTAGCGACAGCTTGGTAATAGGGAGATAATTTTATCTCCACTTTCTTGGCTTTTAAAGCCAAAAAAGCGGAGATAAACCCCCTTGATAATATGCCCCTTAGTTCCCTCAATGTGCGTCTCCTGGAGACACACAAAGTCTGCGCGTGTATTCCTAAGCAGCACCGCTACTCGCTGCCTCTTAAGATGATCATTTAAACTGCATACATTAAGCGGTATTATTATTATATTCATTAGGGTACGTCTGTTGGCTGTTCTAACCAATCAAGCTGTTCCCACACAATCAGTTTTCCTTCAATGTCTAGTACAGATACCATCATTGGGCCGACCACTTACTCTAGTTGCATTCTCCCCCCTTCGCAAAGCTCATATATAAAAAGGTGCAAGAGTACGCTGTGCCCTATGCCGATACCCCCCTAAGCCCCCTTCCAGCTCCCACCCCCCTTACAAGAAAATAGGTCAATCCTGACCTATGTGTGACAGCTTTAAGCCTGCAGGGAGTCGTGGAGCCCACCCCCTCCGTGCAAAAAAACCTAACCAACTGTGATTATGTCATAGAAGTGCTTTTAGTGCTATTAGTCTTAATAGTATTAGTAGATTGCTATATACGCTAATCTAAAGATTCATCCATATAACTTTATCTTGGTTATCTCAATGCAGCATTGGCACTCTTCTTGTCCCTTCTTTCTTTTAACTCCGACAAAAATGCGTTGGCTTTAGTCTCTGAAAAAAACATCTTGGTTTGCTCGTCTACTAACACTTTAAGGCGTGCTGGGAATAACAAATACGCTTCCCAACCCATCTTCTGAAAAGGAGATATCAGTTGTCTTAATCGCCATCTCCTTTCCACTGTGGCGTGACAAAAGTCTGGGCGTGCAAAAAATGTTGTTCCATTGAATGAGAGCCGGGACTGAGGCTTTGCTTTGTCCATAACTTCTTGCCTGAGTAGAAAATTCCCAACATAGACCAGCATTGCCCTCGGTTTGGCTGACTGAGATGTAGCATAGCCCTTCCTCTGGGTTAGAGGAAACCGATGAGCACGTTGCACTTCATTCTCCCAATTGAAAGCTGAGAGTTCGGGAAAGGCCCACTTTAATAGTGAGATGACAAATGTTCGAGCATACTGCCCCTCTGCCCCCTCTGTCATTTTTCGAAGTCTTCCAGCTTCCATTGAACGTCCTCCGTGACTTTCTCCTGGGCCTCCTTAAATTCCTGTCATCTTGAGACTTCATCCTCCAGCTTCCCTGTCCTTTCTTCAACTTCCGTGACTCTCCCTGCCATTTCCGCGTATAATTTGTTCATTTTGCTTAGTGAACCTTGAATTTTTTTGTTTGCCTGCTTAGCTCTTCTGCTCTTGGATCTAGCCTCCCCTGCATCTGTTTTAGTGTGGCATAGAGCAAGTCCATAATAGGGGTCTGAGGTGGGGTGGAAGCCTTCTGTTGGTGTTGGCTGTTCATTCCTCCATCTTCATGATACAAATGAAAAGTAGCGTAATAATCCCAATCTAATTTTTTTGCCACTTTAAAATGTTAGGGACGGATGGGGATCTTGTGTTTCAGGCACGGTCTGTTTTTTTGTTGCTTTGCCCTCTGGTTAATCGAAGCCCTTTGGATTGTGCTCTCTGCTGCAGATAGGTGGGGTCTGAATCTGAGTCATCCGTATAGCTCTCCCCACTCTCCCCACTCTCTCCAGACGTTGAGCCTGTGTCATCGTTCACAGAGGAGAAGCAATTATCACTGGGTGAACCTGGGTGAGCCTGGGCCTGGACCTGCGTTGAGAAGGAGGGCTCTCAGTCTCACGGGGGATAAACCTTCCACGCCAGCAATCTCCTCTAAGGTAAGCACGCTGCTCTTTATCACAGGAGTTTCCCTGCCTTCAGTAACCCTATCCTTCATCCCTTCTGCAGCTGAGTCACCTCCCAGACTTTTCGTATTGTGTGGGGACCCCCGCAGCACCAGTAATATTTTTAACAGAAAGGTTCCCATCCACATCGGGTTGTACATGTAGTAATGGGGTTCTGTCTGTCCCCTCTATTTCTATTGCTGGTCTGCTGCCACACTGCCCCTGCCCCTGCCCCTGTGATGTGTCCCGATCCGACATCGTTCTGCCGGAGCCTCTAGCTGTGAATCAATGCGATTCGCAGTCTCGTGCCCAGCTCTCGCTTTGCTCTCCTTCATCCGCCGCGCCTGCTCCACCTCATCTCCTTCTGTCTGGGAAGGCAGATCCTCCCGCTGGTCATCGAGGCACATCTCACTCGGTGTTCTCTGCTCTCCAGCCTTCTCACCTACAGGTGGCGAGGAACCGGGAAGCTGAACGGGAAGCTGAACGGAACCGACCACCACCACTTCACTGGGAACCTCGAGACCTGTCGATGCGGCGAAGAACGACTTAACCAAGGTGGGTTGCCTGAGTGTACTCCCCTTTGGAGTATTAGTGCTAAGTTCCTTTTCTTTCTGTTTGCACTTGATACCCTTCTTGATGGTTGCCTCAATATCTTTTGGCTTAACTCCTTTAATGTTAGAAGATAAGAGGGGCCCCTTACTACACCCGTGGGACCAGGGCACTTAGACAGTGAAATGCGAACAATCCGAGAGGGTAAACTTCTTAGGCACACTAGGTGCTGTACATCAATATACTTCATTGTACTTGATATTCCCACAGTCTTGAGTTAGTAGATTGTGTCAATTCATATAGCGTTGACGCGTTTCGATGGCTCATTAAAATTTGTTATGATTAGTTTTAATAGTATTTGTGTTTTCTAGGTGTTGGCCTGAAAAATAATTTTTACATCAACTAGAGAGATATATGAATTTGTCTTGAAAAAGATGGAATAATTTTAATGAACCATCGAAATGCGTCGACGCTATATGAATTGACACAATCTCCTAACTCAAGACTGTGGGAATATCAAGTGCAATGAAATTTATCGCTCAGTGTGAGGAACACTGTATTTTAGTAGATGTGTTAGTTGCTAAAGACTGAGTATACTAGTCTGATGGGGGAACTCTCTAGAGTTGGTATTTTTAAACTTGTTGATTTATTTGTATCGTATTACTGTTTTTTTTAACTTTGGACAATAGATTGGATTTAGTAGGTATATGTGATTGTATATAAAAAATCTTTTTACTATGTGTAACAAATAAAATTTGCTAAATTTTTATATTTTTTGGGAATCCTTTAGACATATATGGCACATTCGACTGGTATGTATGATTAGCAAATTGGCTGAGTGGAGTGAAAGTGGAAGTATATTGATGTACAGCACCTAGTGTGCCTAGGAAGTTTACCCTCTGGGATTGTTCGCATTTCATTAACTCCTTTAATGCCTTCACCTGGATCATCCGCGGCTCCGGTGTTTTTTGCGGTCTGCTTCCTTGTTTGAACAGGTAAGCGTCCAGCGGAGTTCGGCACAGGGACAGAGACATTCGGGACATTCGGATTTGAAGCATCCTTCTGCTCTTTTGGTTTTGGGCTTCTTGGCGCCATAGTAGTTTTAAGAAAACGAGTTTTCACAGCTGCCAATATCGTGAGAAAAAGTCGATGTGATGCCCGCAAAAATACTGGGGTCAGCAATCCACTCGATACGCAACGTACCCAGCCAGGAGCACCAAGCATTCTACAGCCTTTTACGATCATCATGATCTGCGGGGCGAAAGGGCTAGTGCGACTTCACCCTACGGCCGGTCAGCGGCCATCTTGCCCATCCGGTTTTGTTGGCCTCAGACTCTGTGTGCTTTAGCTCTGCTAACCAGTGCTAAAGAATTGTTCTCAGCCCCAAAAACATGGTAAAACTGGCCTACACCTGATTGGCATATTCATTTGCGTATAAATCCCTAGTAAAGTGGTATGCCATATATCCAGGGTCTGTACATTTAATGCTACTAGTGCACCTGCAGCACACGTTTTGCCACTGCAGCCTGAATTCAGTTTTAAACTGCCAGTTCAACTCAGCAAAATAAATCCCCTTGCCAAGCCTCAAACTCCCCTTTTTTCACATATAAATCTTCCCTAAGGTAGGCCATAGGTAGCCCATGGGACCGGGTAAATTGTAAATAAAAGGTTGGACATGTACTTTAATTATCCTGTTAGTGAAAAACTAAATTAATGTTTCACTACTGTGAGAACTACCTCTTCCATAGGAAAACATTGGGTTGCCTTATTACATTTAATATGTGCTAGCGTTTGATTGGGAACAAGTATAGATTTAATGTTAGATGACTGAGAAATTGTAATGTAAAATCCTTGTCAATGGCAAAGTCAAACATTAAGTTACAATTTTGGAAATGCCACTTTTAGAAAGTTGGCCTTTTCCTTCGCTAGCTATTTGATGCCCACCACCACTTTTTATATCCAAATTGTGCTCTATGGTGGTCAGATTTTTCAACTTTGACTTGGTCTCGCACCACAAGTTCTGCATGGTTTGTGCTTTGATCTTTTAGGTACTAGTTTTTACCTTAAATTTTAAAAGCTCATAAAATGTACTCTATTTTTCTAAATTGGTTTGGGGTTTTTTATGCATTATATTTTCAATGTATTACTGTTTGATTGCTGCATAAATACTTTACCCATTGCCTCTAAGTTAAGCCTGACTGCTTTTGTGCCAAACTACCAGCAGGTAAAGCAAAGGTTAATTTAGGGGATTGAGTGTTTCATCATCACAAGAATTGTGGATGTTGCTTAAGCAGGATTAACGCCCCACTATACCAACAATCGAATTTCTCATAGGTGGACTGTGAGACTGATATGTAGCTATTTCTTTCCTCTCAGGCTCCCAAATCTCAGAAAAAAGTTTGGGAACTTGTAAAGCAACTCTTTCAAGTCTCGAGTATGCACATGAAATTGACATGTTGAAGCTCCTCTGCTGTTCGGCAACTCAGCACCATTTCTTGGTTAACTTTTATGACAAATACTTTGACTCTTGTGACATTATCCTTGTACTTAATGTCTTTTTAAAAAAATTTTTTTTATTGATTACCTGGTAAAACCATTAGAAACAATACAATTATAATAACAATAATAACAATAAAGCCACTATACATATATCACATAGTTCTTTAAATTAAAAAAATTGAGGCAGATATAAGTATAGATATAAGTATAGATAAGTTCTTACATCACGGGGTACATATACATAAGGGGTCAGACCGTTCATCTTAATCAGGGGATAAAAGCCATAAAATCTTGTAAAACCTCCCACAATTTCCGACTTGTTTTAAGAAAGATTCTCTCCAAGTTTTTAGTGGAGCTCATAAATTTCTCCCTAGTTCTCTCATTCTCCTTCCCCTTCCCCTATATAGGGCTGTCTCGATATTGTGTACCCCTAATAGGCGAGAGAGCCACATCTGAAAGGAAGGAGCTGCAATATCCTTCCAGCCTGCTGCCTACAAAATCCGGAAGATAGCCATAGATATGAACACAATCCCTTCCTCCTCTTTATTTCGATTTAATTTACCATTGTGCCCTAAAATTATTAGGGTAGGGGATAGGATGATCTTAATACCTAGCAGCCCCTCTCAAAATTTCTGAATATTAATAAGAATGTCGAATAGTTTTTCGCAATGATAGAACATATGGGCAAGATCACCTGGTCCCTTAGAACATCTAGGACATTTGTCATCATCCCTCGTACCCCAACCAAATAGCTTAGCCGGGGTATAATAGAGATTGAATAATGTTGGGCTCTCAGGTTAGTAGAGCGAAACCATTTCCCATCTGCTTCCGTTTTATTCACATCATCCTTGACTGTTGAAATTAGCTTCTTGTAAATTGGATTAATTTTAACCCCACCCGACAACACATAATCCACCGCCTTGTTTTTATCACCTGCAGAACTGGTTAGTCTAAACCTTAAAAGTGTTTGCTGTATCTGCAGAAATTTAAAACCTTGCGATTCCGGGATTTGATATTTACTTTGAATCCCGTTAAAATTCATTAACATGTTCCCAACTAACAAATCTCCCAATCTTCCAATTCCATGACCCTCCCACACACCCCAAAGCCTATCCATACTAAAATATAATTTAATTTCTTTATTTGCAGAGTTTCTTAAAACCATTGCAATACGCGCATGATAAAAGCATACTATCTAAAATATAAAAAGGCTTCTGCAGCTTTACAGTGTTAAAATACAAATTTACTAAACAGAACAAATAGCCAGACAGATTTACTTTTAGAACTTTGAATCACACCCAGCCTATCAGTTCTGGGGGATCAACTATTTTATTTTAGTATTTTTATCTATTTTCTAGAAAAACATTTTTTCATTCGGTTTTTGTATGTCATCAAAAGATACAGACATCAAAACAATAAAGAATACATACAAACAGAAAAATGTGCAATAAATATACAAGTGTTCAAAATATACACAATCAATACTGTAAATTTTAGAAAAACACCAACAACAATTTAATCAGATGCCTAACAATTGTTTAGCGCTAGAAACCAGTCCTTTATATTAAGTACAAGAAGCCAGGCGGACAACACAGTTCATAGGTACTGCCTGCCTGTCTTACTAAGCCAGGGATTAGATAATAAGTTCTAGGGTTGCACTCCTAGGGATGGAAAGTATGGTAATATTTTGATGGCCCTCGTAGCACCCTTCTTCTTTATCCCGGGCTTGGGGTCAACGCGTTTCGAACCACAGTGTAGTTATGGGTTCTCCTCAGGACACGGACTGGAGGGAGCCAATACTGTACTTGGCACTTGTGAGCCACTCGTGTGTCACTTCAGGTAGACAATTGCCTCGCAAATGTAAAAATTCTTCAACTTGGGCGGCGTCGCATATAAAATCAGAGAGGGCCGGCCATTCATAGGTCCGGGGTTCTTTAGAATGGCTTTTCAGTTTGTCGGTTCTGTTTGAATTAGACTTGTTTGCTAAGCAACCTGCTCCGCTTGCTCGCGTACGGCGCATGATAAAAGCATACTATCTAAAATATAAAAAGGCTTCTGTAGCTTTACAGTGTTAAAATACAAATTTAGCCATGTGGTAGCAATCTTGAAAGTAACACGGTCACCTGTATCATTTAGCGCTCCCCCTTTTTAGATTGATGGTCCATATACCCCAATGCCCAACAGTTTTAGTATCAGTTTGTCATTTTTTTCCGGGCCGCTTCGAGGAATCGGACCACTCTGGTGTTCAATTGTGGTGATGCGGGGTCCAAGCCGGCCAAAACTGCCTGCCTCCTTGTCCGAATCCCTCTTTGATTAAAGGGGATTTTTAGCAGGTGCCTTCTTTCTTGGAGCATCTCCGTGCAGGAGCAGATGGTATAAATGATGTCCCCATGGCCATTTTTGCACAGACTGAATAGTGTGCAAGTCTGCACCCTTTTCCATGGAGGAAGATGCTGCGTGCATGATATCACTCCGAGACGTAACATTAGAAATTTTAATTTCAGTGCTTTTGGATAGCCCAAGTTAAAATATTGGTGTGGGGCTAGGGTCTTATATGAGTTCAGAGTCATCCAGGCGTGCGCTCTGGCAGAAAAAGCAGCTTTATCCTCCATCAGTGACTGTATTTTCATCGACTTCCACACTGATTTTTGGAAAACTGAGTGGTGGCAATGTGTGCCCCATAAGGGCAGTAGGCCTGTGTTTGTCTGTGCCTCCTGGAAATACAGTCTTGCAGGCGAGTTCTCCCTCTGTTGTAGATCTTACCACAGGAGTTAGTTTAATGTGTTAGGGTTTGATGTACTGATTTTATGCCAACAGTTAATGTATACTCCATTGCTGGCCCAGGTTTGATTTATTAGACCAAAATAGGAAAACAGGCTTGAGTTCCAAGGTAGGGTGTAGTAATTAATTATAGGAATTCCCAAATGCCTCTGAATAGATTTCCATACTTTCCAAGCACTTTCCAAAATCTTATATCGTTTTTTTATTATAATACTGTTTTGTGCAGGAGAACACCGGTAGATTCTTTACCTAACAGGAGCTCAAAAATAGATGGGGGTATATTAACCTTGAAGTGGAATCAGATCTATTTGAAGTGCCTTCTAATAAAATTGCCATCCAGCTAAAGAGACAGCTCAACATGTAAAATATTATATTAGGAGCCGCTAACTCCCCCTTATCTAATGGTAGTGAAAGATACTTCATAGAGCGTCTAATTTTCCCGTATTGCCAGATAAAGTTGCCAAAGGCTGCCTCTATATGATTTAACACTTCCTCCCCAACCACCAAAGGGATTGTTCGAAAGAGGTAAAGTATCTTGGGAAACATGGACATTTTAATAACATTAACTCTACCTATTATAGATCTTAAGGACGGGCGCAAAATTTTCCTCCAGATATACTGCCGATTCCAAATATCTACTATCCATCTTTAAAATATTATTTGAACAAATTATCTGAGTTTTTGATTCGTTAAAATTGTATCCTGAATATTGTCCAAATTCTCGAGTAATCTCTATAAGGGCTGCCATAGCCTGCTCCGGGTCTGGCGTTGTTATAGCCAGGTCGTCTGCATACGCCAGTAATTTAGTTCTCACAGTCTAGGATCTTTCTGACCAGAGGATCGATGTAAAGTGCAGATAGAATTGGCGAGCAGGGGCACCCCTGTTGGGTCTCTCGCGATATGTTGATTTCCTCAGAGCTATCTCTCATTAGTTGGATATTTGCTACTGGGTCGATATACATGGATTTGATAGCTCTCATGACATTAGGGCCAAGGCCCCTCTGCTCCAATATCCCCCACAAATAGCTACAGGTGACGCGGTCGAAGACCTTTACCGCATCCAGAAGGATCATGACGATCCGACCTTCCACAGCAGCCTGAGCATCGAATAGTGTGATCGCCCTCCTGATGTGGTCCGCAGTGTCACGGCCGGGTACAAATCTGTGCCGCCATTGTGAGACTAGACCGCCAATAATCCCTCCCAGCCTCTTGGCCAAGACCTTCGCATACATTTTGGTGTCAGCATTTATGAGGGATATTGGGCGGTAGGAACCTGGATCTTCCTTGTCCTTACCCTTCTTATGAAAAAATACAATATTGGTGCCCTTCCAAGAGGCAGGAACAGCTCCCAAGCACATTACACCATTAAATTGGTCCAACATAAATGGTGCCAGCACGTCCTGCAGGCACTTGTATACCTCAATGGGGATATTATCGGGCCCTGTAGCCTTCCCCGCCGCCAGATCTTGCAGTGCCTCTTCCACTTCACTCATCGTAATTTCCTCCTCGAGCGTTAATTTATCATGATCTGATATCTTTCGGCCTAAATTATCTTGCTCCAGTCCTTCCCGTCCAGCCGATATTACCCTATCCTCCTCACTATACAGATGTTGATAGAAGTTTTTAAACACCCTTCGGATATCTGCTGGCTTTACAAAGTCCTGATCTCCTTCACGGATTTTTAGGATAACATTCCTACTACTTTGCTGCTTGATTTTCAATGCCAAAAGCTTCCCGGCCTACTCACCCGTTTTGTACATTTCAACCCTGTGCACCTGATATTCATCCGCATTTTTCTGCACTATCCATTTGTTACGGTCAGTCTTAATGGGGACAATATTTTTAATGTTTTGATCTGAATCCTTTCCCGCTATAATATCACTTAGATCTAGTGCCTCAGCCTTCATGAGTATCCCAACCAAATCCTCATGTTCTTTCTGGTCTGTTTTCCTCTGCGTAGCAGAGAAACTACAAGTCTCAACGCCTGCTTGAAAAGTATCCCAGACGCAAATGCGGGAGGCACTAAATCTGTTTATATCGAAAAACTCTTCAGCCCACTTTCTTAAGTGGTCTATAAATTTAGGATTAGCCAGAAGTCTCCTCTCGAATGTCCATCTGGAAGCAACCTTCAGGGTATTTCTTACTTCGTAAGATAAAACCAAAGGATTATGATCCGAAATAGTTTTCGGAAACTTTTTGATCCCGACCCTAGATAATTCTGACGATGAAATAAAAAAATAATTTAGTTTAGTGTATTTCCTGTGCGGGTGTGAGAAATATGTAAACCCTGGGTCATGTGGCTCTTTGTACCCCCAAACATCACATAAACCATGTGAACCAATCAAAGAGCATACAGCTTTATAGACCCTGGGTTTGCTTCCCTTATAAACACTAATCTCATCCCTATCGCTAAAATCAGCTGCGATATTGAGGTCCCCGCAACAAATAACAGGAGATTTCCAATTTGCTAGTTCTATTTCTAACTTGTTGAACACCTCCGGATCATCCTGGTTGGATCCATATATTACACTCAACGTAGGCCCCATCTTAAGTTCAGCGATTACCCATCGCTCCCAAGGATCTACTAGGGAGCGGCAGATGCCTCCCAGACATGATTTCCTCAGGATTACCCCCCTTCTTATAGTAGATGTCTGGGAGGAACATGCCCACAGATCAAAACTTTTAATGTTTAATAGGCGTTTTTTTTTCCCCTAGTAGGTGGGTCTCTTGTGGGTAAATTATGTCCAGCTGGTTTTCTCTGACAATCTTTGCCTCTTGGACCAATCATTCAGACCTCCTACATTAATGGAGCCTCCCGATTGCTTCTTAGTATAGAACTGCCTAGCAACTGTCTCCTTTCAAAACAATCTGATAGTAACCCATAATGCGTAGTGGTCAACAAATATAAATCATAGTCCCAGGTAATCTTTTTCCTCCCCTTGTGAGAGCTTCTCAACCCCCCTCCAACCCTCCGACCCCCCAGACCCCCTGCCTCCCTCCCTAACATGAGATACCCTTCCACCCCTCTAGGACGCTCAGACAAGGTCTGTGCATATGATGAAGCTGTGAGAGTGTGCAGTGGTTACCTCAGCATGTACTTCTAATCCTATCCTAATCCTTAAATTTCAACAAAAGAAAAAACATTGACATACCTAACCCTAAAGTGAACACCCCTCACCAGTAGCTCCTGATACAGTTCTGAACCCCCCCGAACCAACCGCCCCCCACTCAGCCCCTCAACTGTAGTGTTCAAGAATAATATTAATCATATAACTAATTACTCATACACCTCATATCCCTCCACCCACACCTCCTCCTGTTCAAAAAAGAAGAACATGAGGGAGCTTGAGCTACTCCCAAAATTCAGGTGCTCTATATTTTGGCCCCTAGAGAGTGTGACTTCTTTATTTGTCCAAGGAGTCCAGATATTCTTTGGGCTTGATCTCTGACGTGAAATATTGAATAGTACTGTTATTCATCTCTTTCAATTGCGCTGGGTTAACCAAAAACACCTGTATGTTCTTATCCTGGAACGGCTTAATAAGCTGTCTCAGCCTCCAGCGCCTTTCCACTGTCACATGGGAGAAGTCGGGACGAACAAAGAACGAGACCCCCCCGCTTGACCTTCTCGCATCAGGCCTTGCTTTGTCATATATTGACTGTCGCCAAAGAACATTTCCAAAATACATGAGTAGAGGCCGTGGTCTATACCCGACTTTTGCCGGTACGTGAACTTCTACTGCCCAATTCCATTCTGACAGTTCTGGGAAGGCCCCCTTAAAAAGGTTGATTAAATATTGTCGCGGGTCAGACCCTTGGAGACCCTCCTGCACACCAAGCACTCGAAGATTATTTCATCTCTGCCTGTTCTCTGATTCTTCGAGTTTCCACTGAATATTTCTTATTTGTGCGCACTGACCCTCCACCATAGATGTAGTCTTAGATGCATCCACCTCCGTCTCAACAATCCTTTCCTCCAGGTTTGATACTCTGTCTCCCAGATTTGAGAATGCTTTTGTCAACTTGCTCACAACGCCCTGCATTTTCCTCATACCTGCTTGGGCTTTCCGGCTATCTTGCCTGGTCTCTTCTCTATGAGTCAATATGGCCTGGTAGATTGTATCTAGCATGGCCGGGCCTCCTTCTCCAGCAGTAAGAGTCTTCCTTTAATCTGCATGGATAGTTGCGTGGGAGGTTGTGGGTGAATAGTGGAGAGCCGAATCCTTCCTATCTTTGCCGCCGCCCTTGTTTTTCTGCAGTGCAGGTTTTATAGCCGTTTGAGGGATCTCCGTCTCGCTATCCACCCCATCTGACTCTAGACTGCTTCCCCCTTGTGATGTATTTATTAAATCATCGGACCATTCAGCTCCTTCAGATAGCGAAAAAAAGCAATCACTAGCCTCCTTCTCCTCTTCATCCTCACTGTCCTCTTTACCCTCTTATTTACACCCTTGCTGAACCGATCCGAGCAATATATTCATAGCGGGATCAGTCAGTAGTCGAACAACATGGGTTTGAGGACACCCCGCCTCTATTCCACCTTCTGCGGGGGCCCCGGAGTTCTTGGTACTCTCCCCTTTGCCTCTACTCCTACTCCTACTCCCTTCGTTGGTAAATACAGGCTGAGCAGTGGGGTACAGAGACATAGGCAGGGCGCTTGTACTTGCACTTGCACTTGATCTTGCTCCTGAAACCCCAGAACGGGTAACCACTGAGGGGGAAGAGGGAGAAGAGGGTACAGGGAGCAGTCCAATATCTGACATTCTAGTCCTCCCTCCAGCACTACTCACATATTCATATTCATATTCACTCTGAGAAGGAGCCTCTTTCATGTCAGTTTGCCTCACCTTCCCTGGCAGGGAGCTGCTTCCATCAATCCCAGCATCCAGCTCCACTCCAGCGCCATTCCCCAGTCCCTCCTGACTCTCCAGCTCCTCCATGCTGCTTGCCAAATCCATGTGCAGGCTCCCTGCTGTATCTTTCATGCCCTTAGAGCCCTTAGCTCGCTGCAGGAGCTCAATCACTGTAGGACCTGCCTGCCGATCTTTAGCCCCGGCTCTTCTCTTTCTGGGCGGCGGCGATGGTGTTTGCAGTGCATGTGGATCGTGGACCTGGTCTTGACCTGGGGAAAGTCCTTGTACTTAATGTCAATGAAGAACATGACTGCTAACAGCAAGGCTTTCAGATGTCCATGGACACAGAATTTTATTTGCTTGAGCTACAGTTGTGGTTGTTTCTCCAAGATATTATACAGCTGCTGGAGCATCATGTTCATGAATGTGTTGGTGTCAATGACAGTGGCTTCTCCCCAAATCAGCAGTTGAAACCTTAGGGCTGAGCTTGAGTTTATTGCATATACCACACGCACCACTCCCTCACCCTTATTGCCATACATATCTGGGGTTCTGCCTCTCTTTCTGACGAGGCAAGGATTTTCACTCTTTGCGTATCGAGGTTTTGTAGGGAGGACCCTGCAACCAAAGTGGTTGGGTTTCCCACATTCTGAACATCACTTGTCAGTCCCCCAGCATTCTCTTTGGTTTGAAAAATGTCTCCCTCAGCACCTGCATGACTGGCAGGATTTTCCCTGCCCTTTACTCTTTTTCCCAGTGGCAGTGTTGTATGTCGATTTAGATTCCGTATGCATTTCCCAATTCATGCACTTATATAGGTACATTTCACATTGCCCTTATATAGGCATAGATATCCAGTCCTTATTTAGGCATAGCCCATGCTACCCAAATACAGGCATGGCTACTTCCATCCGTTCATCTATGTCACAACGAGTTCTAGGAAAACCAGACTCTTAAGCCGTTAGGGACTTCCCCTTGCTTGGATATTGATTTCTCCAAGAACTCATTTATTATGAATGAACATCTATTCCTTAGGGGTTTATTAATGACGTTCATATGCCCGACTTTATGTCAATACTGTCATTCCTAAACACATTCAAGGTATAAATATACCTTCACTTGCTATGGCAAAGCACGATGTGGTTCGGTGCAGTTCAACTACCTACTTACATGACGCAGCTCGCCACAGCAAGTCCCAAAGGAAGCCAACTCTCCAGCTGATGCACTGACTAGAAGCTGTCATCCTCCTGCTGAGAAATCCAGCTCCAGTGTTTCTGACTCCCCTTGCGGGTGTTGAGAAATCGAGTTCCGAGAAAGAGATAGCAGCCTCTCTCATTCTAAGGTATGGAGCTGATTATAACCTAGAGAAACCTTTGGCAGATTCTTGGCAAAACAAAACTCAAGCTAAACAGCACCTCCTTCTTCCCTCGTAGTTGACCTAGGTTAGGTACACTGGGGTAGGCATATTTTAGAAGCACCAGTTGAGTATTTTAGCCTGTGTTATTTATGTATGTATTTTTATATATGTCATTGCAACAGACAATGCTATTACAGTATTATTTTATATTACTGTTTACTCTGTACGCATTATACTTTGCATGCTATCTAACGATTGTAGCAGTTCATATCTCCAGCATGAGAAATAAGACTGTTCAATAAACCCTTTTATTGAAACGCCCGTCTCTATTTCTGTGCAACTCTGTCGAATCTATTGTTTCCACAACTCTGAATATATCGTTTTGATTTTAGGGGAAACAAAGTTATCATGTTTATGCGGTTGTCAGAGACTAATCCCTTCTTATTTATTCGAGAACGTTTCTAGTGACATCTGAGTTAGCTGACACACACACAATTAAGTTTAATGTACTCAATAGAGACATTCTGACCTCAGTCCTAAGTCAAATCTATAGTGTATATTATTCCACTGTGCAGAGACTATTGGGAATATAGGAACTATACCACAGCAGCTAATTTGGTGAAAAAGGAGGACTGGGTAGCTCTTGATAGGTTTATTCAGGACTGACTCCATGTGCATGACTTTAGTTCGGATAGATCTCTGAAATGCCGGAGTATAAGTATGACTTGCAATGGTTTGCTAGGCTCCTGTAATAGCTGCACCTGTAGTTTCGCTGAAGCACACCTTTGTATGACGTGTGAGTGGATTTCTTTGTTCTCATCTTGGAGAGTGCAAATACTGGCAAGTTCTTTGAGTCAGATGTAGAGGATGTCAATTATCTCGTTGGGGGTCTTGCTGTGCCTGTCACAGCAAGAATGTTTTATAATCAGGGTTCACCATGGGTGCAAAGTATTCATTCAGCACCTCTATAATGGTACATGTATGTAAGTTGAAGGATGGCCTCTAACAGGTTCTGTGACAGTTTATAGATGTTTGTCCCAGCCATGGGAAGGAGAGGTTGTCCTCTATTGCTGCTTTGGCAAAGTACATGCTACAATGATCTACCCATAGTTTCAACTTCAGAGCTTGTGCTGAGGGGGGCCTGCAATAAAACATTTTTTTGTGACCGGTATGGCAGCTATGCTGACAGTCTTTCACCTTGTATTCTGTACACCCTGGATGTGCATCATTCAGCCTCCAGCAGAGACCTTGTATTGTAGATCTTTAGGAACTATCACAAAAGTACACAGAATTACCACATATTGTAATATTTATGTTGTGCTTGCAATATATTATATTATAGTCCTTACACCATTACATGAGACCAAGCAGTGCAAAGTGTTTGAGCAACACCAATTAGTAGCTGCCAAAAAATTTCCACAACTCATGACTTGCTTGAGCTACTGCACCAAAAAGTCACGTAGGTACAAAAGTGAGAATTTGATGAACTAGGAAGCTAGTTGCCAAGAAAGATATTGAAATCCAAGCTGGTAACATATTGAACAACATTCTGTTTGGTTTGGATTTGGGCTCCATTGTCACCTAGACACCTAGCTAGCCACTTGTCTGTCGCCTTCAGTTCCTGCTTGTTCCAGACTGATCCAGTGTCACTAAAGCTGCCCAGGTTTCCCTTTGGAGTTTTCCTGACCAGGTTTCCCCACGCACTATTCTTCCCACCAAGAGAAGCCCCACCCACCTCAGAACATACATAATTCAGGCTGAGGTGCTGGCACATTGAAGGCATGCCAAAGGCAATCCCGTCTTCACCTATCTGTGCCTGTTTCACACCCAGCCCCCTGATCCCTAGCCCTTCTGCCCCCAAAGATACACCATCACAGTGCTCTACACCCTCGACGCCTCAACAAACACTTTCACTGCACCGACCTAATCTCCACAGTAGGGCTTTTCACCTGCACACTCTGCAACTTCACCTGCCACTGTACACACTCCAGCCCACCTACTAGTCCCACCCAAAACAGACCACAGACACCACCTAATAAAAAACACCAGCTCACATGCACCATTCTCAACGCACACTCACTATGCCACATTCCACTGAATTATGAGACCTCATCGCCACCCTTGCACCCGACATAATTTTCCTCATTGAGACCTTGCTCAACTCTTCATTTGCCCCAGAAATTCCCACAGCAATCCTCCATGGATGTAAAATCACTAAATAGGACCACACCTACAAGTCTGGAGGAGGAACAGCCACCTTCCACAAATAGACCATACAGTGTACCACCACCACCGACAACCCCACCACCCCATGACATATCCCAACTTGAAGCTCCTCACGGATGACAAGACAACCATCAGATACACCCTTGCATACCGATCGCCAGGCCGATGCTCCAGCTACTGCAACACCATCACAGACTTCATTTTGCCCCTAGCCTTAGACTTTAAGAACTACCAGGCACATGCATCAAAAGAAAAACTGCTCGCAAACGGGCAGATTCTCAGAATCTGCCCCTTTGCGAGCGGTATTTTTGCATTTGGGATGCATCATTCCAAATGCAAAAATCGCAATTTAAGTAATCTTCTAAATTGCGATTACTTAAAATGCAATTGCATCAAAGGAATTGTAAATTGAGCTTCTTTAAATACAATGTAAAAAGTAAAAAAATTAGTGATTTCGCTAATAGTAATAACAAATTACCATCAATTTGTTCTTGATGATAATTTGCAAAAACTTTGAAAAATGCACTAAAGTGCATTTTTCAAAGTTCCATTTTACACACACACCTGCCTTTGGGACATGCGTGTGTGCAAGATGTACTCATATGCAGATTTCAGGGGTGCAACAGGGTGTCCTTTTGACACCGTTGCACCCTTGAAATTGCATTCGCAATTTGCGAGTACCTAGGGGTACTCGCAAATTGCGAATGCTATTCCCATTATTCGAAGAATGAATGGGAAGACATTCCTTAATTGTGACTCGCAATTTGCGAGTCGCAATTAAGGAATGTTTAAAAATTGCTATTTTTTTACGATTTCTACATGCATAGGCTTATACGAATCCATTAATTGCGATTTCTTAATAATCGCAATTAAGGAATCGAAAAAGTCTACCTCGATCCATGTACCTGTACATCTTCCTCTGTGACTTAAATTTCCACATTAATGACCCCACCAAAAAAAAAGCAGTCCACACCTCCTAGACTGTATGAGTAGGCTAAGATAAACCCAGATCATCCACGACCTTACACACCACAGGACACACACTAGACCCAATTGTCACCTCCTGCAACCGCATAAAATACAGCCATGTCACAGAACTCACATGGACCGATTACTCCATTGTCTACTTCAGCATCTAGATCCCCCACACTGCTACCCCCAAGATGACCAATGCCCCCACCGGAGGTGGAACAAAATCTCAGAGACCAGCTGGGTGAACACCCTCAACACCTCCAACCCTGCTACTGCACCATCCTCGAACTGGGATTGAAAAACTTTAACACCTGAATCACCAATTGTGAATACAGCATTGTCGCCATCAAGAGCAAAATCCAGAGAAAATCTTCCAAAAAGGCCAGCTGGTACGCCAAGAACTCAGAACAGCAAAACTGAGGCGTGCCAGCAAGGACACCTCTGACAGGGCAGCCTTCAATACCTCCCTTAACTTCTACCACCACTTGCTGAGGGCAACATAGAAGGCTGCCATGCTGCACACATCGAAACCAGTGACAACAACACCAAGGAACTTTTCAACATTGTTAAGGAATTCTCCAACCTGACGGCCAGTGAAAACAACATCATACCCTGACAGGACCTGTGCAACAACCTCGCCCACTTCTTCCACCATGAGATCACAACCATATACAGAAATTTCTAAGCCCAACCAACACCTATGGACTTCCACCACCGTAACCAACATGAACCACACAATGACCACCTGGAACATCCTCTCTACCCAGGACACCACCTCCACCATGAAATCCATCCTCCCGGGAGCTCTCACAGACCCATGCCCGCACCACTTCTTCAACCTTGGAAACCAAAGGATTGGCCAGGAACTCACTACCCTACTCAAAAAACCCTCTGCCAACCACAGCAAACTCAAAAACGACCATGTCAATCTTTCTGCTCCTATTCTCAGCAAAGGTATTTGAAAAGATCATCAACAATCAAATGATGACACACCTGGAGCAGAATAAGCTGCTTAATACCTCCCAATCGCTTTCCGCAGCAATCACAGCACTTACACCGCCCTGATCACAGCTTTTAACGACATTTGAACTCTTCTCTACAGAGGAGAAATAGCAGCTTAGATCCCCCTTGACCTCTCGGGAGCCTTCAGCACCATATCTCAATACACGCTGTTTGAAAAACTCCACCACATCAGCATACAAGGGGATGCCCTCAGATGGCTGGATCACCTCGGTCCTCATCGGAAGAACCCAGAGGCTCCACCGGCCACCTTTCACCTTGGAACCCAAGGAGATCACCTGTGGTGTCCCACAGGGCTCAACCCTCAGCCCCACACTCTTCAACACATATATGACCCAACTGGCCAACATCAATAGATCCCATGGTTTCAATATAATTTCCTATGCAGATGACACCCAACTCATCCTCTCACTCATCGATGACCCCAGCACCACCAGAACCAACTTCCACAGATGCATGACAAACATCCCAGACTGGATGAGGAACAACTACCTGCAGCTGAACACAGACAAGATGAAAGTAGTGATCTTTGACAACAGCAGTAACACATAGAAAGACTCTTGGTGGCCATCAGACCTAGGACCCGCACCCACTCCCTCCGACCACACCAGAAAACTCGGGCTCATCTTTGACAACAAGCTCACCTTGAAATCACAGAGCAACGCCGTCTCCTCCTCCTGCTTCCTCAATCTGTGCACGCTACGTTAGATATTGTAATGGCTATCCTCCCTACACACGAGATGCACTGTGACCCAGGCCCTCATCACCAGCTGACTCGACTACAGCAACACCATCTATGTAGGAATCGCTGCACACCTCCTACAGAGACTTCAGACCATACAGAACACGAAAGCCAGACTTGTCCTCTGCCTTCCCTGGCGAACCCACATCACACCCCACCTCAGGCAACTCCACTGCCTCCCAGTACCAAAGAGATGTCAATTCAAGCTGCTGACCCATACACAAAAGTCTCTACACAACCAAGGACCCACATACATGAACCATCGCCTGAACTTCCACCAACCGTCAAGAAGACTATGCTTTGCCTCCCTGTCGCTTGCACATACTTCCTGCATCTACCAAAGCAGAAGTGGAGGACACTCCTTCATCCACATCTCAGGAAGGACCTGGAACAGCCTCCCCAAGCACTTCTGGACCATCACCTCCCTTCCGGAATTCTGAATGACCGTCAAGACTTGGTTTTTCGAATAAGCCTCTTGCACACCAAGCGCCTGGATACCCTATCAGGTGATTAGCCGCGCTTCAAACATTTTGATTGATTGATTGGGGTTCGATCGGCCATCACTTCTAGTGTGTACTTTCACAATTTTGAAAACACTAAAGTTATGCTGGTCCAAGAATGATGCTTCACCAATAATGTTGGCAATGTGAACAATTAGCCACTTGCCTGCTCTATCAAACAGCAATCAAAATAGTAATTCAGGTGTGTGGGTACACTAGACCTACTGAGTGGCTTTCATCTTGTCTATGTCAGAATTAATTTTAGATGCAGCAGAACAATACATTCTGATAATAAACCACGTCTAAACCAGGATTAAAATGTTGACTAATTTGGATATTGTAGCAAGGTGATTGGTCCAGTGAAGACCTGGCTTGGCAGTTTGGTCTGGACTGCTCCCATGAGGCACAGGGTCAAGATGATTTGCATACGGCTGGGTCTGAACTAGGGTGGCGAAGTGAGCTAAAGAATGATGATGGATTCAACCCAGATCTGTGATTGGAGGTGAGGTCTGAAAAGTTTCAGCACTGCGTCCATCATCTCCTTGTGTTTGCTTTCATCTAGGGTCAGAATTCATTGTGAATGCAGCAGAAGAATACATTCTGATAATAAACCACGTCTAAACCAGTATTACAATTTTGGTTTTTGTAGCAAGGTAATTGATTGAGGCATGTAGCAATGCTGCCTCTCTTTAAGATGAGCATTATGTGTACCTTTTGCACCTTTGCAGTTTATCAACAGAGATTTTGTCATTCATAAATAAACAGTAGCTGCACCTCTATAATAATGCGATATTTTGGGAATGTGAAATGAATATTATCCTGAACATTAATGCAAACTAAAGTGTTAACTAAATGAATTTTTTGACCCTCGAGAATTGCTTATATTTTTGCTGATTGGTAACCAGATTATTTTGGGGATACGGGATGGCCCTAGTATATATGAAATTCTTTGGACAGCCGCGCTCTAATACAAGTCAACAACATGCCACATGCCAGGAACAAGCATAGTACCTGTACAATTTTCAGTAAAGCAAAAGCTCTAAATTGGTTAACCTGGAGATCAAGCAGGAGCTGTAAACAAGTGTAGGCTTTTAAATTGGTAATAGAATATGACTGCAGTCGTATCTACTCTTATGAGCTAAAGGTCATTTTAGAGTAAACTCATATTTTCAAAAAAATTCTACTGTTAACCCATAGCAAAATTCGCAATTATCTGAACACATCTCATTACTCTTCACAAATTATCAAAACTTCCAAGCTCTGCATGCTTCAACCTCCTTCATTCCCCAACATCAGACGCTGAACTGGTATGGCATTATATCAAACAGAAAAATATCAATATACTAACATATTGATGCAAACATATATAAATCTATTATATCAACTTAATATACGCACAATATAAAAGTCAATAATATCTACCACATTAATGTCAACTATAAAAAATATAGAAGGTGCAGACACATCTACCACTCTCATATATAGACGGAAAAAATATAGCATATCTTAAAAATAACACAATACCTCATCAAAACACCTCATACAAAAATATAGTATGCAAAAATATCAAAAAATATATTTAAGAATATACTTGTATAAAAATTTTAATTTGAGTGTAATTTTAACATTTCAATAAGTCATAAGTTAATATTCTAACTCCTGTTCTAAAAACATTGGGGAAAGTGTGTTAGTTGAGAGGTTTGATTTACTATTCTGACTCCATTCTAACACTAATTGAAGAAAGTGACTACATTAAAGGGGATGAGATTTACTATTCCACTTGCAATTGTACAAACACTGGGGAAATTGTATAATATTTGCTATCAAACAAACTGCAGTTCTGCAGTAATTTAAGAAAGTGAATAATACAAAGAGCCTAAGATCTATTATTCTCACTCCAGTCTCACAAACACTGGGGAAAGTGAATAGGTGGGGGAGAGGGGGAGGGTGGGGAGGGTGTCACTTACTGTTCATCCACTCTAACTTTAATCCAACAACTAGAGGCAAAAGGGTTTACATTTAATGGGCGTAAATGAGTGAAACATATTCATTTTACTGTAATCTAAGATAAAATATTTATATTTTAGAAAGGGTGGGTGGTGGTGCTGAAATAACATTTTAAAATTACCAATTTCATTAAATGTATGGGTCAAATATAATAGATTTCAATTTTGAAATAAACACTTGAAATATATTCCACAGAGAAACAAATGAACCATAAACCAGAGTAAAAATAACAATTAGAAGCAATTTAACAAGGAGAATGGCTAAGGCGAGGATCAATCTAGATGCTTCCTCGCCAAGATACAGTCACTGGGTGGCATCCACCAGGTAATAAAGACAAATGTTTTAGTAAGGACTGCTACAGAACAGCTGTTATGCTGTAAGAAACAGCCAGCAATATACCAAGATGTCCCACAGTTAGAATAAAGCAGACGTTCACCACTAACTCATTTAGAAGAGAAGGCCCCACCACCCCAGGAGTGAACTCAAGCTGGCGGCTAAAATATTCAGGCAGAATTGCAGCTCTGGCTTGACTGTTTTAATAAATTAACCCTTTTGTAACTTTCCTGGATTGTCTTTATGGATAACTTATTTAGAGGATCTTACATGAGCAACTTTAGAAGACACCTTATCATGTCAGGGAACAGTGATGCACATGAAGTATGCTGCTGATGCAACAAAGCAGAATCAGTGGTATTTTGAAAATGTAATGAGCAGCAATTCAGTTTGGCACAACTGGTAAACAGGCCCTGTGTGAGACTCTTGTGGGACTCCTAAGGTACTGAATCTTGTGTGCCAACTCCTTTGGAACTGTTCTGGAAGCCTTATGGTACTATGTTAATTATTTTTCTCAAAATTACTCTTAGGAAAAATAGCTGTTTTGAGGGCTTTGCTTACCATCTGCAACAATACAACCATTTTTGATGGCTTGTGTAATTTTTAGGTTGATCATTCAAGACCTCTTGTATATACTTAAGTATATACTTATATGTGTATGTACTTTATAGGCTCTGGCGATCAGCCTTAAGACTTGTCTGCTTCCACTTACAGACTTTTTTTTCTGTTCAACTGCCTCTATTTAACTGTCTTGATAGAAAACGACCAGTAGAGGTCAGTAAAATACCAGAATTGCTTTCTGCTGAGGGACTTTATTATTTTTTTTTTCTGGCAACTGCCTCTATTTAACTTTCTTAATAGAAATGGGCCAGCAGAGGTCAGAAAAATACATGAATCACTTTATCATTTTCTAGATTCCAGTCCATAGAAATTGTATTCCACAAGCACCCGTAGACATTAATATTTTATTTAAAATCTTATAGTTTCAGTGATATGACCACAGAAAGCTCTGATTTTATATTGAAAACAGAGCTTTGGACTATCACTATGCCATTTCCCGCTGAACGGCAATATTTCTCTCGATGTTTTCTCATACCTGGTGTGTCAGGCAGTTTGGTGCTTACTTTCCCTCCATGTTAAAGAAAAGTAGATGTTTCAGTACCCAGGCTAATGTGGTGCATTGATAAATACATATCAATGCTTATTTTTTTAGGTGGCATACATGACTTTAAGCAGACTGTGCGTGCACACCTGCGTGAACAGGCTGACACGAGCTAAGGAATCTGTGTACTCAAGCTCTCACCCATTTGCACAATGCAGCTTGATTCCTCCAGAGTTAGCATGCAGATTAGGTAATGCAAGTAGTGCCGCTTTGAAAGCTGATTTGTAAAGAAATAGCAGTATTCCACTGATGATCAGCAGTCAGGATACAATCACCATCATGGGATCCATCCACTCGAGGGCCCCTCCCGACCCATGCCCCCACCACATCTTCAACCTAGAAAGTTCCAGGATCAGTTACGAAGTTTCCACCCTACTCAACACCTCACTAGATTCTCCTACCTTGCCTGAATGCTGGAAACACACAGAAGTAAAACCCCTGTTGAAAAAACCCTCAGCAGACCCTAACAAATTAATCAACTACAGATCCATCTCTCTGCTCCCTTTCCCGGCCAAAGTCATCAATCAAAAAAAGCAGTAAGCCATCAACTAACAGACTTCCTTGAAAACAATCACCTCCTGCACAACTCCCAATCCTGATTCCACAGCAATCACAGCACGGAGACAGCCTGGCATGTGGTCACCGATGACATCCGGGCCCTCATCAGCCAAGGGGGGACAGCCGCTCTCATCCTCCTCGATCTCTCAGCGGCCTTCAAAACCATTGTTCACCACAGGCTCACCCCCAGGCTACATGACACAGGCATCCAAGGAACCAACCTCAGATAGATGTCCTCCGTCCTCGCTGGCAGAACACAAGTCCACCTCCTATCTCAAAATTGAAATCCTAAAGAAATCATATGTAGAGTCCCTCAAGCCTCGTACTCGGTCCCATCCTAATCAACATCTACATGACACCCCTGGCCAACATAGTCCGATCCCATGGACTCAACATCATCTCCAGACTGACAACACACAACTAATCCTCTCCCTCTCTAAAACCTCCACTGCTGCTAGACACAACTTCCACAAATTCATGACCAGGGCAGCCAACTGGAAGAGAGACATCAGCCTCAAGTTCAACACAGACAAGTTGGAAGTCCTGAACTTTAGCAGCGATGACTCCTCCTGAGGTGCCTCCTGGTGATGCACCCAACTGGAGCCAGCTCCGACTGTTGCTGAGCACGCCAGGAACTTTGGTATCATCCTTGACACCAAACTCACCATGAGGTCCCACGTCAATGCTGTATCATACACCTGCTTCTACTTTGCACATGCTACGCAAGATATTCAAGTGGCTTCCCCAAAATGCGAGACTGGACTACAGAAACGCCCTCTTTGCTGGAATTGAGTCTCACCTCATTCAAAAGCTACAGACCATCCAGAAAGCTACAGCATGATTCATCATTGATCTCCCTAATGGTGCCCCCTATGAGCTCTCCCCTCAGAGAACTCCAGTGGCTCGCTGCACACAACAAAAGCCAGTTCAGACTCCTCACCCATACGTACAAGGCCCTGCATGACTCTGGTCCTGCCTACATCAACCACTGTCTGGGATTTTGCATACCTGCCAGACAACCTCCACCCTGCTTCCCTCGTTGTAGCTCACAACCCCAGCATATGCTGCAGCAGAACAGGAGAATTCTCCTACTCCTACCTCACAGCCAGGGCCTGTAATGGCCTCCCCATGCACCTCTGGATCTCCCCTACTCTACACAAATTCTGAAACAGGATGAAAACCTGTCTCTGATACTCTGGACCCTTCCAGCGCCTGGATACTCTCACAAGTGCTCAAATATATTGATTGATTGATTGATTGAGCATCACGCTTGACATCTCCAACTGCTCTTTTCGTTCAGTTTCCTGGGTGTTAACTCCTACAATGCCATTTGCAGGGAGAAAAATAAAACATGAGAAAGAATAGGAGACTTAGACAAAATGCCCATTTACTCTCTGTCATAAAACAGTGACCGGCACACTTACAGTGTCTCATATTAAAGAAACTAAAGACGTATATTACTGTACATTGATCCCCACATTTGATTCTTCATCTACATAGACCATCATTTATTTCAGTGTATTCACCAGAGAACCACTCACTTATAGTGGATCATGTTAATGATCTAAAAGAAAATATTACTGTACAATGATCAATAAACTCTTCATTTACATTACATCTACAGATACTACTGTGGGTCATCTAGTTGGTGGCAGGTTTTTCTCAACATTGGACTGGGTGTTTGCTTATCATCAGGTGCATCCACAACTTAAGTCCCAGGAGATAACCACCTACATCAAACCCACTGGGGGTGTACAGATTCAAATCCACCCCATTAGAAAATATATCATCAGCCTTCGTTTCCCATAGAGCTGTGTATTTAATGTTGGCATCTTTACCCGGTGGGTTTTATTATCAATATGATGTGTTCGTGTAAAACACAAAATGATGAGTCACTGAGTGAGGTGTTAAAAACATTCTTGGAGTATGTATTAATGGGCAGGGCAGAGAAATATAAGCTTGGATGAAAAGAGATCAATTATCTTGGGCATTATGTGATATCTGAGGGGATTAAACCCAAGTTATAACTGGTAGATACAATAGTGGATTGTTGCCCCTAAATGTAAGAATGACTGGGGATAGTGGAATTCTGTAGCAAGATTCTTGTCAAAATATCAAGGAGAATGATTAACATGTAGAACTTGATGAAAACAAGGTTGTGTTTGAATGCAACAAAGCTCATAAAATTGAATGTAATGACATCATGAGGTGCCTAGCTAATGGAACCAAGCTGAAAGTCTTTATTCCAGGTCACTAGATTGTGGTGAGAACTGATGCCATCTCAAAAGGTTTGAGAACAGTTTTTGTTCAGGAGAGTGTGACTGAGGAATAGCATTTGCTTCAAGATCTCTGCATGGTTAAGGAGAAATGTATTGTGTTATAGAGAAGGAGCAATTAGCTGTTCATTGGCTTGTTCAAGTGGTGGTTGATTCCAACAGAATTGTGGATACTCCTGATTGACAAGAGAAGGAATAATGGTTTATGGAGAATTTGTGTGTAGTCACTGAGGGTGTAGTTTCAGAGGAGGAGTTTAAAGAAGTGTTAGTTAGTGGCCAGGTCATGGTGAAAGTAAACGATATGCCTACCAATAGATGTAAACGAGAAGAAGAAGGGTGGGAGCACTTAAGATTTATTTGGATAGTCAAAGAAGAATGGGCAAATACGGGTGTGTTTCTAGTGTTGTAACAGTGACAAAGTATTGATTGAAATAAAATCACCCATGTATTGCCATTACCATCTTGATAGACTATCAATCGAGGTGACAATTGATATTGTGGAACCATTGACAGGTGAAGTTAACATTTTATGTGCATTATTCATCGTGTATCTTTTTTATGTCCTTGGGTAGAATCGAATAACAAAGTCTGAGCCACTTGCTTTTGTAATGGAACTTGGTGGCAGATTTACTGGCAACTACTAGAATATTCAATTAATCAGAGAAGAGTTTAGATGGACAACGGATACCGTAGGACATCCACTGGCTAAAGCAGTATCTCTTGTGTGTCTACATGATTTTTCTCCCACCCACACACTCCTGCAATTTCAAGTTATGCAGACTTCAGGAAAAGAATGTCTTTTTAGAATAGATATGTGCTTCTTTCCTTTTAATGCCTTTTAAAGAAACCAACTTTTTTTTGTGGTGGATGCATTTGTTCTACAATAGATGGACCCGGTACAACAGTTTCCTCCAGGCCGGCATAAGAGGGTAGGTCACGGGTGAATTACTGCTTGGGACCGGGTTGTTTCTGTAGCAAAGAGTAGGCCTCTGTCCACTTCTAAGGGGCACAAACACTACTGAAATAAGGGCAGGTTTTCGGAAGTCCTATACGTGAGCAGGTATAGTTGATGATAGATCTTGATTGATCATTTTTTTAATACCCATCTGCATTCCCAATTAGGTGTATGGTAGGCATAATCTATTTTGGCACTGACGAATTGCCTAAGATCCAGTTGGGCCACAATGGCAATAAACATGTAGACCCTTCTACATATTTTAAGCTGTCAAGGGTCATTAGTCAGACCCCCCAGGCTATCGTGTTTTGTGATTAGCCAAAAAATGCGACATTCGCACTTATGTAAAAATCCTGTGATTTTTACAGAAGGGCCTGTAAAAATCGACACTCTAAATACATTGAGGCATGTTCCTCCTTTTATTGGATCCGCTCTGTGGTCTGTGATGAAATGAAGGTGAGCAACAAGTTAGCAGGAGGCAGAAGTGTTAAGTGCCTCTGTCGTTTGCCTCTAAAATGCACTGGGCCCTCCTCCAGTGCTGATAGGCCCCTGCCTTTTGTTTCTCGCGACCTGCTGCCTCGAAACTATTGTTTGTAAATAATTTTTGGGAGTTGGTGAGGTTTCCTAATTTTCCCAGAATCACAGGATATTGTGTTGAAACTGGGACTAAAACCTTTTTCCCCAGTAGCAAAGTTGGTATCTTTGTCCATAACATCACATCCTGTCCTCTAAAATACCACCCTTGCCTCCTCTCTCACCCACATGATTAACACAAATCTCCAACAATCCTAGGCCACTCATGGCTCCTCTCTCTTCACCCTCTTTGCGCTCCCATTGTCGAGTCAACAATATATCTGGAACTCCATTTGCCTCCTGCTGCCCTGTGCACGCACATTAGGAATAGTGGCTGTCGGATGCCAGAGAGCGTATCGTTTTTAAATTTAGATATGCACTCTCTGGCAGCAGATGCCCTCATGCTCCAAGGTGCGTTGCTGCTGGGAACTCTGCCAGGTCACAGAAAATGACTTGTCGGAGTCTCCAGCAATGGCAGTGCGGTGTTTTTTTGTGACAAGCAGATGTTTTGCCTGACACAAAAAACCGCAGATTTGCAATTTGGGGTTGCTTAATTTGCTTTTTTTGGTGCAAACTTTGCCATCCCAGGCACACATTCCTGGGGTGTCTTACTTGCCCTTAAGGTAACATTTATTTGTTTTTACTTGTCAAGGGTACCACCTTATGAAACCGTCCTTGGTACCCCTTAGACATTTTTAACCACTCACTGCACCACCCTACACTCACGATATCCTCACTTACGTTTAACATTATGACAATCAAATCAGAAGAACTCTCACATAGAGCCCCCTCGACGGCCAATTGGACATTGCAGCACCGGCCAAATGAGGTGCAGCCCAATGATAAAGCATGACACCCGTCTGGGTGTGTGATGGCATTCACTTCTGATCAATCAGATCCCCCGATCCAGTTGACCGGCACTTACCAACAACTTCTCCTCCCCCTTTTTCCTTTCCCTGGAAGAATGACATCCTTCTATATTTAATCATTGCATTTAAAGAGCATGGGTGCTGGACCTGATAAATAGCTGCTAGTCCCTCCATTTGTTCATAGTATATACAACAGTGCCTGCTTCGAAGCAATTTTCCAACCTTCTTCACGGCAATTTGTCACCTTGTTGCGTGTGTTCTTGTTCAGAGTGTCTGGCTTTGAAACAGTAATAATGAAAGAGGCTGACAGCTACCATTCACGTTTATGGAACATTTTCTGATTTGGTCCAGCAAATAAACCACCCATGTTTTTAGTCTAAGGTGTGGTGTGCGTCTACAAGGTGTAACTCTGCCCTTGCTTTCACTTTTTCAAACTTTGAGTTTTTTTAAGGCTCTTCTAAGTGCAGCAGTGAAAGAGCGTTATTTCCACAATATGGAGACTGATTTTTGCTTTTACCAGAGTAAAGAAAAAAGTCCAGCACCGACAGAAGTGTGAACTTGGTGTGACTATTCGAGTTGTGCCCATGCTGGAAAGAAGAGCTGCAGTCCATCCCGACCCCATGGACAGGAGAGGAGGAAATACAATGGGTTTGTGCAAAGCAGCAGTGAAACGTCAACGATTCCTACAAACTCCTACTTCCTGAAACTGATGACGTTTTTTCTCAAATTCCTAAGCTCAGTTGAAAACACATCCCTCAGTAAGCATAATATTATCCATCAAACAATAATTCAGACCGGACTTCACAGACTGCCTATCAAAAATAAGCATTGATAAGGGCCAATTCAAACGGCAAAAGTACTGACTTTTATGTTAGGGAACAGCAGCAATAAAAGAAGGGAGATGGCCGTGTGTTCAGAGTTTTTATTGAACTCTTTGATGATAATAAGTGTTATGATCTTTAAAGGAAATCCAGTAAGCCAGGGCAATAAAGGAGGTTTTGCATAATGCTAGCCTGCGGGTCATCTATCGTTTCACCAACCAAGACACACTAACTATTGGACATGCACAATTTAAGCCCCATCCCGATACATCACCAAAGAGCAATAGTTATGTGCATTAATCCAAAATACCTACTCTGTGTCTTAACCCGATTCATGTAAAGTGAAGGAACAGACATACTGTTGGAGTGTATTCACTGTAGAAAGTAGTCAATCCTATACAAGTGGGGGATTTAATATTTTCATTATAATATTACAAATTGTAGTTCTCTTTCACATTTACACTCATGCATTTCGAGTTATATTGCTTTTAGAGGAATTTCATTCTCATGATGTATTCATTTATTGATGTTTTACATTTATTCTCTAATCGTAGGTGCATATATAATCATGTATTCAAAGTGTACACTGACTGTCTTACTAACTTAGCTTAAACAAAGGCTTCAGGCATTTGGTCCCTATTGGTTAACCATGAAGGTTTTGCTTGTGCCGAAGTGCCCTTTCTTTTGCAGGTGCATTCACATGAGCTCATAGTTAGTGCAGCTCATGCCAGGGAAAAGGAAACGTATCATGGAAGAGCCTAAAAGGCAGTGCATACTTACACTGATGCTCGGTGGATTGCAGAACTGAAGAAACAGAGAACTGGCATGATATAGGAAGTCGAATTATACCCTGCCTCAACAAGTGAAGAATTTGAGAATGGGAAAGAGAAGAGAAGGAAAGGAAAGAAAAGGAAAGAGATACAGTGAAGGCCAAAGAAGGCAAACAACATGAGGGAGGCCAGTGATAGGGATTCTAGCGATTGTCTCTTGGATGCACTGTTGTCAGAATGACCACCTCCATTATAACAAGGCCTGAGTGGAGGGAGGAAGTGACACTGGTGTTAGTGGGAACCTTGGAGTGGTTACTGTACCAGTAAACCCAAATTCTGACTTGATGGAAGTTACCCCAGTGAGTGAAAACTACACCCAACGGGAGAGGGTCCAGAGATTTGTGCCCCTGTTAACTCCACAGCCCTAAATGCCACAGATGCTCTCACTGTCCCAGTTTCCATTGGACCTGAGGTTCATACATATTACCCCGGTTAAACAGGAAATACAACACATCATTTGACTTTCCCTACTGGACTAAGTGCTCCAGGTAATACTCCTGTGAGTCATACAATGGGAGGATTTGTTGCTCTGACTCAAGCAAATGTGAGTTCTCCTTGGGGTGCGAGTGTAGATTTGACTATGAGTAATATGGGTTTCGTCCCCATAGGGTCATTCCATAGACTGCCAAGTCTTGGTGGACCTGTTTGGGCACCACCCCTAAATGCTTACTGTAGCACCCCTAGAGAAGGGACAATATCTAATGCCCCTGTAGCTCAACATAGTCTTACCGCTCAGGAAATAGATGAATGGATGAAGGTTCTCAATGATCCCATGAGTGAACTTTAAAGCACAGAATAGAGTCTAGGAATGGTTCAGTCACCAGTAAGAGTAAATGTGGTAGATTAAAGTTAGAATTAGGCTAAATGATTAGTGGAAATCTTGAATTGGCTCGATTACATTTCTACCAAGAAATAGCCCAGACATATGAGGTCAATTTGAATAGGACCAGGCCTTGCAGAAGAGCTACCATGTATGTTCTAATGAGGAGGACATTCACCTGCAGCAGAACGAATATATGATGTTACAAAGCATGCAATTACAATGCATGCTTTTACAATGCAGTCTTTACATTGCAACTACCATTACATTGCATGATTTTACAACGCATGCCGTCACAACGCATTTTTGAAACAATCATTACAACATATACTATTACAACGCATACCATTACAATGCATACCATTACAATACATAATACTTTTAGGGCAAACAGGTGGTGGATAGAGTAGGGGTAACAATTACTATTCCCACTCCAGTGAGTGCAACAGTAGGGTAAGTGTTGGATAGGGTAGGGTTAAAAATGATTAAGTGTTGGATAGTATAGGTGTATACTATTCCTCCTCCAGTAAGTGCAATAGTAGGGAAAGTGTTGGATAGTGTAGGGGTAAAATGTACCATTCCCATGTACCCCAAAACCCACACCCACCCTAATACTAAAAAAATCTCCATTACTTACCTTATATTGCATTGTAATGGCATGCGTTGTAATGGTATGGTTTGTAATGGCATGCGTTGTAATGACATTTGTTGTAATGGCATTCGATGTAAAGGCATGCTATGTAAAAGAATTTGCTTTGTAACATTTGCGTTGTAAAGGTAGGTTGTTGTAATGACTGTGTTGTGATGGATGTTTCCCATCAGAACATAAGATAAGGAGAGCTGGTTCAGAACATTTGATAATAGAGTCAGCTAAATAAAGTGAAAGGTAGATGGGCGAAAAAGTAAGACCCAAAGAGACCTATGGGAGAACCAACTCCTTCAATAGAAGACGGAACTGGTGCTTCAATTGGGACATTTTGTGTCAAGATTTGTGAAGGATTGAGACCTGAAATTGGCATTATGAGTCATCAGCATTTGATTTGTTGACAGAATAAGTTGGTTGATGTGATCCTAAGGTATGGCAAGTCTGTAATGATAAAATAGAACTGAAGCAAAAGAAATTGAAAGAGAAATTGATAGTTGCACAAATGAAGGTTGCCCAGCGAGGCAGTCAGAATCAGCCTTATGTAGGGAATGTTGCTCCTATGAAAGGATTTTATCAGCAGGGATCTCCTGTGGCAATGACATTTTAATCCTACTAATCAGTTTCAAAATTCAAGGTTTGCCCAGCCCTAGAATATTAACCCAGTGCAATCACAGAATATACATAATTTGAATGTGCCTCAAGCTCCAGTGGTGCAGGTTCCACAACACAGATGTCAAAACAAAATGCCATTGGCACGAAATTCAATTCTAACCAAGTTCCAGATATGAATCATAATGCTTTCCAGAACAATAAGCTATTCCAACTGTATCCAGTGTTTGATACATTCGAGAACAATGGCTCTGATCAGTCCGCCTGACGGTGCCTGAGGGGGTCCTTGAGGTAGACCAGAGTGCTCCATTTGTAGATGATGAGGTGAATGGTCATCTATGTCATTTTTGAATGATACCGGTGCTACCCGCTCTTCTGCTAGACAGTGGAAAAGACAATCCAAGTTGTATGAATCGTAAGTAAGAAAATTACAAGTACCATACCAGAGACAGGGTCATTTGAGGAGAATCACCAATCTGTGGTATTTGATTTGAGTCCTGTGAGTCTGTTGGGACACAATTTATTGTGCGAGTTGAATAGTGCCATTTGTTGCACACCTAAGGGTGTGGAGTTACAGAGTCATGATGAGGGCGTTGCTTTTAAATCGGCCAATCAGAGTTCAACAATTGAACTGTTCCCTATTGTTAGAAAGGGCACTTTTTGCAGGGTTATCCCAAACATTTTGCCTTCCATCTTTTTTCTGACCCTACTTTTGTTGGCCTTATGACTCTGACCACTTTACCACTGCTAACCAATGCTAAAGTGCATGCCCTCCTCCCTTAAAAACATGATGACATTGGTGTATATCTGATTGGCATATATTAGTTTACCTGTAAGTCACTTGTAAAGTGGTATATCATATACACATGGCCTGTAATCTAGATGCTACTTGTAGGCCTGCAGCACTGGTTTTGCCACCCACACAAACAACCTTACAAACCTGTCTCAGAAATGCCATTGTAAGGCCTGTGTCTGCAGTTTACTGCCACTTCAATAAGCAACTAAAATCATTTGTCAAACCTTAAACTCCCTGTTAATTACACATAGGTCACCCATAAAGCAGACCACAGGAAGCCCAAAGGGCACAATGCTGTGTAAGTAAAAGGTAGGACATGTAATTTTGAGTTTTAAATGTCCTGGTAGTAACAAACAGCTACATTCGTTTTCCACTACTGTGAGGCCTACTCCTCTCGTAGGCTAGCATTGGGAATTTCAAACACTGTTTAACTGTAATCCTACTTAGTAAGGAGTAGCTAAATCATGTTTCATATCTTTGGAATGGTAATGATACATCTTCTTTAGTGGTAAAGTTGTATTTGACATTTCTATTTTAGAAGTGCCACTTTTAGAATGTGGATATTTCTCTGCTCTTAACTTTGCTCTGTGTGCCTGCAACCTATCCCCAATATATGTCTGGGCTAGATGACAGCTACAATTAGTGTATTCCCTCTAGACAACCACAAACATAAAAAGGGTAAATGTGAAAGCGAATTCATCTGCATTCATCTTTATTCTGATAGCCTTTCATGGCAGGAAGGTGAGTGGGAACTCACACTTACATCTGCAATAAGGGCTGATTACCCCCCACAGATAGCCTGGAAGACAGGGCTAGTATGAAAGGGGACCTGAGCACTTCGAGGAGCAGCTTTTAAGTCATCCTTACTTCAAAGGCACATTTGGGCTTAAGTTGGGGCTCTGACCCTACCAAATCAGTACACCAAGGGACCTTGGAGGAAGTTTGCTGGAGTGTGGACTGATGTGCTGCAAGGATTGCCACTTTGCCTTGACTGCCTGGTCTGAGGAACTGCTTCTCTGCTTTACTGAGCTGCCCTGATGCCTGCTGAACTCTGCCCTGCAAAGGACACGGACTGTACCCATCTCACTTGAACCCAGAGTGATCCAAGGGATTGCTGGCTTGCCTCCTGTTTTTTGAAGTCTCAGGGACACAAAAGACTTCCTACAATCCTGATGGTGCAGCTGGACTCTGCCATCTGTGAGTCCTACCCTTGGCTGAGGTGCCCTCTCCAGTCCTGGGTGTCAAAAGTTTGCTCTGCAGATGATTTTCCACGAAACAGAAACATTTGTTCACCACTGCTTTCTTTAGAACTGACAAATAACCCATCAATGCTAACGCAGAAGCTGTTCAGATTGAGTAGAGGGAGTTTTAAATAATGCCCCTCCTTGTCGCTCAGCATCCGAGAAACTTGTACAGGCTTCCAACGTTAAAAGGATTAGCCTCCCCGTCGCCTCAGTCTGCGCTAATGCCCAGAACTGCTTGGAGAGTCTAGGATGGGACATGTGCTGCATGTCTGTACGTAAGAGGTAGGATTCCTGGAGGAAAATGACATCTGGGTCATGAATAAGGAGGTAACGCCACACCTGTCTTATCTTATATGGGGCGTTGAGGCCTTTTACATAGAGGGACAGACATTTAAGTTGTGCCATCGTCGACTACAGACATAACAGAGCACGGGCCATTGTGCAAGCCACCACACCGCCCTCCCCAGGATCCCAGCCTAAATGGGACTGGTGTTGGATGGAAAGGAGGAAGGGAGGTCGATAAGATTCACTCAAATGTGTAGTAGAGTATCCCCTCTCTCATGCCCAGGAGCTCCTACGCCAAGGAAATAGGAGTTCACAGTATATCTGTGCCCTCCCACAATAGACCAGAGAAAGGAGAAGAAAAGAGAGAAAAAGGGAAAGGGTAAAGAATAACAAAAAAAGCAGACAAAAGGCCAACAGGGCCGAAGTATTCTATCCCAGTCCAGGAGAGGCCCAACGGTGCAAACCAGGGTGGCTATGAGGAAGTTACTCCCCACATGGACTAAGGGAATGGTGAGGTGCATCAGCAAATACAGGAGAACGGTTGCCGCCCGTCCCCCAGTGGTTGACCTGCTACAGTCTGAAAGGGGAAGTAGGAGGTCCCCCCAAGGAGTGAGTCCCAAGGCCCCCAGTCCTATTGCTGAACCGTGTCCATGTATCGCAGCCAGAGAAAGGATACCAGAGGTCCCCATGACTCCGGGACAATTCTAGCAAGTTCAGAGTCTCACGGAGAAGGCAAATGGCTTTGATACCAAAATGAAACGTCACCCTCCTCCAGCCACAAAAGGGTCAAATCATGTCAAGGGGCCACCACCCCGGTGCCGGAGCCAGATGGGGAAGGGGGCCCCAACAGTGAGCCCCGTCGTTGTGAAGATTGAAAAACCTCTATAGATTTTAAATTGTGGATGATGTCCTGTTTAGCTTGGTGCGACAGTTCACTTGCTTTAGGGGCTGTAGTATGAGGATTAGGGACCCTTGACCACTCGGGCGGATGGGAGTCCTGGACTCAGTGTCCGCAGAGGTACGGGTGAAGGGTTTAGAGTCAGGGATGGAGCAACTGACAAGCATTCTTGAAAGATCTCAATGATCTGCGTTTTCCCTCCCACTGAAACATCAGGGCGAAAGGAAGGCCCCACTGGTACTTGACGTTCAATTGTTAAAGTTTATCTGTGACTCGCATGAAGTCTCTGTGGCGGCGTAGAGTGATGGGGGAGAGATCTTGAAAGCTTTGGATTTTGTGGCCTTCATATGTCAGTTCCTCAGTGATCCGAGACGCTCGAATGATCGCCTCCTTTTCCGTGAAGAAGTGCACCCGGGTCAGGATGTCAGGGACCACATTAGCCTTCCAGCATGGAGGTGCAACTCGGTGCGCTCTATCCAATGTAGGGGACAAGGCATCATCATCGCCCTGAATCACTTGGAGGAGATCTGCGACATAGGTCATGATGTCCTGACCCTCCGCTCCCAGTGGAACTCCCCTGATGCGGAGGTTGTTCCAGCGCTTCTATTTTCCAAATCTTCCTGCTTAATTTGAAGTTCCACATGTTGCTCCTCAAGTGCCGCCACACTACGCCATAGTGATCCTATATCCTCATGTCGAGGGTCCTTTTGAGATCGTCCACTCTTGTGCCAATTTCAGTTACGTCTCGCCCAATGTCTCTTAGGCAGGTTTTGACCTCTACTTTAAGAGAATTCATTTCCGACTATATTTCCAGAAGAAAGTTGGACATAAAGGCTTGGGTAACAGGGCTGGTGTCAGCAGCTTCTGAGGAGGTTGCCACTGTCGAGCCCTTTTGAGTAGGAGCAGAGGCAGTTTTAGTCCACAGGTCACCACTGATGTGTCCTTGGAGGCTGGCTGTACCTTGTTTTTCCACGATTTGGTATGGGGAATGACTTGGACAGAGGGCACACCCAGCCCATGGAGGATTCCACTAGTGTCCAGCATCTGAGTCCCCCTCTGGAACAACACCATATACAACCATGAGGGGAGGCTGCTAGCCAGGGTCAGCCGCATACAGAAAGAGTTGCGGCTAGGGGGGAGACAGAGTAGCTGACTCTGGGTGGGGGGGGGCCACGGCACACGGAGAAGAAATGAGAGAGGCAGGTCAAATCCCAGGTGCTGGCTGACAGACCAGCCGATCTCCTCGCCTCCGCGCTGAAGCTGTTCTCACCCCCACGCCTGACAAGCCCCAGGCTCAATCCCAGCACGGCCACCAAGTAGGGTCTTCTGTAGGCTCTCATGTCAGCTATGTTGTATTCCTGGGGACAATAGAAAGGAACCGTCATTGTTGAGAGCTGTGGACCATCACATGACTTGTGATCTTGTGAAAAGTAACTGTTTTGAGGGCATTGCTTGCTATCTGCAACAATACATTCATTCTTGATGGCTTGTGTAATTTTTAGGTCGAGCATTCGAGACCTCTTGTATATACTTTAGTACATATTTATATGTGTATGTACTTTATGGGCTCTGGAGATCAGCCCTAGGACTTGTTTGCTTCCACTTAGGGACTTTTTTCTGTTTAACTGCCTCTATTTAACTGTCTTGATAGAAAACAACCAGTAGAGGTCAGTAAAATATCAGAATTGCTTTCTGCTAGTTCAACTGCCTTTATTTAACTGTCTTGATAGAAAACGACCAGTAGAGGTCAGTAAAATACCAGAATTGCTTTCTGTTGAGGGACTCCCTTTTTAAAACATTTCTGGCAACTGCCTCTATTGAGCTTTCTTGATAGAAAAGGATCAGCAGAGGTCAGTGAAATAACATAATGACTTTAGCATACTCTAGATTCCAGTCCATAGAAATTGTCTTCCACGAGCCCCTGTAGACAATAATATTTTTTCCAAATCTTGTATTTTCAGTGATGTGATCACCAAAAGCCCTGATTTTATATTAAAAACAGAGCTTTGGACTATACCATTTCCAGCTGAAAGCCAATATTTCTCTCCATGTGTTCGCATACCTGGTGTGTCAAGCATTTCGGTGCTTACTTTCTCTCCATGTTAAAGAACAGTAGATTTCTCAGCATGCAGGCTAATATGCTGCATTGCTAAATTCATATAAGGTCCCAAAGGCGAGACCGATTGCATTGCAAATGGGTGTTTTTTTAGGTGGCATACAAGGCTTTTAAGCAGACTGTGCGTGCAAACCTAAGTGAAGAGGCTGACAAGAGCTAAGGAATATTCATACCCAAGCTCTCACCCATTTGCACACTGCAGCTTGATTCTTCCAGAGTTAGCATGTATATTAGGTAATGAAAGTAGTATCACTTTAAAAGCTGATTTGTAAAGAAATAGTTGGGAAACTTACCTCAGTCTGAAGCAAGGTCTCACCATTCAGCAGTATTCCACTGACAATCAGCAGTCAGGATACCATCATCATCATGGGATCCATTTACTCGAGGGCCCCTCTCGACTTATGCCCCCACCACATCTTCAACCTAGAAACTTCCAGTATTGGCGACAAAGTTTTCACCCTACTCAACACCTCACTAGATTCTGCTACCTTGCCTGAATACTGGAAACACAGAGAAGTAAAAGCCCTATTAAAAAAACCCTCAGCAGACCCTAGCAAACTCATCAACTACAGACCTCTCTCTGGTCCCTTTCCCGGCCAAAGTCATCAATCTAAAAAGCCATCAACTAACAGACTACCTTGGAAACAGAACACAAGTCTACCTCCCACCTTACACTTGAAAGCCCAAAGCAATCATTTGTGGAGTCCCTCAAGCCTCGTACTCGGTCCCATCCTATTCAACATCCACATGACACCCCTGAAAACATAGTCCTATCCCATGGACTCAAAATCATCTCCAGACTGACAACACACAACTCATCCTCTCCCTCTCTAAAAACTCCACCACAGCGAGACACAACTTCCAGGGATTCAGGACCAGCGCAGGCAACTTGAAGAGAGACGTCTGCCTCAAGTTCAAAACAGACTCGTTGAAAGTCCTTATCTTTAGCAACAATGACTCCTCTTGGGGTGCCTCCTGGTGACCCACCCAACTGGGGCCAACTCCTACTGCTGCTGAGCAAGCCAGGAACTTTGGTATCATCCTTGACACCAAACCCACCATGAGGTCCCAAGTCAATGCTGTATCATCCACCTGCTTCTACTTTGCACATGCTACACAAGATCTTCAATTGGCTTCCCCAAAAAGCGAGACTGATTATGGAAATGGCCTCTTTCCTGGAATCGAGTCTCACCACATTCAAAAACTGCAGACCATCCTGCGAGCCACAGCATAATTCATCATTGATCTCCCTAATCGTTCCCCTGTGAGCTCTCCCCTCAGAGAACTCTCGTGGCTCTCTGCACACAAAAAAAGCCAGTTCTGACTCCTCACCCATATGTACAAGGCCCTGCATGACTCTGGTCCTGCCTACATCAACCACTGCCTGAGATTTTACATACCTGCCAGACACCTCCACCTGCTTCCCTCACTCTGGCTCACAACCCCAGCATATGCTGCAGCAGAACAGGAGAATTCTCCTACTCCTACCTCGCAGCCAGGGACTGTAACAGCCGTGCCATGCACCTCTGGATCTCCCCTACTCTACACAAATTCTTAAACAGGATGAAAACCTGGCTATGATACTCTGGACCCTTTCAGCGCCTGGATACCCTCACAGGTACCAAGTGCTCAAATATATTGATTGATTGATTGACTGAGCATCACACATGACGTCTTCAACTGCTAAATTAGTGTCTTTTCATTCAGTTTCCTGGGTGATAACTCCTACAATGCCATTTGCTGGGAGAAAAATAAAACATGAAAAAGAATAGGAGACTTAGACAAAATGCCCATTTACTCTCTGGCATAAAACAGTGACCTGCACACTTACAGTGTCTCATATCAAAGAAACTAAAGAAGTATATTACTGTACATTGATCCCTACATTTGATTCTTTATCTATATAGACCATTATTGATTTCAGTGTATTCTCCAGAGAACCACTCACTTTTATTGGATCATGTTAAGGATCTAAAAAAAAATATTACTGTACAGTGATCCATACACTCTTCATTTACATTACAGCCACATACACTACTGTGGTTCATCTAGTTGGTGGCAGGTTTTTCTCAACATTGGACTGGGTGTCTACTTATCATCAGGTTCAACAACCCACAGGGGGTCTACTGATTCAAACCCACACCATTAGAATAGATATTAGCAGCCTTTGTTTCCCATATAGTTATATCATCAGCGTTGGCATCCATATCCGGTGTATTTTATTATCAAAAAGATGTGTTGGTGTGTAGAAGTAAAACACAAAATGATGAGTCACTGAGGGTGGTGTTAAGACAATTCTTGGAGTATGGATTGATGGGCAGGGCAGAGAAATATATGCTTGGATGAAAAGAGGTCAATTATCTTGGGCATTATGTGACATCTGAGGGAATTAACCCCAAGATATAGCTGGTAGATACAATAGTGGATTGTTTCCCCTAAAAGTAAGAATGACTTGGGAAAGTGAAATTCCGTAGCAAGATTCTTGACAAAATATCAAGGAGAATGCTTAACATGTAGAACTTGATGAAAACAAGGTTGTATTTAAATGCAACAAAGCTCATGAAATTGAATTTAATGACATCATGAGGTGCCTAGCTAATGAACCCAAGTTGAAAGCCTTTATTCCAGGTCACTAGATTGTGGTGAGAACTGATACCATCTCAAAAGGTTTGAGAACAGTTTTTGTTCAAGAGAGTGTGACTGAGAAATAGCATTTGCTTCTAGATGTCTACATGGTTCTGGAGAAATGTATTCTGTTATAGAGAAGGAGCAATTAGCTGTACATTGGCTTGTTCAAGTGGTGGTTGATTCTCACAGAAACGTGGATACTCCTGATTGACAAGAGGAGGAATAATGGTTTATGGAGAATTTGTGTGTAGTCACTGAGGGTGTAGTTTCAGAGGAGAAGTGTATTGAAGTGTTAGTTAGTGGCCAGGTCTTGGTGAAAGTAAACAATATGCCTACCAATAGATGTAAACTAGAAGACGAAGGGTGGGAGCACTTAAGATTTCTTTGGATGATCAAAGAAGAGTGGGCAAATAAGGGAGTGTTTCTAGTGTTGAAACAGTGACAAAGTATTGATTGAAATAACATCACCCATGTATTGCCATTTACATCTGGATGGACTATCAATCGAGGTGACAATTGATATTATGGAACCATTGACAGGTGAAGTTAACTTTTTATGTGTATCTTTTTTATGTCCTAGCATAGAATCGAATGACGAAGTCTGAGCCACTTGCTTTTGTAATGGAACTTGGTGGCAGATTTACTGGCAGCTACTAGAATATTCAATTAATTAGAGAAGAGTTTAGATGGACAACGGATACCGTAGGACAATCACTGGCTAAAGCAGTATCTTTTGTGTGTCAACATGATTTTTCTCCCGCCCACACACTCCTGCAATTTCAAGTTATGCAGACTTCAGGAAAAGAATGTCTTTTTAGAATTGATATGTGCTTCTTTCCATTTAATGCCTTCCAAAGAAAGCAACATTTTTGTGGTGGATGCATTTGTTCTACAATAGATCGATCCAGTACAACAGTCTCCTCCAGGCCGGCATAGGAGGGTAGGTTGAGGGTGAATTACTGCTTGGGCCCCGGTTGTTTCTGCAGCAAAGAGTAGGCCTCTGTCCACTTCTAAGGGGCAAAAACACTACTGAAATAAGGGTTGATTCGGAACTGACAAATAATCCTTCCACGCTAACGCAGAAGCTGTTCAATGAGGTTACAGAGTGGGACAAGAACACATTTTTCGAGGTACTTCGCCAGAGTAGGAATGTTGGAAATAGGGTGAAAGTTGTTTAGGTCAGTGTGATCTGCTCTTGGTCTGTAAATGATTAGGAAAACCTGCCCAGACTTTAGGCAGTTAGGAATAGTGCCTTGAAGTAGCGTGGCATTAACAATCTTGGACCAAAGTGGGAGTAACAATGGTTTGATCTATTTTAAGAAATTTGGATAAGAGGGTTGTTGAGTGGTTTGAGGGTTTCAGCACTGTTAACATTTTGAGGGTGGCACTTTCCTCAAAGGTTTTGAAAGTATTCCATGAGGCAGAGTTTTTGGGATGTGCCTGGGTAGAAGTAAGGGAAGAACAGTCTGGGTAGAGCAGAAGCTGATATGAGGTAGGAGAGGATGATGCTCCTAAGTCATCTACAAGTTATTTCTCATGTTTTCAGTCTTCTCAAGAAATAAGGAGGCAAATTCCTCACAGTATAGTAGCAGAATGGATCCGGATTGGGAACGGTTGGGAAGGCCATTTGGTTGTAGTTTAATGAGTTCAAATAGTTTTTTTAGGTCAGGCCTAGATTGGGCCAGTTGGTTTCTGAAGACGTTTGCTTTTGAGCGGCTAATGCTTTGTAGTATCTTTTCCTCAGTGATCTCAAAGGTTTGAGGTGTTCAAGGGACAGTGATGATCTCTTCTATCAATGAGCAAGTCTCAGGTTGCATCTTTCTGTATTAAGGCTTCCATTATACCATGGTTTGGAGTCTTTGGTGGGCAGACTTTTTAGCTGAAACAGTGTTATCGAGTCTAGAATATTATCCTTGGAATAAGTATAGTGGGTTGTGAGAGCATGAACATCTGACATATCTCCAGGAGGAGGCATGATGTCATTACTGAGAGCTGTAAATTCACTTAGGTCAATATTTCGCATGTTTGTTTTCCAGAGTTTAGATTACGTTAGTTGAACTGTGTTTGAACTCACTGATTCAAGTTTATTTTGTTAGCATAGTTACTCAAAACCCTTGCTTCAAAACACATTGATAAAACATTTGTTGTAAAAGTTGTACAATAGTAATAAAGAAGTAAAGGGAAGTGATTACGATAAGTTATTGTCCATTTTCATTCCAGCTTGTGATTTGAAGTTCATTTTCTGGGCATCTATTAAGAGCCTATCCATTTAGACTGATGTTTTTGCCACGCAGTCATTGTATGGAGGATGGCGCCATTTGGGGACCAGCGCTTCCTTCAGGTTAACTATGATGTACCCCATTGTTCCCACTGGCTGAAACTGCAATTTTGCTCTGCCATTTTTTCCCCACCAGTCTCATGAACTTTTCCAAGCGGTAGTTCAGTTGTGTGTTATAAGGTTTGAAGCAGGCCAACACAGCTTGTCTACAGGTGTGAATCCCTTGTTGGTTAAAAAGAGGTTTCAAAAGTTGTTTTCATCCAGCTATGGGTCCTTTTAGATAGAGAAGCTTTGTCCTCAATCCGCCAGTAAGAATTCCAATTACCCCGTTGCGTGCTTGGGTTAATCATATTGCTGACTACTTCCACAATAAAAGTTGTACCATTCAAAAGTCTTTTATGATCTTATTTCCCATTAAGGAAGATGGTGTGAGGCCCCTATGTCTGGTCAGCCCTGGTACCAGACCCTCTTTCACTCAATTTCTGCCTATTTCCTTAGAGAAATCCCTCGAGATAATAAACTCCTTGAAGTCAGGTTCCCCTTCAGACCCCTGCTCAGCAAAAATACTGTCAGTCATTGCAGGGACCTTAAATCCTACTGTCATCCTGGTTTTGAATTCCTCATTACAAACTGGGTAGGTCCCTAGTCGCTGGAAAAAGGCCAATAATTTTCCACTATTGAAGAAACCCTCTGCAGATCCAACAATAGCCTCTAATTATAGGCCTATATCACTGTTGCCCTTTTTTCCAAAACCATAGAAAAGAACGTTAATCTGCAACTGACTAAATAAGTGGAGGCCAATCATGTACTCCATGATAGTCAGTCCCAATTCAGAGCCCATCTCAGCACCGAAACAGCCTTATTGGGAGTCTCTGAAACCATCAAATAGCAACTAGATAGAGGAGGAAGCACAATGCTGATACTTTAAGACCTTTCCCTGGCCTTTGATACCATGCCCCATGACCGGATACTCAACTGCTGTCCATGTGTGACAAAGACTCTGACTTTAGAGGTGAGGAGACCGGCACCAGTCTGACGGAGCATTTCTCTTGGCTATGGCTTAATCAATTAAAGTGCAACCTAGAAAAATCAGAAATGATCTTTTTGGGTTGTCCGCCCTGCGAATCATGGCACCAATGGTGGCCTCGGGATATGTCCCCTCCCACAGCTCCAGTTAGTATTGTGAAGAACTTGGGGGCTAAGCTAGATGCCACCCTAACAATGAAAGCCCAAATTCAGACTGTTGTTGGCACGTGTTTTGGCATGTTGAAAATGTTTAAAAAAATTGTTCCCCTGCTACCGGTAGAGCACTGGAAAACTGTAGTCCAAGCCTTAATTACATCTAGGCTAGATTACGTCAACATCTTGTACCTGGGCCTTCCTGAGTACTTGCTAAATCATTTGCATGTGGCTCAGAATGCAGTGGCCAGAGCCATTCTCATGGTGGGTCCCAGAGCACGCCTGACAATACATCTGAAGGCCTTGCATTGGCTTCTGGTGTGTAAGAGGCTCCATTTCAAAGCGCTGGTTCTGGCATTTCGGTCCCTCTACGGCACAGGTGTTGTATATCTCAGGAGAAGGGTCCAACACTATGTGCCATAATGAGCCGTGAGGTCCTCAGGCCAGTCTCTGATGCTCACCCCTAAGTTTGCCCATTCCTGGGTAACGGGGCACTCATTTCAAGTGCTGGCCGCCTGTTTATGGAATTGTCTGCCACTCCATCTCAGGCAGGTCCAGGATCTGTTTACTTTTAGGAGATAGCTAAAAACTTGGCTTTTCAAGCAGTAATTTCTTCCATGCTTGGCTTGGCTCTCGTGCTCTGGTTTCCTGTTTTTCGGTGCTCCTTCAGCGCCGGGACACTCTGTGAAGTAGCTGTGCGCTTTATAAGTACCTTTTTTCATTTCATTTCAATCCAAGATAGAAGTTTGGCTAATTTCCATATTAGCTGTTTAAATGTGCAGTTACTGGTAGGTGTTTCCCAGAGCTGAGTTAACCCCATGTTGGTCAGACTGGTTTGAAGGTAATTTACAGCGGCTCATGAAGCTTGCCGGTGTAGTTCTAACCACAGGTGATGGTTAAGAGTTCCTGGTGCAGCTTTTCGGACTTTGTCTCAGAAATTGATATATGGTCCTTGCTTGTCAGGGTCTGTTTTTGTGGGCTGAACTCCAGCCTGAACTATGCAGGCGAAGTGTGTTTTAGCAGGCCGACAATGATTTGGTACACTTTTATGACTGTGCTAACTAATAGTTTAGAGTCCCTACCCCTCTGTGGCTCACTATCATAGGCTATTGTTGGTAGGAGTTTAGCTCATACGACTTGAGCTAAGGGGAGTAGAGATGGGCCGCTCAGTTTGGAGTTGAGAATTGTTAGTGAAACTGCCAGGGCAAGTCCCTTCCTTCTGACTGAGTTCCTCTGGGAAGTGAAGTGGCAACTCTTGTCAATGACCACATATAGGCTTTTGTGATCTAGTGCAGATTCAATGCGTGTGCTACCCCAGACCAGGTCGTGGTTTCTATGGATTCTTCCCGATTGTCATAGTATTAGTTTTCTCCAAATGAATGCTTGGGTCGTTGGCTTTGGAGTGATTGTGTGTGGTGTTAAGAAGATGTTGTGGACCCACCTGCATCTGACTTATCAGGACTAGATCGATTGAGTGATGTGGAATGTGATGTAATGATGGTTAGACCAATTACAGGGAAGGATAGATTCAAGATTAATGGAATTAGCCTTCATTATGGTAATATCTAAGGTCGCTCCTTTGTTGTGTGTGTGACTGTAAAAGATTTGGGTCAGGTTGAGATTGGCAAAAAACGTTTTTAAAGCTGTTGACTGCAGGGTCTTTCAAATCATTTCAAGGTAGGATGAAGTCTCCGAGGACGATTTCGGTGCAGTGTTGTCCCTTGATTTGCATAATTTATTCTATGAAAGAAAGGTTGTCTCCTGGAGGGTGGTAGATAGTGTGTAGTATGCACAGAGGCCTGTTGTTTCATGCGATATCGAGGCATAAGTATTCACATGTGTACAAAACAGGGGATTGTGAATGTTTCACTGATAGGGTTTTACAGTGTATTCAGGCAATGTCTCCACCTGGTCTGCCGGGTCTATCCAGGCCAGGGATGTCATGGTTAGGAGAGATAATTATGTCAGAGAGGGGAGCAGGGGAATTATTTAGCCACGTTTCATCAAAATTAGGAGGCCAAGATCCTGTGTGATGATAAGGTCAGCAATATCCACCACATGTCTTGCAGCTGATCTGCAATTGAGTACCATGCCTTTCAGATGGGGTTTGGAATTCGCTGGGATAGTCTGTGTGAGGCTAAGTCATTTAAGGTTGTGTTTGTTTACCACTCTGTGGTTGAGCCTTGGTGCTCTTTGTGGGTTCTCAGGCCCTGATTGTCAATGTTATACATGTGTGAGGAGTTATATGATAGGAGGAGAGAGTGGATATCTTTGTCAGACAGAGGGGGTTTCCATCTAATCTGCCACAAGGGTGCATTAGTGTATGGTAGGGTCCTCCATCTCAGATGCATGGGCTTCATAGAAGGTGAAGTCAAGTTGGCTGGGAGGTGTGTTGGAGGTATGATGAGGTGGTTGTAGTATTGGTCATGAAGAAGAGTATTCATCCTCAGATTCCTGATGGGCCACTGATTTGTAGTTGTCTCTATTGTGATACAAATTACTTTTTGTTAGTCTGTTTTGAGTTCAATTAGGTTTATGTGATCTCATCAAATCTGGATTCAAGCGAGGCGTGGCAGCGGGTTATCAGGTATTGGAGCAGGGGGCAAGGAGGTGAGAGGGTGTTGATGTCTGTGGTGTTAGAGTGCTGAGTGCTTCTGGGGGAGCCAAGAGGGGAGGATAGATTGGAGGTGGAGGTAAGTTTGAGGTTAGGTGGTAGAGAATTCAGGAGATGGGTAGAGGCATATGGCGGGGTCAGAGGTATTGTCGAGGAGAGGGTGTGAGTACCATGGCTATGTAGCTCAGAGGTAGCTGCTTTGGGAGTGGGGTGTGACTGCAGTCTAGTGCTGTGATTGATGGATGGGAGCTTAAACCCGTCGGGTGATGGTGGTGAGATAGTGTAGCATGCAGAGTTAGGAAGATCTAGAGCGATGATGGATTCAGTATTCAATGCAGCTTTCTTGATGAGGGGGAAAATGTCCTCATATATTTCTAGGTTACAATCGGAAGATTGCATGCGGTTAATTCCATTGTTGTAAATGGTGATGGTTGCTTCTGCTCTGAAAACCGATGATCGAAAGTCTCTGACCATGAGGAGTTTTCCTGGATGTTGAGACCAGGAGCATTGAGATTCGGCTTTTCCTCTATTGTGCTCATCTATTCATAAAAAAGACAAGTACGCCTATTAAAACTCCTTTATTTGTGCAGAAGTATGGGTCAGAAATTAGGGTTTATTTATTTATTTATTTATTTTGGAGTTTTGTAAAGCGCATGGTTACGCGCTCCGGCGTGTCCCCGCGCTGAGAGAGAGCCTGTAAGAGGGATAGGAAGTTACAGCAGAGCTAGGCGGAAAAGGTGAGTTTTGAGGGCTTTACGAAATTTGGTCTCAGAGGGTTCGAGGCGCAATTCAACTGGAAGCAGGTTCCATTGCTTGGCTGCAAGGAGCCTGAAAGATCTGCCCCCCATCCGAGCTTTACGGATTCTGGGGACAACAGCCAGACCCATGCCAGAGGATCTGAGCATCCGCTCTGGTCTATAGGGGGCGATGAGGCTGTTCAAAGGGCCGGGTGCTCTACCTCCAAAGATGCGATGGCACATGCATAAAGCTTTGAAGGTAATCCTTTCACGGATTGGTAGCCAGTGAAGGGATCTCAAGGCGGCTTTAGAGGGTGCTCTCCTAGGAAGCCTCAGGTTTCTGGATGGAATTTGAGGAGTCAATGTTGTAAAGTCTTGGATGATTTTTTGGGCAGATTCGGGGGGTACTTTACTTTATAAGCAAAGCAGCTTGATGGCTCCTGGTTGGCGTAGGTTCTTCTTTGCGGATCCATGACAAAAACAAGCTGCAAGGAGGCTAGAGGAAGGGTGGAGGGTGTAGGCAGGAGGGGATGACGGATAAGGGCTTTATTGTGTAGCTGTGAGTGATCACCTGATAGGGTATAAAGTATAAAGTAGACCTACCAAGGGCTATAAGCAGGTCACAGGCAAGCTGCACAAACAGGTGGAGTTGAAGACATATGGAAATGAAGTCAGTGAGAGACGCAGGCAGGGAAGACTGGTGTGTGAGATGGAGATGTGGTTCGCCTAAGGAAACCAAAAGTGGATCATAGCATAGTAGACGCTCTACGGTGTGTAGATCACAATACTTATATTGTATGGGCGGGATATCCAGAGACTTACTTCTATTTATAAGTGAGTGAGGGGGAGTAGGAGGCTAAAAGGAGAAGAGGTTTTTCAGTTGAGGGAAAACACAAGTACATAGGAGACAGCATGACCAATACCACTGCACGATGGCTGATAGTAGATGAGCAGAGGCGAGGGGTGGAGGCAGCATACAATGGCCACTCCTAAGTCCAGAGTCAGGCTCCCAAAGGATCCGGTGCCCAGGTCCGTGGGGGTAATGACATAGACAAATGGTTTGCTGTTTATGAAGTGGCTCTGAAAGTACACAAGGTCCAGAGGAATTCCAGGGGTGTTAGTTTGTGGAGGTATATGCCCATAGCTGGGAGGGACATATTCCTGACACTACAGGTAGAGGACCAGACATGCTACACTGCAGTGAAGCCCATACTAGTCAGTAGGTCTGTACTGACCCCTGAGAGGAATAGGCTTAGATTCATGGTCAGACCACAAGATCTCTTCACAAATATGGGTAGATTTCTTGGATTTTAGCAGCAAGGCACTGAAGGGCTGGGTGTGGAGCAGCAAGGACGATGATTATCCAGGGCTGTAATACGTTATTTGTAAGGAGCACATGCTTGAATTTGTTTTCCAGAGCTTTACCAGCACCTAGTTGATAGCAAGTTAAGTGACCCCAGGAAACCTGCTGAGGAGGCAGACATCTGGGTCAACACCAAAGTATCCAGAAAGGTACTGGTAATGACCCCAAGAAGGGTGGTTCAGGTTCCTCTCAAGAGAGTGAGGAGGAAGTCAAGAGAGACCCATACAGGTCCCCAGAAAGGGAGAAGAAAAGGCTTCCCATGTCCCTACTGAGAAGGAGGGAGGTACTGGTAGACCAAGGCACCCCATTTCCAACCATGCTGCTTTAAATGTACCCAGTTGTGACACAAACAGGAGGACTCTGTGTTATACTGCTGCTGCTCAACCTGGGTGACTGTGTGTGAGAATGTTAGTGAATGGAATGTTCGTGAGTGTAACTGTCAGTTGGAGATGGGCTGAGCAGCATTGGGGCTGCTCCTGGTGGGGTTCTCTCTTGTAACATCTACTTAATAAATATACATGAAGATACCTTCATGGAATGGACTCTACTTTTATTTACGCTGTTTGTCCAAAGAAACCCTCCACTGGTGGGAATCCTACTGGGATGGCCCATGTGGCCTTAGTGGAAGGTAGTCCCCAGGTGCAGGACATTAAACATACTATGAGCATCCTCAGCTAGGAGATAGACTCAGAGGGTGAGTTGGTAAGGGTGAGCGTGGGAGCCATCATTTCTACCAGGTGGGAGAGAATAAGGTCCCAACCACTGCTCTGAGGGATATTGGGGCTAGAGGACCATGGTTATGGAAGAGCTAGCTTTCCCAGAGCAGTACACCAGCGTGGTACGCAGAGTGACTCTAGCCCATTGCCAGGATTCTTTCCGCTCTATGGCACAGGTGTCCCTAGAATGGAGGGGAGGTGACCCAGAGAAGGGTCATAGTTATTCCCCAGATGCCCTTTGACTGCATTGTGGGGAATGAGTTACCCCAGTGTAGAGAAAACTAAGAGGGTTAGCCGCCACTTGTGCCCTGACAGTTCGGTTTTCTGGGGGTACCCCTGCCAAAAGGAGGGTACAGAACCCCAGATGTATGCTCAAGGGAGGAAGGACTCACCCTGACTCCTTTCCAGCCTAAGGGTACATACCCTAGGTTAGAAGACCAGTAGTAGGATACCACCCCTGAACTGGAGTGGATAAAGGGTCCAAGATGCCTGGGACTACTGCCCCCCACTCTGAGAAACCACAGAGGACCCTGGATGTCCTAGGGCCTGGCTCTTGACACTGACAGCTATCAGTGGCCTCGGTTGGTTGCTTTTCTTTTGGACAGAGTTTTCCTTGGGTTGGGACAGAAGCCAGACCCAAGGGGTGGATTGGGCCACATTACTTTGTTGGCAATGGTGGTGCTGTCTGCCCACTGGGATGCATCTGTGAGCAAATTAAGGTTAGCTACTGCACAAATGGGGTCCACAGGTAAGGAGAAGAATTCCCCATGGGTTAGCTTAGTGGGTATAAAGAGCACAGATAATGGGATCAAACTGGATTCAGACTTTTAGAAAGTGGACATTTCTCTGCTCTTAACTTTGCTCTGTGTACCTGCAGTCTGTCTTCAATACACATTTGGCTGGGAGAGAGTTACACTTTGTGCATTTCCTCTAGACAGCCACAAATAGGGAAGGCTGCATTCTGATAACCTTCCCGGGCAGGAAGGGGGAGAGGGAGCTAACACACATCTGAATAGGTTATGCCCTGTCCCAACACAAAGGTCTGATTACCCACCACAGATAGCCTGGCATTTAGGGCTGGGATGACAGGGGGCCTCTGCACTTCAAGAAGCTCCTTTGAAGTCACCCCCCACACACACACTTTAAAGGAAAATTTGGGTATAAGTATTGGGGCTCTGACCCTACCAAATCAGTCCACTACTGAACCTGGGAAGAACTCTGCAGGAGTGAAGACTGCTGTGCTGTAAGGATTGCCAGTTCACCTTGACTGGCTGTTCTGAGTGTAAAGATGATTCCACACGGATTACAGAGAATAAAGTATTAATTGAAGGTTTTCCAACACATTAAATAAATGTTCAGGTCCGGGGGAACAAGTGGTGCGTCCAAACAATATATGGTCAAAATATAGAGTCCAAAATATCGAGTAACACAAATATCGACTCCAAAATATAGAAAGGACAAAATATCGAATGGACAGAATATAGACATAAAAAATATTGTTTTTAAGGTAAGTAATGTAATATCGATTTTAAAAACTATAGAAAGTCAAAGTATCGAAGTACATAATATAGGTTTTTTAATAATATCGATTTTTTTAAAGTGTTAGTATATGTGTGAAAAGTGTATTATTTTTGTAATTTATTTTAAGTATTTAATTTTATGTTATTTAATTTTTGCATAATTTAACTCTGTAGCAGATTGTTGGTTTACAGGGGAATAGGGTGGGAAGTAATTTAATTATAAGTAATTAAATATGTTAAATAATGTATTGGTATTTATTTTGAATACATTGTTAATTAATTTTTAATTGGTAATTAATTAATTCTTAATTGATAATTAATTTGTATTAATTGATAATTATGTGAATAATATTAATTTATTTTCTGTAGCGGGTTGTGGGTTTATCGGGGAATAGGGTGGGAAGTAATTTAATTATAATTATTAAATATGTTAATTAGTTTATTGGTATTCATTTTGAATAAATTCTTAATTGGTAATTCATTTTTATTAATTGATTAATTGATAAATATGTGAATTATATTATTTTCACTAGAGTGGGAATAGTAAAATGTACCCCTATGCTATCCAACGCTTTCCCTACTGTTGCACTCACTGGAGTGGGAATAGTAATTTTTACCCCTACGCTATCCAACGCTTTCCCTACTGTTGCACTCTCTGGAGTGGGAATAGTAATTTTTACCCCTACGCTATCCAACGCTTTCCATACTGTTGCACTCTCTGGAGTTGGACAGTTTCTTCCAGCTTAAGTTTACTCACCAGAAAGGTCAAGTAACTGCTAATATAGCTCGACCTGCTAAAATTCCACTCTCAAACGCGAGAGGGTGAGTGGATTTTTCGAGACCTGAGTAACATTGAGTCACATACGGAGATCCGGAGGTCAGTTCAACCGGCTGCAGTTGGACTTAATCGAGATGCCTGTGTGCAATTGTCTGAGAAACATCCTGGTGATTTGGGTCGAGGTTTACCCGACCAGGAGAAATCACAGTCTCACAGTAGCTAACCTGTTAATGAGGGAGTTAATACCTTTTTTCGGGTTTCCGAGTTCTATAGAGTCAGACCGAGGGAAACACTTCAACAATGATGTACTGAGAATATTGTGTGTAAATTTATAAGTGGAACAGAGATGGACCTGATGCTTCAGGCCTGGAGAATCAGATTAATGACATGCTGAAATACAGACTAGCAAAAGTGTGTGATTCCACTTCCTTGAAGTGGCCTAATGCTTTCCCTCTTGTGTTGATGAGTATACACAGCATACCTGATCGGAGGACCGGATTGAGGCCCATGAAATTATCTTTAATAGAGCAATGAAACTGCCAGCTGTACCTGCAAATGCGCTTGTGAACATTACCTATGGCATGATTCTTCCTTACTTCAAAGGATTGACTGATGTGATGCGTTCTGTGTTTCGCCAGGTTGAACCAGCCACAGCCCTGCCTCACCAGGAGCTGTGCCATGACCCCAGTTCTGGTGACTAGGTCATGGTAAAGAATCATGTGAGTAGGAGTTGTATGGATTGCCATTGGTGTGGCCCTTTCCAGGTGATCCTTGTCACCATAACTGATGTGAAATGCCATGGTCTTCCCACCTTGGTGTATGCTGCTATCTCTAGCAGAGTTCCTATCCCCTTGATAATGTAACAGCACCTCTCCCAGAAGTGCCAGTGGTGGTTGAGAGACCACAGGAGCAGATTAGTCATGCTGGTGGAGGCCAGCAAGATTCAGAAAGAGCACTTGTTTGGCCTTGTTGAGTCAACAGTTAGAGCTGAAGCAGGCAAGGGCAGTCCTGTGGTAACAATGGAGCGACAACTGAGCAAGATCCAGACCCTGATGAAGGGCCTAGGGCTGTAGAACTGACATCTGGAGTACGCTAACTGAGAAGACAAGAAAGATGAGACTGTATCCTCCAGATGAATGTGGGCTCCAACCCATACCGGAGTATACTGAGGATTCTGATTTGAGTGACGGAGAAGGTGAAGGACTTGCATTAAGGCATTTACTCAGTTTAGGAGCCTTTTGTGAATACCGGAAGTTGTAAAGTTAGGATTTTTCTCAGTTTAGGAGTAGTAAAGTTAGGATTCTTAACTTTACTACTCCTAAATGCCTTTTGTAAATACCGAAAGTCGTAAAGTTAGGATTTTGTGTCAGTTTAGGAGTAGTAATGTTATGAACCCTAACTTCACTACTCCTAAATGCCTTTTGTGAATACTGAAAGTCATAAAGTTAGGATTTTGTCTCAAGTGACATTTGTGAATCGGGTCCTTTACTTAATAACAGCAACATTAATCGTCATAGTTGTAGTACTAATTGTTTTTCTTGTATTCTGTAGTCAGGGATCGTTCACCCCCACAACCATATGGAGTCTGACTGTTATGTAGGGCATGTAGGTTACATACCAAACAATCTCTATTGACTCCTGTGTGTGCATGCTAATTACTGTCTGCCAATTTTTAATGTATTATATTGTACGTTATGTGTAAACATATATATATAAATAAACACAAAACATAGTATGGCATATGGAGAGGGTATCTACACATCTGCATGCTTTGCTACACACAATAAGGTTGTGCCAAAACATGAGACGGATCGCAAACAAAATTATATTTTGCTTTCCTAAACAGACAAGAAACTAGGAAAATGTCCTAATATGGTCTGTATGGTTGCATGAATGCTTCATTTACGCTGCATGTCTGCATAAGTATGAATAGTTGCATTCTGCAACCACACTAAGTAGGGATACTACACATTCCTTGGACCTAAAGAAGGCCTGCTGACCAACAGGACATCACCTTAGCTGAAACATGTTGTCCTTTTGATGTCCATGGCCATCATACCTTGAGACAACCCAATGTTTTTAACCTTACCTTAGGATTTCCAAAGTAAAAAACATGCCAGGATCCAGCAGGCAATTATAACTCATCAGCTACCCCATGTTCTTATTTTAAGTGCTCTGCTTACAAAGTGTGTTGAGCCCACCCACTCACTTTAGGTGCAGTGGGTGTGGATTTGATGATAAAGCATGCCACACGTGGTACTTGTGGGTGAGGATCCTACAACAATATCCAAGTGATGCAAAGATTGCACCTATCACCTGGGTGTGTGTATAGCATTCTCTAGAGATATGCTAAGAACCATGCAGCAGATCCCCGATAACTGACTGGATACTAATAGATAGGTTCACCCTCTCAAGTTGTATTACTTAATTGTCTGGGAGGCTGAGGGTTAACCCTGTTAAATAGCTTCTCTCTCCTCCCTTTTTTGTGGTTACCATCAAAGACTTCACCTGCAGCACCTGGGCTCCACTGCTGGGAGTCCTCCTCTGCCAAGTGGTGCCAAATCAAGTTCCTGGGCCTTTTGAAGTGAGGTTACTGTGCTAACCAAGAAGAAACCAGTATATAAACTTCGAGTGTGACCTTAGACCAAGTCCGTTCTCCGACACCGTGCCACTGCCTACACTGGAGCCATGGTTCCCGCACAATTCAATGACTGTGACTTGCAACACAGGCCCTGTCACTACCGTATCACCATTAACCCTGGGCGTAGCGGGGCTAGGCAGAGTGCCACGGAGCTGAGAACAAACTTCATGAAAATCTGCGTAGCTCTGCTATGCCACCCGCCTCCCACCTGCCCCAATAACAATAGTTAAAACTTTCTTAAAATGAGTACAAAGTAAAATAAAGAGTTTCTTACCTTGTCTGCGGTGTCCCCGGCTGGCCTTCTTCTCTTCATCGCGTTCGAGGTGAAAACTGAGCATGCGCTAGCACCCACGCAGTTTTCACCACGAACGCGATGAAGAGGAGGAGGCCAACCGGGGACGCAGCAGATAAGGTAAGGTGCTTTTTATTTTACTTTGTACTCATTTTTTAACAATGTTAACAATTGTTTATATGGTTGGTAGGAGGCGGGGGCAAGCCAACCCCGCTCCGCCTCATAATGTGCGGGGTTTTGCATACTCCGCATTCTCCGCAGAACACGGAGTAGGCAAAACTCTGAACACTCTGCGGGTGGATCGGAGTACTCCAGCCACGCCTAATCACCGCTGAAGATCTGCCACATTGTGAAAATCGATCACCGCATCACTGAAGCCTGACTCCTGTCTCTGACTCAGCACCTGTGGTTCCATGGTGTGACATCAACAATGCGAAGTCGACGCCTTGCGGCTTGACCTTCTGAGCCTCATTGACCTGCACTGTTGTGAGGAACCGACGTCTTGTATAAACCACCACATCACCTCCCTTACACCTTCAATGCCCCTGGGCGTCAGTGGCTCAAAGACTCTGCCCACTTCGAGGAACCACTACCTAATTTGCTTCAGTTATGCCTCACCGCCATTGTGCAATGCCCCTTCCTGATCGCTGATGCGCCAAGGAACTAACACCACAATTGCATAGAAAGATAGATAATAATACTTTTATTTGATTTGTTGAAATAAAAAAAAGGGTGGAACTTACAGCCACAAATAATTTTGCGACTTCTCACCTACCGGGCGCTGTGCAATGTCTTTTTTTCTCATCATTTTCCAAGGTACTGTAGCTGAGGCCAATGAGACTTCACTGCATCACGGTCTGCCCACACTTGTGGGTATGACTCTGTCAAGCACGTCGAGAATAGCTCCTGTCAGCGCTATTGTATTCCAAATGCTAGAACTGCATTTAATATTGAGAATTTCATATCTCGCTTTGTGTATGTTGTCTTTTTGTCATTTCGGACTTGTTTTATTCAGATAAATATTGGCTATTTTTCTAAAATGGTATGGAGTTCTTTTGTGGTGTTTTCACTGTATTACTGTGTGTGTGCTTTACACATTGCCTCTTCAGTTTATCCAAACTTCTCTGTTGTGCCAAGCTACCCTAGACGAGCACAGGTAAACTTTTAGCATGTACTACACTTATCCTGAGTAGAGTGTGGGTTCCTGCTTGAGCAGGGAGATTACTCTGACAACCAAAACTTAATTTTAACAAAACACAACTAGGGTACCTAAGTGGACTCAAGAAGAGATTGATAATCAAGCAGCAAGCAATCAAGCCACACTAGCTTTAGATTGTCAAGATGAAGGGAAATTGTGTGCGTAGACTGACAAGAATGAATATGACTTTCTATTTGTGGGAAAGAGTGAATGCCACCACACATTTGATGTTAGAGGAAATTGTGAACTATTTTAGATGTAAATGATCCTGTGATTCCTGGAGTTTATTTTGTATGTGGAAAGTATGCCTATTTTGAATTGCCCAAGAAAAGGTATGGTACATGCTATTTAGATGTAGTCTTTCCAAAGATATATAATATATAATGTGGAACATTTCTATGGTCCTGTGTGTGAACAGAATTCCAGACTCAAGCAAGGAGCTACTGCTGGTGAAATTCTTGGAGATATTGTGGGTGCAATTATCCTATGTGTAGGGGTGATACTGAATGATATGAAGATTAGAAAGTTGCCTACTGTACTTGAAAGGTTGTCCAACAGTACTGCAGGAGCTTTATTATTTTCACTTTCATTACTTATCTTTCTACACACCCTCCTGCCTGTTAACTCTCTCTCTCTTTCCCCTGTCTCTTTTCTGCTCTTTCTTTTTCTCCTTTTTCTCCCCCTCTTTTAATTCTCATGTTCTTATTTTGGTGATTTGCTATTTTGCCTGCTTTTTTTTTAATCTTATTTATTTTTTATATGGTATTCGATGGCTTTTATATGTATTTGAAAACGAATAAAAATTTCTTAAACAAAAAAACCCCCAGAAAGTTGCCTACTGTACCTGAAAGGTTGACACTAGTACTGCAGGAGCTTTATTTCTTGCATACACCAAAATGGTAGCCATAAGATACACAATTTTGCACAACAGACTTTGTTACCCATCCTTCTTGCAAAAGAGGTCGTAGTCTGTCAGATGTTAAATGTCCAGCAATGTGGCACCTACATAGGAAGGACTTGAGAAAATACATTAAGACCATAACTGATCTAAATAAAGATTTGAAGGAGTTGGAAGCTTGAGATGCTTGGGAAGCAAGTGTAAGTGGATTGGCTTTTTGGGCAAATGCTTTGGAAACCTGGGAAGTGAGATTTTGGGCACTCTCTTGAAAACTTGTGATAGTCGCCTTGTGTGTGATATTCCCATTAGTGATCTTTAAGGAAAAAACGTGCATAAAAGTCAGGCAGACAGTGAAAAGAAAAAGAGCGGCTTAGAGGAGAGTCAGTTTAGATGCTATGATGACATGAAGCATCTGGAGGAGTCTTGATGAAAATTGATGAAAACTGCAAGGGTTTAACTGGTCTTTCTGATAATATTTGTATCCTGATTGTGGTGGCTAAATTCCCCATCAGAGGGGGGACTAAAGACACACAATATAATCCCCACCCCTATATGTCACCAAAGAGCAATATTCATGTGCATTAGCACACTATGAGGCTCATTAGGATGTCCGCCAGCCACCCTAACAGAGAACGGGACCGCCTGCCACAAGGGCGGGGGTCCCGTAGGGGGAATTAGGATGCGCCCGCCACTGTGGCGGACATGTTCTCCATGTTTTGCATTGTGGCACAATGCAAAACACTTGTGAACGCATTTGCATGTGCAAAGCGACAGGCACCGCGCAGTGCCTGCCGCTTTGCATATGCAAATGTGGGGGCTACCATAGGTACCCCCCCCCCTGTCCTCTCCTAAACTGGCATCATCTGGGGGCCGCGCAGGGAGCCCACGCAGCAAACACCGCCTGCCTTTCGGTGGCGGCATTGCCGCCGCAGAAAGGCACCTATATGTGGGCATTGTAATATGGCTGGGGGTGTCCATTGGACACCGCCACCATATTATTCCATTACCGTCTTTCCGTCCGTCGCACTCCCCCCTCCATCCTAATACGGCAGGGGGGAATCCGGGCATAGGTGTCGGGCGGATTGCCTCTGCCAGGCCGGCGGTGGCCACCGCCAGCCTGGCGGAGGCAATCCGCCCGACATCATAATGGGCCCCTATATATACTTAATGTCTTAACCGTATTAACGTAAAGTAAAGCACCAAACATACTGCTGGAGTGTATTTACTGTAAAAGTAGTTATTCTTATAAGTGTGTGATTTAATATTTTCATTATACTATTACAAATTGCAGTTGTCGTTCAAGTGTACACTTGTGCATTTCAAGTTATATTGCTTTTACAGGGTTTCATTCTCATGCACTTATGCATTCATTTATTAAGGATGTATGACATTACAACGCATGCTTTTACCACGCATGCCTTTACAACGCAGTTTTTACAACGCATGCCATTACAACGCATATCGCTTTGGGGTGCTGGATAGTGAATAGTTTAATTTACTATTCCAACTCCAGTCCCCGTGGATAGTAGGGAAGGTGTTTGGTAGTAAATTAAATCTATTCCCTATCCTAGAGCGCCCCCCAGCGCAATGCGTTGTAATGGTTTGCGTTGTAAAAGTTGCGATGTAAAAGCACTGCGTGGTAAAAGTTGCGTTGTAAAGGATGTTTCCCATTTATTAATGTTTTGCATAAAGTTTATAATCGTAGGTGTATATATAATCATATTCAAAGTGTACACTGACTGCCTTACTAAGTTAGCTTAACCAAAGGCATTAAGCATTTGGCCCCTAATGTTTAACCTTCTGCGTGAAAGTTTTACTTGAGCTACAATGTTCTTTCTTTTGTGGGTGTGTTCACATGATCTCATAGTGAAAGGCATATTGTGTATTAGAGATAGTGATCTCCGGTAGGAGAACCTTTGGGAAGAATGAGAGGCCCTAACAAACTAACTGAAGACTCCTATTCATGTCATACCAGGAAAAGAGAGACATTGAAGGTCGTCCTATTGTTCAAAAGCTGTAGGATGAGAAAATGGAGTGAAGTTGCCAATTTTTTCTGTGAGAAGTTGGAAAACTTCTGAAGTCAATGACATGTAATTCTCAAATGTTTCGTGGGTTTATTTGGTTTTCACACTATTAGGCTTGAGGGCAGATTTTCTTGGACTTTGAGGGGTGCAGAACTCTCTGCTTTTATTCGATGTGTGTGGTTTTATGGTATGCATTGCCTTGATTGGGAGAACTTCTAGTGAAGTCTCCACTATGCCGAAACCTTCCTGCTATCCCTGATTTCCCACCATTAGTTTAGGACCTGTTTAGGTCACTTTAGATTTATTCATGCATAGACAGAAGGATTGAAATCTGTACACATATAATCAAATTCTAATTTTTATCCTCTGTATTGCTGCAACCGAATTCCATGTATGCTTTATGCTACTAAGACTTAATTTAATTTGCTGCTTCAGCATATCCATGGTGATTTTGGATCTTTACAATATGTTTTTGAGTTTTTAAATACATCAGTTTAACCTTTAGTTTGTGATAAAACCTACTTAACCCTACTTACTTATTCCCGGTCTTCAATGTGTGGCCAAATGGGCTACAATGTAATACTGAATTGTTTGATTGATATTAAATACCCATTACTCAGGCAACTAAAAAAGATCAATGGCAGGAGAAATTGTAAGACCGGCCCAGTCCTCTACCAGTAAGCAAGGGGAAACACATTGTGGGTCAACATTTTCAGCTCCTATAGGCAGATATTTTTGGAGAAGTACAGAACAATTACCATTCAGGAATTTCAGTGTGCTTTATGGAATTTGATTGTTAAATAAGAGGGTTTGCTAAGGTAAAATAAACCAATCACAATGCTCATTTTGGGTCATGCACTGCCTTCCTAGATGTAACGATATGGACACAACCATTTTTGGGACTTATTGTGAAAATGTAATTTAGTTTATTTTTGGATAATATTGGCTAACTGTAACTCTCATATTGGGGCCTACTTTAAAAATGTTTGTACTTATTTTGGGATGATCTATTATTTCCTTGTAATAGTCCATGCAGAGGAGCACCTGTTTTCTTTTGTGTCATACCCCTGCCTCAGCCAGCCCTGCCCCTGAGTTATATTGTAATAGATGCCCATGTTGTAGCGTGCTCTTTCCTGAGAGTCATGTTAAGGTCTCTGCCAGCCCTCCCTAACTGACAAACCAGTGGACTTGCCATCCCTCCATGCATTAGGAAATTTGGGTGCGACTTAGTGGTTCCACAAGACGGTTTGCAAGACTTTATGAGACTGCCTACTGTCACATGACTTAGGCAGCCATCTTGGGTTCTGTTTGTATAAACACACGCCGAAAACCTGGAGGACCTGATTTTAAAACTTTGTAGTGAATTTTGTAATACTACAGTTGCTCTGCAAAACCTACTACTAATCCAGTGATGGCAATGCATCAAGTTCAGTCGTCAATTGGATAGCATTATTTAGGGTACCTCATACAATGCTGGATGAATTCCAGCTACCTGAAAATCTCAAAGATTGAGCTACCATGTCTTGGACATTAAGACCCAGTTCCCCTCGCTTTGTGGGCACCCACACTGCATGCACAATACAAATCTAAATCTACTCACCCACAGACATGAGGGCCAACCCTGATACTGGTTTATTCATTGTGTCTCTAATCCATACCATGTTTAAGGTAGTACACAGCCATGAGTCTTCTTCGTGTGATTCTTCTACTTCCTCAATTCTCGACTCAATACTCCCTCACCTAGTTTACTGTTCTAAAAATCACATCTCTCTCCCTATCTCTACATCTCACCTCTCTCAGTCTCTCTCACAGTGTTCAATCTCCTCACTGTCTACCTCAGGTCTCTTTACCTATCTTTATGTACATAGCTATATCTCACATCTTTCTCACCTTTGTTTCTATCTTTGTGTCCTTGAGAAACAGTCTGTTCGCATTGAGAAAGCTGCCGCTCAAGGAAAAATCTACTCGAGCGGCAGAAAGGAAGCAGCTCCCACATGCGCTGTGCATTTTGCCGTTCGCAATTATTGCACAGTGCGGACAAGAACCTGGCACTGAAAATCACCAGGTATAGATAATTAATGAGAAAATAATCATATCAGATTTCACCTGATAGAATTGTGAAAAGCCATAGAGCAGAACTTTGATTTTCATTATTGTAGCAAGAATGGAAGTTGTGAAGGTGGATTTATTTGTGATTATGTATATTGATCAGTTAAATTGTTTAATTCAATCACTAACTGTAAATATCTCATTTTATTATGCACCAGATCACTAAATATCCACTCTGTCACCCATACTGTGTTTTATCTGAAAGTGGACAAGCATGCTGATTAGACATTGAATTTCATATAAAATATTGCCTGTCAAAAAAAATCTAGATCCAAATGTTAAACATTGCTTTATCAAAGCCTGCCCGTCACTTTCCTTTGGTGCTATTTCGCTTGTGGATTACGAACAGATTGAACATCCAGCTGTTTTGGCGGCCATCATTTCTGAAAGTTTAATGTATAATTACATCACCCAATGGCGTTATGTCTGCTGAGAAAAATATGAATGTCGTTTATGTAAGGAATGAATTTTAAAAAAGAATTTTGACTTGCAGACCATATTAGAATTGCACATTCAGAATACGTTTTAGCTGCTGCAGAAATGTTTTCCCCAAGGAAAATGACACATAAGGAGAATGTGCTACTGTAAATGTACATGAAAATAATGTGAAGAACACTTTTTTGTATTATGCTATCATTTTTAAATGTACCCCTGTATTTAGGTCCAAACACATTTTTCTTGTGACTCTTGCTTGCAGCTAAGTAGACGTCTATTTAGGACATTTTGCACAGCACCAGCATCTTGCTAAAGAATGTGCTGACTTTATGCTTAGGTTTCCTCAGCTTCAACACATGACATATGATCAATTGAATAACAATGAGCCTTTCTGTAATTCATAAGGAATAGACTGTTAGAATGAACAATAATTTGGATATACTTTATGTATGCTTAACTAGAACGTCCCAGATATATTTGTTTCAGCTTATTTGACTAGCTTTTGTATTTACACTAAACAGTGAACGCATCATTTATCTTCGGTAAGAAGGTTCTCATGAGAGGTTTCCAACAGGTTGTAACATTTGAAACAGTGGTTCACTATGTAACGGCGTGACTGTTTACTATGGAAATAGGAAGTAGAGGCAACGAATGTTGATGTCGCATTTGGATAAGTGGTTTCCTTTGGCAGAGAGATACGAACACCTACTTAGTTTTATTACATTATGGTGTCATTTTATATTGATGAGTGTTCCTAGCTAGTTAGAGGAAATTAATAATTCTCACTCTGAGACTGACTTGGAGGAGACACCATATCCCTGACCTTTTTTGGCTGACAGCTATTGATAATAATAATAATAATAATAATATTCTTTATTGATTGGTTACAAAAACCACTTACAATTTTCGACATGACAGAAATTAATAGAAATGGCTGTGATAAAAAGTTTTAAAATAATTAGTTTAAAATAACTTAAGATTCGGGGGGCCAATAAGATCTGATAATGTTCTGATACAGTACATAAATCTTGGTTTCTTGTAGTCTCTGATTTGGATGTTGTATCTGTTAACTCGACCGCTCTGCTATGATGGGGAGACTTTGGATTGGAGAGTGGCTTCAAGGAGTTTTAACGCTTTATAGACACATTTCAAAAGCCCAATGTTTAGCTTGGTGTTGTCAGAGTTGAGAGCGGCCATTATTGCTTGGCGGCAATATCGAACTCCCAACATAATACATTGGCCTCGCAACAGTGACCGTCTGGCTGTGAGCAGTGCAGGGCATGCACAGACGATATGTTCCATTGATTCTGAATGGTAGCCACACAATCTGCATTCCGTGCTACTACCCGGCCGCTGCCATTCCGGGAGGTTCTTCAGAAAGGGCCATTCTCCCATCCTCAAGGCTATAAACTTGCGTTTCCAATAAAGTGCATATGTTCTTGACAAGTAGAGCGGCTGAACACCCACTTTCAAATTGGCGATTACAGCCCAGGCGTGCCTCCTCTTTGAGAGTATCGCCCTGTCCGAGTGAAAGGACCACAATCTAACGTTTTTTTTTATGGCGGACTTTAGCACCGGGAGAGATGGGTTTATATCCCAGAGATCTTTTGCGCCTAGTAACTGTAGGCTGTAATCCAGGAGTTGCCGATGCTTGTGGCTGGTCTGATTTTGCTGTATTTCCTGCCATAGTCGGGCCTCCAAGGAACCCTACCGGGCGCGGCGCAGTCTATGACACAGTTCAATGAATCCACCTGCCTCCACTCCATGGTGATCTTGGAGTCCCAATTTAAGTCTCACTTGAGCTGGTGAGGTAGATTTTGGCAACCCAAAGGCTCTTTTAAAGGTTTTTGTTGTTAACTTGTTTATTAGTATACTAGTTGTGCCCTTGGTGATCTCGTGCCCGTAGTCAAGGAGTTGATTAATTTGGCTTTCATTACTTTCAGCATGGGTGTTAGGCTAGGACCTAGTAGCTGTTTTGCCAACTTTGCAGCAGCCGCCTCTAACAACAGAGCTTTGATTTTTAATGCTTCTTTGTGCTTGATAAAGGAGCCTCTTCTATCAGAAAGATGCCCAGGTATTTGTAACTGGGGGTTGAATCGAACTTTGTTTTGTTGAAGTACCACCTTTCTGTTGACCTTTTTTGCTTCCCAAAGAGATGGTTTTGGTTTTTGACAAGTTAAGCTCTAGATGTTTTCTTGTCGAATAGGCTAGCAATTCATCCAGTAGCCTCTGGAGACCCACTTTTGTGTGGCTTAAAAGCACCAGATCATCGGTGTAAAGCAAGTTGGTGATGCTAGTCCCGTCGACAGCTATTGCTAAAAGTGACTTCATTCATTTTCCTTTTCTCTGCTCAATGCTACTGCAATGATCAATCCTCTATCACTGATATTCTGACTGCTGCTATTGCAGCTGTGGGTAACTCAGCTGAGTTCCCAAAATGACTCTTTATGGGTAGTTCGATCTATGCTTTAAAATCTTTTTCTTTACAAAAAATGGGTTTCTCTGCATAGGGTAGATTAGGTTCCTAGTCAGTTTAGTGACAATTTCGTTAATGGAACACTTTGTATTTGATTTATGCTGCCACTCATCAACCTCTTATTCATCATTTAGGTGAACTGAACTAAAACCATACTAATGTTTTAAGACAAATAAAGGTTTTGAAAATGTATCCAACCTCTCATCATTGACTGAACATTAAGGATCTGGCAGTTGATGATATATGCATGTTTTGCATTTTTGTTCCAGCTCCATTCCTACCATGGTGGCAAAACTCCACTGACCTGTCAAGCACCATCAGGATTTCCAAAGGATGAGATCTGTAGGTCAGGGTGTTTAGTCTTAAATACCATTTGGCCAAATCCTTTAGGCGCTAACACTTACAACAAGCAATAGCTGAGGGGGCTAACATATTGGCTCCTCGATTTTGTGTATTGAGCGGGTAAGATTAGGCAGTTGAAGCTGTATCTAACTAGATCTAAACATTTTATTGTCTATTTCTAAACTATATTATTAGAATCAGTCATTACAGATGAGCCTAGAAATTAAAAAACTTGAGGATTAGGAAGTGAATGAGAGAAAGACTTTTAAGAGAGTTAAGAATTGTAAAGGAAGAGACACAGGTATTATAACTGCCTATGAGTGCACTGCCTGTGTGGGGCACAGGATGAATCTGTGGTAGGTTGGCAAGCCTTTTGCTGCTTAATAGGCTAAATAAATGTAGTTACAATCTACAGCTTAGCCACGTAGGCGTGTGACAGTTTTCATGAAGGCCCATGATTTGCGGCTGCAGGCAATGCCCCTAGTTGTTAAATAGAACGTAACATGTGCAAATATATTATGAGTTTCACTTTGTACTGCATATAACAACTATGAACTTGTAACCAATATATTTAGAATATTCTTATGTAAAATAAAACATTTACCACTCTGCTCACATTTGTTTTGGTGAAGGGGAAGGAAGTTGGGGTGGGGATCTGAGCTTTCCGAATTCTTGGATAGTTGGTTTGGGCTTATCTCTGCTCGCCAGCCGGACCCCAACTGAGCAGCCTCTTTAGACTGTGTTTTGTGCTGCAGAACTATAATCATTTTGTTTCCAGATAAATGTGAACTTGCAAAGTCATCGGTTGTCTATACTCTGTTGTTGATCGTTCCATAGCATCTTGTTAAGTGTGTATGTGATAAGATTGACTGAATGCTAGAACCCAGACTGTAAGGATTTTAAACGTTTTGTTTCCTTTTTTGTAGATTTGGTGATTCAATGCTCTACCTGAAGTAAAAGCCCTTTAAAAATATTCACTGAAATGCTTTGCTTAAACGAGCCAGCCAATAATTTTCATACCGTCTTGCAAAAGGTATTTAATTGCAGGACATGGATCAAGCCTTGCCCTGGTTTACCTTGCATAATTATTCTGAGCGGGGGTACTACAGCAAGGACATACTTCATGATTATGGGGATTTGAATGACTGAGATTCATAGCACGCACACCTACTCTCAATATGGCAACTTCATTTGATGCTTTAGTCTCCAATGTCAAAAACAATTAAACAAATTGATGCATAAAGATTTCCAGGCTCTCCGTAGACGGACAGATGGACAAATGGACAGACAGACAGACAGACAGACAGACACATACACACACCTATCCCCCATCTTCCACAATCATTGCTGCACATTTCTGAAATGCAGTACAAATGACTGGGCAGAGGGTGGCAAATATTCTTGTGTCCCAAGGTTAAAGAGTGGCATTGAATTATATTGTGTTGTACTGTAGCATTGATATAGCACGTCATACCCCAGATACTGCCCTGGGGAATTGCGACAGTCATTATAGTGTTTGGTTGAAACAGGGAGTTGGATGTGGTTTTGTCGATATTGGAAATGTCAGGTGAGGTCTGTGAGGTTTGGGGATGTGCTCTATTTAGTGCACTGATGTGCTGAAGAAAAAATGCAAGATAGACACAGTCAGTCATGCTTTTATTTCATTTATATTTATTTTTAAGTTTTAAAGGAAGTTTATTAAAGAAGATTGCAACAAGTTTTACACAGTTACATTGAAGACTGCAAATATAGAATTAACAAAAATATATTTTATAAATATCTACAGCATCTTATTAGAATTAAATAGGTTTGATATAATAAGTTATAGCATAATAATAATAAAGAGAGAGAGAAAGAGAGATAGGAGATGCCAGTATTAACTATAAAAAGGACAAAAGAGGAAAGTGAAAATTAAGTTTATAAGTATAACATCACTAGTAACATATCATCAATAAAGATTCACAAAAGTGAATATAAACAAGAAGGTTAATAACACATTTCACAGACCCTTACGACCTCTTCAAAGAGAGGATGGTGATGAGCAAAAGGTCGAGTGCAATTATTTAAAAAGATAATAACAGTTGACCAAATAATATCCCTTGCAGTAACAAGTGAAACTGGGGTAACAAATGCGCTATTTAATCAGTGATTATAAAATACACTACCTCACTAGACTTAAAAAGTAATTTGCAAAGATTGTTTCCAGTTCTTAGTAATCTGCTGAAAGGCAACTTCAATTAATACATCTTATATAACAGAAGTGCTGTTTTGCCAAACATTAGAAGGGCTTCCAAGAGAAATAGCTGAAAATGGAAATAGAATGTTAGCATGAAAAATATAACTAATTTGAGACCATATTTTCATTCAAAATTAATGCGTATATGGGCATGAAAAAAGTATATGGTATACATATGCAGACGTAGCTTTAAAAGACCAACAATTTGATACGGATTCTGGGTTAAATTTATGTAGATGAGCTGGGATAATCATGAGTCTGTTTTATATATATACTAGCAGCCCATCCCGACCTTGTCCGGGAGCAATCAGGCTTCCCCACCCCCGCCTGCCCCGACATTGTCCAGCATTTTGGGCCCCCGCCTGCCCCGTCCCCCGCCTGCCCCGACATTGTCCCCCGGAGCCTTAAAAAGGCGACATATGATAGTCACAGCAGTGCACTATAATGTAAAACCGTCTTACTGTATTGCAGTGTCAACTCGACGCCTTAAAAGACCATGGCACAAGCTTTTAACTAGTGATCTCCACTCCACCCTAGGTGAATTCCACTATAAAGCAAATAAGGATATTAATATGTTATATGCTGCCTTCCATGACTGGATTACAAGAGGACTTGACACCCTTATACCAGCTAAATGGACAAAAGGACGCACCTCCCCTTCCAACCCATGGTATAACGAAACTCTAAAAGCCATGCGGAAAGAATGCAAAAAAGCTGAGCGTAGCTGGAGAAGGGAGTACAAAGACAGGGATAAAGTTCTCTACCTGTCCAAATTAAAATTCTACCACAAAGCCATTTGTGCCGCGCGCGCGTCCTTCTACGTGAAAGAAATTAATTCCAGCACAAATCCTACCAAAACCATTTTCAAACTGGTACAAGAACTACATAACAATAGTAACTCAGCTCCCTGCATTACCTCCACACAGCAGTGTGAGGACCTCACTGCTTTCTTTATAGAAAAAGTAGGAAAAATTTACACTGCTATCCCGCAGTACCTTCCCGACCTGCCTAACCCCTCTAATTTAATCACTAATGGCACTATGTTGACACGCATACCCGAAATTTCTTATGATGACCTAGCCAAACTTTGCAGGAAGGTTCAATTTGGCTCTCCGGCAGATCCCATGAGGCCGGCCCAATTTCTCGAATCCTTAGAATTCTTCATCCCTACCCTGACCACGATGCTCAATCTCTCCTTTTCCTAGGCTGAGGTCCCAATTGGTTGGAAACAAGCATGGGTTTCCCCCATCATCAAAAAGCCCACTCTAGACCTCACGAAGCTAGAAAATTTTAGACCCATCTCGCTGCTTCCATGGGTGTCTAAACTGGCAGAAGCCCATGTAAAGAACGTGCTGTCCCACCATATGATTCAAAATAACATCGTGGACCCATCTCAGAACGGGTTCAGGCCAGGATACAGCACCGAGTCTGCTCTTTTGTCCACCACTGAACACCTCCGGAACATACTCGACGCCGGTCAGAGTGCTGCGCTGATTCTGCTAGATCTCAGCGCAGCCTTTGACACGGTCTCCCATAACATCCTGTTAAAACGCCTCGAGACAATAGGGATCACTGGTCTTGCCCTTGATTGGTTCCGTTCATTTTTGAAGGACAGATCCTTTCGAGTTTCAGTCACCCCTTTTATCTCCCGGTCCCACTCCATCAGCCAGGGAGTCCCTCAGGGCTCTGCACTCAGTCCATCCCTTTTTAATCTTTATGTGCAGCCACTTGCGGCAGTGGCCAAAGAGTGGGACCTAACGCTGGTGTCGTATGCAGACGACACGCAGCTGGTCATCACTCTCACCGAAGGCCCTTCCATCTCGGCCACGAGATTTAGGGATGGCCTGGCTGCAGTTGCCCAGTGGATGATGGACAACTGCCTGCAGCTTAATGCAGGTAAAACAGAGGTGCCGCTCCTTGGAAAAAACTCAAGCCATTGGAGCGATCACTGGTGGCCCCCTTTGCTGGGCCCCATTCCACCACCGAAATCCTTGGTGAAAAACCTAGGCGTCTGGCTGGACTCCTCGCTTAGTTTCCAGACTCACACAAAAAAAGTGGCAGCCACTTGCGTGGGCCTGCTGAGGAGCCTCAACCCGATACTCGGCTTCTTCGACTCCAAAACTCGTCAGCTCATTGTCCAATCCATCATCCTCTCCCGGTTGGATTATGCTAGTGTCCTATTTCTGGGCGCCAATAAAGCAGAGATAGCGCAACTGCAACGCGTACAGAACTCAGCGGCGAGAGCCGTGGTGGGCCTCCCCCGTAGGTGTTCCGTCAGAGCTACTATTCAAAGACTACATTGGCTGCCTATTGAATCCCGTATTCAATTTAAGACCCTCACCATTGCATTCAAGATTCTTAAATTTGAATGTCCAGAACTCCTAAGCCCGCTTTTAACACCTTATGCCCCTCAACACAGTTTGCGCTCCCTAGGTCAGCACCTTGTGACAATTCCTCGGACCAAGCTCTGCCGTATTGGTGGACGCTCCTTCAGAGTTTTGGGAGCAAAACTCTGGAACTCCTTGCCATTAAACATCCGTTCCCTGGATAATCTGTCTGTTTTCCGGAAGGCTATTAAAACCCATCTGTTCCCTTCTTCTTAGGTTCCCTTCCTCCATCCCCCCTGCATCCTCAGTAGTTTCTATGGTTCTTAGCGCCGGGACGCCTCGTTGCTGGTGCAGCTGTTTGCGCTTAATCAAAAATATAACATAACATAACATAACATTACTCCAGCCTTTGCCTGGAAATTACCATTTCCATGTGTTTCGAGTGGGGATAAACCGAACCAGATTTCCTGGCTTTCCTTCAGGCTGCTTGCTTTCCCCGTCCCCCGCCTGCCCCGACCCCCGCCTGCACCGACATTGTCCCCCGGAGCCTTAAAAATGCGACATATGATAGTCACAGCAGTGCGCTTCGGGCTGTTTGCTTTCCCCGTCCACATGAAAAGTACCACAAAAAGAGGGCACATTTAAACACGGCTCCGAGATTGACGGATCACTTTCGCCTGTGGGGTCTCTTTGAGCGGGGTTTACCCTTGACGGAGCTCGGCGTGCCGAGATTCCAGCATGGCAACATAATGCCCGCGTGTCAACCTAATGACCCTTAAAGCTGAAATGCTGAAACGCTGGCGCTCTGCAGTTAAACTTCCTGAGCTGTTATGAGCGTGATCGTGGTAGTTTGGAGCCTTACATCACCCCGTCCCCCGCCTACCCCGACCCCCGCTGCCTTACCTCAGCCGCCGCTCCTCAGTCCACCGCTCCTCGCCGCTCGTCACCGCTCCTCCCCGTGCCATGTCCGCCGCTCCTGGATGCCGCTCCTCCCCGTGCTCCTGACGTCAGCACGCAGGTCGCGGCTGGCGCTACTTAGAGGGGACTACTTTGTTTTTATATAATGTAAATCTTTTAAATATAACGTATTTTTTAACTTTATATAGCCTATGTCCATCTGCACACCCTGAGGATTCCAACGATGTATCGGGTGTGTGGATTGGCGCTGTGGTTCCCGAGTTTACCCGCCTCAAAGCCTCAAAGTTCTTCCTTTATAATAGTAAGTATAGATTATTAACCACATTGGTGCTAAGGCAATTCCCGCTGGGTGCTGAACTCTCCAGATTTCCATTGTTCATGACAAGGTCAGCTCGTCATCAGCACAGGAGCAGTGCACTGCATGACGAGCTGACCTTGTCATGAGCATGGAAGGGGTTAAGAGATAATTAATCATAAAAATGTGCAAATCAATGTACATGAAATGATGCACAATACAATGAGGGTTACAAGGTGAAGGATGCACTTGTACATACTGGTAGGTATTGTACGTTAAGAGCGCTTGGTCTGGAGACACTTTAAAGGCTGAATTTAAAACAGTAGTTGGGTTCTCTGTACAAATAAGGCGGTTTTCTACCTTAAGGAACCATTCATAGCAAATGCAGATTTACTAAAAGATAGAGTGGAAAGAAAAAAGAAGGCACTAAATCGGAGTTTTGTAGTTTGCATGCAGCTCCTTGATGCTGTGTTATAGCTCACTGTATCATACAAAAAGATAGCTTATGTACTAAAAGTAACAACAGCAAAAAAGTAGTAGCAAACTGAGCTATCTACATGAAATAAAAATCTGGGGATCTACATGGTAGATGCTGGTCTTTACAGAAAGGCAAATTAATACATGTTCCATAGCTTATGAGTTAAAACTGTGGCTTAACAAAACACAGAGGTATCCGGAAAGGTTATTAATCACCAAAGTACCATTACGGTTACTAAGCTTTCTGGGCACACAAAGCTCTCAAGAGCAGGCCCCTTCACAGGTAAGCTATTTTAAAATGAGGCAGGTCTGTGACCAATTAAGTAAGCCATAACAGAGTTCCTTTGTGTTTCACTTTTCATCCACATCACGAGACTCGGGTGACGGGTCTCTCAACTCTCACTCATCATGCTCAGCCGCCCCCACCCCCGGTCTCACTCCCATGCTCAACCCCCAAAGAAAGAACCCTCCCCTCCCCCGGCGACGAAATATCTATGCAGACTGCAGTGCCAGGAGCTACCCTGGCTACCAGCAAAGTAATGTGATGCACTCAGTTCTGCCATTTGCCATATTTGTTTATACATTATTAGGGCGGCGGGCCATGAATGATAATGACGGTCTGTTTTTCAGCCAGTCGTCGACTCGCGGACTCGGGTCTCATTCTCTCAGGCTCAGTCAGCACTCAGCAGCAGGCAGCTTTCACAGCTAAGACGAAATCAAAAATAATAAGGCAGAGAAGATAGCCGCAAATGTCCTATCAGTTGTGCTGTGCACGTTAATGGCGAAACCGTCACCCGGGGGTAAAGGAAACCAACGGATAAGTCTGATAGCTTCACAACAGCATCCCCACAAACACCCGGAAAAGGCCCAGTTTTTACTTTAACGCACAGAATAAACCAACACCAGAAAAGAAAACCACCGTCTTTCTACACCCCGACCGTCCCCGGGTTTCCACTTTCCACGTCAGCCTCCGCATTTATGGGAAGCTGTCTGTCCTGCGCTCCTTCCAGCGCTCTGTCCGGACACCTAACGCCACGTTTACGTAACGCCAGGTCCACACGCCATTGCGCCTCTGGAACGCCACGTGCATATCACTGTATGCATACGCCTGGACTACTTTTCCCCTAACGTTCTTCCCCCCCTAAATGTATATGGTGTGGTGCTGTATAGCCTATGTCCATCTCCTGGACCTCCCCTTTCCAACGCTGTATTGGGTGGTGTGATTGGTGGTGTACTTTTCGAGTTTACCCGCCTCAAATGTTCCCAGTTCTCGCTTTATAATAGTGGTATAGATATATATATATATATATATATATATATATATATATATATATATATATATATATATATTACCTACTGGCGGTCGCCAGTAGGTATATATAGTTAGGATTTTTTCTCTATGGGATTTTTGAAAATTCTATGTCTAATAACTTTGGCGTTTGTGGACGGAATTGGCTGAAATTTTTAGGAAAATGGAACATTTTGTTTCTGAGCAGCCACTGAAAATTTGGGGGGGGTTTGTCAAGGGGGGGCTGAGAAAAAAGGGGGGTCCCAAAACGTGTTTTTCCCATGTTAATTTCCATAGGGCGGTTGGCCTCACTTTTAGCCCGAACGGCTGAATGGATTTGCACGAAACTTGGCAAAATTGTAGGGACTGGTAGCCCGATGTGCCTTTGCTAGGTCTCAATATATGTGATCCAGTGGATTTTGAGAAATTAACGTTCAAAAAAAGATATATATCTGTAAGCGCGCTCCAGGCAGCGCTCCGGTTCGCGTACCTGACGCGTAACGGAACTTTGCGTAGCGAAGCTGATTGGCTCTCTGGTGTCTGTCAACATTCTAAACAGTCCGGAGCGGCCGCCATCTTGTCTCTCGGTAGGATCGAGAGACAAGAGGAGGCCAAAACAAAGGGGGAAATGACCATAAGGGGGCATAGTAGATCCTCCCTGACCCCCTAGGTTTGATGTGGAGGCTTTAAAAGGGCCCCGCGGGGCAAAAAAAAAAATTTTTTTTTTGCGTGGGGAGCGCCCGGTACGCGCACCGGGAAGCGCTCTGGGGAGCGTACTATAAGGAAAAAAGAATGATAGACTTTTCAAATATTGTATGTTAATTGATTGTTTGTTTTGTTGATTTTTTTTTATTTCTTTATTTTTTAAGCAATTATTTATTATTGTGATTGTGTTTCAAAATGTAATAAAATGTCTAACATTTCACTGTCTGAAATGTCGTTATTTTCATTGAACATAGCTTGTAATGTTTGAGTGTGTAAAATGTCCTCATTTTCAAGAAGGACATCTACTGTTTGCACACATTGCAGTAGTTCTTGGTCCCAAGTTTGATCCATAAATTCAATGTCATTTGGATCAATGATTTCTTGGTTGGTCTCTGCAAGGACAATTTCAAATGAAATTTTCTGTTCGCCTTCCATTTTGCCTGAAATTTGCATAAAAAAATATATATTAGTAGAGATAGGGGACTGTTGGGATTTAACATAAGTAAATTCATAATTATACAAGACAAGCCTAACTCCATCCATAACTATAACAGAGAAGTCTATCTAAATGTATAACTACTACAGAGGGATAGTATATAACTATCAGAAAAAGTTTACCATATTAACTTAAAGTGCACAATATACTTCAATTTTTAAAATAACAACTTACCTTTAAAAAGAAGTTGAAGTTATTAGTGAAAATCCTATTGAAATGTACACCAGGAAGTAGTAGTCAAAATGGCTATGTTTCCTTCTCTTCCTTTATATATATTCAGGTACATAACCAATCAAATGTCAGGTAAAAAAAAAATTGAAAATGAAAGTAACATTTTAATTGGTTGTCAATTCCAACACTTCAGATGTGTTTTGTGAAGTAATTTACCTCAGGGTATTTAGAGAGGTCTACAGGCTAAATGGCTAAATGGAATTCCAACCAAATTTGTGAAAATGGTAGGGATTGGTATGTAGTATGAGCTAATCTATATTTGGTGAAAGTGTCTCCAGAGTGTCTTCTGTAAATTACTTTCCCACCTTTTTTAATGGAGCGCTTCCCGGGGAGCGCCCCGGTACGCGAACCGGCAGCGTTACGGGAGTCCACCATTTTGTGTTTCGGTCGAATTAAAATACAAGATGGAGGGCAAATAATGTTCAGAATGGGTAGAAGGGGGCACGGTAGACGTATCTTGACCCCCTAGGTTTTCTGAGGGTGGCTGAGGAGGCCCATATGTGCGGAAAAAAAACATTTTTTAAAAAAAATTTGCGCGGTTAGCTTCCGGTTCGCGTACCGGGTAGCGCTCCGGGGAGCGTACTTTGTTGAAAATTTGTGAAAAAGGTTAGAGTAAAATAATAATTGTGAGTGATCAGATGTAGGGTAGCTCTCAGAAGAGCTTTTGGGTTTATGGTACATTTAGGTACTTATAAGTATGTACCAATGCACAGTCTTAAATTCAAAATGAAAACTCTGTTGCCCTCATCTGAGAAGTGAACTCCATCTCCTCTGTAGATATCTTGCATGTAGTAACGCAAGTTATTGTTGTACATGGAGCCCATTCCATGGTCTCTCATGTAAGCTGAAACAGATTTGTTTACATGCTTCCTCGACTTCTCAATTTGTGGACAAAATTGGTTCGACCACCTCCATTTCTGTCTTTGGCATATATTTGAATATACCAAGGCAGTTTGAGGAAAAAGTGCCATCAATTGCTCAAAGGTGTCCTTTAAAAGCATTTCCAGACCTACACCAGTCAAAGTGCCCAAGTCATTACCTCCACAGTGCAAAATTAACAGGTCAGGTTTAGGCAAATGCATAAAGGTTTTCACCAATGGTATCAATTGGTGACATTTTAATCCTCTGTGGCCAAACCACTTAATTTCCACATCTTGTAAATTGAGGTTAGGTAAATTTCTGTTCTCAGCATACCTTTGAGCCCAGTAGATGTAACTATGTCCAACAATCCAGACAGAAAACATGGTGAGAGAAGGTTCTGCTGCAGTCAGATGAAGTGTGGCAATGAAATGGGAGTTGGAAAAATAAGAGTTTAAAATGAAAAAAACTGTGGAGTTTCTGTGTTAATGAAGTAGTAGCAGTGATTGGTGGATTTTGATTGCTGAAAACAGAAAGTTAGGGTGCATGGATGAGTTCTTTGAAAGATGTAATTTGAATGGTCAAAAAAAATCATTTAATGAAAGATTGCACTGGATACGCAGGTGCACTGAGAGTTCAGAGTTCAATTGAAACATTGTTGTGTGAACTTGCAAACATGAGAGGTCTTTCAGGAGGTGGTTGCTATGCAAAAAAGGCAGAAAGGCCAGAGGGGGGAAGGGTGTTGATTTGAAAAAAGTGAGGGAAGAGTTTTGATTGGGTGACATGAGAGATATGTGTGATGAGTTACAGCATTTCTGTGCTTTTCATAGCTGCAGACTCTGGAGTGCATACCTTTTGCTCTGCTAAAGACAATTTGGTGTGTTTCTGAGACTGTTTTGAAACTCATAAAGTATTTGCTAAGGTGAGAAAAGATTCATTTAATTTAGGTAGAGAATAGTATGGTTTAGGGAGAAAATTATGAAGAAAGTTGTGTATTTAAAATGTTGCTTTGTGTCAAGTGTTTAACAAATAGATTTTGTTTCTTTGTGTTACATAGCCATGTTAAAAGTGATGCAAAAAAAGTGCAAGGGTCTTACAAAAATGCTTTCATGTGTCTTAGGGTATTTTAACTCACTTCCCCATGAATGTATGAATATAATTGCTTTACAAGTTGTGTTTAAAAACGTTTTTTGAAATCAATTAGGTTTCTTGATATGTACTGGAAGAGTTTCATAGGTTGCTTGGGGCATATTTTCAAGGCTTTTGACTTCCTTTGATGTAATTTTTCCCATTTTAATTTAGGACCTTTCCCATGTAGTACAAGGTCCTTGTAAATATGCCCCCATCTGTGCTTGGCAAATTTAGATTTTAATTCTTTGACTAACATAGCCATGTTAAAAGTGACCCTAAAATGTTGCAAGGGCCTTAAAAAAAACGCTTTCATGTGTCTTAGGCCATTTTAAGTCATTTCCCCTTGAATGTAGGTATCTAATTGATTTAGTTGATGTGTTTAAAAACGATTTTTGAAATCAATTAGGTTTCTTGATATGTACTGCTAGAGCTTCATAGGTTGCTTGGGGCATATTTATAAGGCCTTTGTGTCTCTCTGATGTTATTTTTCCCATTTTAATTTAAGACCTTTCCCTGTGGTGCAAGGTCCTTGTAAATACGCCCCCATGTGTTTTTGGCAAATTTAGATCTTGATTATTTGACTTACATAGCCATGTTAAAAGTGATCTAAAAATGGAGGAAGGGCTTAAAAAAAACGCTTTCATGTGTCAGGGTATTTTAAGTAACTTCCCCATGAATGTATGAATATAATTGCTCTACAAGTTGTGTTTAAAAACGTTTTTTGAAATCAATTAGGTTTCTTGATATGTAATGCTAGAGGTTCATTTTTTTATTTTATTTTATGAATATGTTTTTATTGCAGGAATCAAATGTAGACATGTTATTGGCACCTGATATAAAGGGAGAGCCATGAGGACGTCAATCGTATCAACTCTATACACGGCCATTCAGCCCACAACCCGGGGGTCGGGCGGCGTGTGCCATTAGTTCACAGGTAGCATCTCTCCGATCCGGTAAAGTCCAACAGGTGAAAAGAATAAGACTCTTCTGCTTTTCTAAACAACCCAAAGAAACCCCCCCCCCCTTCTCCAAACAGTTTCATCCCCCCAGAGGAGTAAATTGTCAGTCTCAATGGTACCACATTCTAGTGCTCTCAGAAGCTGAGAGCGCTCCCTTTCCTCTTTCCCCCTCCCTCCACCCCCCTCGTCATCGGCAGAGTATCGTATGGTCGATCAGTTTGTGATAAGAGACTTAGGTCGCCATCGGGGGTCTAACCCATCAGTAATCTGTTATCTGGATCTAGGCCGCTCTCCGTCTGTGCTATCAGAGTCAGTATGTGTGTTATGGTCGCGCAGGGTCTGCACCAATGTCTCCCACGCCTGCGCAGCTTCCAGAGCTTTCTCATCTCGTCGTTGCCTCGCTTGTTGGTATCTCAACGTGCTCTCACTTCCCGCCCATTTGAGAAGTTCATTACGCCATTTGTCACCTGTAGGACCAACTCGCGCCTTCCAGTGTCTGGTGATTTCTCGTTTGGCTAGAAGCAACCCCAGATCTATAAACTTATTAGTAATCTTATGTTTGGAGGTATGCGGAAACCAGTGTAGGATCCCTACAGCTGCATCGATCTGCAACGATCTACCAGTCACTTCAGCCAATGTTTCTCCCACAAACAACCAGTAGGAAGTCAGCATAGAACAGGACCACAGCATGTGCAAAAGGTCTGCTCCGTCCGTTCTGCATCTAGGGCAGGCCGCCGTCTCTAGGTCGAAGTATTTCTGTAATTTCTCCGGTGTCAAGTAGGCACGATGTATTATGTAAAAGTGGACCAGTTGGAATCGGGCATTACGCGTGCCCTTCCAGGCCCGCCGCAACAGCTGGGCCCATGTGGCCTCCGGAATTTCCTTCCCTATGTCCACTTCCCATCTGGTCTTAAGAATCGTCAGGGGTGTCAGCCTGTCATTCACCATTCTGGTATATAAGCATGAAACTGCTTTAACCGTTCCCGCGGCCATCATGACGTACTGGCACGCCACCGAGACCTGCGGTTCCTCCTGGCCCATCTTCCAATGAGCCTGGAGTGCCCTTGTGACCGCCGCGTGGAGCAAAAAATCGCCACTTGTGACATCGTAACGGTCTAGTAGCGCCTGGAAGGGCAACAACGTCTCGTCTTCGTAGAGGTCACCCACGGTTTGTATACCCAGCTCCTCCCATTCCCCTAATCGTGACCAGTCGCCACCATGAGGTAGTGCAGTGAGCATTCCCAGCGGGATCTCCGGGGCATAGGGTCTCTGTCTCCCCGTTTTACGATGTATTCTGTTCCAACACAAGCGTATGGTGCGTTCCTCCTGAGTGAGGTCCCGCAAATCAAGCTTCTGTTGCAGCACAATATACGATAGGACATGTCTGGGTATGCCAGTGCCCTGTGTCTCTTCCGGACCCCGAAACTCACGTGCTACCTCCTGGGTATAGGTCTGTAACTGAGCGGCCCAATAGTACATCTCAAAGTCGGGCGCCGCCAACCCCCCCTCCGTCCTAGGCCTTTGCAAGGTTTTGAGCGCCACTCTTCGGCGGCCCGAGCCCCACAGGAACGCCACTACCATGGATTCCAGGCCCTGAAAGCTAGATCTAGGGATCCAGATCGGTAACGTTCTGAAGTAGTATAGCAGGCGGGGTAGTGCCACCATCTTCAGTAGTGCAATTCTTCCCGCTACCGATAGGGGCAGGGTGGACCAAAAGGTCATGCTACCTTTAAGCGCTCGGATGCCTCTTGAGATGTTACCCTCGAGCGTATCAGCAGGGCTATGGTAAACGTGCACCCCCAGGTATTTAAAGCAAACCGGCGCCCATCGGATCTCTCTATGAATGTCCGGTTCGGGACTATCGTTGTGGATCGGGAATAGGCAGGTCTTAGCCCAGTTCACCCTGAGTCCCGACACCGCACCAAAAGCCGTGAGCACTGAATCAGCTCCGGCTAGGGCCGACCCAGCGTCTTCTAGGAAAAGCAGCAGGTCATCAGCATATAGGGAAATGTACTGCTGGCCCAGCGGAGACTGCAGCCCCCTGTAGTGGGCCCCAGTGCGGATCGATATAGCCAGCGGTTCCACTGCCAGGGCAAACAGCAATGGGGATAGCGAACAGCCTTGTCTCGTGCCTCGCTCCACTGGGTAGCGTTGAGAGATCAGCGGACCCGACTTCACTCTGGCCACCGCCGAGGTATATAACACTGTGGTCCATCTCAGGAAACCCTCACCCAGGCCAAACCGCTCGAGCACCCTGCGGAGATAAACCCACTCCAGGCTGTCGAAGGCTTTCTCTAGGTCTATCGAGAGAACCATGGGATCAGGAGCATAAGTGTGATCCCCCTCCAACAGTCTGAACAATCGTCGAATGTTCATCGTCGTGTTACGCTTGGGGATGAAGCCCGCCTGATCTGTGTGTACTAGCGAGCTCATATGTTCCAGCAGCCGTGCGGCTAATATGCTGCTCAGGATCTTATAATCGACCGTGAGCATAGAGAGCGGTCTGTAAGATGCCGGCTCAACGCCCTCTCGGTCGGGTTTTAGTAGAGGTATCACCAGGGCCTCTCGCAACGAGCCCGGCAGTCGACCCAGGGTCTTCGCCTCCTTGTAAATCTGTAGGAGTTTGGGGGCCAGGAGTTCCATGTATACAGCATAAAACTCCACTGGGAGTCCATCAAGGCCCGGCGTTTTATTCCGCGCCATTTTTTTAATGGCGCTTCTGATCTCTCCTATCTCTACATCCCGTCCCAGGGCTTTTGCCTGTTCCGGGTCCAGATTAGGTATCGGTAGATCGCATAGGAAGGTGTCCGTCGGGGCAGTATCCGGCGATACGCGACTACGATAGAGCTGCTCATAATAATTCCAGAAGCAGTTAAGGATCTCGGGTTGAGTATAGACCTCCCTGTGCTCCGCAGTCCTCATAGCCACAATTGGCGCAGTGCGCCTCGTCGGGTTGGCAAGCCAAGCCAGTAGCGTATTCGATTTGTCGCTCTCAGCCAAAGACCTAGTCAGGTACGTTTTATAATCATAGCTGCGTAAGCGCTCAACTTCTACGGCCACCGCCTCTTTCGCCGCTAGTATCTGCTGTTGGAGCTCTGGGTGGCCAGGGCGGGCAACCTCCAGCTCCCGAAGGACTCGATCAGCCTTCGTCAGGTCTTCTAGGAGTACTCGGCGCACCCCAACTTTCTGCATTATACAATAACCCCTGACAACCACCTTAAAGGCGTCCCACTCCGTGGCTCTCTCAGCAGTCGTGCCCTCGTTCGTCTCAAAGTATTCCGCGATCTTGTCCTCTAGGCCCCTTCGAAACACCTGGTCTTCCAGTAGCTCTGGTCGCAACTTCCAGGTTGGTACACAGGGGGTACCCTGGAGCCACCGGAGCTCCACCAGTAGCGGGTTATGGTCGGTGATAGTTCTCGTTAGGTACTCAGACCTCAAAGCCAAAGAGGCCACCTCTCTGGATCCTAGTATGCCGTCCAGTCTCACGTGCAACTCGTGCATGCCGGAGAAATGGGAGTAGTCCCGGGCATGTGGGTGTTGTACCCGCCAGATATCCGTCAGTCCCCACTCTGTTTGCCAGTCCGTCCTGCCCTTGGCCACCCGATGTGTCGGGGAGTCCGGAAGGGGAGGATGGGACCTGTCCAGTCGAACGTCGAGCACCGAATTAAAGTCGCCCCCTAGTAGGATGGGTCCTGATAGGTAGCGGGCTAGTGAGCCCGACAGCTCAGTCAGAAAGGCGAGCTGGTCCGTGTTAGGCACATAAATGCAGCAGATGTTCACTTCTCTTCCCCCTAGTCTCCCCGCAATTGCTACGTACCTCCCCTCAGGATCTACAGTGTGACTATGTACCTGTAAGGGTACCCCAGCTTTAATCCATATCAGCTCGCCTCTTGCATAAGCCGAGTACGTGGTGTTATATACCTGTCCCCTACATCTACACTGTAGCGCTGTCCCCTCTGATTTGGTGAGATGTGTCTCCTGCAGCAGCGCAATCTGTATACCTCTGCGCACTAGGTAAGCGTGGACCTTATGTCTCCTGGACATGGTGTGCAGACCCCGCACATTCCAGGTGATGCATTTCAGAGTCGAGAGATCAGCCATTGTCCCATGTCGTGATTTCCAGTCCCTCTAACCACATTGCATGCATGGTCAAGCACCCAGATAAATCCATACCGATGACGAGTCCCCTTTTCAACAACAATAAACCAACTTTCAAACTTGAGTCCCCCCGCCACCCCCCAGAACAGGTTCCAAATAGTACCATCTAGTACCCATCCAAACTGTATCCCCAAAACCCTCTTTCCGCTAACCTGGCGGTAGTCACCGCAGGTGTGCCTTAAGGGCAAAGTGGGGGGTCAAGCGACAATGTGGGGCCGCCCCGCTGCAAGCTACCTTGCGATCGAGCCCTACATCCTGGAGGTCTATGTAGGGAATCCCCGCAACTCTCCCCATAGTCAATGAATCAACACTGCCCCGGACGAGTCGCTTCTCCCCCTTTCATGCAGTTGCCCGCCCCGCACATCCCCCTCAATCAGAACTGGCTCACCCGAAAGTTTCATTGTTCATCAAGCAGGCCTTCTGCAGTTTCTGGGGTGACCGCCGGGAGCTTCACGCTGTCAGTTTCAGATCCCTCCGTGTCCGATCGACCCCCACTTTCTCCAGGTTCCGAATGTGCTGTCTCGTGGTCTTCCCGAGGGCCAGACATGGAAGAGACCATCTCCAATGCACCCCTCCGCTCCGCCGCTGTCTCTATCGTAGAGGGGCGAGCAGCTCCGCCCCTGCGATGTCTGAACCTCTTAGGCTTCTTCTGTGGAATGTCCCCCATTGCGGCTTGGGAAGAGGTTCCAAAACCGTCCTTACCAGCCCTGTATAATTCAAGCCAACTGCACGCTTCGTCCGGGGTGTCAAAGAACTTGGTAGACTCGTCTATGACGATGCGGAGTCGTGCTGGAAAGAGTAGGGAGTATTGGATGCCCTCATCTCGTAGTTCTCGTTTTATCGCTAGGAAGGAGGACCGACGTCTCTGCGTCTCGTAGGTATAGTCCGGGAAAATGTTCACACGGCTGTTGTCCACCTGATAGGGTCCCTTCTGCCTGGCCGCCTGCAGCAGGAAGTCTCTGTCACGGAAATGGAGCAGCCGTGCCACCACTGGGCGGGGGGGTCGACCCAGCATCGGCGATTTGGCCGGTACTCTGTGTGCTCGCTCCAACGTGTAGAAGGGGGACAGTCCCTCTGGCGCCACCACCGTCCGCAGCCAGTCTTCCAGAAACGCTACCATGTCCCCTCCTTCAATTTTCTCCGGAAGGCCCACTATCCGAATGTTATTTCGCCTGTTGCGTCCTTCCGCATCTTCCGCGCGTCTCTCCAGGGTTTCTATTCGGGTCAGAGCATCTTTCACCGTGGCTTCCAATGTTTTCTGCGCCGGTTCTAGGTGTCGCACCGAGCCCTCTACTTCCTTTACTCTGTCTGAGAGCTTGCCGTGGTCAGCTCTAAGCAGGCCCAATCCCGTCGCCACTTGAGCGATGTCCTCTCGGAGGGCCGATCTGGTCTCAGTGATTGCCTGCAGGATTTTGTCCAGTTGCTCCTGAATCGGCGGGTTCCCAGGCCCTTCCAGGTGCAGGCGCTCTTCATTATCAGGTGGCTCCACATCTGAGGCTGTCTGGGCGCCCCCTTTTGTTCCCCTCGGCTTACCCATGTTGCTCTGGGCCCACGATAAGGTGGTAATCCAGGTGCCGTCGTTGGCGCGGCGTGGTGCGGTCGCCAGAAGCCGCAGTCCGCCGCCTCGCAGCTATCAGCTGGTCCCCAGGTGTGCGGGCTCCTATTTTGTGGTCAGGGCGAAAAACCTCCGGCGGTGTCGTCTTGGGCGGAAGGGCAGGGTGCATCCGGGGGCCAAGCTATCCCCCCAGCGTCAGTGTGCCGAATGGGCGCTCGTCTCCAGCCTTCAAGACAACGGGGGCAGGGGGAGGCCTCTCATAGGCGCCGCGGAAGCTCGGGGAGCCGTCCACCATTCAGGTGTTCCCGGCCTCTAGCCCGTTATCCTTCCATTGAACCACGCAGTGTGGCCTTGTCTTGTGTGGTAAATAGGGCACTCCTATAATCGTACTAGCTGCCCCACAGTGGTGTATAGTCCGGCAATGCGGGGCCACTATGAAGTCCGAGGGCCACCTCAGCCCTCGCTGGAAAGCGCGGAGTCCACCCCCTGGCTACCTCCTCTCTCAGCTCCTCCTCAGTGCCCTGCAACAGCGGAGTGGGGGTTGTCTGCCTCGGCGGCTCTAGGCCTCTGAGCTGCTGTTCTTCAAGGCAGCGGCATGTCGCCTCACGCAGCGCTCCACACACAGGGAGTGTCGAGATCGGTTCTCAGGTTCCTCTTGCCACCCTAGAGTGGTCCCCTTCCACTGCCGGGTCAGGTATCAGAACCCGTCTCGCAGGCCACCACTGCCGTTCTTTGTGCGGGCGCAGGGAGAGGTTGATCCGCCCCTCCCCCCTGCTCGGCACCTCAGCAGTGCCCCTCGTCCGCTGTTCCGGGCTCACCTCGCTGGCCGCCGGGCATTTGCAGCCGCCCCGTGGGACGTCAGGGATCAGGCCACAGGGCGTCCCTCCAGCGGCGAAGGTCCGCTCGCCCCTCTGGGTTGTCCGGGTCTCCGGGTCACCCGGCCGCCTCCTAGGTCGAAGCGGGCGCCATCACTGTCCCTGCCGCTCGGCCATCTCACTCCGTCTTTCCTCCGCTGCAGAAACCTCCCCAGTCCCGCATCTGGGTCGGGAAGGCGTCCGGGGCACAGGGGACGTCAGTTCGGGGTCCGGGATTCCCAGATGGGCCCTCAGTGTCAGGATTAATGTGGGCTCGATCGAGGAGCCGAGCCTCTAGGCGACCTCCGCCATCGGCGCTCAAGCCACGCCCCGATGCTAGAGGTTCATACGTTGCTTGGGGCATATTTATAAGGCCTTTGAGTCTCTCTGATGTTATTTTTCCCATTTTAATTTAAGACCTTTCCCTGTGGTGCAAGGTCCTTGTAAATACGCCCCCATCTGTGATTGGCAAATTTAGATCTTGATTATTTGACTTACATAGCCATGTTAAAAGTGATCTAAAAATGGAGCAAGGGCTTAAAAAAAACGCTTTCATGTGTCTTAGGGCATTTTAAGTCACTTCATGATGAATGTAGGTATATAATTTATTTAGATGATGTGTTTAAAAATGATTTTTGAAATCAATTAGGTTTCTTGATATGTAATGCTAGAGCTTCATAGGTTGCTTGGGGCATATTTATAAGGCCTTTGAGTCTCTCTGATGTTATTTTTCCCATTTTAATTTAAGACCTTTCCCTGTGGTGCAAGGTCCTTGTAAATACGCCCCCATGTGTGCTTGGCAAATTTAGATTTTGATTTTTTGACTTACATAGCCATGTTCCATACAGTTGTAACCTTCTGCGTAGTCTTTGATATGCTATACTCCATCTGCACTATGAGATACCTAAGCAAAGGAAACACAGGTGATGTGATTGTGAAATGAGGAAAAGAAACTCCACATTTTTCAATTACATCACATGTGTTTCCTAAGTTTACGAATGACATTGTGCAGATGAGGTTTAGGTCTGTCCACGGACACAGAAAAGGTCTGGCCTTTGTTCAAGAGTGAAGTGGACACGACTTACTTCATTGGTAGGGCTTCACATGTATTATCTCCTCTGTACTCTTCAAAAAGCGTAAATTTCATCTGCAACCCTGAGTAGGCCTCACTTCAAACAAACCTCTGGATAGGGCACACCTTATCGTCATTCTGAACCAATCATTTAAAATGTTAGGGACAGATTTATGATAGGTGTGTGTCTCTTTTGCGCCGCTGTGCGTCACTTTTGTGACGCAGCGGCGGTGCAAAAGATTTGCTATGTGGTGACATATTTACAACTTGATGCATCTAGGCAGATGTGTCATGCTGTAAAGTCCTGTGCCACATGAAACCGATGCAGCAGTGATGCAAAAGATGCACCATGTTGCAAGACATGTCTCATTTCATCTCCAACAAGATAAGAAGCTGAATCTTCTCTAAAAGTCAAAATTGTTGTATTCACTGCTCAACTTATGTGTACTCTTTGGTATGCTAGACTCCATCTGCACTATGAGATACCTAAGCAAAGGAAACACAGGTGATGTGATTGTGAAATGAGGAAAAGAAACTCCACATTTTTCAATTACATCACCTGTGTTTCCTAAGTTTACGAATGACATTGTGCAGATGAAGTTTAGGTCTGTCCATGGACACAGAAGAGGTCTGGCCTTTGTTCAAGAGTGAAGTGGACATGACTTACTTCATTGGTAGGCCTTTACATATATTATCTCCTCTGTACTCTTCAACAAGTGTAAATCTCATCTGCAACCCTGAGTAGGTCTCACCTCAAACAAACCTCTGGATAGGGCACACCTTATCGTCATTCTGAATCAATCATTTAAAATGTTAGGGACAGATTTATGATAGGTGTGCGTCTCTTTTGCGCCGCTGTGCGTCACTTTTGTGACGCAGCAGCGGTGCAAAAGATTTGCTATGTGGTGACATATTTACAACTTGATGCATCTAGGCAGATGTGTCATGCTGTAAAGTCCTGTGCCACATGAAACCGATGCAGCAGTGATGCAAAAGATGCACCATGTTGCAAGACAGGCCTCATTTCATCTCCAACAAGATAGGAAGCTGAATCTTCTCTAAAAGTCAAAATTGTTGTATTCACTGCTCAACTTATGTGTACTCTTTGGTATGCTAGACTCCATCTACACTATGAGATACCTAAGCAAAGGAAACATAGGTGATGTGATTGTGAAATGAGGAAAAGAAACTCCACATTTTTCAATTACATCACCTGTGTTTCCTAAGTTTACGAATGACATTGTGCAGATGAAGTTTAGGTCTGTTCATGGACACAGAAGAGGTCTGGCCTTTGTTCAAGAGTGAAGTGGACATGACTTACTTCATTGGTAGGCCTTTACATATATTATCTCCTCTGTACTCTTCAACAAGTGTAAATCTCATCTGCAACCCTGAGTAGGCCTCACCTCAAACAAACCTCTGGATAGGCCTCACTTTATCGTCATCCTGAATCAATCATTTAAAATGTTAGGGACAGATTTATGATAGGTGTGTGTCTCTTTTGCGCCGCTGTGCGTCACTTTTGTGACGCAGCGGCGGTGCAAAAGATTTGCTATGTGGTGACATATTTACAACTTGATGCATCTAGGCAGATGTGTCATGCTGTAAAGTCCCGTGCCACATGAAACCGATGCAGCAGTGATGCAAAAGATGCACCATGTTGCAAGACAGGCCTCATTTCATCTCCAACAAGATAAGAAGCTGAATCTTCTCTAAAAGTCAAAATTGTTGTATTCACTGCTCAACTTATGTGTACTCTTTGGTATGCTAGACTCCATCTGCACTATGAGATACCTAAGCAAAGGAAACACAGGTGATGTGATTGTGAAATGAGGAAAAGAAACTCCACATTTTTCAATTACATCACCTGTGTTTCCTAAGTTTACGAATGACATTGTGCAGATGAGGTTTAGGTGTGTCCACGGACACAGAAGAGGTCTGGCCTTTGTTCAAGAGTGAAGTGCACATGACTTACTTCATTGGTAGGCTTTCACATGTATTATCTCCTCTGTACTCTTCAAAAAGTGTAAATTTCATCTGCAACCCTGAGTAGGCCTCACCTCAAACAAACCTCTGGATAGGGCACACCTTATCGTCATCCTGAATCAATCATTTAAAATGTTAGGGACAGATTTATGATAGGTGTATGCCTCTTTTGAGTCACTGTGCGTCACTTTTGTGACGCAGCGGCGGTGCAAAAGATTTGCTATGTGGTGACATATTTACAACTTGATGCATCTAGGCAGATGTGTCATGCTGTAAAGTCCTGTGCCACATGAAACCGATGCAGCAGTGATGCAAAAGATGCACCATGTTGCAAGACAGGCCTCATTTCATCTCCAACAAGATAAGAAGCTGAATCTTCTCTAAAAGTCAAAATTGTTGTATTCACTGCTCAACTTATGTGTACTCTTTGGTATGCTAGACTCCATCTGCACTATGAGATACCTAAGCAAAGGAAACACAGGTGATGTGATTGTGAAATGAGGAAAAGAAACTCCACATTTTTCAATTACATCACCTGTGTTTCCTAAGTTTACGAATGACATTGTGCAGATGAAGTTTAGGTCTGTCCATGGACACAGAAGAGGTCTGGCCTTTGTTCAAGAGTGAAGTGGACTTGACTTACTTCATTCGTAGGCCTTTACATATATTATCTCCTCTGTACTCTTCAACAAGTGTAAATCTCATCTGCAACCCAGAGTAGGCCTCACCTCAAACAAACCTCTGGATAGGCCTCACCTTATCGTCATCCTGAATCAATCATTTAAAATGTTAGGGACAGATTTATGATAGGTGTGTGTCTCTTTTGTGCCGCTGTGCGTCACTTTTGTGACGCAGCGGTGGTGCAAAAGATTTGCTATGTGGTGACATATTTACAACTTGATGCATCTAGGCAGATGTGTCATGCTCTAAAGTCCTGTGCCACATGAAACCGATGCAGCAGTGATGCAAAAGATGCACCATGTTGCAAGACAGGCCTCATTTCATCTCCAACAAGATAAGAAGCTGAATCTTCTCTAAAAGTCAAAATTGTTGTATTCACTGCTCAACTTATGTGTACTCTTTGGTATGCTAGACTCCATCTGCACTATGAGATACCTAAGCAAAGGAAACACAGGTGATGTGATTGTGAAATGAGGAAAAGAAACTCCACATTTTTCAATTACATCACCTGTGTTTCCTAAGTTTACGAATGACATTGTGCAGATGAAGTTTAGGTCTGTCCATGGACACAGAAGAGGTCTGGCCTTTGTTCTAAAATGAAGTGGACATGAGTTACTTCATTGGTAGGCCTTTACATATATTATCTCCTCTGTACTCTTCAACAAGTGTAAATCTCATCTGCAACCCTGAGTAGGCCTCACCTCAAACAAACCTCTGGATAGGGCACACCTTATCGTCATTCTGAATCAATCATTTAAAATGTTAGGAACAGATTTATGATAGGTGTGTGTCTCTTTTGCGCCACTGTGCGTCACTTTTGTGACGCAGCGGCGGTGCAAAAGATTTGCTATGTGGCGACATATTTACAACTTGATGCATCTAGGCAGATGTGTCATGCTGTAAAGTCCTGTGCCACATGAAACCTGCGTCAGTTTTCATATAGGTGTTTTGTTACAAGGTATGCATTAATTTGCATGAAAGCCCTGTAAAACTAACACAGTGAAATTTAGAAGATTTCACTGAGTCAGCTTTATAGCATTGCTGAATCAAATCCTTACGCCTGTTTGAAACAGGCATAAGAAGTGATGCACCATGCAATGTGAGGGTTCCTCCTGTGCATTGCAGTAGACATGTCGCGCTTATGACGTGATTCCTGCAATGTGCTGCTTTTGCGGCACAGATGCGTGACTCATCTGTGCTGTTTTTGCTCAATGGTGCTCCACATTGTAAATGCGGCACACTATGGGTGGCAGAGCAGCGGTTCACATTAACTGGTGCATCCGTGGGGATGCGCCACTTAGCATAAATCTGCCCCTGTACATTTAAGTATGAGCAGGGGACACAGAGTCGGTGAGGCTTATCCAATGTTAAGAAGAGATGAGTCCTGTTCACTGAAAACTTGGACATAGGCCTCACCTCCTCAGCATCGCTGGACATGGCTAAATAATAGCTGCAAAATGTTACTCTTGTTAAACAATTTTACTATTATAATCTCTGAGATTTGTCTCTTACTCTGCAACATCTCATTGTTGTTATCTTTCTTTAAAGATAACGACAACATCAACATGAGCGACAATCAGCAATCAGTTGATCTTGACCTCATCATTGAACTCGTAATTGAAACGTCAGTGGAAGTAGATCCCTTGGATGATTTAAATCCTGAGGATGAAGAAGAACATGATGAGGATGCAGATTTGTCAGAATTGTATGACATAGGGTGGGAAGGTGACCTGCTTGAGCCTATGGAACTATAAACATTTATTTTTAAAATTTACAATAAATGAAAAGTAAAAATGTAAACTGTTTAATTTTAAATTAAACACACCTTCAAAAACAGGTTATGTGTAGTGTCTTCAATAAAATATTAAAATATGCTCATAAAATTAGATCAGATTCACATATAAAACAGGACAGGTAAATGAAGAAGAATTCCATTTCTTTTCTGCTATTTCTGTATTCTAAATTTGCCAAAGCACTAAAAAATATTATATGTAAAAATGTTAAGTAGTGTGTTAAGTTTTTGATGACTGTTATTGATTTACTGTTTGGTAATAGTGGTTAATAACATTTTTTATTATATTTTTCCACAGATTCAACTGCAGATAATTTCAAATTTTGAGAATGCCAACTAAGGAGAGAATGAGAAAGGCTACAAAACGTCAAAGACAGCAGGTCCATCATTTACAGCAGCAGTCCTCTACAAAAAAAATCGTCAAGTCACCAAGAAAGCACCGGGTAAGACCACGAAAACATTCATAAGAAACATTTCTAGAAAAAAAAGTAGTACTACAGAAAATGTTTTTGTCCAGAAAAAGAGAAGCAATTTAAACGGAAAGGAAAGGCCAATCAAAAATGTTACTGCTAGAGCAAGAGATAACTCTGTGCATGATAGTAGAAGGAAACAACAGTTTAGGGACATTCGTAAACGAATGTTCCGCAACAGGATAATTGGCAATTTGTTAAAAAATATTAAGAAAGGTCAACAGAAAGTGTTTTTTTATAAGAGAAAAAAAAATTGAGAAAGTTATTGATCAGGCATTTGAAATAAAGCGAAGGTTATTTATTTTGATAATCAATAGAATTAGGAAGCTAAACAAGGCAATTTATGATTTCAAAAGAAATAGTAGATGGAAGAGAATAGTTAATCGTAGTAATTTTTGTGAAGTTTTTTCCGGAGAATGGATGCATAGTTCAAGTTGTGAGGCATTTTTCAATGAGGAGAGTTATTTCCAGGATAATGATTTGGTGCATGCAGTTGACACCAGCGGTCGAGCTTATGAGGTGAAAGATGGTTGTCCAGTTGAAAAAGAAAAACTTGTGACAACAGAGGCAGAAGAGATGTTAGGTAATGAGGTTTTAGGAAGACGTCCTAAGGGACCTGTGTACACCTGGAAGTGTAGTAGTATTTGCAGTGTGCGACAAGATTCCATCAATTTGCTTTGTGATTTTGTACGGACATTTAATAAGAAAAGTTTGAAGCAGAAAATGAAGTTGTTGCAAGAATTAGATCCTTGCAGAGTGAGAGAAGTGACAGGTTTGCATGGTCATTCACTGGCTTGTCTTTCCAGGAGAGTATGCCAGAGTGTTTTTCATCATTTCAGGATGCTAGCAGTGCATCATAATAAAGTGAGGAAATTAGTTAGAATGTTGTATTATGCTAAGAGTCCAGCAGTTATGCTTAAACAATTATGCGCTGCTCTTTTGCATGGTTCTGAAATAGATGTGAAGAATATGTGTGAAGAAATTGAGTTTTGTTACTTTGGAAGTAAAGAGGAGAATGTTGAAATTGACCCAGAAGAAGAGGGTAATGTGGAAGACAGTGTACAGGTTTCCAGTACAGATAATTTTCAGAAGGAAATTGCCACGTTTCAGGTTAAATCAAGTGAGAGACCTAATTTCACTTGTGTGTGTTGTCGACGCACTTATTATAAGAATCAGACTAAGTTAGTGGATTTATATGCAAAAAGTGAAAGGGAAAATAATAGTGAATGGAAGGATTTCGCAACATACTTGATGGTAGAAAATTGTTTTGATTTGGGATCGGATCAACGTGTGTGTACTTATTGTTGTAACAAATTAAATCAAAACCAGATGCCTGCTAGAGCAGTTCATAATAATCTGGAATTGGTTGAGATTCCTTCTGAATTGAAGGATTTAAATACTTATGAATCTATTTTGATTCAAAGTATCCATCCCTTTCAGGCTATTGTAAGAATGGAGCCAAAGACAGGGAAATTGCCTCCATCAGATTTACAGAGAGGATTAAAGGGAAGAGTTGTTTATTTGCCTCTAGATTTGAAGAAAAACATTAACACAATTGGAGTAGAAAAAGTGGAAGAGGAACCTCTGGTTATCTTAGTTAATGGGGTTCCGACAAAGAATAAAAAAATATGGCAAGATTTAGTGGATGTTAGGAAAGTCAAAAAGGCAACATTGTATTTGAAAAAAAATAATAAGTACTATAAGAATGTATATGTTGCAGAAGAGGAAGTAAGTCAGGAAGAGGATAGCGATTTGTGTGCTGGTCAAATTGAGAAAGTAGAACCCTCTAAAAGTGAAGAAATATATGAACATTATAGTGTTCATCCTTTGCATTCCAAGGAAGTCATGGGGAATGCTATTGAGTTGTTTCAAATGAAACAAGCCAAAGGGAGTCCCATTAGTGTTTGGGAGGAAAGTTTGGAAGCTCGGTGTTTCCCACAGCTATTTCCAACAGGTCAGGGAGGAAGATATGATGAGCGACCTCATCAAATTCCTGCTTCTGAATACCGGACTTTACGATGGTATGCAGGAGATGCTAGGTTTCGACAATGCATTCCCTATTTGTTTCATCTCCTGTTTGAAAGCGATCTGTCTGGACTGTCATATGCAGTGAACCACATCTTGAAAAGTGGTATACACATGCAAAACATCTCGGCAAGTGACTTTATGGATAAAGTCAATGTCCAAGACAGTATTTTGGATTGTCACCTGATTAATCTCATGGCGTGTCAGCGTGGTACTAATGAGTACTGGTACCGTCGTCATGGTGATTTAAAATGTATGCTGAGGAACTTAGGAACTCCCACATGGTTCCTCACTCTGAGCTGTGCCGAGTATGGCTGGGAAGACTTACTTGAATTTCTACGAGAGGCAAATGGAAACATTGAAAACATCGAATTCAAGACACCCGGAGAACTGTGCTCTTTGGATCCAGTCAATGTATGCAGGTACTTCAATCATAGATTTGAAGCTATGATGTCTTTCATCATGAATAAGAAGAATCCACCTCTTGGAGAGGTGTTGGATTTCTTCTGGAGAAAGGAGTACCAAGCAAGAGGTGCTCCTCATATACATATGCTGCTGTGGATCAAGGATGCACCTAAATTTGGAACGGATCCAGAAGACTCAGTGATGAGTTTTATACAACAGTATTCTACGTGTGCTGTTCCAAACGCAAAGGAGAAGAAAAGCCTAAGAGAACAAGTTCTACGTTTCCAAAGCCATCGTTGTGGAAAGTACTGTCGTCGTAAATTCTGAAACAAGGACAAGTTCTACACCAAATGTCGTTTCGGCTTTCCACGACCGGTGATTTCTAAAGGAAGAGTAAACAGTTTGATGTCTTCGCTGCGACATAATGTGATGAAGAAATCACCTAAAAACACATATAATTTGAAGAGGAACGAAGAGCAGGAAGCAACGATTGCAGCCGAGATTACCAGAGACAGTTCTCAGGACAGTCAGAGTTCTGTTTCATTGAGTCAGGATCCACTAGGAGGACCTGTTATCGAAAATGAAGCTGCCACTGCCATGAATGAAGTGGAAAGAGCCATGGCACATGCTCAGGAGGATGCGGTTAACTTAGTAGACTTGGAAAGACAACTCAACGTTGAGCAGAGGAAAATATATGACAAAGTTACCAACCAAATTGATCATGGATTAAGTCATGAGAAGAAAGAGTGCTCATGTACGTCGTGGAAGCCTGTCCGACTGTACGTGAGTGGAGATGCGGGAACAGGAAAAAGTTTCCTCATTAAAGCAATTTCATGTTATTTGAAGGAAAGGACTGAGTCATCGCTGTCTTGTGTTGTCACCGCTCCAACTGGACTGGCAGCACATAACATTAAAGGTATTACTTTGCATCATCTACTGATGCTGCCAGTGGAGCATGACAACAAATTACAATACCACAAGTTATCTGGAGATGCTTGTTGTGAAGTTTCAAGAGTCTTGAAGAAAATGAAACTTCTTATCATTGACGAAGTAAGCATGGTTTCCAATATCATGCTTGCCTTTGTGCATTTGAGAATGCAAGAAGTTCTCAAAACAGAGTATGATGTGTTATTTGGTGGCAAACACATCATTGTTTTCGGTGATCTTCTGCAGCTGACACCAGTGAAAGGACAACCTGTGTTCAAAATGCTCACGCATGAAGATACCAGGAAGTGCCTAGGGAGCATTGGCAACGTCAATATATGGTTAAACTTCAATTATGCTGAACTGCATGAAAATATGCGTCAGGCGAAGGATGAAGTTTACAAGAATATTCTACAAGATGTTAGAATTGGAAAAGTGACCGAGCATGGGAAACAAGCTTTACATGCACGATTACTGTCAAATTTATATCCAGAACAAGATGTTGTGCCTGAGAATATTTTTCAGAAAATTACTGAGAAGAAATCTGGAATATGTTTGATGCCAACTCTTGCAGAATGTGCCATCTTCAACAACAAAATGTTGTATTTAGAAAACCAAGAGATTGTGAAACTGGAAGCTATTGACAGAGTAGAGCATATGGGATCAACAATTATTTTGTCTGAGAATTTGAAAACAAAATTGGATTCATTAGAGAAGACTATATCTAAAACTGCAGGTTTTGAAAAGACTCTGAATGTGTGCTTAAATTGCCGTATAATTTTAAGAAGGAATTTACATGTTGAAAGAGGTCTGGTAAATGGATCAATGGGTAATGTTGTTGATTTTGTGAAATACAGAAATAGAGATGGAATTGAATTTTTAAAAATTAAGTTTGATGGCATTGAGGAAGTACAGCTAATTGGTCGTTGTTCTGCTAGATTTTTGCTTGTAAAAGACTTATATGTTCGCCGTAAGCAGTTTCCTGTTTGCTTGGCATATGCGGTGACAATCCATAAATCACAAGGTTTAAGTGTAGACAGTGCATTGGTGAATATTGGCAGTTCTGTGTTCAAGGAGGGTATGGCATATGTGGCATTGTCACGAGTTAGAACTTTATCGGGATTGTACTTGATTGAGTGTGATGTCACAAACATTTGTGCGGATCTAGATTGTGTTAAGGAATACAATAGGTTAAGAAGAGAGTATGCGCCACATTTGCCTCAATATCCTTTGTTTGAGAAACGTGTGGTAGGCCGGAAACGAAGAAATGTGACCAATACTAGGGAGGTTGTACCAAAAAGACGAAAAGTTGATGAACCTGAAATTATAAGCAGAAAGAAAAAGGATTCTGTTGAAGATGTTGTTGGTTTTCAATTTGAAAACAGTTCTGGTGTCAACTGCTATGCTAATGTAGTGGTTAATGTTTTGTTTTCTCTAGAAAATGTAAAAGAAGAGATTGTGGTCAATTCGGATCACAGATTTTGCAGTTTGTTAAATTCTGTGTTAGAGAAATGTAACACTGATAGAACAAAAATAGAAAGTGTGTCTGAAATTCGAAATCTGTTAGACAGATGTTCAGGTCAAACAAAATTCTCTCAAAATATTCAGCAAGATTGTTAGGAGTTTTTAATGTATATGCTTGATGTATTGCATGCTGAAGGTGTAGATGTAGATCACCTGTTTGGGCTTTCTTATCAATGGCAGCATGACTGCGAGAACTGTAGGGTATCAAGTACTACTAGTGTAGACTCAGAAAGATTTATATATTTAACTTTGCCAGACAGTAAATCAATGTCCTTTAATAAGCTAGTAAAAGCAGCTGATCACAACATGGAGTGTAGCCAATGTAAATCTGAAATGATGTCAACATTATTTATACGAACATATGGCCAGTATGTCATTTTAATGTTCCAACGATGTAGGGCTGATGGAACAAAATTGACAACTTTAATTAAAAATGTTGTAGCTTCGCAGTTGTCAATATCAGGAAGGACTTTTGTAACTGCAGCAATTATATATCATGACGGTCCTTCAATAACATCAGGACATTACACAGCTTATTTAAAGTCTAGAAACGGCTGGTCATTCTGCAACGATTCTGTTTTAACTTTCGAAAAAAAATTGCCGTATGACCTTAAAAATTCTTACCTGGTGTTTTTAAAACCAAAATTTTAGGGAAAGAATCTCGGGATGTGCTCTGAGGAATTTCAAGAGGTTCTAATGGCTCCTACACGATTTGGCCTTGAGGATAAGTGTAGTACAGAGACAATAGTTCCTGGAAAAAAAGAAGATTTTCTTACAGAAAGTGGTGGGCACGGATTAGTTGAAGGACAACAGAGTATTTCCCAAAGCAAACGGTCTTCTTACCATTACACTTGACGTCATGGAAAAATAACTGCACTTTGTATGAGTTCAGAAAAACTGTTTCTTTTTATAAGCTAATTCAAGCAGCCAATCAAAACATGGAGTAGAGGGAATGTAAGTCTGCAATGCTGTCTAGATTATTGGTCCAAACTTTTGATTATAATGTCATTTTGAAAATCCAACTATATAAACCTGATGAAAGTAAGTCTTCAACTTTAATTACAAATGTTGTGGCTACACAGTCGTTGATTTTAGGAAGAAGATTTGTAACTGCAGCTATTATATTGCATGATGGTTATTTGACAAGATCCGCTTATTACACAGGTTATTGAAAATGTAACAAAAAATTGCTGTTTCGGAAATTATTGCCATTTGACTACGATACAATGTTGCCTTTTTACTAAAAAATATTCTTACTTTCTGTTTTCAGAAAAGAGAATTTAGGGTAGGTAACTGGCGTATAATGATTCTAGGGGTTGATATAATTTTATCTACTGTTTTATATTGCTTTGTGATTAAAAGTGATGTAGAGAATTAAATAATTGTAGTAGTCATAGAGGTAGTGTAAGTCTGCTTCATAGTAAGCAGTATCAGTGTCATAGGAAATGTAGAACATGAGTGAGCAAAAAGGGTAAGATATTACTAGTCTAGGATTGTGAAAGTGATCCTGAACGTTTTCTTTCTGAAAGTTGCGGAAATACAAAATGACGGGATTTGCTTACAAGAATTCCAAGAGTTATAAATGGCTCTTACACGATTTGGCCTTGAGGAAACGTGTGGTAGAGAGCGAGAAGTCATTTATTGTATGTAACATATTTTTCAAAACGATGGAGCTTTTCTTTCAGAAAGTGGCGGGCTGAAAAAACAGCACAACCGAGTGTAAGCTCTTCATAGGACATCCTTCGACGTCATGGAAAGTAAGTTACTTTTGAGGAGTTTTGATTTCTGATTGGTTATGTTATATGGGTTTTTTAAACACAATCATTTTGATTGTGTTTTTTTTTTCCCCGCTGTTATATGATGAATACCTTCAAGTCACTGTTTTTAGTGAAATTTGATACATTCTGAGAACAGCAAAAATAAACCATTTAACATGTATAGTTAATTCTGTACTGTTTGTATTTATGATGTACATTTAGAACTGTGTAGGAGGCATGGAGAAGGTGAGGCTTCTGTAAGTGTCAAAGTTTTTGCATTCAGTGAGTACTCTTTCATATGCTGGACTACATCTGCATAATGAGATACCTAACCAAAGGAAACACAAGTGATGTGATTGTGAAATGAGCAAAAGAAATTGCATATTTTTCAAATACATTACCTGTGTTTCGTAACATTACGAATCAAATTGTGCAGATGAAGTTTAGGCCTCTCCAGGGAAACAGAGGAAGTCTGAACTTTATTGGTTGCCCTGCACATGTATTATCTCCTCTGTACTCTTCAACAAGGCTAAATTTGATCTGCAACCCTGAGTAGGCCTCAACTGAAACAAACGTCTGGATAGGACACACCTTATTGCCATCCTGAAACAATCATTTAAAATGTTAGGAACAGTTTTATGATGATTGTGCACCTCTTTTGCGCTGCGATTGCGTCACTTTTGTGAGACAACAGCAGTGCATAAGATGCACCATGTTCCAAGATAGGCCTCAGTTCATCTGCATCAAGATACTGTTAGTTTAAAATGTATATCTTTAGGACTGTGTAGGGGGCCTGGAGAAGCAGAAGCTTCTGTAAGTGTCAAAGTTGTTGAAAAACTGTTTGTCCTTCAATCTTTTCCCTTGTCTTTTCTAATTTTTAAATACATGTTTTAATATTTTTCAAATGTTTGTTCTCTCTTTCACAGATTGAAAGTATAAAAATAACAAGTGACTAAGTTAACGACAATTATAAGGTAAATGTTTTGTACTCTTTTCGTTACATTTCTATCACATTTAACTACTATTAGTTCCACTGCTTCATTTCTTTAACCCTAACTTTCCTGCCTTTGCTACTTCCCTCATTCCTTTCTCTATTACTTACTTACTTACTCTACTCCTTCCACTCCTTTTCTCAGTCCCTCTCCTCATAGTTCCTCACTCTTGTTCACTCACTCCGTCTCTATTACTCTTAGTGTCTCTGACTGATCACTCTTTCACTACTTGTTCATTATGCTTTCTCTGTGTAGTTGAAGCACACTAAGGGGCATATTATGAACACAGCCAATAAAATTATTGCTGCTTTTATCGGCAGAAAACTGCTGCAAAAGTAGCTGTAGCGGCAGTTTTCTGCTGCAAAAGCGGCTTTAGCGACACATTTCTGCCAATAAAAGCTGCGAAACTTGTATTGCCTATGTTGATAATATGCCCCTATGTTATTTACATTTCTTTGCTGTTTCAATTATTCCTTTTCTCTTACTTCTTCTTTTCTGCTTTCTGTTTTTTCTCTCTGTTATTCCACATGTTTTAATCTTATTTTGAACATTCACTCACATTCTCTAAGAAACTCTTCTTTGTTATTCTTCTACTCTCCTTTTTTTCTTTCACTTCCTTATCTATTTTCTTTTTCACAATTATACCCTCTTCCATCTTTTCTTCGGTAAATAAATCTATTAAACAGTATCTCTGGTTTAGTCCCTATAGCTGTCTTTGTTTTAACATTACTCTCTGATTACTTCCCTTATACTTACTCTTCTTTTTTTAAAAAAAATTTTTTTTGGTTCGCTCCCGGTTCGCGTACCGGCGAGCGAACCGGGAAGCGAACCAAAAGAAATAGAGCTTGCCAGAGTGCTAAACATTCGAGCAATTTTTTTATAAAGGGGAGGTAGTTCTGAAAAGAACTTTTTTTTTAATGTTTTTGTTGTTTTATATATTTTTTTTTTTCTGAACATTTTTTTTGTTGTATTTTTTGAACAGTTTTATGGTTTTTTTGGTTTTTTGGGGGGGAAACAACAAAAAACAGGCATTGGAAAGGGCTCAACAGGAGCAAAAATTTTTTTTACTTTTTGGGGCGTTTAGAGCACTTGTGGTTTTCAAATGCTCTGTTTATTAAGTTAATGCTCATATTGGCACATGAGAACAATATAAACAGGTAATCTTCATATGGACAAAGTTGTCCTGAATGTTTGGCACGGTTTCCCGTGCCTCTGGCCCCGACAGAGATACCTGTGACGATGTCCTGGCCACAGGAGTTGGTGGATTGTCCTGAAGGTCACGCATCTCTGCCCGGCTGTAGTTTAGTGGGTGCCACCTCACCATGTGACGGTGCATAGTATAGTTGCCGTAACTATACTTCTTTTCTGTGCCTCTAGATAAGTCCTCTTTACATATCAGGCACGTCACATATCGAGCATTAACTTTTTTCTGTCCTTCAGGAAATGAAAAAAACTGCCAAATGAAACTAGTTTTATGATGAGATACCCGGGGCTCCTCTTGTAAAAATGGTGTTTCCTGTATCTCCTGTTCCTCTTCTTCATCCTCTTCCTCCTCTGTGTTGGTAATGAACTGTGGAGGTGGTCCTCTCTTCCTATGAGGAGGTGGTGGTGGTGGTGGGGGTGCACCAGCTGAAGCTACTAATGAAGCCATTGCTCAGTGATCACAAAGGGTCTTCCTCTCACAAAGATGAAAGTCAGAGTGAAGAAAGAAGGAGGGGTTTTCATCATTTTGGAAAAAAAATAGTTCTAAACCAATGAAAAGTGTTATTTTTAGGTCACATGACCTAGCCTTACATCATTAGGAAACCAAAAGTGAAATGAACCAATGAAAAGTTTTATTAACAAGTCACATGACCTGTTACGCTTAAGTTACGCGCAGCGGAACGCGACCCCAGATCGCTTCCGGGGAGCTGCGCTTCGCGCCTCGGTTCGCGCTCCGGAGCACTTCCGGGTGCGCTAACGCGGCGCGTCATAAGACGCATTACGCCGCAACGCGATACGTCGCGCTTTCGCGACGCGCCCCGGATCGCTTCCGGGGAGCTGCGCTTCGCGCCGCGGTTCGCGTACCGGAGCACTTCCGGGTGCGCTAACGCGGCGCGTCATAAGACGCATTACGCGACAACGCGATACGTCGCGCTTCCGCGACGCATCACGATGTTGATTTCTAGCGCGGCAGTTGCGCAAACGGGACGTTTACTTGTTCGCAGACCGGGTCGCGGCACCACATTAAGCTAACGGGAAGCTTCCCGGGAGCGAACCAAAACATAATAATAAAAAAAAATTATAATAAACATATAAAATAAATTTTTTGATTTAAAGAAGAATACATTTTACAGCTATAGATATTAGCTTTTAAAAAAACAATGAAATTCACGGAAAAAACCATAGGTTATAGACCGTATATAGTTAGGAATTAGCATTTACAAAACCTTGAAAATTCACTGAAAAAACCATAGGTTATAGACCATATACAGTTAGGAATTAGCATTTAAAAAACCTTTTTTTACTGACACAAAACCATTGAAATTCCATATATAGTTAGTTGTACTAACTATATATCTCGCACCCGCAATCCACTGCTGATCATGTCACATATTACATCATTCATGACATGGTCAGTGACATCACTGATGACATCACTGATGACATCTCAAATGACATCACTGATGACATCACTGATGACATCTCAAATGACATCACTGATGACATCATGACACACCAATACCAGTTACTACATACGCACTCACTGATTCCTATGTCTACAAACACATTCACTCATTCACCCATACAATCACTCATACATACAGTCACTATATATGGTCTCTAACCTATGGTTTTTTCAGTGAATTTTCAAGGTTTTGTAAATGCAAATTCCTAACTATATATGGTCTATAACCTATGGTTTTTTTCAGTGAATTTCATTGGTTTTTTAAAAGCTAATATCTATAGCTGTAAAATATATTCTTTATTATGTGACATATCACGTAGCCACGTGAGACGCCTCATGACGCGTCGCATAACCGTGACGTATCGGCTCTGCAGCGCAAACAAAACCCGTAACGTAAGCGTGCCGGAGCACGCTTACAGATATATATATATTTTTTTAACCTTAATTAGACAAAATCCACACGTGCACATATCTTGAGGCCTTGCAAAGGCACATCAAACAAACAGTCCCTACAATTTTGCCAAGTTTGCTGGAAATCTATTCCCTTAATTTTTTTTTTACTGTTTCTCTTGGTTTTCCCCTTGTTACGCTTACCGGGACGCTACCCGGTACGCGAACCGGACGCTCCAAAAACACAAGATGGCGGACTCCCGTTACGCTGCCGGTTAGCTGACCGGTTCGCGTACCGGGAAGCGCCTCTACCGCGAAAAATCGCGGGGGACTTTAATATCCCCCTCATCAATCCTAGGGGGTCAGGAGGGGTTTACCTTGCCCCCTTTCCTTCATTTCCCCCTTCTTTTTTCACCACATCTTGTCTCTCGAACCTACCGAGAGACAAGATGGCGGCCGCTCCGGACTGTTTACAATGTTGACAGCTACGCTGCCGGTTAGCTGCCCGGTTAGCTGCCCGGTGAGCTGCCCCGCGGGGCACTTTAATATCCCCCTCATCAATCCTAGGGGGTCAGGAGTGGTCTACCTTGCCCCCTTTCCTTCATTTCCCCCTTCGTTTTTCACCACATCTTGTCTCTCGATCGTACCGAGAGACAAGATGGCGGCCGCTCCGGACTGTTGAGAATGTTGACAGACACCGGAGAGCCAATCAGCTTCGTTTCGCGAAGTTCCGTTACGCGTCAGGTACGCGAACCGGGGCGCTAACCGGAGCGCTGTCACAGATATATATATGTTTTTTAAACGTTAATTTCTCAAAATCCACTGGAGCACATATATTGAGACATAGCAAAGGCACGTCGGGCAAACCATATCTACAATTTTGCCAAGTTTCATGTAAATCTATTCAGCCGTTCGAGCTAAAAGTGAGTCCAACCGCCCTATGGAAAAATGAATGGGAAAAACGTGTTTTGGGACCCCCCTTTTTTCTCGGCCCCCCCTTGACGAAACCCCCCCAAATTTTCAGAGGCTGCTCAGAAACAAAATGTGCTATTTTCCTGAAAATGTCAGCCAATTCCGTCCACAAACGCCAAAGTTATTAGACATAGAATTTTCAGAAATCCCATAGAGAAAAAATCCTAACTATATATACCCACTGGCTATCGCCAGTAGGTAATATACATATATAAACATATATAATCTGCATATCTATATAAATATAAATGCATGCATACATATACATATATGCATACATATGCATGTTATTTACATGAAAGTTTTAAAAACACTAATAAAAGCAAAGCTAAAAAGCCACCTCATTACAAACAGAATGGCTTTAACTTAAACGAGGGCGAGATCTATTGCATTTTCAATGCTTGTTTACTTTGGTTCTATCAAGAAGGCATTCAGATGTGTCACACATTTGCCATAAATTCTGAATGTTAGCACTCTAGTTGCTCATTAGATCACTGTAGTAAAGCTAGTGCTCACCAGGGAAGTCTGCTGCTAATCATGGTTTGCAGCCATTTTCCCGCATTTTTTAACCCGCAGACTTTCAGTCCGCATACCATTATCCCGCAAGGTCATGGACCTCGCATACCATTATCCCGCATTTTTTCAAAACGCATGTGCCTTTATCGCGCATGCCTTTACAAAGAATTACGTTTTAAAGGCATGTATGGTAAATGCATTTGCGTTGTGAAAACCACGATGACGAGAGAGGTAAGTGGGTTTGTGTTAATTTTTTCGTGGGTTAGTGATTGTGTAGTGTAGTGTAGTGTTGTGTAGTGTAGTGTTGTGTTAGTGTAGTGTAGAGTTGTGGTGGTTGTTTAGTGTAGGGTCATGCTGGGGGTAGTGTTTTAGGGTTTATGGTTGTGTTGTAGTGTTTGCGTAGTGTAGGGTCATGCTGGGGGTAGTGTTTTAGGGTTTAGGGTAGTGTTGTAGTGTTTGCGTAGTGTAGGGTCATGCTGGGGGTAGTGTTTTAGGGTTTAGGGTTGTGTTGTAGTGTTTGCGTAGTGTGGGGTCATGCTGGGGCTAGTGTTTTAGGGTTTAGGGTAGTGTTGTAGTGTTTGCGTAGTGTAGGGTCATGCTGGGGTGTAGTATTTTAGGGTTTAGGGTAGTGTTGTAGTGTTTGCGTAGTGTAGGGTCATGCTGGGGGTAGTGTTTTAGGGTTTTGGGTAGTGTTGTAGTGTTTGCGTAGTGTAGGGTCATGCTGTGGGTAGTGTTTTAGGGTTTTGGGTAGTGTTGTAGTGTTTGCGTAGTGTAGGGTCATGCTGGGGTGTAGTGTTTTAGGGTTTTGGGTAGTGTTGTAGTGTTTGCGTAGTGTAGGGTCATGCTGGGGGTAGTGTTTTAGGGTTTTGGGTAGTGTTGTAGTGTTTGCGTAGTGTAGGGTCATGCTGGGGGTAGTGTTTTAGGGTTTTGGGTAGTGTTGTAGTGTTTGCGTAGTGTAGGGTCATGCTGGGGGTAGTGTTTTAGGGTTTATGGTTGTGTTGTAGTGTTTGCGTAGTGTAGGGTCATGCTGGGGGTAGTGTTTTAGGGTTTAGGGTAGTGTTGTAGTGTTTGCGTAGTGTAGGGTCATGCTGGGGGTAGTGTTTTAGGGTTTAGGGTTGTGTTGTAGTGTTTGCGTAGTGTGGGGTCATGCTGGGGCTAGTGTTTTAGGGTTTAGGGTAGTGTTGTAGTGTTTGCGTAGTGTAGGGTCATGCTGGGGTGTAGTATTTTAGGGTTTAGGGTAGTGTTGTAGTGTTTGCGTAGTGTAGGGTCATGCTGGGGGTAGTGTTTTAGGGTTTTGGGTAGTGTTGTAGTGTTTGCGTAGTGTAGGGTCATGCTGTGGGTAGTGTTTTAGGGTTTTGGGTAGTGTTGTAGTGTTTGCGTAGTGTAGGGTCATGCTGGGGTGTAGTGTTTTAGGGTTTTGGGTAGTGTTGTAGTGTTTGCGTAGTGTAGGGTCATGCTGGGGGTAGTGTTTTAGGGTTTTGGGTAGTGTTGTAGTGTTTGCGTAGTGTAGGGTCATGCTGGGGGTAGTGTTTTAGGGTTTTGGGTAGTGTTGTAGTGTTTGCGTAGTGTAGGGTCATGCTGGGGGGTAGTGTTTTAGGGTTTTGGGTAGTGTTGTAGTGTTTGCGTAGTGTAGGGTCATGCTGGGGGTAGTGTTTTAGGGTTTAGGGTAGTGTTGTAGTGTTTGCGTAGTGTCGGGGCATGCTGGGGGTAGTGTTTTAGGGTTTAGGGTAGTGTTGTAGTGTTTGCGTAGTGTAGGGTCATGCTGGGGGTAGTGTTTTAGGGTTTAGGGTAGTGTTGTAGTGTTTGCATAGTGTAGGGTCATGCTGGGGGTAGTGTTTTAGGGTTTAGGATAGTGTTGTAGTGTTTGCGTAGTGTAGGGTCATGCTGGGGGTAGTGTTTTAGGGTTTAGGGTAGTGTTGTAGTGTTTGCGTAGTGTAGGGTCATGCTGGGATGTAGTGTTTTAGGGTTTTGGGTAGTGTTGTAGTGTTTGCGTAGTGTAGGGTCATGCTGGGGTAGTGTTTTAGGGTTTAGGGTAGTGTTGTAGTGTTTGCGTAGTGTAGGGTCATGCTGGGGGTAGTGTTTTAGGGTTTAGGGTTGTGTTGTAGTGTTTGCGTAGTGTAGGGTCATGCTGGGGGCAGTGTTTTAGGGTTTAGGGTTGTGTTGTAGTGTTTGTGTAGTGTAGGGTCATGCTGGGGGTAGTGTTTTAGGGTTTAGGGTAGTGTTGTAGTGTTTGCGTAGTGTAGGATCATGCTGGGGTGTAGTGTTTTAGGGTTTTGGGTAGTGTTGTAGTGTTTGCGTAGTGTAGGGTCATGCTGGGGGTAGTGTTGTAGTGTTTGTGTAGTGTAGGGTCATGCTGGGGGTAGTGTTTTAGGGTTTAGGGTAGTGTTGTACTGTTTGTGTAGTGTAGGGTCATGCTGGGGGTAGTGTTTTAGGGTTTAGGGTAGTTTAGTTGTTTAGTGTATGCTAAAGGCATATTCGTTCTAAAAGTTTTCGTTATTTTAATTTGCGGCCTAATAGTACATGCGGGATTTTTTTTGCGGACTGATGGTATGCGGGATTTCGTCATATATTCGCTAATCATACTTTCTATGGCAAAATGAACCCCCTCATTTTGTTCCTTTTTAAATTAAATGTTTTAAGAGTTACCACTTTATTCCAATCAAGATGGCTTCAGGTGTGCCATACCTTTGTAATAAGTAGGACTGTTAGCACTCTAGTTGTTCTTTAGAACACTCTGGGACATTCTGTCATTGGGCTATAGTTGGGCTACATCTGGCTGATATTTGGGCTACATTTGTTTTTTTTTGTCTCTGGTGGCCATCTTTGTGCTACATTGGGCTACATTGGGCTACATTGGGCTACATTTGGGCTCCAACATATATGTAGCCCAATATATATTTTTCAAAGTTAATTTTCGTAAAAACCACTGGAGCCTATATCTTGAGACATAGCAAAGGCACATCGGGCTACCAGTCCCTACAATTTTGCCAAGTTTGGTGTAAATCCATTCAGCCGTTCAGGCTAAAAGTGAGGCCAACCGACCTATGGAAAATTGCATGGGAAAAACATGTTTTGGGACCCCCCTTTTTTCTCGGCCCCCCCTTGACGAAACTCCCCCAAATTTTCAGGGGCTGCTCAGCAACAAAATGTTCCATTTTCCTGAAAATTTAAGCCAATTCTGTCCTCAAACGCCAAAGTTATTCGACATAGAATTTTCAAAAATCCCATAGGAAAAAAATCCTAACTGTATATACCTACTGGCTATCGCCAGTAGGTAATATATATATATATATATATATATATATATATATATATATATATATATATATATATATATTCACTGAAAAAACCATAGGTTATAGACCATATATAGTTAGGAATTAGCATTTACAAAACCTTATTTTACTCACACAAAACCATTGAAATTCCATATATAGTTAGTTGCACTAACTATATATCGCGCACCCGCAATCCACTGCTGATGATGTCACATATTACATCATTCATGACATGGTCAGTGACATCACTGATGACATCACTGATGACATCTCAAATGACATCACTGATGACATCACTGATGACATCTCAAATGACATCATCTAGTGTCTGTGTGTTTTTGTAAAGTTTAAATATGTTTTACATATTGAAGAATGAGTGGATGTATGGAAGACTGAGTGTGTGTGTGGCTGGCTGGGAGGTGTGTGACTCTGTGCATATCAATGTGTACTTGTATCAGTGATTGTATAAGAGAGTAAGTATGTGTTAGTATATGTGTGAAAAAGTATGGTGTTCTGTGTTTAACTGTATAGATGAGGAAATCGAAGTGTGATTGATTCTTCACAGGACTGACTAGGTGTATGAGTGCATATGATAGTGTTGTAATAATGAGTGACTGTATGTATGAGTGATTGTATGGGTGAATGAGTGAATGTGTGTGTAGACGTAGGAATCAGTGAGTGCGTATGTAGTAACTGGTATTGGTGTGTCATGATGTCATCAGTGATGTCATTTGAGATGTCATCAGTGATGTCATTTGAGGTGTCATCAGTGATGTCATCAGTGATGTCAAAGAAGTATGGTGTTCTGTGTTTAACTGTATAGATGAGGAAATGGAAGTGTGATTGATTCTTTACAGGACTGACTAGGTGTGTGAGTAACTCCATGGATGAGTGGCAGTGTGTGAGTGTCTGCATAGGTGTATGAGTGCATATGATAGTGTTGTAATAATGAGTGACTGTATGTATGAGTGATTGTATGGGTGAATGAGTGAATGTGTGTGTAGACGTAGGAATCAGTGAGTGCGTATGTAGTAACTGGTATTGGTGTGTCATGATGTCATCAGTGATGTCATTTGAGATGTCATCAGTGATGTCATCAGTGATGTCATTTGAGATGTCATCAGTGATGTCATCAGTGATGTCACTGACCATGTCATGAATGATGTAATATGTGACATCATCAGCAGTGGATTGCGGGTGCGCGATATATAGTTAGTGCAACTAACTATATATGGAATTTCAATGGTTTTGTGTGAGTAAAATAAGGTTTTGTAAATGCTAATTCCTAACTATATATGGTCTATAACCTATGGTTTTTTCAGTGAATTTTCAAGGTTTTGTAAATGCTAATTCCTAACTATATATGGTCTATAACCTATGATTTTTTCAGTGAATTTCATTGGTTTTTTAACAGCTAATATCTGTAGCTGTAAAATGTATTCTTCTTTAAATCCAAAAATATATTTTATATGTTTATGAATAATTTTTTTTTTTAATATTTTTTTTTCTTCGTTCCCGCTTCGCGAATCGGGAAGCTTCCCGTTAGCTGACCTTGATGCCGCGAAATAGACCGCGAGCAGGTAAACGTTTCTTTACCGCAACTGCCGCGTTAGAAAACAACATCGTGACGCCTCCCGTCCGCATGACGTTTCACGTTGTCGCGTGATACGTCATATGACGTGCTACGTTAGCGAACTGGTACGCGAAGCGAGTCGCAAAGCGCAGGTTTCTGGAAGCAAACCGGGAGGCCCTGCAAAGCGCTTAACGTAAACACAGCAGGTCATGTGACTTGGTAATAACACTTTTCATTGGTTCATTTCACTTTTGGTTTCCTAATGATGTAAGACTAGGTCATATAATCTAAAATGAACACTTTTCATTGGTTGAGAACTCTTGTTTTTCCCAAATGATGAAAATCCCTCCTTCTTTCCTCACTCTGACTTTCATCATTGTGAGAGAAAGACCCTTTGTGATCACTGAGCAATGGCTTCTTTAGTAGCTTCAGCTGGTGCTTCCCCACCACCTCCACCACATCCAAGGAAGAGTGGACCACCTGCTCAAGTTATAATTCAACAAGAAGAGGAAGAAGAGGAACAGAACGACGAGCACGAAGAGAGGCAGTTTTTGCCTGAGGAGCCCAGGACGTCTCACCGGAAAGAAAACTTCATTTGGCAATTTTTTAAAATTCCCAAAGGTCAGAAAAAAGTAAATGCAAGATACGTAACTTGCCTTATATGTCAAGATAGACTGTCCAGAGGAACCGAGAAAAAATACAGTTTCGGAAACTACACAATGCATCGCCATATGACTAGGTGGCATCCTAACAACTACAGTGCTGCACAGTTTCGGAACGACCTAGATAATCTCCCTATTATGGCCAGAAGATCTGTTGTACCGGAAGTAACGGGACCAGAGGGCAGGGAGATGGTGCCAAATATACAAATGAGATTTGGTGAAGTAAAACACATCTGCGTATTTTGCGATGGATTCATTTGCTACGGAGAAAGAAGCATCACTCTGATCAACAGAGCTATTGACTATCATATGCAAGTTTGTACGAAACGCCCAAAATAATAAATACTTTTTTTTTGTTTTGTTGCTCCTGTTGAGCCCTTTACAATGAATCGTTTTCATTGCCCCCTCCAAGAAAAACCCAAAAAAATATAAAACTGTTCAGAAAAATTCAAAAAAAGTAAAAAAATGTTCCGAAAAATAATAAAAAAAATATAAAACAACAAAAACAATTAAAAAAAAAGTTCTTTTCAGAACTACCTCCCCGTTATTAAAAAATTGGTACAATATTTGGAACTGTGCCAACCTCTATTTCTCTTAGTTCGCTTCCCAGTTCGCTCGCCGGTACGCGAACCGGAAGCGAACCAAAAACAGTAAGTATAAGGGAAGGAAACAGACACTTATGTTAAAAGAAAGACAGCTATAGGGGAGTAAACTAGAGATACTATTACCCGTAATCCACTGCTGATGATGTCACATATTACATCATTCATGACATGCTCAGTGACATCATCAGCAGAGGATTGCGGGTTTTTTGGCAACGTGCCTTATCCATGGTTTAATAACGCTGCCTTTTGCTTTATATAAGTTTTCAAATTGTATGAAATATATACCAATAGGTCGTTATGAACCTTTAGGTAGTGCTTTTCTTCATGAGGTCTGGTCGCTTCCATACACATACAGATGTTTCAAAGATGATCAAGAAGTTTATCTGAATGGAGAGGAATGCACTGAGACGCCAGATCATTCACTAATGTGTAGGCACATACAGTTACACGGTTCATGCAACAAACACCGACCAAATATGGCTTGCGTGTTGCAAGGCACGCCAGTTCCTGCTATCATCCCCACGTTCAAGTTGTTGGAAAATGGTGGTTATTTGATGCTCAATAATGAAGATTGTTCTGGGTTAATTAAAAGTATTCCTTTTATCGTAACAGTAAGTGAACGGGTTATTTGCTGCAGAAATGTTCTATTTCCTCCCACACATGAACATAGGGAGTTTTCAATCTCGCCACAAATACCAACCTTGGGAGCAGATTTCAACGGCATGGCAAGAATAAGAGCTCTTTTGTCTCAGAGAGAGGTGGCCTTGAGTTCGGCCCGTGAAACTTTCGTGCTTCACATAGCGAACACCCGTACAGAGGTGCAGACCCTTTTCAATTCAGATTTGCCTTTCCATTTCAGCAAGATGGTTCGGACTATCTTTAACGCATCCTCCACAAAGGCCCTGGCGCACTTTTTTAAAGTTGTTACCAGTGGTCTCGTGACTTCATTTGAGAAAATCTTTGGAGTCATCCCTGCTTTCTTTCATTCTATTTTTTCCACTCTGCTTCGTGGATTGCCATTTTTACTTGCATTACCAGCGGACGCTCTTGTGCTTTTTTACATTTTTAAATATGGATGTCCCTCCTATGCAACCTCCCGCCCTGCAGCTGCTGACACTGTTCCGCAATCGCATGCTAGAATATTATGGCACAATGCCGTTGGCGATATTAAGCACGGCATATGGATTATCTTTTCGATTCTCCTACTTCACCTGTGTCCAGCATGTATTTCACTGCCTGACCTGTGATTTCGATTGGGCCATTGATTTGTGTCTCTGCGGACCGGTTTCTCCTGACGTCGACTTTAATCAGCTGATGACTCCTATCATTACTCACGAGTTGGTTTGTCCTGGCGAAAGGATTATGGCTGTGGCATTGATGCATGGACTAATTGGTCCCTGGAATTTACTGGCGGCAACACAGTCTTTCTTGGAACAGAGCTTTCTTGAAAACCCACCGAGCTGTCCTCTGATGGTGATAGAGGATCCGGTGCTGGGAGAGCACGTATGTTCTTTTCCGCTTTTAAATTGGATGGCTGAACTGTTTTCGGATGAAGACGGTGACTTCCTATTGGAGGCTGTTGCAGCTTATTTTGCATACACAGTTATGTCATAGACCTTTTTCATGTTTGATATGCTGAGTACTAGCATTTCATTGACAATTCATTGACTTATTTGTCAAGTTTTTATTATTTACCTTGCCTATTGGCTTAAGACTCGATAAAGTACTTGGCTGTTTTATTTTTCTTTAGCATTAAATTTTCCTAGTTTTTAATGCTTTACCTTGCGGACCGTCCACATATAAACTTGCAATCTGCTCTCATGAGATGGCACTTCTATTATCTTATTCAGTTCGTTTCCGGATCATAGGGAGGTGTCATCTAGGTCCTGGATATCTTTACACCGTGTTAAGTTAGCATGGGCTCATTACCGGTTTAAACGCCATTTTTCCTTTTTTGCAACTTCTGCACACGACACTTAGTTGTTGCTTTAGCTTTCAACCTAGTAGTTCATCGTGGTTTACATGAGAATAATATGTTATTGCTCTACTATCTGCTTTGCTTGTTAAACTATATCTGTACAGCGAGTGCTAAAGTTTCAAGAACAACACGATACAGAATTGTTATGAGGTCTGATCTCCACGACTTCATACTCATAACATAAGTGCAACTTCTGCCAATTCTGGGCATGAGGCGGGTTTTATATTGCTTTGCCGAACACACATACACAACACTTGATGCGGTTCACATGAAGAGAGAGCTGGTGTATGCTGATGTGATTCCTTCAAATCTAAGACACTAAAGTATGGGCACGCCCTAAACCAACACAAAGAGACCTTCTTAGCAAATAATATAATATGTGTATTAGGGAGGGTGAGATATAAGCAGCCGCGGGCCGTGGAGGGAGTTACGGTGAGGCAGGGAGGCGGGGAGGGGGAGAAGCAGGGTGGAGCCCTCTCTACCCTGCCCCTCCCCCTCCCCGCCTCCCTGCCCCACCGTAACTCCCTCCACGGCCCGCGGCTGCTTATAAGTGTTGCTAACTCTTATTCATTTACAGCATGTTAACATACTATCACCATTCGCTTTTTATGTACTAGTAACTATGCTGGTAATTTTGCTACTGATAATATGTGTACTTGTATTATCTAAGATACTACGCCTGAGAAGACGGCATTAGTAAATAAACATTTCAAATACACATGTGTTCTTCTTAACTCCATGTTCTGGTTTCTAAGAAATATATAACGACCGACTGTTCATGAGTTCCACGTATCCTGAGGTACTATAAGTTCATATTCTGGATTGTCTAAACATTGAGAGTTTGTTATATCCAATGTGACACTGTACCTAGCTTGCTAAGGGGTTTTTGATTACTAAGGTGAGTTTTGGGACACCCTAATTCGCCGAGGTTCCAATCCTCTGTCCACAGTTCTGTGTGAGAACAGAAACCCTGCGACAGGGGCACCCCCGACCCTTGCTGGAGCTTCATCACACTTGCGATACAACTCCAGCAATGCGCCACCTTTACGGCCCAGATACATCATGCATCTGTGCTGTTTTTGCCCCATGATGCGCCGCATTGTAAATGCAGCACACCATAGGTGACGGAACAGCGGCACAGAATGACTAACACATCCCTGGTGATGCGCCAGTCATCATAAATCTATCCCTATGCTTCTTATCTTGTTAGAGATGAACCGCCATATGTATCATCAAAGTTTTTTGCATTTCCTAAATAGCGAGCTTTAAGGAATAAATAGCGATTCTTTACCATTCCTAGTTTGCGATGAGCTATTTGCTAATTACAAATTACCCATTCATTTCCTTCATTTCCATAGGGCGGTTGGACTCACTTTTAGCTCGAACGGCTGAATGGATTTCCACGAAACTTTGCAAAATTGTAGGGACTGGTAGCCCGATGTGCCTTTGCTATGTCTCAAGATATATGCTCCAGTGGTTTTTACGAAAATTAACTTTGAAAAATATATATTGGGCTACATTGGCCTATATATATGTTGGAGCCCAAATGTAGCCCAATGTAGCCCAATGAAGCCCAATGAAGCCCAATGTAGCCCAATGTAGCCCAAAGATGGCCCCCAGAGACGAAAAAAACCAAATGTAGCCCAAATATCAGCCAGATGTAGCCCAACTATAGCCCAGTGACAGAATGACCAATCAGCTTCGCAAACCTCCGTTACGCGAAGCGGAGCGCTGTTACAGATATATATCTTTTTTTGAACGTTAATTTCTCAAATTCCACTGGAGCACATATATTGAGACCTAGCAAAGGCACATCGGGCTACCAGTCCCTAATATTTTACCAAGTTTCGTGCAAATCCATTCAGCCGTTCGATTATTATTATTATTTATTTTTTTTGCCCCGCGGGGCCCTTTTAAAACCTCCACATCAAACCTAGGGGGTCAGCGAGGATCTACTATTCCCCCTTATGGTCATTTGCCCCTTCGCTTTCGCCTCCTCTTGTCTCTCGATCCTACCGAGAGACAAGATGGCGGCCGCTACGGACTGTTTGGAATGTTGACAGACGCCGGAGAACCAATCAGCTTCGCTTCACAAAGCTCCGTTGCGCGAAAAGTACGCGTCCTGGAGCGCTGCCCGGTCCGCTGTTACAGATATATATCTTTTTTTAAACGTTAATTTCTCAAAATCCACTGTAGCACATATATTGAGACCTACAAAAGGCACATCGGGCTACCAGTCCCTACAATTTTGCCAAGTTTCGTGCAAATCCATTCAGCCGTTCGGGCTAAAAGTGAGGCCAACCGCCCTATGGAAAACTCAATGTTAAAAACACGTTTTGGGACCCCCCTTTTTTCTCGGCCCCCCCTTGACGAACCCCCCCAAATTTTCAAGGGCTCCTCAGAAACAAAATGTGCCATTTTCCTGAAAATTTCAGCCAATTCCGTCCACAAACGCCAAAGTTATTAGACATAGAATTTTCAAAAATCCCATAGAGAAAAAATCCTAACTATATATACCTACTGGCGACCGCCAGTAGGTAATATATATATATATATATATATATATATATATGAAGAAAAGTCCTGACCGCTATGTGTGCGGACATAACAGGAACAGACCACTTCTCCAGAAAGATGCTTTAAGAACAAATTCCAATAATCGCCATCACACCGTTAATCGTGTTGCAGTGAAGATTTAATTGCAGCATTGACAGAGCAAGTGCTCTCCATGACGCGTTTCGCTCCGCAGGTGGAGCTTGATCACATGTATATATATAACAGAGAATTTGAGTAATGTTAGCCGAGCTTGATGTTTTGCGTATTTTCAACCAAATTGTATTCCAAAGTGTGGAGGGCCATGAAATCTAGAAATCTTGTTTCTGTTGTAATTCAACTTCTAATTTATCTCTGTGTTCTAGAAATGTGGTAAGCATTTTGTAAATCGAATAGGCATTGGGATGAGTAGATCATAAATAAACAAGATGACTATTGTATGGTGGAGCAGGAATATGTGATGTTAATGATGCAAACATGAAAGCAAAGTTTTGGATTAAAATATTGAATCTGTTACAATATTATTTTGGGAGGCTGTTCAATAATTGTGCTTGTGGAAATGTAATAAAAGAGTCATTTGAATGGAGTTGGTGAAACCAAAGTAAACCCTTATCTTTTCATGATTTCCAAAAAATAGGTCTATTATTGGTTTTTAGAACATTGTTGTGCCAAGTAAAAGAGGGAAGACATTTTCCTCTGTCTGATAGATGGGAGAAGAGTATTGGCTTTTGTAGTTTGTAGGTAGTTTTCTGGATAGGGGATAATAAAAAGTGTGTTTTTTGAGAAAATGAGAAGAATTTTTTGAATGAAAAGGGGGATAAAAAGGATAATTCAATATCCTTCCAAAGAGAGACAATTCCATAGACGACTCTGATAAACATTTGGAAGTTTGTTCAAGTAGAAACGCAGTATGGTAAGATTGAAAATCAGAGAAATTAATGCCTCCTTAATATTTAATGTGTTTAAGCTTGGGAAGGGACATACAGGGTTTTGTATTTGTCCATTGAAAGAAAGAAAGTATAGATGATTTATCTTTCAAAAGTAAGCAGAAATAGCAAGGGTAATGGTAGAAATAGTTTTGAGCTTCATAGTATCTAGCGTTTCCCTAGAGGAGAAAGGAGGCAGCACTTTCTGTATAGAGTTTATTATATTTATGTTTTTCTACAATTAGACTACTGAGATGAGTAGTGGAATTAGTGATCATGTAACGAGTTTCAAAATGTTTAATGTGCTTCATGATATCAAGTGCTTTCTGAGAGGTAAAGTTTTTCTTCCTGGAGACATATGATATATTAACATTCCTAGCTGACGCATTGAATAAATCTCATACAACATTAAAAGGGAGACTGGTGTATGAATTAAGGAAAAATAATTTGGAAGTGAAATATCAAATGTGGAGGTAGAAACCGGTCTAGTAACAAGGTAAATGTTAATAACACACCATATTCTATAACCAGCAACAAGAGTGAGTAATTCTTAAATCTAATGGTACTGGGGCATGATCTGAAATCTATATAGAGCCAACGTCTGCATGTATATTGTGTTGTGCTAATAGCTTGGAAACAAACATATAAAATAATTCAAGATTGGAACAGGTGTGTGGACGAGAAAGACATGTATTCTTGTAGAAGTTGGTTACATAATCTCCAGGAGTTAACAATAGATTGTTGGTCTATAGCATGGCAGATGGTGTAAAAGTTGTCTTACAGCTGCAATCTATATAGGGATCTGAAACTAAATTGCAATCACTACCCAATATTCCATTCTCTGCAAATATAGACATTAGTTTAGCAGTAAGTGCATATACGTTTAACAGAGAGACAGGTACATTGTTAATCTGGCAAAGAACCATGAACGAAGTACATTTCCCAACCACTGACATTTAGGTTTTGGAACTTTAGAAGCAACCACATGAGTTTCTTGTAAGAATGCTACGTTCACCTTGAGTTTGGGTAAATGGATTAGTATTTTTTGCCTTTAATCAGTGTACCCAAACCTTTAATATTTCAAGAGAAAACGAGTAAAGTCGTTTAACAAAGAGCCATAACTATTAAATACAAATTACTTTTGCCATGATAAATTAAAACTACAATATAAAAGGAAAAAACACTTTCTGAAAAGAAAGATGATGATAAATAAATAGTTGATGTAGTAGAGATATATGACAGGACATAACAGAGGGAGGAGAAACAAGAAAAAGAAGAAAGAGAATCCATGTAGATAAACAAAATGACATACCGAAAACATAGACATTAATCGAGAGTGGTGAAGCTACATTGGAAAGACGACATGACTGACCTGAACTCCAGAGAAGGTCAGGAAGGAGGGCAGACCATCCCAATGGACTGGGGATGCACGGTTGAACCAGATAAGAAGACATCGCCTAACAAGAACAAAGAAAAGAAGAACAATTTTTTAACAGGACATCCTATGATCAAAAACAGTTAGTAGATGTGATAACAGAACTTTGCACACTATTTATAAAGGGTTATAGAGTAGTAGATAGCATTGCCACTTCCATTTCTTCTCTGTAGTTGTCTAAAGCATTGTAATCAGTGTTCCCTGTAACCTGCGCGCCTGGGCGCCCGGGCACCTCAGTGACCCCGAGCGCGCAGTGTCCCGAGTAAAGCGTGCACACATCCTGGGAGAACATTCGCAAAAACAGTAATTTTGAGTTTCCAGGGTCGGGTTCTACAGCAAGGAGCACTTGCTGCTTTTCTTTCTTAATGGGCCATGCCTGTGGGCTGATTGTGGGCCATTGTGAAAATATTCCTGTTAATTGCAGCGCAGTAGGGTGCTGTAATTAACAGGAATACATTCACAAGAGCCCACAATCAGCTTGCAGCCGCACTCCATTAAGAAAAAGCATGCATCAAGTTCAAAAGCACGACGTGTAAAGCGCACTTCATGCTTTTGGGCTTGCTGCATTTCTTCTCTTAATGGAGCGTGGCTGAGGGCTGATTGTGGGCAAAGGATATCACAGCGCTGAATAGCGTGAGGTCGTAGCTGGGCTGTTGGTGCTGGGGAGGAGAATCAAGTGGGTGTTAGTCATTAGATAACAGATACGTTTTTAGTTTTTTCCGGAACGCTAGGTAATTGGTCGTGAGGCATAGGTCTAAAGGGAGTTCGTTCCATTTCTTAGCCGCCAGGTATGAGAAAGAGCGCCCTCCTATCCTCACTTTCTTGATACTCTTTGTCTGGCCAGTGCTTAATGGAGTGACCGCAGGCTCCTTGTGGGGACATAAAATAAAAAAAATTCCTGTAGTATTCTGGGCCACTTTGGTGCAGCGCTTTATGTGCATTGCTGAGTAGTTTGGATACTGCTCTTTGTCGCATAGGTAACCAGTGAAGATTTTTCATGCACATTTATGCTGAGCCTTGTCTGCTTTTATTGCACACTAGTTTGGCTGCAACGTTTTAAAGCACTTGTAGCCACGTGAAGAGGAGCTTCGTCATGCCTACAAATAAGGTGTTTCCATAATCAAGCTGACTTATAAGCAGAGCCTGGGTAACCGTTCTTCTGCAGTATAGTGGGATCCAGGGGAAGAGTCAGGTTAGCAGTTTCAGAGTCGCAAAGCCCTTTCCACATAGGGCCCGAACATGGTCCTTCATGGAAAGGGTGTTATCAATGAGGATGCCCAGGTTTTTTGCACATTGCTTGGGAGCTCAGAATCTCCAAGAGTTTGGGGCCACCATGTGACGTCCCACATTAAGTTGGCACCTCCAAAGAGCAGGATTTCAGATTTCTCTGCATTCAGTTTCAGACAATGCTCTGACATCCATTGTGACATCTCTGAGAGGCAGTTGTGCAGTTTTATTTTGGTAACCCAGGTCTTTCCTCAAGGGCTACCATCAGCTGTATGTCATCCGCATAGGAGCAAATGCTGAGTCCCCATTTTTTGCTAATTTTCGCCAAAGATGACACATAGGCGTTGAATAGTGTGGGACTTAGAGATGACCCCTGTGGGACACCACAGCTGATGGTGCTAGGTTTGGATAAGAAATGACCTAGTTGAACTGTTTGTCTTCTATTATTTAGAAACGAACTGAGCCATTCCAAAGCTTTAGAATGGATTCCCGTTACATAAAGAATTTCCAGCATTCTGTTGTGTGAGACCGTGTCGAACGCTGCCGACAGGTCCAATAGTATCAGGGCTACGGCTCTTCCCTGGTCGGTCCGTGATCTGATATTATCCTGTACTGCCAGCAGCGTTGCCTCTGTGCTGTTGGTAGCCCTGAAGCCAGTTTGTGAGCGGTCTAGTAGATTGTTAGACTCTAGGTAATTTGATAATTGTCTATTCACCAACCTCTCTAGAACTTTAGAGAGGTATGGGAGTTGAGAGATTGGCTAATAATTTTTAGGGTTAAGAACGTCTGTTCCTGCATTTTTCAGCACAGGTGTCACTACCGCCTGTTTTCAGATATCAGGAAAGGCGGCGGCGTTAAGAGAGTTGTTGAGGAGCTGCGTGATGTGGGGGCATAGGACTGCAGCAATCTGGGTAAAGATAAAGTGGGGGCAAGGGTGTAGAGGGGATCCTGACTTCACATCACCCATTGCTTTTAAGACCTCTGTCTCTGTAAGGGGGAGAAATTGCTCATCTTTGCTGGAGCTTCTGCGTGTGGAGTCCGGTGATCCCAGTCATTTGAATCTGTTTTGAAAATCGTGGTGCTGTATTTGTGGAAATGCACCATCTTTTCACTTTTTTAAGCAAAAGTTTGGAGTGGTATCTGGCGCTGAACCCACACGTGCGGTCTGGTTCCTGGCGCACTTAGCCATGGCTGCAGCGCACACTGCCGAACATAGAGGGAAAAAAATAGAGGGAACCTTGGTTGTAATAGAGCAGGATCCTTATAGATTGTAGTCTTCGTTTTGTCTTTAAAAAGACAAGGATGAAAGAGACCGAATCTGGCACTGAGATTCCGTAGTGCTCGTTGCATGTCAAGAAATGTCTTTCTTTTATCTAACTTTGGCTTAGTCTTGAGAAAAGAACAATGCAAGATCCTTGTCTTGATATTCAACCTTTAAGTTTGGCTGCTTGTAAGACTTTTAATAAATCAGTATCATTCAAAAAGTAGGGAATGACACCTCTTGTGTTTTGTGATGAGGATGCAGTATGCGGACTGTGCTTTCGGTATAATAATTGAAAAAAAGAGCTGGCCATCTACTAAGCTGTAAATATGCAAATGATTACGCCTACTGTGGTTTTCAAGATCCTCCATTTGTTTTGTAACACAAGATATTTCTGCTTGTAAAGGAGAAACTTGTTGAGCAATACTTTGAATTGACCCCACCCTTTGTTCCATTTTAGTAACTTTGTTGGCAATAGTGGACCATTTATCATCAAGATATTGAATGTGTCTGTTGGTTTCTTTCACATATGGTGAGAGGGCTCATATTTCTTCTGAAAAGAGATCCATATATATTGGTAGAGGAGATTTAGCAGGTGAAGGGGGACCTTTTTTTAACTGTTTTGTTTGAGGAGAATGTCAAAGAAGCAACCTATACAGAAGTATGTTTGGTAGCTGGTTGTGGAATATTTGATACTGCTGCTCCTAAAGAGAAATGCAGGCTACCATGCTCTGAGTCCTCCATATCTTCCTGTTGTATAGAAAATGGGAGACTTAGTTTGTGGTGTTGATGCTATGGAATTGTATCTGAAAGACCTTGTTTTCCCCATAAACACAAATGGCAGGGTGGCAATAACTTCTTATATGTCTGTTTTATGTTGCCTTTTCGTTATTAACAAGTTAGTATGTAGCAGGATTTGACACTCAAAAGGAAACTGCAGTATGAAAGGCAGCATATGAGGGTAAATACAGTCACCGGGGTGTTTAATCTGATTTTCAAGAAGGTGCTTGTCATTGTGATGGTGTTAATAATGTCAGAGGGGGAGCAAGGAGGTTCTATAAACTAGAGAAAAGAGTCAGATTATCAACTGTAGCTCCTGACTCTCTTCTACACCAAACTTGAAAGTAGAGTCCACATCAATTTAAATAAAATAGATAGGAGAGGAGAAAATCAGCACCAAGAATCCAATTACATACTTCAATTAAGTCCTAAGCCATCTTGGCCAAATTGTGCACCATCTCAAAAGGGAGCTTTGATAGCCTAACATTTGCAGAAATTATGAAATAGCTTACCAGCACATTTCTGACAGTTTCATGCCTCTAGAATGCAAACCTCTTAGCGTTGGTGGACTATGCATTGACATTTGATAGAAGGGTCACACTGTCCCCTTAACAGAGTAGTAATGAGAGACGGTGGGATGATGCACCTGTCAGTGTTGTTTTTGCTGTCATGCTTTATTGCGCACAGATCACCACCCCAGAGCAAAAGTTAGTCAGATGAATGCAGATTTCTAATTCTTTACAGACAGAATGAAAGAGCATACCAGAAATCAGTGTAACACAGCACCTCCTCAGGTGAGAAAGTGTATGGGGCAAGAAATAATAATGGAGCATAAATACTTAACAAAATCCAGTTAAAGACTTTTGGACAAATGGAATATGAGTCCTGTATCTTAGTATTACCCTGCCCAGATGAAAGATAAACTATACGTCAGAAATGCTTGCAGCTCATACATGGAGCTTGCAGTCATAACTGTAATCAGGCCGTTAAGTGTATTGAGTCCTGCTGGGTCTCAGACTCTGTACTAAATAAAAAATGAAATAGAAAAGGGTCCCTATCAGGCTCTATATTCATGTACATACATTTCTTGTCAAAAAGAAATATCAAATTCTCAATAATGTCAGCAAAAGGCCATATGGTATTCATGCCAGTGATGCAATACCTGTTTTAATTTCAAATGTTTTTCTTCACCTTGCATTCCACAAGAGAATTTGCTTTTTGCAATATGGTGTGATTGTATACTTGTTTTCATGCAACATAGAACTATTGTATACTCCGTTCTATGACTGATTCGCCACCAGATGTCTGAGTGAGTTCAGGTTGTGAGTGGGTGTTCATGAGGAGGCACGATTGAGAGCTGTGAAGTTGAAACAGAAGCCAGTGTGAGTTTCTCACAGTGCCATTTAGTGGAATATGGAGGTGTGCAAACTATATGCGCATCAAATCCTTGGCCCCTCATAGGTGCACATAGAGAGATGGCTTCATATGTGTGAGATAAGCAGGCAGAGGATTTCAGAAAGATGTGCGTATTAAAAGGATGTAAGTGACTAACATAGTGAGAGACTTCGGAAGACACTTTCCTGATGCTTGACTGTGTCCTTTTCACCGTCGTCTCCAGCTCTGCCTCTTGCAACCAGGAAATTACCGTTTTTTGCGCCGCTCGCATTTTAAAAGCGGCAGCGCGAACGGTCTTACGGGCTGTGATGTGTGTGCGCGCTACAATTGGGACACTGCGCGCACGGTGGACTTCAGTGTGTGAAGGTGCAACCGCGCACATTCTAGAAAACAGTGTTTGCCACCCTCCTGGTCAAAACATCACCTTCATCGAGGAATGCATGGATGCATGGGCTTCTTTATTTCACAACTCATCAGCTCTGCCAACAATGTCTTCCTTGGTGACTTTAACATCCACTGGGGAGAAGAAAGAAAGGTTATGAGGAAATGCAGGAAACAATGGATACAAGCGCCATCTTACCTTTGTTTGATAGCTGATCATGGTGAGTACAGGAACAACATTAAAAATGCAAGTTATTGAAGTCAAAACAAAATTTTTGATATGGTATTACTATATTACTTGTTTTAACAAATGGGCATCATAGTCATAAAAACATTGTACAAATCAAGTGATATACCTCAGTTTAAGGCTATATCAGTTGCAAAAATTCTCCATATGGGAATAATAAATCATTCCGAATGTTGTTCAATCAATCAATCATAACATTTGTATATCGCACTACTCACCCGGAAGGGTCTCAAGGCGCTTGGGGGAAGGGGTCTGCTACTGCTCGAACAGCCAGGTCTTGAGTTGTCTCCTGAATGCGAGATGGCCCTGGGTCAAGGTGGATGGGGAGGGAGTTCCATGTCTTGGCTGCCAGGTAGGAGAAGGATCTTCCTCCGGCGGTGGCTCTTCGGATGCGTGGTACGGCGGCGAGGGCGAGACTGGTAGACCGTAGCTGGCGGGTGGGCGTGTAGAAGGTCAGGCGGTCGTTGAGGTACTTGGGGCAACAGTTCGTGGAGAGACTTGTGTGCATGGGTCAGGAGCCAGAACGTGATCCTCTTGTTGACGGGGAGCCAGTGCAGGTCTCTCAGGTGGCCGGAGATGTGGCTGCGTCGGGGGACGTCCAGGATGAGTCGGGCGGAGGCGTTCTGGATGCGCTGGAGTCTTTTCTGTAGCTTGGTTGTGGTTCCGGCGTAGAGGGCATTTCCGTAGTCCAGTCGACTGGTGACGAGTACCTGGGTGGCCGTCTTCCTGGTCTCAGTCGGGATCCATCGGAAGATCTTGCGAAGCATGCGCAGGGTGTGAAAGCACGATGAGGAGACTGCGTTGACTTGTCTAGTCATCGAGAGTGAGGAGTCCAGGATGAAGCCCAGGTTGCGTGCGTGGTCTGTTGGCTTGGGTGTGGGCCCAGGGCGGGGGGCCACCAGGGGTCGTCCCAGGCAGAGGGCGATGGTCCCAGGATGAGGACTTCCGTCTTGTCTGAGTTCAGCTTCAGGCGGCTGTTCCTCATTCACTCGGCGACGTCTTTCATCCCTTCGTGTAGGCTGGTTCTGGCGGTGTCGGGGTCTCTGGTGAGGGAGAGGATCAGCTGGGTGTCGTCGACGTAGGAGATGATGTTGAGGTTGTGTTGGCGTGTGATGGCTGCAAGAGGTCTCATGTAGACGTTGAAGAGGGTGGGGCTGAGTGATGATCCTTGCGGTACGCCGCAGATGACTTCGGTAGCCTCGGAGCGAAACGGGGGGAGGCGGACTCTCTGTGTTCTTCCGGCGAGGAACGAGATGATCCACTCCAGTGCCTTCTCTTGGATGCTGATGTCGCTGAGGCGTTGAACTAGGGTGCGGTGGCAGACAGTGTCGAACGCTGCAGAGAGGTCCAGGAGGATGAGTGCCGCTGTTTCCCCGTTGTCGAGCAGGGCTCGGATGTCGTCGGTGGCTGTGATGAGGGCGGTCTCGGTGCTGTGGTTGGCTCTGAAACCGGACTGCGAGGGGTCGAGGGATCCGTTCGTCTCGAGGAAGGCGGCAAGCTGTTTGTTGACGATCTTCTCGATGACTTTAGCAGGAAAAGGGAGGAGCGAGATGGGGCGGAAGTTTTTGAGGTCGGTGGGGTCCGCTGTTGGTTTCTTCAGTAGGGTGCTGAGCTCGGCATGCTTCCAGCTCTCCAGGAAGGTGGCGGTGTTGATGGAGGTGTTGATGATGTTCCGGAGATGGGGTGCGATGGTGGAGTCGGCCTTGTTGAAGACGTGGTGGGGGCAGGGTCGGTTGGAGATCCGGAGTGGAGGGTGTTCATCGTGCGGGCTGTGTCTTCGGTGGTCACCGTGGTCCAGGTGCATAGGGTCGTGGTGGGGGGCGTTGGTTCGACGGTTGGGTGCGTGGATGGTGCACTGAAGCTGTTGTGGATGTCGGCGATCTTGCGGTGGAAGAACGAGGTGAGGGAGTCGCAGAGATCTTGTGACGGAGTGATGTCGTTGTTGCTGGTGCTGGGGTTGGAGAACTCCTTGACGATGCTGAAGAGTTCCTTGCTGTCGTGGGTGTTGTTGTCCAGTCGTTCCTTCAGTGATTTCTTCTTGGTGGTGCGGATAAGCTGGTGGTTCTTGCGGGTGGCGTGTTTGAGGCGGTTATGTTGTCAGTGGTCTGGTCGAGGAGCCAGGCTTTCTCGAGGGTGTGGCAGGTCTTCTTGGAGTCCTTGAGTTCGTCGGTGAACCAGGATGCCTTCTTGCTTCTGGGTCTGCTGGGAGGGTTCTTCAGTGGTGCGAGGTCGTCGGCGCAGGCGGTCAGCCACTGCGTGAAGTTGCGGGCTGCATTGTTGGGGTCCGTTGTGCTGGCGGGTGGGTTCTGGCTGAGGGAGGTGGTGAGCTGGTCGGCGGTGATCTTGCTCCAGCTTCTGTGGGGAACCTGTGGCGGGTGGTGATGGGTCGTGGTTCTTCTGAAGCTGAAGTGGACGCAGCTGTGGTCGGGCCAGTGGAGTCCGGTGGAGTGGCTGAAAGTGATGTGCTTGCTGGATGAGAAGACGGGATCAAGCGCGTGGCCGGCGTAGTGGGTGGGGGTGTTGACCAGTTGCTTGAGTCCGAGGTTGGTGAGGTTGTCCAGCAGGGCGGCGGTGTTGCGGTCCTTGTTGTTCTCCAGGTGGAAGTTGAGGTCTCCCAGGAGGATGTAGTCAGCGGAGGGGAGGGCGTGCGGGCTGATGAAGTCTGTGATGTCTTCGCTGAATTGTGTGCGTGGTCCCGGGGGTCTGTAGACGAGGGTGCCTCTGAGGGTCGTCTTTGGGTCGGTGTGTATATAGAAGTGGAGGTGCTCGGCGGCGGCGAAGGTGTCATTGGAGTCGGTCGTGATGCGGATGGTGTTCCTGCGGACGATGGCAATGCCTCCTCCGGTCTGGTTGACGCGGTCCCTCCTGATGATCTTGTACCCGTCCGGGAAGGCGATGGCGATGTCGGGGGCTGAGGAGACGTTCATCCAGGTTTCCGTGAGGAAGGCGACGTCTGGTGATGTTGCGTCGAGGAGGTTCCAGAGTTCCACGGCATGTTTTTGGACGGAGCGGGTGTTGAGCAGGATGCACATGAGGTGGTTGCTGCTGGTGCTTGGCTTGGCGGGTGCGGTGCAGGTTCGGAGGGAGGTGAACTTGCAGGCCTTGCAGGTGAAGGGTCCGTGGATGCTCTCGGGGTGGCTCGGCAGCAGGTGGGGTACCGGCCGGCATTGAGTGCGTTGAGGGCGGCGGCGTCGTAGGTCTGTCGGGTAGTCTTGCATCGGCAGGGGCCAGGGGTCCTGGCACTGGGCGCGGTTCAGGCGCGGACGGGTGCAGACGGGCTTGCCTTTGGCACGCCTTCGGCGCACAATCGGCGCGCCCGCTGCGCCTCAACGCTGCGCGTGCGCGGGGGCGTCATAAGAAGGGAGCCGGGAGGGAGGGTCCGCTGGGTGGCGGGAGCGGGTGAGCCAATCGGCTGGTGGAGGGCGGGGCCGCAGGGAAGCAAAGCGTTTGTAGAAATGTAGAATCTGCTTCTTATGGTTTCCTCTACTTTTTGTTTGATGTGACACTGTTTTTGACTAGTCTGACTGGGATCCTGCTAATCAGAAACCCAGTCTATCTGCTTTCTCCCTAAGCTGTTGTGTTCAGTACCTAGGTACATCCCAGATTGGATACTGGGGTACCCTTGTCAGTCCTCTAGTATGTGGTACCCATTTACTCAGAGCATAGGTACCCCAGAGGTCCCCCATGGGCTGAAGCATGTACTATGCCACCCCTGAAGGACCATTCAAAAGGGACCTACAGGCCTGCCATTGCAGCCTCTGTAAGTTGATGATTGCACCACTTACGAAAGATATAGGTTTACTGTATCTAAGGGTCACTTCACTTAAAACCTATAAGTCACCCCTTTTGCAGGCCTTTACAATCCTGAGGGCAATGTGCTTGGTTCTAAGTGAGAGGGTGCCTCTGCATGATCAGGGCACCCCTGAAGCCTACGGAGGCCATTTTCCCGGGTTGTCAGTGAAGCAGCCAGATGCTCTATAGAGGGGCACCGCTTAATTACGCGATGACCATCTCGAAACTGGCTGCAATGAATCCTATCATGTTTGGTATCAAACATTTTGGAATCATACCTCCCACACCATAAACAGTGTGGAAGGTATGATTCCAAGTATTTGAAGAGCCCTCAGTTAAGCTCTTGGTGTTCCTGGTATCAGCCTTCTTGACCCGGACAGCACAAAATGGTTGCTGCCGGCCAAAGGCACATTTCTGTCCTCCTGCTGCTGAGTCAAGCTTGACCAGAGGAAGGTAGAACAGACAGGATTTAGTGTAATGGGGCAGGGTGGGTGCGTTTTCCAACATCTGAAAGTCTGCATGAGGGGCACATTTGGTGTCCCTGTGCATAGTCCAGTTCAAACTAGTCCTGGGAGCTGTTGGCTCCTGCTCTTGGGCAAAACTGAACAAAGGGCATGGGCGTAACCTCCCCCTGTCCAGACCCCCCCCTAGGAGGGTCCCCAAATCTTACTAACCCTTTCCCTGGGGTACTTAATGGCTTACCTGGGTGTAGGTCCCTAGATTTGTCGTGGACTAGATTTAGAACTGATATCACTGCACTTCTACCGTCTGGACACTCTGGTCTTCGCTGGACTTTGTTTGAACCTGACTTAGTCTCCCTTTCAGTCTGCTGCATCGTCTGTGCCTTGTTCATCATACAGGAACCTTCCAAGGCCTGTGAAGCATCAAGGACTACAAAAATAATTTACCTTGGGGTGAAGGAGACACTCCACTCTATCCGCAGGCACTGCAACACTGCTGAACGGTCTGCTGATCCTGAGCTCCTACTGACTCCGAAGGGTTCAACAACACAGGAGGTGGGTTTCTACAACCCACAAACCAGCGCTGTCCTCTCACCAAGTTTGATGCCAGAATCCCTCATGGGGGCTGCAATACCCAAATCCCTGTTCACTGCACACTTTTGCAAGTGCAATTCTGCAGCAAATGCATTGGACTCCAAGTAGTCCCAACCTCTGGCAACTCCTTCTGAAAAGATCTCCAACTACTTCCTCTGTGTGCTCCGTGGCGTGTTGTTTTGTAAAGCTGTCCGAGGTCCTCCTGCAATTCCAGTGTCTTCAGCCTGTGGGTCCTGTGGAGGGTCAACTACGTCTTCTTTTTTCTCTCTCGATTGCTCTGGTCTCACCCTGACTCCCCAGCTTTTGACGAGTCTCCTGGACCTTGATGATCCTCTTCCTGCAACTTCTTGATGTCCTGCATGGCTTGCGTTTGCCGAGACTTGTTGGTGCTCCCGCTGAACACCGACCCCTCAGCACTCGACCTCCTTCGTGGGACAGCTCGGATCTGGCTCCTGGTCATCCTCAGCATTGTCTGGTCCCCACAGCTGCGAGTCAAAATCGCCAATGTCTATCCTGAAGCACCCAACATTGGTGGACATTCGTCTACCAAGCCCCTGGTCACTCCCAAGTGACCCAGACTCTGTCCCCTCTGCTTTCAGGTAATTTTAATCCAGAATCCGTGTTTGTATTCCTACTGACACTTTCTCCTCTTCCAGCAGTGGCACTTTCCTGAAGTAATCCATTAGGTTGAACGGCAGTTTCCGACAACACTTCACCCCTATGCACCCGGCTTCCCTGGTGTAGGTAACGTGGGCCGCAGTAAGAAGAAAAACAGGACAACAAAGGTCAAGGTAACAGATAATTATCTATGGGATGCAAAGGGCGGCCAAGGGTCCTGCCGAGAAAGAACACACAATGGTGGTGGAGTGGCCACAGGATGAAGGAATCAGGTGTGGGCGAGGTGTAATTTAAGCCGAAGACAGCTGTGGGAAAAAGAGAACAAGAGCAGTATGAGAGGAGTGCCCTACGATAAAAGCCCAAATAGGGTCAGTGAAGTGGGTGTTGGAAGGGGCAGTGAGTTAATTACCTGTACTGCCGGCGTGGGAAGCTTGAAAGATGTCCCTACAACTCCTACTGAACAAATGCGAGTACCAATGGATTGCTCGCTGTCACTCCGTCAATAATGGACTAAACAAATTGGACAAATGGAACACGGTCATCACTGTACCTTGACTCCGTTGACCGTTCCACCCTGTCTATGGCAATGGTTCCCAGGTCATAGACGCAGGCTAGGGTAATGCCGCTATTAAAGAAGACCACCCTCGACCCAGCTAAACCGGAGAACTTTTGCCCTATTTCCCTGCTTCCTTGGGTCTCTAAGATCTCTGAAGCCTATATCAATTCTATCTTGTCAGGCTACCTGAAGGAAAATAACATACTGGACTCCTCCCAGTGCGGGTTCCGGCCGGGTCTGAGCACAGAGTCAGCCCTCCTAGCTGCGACTAAACATCTAAGAGCAGCACTGGATGTGGGACGTACTTCGGCACTGATCCTACTGGATCTCAGTGCAGCATTTGATACTGTCTCTCACCAGAATTTAATTTGGAGGTTGAAGGAGGCTGGCATAGTGGGCCTCACCCTGTATTGTTTTATCTCCTTTCTTTGGGATAGGTCCTTTCAGGTGTTGGCCCCCCTTTTCCCCTCCAGAATCCATCCTATCAAAGAGGGAGTGCCACAGGGCTCTGCGTTAAGTCCAACGCTTTTCAACCTGTATGTGCAGCCCCAAGCTGCTTTAGCCAAGAGGAGAGGGCTGACTATAGTATCATATGCTTACCATACAAAATTAGTAGTCGCCCTCTCATATGACTGTCTGAATGACGCTGCTAAATTCCGGAGTGGTCTTGCGGACGTCGCTGGGTGGATGACGGCTAACTGTCTCCAGCTCAATGCCAGCAAGTCCGAGGTCTTGCTGGTTGGGAAAGATCTTGAGCTATGGAGTGAGCAGTGGTGGCCTCCACACTGGGCCTTGCACCCACCCCTAAAGAGGTGGTGAAGAACCTTGGGTTGATTAGACCCTTAGCTTCCAAACCCAGACTAAGAAGGTGGCGGCAACATGTTTTGACATCCTACGTGGGCTCAAACCTCTGATGCTTTTTTTTTACCCTTCCATCCGACAGATGATTGTCCAGGCATCCGTGTTGTTTAGACTGGACTACGCCAGCACGCTCTACTTGGGAGCCAACAAGATGGAGATTTTGAGACTGCAGACAGTCCAAAATGTTGCCGCCAGAACTCTTCTTGGCAGGACTAGGCGCTGCCCCACCTCCACCACCATTCGTCAGCTTCATTGGCGGCCGGTGGCAAAACGGGTGGAGTTTAAGTCCCTCTGTTTTGTGTTCAGGATCTTGAGCTCCCCTGCACCTGGCATTCTAGCGGGCCTGCTTTCCACCTACGTCCCTACTCGTCATCTTCGCTCAGCAGGTCAACACCTGGCAGTTGTCCCCCCGGGTCAGGAGGACTCGCGCCGGGGGACGCTCCGTTTGCACACTGGCAGCTAAACTGTGGAATGCCCTTCCTGTACACATACGGAGCATGGATAACTATCTGGCATTTCGGCAAGCATTGAAGACTTATCTTTTCCCTTCTTTTTAGATTCTGTAGTCCACACCCTTCTGTCTGTCTCTGTGGCAATTATGGCCCTCTGGCTTTTTCTCTTGCACGTCTTGATGGGCTCCTTGCTGTTAGCAGCCATTATTGATTTTTGGCGCCGGGACGCCCCATCGCTAGAGCAGCTGTGCACTCTACAAGTCAGCCTAACCTAATCTAACCAGGTCCCTTTTCAGCCTTCGGAAAATCTTATACATGGCCCTACTTGGTGAGCCACCATGACTCCAGGCTCTCAGCTGCCACTTCAACAAAGCCATCATTAGAGCACAATTGTATAGTCATGTCAGCTTCCTAACCAATTACTCTGGCTGCAGACATTTGGCACTACACATCCTGGGCTCCACTGAGGGATAATGCTAATGAATACTTTTATCCCTTGCAATGGCCATTGTTTTCACTTTTTATCTCTTACAGGACGAAACACTAATGCAAAACCCTGCATAACCAATACTAATGCATAATCCTTACTATAAGTAAACTACCACATTTACTATACCTTTCCCACTATGTATTTATCCATGTAATACTCTTAACCCCTTGCAGTTCAGATTAATTATTCATTGCCATGCTGTAACATTGTTTTTCTCTCATTGACGTACTCTGAACGGTTTATTTATGTATATTCTGTCGTTTTTGTAATCACTTGAATCCGAAAAACTGCTTGTACGCAACCATAAGTATCTTTCTCCCAAATATCCCACATATGTTTTCACATTTTTGGAGGATTCCTTATTATTGTAAAATATGTGCAATAAAGAGTTGATGTACAGCCTCGAACACTGGGGGGTATATTATCAAGGAGGGCGATAAGAGATTATCGCCGCTTTAGCGGCCGAAATTCTATTGCCCTATTAGCAAGCTGTCGCTAACAGCAGTTAGCAACAGCTTGTAGGTGATAGCGAGCGGTTTGGGGCACGCTTTGCATGTCAGCGATATTTATCGCTAATGACATGCAAAGTGGGCGTACCAAACCTGTTAGCGACTGAAAGCAGTCGCTAACATCGCTATCGCCCATTATCAACGCAGGCGTAGCGATGGAAATATTCACGTTAAGCGTGAATATCTCCAAAACCTAACGCCTGCTCAGACCAGTTCTTAGCCATTATATCCAATGGGAATTTGATATTATGGCTATTGGCGTTAATGCGTGAATATCGCTGTATTCTCAAGGATATTCACGCATTTCCCCGCAATCTCCAGATATTTTATCGCTTTAGAGATAAACGTTGCTAATAGCATGTTATCTCTGCGGTAATATCCGGCGATGCTTGGCGATAAAAAAAACTCGCTAAGCCCATTTAGCGATAAATATCGCTAGTTGTTTGTAATATGCCCCTCCTTTCTTCGGTGTTTTCCTTTCTTTCTTGTAATTACACACTCAATGCCCCCCCCCGTCCCTGGACGAGGCTTCCATTGAGTCTGGTCTAGTATTCCTCCTTTTCTCTTGTGATCTGTGCCCGGCCTTCATAAGGGCCGACTCACTCATGCTTCCCTGTTCTGGACGCTTCATTTGTTCCGAGTCTGAACACAAGTTAGAGGATTGCCTCCTCCGCCCGCTTCTCGGCTGAACTCACACGCGGTCGCTAAGCCGGGTCCAGTCCGATCCTCCAGCACTTTGGATCGCCTCCATTCAGGTACGGTCCGGTCCACATATCCTCCCACCCCCTGTTTTTAATCAAGATTCACCAGAACGTCCCTCGACCTGACCCCCTTCCTTTACCTGCCCACATAGATCCGACTCTTTCCAGAAACAAGGTGATTCACAGACCTTGCCAGAACAACTGACAGCTTTCAAGCTCCCCACGCCGGCAGTACAGGTAATTAACTCACTGCCCCTTCTAACGCCCAATTTACTGACACTTTTTGGGCTTTTTATCGAAGGACACTCCTCTCATACTGACCTTATTCTCCCTTTCCCACAGCTGTCTTCCGCTTACATTACGCCTCGCCCACACCTGATTCCTTCATCCTGTGGCCAAGCCACCACCATTGAGTGTTCTTTCTCAGCAGGGCCCTTGGCCGCTCTTTTTTGACTTCTTCGCATCCCTCAGGTAATTATCCATAACCTGGACCTTTTCTGTCCTTTTTTTCTTCTTACCACTGGCAGCCAATCTGCTTAGCCTACTCTCCTCTCCTTCCCCATCAGTGACCATTGTCCTGATGATGACCTCAAGTTAAACATGTTGAAACGCCATCGACTACCCAGCATAGAACTCTGGCACTGTTGTGGTCAATTGATTATCCCAAAACCTAAAATACTGATTGTACATAATTGCATTGTATTATTGACCACTTTTGTATTTGTTCTTACTCTTTCGCCGTTCAAGCTGTTATCGTCCCACCCTGTGTTACTATGCTGTCCACTGTCACTAGTGCGCCCAGTGCTCACGTGTTATGGTCGCCACATATTGAATTGTACTGTAGTACTGTTATAACTACCAACAAATATTAATTGTTTCACATTACCATGTCCCTTGTGGTCTCCCTTTCTTTTTCTCTCGTCTTTTGTGATGCACACTATTATTTTAATTGCCCTTGCTAAATGGTTTCCAGCTAAGACATTGTTGTTTTGTTACATACCTACATTAGTGGACATCTTATACCAGTCCAGCTTCTCAGTGTGTTGCTTGTGTATGAATGGATATTTAGCATGTACCCAGATTTTACCAGAGGTTCTCAACCATGTGTCACAAAAACACCCACAAATGTTTTGTGAAAAACACCTGCTTTCTTCCATCTGAAATACAATTGGCTACCATATTGTGAATTAAATACAAAAGAAAACAGCACACCAAAATGAAGTGGTAGATTTTTTTTATGATCACTGACATAACATAAATGGAAGAAAGGAACACATTAGATATTTTGGAGGTGTTGTGGCCATTCATCATGGATCAATGTCATCACTTGGTGCCAGATCTCCTGAATCACAAAACAAATCCAACAAGTTTCACACTAACAGCCAAAGTGAGGGCTGCACTGCATTTGTTTTCCACCAGATCCATCCAGTACACATGGACAATATCTGGTGGTATGTCACAAACAATGTTCAATCAATCAAATCAATCAATTATAACATTTGTAAAGCGCACTACTCACCCATGAGTGTCTCAAGCTGCTGGGGGGGAGGTGTCTCTACTGCTCGAATAGCCAGGTCTTGAGTAGCCTCCTGAAGGTTAGTAGGTCCTGGGTGTGCCGTAGGAGGATGGGGAGGGTGTTCCATGTCTTGGCGGCAAGGTGGGAGAACTATCTGCCACCGGTGGTCACTCTTTGGATGCGGGGGACGGGGGCGAGGTCAGCGGAGTGGACCTGGTGGTTCGGGGTGTAGAAGGTGAGTCGTCTGTTGAGGTATGCCAGTCCAGTGTTGTGGAGTGCCTTGTGTGCATGGGTGAGGAGCTTGAAGGTGATCCACTTGTTGACGGGAAGCCAGTGCAGGTCTCTCAGGTGGGGTGTGATGTGGCTGTGGCGAGGGACGTCGAGGAGGTGTTCTGTATGTGTTTTAGTTGTGTCAGTAGGTTGGCCGAGGCTCCTGCGTAGAGGGCGTTTCCATAGTCCAGCCTCCTGCTGACGAGGGCCTGGGTGACCGTTCTTCTTGTTTCGATGGGGATCCAGCTGTAGATCTTGCGGAGCATGCGGAGGGTGTTAAAGCAGGAGGATGAGACGGCATTGACTTGTTGGTCATGGAGAGTGTTGAGTCGAGGATAAACACCAGGTTGCGTGTGTGGTCGGTGGGCATCGGTGCTGCTCCCAGTGTGGTCGGCCACCAGGAGTTGTCCCAGGCTGAGGGGGTGGAGCCTAGGATGAGGACCTCCGTCTTGTTCGAGTTCAGCTGCAGATGGCTGTTCTTCATCCAATCGGCGACAGCCTTCATTCCTTCGGGGAGGTTGGTTTTGGCGGTGAGGGGGTCCTTGGTGAGGGAGAGCTGGGTGTTGTCGGCATAAAAGATGATGTTGAGGTCGTGCAGTCGGGTGACGCGGGCAAGCGGTGCAATGTAGACGTTGAACAATGTCGGGCTGAGGGATGATCCTTGGGCTACGCCGCAGCAGATCTCGGAGGCTTTGGAACAGAAAGGGGGAGGCGGACACTCTAGGGTCTGCCGGAAAGGAAGGAGGTGGTCCATGACAGAGCCTTGTCTCGGATCCCTGTGTTGTGGAGGCGTGTGCGTAGGGTGTGGTGGCAGACAGTGTCGAAGGAGGCTGATAGATCCAGGAGGATGAGGGCCTTGGTTTTGCCATTGTCCAGCAGGGCCCTGATGTCATTGGTGGCGTTTTCGGTGATGTGGTTGCTGCGGAACCGACTGGGACTGGTCCAGGATGTTGTTCTCCTCGAGGTAGCGGGTCAGTTGTCTGTCGACGGTCTTCTCGATGACCTTTGCTGGGAACGGGAGCACTGAGATGGGCCGGAAGTTCTTGAGGTTCCTCGGATCCGCCTTGGTTTCTTGAGTAAGGCGTTAATCTCTGCATGCTTCCAGCTCTCTGAGAAGGTAACTGTCTCGAAGGAGATGTTGATGGCCTTGCGGAGATGGGGTACGATGGTGGCGCTAGCTTTGTTGAAGATGTGGTGTGGGCATGGGTCTGACGGAGAGCCGGAGTGGATGGTGTTCAAGATTTTGATGGTGTTGTTGTCCTTTATATTGGTGCAGGTGAGCAGGGGATCGATGTGGGTGGTATCCGTGGGGTCTGCGGTATCGGTGGCTGTCGGGTGGTCAGGTTGTTGAAGCTGTCGTTTATGTCTGCGATCTTGCGACGGAAGAAGGTAGCAAGGGAGTCGCACAGGTCTTGCAATGGTGGGATGTCGTTGGTGTTGGAGCTGGGGTAGGAGAGTTCCTTCACATTGTTGAAGAGCTCTTTGCTGTTGTGCGCGTTGTTGTCGAGGCGGTCCTTGAAGGGCGTTCTTGTGGACTGTGTAACTGTCCGGTGTCTGTTTGCAGTGCCATTTCTTCTCTACTTTTCGGCAGGTTTGCTTGGAGGCCTGGAGGTCTGCGGTGAACCAGCTAGCTTTCTTGTTTGTGTGTCTGTTTGAGGGTTTGTTGATCAGGGCAAGATTGTTGGCGCAGTCGTTGATCCATCGCCTGAGGTTGCGGGTGGCGGTGTTGGTGGGGGTCAGCGGGTAGACTTCGGGCGAGGGTGGTGTTTAGCTGGTCTTCAGTAACTTTGCTCCAGCTGCGGCTGGGGATCTGTTGAGTGTAGTGGAGCGTGGTGGGTTTCCGGAAGGCGAAGTGGATGCAGCGATGGCCGGTCCAGTGGAATTCAGTGGTGTGGCTAAAGGTGACGTGGGAGCTTGCTGAGAAGACGGGGTAAAGCGTGTGGCCGGGGGAGTGGGTGGGTGTTGTGATGAGCCATCTGAGTCCGAGGTTGGCGAGGTTTTCGATAAGGGTGGTGGAGTTGGTGTCATTGTTGTTCTCGAGGTGGAAGTTCAGGTCTCCGTGGAGGATGTAGTCTGTGGAGGCCTGGGCGTGCATGCTGACGAAGTCGGCGATGGAGTCGCTGAACTGAGGCCGGGGTCCGGTGGGTCTGTAGACGAGAGTTTCTCTGAGGGTGGTGTTGGGATCAGTGTGGATCTGGAAGTGCAGGTGTAACAAGTAAAAAACAGTTGAACACAAATGACTTCATATTACATAGAAATGTACGCTTCATCATTTTTTTCAATATCTATTCGGTGCCCGGAGGCGTCGGGAAGATTAAGCAAGGTGTTGCCCACAGTGACATAGTGGTGGGCTAACCTGCCGCTGGAGCCGGGAATCAAACTGTGAACACTGTTGTTCAAAGTCAAGTATCATAGCTGCTGCGTCACACTTTTCCCACAATTATATGTTAATTAGTGCTAATTAAGTTTTAAACATCGTTAAATTATAACTTATAACAGAGTACTTTTACAGTTAGTTTTTCACTACATAAATATGCACGTATATTGTTGGTAATAACATCGATATTTATATTAGTGTTATGTATTTTAGTAGGTATTTTCTATGTATGTGCTTAAACATTTTTGTAATGTTTTTTAATTATTTTTAAATATATGTATTAAATGTCTAGAAATTAATGTTTCCTTTTTAAAGTAAATTTTGAGTTTTCGTATCAGAGTGGGTTTTGGGTTTATAGGGGTAAAGGGTGGGAAATAATTTAATTATAATTAATTTAAAAAATGAAATTTAATTGATTATTAATTTATTGTTAATTATCATTTGGTAATTAATTGATTAATTGATAATGATATTAATTATAAGTAATGTCATATTATTTTGTATTTATTTTTATGGTTAATTAATTTATAAATAATTAACCTGCGGTGCTGAGGGTGTCGTCGCTGCTGGTGGAGACCCTAAGGGTGTTCTTGTAGATAATGGCGATTCCACCTCCTACTCCTTTGGTGTGGTCCCTGCGGTTGATCTTGTAGCCGTCCGGGATGGCTATGGCGATGTCGGGTGCCAAGGAGTTGTTCATCCAGGTCTCTGTCAGGAAGGCGATGTCCGGGGAGGATTTGTTGAGCAGGTCCCAGAGGTCGACGGCGTGTTTGCGTATGGAGCAGGTGTTCAGTAGTATGCAATCAAAGGTGGTTGCGTACTGTCACGGTTGGCGGTTTGATGGCTCGGAGGCTGGTGAACCTGCGGCTCCGTCAGGAGAAGGGTCCATTGGTGTGCTTTGGGGCGGCCAGGAAGCAGGTGTGCAGTTGTCTGGTGTTGAGTGTGTGGAGGGTGCTGGCAGCGTAGTGGCGGCGGTCGGTGTGGCACTCGCGGGGACCAGGTGTTCTGGAGCTGGGAGCGGTCCAGGCACAGATATGGGGGCAGACGGGCTTGCCTTAGGCGCGCCTTCGGCACACCAGTGGCGCGCCCGCTGCGCGCGGCCACCTTATAAGGGGAGGAGGTAGGGAGGAGCAGCTGGGAGTTGAGAGCGGGTGGCGAATGGGCGAGCATGGGGGTGGGCCGCAGGGGACGCAGCGGTAGGAAACGGGCTGGGAGTGGAGGAGGCAGGAGGCAAAGGAACAAAGGAGCACAGTTCACCAGATGTCATGGCTAAGCCAATGTGAAGTGTGCTTTGCATAAGTATGCTACACTCCCACATGCAATTGGAGACTGTGATGGTAGCCATATTGTATCAAAAACAACACACAACAGAGAACAAGCAAAAAAGCACACAGAACAAGTCCAACCTCGCATTCAATCACTCTGCAAGTTTTCCTGCTTCCAGATTTGTACTTCCAAACCATGTGTCTCTCATTTCAAGGAGCCAACTATGTCACCCTTGTACTTTTTCACAGCTAAATATGGCCCCAGACCTCACAACTCTGAAATTTCCAAATGAAGATGACAAGATGTAGGTACCTAGAACAGGACAACATATAAATAGTGAATTAGAATTCAAATATATACAAAAGTCAACATAGTCAATATCTGGAGAACAGAGTCTTGACCTACAATGTAACATAAACACTGCAACAGAAACAGGACACACACTTTTTCCAAAAACACATTTGATCACAACTTGTCCAGGTCTGGTTTTACTTATAAATCTGCTTAAGTCTGTCATCATCACAACTTGAGGTGCTGTAGCACTCCTAGTTATGTAACCTCATTAAAAGTACTTACACTCAGGCGAAGAAGTTGTCGATGAGATCCTGATGAAGGCCCCCTCCCTCTTTCTCACCACTATCATCTTCATTTGGAATTTCATGGTCTGCACCCAGTGGTTTACCGTGGTTGTAATCTTCTGACATGATAGGGATCTTCCGTTGCAGGGTGATGCTTTGCAGCATACAGTAGCCCAAGGGGATGTGGAGCACCTTCAAGAATGAGTAGTGGAGGGCTTCCCCTGTCTTGTCCAGACATCTGAATCTGGCCTTCAGTAGCCCAGCGGCAGCTACTCCATTAGAGCAGAGGAGCGCCGCTTCCCCTGTCACCCCAAGCAAATAAAATGATAATAAACCTGTTTTATTCTAATTTTATTTTAATCCAATTGACCCACCCCCAGGACTCTGGCAGGTCCTGGGGTTGGGCCAAGGGGATGCAGTGCTGGTGGGGGAGTGTTGGGCACTCCCTTAGCTACACATGAGCGTTTGGCCGCTTGTCTTAGGCCGGTCAAACCATCATGCACTCTCCAGCCCCAGCAATGCCTGCCTGGGAGTGCAAGTTGCCTGTGCTCAGGTCAATCCTTATGCTGCTTTCATGCAGTGTCAGGATCAGCTGCAGTGCAGTCTGGGACCTGTGCCCAGAAGCAGGAAGAGCACAAAGAAGGAGGAGACAGCGGGGACGTTAAGGTCATTTTTATTTATTTATTTAGTTATTTAGTCCCCCAAACCTCCCCCCTCTTGCCTGCCCTGCCAGTTTGGCATGGGATGGATTGCTACTGCTGGAGCCCAAAAGCCCGCTCCACAGGACGCTGTGTTCTCTCCAGGGCATCATTGAAGTAGACTTACCCTGGCGTTGTTAAATTCCTCAGTGGTGTCCACAACCATGGTCGGTTGGGATACACTGAGTCACCTAGATTTAATTCAGACATAAGTGCCATGCACAGTTAAGACGGTTCACACTCTCCAACATGTCAGGCCGTCCCTGTTTGGAGTTGGGATGTGGTGTTGTTCCTCAGAATGAAGGAGACATGTGCTGATCCTAGGAGCCGGGCACAGATGTTTGAGATGTACAAATCTGCAAGGCAGACAGCTTTCATGCTGATTGAATGGAAGTGTTTGAAGTTTCGGTAAGCTTTCTCCCTGTTGTGCAGTGGTACCAAGGCAAAATGGGCGCCATCTATTGATCCAATCACATTTGGCATACATGCTTTTCCATAGAACTCTACCTTCACATTTGCTAAATCTTGCCATCTGGGGAACTGGATGTAGCTCTCAATGTGCCTCATTAAAGAAGAAAAAACTTCTCTAAGCACACGACTGAACATTGGTTGAGACATCCCACCAGAAATTGCCACTGTTTATTGAAAGGAACCTGTGACAAAACATGCAGTACTGCCCTCAGTTTGGCTATTGGTGTGACACATGTTGGATGTGTATTCTGCGGCAGAAGATCAGTCTCCACCTGATGATTTAAATCACAGATACCTTGCCTATTCAGGCAAAACTGTTTTTCTCGCATTCTTGTAGGTATGGAAATGGGTGGTACACAGGAGGTCGCCTCCTTCTCTCTCTGTCACTGTACCTATGTGTGAATTTACAAACAGTGTTAACATTGGGCACAGTGTCAGAGTGACATATGTTTCCCAGGAGGGAAAAGTTCTGTTAAATAAAAGCTGTCTATGTGAAACCATTATACTACACATTTAGATTGTGTACAGTGCAACATACACCTATAATCACTATTGTGGTCTTTAAATGTATTTGTCAGGCAAATGTGGCAATCATACCTACATACATGTATATTGATCACTTTTATGATGTTATATAGGAGATTCCCAGAATAAAGTTACTCACCGCCGATTACAGTGCACCGTGGTAAGATCGAGTTTGTACATAGTAATGGAACACACTGCCCTTTTGCTGCAAATTAAAGTGATGGGCACATTTATTATAGCCCTATCAATGATTGTGAACCTATTTCTAGTGGTGCCAAACCAATTAACATTCACCTATGCTGTACTTCCAACCGCTAAGATGGCGAATGCCTGGCCGCGATTGTAGAACATGCTAAAGCAAACCCAGCCAGGAAAGTCAAAAGCGCACACAACCATAAGCTATTGTGTCAGGGATAATGTTCACTCAGTAATGTGTCTCATTTAATGATGGCCCTTTGACATGTGTGCTAGAATATAGTGCACTTTCGATGCAGGCACTTGAGCAGCGCTTCCCCTTGGTAAGTGGGAAATATGAAGTGAATCAGGATAACAGAAACCACTTGTGCCATGAATATTAGACTGTACACTTTGTCATGTCCACCTTTCCCTGCAGCATTATCTTGTGCACTACAGTTGTATACATGCTGTACATGTCTCCAATTGCTCATAATTAATTCCATCTCAATTGCGTGTGTAGGCTAATCTGTAATAGCAACTATGCTTCTGTACATATTGCATAAACATGGCAGAATGGCTTGTCCATCATTTGACCAGATGTCATATTAGGCGTATGACCATTTGATTGCTGCAGAGACTTGTGTGGAATCTAATTTACTAATTGTCATGACTCAGGGTCCCATCACCATAGTACATCATTTTCCAGAAGTAGCACAAAAAGGATAGAGACATATTTCATATTTCAGAACCTATTTTGTAAATTGTCATAAAGCATTCAAGAATGTACTGTCACTTACTTTGTATCCTAAATCTAGTAAACTTGTGTTAAAACTGAAGCATGATTGAGATAATACAAATGCTGTTTTGAGTATTGGACAGCATATATCTTTGTATTGCTACTCCACACCCTTTCCACGTGGTTTAGTGCACCTCCTTCCCGTTGGACCGTGTCACACGTTTTCAAAACAGTAAAATGATTACCATGAAACTCTTGTGAACTAAAACACGGCTTGCCCAAACTGTCAAAACCTTTCCTGCTCCCCGCCGTGTGGCTGGATGCACGTGTACACCTCCCTATAAATACTTGACTAGCACCATGTAAGACGCTTGGCCTTTGTTCCTTTCAGTGCTTACATGATCAGCGAATTCTCCGGTCCTTCCAAGCGTCATTGTTCTACTGTGGTTCGTCTTCAGACATTTCCGGCCATGCCCGCTGCAACTTTGCCTGTTTTCTAGTGCTCCATCAGTCGGAACTGCAGCGTCATAGGCAAAAACAAGCATTTGCAATATAATAGAGCTCGCATTTATGAGAGTTTAAGATATTGTCATTTACAATGGCAATACTTCAAAGTCTTGTAAATGTGAGACCTCGGCCTCCATTGTCCTGGGCTGCTTGAAAGTGAATGCGGCATGGCGGTGAAAGCATGCCATGCCTGCAGTAAGAGAAACCCTTTAAAGAAAAGAGTGCTTACAAACTAAATAAGACATGCCATGGCCGTACCAAGGAGGGACTAACAACCCTAACAACAACCCGCAAACCAGTGTTTATGAAGGACAATGACAAAAGCCAATAAAAAATATGTGTGGAGCATGGGCGGAGCTTCTCTTACATACTCAACTGCAACAAGTCTCACAGAGCAGCGCATGCGCGCTGACTCAGGCTCGACCTGACAAAGAAAGGACACCAGTTAGTAAGTTTCCAATGTTCGCGTTTGCAAGTATCACATTACAACTTCCAGTGCCTACTGGACATAAGGTATTTCATTGAAAAGCTGTTGATTATACTCTTTAGTTGGACACAATTTCTTGGATGAGGTATTTTGTGCCAAGATAAAGTTATATTGCTCGGAGTTCCCATAGAACATTGGTAATACTCTGAAAGTTGAGTCAGTTTCTTTTTTTAAGCTGGAGATTAGCTGTCAGTTTCTTTATTTTATGTTGGAGATAAACTATGGATAAGCTGTTAAAAGGCAGGCAGCTGGTATGTATGTTTGCAAAATATAGCAGTGGTCAATCATTGGTCAAGTCTAGTTGTGTTTTGTATAATGTCTTTAATAAATGTGTTTTTTATTATTTTCCAGTAACTCTTACCCCTTTGTGCAGAAGAGAGAGAGAGAACAAGTATAAAACCTGTGTTTATTTACTGCAGCTTTATACAAAGCTTCTATTGCTTGGTTTTCTTTAATGTATATCTAAGAAGAGTAAGAAGGGACGAGTAACACGAGTATAAGGATTGTGAAATAATAATATCCATTCTGTTTTCACAGACTACTGTTAGAATAATTAGTGACAACTTAATTAACCAGAAGAGTGTCATAAGCGTTATCCCGAAGAAGGGCACAAGTTTGCTGGCCAAGGTTTTCTCTCTCTCTTTTCTCATATCCCATCCCCTTTCCTCTTAGAACCTTATTTGGCTCAGTATATTGTACTAGCATTGTTGCTGGGGAAAGTTTCGGGGGGTATATTGTCCAGTCTTCTCCCCACTGGAATACCTGGATTTCAGGTGAGTGGCTTGGAAAGTTGGCTTTGAGGACCTAATTGAAGAAAGCAGGTCAATATGGTATACAACGAATCCCAAAATGTTGAAGGTGTTAAGCTTTCCTACTGGTTACATGAGATTGGAGATTCTTCAACTGCAATTGTAGATGTCTGGGGGCACAACTTCTTTGTGAAGAAGTGTGGAAAGTTAGGGTAGCATGCATGTCCCCAAACTAATTTATCCATGAACAAATTGGGTATTTGTAGGTTGAGTCTTCTGAGCCCTTGATTAATGTTATATGATCAATGATGTTAGTAAAGTGTGTCCTGGTACCTGCAAAAAATCTGTTGTGTTTTAGATTTCAGCATCACTCCAGGCAGGCGGAAGAGATATGGCCGACATCGGGAGGAGCAGCTGGCCACAGTGCTTCTGGTCAAGAAACATCAGAGATCAATTGAGCCAGTGGATCAGAGGTTGAGTAAGATGCCATAGAGGATGCAAGCTCGAGTGCATCATCTTTGTCTGAGATCAAGCAGGACCATTACCACCATCTTCCTTGTCCGCCACCCCACAATCAATCTCCACCTTCTCTGCTGCTCCTCACCCAGTTGTCTGATCCCGCTCCCCTATTAGAGTACCAGTTTCCCTTGCATCAGGCACCTACGCTCCTACCCCAGTCTGCCCGCTGCACTGAGTGATGAAGCTAATGACCCCCTAAGAACTATCTTTGTAGGTCAGACAGCACTACTGAATGTCATCCAGGGTCTAGCCATCCACCTGCAGAAGATGTTGGCCAACCAGGACAGTATCAATGCTGCTCAGTCTGCCATACAAAGATCATTTCAGGCTCTGGCCTCCTCCCTTACGGCAGCCTCCCACCTGCCCCAGTCTTCCTGAGCCCCCCTTCCCCTGCCCCATCCACATAGCCTATTCCCCATCCTAGCCCAAGCACAGTCACACCACATCAAAAGACACAAGCACCACACACACACATAAATGTAAATGCCACATGGGTCACAGGCACACATCCACACATCACACACTCACTACCCTCACCATCCCTCAGCATTCCCACAGACACCACAGCACACCCACAGACCCATCCACCACACCCAGTCTTGCCCCATACACAACAACCGCACACAGAGACCCATCCACCAGAACCAGCATTGCCCCAGACACCACAGCCTCACACACAGACCCATCCACCAAAACCATAAGTGCCCCAGACACTTAACCAACACACTGAGACCCATCCACCACACCCATCTTTGCCCCAAGCAGCACACCCAAACACACAGATCCATTCACAACACCCACCTTACCCTGCCCATCCACCTCACACACCAGACAGGAAATCACACCCACACACTCACCCACACGACACACACCTGCACCAACAACACTACCAACCAAACGTGACACTTCTACACCCTCTACCTTCCAAGCCCAATACACTTACGAATATCTTAAACCAAGTTCTCGTCTTGCATTCTTCTTTGTTCTTGGCCTTATGCCTGTGAGCCTCAAAATGCTCCCTACCAAAATCAAGAAACATACTCCTAAACCCCAACCTATCCCTTCCACTTCAAAAACAATCACTCCCAACAAAAAAACTCCTCTTTCACCAAAAAACAACCCCACCAAAATGTCAATCCACCACTCCCAACTAAAAAGGGACCCACCACTCCCAAGAAAAACACAAACTCTCCTAAATCCCAAACCACCACTCCCAAGAAAAAACATACCTTCCTAAACCTAAACCCACAATTCCTCAGAAAAAATCTACCCCTCCTAAACCCAACCCCACCACTTCCACAAAAAAATAGACCTCTCCGAAAACCCAGACGACCACTGCTGCAACCCAATACACCCCCTTCCAACCCACATCCCCACCTAGCCAAACCAAGCAATGTTATGAACCATGCCAAAATCTTGGTAATTGGGGATTTCAATCATTGGGGACACTCTGCGAGATTGCTTCGCCGAGAGGAACGCTTTATTTGAGAGGACTGGCTTAGCGCTTCAGCGCTACATCTTGCCGCACCGGCTTCGCGGGTGCCGCTGCGCCACAAACTTTGACAACTGCTGAAAATCATCTTACCGGGGTTGGCGGTACCGGGCGCCTCAAGGCATCAACAACAATGCCTGTGTGTGCTCAGAGGGGTGAGGAGCAGCGTAGCAGGGACTCAATCTCCCAAGAGTCCCTGCTTGATCAATACTACCTGGTCCAGCGCTACCAGCGAGCCCCGCCCACTGGCGCCTGCACAAATTAAATCTCCCCGCTTTTTTGCTGACCCTGGGACTCTCTGCGAGATTGCTTTGCCGAGAGGAACGCTTTATTTGAGAGGACTGGCTTAGCGCTTCAGCGCTACATCATGCCGCACCCGCTTCGTGGGTGCCGCTGTGCCACAAACTTTGACAACTGCTGAAAATCATCTTACCGGGGTTGGCGGTTCCGGGCGCCTCAAGGCACCAACAACAATGCCTGTGTGTGCTCAGAGGGGCGAGGAGCAGCGTAGCAGGGACTCAATCTCCCAAGAGTCCCTGCTTGATCAATACCACCTGGTCCAGAGCTACCAGCGAGCCCCGCCCACTGGCGCTTGCTCGCTCTATATTTTGGTCATAGACTGCCGCTGCGCGGGAACGCACGGGAGCGTCCCGGGAGAAGCCCGGGACAAGGACGGGACCGTTTGTGACCGTTAGTGGCCGGGAGAGGCTGGGCTGGGCCACCCCTCCTGGTCTTACGGTCCCGCACCTCAGTGCCCATACAGGATGGTTTGTAATACTTGTTATATGTGGTTAGCATGACTGTGAGTAGTTACCAACTATGGGTTGATTGTATATAGTAATATCTCATCGATCATTTACACTCCCTTAGGGAGCCGCAGTGTGTTTATAGGGTAGTCTTGACAAGTGTTAAACTCTCGTCCAGTACCTTGATCCCTACCTTCTATTTCATAACTGCATAGGAATGGGAAGGCGTAATACCTCGAGATCTGTCACCGCATCCAAACAAAATGCAGCTACCAACCCTCAGCTTCCCAGTTTGACGGCGATAGATCGTATGCTGCAAAAAACAATTGGGGTGGTGGCAAATGCCATTGAGAATACAGAATGTCGCATGTCATTGCCCGTGGGTTTTCTTCCTCCTTTGCCCCCCTCCAATATATCAATGTTTACCACCACCAATATATCAATGTTTACCACCAATTCTCAAGATTCAATCTTGGCACCTTCCTTTGCTTCCCTTACTGGTATTCGCCAGGTCACAGCGGCTCAAGTTTTATCTTCTTTGAACAGCAATGTGCCTTCTATGACACTACCCTTATCCCCGCAAGACAGGCTGTCCCAGACCCCGATTACCCCCTTATCCCAACTAGATGATTACAAAAATAGTGAGAACTTTGAAAGATCTTTAAGCCCGACCCCGATCTCTGAGGATGACCAAAGTATAAACAGTCCCCGTGTAATTACTAGAGGACAATTGGCAAGGTTAAGGTCCCAACTTGTCTCCGGAGATAATCGCCCTGACCAAAGCTCTAAGACGAGTGAAGGAGAAAATAGGAAGAATAAACATAAAAGGGCTGAAAAGCATAAAATATCACACAATAAGAACAATAGTAGCTATGCATCAGATTCAGCAACTGCACTTGCTGAAACTGGTAGCCCTATACCTGGAGAACTCTTTTTGCAACGATTGGAGGCCTTGCTGGAAAAACCTTCTGCCCAAACCAACAGTGGATCTTCTAATATCATCACTATTCTGCTGTCTGGTGAAACATCAAACCTAGAAAGTTCACCGAGTCCTCCCAAAGATATTCCGCTCATTGCCCACATTGAGCAGACTATGAAGTCCCTAATATTGCCGGTACTCGAGAGGGTAAAGGAATTGTCAAAAAGACTTGATAGTTTCGAACAAGGGGCTCTTGATAACTTTTTTTCGGTAAAGGCACTTATTAAGCTACATTAAAAAAACAGCTTTCCCTCCAAGGAGCAAAATTTGCAAGCCCCGATGCAGACACCTACTATCGCTCCGTCAAACCAAAAAGGTCCCCTTGGGACAATAGGTAGCAGCAATCCCCCAGTATCTATCACAAAAAAGGGAAGTAAACCAAACAAAAGACCAATAGAAAAAAGGGACAAGGGGTGCAGAGAAAGTGAAATTTCCCAACCCCAAGGAAACAAAAATGTCCTTGGTAAGGCAGCTACCATAGATAGTAAGGAAGGCAATAGTGCTATATCTACACAAATCCAGAAAGATAAAAACACTCCTAGCAATGTTGTAAATGAGAGGACAAATCCGATCAATAGATCGGGTGACACAGATAGTGAACGGCTTAGCTTTCCCCACATTGACCTGCCTCCTTCAAGCATGCCCTATGTAGTTGTTTTAGCAGGAGTTCCCAAGCTTCTGCCTGGCAAAACGGAATCATATTCCGAATTAAAAAATAAAACTACATATTGGTTGAATAACAATAAGCCTCTACCGAGGCAAATTGATGGAAAGGTTCTACTTGTTAGAAGAGTCAGCTGGGTGGGCAGCAGAGCAAAAGATGTCCCAGGCGACTGTATCCTGGTTAATTTTCGGGATACATGCACCGTAAAGTTTATTTGCAACCATCACAACGGGCCTGGCAATAGTGGAATAAGAGCAGTTGGTTTGGGGTATTTCTATCCGCAACATCAAGCGCCCCCACTCCAATGGCAGAACCATGGATACCCACCTTGGGAAGGGCCAACTAATGATCAGTGTATTTACCACGCTTTAAACTTTGATAACAGGCGAGAACACTATGGCCCTGGTTTAGGTTATTGACATATCGATTCCTCTTCATTCTATTCACAAGATAACCTCATAAGTGATCCTCTGACTCTAGTAACAAATTCAATCAATCAGGGAGATGCCCTGAATTTGGGCATATCCCCCGGGCTTATCCCAGCTACAGAGCCAATCGAAACTGAAATCTATATACCTTTAGAGCACGACTGGACTCCCCAACAAACAACGTCCCAGACAACACTGAATTACTTAAGGTTATTAGTTGTAATATAGCTGGTATCCATAGAAAATTAGGCTCACCAGACTGGAATACCATGGTGGAAGCGCACCAGATTTGCATTTTTCAGGAGACATGGAGCCTGAAACCCCTCCACAGAGCTGGCTATGTTACCTTTTTTCTACCTGCAACACCTTCACTCACAGGGAAGGGCCGCCCTTGGGGGGGGCTTCTTATATGGGTAAGCATCTCCCTGGGCTGCCATATTACACAAAAGCAGAGCAACTCCCCAGATATTCTTAGAATTTCGTTGAGGGGCCCTAATAGGGGGCAAACCATCGAGCTATTTAACATCTATGCTAGGGGAACAAAAAATGGCTCTATGTCCCGACAGTAACCATTCTTGAAAGTGAACTCAGTGAACGTAACGATGGCATCCAATTCCTGGTCGCAGGAGATTTTAACTGTACATACGAGCCCCTTGCGACTGAGGATATTTTAGACCTAGGTGAAGATGATGTAAGGAGGGGTATACCCATGCTATCCATTGAACCAATCAAAAGATGGTCCAAATGGCGATTCAGCTAAACGCACTGACCATGGAGTTTGGGCTAAGAGTCGTAAATGGCCGAACTATTTTGGATCCCTTGGGCGCTGACATATTTAACAGGGTGAACTGCACGTCAAGGATTGATTATATCCTCCTTGACTTTATGCTATGGAAGTTTGTCAAGGATATGGCTGTTCTACCTACTATAGATAGTGACCACAACCTGCTTTCACTAACTCTCAAAAGTTTGTGGCCAAGTAAAACTAATGGAAAACACCCAAAAAACTGGAGCTTGGCCCCAAAGTTTTTCCATCCAATTGTGGGAGACGCCTTAAATGGTAGCCCTAGACTAACCCAAGCTACAAGCTATTGATACAGCATTAACAACCTCGCAAAGGGAGATGGATACTATCCTCCAAGCCCACCTAGTCCCGGGTAGGGTAACACTTGTCTTCCAGGAAACTATCAAGACTGTAGGGAAACTATTCTTGAAGCAAGTGTCCGGGGGCAAACCCATTAGGATTCAGAAACCAAAGGGTGCGCATGATTGGTTCACCCCCACTTGCCGACATTGTCAGGATGCACTCCGCCCGGTCCAATCGCAGCAATAATGGCTCCACCTCCTGACCTCCTCAACACCCTGATAATAATTACACAGGGTGTTCGAGTGATCGGGCGAGGGAAAATAAAGAAAAAACAGGGAGGGACGGAAGGGAACAGCAGGGAAGGGATAGCTGAAAAAGAAAACACACCACTGTTAAACTTCACATATGAAATCCTACTCTCATGTCATTCTCGCTAACGCCTCTCTATTCACCTGGTTTAGTTTATCCAAAAGGTGCCCTCCTGCTGCAGTAGACTTCTACACACTCATAACGATATGTGATCCTGATCCCTGATGATAGAAAACACAAGTTATTCCTCAAACTCATACATATGTGTGTAATGCTAATGGGAGCATAGAAAAACTGGAACATTAACGCACCCCCTTGTATTGTGTTCATACAGTGTAGAAAATCCTTTGCAAATATTCCCTTGAAAGTAAGGGAACCTTTTCCTTTATCCTTTCAGAAAAACAAATATATCCAAAATCAAATGGAAAAGGGTTTCTTCACCCAATCCGGTAAACATCCAAGTAAGTAAATATCAAACGGTAAGATGTAGCCTCCTACTACTATCTTCCGCTGCAAAGTTCAGATAAGGAGTCTTCAAGCAGAGAAGGAAAACAAACAACCAGCAACCAGTCTCCAAACACGGTAAAGTGTAGAGCCTTCTACCACTTTCCGCTTTGGCACTTGTAAATGAAACAACTCCAAAACTCCCCACAGCTATGGGGGACTTCATAGCGGTAACGCGCAGCCAAGCAACGGCGCCCCGCTCTCTTATCAAAACAGCAATTGTACTTCAATATGTAAGAGCTCACAGTAACTCAGCGTTTACTCACGCTTAGGACGAATCAGGATTCTTCAACACAGAAACTCCAGAACTGCCTGCACGCCAGCCGGCAATGCAGGACGTCGAAACCAAAGACCCGGAAGCAAGGGTCTAGAGGAAAGGTGCTAGGCAAGCACCTCGCTCGGAGCCCCGAGCGGGAACAAGGAATGAAGCAGGGGAATACTCCGGGACAGAAAAGGGGCAGAGAGCAGCAAAGAGTCCTTCCTCCACACACGGGAACGTCCGGAAAACAGGTACAAGACAAAATCACGCACAAGGACTCCTGATCCCGCCCCTATATATATAGGACAAGGAACCACACTGTGCATTGTGGGGGATGTAGTGTTAATGATCAGGTAGGCACCGCTACGTGATCCTGACAGTATGTCCCCGTCCCTAGCACCTCCTAGGACCAGGCCTAGCAGGGTACCTTGCATGAAAGGATCTGACCGCTCTCGGTGCATGGACATTCGTAACCGGCTCCCAGGAGTCATCCTCCGCGGAATAGCCCTTCCAAGACACCAGATACCATAGTACGCCCTTACGCCACTTGGAGTCCCTGATGCTCCTCACCTCGTATTCAAGTCCTCCATTTCCCACCACAGGCGGTGGAGCCACCCTCCTAGAGGACAAAGCCGGTTTCAGGAGCTGCACATGAAACACCGGGTGTATTCTCAGAGACCCTGGCAGCTTCAGTTTATAGGCCACAGGATTGATTCTTTTCACAATTGGGTAAGGGCCAATATACCTGGGGTGGAAAACACTTCGCAGTTTGAACTGTATATTTCTAGTTGACAACCAGACCTTGTCCCCCACTTCATACTGGCGACCCATCCTGCGGTGCTGGTCTTCCCATCTCTTGTACACTTCTTTTGCCTTAATCAGGTGCGCCTGAACTCCCTTGTGTACTTTTCTCAGGATCTGCACCTTTTCCTTCACTGCAGGCTGATTCCTCACGTCCTCTGGTATGTCCACAGGCAAGGTGGTAGCATCATATCCGTATTTGGCCTTGAAAGGAGACATACCAGTGGAACTGTGCCATGCGTTATTGTAGGCCAATTCCACCATCCACAACAGATCCACCCAGGATTCCTGAGCCTCCTTTGAATAACATCTCAGATACTTCTTCAGCGTCTGATTAAGCCTCTCGGTTTGGCCATCAGTCTGGGGATGGAAACTTGTGGAGTGAGACGACTCAATGTTTAAAGCACGGCACCACATGCGCCAAAAACGGGCTATGAACTGGGGCCCACGATCTGAAACCACAACTCTCGGAATCCCATGGAACCTTATGATGTTGCTGGCCACCAACTGAGCTGTCTGTCCGGCTGTGGGAAGGTTCCTACAAGGAATAAAGTGCCCCATCTTCGTGAGGCTGTCTACGACCACTAGGATGGCTGAGTATCCCTGATCGGAGGGCAAACCTGACACAAAATCCAAACTAATCCTCTGCCAAGGTCGAGTAGGGGTAGGCATAGGAATGAGCATCCCGGCTTTCCTGGTGTTCACTCCTTTTGCTCTAGCACATACATCACATCTGGACACCCACAGTTTTACATCCTTGGGCAACATTTCCCGCCAGAAATGTCTTTGCATCGTAGTGATAGTTTTACGTACGCCAGGATGTCCTGCCAAAGGCACATCGTGGCACCAACGAAATGCCTTTTTCTGTAATTGATTCAGAAAAGGGGGTGGTGATGAACAGAGTGTCTGAATTAAGCAGACCACTCTTACCCAGTCCAAAGATCAGGGCTTGATCCATCACCGTTTTTTAGCTCACTGCACCATCCCAGCTCAGAACCTGGCTACATGTAAATTAGTCTGCTCCTGCCCTAGTGCATGATGGGAACAGGGCAAACCAAGCTACCAAGCCAATTCTTATACTGGGAAGGAAACAAGCTTCCGGGGACCGGTTTCTGGCATTTCAGCCGTCGTCGACCCGGCTTGCTTGAATCCTGATGGTGCAATGAGCAAGGGACTCACATCTGAGTATACCCTTCCACGCTTATGGTGGACAAAATGATTCAGAAAAGGGGGTGGTGATGAACAGAGTGTCTGAATTAAGCAGACCACTCTTACCCAGTCCAAAGATCAGGGCTTGATCCATCACCGTTTTTTAGCTCACTGCACCATCCCAGCTCAGAACCTGGCTACATGTAAATTAGTCTGCTCCTGTCCTAGTGCATGATGGGAACAGGGCAAACCAAACTACCAAGCCAATTCTTATACTGGGAAGGAAACAAGCTTCCGGGGACCGGTTTCTGGCATTTCAGCCGTCGTCGGCCCGGCTTGCTTGAATCCTGATGGTGCAATGAGCAAGGGACTCACATCTGAGTATACCCTTCCACGCTTATGGTGGACAAAATGATTCAGAAAAGGGGGTGGTGATGAACAGAGTGTCTGAATTAAGCAGACCACTCTTACCCAATCCAAAGATCAGGGCTTGATCTATCACCTTTTTTTAGCTCACTGCACCATCCCAGCTCAGAACCTGGCTACATGCAAATTAGTCTGCTCCTGTCCTAGTGCATGATGGGAACAGGGCAAACCAAACTACCAAGCCAATTCTTATACTGGGAAGGAAACAAGCTTCCGGGGACCGGTTTCTGGCATTTCAGCCGTCGTCGGCCCGGCTTGCTTGAATCCTGATGGTGCAATGAGCAAGGGACTCACATCTGAGTATACCCTTCCACGCTTATGGTGGACAAAATGATTCAGAAAAGGGGGTGGTGATGAACAGAGTGTCTGAATTAAGCAGACCACTCTTACCCAGTCAAAAGATCAGGGCTTGATCCATCACCGTTTTTTAGCTCACTGCACCATCGCAGCTCAGAACCTGGCTACATGCAAATTAGTCTGCTCCTGTCCTAGTGCATGATGGGAACAGGGCAAACCAAACTACCAAGCCAATTCTTATACTGGGAAGGAAACAAGCTTCCGGGGACCGGTTTCTGGCATTTCAGCCGTCGTCGGCCCGGCTTGCTTGAATCCTGATGGTGCAATGAGCAAGGGACTCACATCTGAGTATACCCCACCACCCCCTTTTCTGAATTGTTTTGGCCACTATAGGTGTGGCAGGGTATACTCAGACATGAGTCCCTTGCTCACTGCTCCATCAGGATTCAAGCAAGCCGGGCCGACGACGGCTGAAATGCCAGAAACTGGTCCCCGGAAGCTTGCCTCCTTTCTGGTGAAGAATTGGCTTGGTAGTTTGGTCTGCCCTGTTCCCATGATGCACTGGGCCAGGGACAAACTAATTTGCATATAGCCAGGTTCTGAGCTGGGATGGGGCAGTGAGCTAAATAACGGTGATGGATCAAGCCCTGATCTTTGGACTGGGTAAGAGTGGTCTGCTTAATTCAGACACTCTGTTCATCACCACCCCCTTTTCTGAATTGTTTTTCTGTAATTGGACGGTGGGCAAGAACAACCTATCATGTTGGAAAGGCAACCCTTGTCTCACTGTTCTTTCTTGTTTTCCAGCTGCCCAGCTACTCCAACCCCCAGGGACTGGATGTGACTTTATCACTTCTAAGAATTGATCGTTTCTCACTACACACACCACCTTAGTTGCTGGAATGATGGCCTGAGTGTCCTCAATCTTGGGCATAGCTGGCATGATTTGTCTGGACAACGCATCTGCCTTGCGGTTTTCGCAACCAGGCCTGAATGTGACCACAAAGTCATATTCCGCAAAGAACAACATCCAGCGCATTTGTCTTTGTGTAAGATGCCTTGCAGAAGCCATATATTGTAGATTCCGATGGTCAGTGTACACCGTGATGACATGACGGGACCCCCACAAATACTGTCTCCACTCCTGAAATGCTCTCTTGATGGAGAGGAGTTCTTTCTCCGCTATTGTGTAGTTGAGTTCGGCTGGACTCAATTTCTTGGATAGATAGGCTACCGGGTGGAGCTGGCCTGTACCTGGGTCTCTTTGTGATAGCACCGCCCCTATGGCCTCATCAGAAGCATCCGCTTCTACCACAAATGGATGTTCTAGGTGTGGATGGGAAAGCACCGGAGCCGTGATGAACGAGGTTTTTAGACTTCCAAATGCCTCTTCCGCCTCCTTAGTCCATACAAAAGGAACCCCCTTCCTCAGTAGCTTAGTGATGGGAACTGCTATCTGTGAGAAATGTAGAATGAAGCTGCGATAGTAGTTAGCGAAGCCCAGAAAACTCTGGACCTCTCTAACGTTTTTAGGGGTAGGCCATTCCTGAACCGCTACCACCTTGCGCTCCGACATCTGTAACCCTTTTGGGCTAAGCATCACCCCCAGGAATTCTACTTTAGTCACTCCAAATTCACATTTGCTCAGTTTCACATACAGTTGGTGCTCTCTCAATTTGTCCAACACTTTACACACCTGCTCCGTGTGACTAGACACCTCCATAGAGTAAATCAAGATGTCGTCGATATAGACAACAACAAAAAGGTCTATGTACTCCTTCAAAACATCGTTTATAAAAAACTGGAAGGCCGCAGGGGCATTACATAGTCCAAAGGGCATGACCAGATATTCATACAGGCCATACCGCGTCTTGAAAGCAGTTTTCCACTCATCCCCCTCACGGACCCTGACCAAGTGATAAGCACCCCGCAAGTCTAAGCGGGTATAGAACTTTGCTTCCCTCACTTGATCAAGCAGAACTGGTATGAGGGGGAGAGGGTATCTGTTACGGATGGTGTTTTTATTCAAGACGCGGTAGTCTACACACGCCCTCAAATCCCCATTGGCCTTCGCTATGAAAAATAAAGGAGAGGCTGCAGGAGAGCGGGACGGCCTAATGAACCCTATGCTCACATGATGGTCCCAGTACTCTTTCAAATGGGAGGTCTTGGGAACAGATAGGGCATACACTCTGCACGAGGGAATAATGGCACCATCCACCAGGTCTATTCGGCAGTCCTACTCCCTGTGAGGGGGCAATGTTTCGGCTTTGCTTTTGCTGAATAAGTCATGATAAGACGCGTACTCCACCGGGAGTACGACCTCCTTCTCAGCGGCTGTGGCCACTAAAAAAGGACTGGCTAACACCGCCACTTGTGAAAACACACAAGGAATAATATGTTCCTGACAATATTCTGGCAAAAACCGTACAGTTTTAGCTTTCCAATCAATGGAGGGTTTGTGGTAACTCAACCATGGCATCCCCAGTATTAGCTCATATTGCGGTGCATCTATGATATTCAGTTCCAACACCTCCTCGTGTCTCTCCTCCTGTACCTCAATAGACACCACCACTTCCCCCGTCTTTTCAGTTATGAGCCCTGATTTGATAGGCTGACCATCTACGGCTAAAACCTCTTCTGGGTTTCCCTGGGCACTCTGGGTAAAGCCAAACGGGACACCAATCCATCATCGATAAAATTACCAGTAGCCCCTGAATCGAGCATCACTAGCAGTTGATGGGACTTCTGCTCGCATTCCAATACCATGGTGAGCACCAAATGAGACTCCGTCTCCCCTATCCCTCTTGTGGACAAAGAAGTAAGCTTCCAGCCCTCAGACCCCTCTTCTCTCTGCTGTACAGCAGCGCTATTCCCTGACTCTGGTACTGTTGAAGAGACTGCCACTCTCTTATTTCTATTCCAATTAGTTGGACCCTTAGGATTCGCAGGACATTCCCTAACATAGTGGCCCTTCTTGCCACAGTACATGCATAACCCTTGTACTCGCCGGCTTTCTCTCTCTTCTCTAGACAAAGGTGCTCTAAGAGCGCCTATTTCCATGGGCTCAGACCCTGTTTCAGCGGGGGTCGCCTCTTACGGGGGAAGCAATCAAATCTGAAAGAGCTTCTCTCCCACTTCCTCCTGTCTCCTCCTCTCTCTGCCATTCGACTATCTAGTCTGAGCGCCAAATTGACCATGTCCGCACACGTGGAGGGTTGAGGATCAATCTGAGCCACCACATCCTTCAATTCGTCTCGTAACCCTTGATAAAAGAGAGACATGCGCTTCTCTTCTGGCCACTCAGTTTCAGCTATCAAGCGATTAAAAGCAGTAAGATACGTGATCAGCTCCCCTTTTCCCTGCTTTAGCCCTAGTAATTCTTTATCAGCGCTAAAAGTAGTAGCTCTACGATCAAAAACACGTTCAAACTCAGTTATGAACGCCGACCAATCCAACAATATGGCGTCATTATTTTTTACCAAGGGCACTGCCCAGTTTGCCGCATCCCCCACTAAATAGGATATGGCAAAGGCAACACGGGAATGATTAGTCGGGAATGAGGCAGGTTTGCAACAGAAGTGGAGTAACACCTGCGTAAGAAAAACCTGAATTTTACGGGGGTCTCCAGCATAACGTTCAGGGTTGGCCAAGGGGATGGGGGTGGGACTGTGACTTGGATTTGTGAAGAGCCAGCCGAAGCATTAAAGGGGGTTTTTGAGAGCTGTTCTACCCTATCCTTCAAGGCTGCTGTCTCAGCCTTGGAGGTTGCCATTTCCTGCTGGACTTAAACCAGTGCATGTAACACATCCTCCATGGACTCCATAATTGCTACAACTGGACCAGGCAGAATGTGATTCTTGGGTGCGTGATTCTGTCAGGATGCACTCCGCAGCGACCTATCGCAGCAATAATGGCTCTACCTCCTGACCTCCCCAACACCCTGATAATAATTACACAGGGTGTTCGAGTGATCGGGCGAGGGAAAATAAAGAAAAAACAGGGAGGGACGGAAGGGAACAGCAGGGAAGGGATAGCTGAAAAAGAAAACACACCACTGTTAAACTTCACATATGAAATCCTACTCTCATTTCATTCTCGCTAACGCCTCTCTATTCACCTGGTTTAGTTTATTCAAAAGATGCCCTCCTGCTGCAGTAGACATCTACACACTCATAACAATATGTGATCCTGATCCCTGATGATAGAAAACACAAGTTATTCCTCAAACTCATACATATGTGTGTAATACTAATGGGAGCATAGAAAAACTGGAACATTAACGCACCCCCTTGTATTGTGTTCATACAGTGTAGAAAATCCTTTGCAAATATTCCCTTGAAAGTTAGGGAACCTTTTCCTTTATCCTTTCCGAAAAACAAGTACATCCAAAATCAAATGGAAAAGGGTTCCTTCACCCAATCCGGTAAACATCCAAGTAAGTAAATATCAAACGGTAAGATGTAGCCTCCTACTACTATCTTCCGTTGCAAAGTTCAGATAAGGAGTCTTCAAGCAGAGAAGGAAAACAAACAACCAGCAACCAGTCTCCAAACACGGTAAAGTGTAGAGCCTTCTACCACTTTCCGCTTTGGCACTTGTAAATGAAACAACTCCAAAACTCCCCACAACTATGGGGGACTTCATAGCGGTAACGCGCAGCCAAGCCACGGCGCTCCGCTCTCTTATCAAAACAGCAATTGTACTTCAATATGTAAGAGCTCACAGTAACTCAGCGTTTACTCACGCTTAGGACGAATCAGGATTCTTCCACACAGAATCACCAGAACTGCCTGCACGCCAGCCGGCAATGCAGGACGTCGAAACCAAAGACCCGGAAGCAAGGGTCTAGAGGAAAGGTGCTAGGCAAGCACCTCGCTCGAAGCCCCGAGCGGGAACAAGGAATGAAGCAGGGGAATACTCCGGGACAGAAAAGGGGCAGAGAGCAGCAAAGAGTCCTTCCTCCACACACAGGAACTTCCGGAAAACAGGTACAAGACAAAATCACGCACAAGGACTCCTGATCCCGCCCCTATATATATAGGACAAGGAACCACACTGTGCATTGTGGGGGATGTAGTGTTAATGATCAGGTAGGCGCCGCTACGTGATCCTGACAGACATAAAAACTCAGCCCTGATTAAGGCCATTAAAGGCAAGTCACAACCTTCGATACAGTGTGCTAGGAAAGAGTACAAGCAGGCTATAACAAATGCAAAAAAGGAGTGGGAACATGAGTATTGGCAAACCCTAAAAGAGGCTAGCTCTAGCAAGGATATCAGGTGCTTCTGGGACACTATAAGAGCTAGAAATAGACCAGATAGCGACCTTGTCACATGCAGCATCACTAGCCAAACTTGGTTTGACCACTTCTCAAAACTATATACCAGTCAGCATGGGACTAGTGCCCTATCCATATCCAACTTTCACGCTTTGGAAGGTGACCCAAACGAGTCCCCCTTCACAATTATGGAGGTGGAGTACGCAATCAGTACCATTGTGCCCCAAAAAGCATCTGGCCTAGATGGCATTCCTGGGGACTTGCTTCGTTCGGACAAACTGAAATGGGGGAAGTTCATTCACTCCTTGCTTACTGCAATCTACAAAGGGCCTGCCATTCCTCAGTCCTGGAAAGGGGCCGAGGTTGTGCCGATTTTTAAAAAGGGGATGAGGGATGACCCCTCTAATTACCGGCCCATAAGCTTGTTAGACGGTATACAACCTTTACCACGCAACTTTTACCACGACCTACCTTTACCATGCAACTTTTACAACGCAGGACCCTTTACCACGCATACCATTACAACGCTGGTATTTACAACGCAGGTACCTTTACAACGCATACCATTACAACGTAAGTATTGGTAAGTATATAATTTTATTTAAAATATTTTAGGTTTGGGTTTTGGGTAAATGGGTATTTTTAGGGTTCAGGGTCAGTTTTCAGTTTTTGGGTAAATGGGTATTTTTAGGGTTCAGGGTCAGTTTTCAGTTTTTGGGTAAATGGGTATTTTTAGGGTTCAGGGTCAGTTTTCAGTTTTTGGGGTACAGGGGTATTTTTAGGGTTCAGGGTCAGTTTTCAGTTTTTGGGGTACAGGGGTATTTTTAGGGTTCAGGGTCAGTTTTCAGTTTTTGGGGTACAGGGGTATTTGTAGGGTTCAGGGCTGGGTTTGGGTTTTGGGTTCAGGGGTATTTTTAGGTTTTAGGGCTGGGTTTGGGTTTTGGGGTACAGGGGTATTTTTAACATATATATTTAAAAATTAATAAATAAATATTAATATAAATAATTAAATATTAAAATAATAATTTATTAATTTAAAAAAATATTATTAATAATTAAATTATTTTACCATATTATTTACTTACCTATACTTACGTTGTAATGGTATGCGTTGTAATAGTACCTGCGTTGTAAATACCAGCGTTGTAATGGTATGCGTGGTAAAGGGTCCTGCGTTGTAAAAAATGCGTGGTAATGGTCTGCGTGGTAAAAGAACGCGTGGTAACGTCATATATCCTTGTTAGACACAACCCAGAAGGTAATTGGTAAGGTGCTGTTGGAGAGAATACTACAATGGATCGAAGACAATGAAATTCTCTCCGATTTCCAAGCGGGGTTCAGGGCCGGGACGGGCACAATAGAGCAAGCGTTTAGGTTAATGCTAATTTACTGGAAGGTGGTGGTCATAGGCAAGGGCAGTCTTTATCTCGCTTTTATCGACCTAAAGACTGCCTTTGACCTCGTGCCCAGGGAGACTCTTTGGGGAGTACTTGCCGACATGGGGCTCCCTTGTTACATCCTCTCCATGTTGGTCAGGTTCCACGAAGATAATTTTGCCCAAGTAAGATGGGGTACAGAGGGCGAAAAAACCAACAGAATCCCAGTAGAGAGAGGGGTCCGCCAGGGATGTGTTCTTGCTCCCACCCTCTTTTCATTATATGTTAATGGTACGGTTGAGCATCTGCTAAAAGATCCTTCAGATGAACCATCCCTGGCGGGCGATCGAATACCTACCCTCCTATTTACGGACGACACGCTCTTGTTGTCCAAATCCCCTATGGGCCTTCAAAATCTCCTCGACAACTTCCAGATCTTTTGCTCAGAGCGGGGCTTAGTAATTAACACTGATAAAACAAAATATCTGGTGATGAATCCCCCAAAAAAACTTGCCGGTGTCCCTACCCTGAATCTTGTGCCTTTGGAAAGGGTTACTGTGTTCGACTATTTGGGCATACGAATATCACATACTAAGCAGTGGACCCCACACCTTTGTAAAATGCTGCTAACCCATAAGAGGGTAGCTGGGGCATTGCTTAAGGAGCAGCGTTCCTGCTCAATAAGGCCAATAGCCCCAGTCATTGACATCTACAAGGCTTGGGGAGTTAGCGCTGCTCTTTATGGGGCAGAATTATGGGGTACCAATAGTATAGATGAGTTGACGAGGTCCGAAAACAAATTTTATAGGGCCCTTATGTCACTTCCCCAGAGCACCCCATTGATACCACGTATCCTGGACCTGGGTTGTCGCCCCATTAGCGGTCTGGCAAAACTGCGGCCGTTGCTCTTATGGGCTTGGCTGTGGCGAGTACCGGAATTGGCCAAATATGCTAAAGAGCTATCCGAAGTCATGTCATTGCCCGGATGGCACAAAGTAAAGTGGCTAAAAGATTTAAAAGCCTTGCTCGGCAATTTGGGTTTAAGTGAGGCATGGGTTGGGTTGGCAGGTCCTCTCCCCCGAAAGCAACTCTAAAGAGCCCGTACTGGAATTGGGTTGCGCTTCGAACCAGTACTAACCATGATCTGGGCAGGCTTACGGATGATTTTCTGAAGTTTAAGGATCTGCCGATCCGGGAACTCTACTTGGATATCATCTGGAAATCATTTGATAGGGCCCACTACTTCAGATTCAGGGTCGGGGCTCTCCCTGTGCGAGCCCTGATAGCTCCCTGGAAACCCCCGACCCAGACAATAGTATTTTGCCCCATCTGCCCAACTAGGCCAGAAACTATAGCGCATTTCATGTTAGAGTGTCCGGAGTACACGCACCCAAGAAACAGGTGGCTTAAACTATTGTGTCGGTTGTTAGGCACTAGGTCCCACAATGAGGCGTTGCGTGTCTTAACGGCAGACTCACAGCCACTGTATGCTTGTGGTCTGTCAAAATTTTTAGCTTGGGCATGGCACATCAGAAGCAAAAGGCTTAAATGAAATGTTTAATCAGATTTTAAACCAATTCCTTGAAATGTTTTTTATCTTGTAAATATTGAATGTAAAATTGGTGTAAATAGATTATTTCATGTTTTTATTCTAAAACTGTGTTCTTAATGTGAAGCGCTTATGATAAGTTTTTATCGAAATAAAGCCTTTTGACTTGACTTGACATTGGTCTAATAAGGAGACGGGTGGGTAAGGATCCTTGGAATTTACTGAAGTACTAAGTAGCCAACCATTTTGAACAGCATGTGATGTCCCAAACTCATATAAAGGGCATACGAGGCCAGCTATGGACTACGAATCTCTCTGATACCAACTTGACAGTTGCTCCATGTTTCTGGTCTAACCATTTCCTAATTAAATTCATTCCTATTGACTTGGCCATTTCTATGCCCCAGGCCAGCTCTAGAATAATAGCTAGGAATTGGATTCATATTAACACAAATAAATGTCATTGGCCTCCACTCTGCCTATAAAACAGAATAATATTGATCATCTCGAGAAAAATATCACAGCTTGGCTAGTAGATGCGAGCAATTTGCATACCCCTCTATGGAAGTTGTGTTTGCCAGGCATTGTGATGCCCAGAAAAGGATCTTGGGTGATCTGGCTAAACTAGTCCTTCACCGGACCGAATGTAACTGGCAAAGAAACTACTCAGCAGATAAGAGAGAGACTTATGTGACCCAGCTCAAACAATATAAAAACTATCTTACAAGGGAAAGCTAATGTTCACTCTTGAAAATCCAAGGACTTATTTGGTCCAATCTATCCATTCCCAACAGAGTGACTGTAAAAGAATCTCCTACTCAAGCCTTCTGCGAAGTACTCAATATTTGTTTTGTCCAACAAATTAAAGGAATCACAGTCAGTATCCCTTCAAGTTCCCCTCCTGAAAACTCATGCGTTGTTACTAAGTACCCCTATTCCTTAGTTGAACTGCCTATAATCAGTAAGGCACATTTTATCAACCTCCTAGCAAAAGTAAAATCCGGCTCTCCCTCTGATATCTGTCCTCCACAAGTGCTAAAAGAAATGTTCTCTCAGTTTCCTGATCCTGCCTTATCCCTATTACATGACTCCCTAACTCGAGGCTTAGATCCCAGTTCCTTTAAAGAAGCAACATTGGTTCCACTTAATAAACTCTCCATGAATCCTCAAGTAGGAGCAGTAGTGCCATCCCGTTTTCTCCAGCTCCGGATGATTCAGAAAGTCGGCAGATTCCTCACCCTTGAAGCTCTCATCCAAGTTATTCGCACTTTAGTGATCTCACAAATAGATTATACAAACTCACCATACCTTGGTCTCCCGGACTACCTTTCTAAGAGACTGCAATTGGCACTAAACCAGGCGGCCAGACTGATCTACCGGCAACCTCGGAGGTGTCATATTAACCCCTTGATTAAGAAATTACACTGGTTGCCGGTGAAACAGTGCATGGCCTTTAAGACTGGATGTATCATCTGCAAGTCCCTTTATGGCAATAGCCCTGAGTGTATTTCCTCCCAAATCCAAAAGTAAACTCACCCCCGTAACATGAGGTCATCCCATCTGAGCCTTCTGGCCATCCCTCTCTCTAAGAAGAAGAGACTAGGAGGTTCTAGATTCTCTGTATTGGCCCTTCCGCTCTGGAATTCCCTTCCACTCAACATCAAACTGACTGTTGATTATCTGAGATTCATGCAACTCATGAAGACCTGGCTTTTCACACAAGCATACCATTAACATCTTGCATCATAGCCCTATTGCTATAATTAAGCACCATGAAACCGACTGGTGAACAAGCACTGTATAAATAATTTTAAAATAACGTAAAATAAGCCCCCCCACTCCAACGTGACATCTTTGAGGTGGATGGACTGCCCACTCAATGCCCCTTCCTGGGGAGGTTCCCCTGGCAGTGTTTTGGCAGGTAAGTTACGTGGCACATCACTGTGCTGGTCCACAAGAAGACACATTTGGACTGGCCGTTGGCCTGTTTTGCTACCATTCCCCAAGTTATGGGATAATAAAAACATGTGTTTGTTTATGAAGAAAGTTGTCCTACCAATCCTTCTTTTGCTATTTAATGTTCATGTATACTTGGGGATCTGTGACTATTGTTGTGCTTCTTTGGCCCTGGTTGCTGTGCAATTTGGAGGGCATTGTATATTATGGCCTTGCAAACAGAACAGTGTGGGAGTCACACACAGGACAAGAGGACAGGTTCAATGGATAGACAGCTGGGATGGTTTTATGTTTAGGCCTGGCATTTGATTGTATTGCTTATCACGTGGTAAATATTTCTGGTTGTTTTCATCAATGTGGAAATCATTAAAGTTGAAGTTCTCCCAATGTTGTATATTGTATATGTGTATGATGTGTGGAAACTAGCGTATTTCTTTCACTACATCTGGGGATGGTTATTTGCGTTGGTATTTTGGATTTACTTTTTGGAAATGGTTCATTAGTGTGTGTGTACCTTACACCTAGTTGATATTTCAGCAAAAAATGCAGTTACCGCTGTGTTTGGTTTTATACTTCAACATTACATGTTAGACACATCTGCATGACACTTGGCTATGCGATGGGTTGTTCCTAATGTACTTCACTCCACAGGTACTGGGAGCATGAAGTTTAGAAGCTGCTCGACCCAAAGCATCAAGAAACACCTCTCCTTTTGTGGATTTGATGTAGCAGCCGCTAGTGTCAGAGGTGACAACAGAGAATTAAGGCTCAGGCTTCTGGAGGCTACTTCGAATATGCACCTACAGACTGTGCAACACAGATTGAACACTGACCAGGAACTTCTCTACTTCCTTGGTGATTAAACATCCAACACTGCAAAAACTGTTTCCTGTTCTCGTGCAAATGACTGGTCACAACAGGATATCAAACCTGACCTCGTTATAATGGTGCAGCTGGCCGTACTACTGCTTACTGTATTACTTGTTGTGATACGATGTACATGGAGTATGAACTTGCATACCGGGATACTTATCCATTTCATGTTGATTTAACACCCACTCCCTGGTAGCAACAGCTCATCAGATCTGATCTGGGCATGGCCTTCCAACTGTCCTTGTAACCACCTTCTATTTTTGTTTGTTCTGTTTGAGATGTTCATGAGTTTTGGAAGTGTATACCCCGTACTCCCATCCAGCCAATTCTATCTAAATACTCACTCCCACTAATTCCTTAGTCACCACTCATTACTTCATAATCATGAGCCTCAACTAATAAAACCCCCATTTTCTCTTCCCCTTTCTTTCTCTATCTATCACTCCTCAAATATCTTTCCCTTGTATGGTACACATATTTCCATTTGGTGCTCCTTTCCTTTATCGTGCACTTTGCAAGGTGCGTCAACCATCCTTGAACGCCATCGAGCAGCCAATCATTCCTCATATCAACTACGTGACTACCTGCTCCCTTCATACAGTGGCCTCTACGTGGCTCCCCAATTCCGGTTTTGAGTTTCACACTACAGGTAGCGGTTTAGTTGTTTTCTCACTTGACTGACATAACTACGACATCACTGACATCCGCTCACTTCTACATCCGCACAGTGATACGGCACAGTGTTACTCCTCACCTCTTCTCATCAATAGGGTAAGTTCCTGTCTCCCACAGAGATAGCGCAAGGTCTAGCTCCATGCTGTTTCCATTAGACCCCTTATTTACCAACATAATTCCTTTTCCATAGACTTCCCGCGGTTTAGGCTTACCCGCCTCTCCTGAGCTGATCACTAGACAGTTTTCTTTCACTCAACACTGGTAAGCTCTGACTTGTCTTTTTGCTTACTCCTCTGCTCCCGCACCTCCAGTCTTCTTTCCACCACCCAACCCTGATAATTCCTGTCTCTTTCAGCTTTCCACATCCCTTGATGGATCTCTAGGATTGCGTGCGCCTGCACTTTACGTAAGTGATCCTTCTTTCATATGCCCTCCTCTTCCCTCCTTCAATTTTGATTCCATATTGATGCTCCGCTGTCCCTCCCGCTCTCAGGTCTGTGCACCCAGTAAGGATATTGGCCATCCTCATTCTCATCATACCTCACGTAACTACCCAGCCGGGTTGGAATTATCTCTTCACTTTTACCTTGCCACACTAATATTCATTCATTATGGCTCCTTGCGCACTGAGATAAGTATCTGAGTTTCTTATTTCGACATCCCCTTTTTGTGCTCATACTTACCCAGGTTCTTCTATTTCTCCTTTGTTTCCTTCATAGTTTTTCTCCACCCACTTCACAACTCTGCTTAGGTACCTTCCCATCATACCTGTTCCGTTCTTACTACCAGTGTGTCACGATCTTGGTTCCAGCCAAAGTGTTGCATTCCATCCCCCCATCGCGCCCTGGACCATCGCTTTCCACCACTCTCACCCCATTCTCCACTTTACTTTCCTTGGCATCTTCACGCTGTAGGTTTTTTAAGTCTCATTTCCCACTGATCGTACATGTCCTTTTGTACTTCCTCCATTCTTGTCATCTACCTAACCTCAACTCCGGTTTACATCCCTTCAATACATTCAATACACAATATGATTGTTTGCATTTAGGTTCTCATGAGCGCGATTTGATACTTGTACACTATTTCCTGGTTGTCACCACCACAACATCATTCACCATGTACCAGGATCATGTCACCTCTTCTTTTTAAGATCTGTACTCCACGGCGTCACATATTTGTAGTATTTTAACTCTCACAGTCATCCTCCTCACTTCTTACTTAGGATTTCCACGCAATTACGGTGTTGTACCTCCACATGACCAGCCGTCATGTTGGATCTGCCTGGCACCCACTAACGGTAAACATCGTTTACAATGCGGCGTTTACACTGCACGACCTTTACCACGCTGCCATTACAACGCAAGTCATTACTACGACTAGCGCTGGATGGCGCTCTTGGTTAAGGAATATTGTGATTTTGTATTCCAACACCTTCCCTACTGTTACGTGGGCTGGAGTTGGAATAGAAAATTATAATAATCCTCAATCCGCGCCCTCCAACGCAAGTCGTTGTAACGACTTGCGTTGTAAAATCCGTGATGTAAAGTACAGCGATCGCGTTGTACTATCATACATCCCCCACTAACTCGAGATGTTTCAGTAGTTCATTTTCATTCATTGTTTTTTATCCCTCCTCAGCCCTGAAGAAGTCAAGGGATAACTCCCTAATGTGACGAAACACGTGTTGGCTGGTTGCTTTTTCGTTGTTTCATTTATTAAATACATTTACAATCATCATTCTGGTGTGGACCACAGATTCTGTCCGAATACGGGACCTTTCATAACTAGATATTGATCCCAATTACATGTGCCCGGGACATTGTCTCTCATTTGAACTTGTGGGTTTCTGGACTCACATATTCACAGGCGTTTCAAGGTGTTTTTCCCCCGACCTGGTAGCACCAAACATACACGTAGCATAGCTAACACACGCATAATAAGCTTGAGCGCCATTCTTCCTGTCAACACTAAAAAACCTCAAATCAATACAGTACCAAAGGGTCTCAGGAAGGGCAGCCGCGGCGTTTTCTACATTTACTACACATAAGCCTCAGATTAGGTTATGGATAGAGATAAGGTTGCATCAGAATGATTTGATAATTTATTGAAAGGGATTCTGATTAGCTCATCATCCACTAGTGGAAACCCGCCACGTAAAGAAGATCTCAAAGACTTGAGACTGAAGAAAACTGAGAACTCGAGGTGGTGTGATAGTGCCACCTTGAAACAATACTTGAGACTTAACAGAGTCCACATTTGATGACCTGTATGACAATTTACAAGGCAAATGGGAGGAAACTCTCACTTATAATTCAAATACACTCATCAATATATTGATAGAGAACGCGGAACGTAAAGTAGCAAAACTTCAAATCGAAATATCCAATTTAGAGAAAGAGATTGCTGATTTAGATCTAAAAGAAGTCGCTGAAAAAAATTATGTCATCCTCAGCGAGATTCTGACCAGACAGCAGAGTGAGATTAAAGACAGAAAAACCAGACAACTGAGGAGGGACGAAGCAGACTACGAAGAGGGATGTGTTTCACCTTTGCGAGAAACTACGACCATTTAGTACAGACCGGACCTCAGGGAGATAGAGCAACTAGAACAGACAGACACTCTGTATCATCCAGCTCCACCTCCCTCAAAACCATTCACACTAGTGATAGTGAATCCGATAACCAGTTAAACAGTTCAACTAGACCAGGCCTGACAAAATGTTCTTTTTTATGAGAGGTCCAGACAATACGAAGAGAAAACAGAATGCAACAGAGCCAAGGAACCCAAGACAGAAAACCGGTAGTCCCGCTTCGTGAGCATTGTCACCAAACCTGGCTGCTGACGCTCCCGGAGGAGCTTGACACCCCCTGCCTGTCTGGCGATCAACTGGGGAGGGCTCACTCTGCACGCCGCACGGGACTCTATTTTCCAGGAGCCCGTGCGTGATTTCACCAGTGTGGAGGCACGCCCACCGGCCCACCGGCGCTTTAAGAAACCTCGCCGGACCCGCTGGCGCGGGTCCCGCTTCGTGAGCATTGTCTCACCACCAAACCTGGCTGCTGACGCTCCCGGAGGAGCTTGACACCCCCTGCCTGTCTGGCGATCAACTGGGGAGGGCTCACTCTGCACGCCGCACGGGACTCCATTGTCCAGGAGCCCGTGCGTGATTTCACCAGTGTGGAGGCACGCCCACCGGCCCACCGGTGCTTTAAGAAACCTCGCCGGACCCGCTGGCGTGGGTCCAGCTTCGTGAGCATTGTCTCACCACCAAACCTGGCTGCTGACGCTCCCGGAGGAGCTTGACACCCCCTGCCTCTCTGGCGATCAACTGGGGAGGGCTCACTCTGCACGCCGCACGGGACTCCATTGTCCAGGAGCCCGTGCGTGATTTCACCAGTGTGGAGGCACGCCCACTGGCCCACCGGCTTCCAACATCAGCAACCGGTTCTCGCAGCGCGGGACGCGCGCGGGACAAAGCCCGGACAAAGGGCGGGCCGCCTACGGCCGTCATTGGCAGGAAAAGGCAGGGCAGGGCCTCATCATTAACATCTGACATTTGGGGCCCTTGTGCAAAGAAGGCGCATAAAGACTAAGCAAGGTGAGGGCAGGCCCGAGCAAATCTGTATAGATTGAGTGTAACACAAAGACCTGCATTGTCTTACCAGACAGATGGGGAAACGTAAATCCATGGAGGTGGGGGGAGGAGATGGTAAACCCCCTAACCAGCGGAAGGGAAAAAAGCCGAGAAAGTCTTCTAGCCACCCAGTAGCAAGTGTTATGGATCGAATCAATGACCTTGTCGATGATTGTAGAGAGATTCTAGAAAATGACCACGGCCAGGGTAATGGGGACATTGTAAGTGAAAAGGGTGGGGACGCAATAAGGGTAGTAGATGCTACTAATGACTTACCCACTATACCAGCTATGTTCCGCGCAAAGAGAAAATTAAAAGCTAATAACCAGGCAGACAATGGGGATTGTCTAATTATTCAGAGTAAGGCCCGAGCGAAAAAGACCAGGATCTAGCTGTTAGTAATATGGGTGAGGGCTCATTAACCATTACGGTCCCCCAGATACCCTGCCATAATAGGTTTACGGTCCTGGCTGATATTCATAGTGGGCCCTCTGACCCCCAGACGCTATCAGATACAGGATCTGTCCCTATTGGAGAGCAGATAGATACGCTAGCTACTAGGTTAATTAACAGCAGTACTGGGGTGTAGTGGTCACTGAAGAAGTTACTAATTTAATAAATCTTATAATACTTCTTTGTGACGAAATAGATTCATTAAAGTCCCTAGTACAAAACCTAACAACACTAGTTAGGGCTGAACACTCAGGAGAGAGAAAAACAAAACCAAATGCTTTATCTAGCTAAGCAAGGCCAATATCCACTAAAAACTAAGGTCCAGCGATCTCCGGCCATGGACAACCATAATAACCTACCTGTACCATCCATAGTCGATCCTAACAAGGCTTGTCATATTAGAAAGTCAACTATGAAAGAAGGACAAACCTCCAGTCATGCTGACTCTCCATGACCAGACAAGTAAACGCCGTCTCCTCGTCTTGCTTCAACATCCTGCGCATGCTACGCAAGATCTTCCGGTGGATCCCCACCGAGACGAGGAAGACGGTCACCCAGGCCCTCGTCACCAGCCGACTGGACTACGGCAACGCCCTTTACGCCGGAACCACCGCCAAGCTCCAGAAGAGACTCCAGCGGATCCAGAACGCCTCGGCCAGACTCATCCTCGACATCCCCCGACGCAGCCACATCTCCGGACACCTGAGAGATCTGCATTGGCTCCCGGTCAACAAGAGAATCACCTTCCGTCTCCTCACCCACGCGCACAAAGCCCTACACGACCAAGGCCCGAGCTACCTCAACAACCGGATCAACTTCTACACTCCCAAGCGCCTCCTCAGATCAACCAGCCACACCCTCGCCGCCGTCCCCCGCATCCGAAGAGCGACAACAGGAGGAAGGTCCTTCTCCTACCTGGCCGCCAAGACCTGGAACTCACTCCCGACCGACCTACGCCTGACCCAAGACCACCTCTCCTTCAGGAAGAAGCTCAAGACCTGGCTGTTCGAGCAGTAACGGCACCCCCCCCCAACCCAGCGCCTTGAGACCCTACGGGTGAGTAGTGCGCTCTATAAATGACCTGATTGATTGATTGATTGATGTAATAAGGAAAGCCCCAGTAATCCGTCAAAAGCCCGATTCAACATCAGTACAGCGACCCACACCCCTGAGATCAACAGAGCAGGATAAAAATGTGGGTGCTAGTGCTAGTAGACAGGAGGGCATAGGGGTTAGAGCAATTCAAAAAAGCTACTCTGGTAACAAAATATATATGACTAATGTCCCCAAATTGACCAACAGTAGAGCTGAGCTACCGGACTCCTTAACTAACAAAGCCATTCATTGGTTGTGGTATGTTAGAGGATGTCGCTCAGTAATAAGGGAAGATATCTTAGTGGCTAAAAGAATTAGCAGCCCATATCATAAATATGATTCTATCGAACTAACCTTGAAACATGCATCACTGGCTGAAAATCTTTTTGCCCTGGAATTTAGAACTAGTGCCCCCGCACCATCCTTGATCCAGCTAAGGAAATCTTGTCCCCAGCTACAGCCGCAAACTCCAAGGCCCATGGGACGAGCGTGTGAAAGCAACTTCTCTGGATTGGACAATAATGATTGACGTCCAATAAATAAGTTTGTAGAGATAGAAATTAATGGGCAGACTATAAATAAAGAGGGAAGTATGGGGCTTCCCTCGCCAGTGGGTGACCCATTAATGGGTGTTAGCCATTGTCGAAAAATTAAGCTAAAATCTGGGACAAATGGAGGGTCGATTCTATCTGTTGATTCGCATAATACAACTATGTGCAAAGAGGATATTGGGGTGTCTGAAACATCTACTTTACCCATTACTAGCGACATCACTGAGGCCTTTGGGGTAGATACAGGCAAATTAGTCTCTTGGAACTTAACGGGGCTAGGAACTAAGCAGTAATTCCAAGACTGGAAAGATTTTATAAATACCTTTGATCTGTGTATCTTCCAGGAGACCTGGCTCTGCGAAACCGCTTTTTCTGAGGGATACCTGAACTACTATATTCCAGCACTGAAGGGCGCTAAGGGTCGACCAATGGGTGGCCTTACTATTTGGGTGTGTCAGCGTTTAAAGCTGGGCATCAAGGTAGTTGACACTAGAAGTAGAGATATCCAACTTATCAGAATAAATCTGGGCCCTGCGGGCATGGTCGATATATACAACGTTTATGCCAGAGGTAACAGGAAAGGGAGGTCAGAGGTTTGTGCGGCCTTGGGCTCCCTTCTTGAGAACCATTCCCTGGAAAATAGTGTTGTGATAGCGGGCGATTTAAACAGGACCTTCGAGCCACTGGATATCCAACACGATTTTTCTGGAGATGAAGAGGATAGGCAATGGGGTATCCCAAAACTAAATCTGAAGCCAATCACTCGTTGGATGGAGGATATCATTGCTTTAAATGCCATTTGCTACGAAAACAGTCTGAGGGCAATGAATGGGAGGACCCAAAGTGATAAGGGAGGGGCCTACACGTTCGACAATGGAAGGCATAGGAGCAGAATAGATTATGTCTTATGCAGCCTTAATCTTTGGGGTCAGTGATTGACATGAAGGTTAGATCCAGAATAGAAAGTGATCATAACCCACTGTGTGTCGAGCATAAGTGGTGGTCCTCAACCAGTGCTACAATGTTAGGTACAGTAGATGAAGTCCCCTTGGTTGTCCCAACTAATGACATGCGTCGACTAAAATGGACAAGTGTCAAAACTAGCCAGCAGACTATTGACATTATTAATGCCCAGGTCGATGAGGCAGTAATATCCCTAGAACAATTAAATCTAATAGACCCTGGCAGTGACCTAGCGACTGCAATTCATGAAAATCTTTTTTCCAACATTAAGGTTTACTTTCAAAAACCACAAAAGAGAAGTAATGAGAGCAAACTAAAACAGGCTAGGTGGTATAATTCTGAGTGTAGGGCCTCTAGATTGGCTCTAGGAGCAGCGATCAAAGGAAGGGATTTGGCCTCTATCCGGTGTGCCCGCCTAGATTATAAAAAAGCATAGTCGAGGCTAAGAAATTGTGGATGAGATTCATTGACAAGAGCTAAGGGAGGCAAGTGACAAAAAAGACTCTAGGTTATTCTGGAACATCATAAAGTGGGGTAAAGGGGGTGTAGCGGAAAAAACCCAATAACAATGTATCCCAAGAGGACTGGGTAGAATATTTTAAACCCCAGTATGCAGCCCCGCTGCCTAACACTTTTTTGGTTAACCTTGGCCCTTCCAACTGTGAAGACAACCTATTTAGCAAAAGAGAAGTCATGATGGCCCTGAGTACTGTGGCGAGTGGTAGAGCCCCGGGATTGGACGGTGTTCCAGCGGACCTTTTCATTAGTGATAAGGAACGCTGGAGCAAATATATTCTTCTCCTCCTTAATGCAGTCGCCCAAGGTGCCAATATTCTGGTGTCATGGACAGGGGCAGTTATTATCCCTGTTTTCAAAAAAGGTGATAGATCTCTGCCAGGAAACTATAGGCCCATAAGCCTAATTGACACCATACAAAAGGTGATTGGTAGGGTGGTTGTAAATAGACTTTTGGAGTGGGTTGAGGAAAATAACGCTATATCACAATTCCAGGCTGGCTTTCGAAAATTGGTCAGCACGATGGATCAGGTCTTCCGCTTCACTTTGCTTCAGTGGAAAACTATGGTGCTGGGCAAGGGCAGCCTGTATGCAGCTTTCGTTGACTTGCGGGCTGCCTTTGACTTGGTCCCAAGGGCTAAGCTGTGGCAGGTGTTGAAGAGACTGGGCCTCCCTGTTGATCTTTTGACACTGTTAATGAGGCTCCATGAGGCAAACTTTGCGAAGATCCAGTGGGGAGGATATGGAATGGTCACCCCAGAATTCCCTGTCGAGCGAGGTGTTCGTCAAGGCTGCTCAATGGCTCCTACATTGTTCACGCTATATATTAATGGTGTTGTTGGCCGGATGCTGGCTGCTAATGTGGACGCTCCTTCGTTGGCTGGATCCAAAATACCAATTTTAATGTTTGCAGATGACACTTTGAATTTATCTAAAACCCCCAGTGGTTTACAGCACGCTTTATCTATTTTTGATCAATTCTGCAAGGACCATGGCTTGGAGATAAATGTGGCCAAAACTAAATTGATGGTTTTTAACTCTCGTCGTAACCGCAGTCCCCGAATTGCTATGAATGGCCGACATCTGGAGGTGGTAAACGCTTTTACATATTTGGGAATCCACCTATCTAATGATCTAAGATGGACCAAGCAGATTGACATTAGAACCGTGAGACATAAGCAAATAGGCATTAGGCTCTGAACATAGAAAATCCCTAACAAAACCGGTTAAACCAGCTTTACAAGTGTATGAGGCTAAAGCACTCGGATCAGCCCTTTATGGTGCAGAGCTATGGTGTTATGAGAACCTGCAACCATTACAGACTGCGGAAAACAAGTTCTTCAGACTCATTACTGGCCTTCCTAAAGGGTCTCCTTTGGTAGCACTTAAGTTTGATCTGGGTAGGAAGTCGGTAGTCGATCTTGCAAGGTTGCGTCCAGTATTGTACTGGCGCAGACTTTGGACAACACCTGAACTTTTACATTACGCTGAGGGGTTTAAGGATGTTATCAGAGCTGATGTTTTTCATAAAATAGGTTGGTTAAAAGAACTCCGAAACATGTTGGGCGCTCTTGGTCTAGATCCATTATGGGAAAGTCCCGAGAGTGCTTCTTTTCCAACAAAACAAGTCCTTAAAAAGATCTACTGGGACAGGGTGGCAGCACGAATCTGGAATGAAACCAACCCAGAGTCTATGGCGGGAAGATTCTTAGAAGCAAAGTCCCTCCCCAATTTTGAACTTTATTGGGACGTTATTACTAATCCAAGGGACAGGAGGTTGCTCTTCCAGATTAGAGCAGGTGCCATCCCATTGAGATCCCTGACTGGCAGGTGGGGCGGCCTATCAACTAAAATTGGTCCATCTTGTGGATTGCATAATGAAACTATTGAACATTTTTTATTTGTATGTAAATCATACGTGGAACCCAGACGTATTTGGCTAACTCCTATGTCCAAAAATCTAGGTACGACAAGTAGTGCGGTATCTTTAAGAATTATTCACACTAATTCATCATTGCCTATATTATTAGCCACTGCTAAATACCTGGGGTGGTCATGGTCCATTAGACAAAAACTTATAAGCAGACCGTTGTAAATAACGTGCTATACAAACATCTGCATTCCTAAGCTTTTTAAATATTTTTACAGTTTTATCTCATGTATTTTTAAATGTCTATAGTTCTATTTTTAAGAATCACAAATCAAGTTTAAGGGATTTTTATGTATGTATATGCTTTTATGTGTTTATCACGAATAAAGCAAATTTGACTTGACTTGACTTGAAAACCGGTAGAGGCAAAAGGGGAGGACACAGAGGACTACAAAAGGAAACTCAGGTCAGGGGAAGGGAAGAACAATTAGACCAGCCAGATTGGGGCATATAGGTGGTCAACCTTTCCTCCCAAACCCTTAACGTGAGATGATTTCATTACTTAGTAAGGGCTTGAGTTTCAACCTCCATGAACAAGGAGACACATGCAGACAAAAGACAGACCTCTTTAAATTTATTTTGGGCCTGAAAACCAAGAAACACTTCCCAGCCACCCAACCTACCTACAGGAGTATTAAAAAGATTTGCACGGACAACTCACTAGGAGTACAGAGCATAAGAGGCATCCAAGTCACACATCTATTCATGTCCCTCTAAGACTCTGATGACCCTCCCATGGACATGGATAATTTATTACATGATCTCGATATAGAGACCGACCTGATCCTCAACAATGGCCTTAAGACTAAAGTCCAGATGGACGCCTACTCTCCCAGGGGGCAACCCCATGGATATTTCACAATTTAGTCATGACCGACATAGACAAACATGAGAACCAAATTCTCAAAAGTAAAGGTAGAATTAAAGACAACCTGTGTAGAGAGCATCGCGCTGCCCTGAACACTCTAGGTTCTAACCCTGACATCATAATCAAGGAGGCAGACAAAGGGGGTAATGTTGTGGTGATGAACCGGACAGACTACCACAATGAGGTCTTGTCTCAATTACAGGACACCTCCTGTTATGAGAGTGTTACGTACAATCCCACGGGCACACTAATCACCAAGATCAACAAATGCTTATCTGATTGGCATACACTAGGCCTGATAGAAGAACAGGTATTACTTTATCTAACGGTACACAGACCTTCAGTCCCCTGCCTGTATACATTACCCAAGATACACAAGCCAGCACCATTTCCGACTCATAGACCCATAGTTTCTGGTATTGGCGATCCCACCGACAGACTCGCGCAATATGTAGACCTGTTGCTAGGCCACACGGTCAAGAATCTACCCTCTCACATACAAGATACCAAACACATCTTAAGTATCTTGGCTGATATACAATGGCAACCTGGCATGATTTTATCCACCTTAGACGTGATCTCTATACAACTCCATGGAACCAGAGTTAGGACTTAAAGCTGTCACCAGTCTACTACTTAACAGGCCTGCCACATTATGGCAACACACCAATATGCTCATCACCATGATGGACATTATTCTGAATAACAATTTCTTCATGTATGACAATAGTTGGTACAAACAAAACAAGGGTGTTGCCATGGGCTCCAAATTGTCCACGTCTTTTGCCAATCTCTACATGGGTGTCCCAGAATCAAATTGGATTTAGAGCACCAAAGTGGCTCCTTGGGTTGACTCCATAATCTACTGGGGACGATACATAGATGATTGTCTGTTATTATGGTCAGGGTCCCAGAGTGAATTGGATGGTATCTGTAGACACCTGAACTCCAACGACATGAACATGAGATTCACATGCGAGTTGAGCACATCCAGCATCACATTTCTTGATGTGTAACTCTAAATCAAGTCAGACACTCTCCATAGTTGACTTCACAGAAAGGCTACCTCATGTAATGCCATCTTACACGCGGGGAGCTCTAACCCTTCCCATCAAATATAGGCCATCCCTTATGAGGAGTTCGTCAGAGCCAGGAGGAATTGTAGTGAGGGACTGGAATTCCAAAAATGCGTGTCCAACATGAAACACAGATTCAGAGCTAGAGGTTACAATGCACAAATTATAACTAAAGCAGAGAAAAGAATATACAGCATAGAAAGTCCGGAGACACTGCAAGAGATAAAGAAAACCACAGAACAAGTGCAAACAGTGAGACTAATCACTGACTACAGTGACATGGGTCTAGCCATGAAGAAAAGCTTCACTGTGGCATTTTAGTATCAGACACATCCCTCAAAGGGATCATCCCAGCGAGACCACAAATCATCTCCAGACGGGGTAGAACACTGAGAACGAGAATGACTCCCAATATACCAGGTCCCCTCAGCAGGCAAACATGACTCACCGCCCACACTTTGGGATTCTTCAAATGGGGCTGCTGCGGCATCTGCATACTAGCCCAGAATGGGGTGAAGACTTTCACTGCCAACAACAAGGAGTACACAATCAGAAACATCAACTGCAACACAAGATTTGTTGTTTACATCCTCGAGTGCACATGCAAACGGTGGTAAATCAGAAGCACCATCAGACCAATGAAAGATCATATTGGGGAACTTGTCAGGGCACTCCAACATCAAGACAGCAGATACCCCATAGCAATACACACAATGAACTGCTCAAACCAAAGCATCAAGAAACGCCTCTCCTTTTTTGGCTTTGATGTGGCAGCTGCCAGTGTCAGAGGTTGTAACAGAGAATTAAGGCTCAGACGTCTGGAGGCTACTTGGATTATGCTCCTACAGATGGTGAAAGGCGGATTGAACACCGACCATGAGCTTCACTACTTCCTTGGTGATTGAATATCCAACATAGCAGAAACTGTTTCCTGTTCTCGTGAAAATGACTGGTCACAACAGTACATCAAACCTGACCTTGTTATAGTGGTGCAGCTGGCCGTACTATTGCTTACTGTATTGCTTGTTGTGATACAATGTATATGAAATATGAACTTTATACCTTGATACTTATCCTTTTCATATTGATTTAACTCCCACTCCCTGGTAGCAACAGCTCATCAGATCTGATCTCGGCATGGCGTTGTGACTGTCCGTGTAATCACATACTATTTTTGTTTGTTCTGATTGAGATGTTCATGAGTTTTGGAAGTGTATACCCCGTACTCCCATCCAGCCAATTATATCTGAATACCCACTCCCACTAATTCCTTAGTCACCTCTCATTGCGTCATGATCATGCACCTCAACTAATAACAGACCCATGGATTGAACACTGACCATGGGCTTCTCTACTTCCTTGGTGATTAAACATCCAACACTGCAAAAACTGTTTCCTGTTCTCGTGCAAATGACTGGTCACAACAGGATATCAAACCTGACCTCGTTATAATGGTGCAGCTGGCCGTACTACTGCTTACTGTATTACTTGTTGTGATACGATTTACATGGAGTATGAACTTGCATACCGGGATACTTATCCATTTCATGTTGTTTTAACACCCACTCCCTGGTAGCAACAGCTTATCAGATCTGATCTGGGCATGGCCTTCCAACTGTCCTTGTAACCAACTTCTATTTTTGTTTGTTCTGTTTGAGATGTTCATGAGTTTTGGAAGTGTATACCCCGTACTCCCATCCAGCCAATTCTATCTAAATACTCACTCCCACTAATTCCTTAGTCACCACTCATTACTTCATAATCATGAGCCTCAACTAATAAAAACCCCATTTTCTCTTCCCCTTTCAATCTCTATCTATCACTCCTCAAATATCTTTCCCTTGTATGGTACACATATTTCCATTTGGTGCTCCTTTCCTTTTTCTTGCAGTTTCCAAGGTGCATCAACCATCCTTGAACGCCAACTAGTGGCCAATCGGCCCCCATTCCTCTTATCAAGTACGTGAATACCCGCTCCCTTCATGCAGCGGCCTCTACGTGCCTTTCAACTTCTGGTTTAGAGTTTCACACTACCGATAGTGGTCTAACTGTTTTCTCACGTGACTGACATAAATATGACATCACTGACGTCCGCTCGCTGCCAGATCCGGACAGCGATACAGCACCAGTGTTACTCCTCACCTCTGCTCATCCATAGGGTAAGTTCCTGTCGCGCACAGTGCTGGCACAAGTTCTTGCTCCATGCTATCTCCATTAGACCCCGTATTTTCCGTTATAATTACTTTTCCATAGACTTCCCGCGGATAAGGCTTATCCGCCTCTCCTGAGCTGAACACTGGACCGTTTTCTATGACTCAACACAGGTAAGCTCCGACTTGTCTTTTTGCTTACTCCTTTGCTCCTGCATCTCCCGTCTTCTTTCGACCACCCAACCCTGATAATTCCCGTCTCTTTAAGCTTCCAACATCCCTTGATGGATCTCTAGGATTGCGTGTGCCTGCGCTTTAGGTAATCGGTCCTCCCTTCGTACGCCCTCCTCTTCTCTCCTTCCGTTTTGATTCCATATTGACACTCCGCTGTCCCTCCCGCTCTCAGGTCTGGGCACCCAGTAAGGATATTGGACATCCTCATTCTCATCATACCTCACGTAACTACCCAGCCGGGTTGGAATTATTACCGGCTTGCCGATGAGTTTTCATTTTTACCTTGCCACACCAATTTTCATCTATTATGGCTCCTTGAGCACTGAGATAAGTATTTCAGTTTCTTTTTTTGACATCCCCTTTTTGTGCTCATACTTACCCAGTTTCTTCTGTTTCTCCCTCATTTCCTTCGCTCCACCCACTTCCCAGCTCTGATCAGGTACCTTCCTATCATGCCTGTTCTGTTTTTACCACCAGTGTGTCACAATCCTGGTGCCACCCACAATGTTGCTCTCCGTCCTCACTTTGCACCCTGGACCATCGGTTTCTACCACTCTCACCCCATTCTCCACTTTACTTTCCTTGGCATCTTCACACTATAGGTTTTCTAAGTCTCATTTCCCACTGAGCGTACATGTTCTTTTGTATTTCCTCCATCCTTGTCACCTACCTAACCTCAACTCCGGTTTACATCCCTTCAATACATTCAATACACAATATGATTTTTTGCATTTAGGTTCTCATGAGCGCGATTTAATACTTGTACACTATTTTCTGGTTGTCACCACCACAACATCATTCACCATGAACCAGGATCATGTCACCTCTTCTTTTTAATATCTGCTCTCCACGGAGTCACATATTTGTTGTATTTTAAATCTAAGAGTCATCCTCCTCACTTCTCACTTTGGGTTTCCACGCAAATACGTTGTTGTACCTCCACATGACCAGCCAGTCATGTTGGATCTCCCTGGCATCCACTAACTCGAGATGTTTCAGTATTTCGTTTTCATTCAATGTTTTGTATCCCCCCTAGCCCTGAAGAAATCACAGGATAACTCCCTAATGTGACGAAACACGTGTCGGCTGGTTGCTTTTTTATTTGCAGTCACCATACTGGTGTGGACCACAGATTCTGTCTGAATACAGGACCTTTCACAACTAGACATTGATCCCAATTACGTGTGCCCAGGACATTGTCTCCCTAATTAATATCATGTTTAAGGTAGTATGCAGCCATGAATCTATGTGATTTTTCTACTCCCTTGATTCCTGACAGGAGCACAGGGACTGACAAAGTAGTAAATTCCAGTTCATAATTACAAGAGGCATCTCTAGGTCACATTCCAACATACAGGGCAGCACATACAGAACCCTCGTGTTCACCACATATTTGGCTTTTTGAAGGGAGATGTGGTTGACAATTTAACTTTGGATCTGACTCAAGATTTACATCAACTCATCCACGACCATGAGACCAACATCCACTAAAGGCTTCTCCCATTCTAACATCAAAACAGACACTTATGCTTTGCTTCCCATGACCCAAAATAAACCTGTTCTAAACCCGCTAGAGGTTTGGCATAAAAGGAGTCGGGTTTACCTTAGAGGCACTGTGTAAAGCATTTATTCAGCACTGAAACAGTGATAAAGGGTAAACACAGCACTAAAAATATTCCAAAACAATTTTGTAAAATAGAGTCAATAAAATTACACCAAAACGAGAAAAAACAATTAGTGGAACAAGTCTTATTCATTTTTAAAGTTTCAGATGAAAATAGCGCCAAAACCACAAAGCACCATTTTTGGGTATCTGGGCGCACTGGACTGGGTCATAGTCACTAGTTCAGGCTGGCTGCAATGAAGCAAGGATCGGACACAGGGACCTGGTTCTTCCCATTGAAGATTTTTCCTTCCCAAAGAACAAGTCCATGCATGGAGCTTCAGCTGAAACTTTGTATCGGCAGGCACAGTAAGGAGGTCCTTGTAGGTGTAAGGTGCATTTCGTCGCGCAAGTTTAGCAATGGTGGGAGATGCAGGCGGTCGCTGTTTTGCTGGAGGAGCAAGTTGTCATCGGTACTTTGCATTTGTGCTGACACAGGGAGACTGTTCACGGTTGCGAAGACCCCTAAAATTCCGGATTTTCACCCTGGCAACAATTATAAAGCAGGAACAATACACTCTGATGCTAGCCAAGGATCCAGGACCTGAGAGCACCTTTTGGGCATCGGGACTCACTCCAGCGGGAGTCAGCAGCAGGGTTCATGCAGGTCCGGTTAAGGCTGGTCAGCTGTGCAGTTGTAGGGAATGTACCTGGAAGCTTGTGTCCCTGTAGCTCAACAGGAGGTTAGCTAATCGACCCTTGGAGTCACTTCTGGGGATCTTGGGCTCATGGAGCAGGAGCGCAGAACAGTCCTTTTCAAGTCCTCCCGAGGCCCATGTAATAAAAGAGCCACTCTTGTGATTTGGCACCCTTTTATGACCCTCAACCACCACCATTTTAACTGACTTTAGTGTTTTATTTTACCCTATCCTTAATGTAGGATGGTCCTGCATATGCCTGCTTTTCTTCTGTCCTGTAATCTTGCTGTCTTTCAATGGGAGACGGAGTGGAAGAGACTTTCCAAAAGCGGAGCGCGTGGGATGTGCATTTGAAGGTGTGCAGTTGTGCAGGAATGTGTATTGTATTGTGTATTGGTGAGAATTATGAGTTCTTACTATTGGCTTTGACATGGTTTATTGTCATTCTGTTTTCTGACTTTACCTTGCTTTATGGCAGTGCTTAGCTTTGACATGTTTTCATGTGATCTTGCTTTTCAATTCCATCTTGCTTTGGGCCTTTCTGTGTGCATGACCTAACTAACTCCATTTGCATGACTGAAGCTATTTTCTGTGCTTGCACGTAGCTACAAAGTGGGGAGGGCATGTTTTTCTCTTCCTCCTGCTTTTCACACTTTACTGACTAGAGAAAACCGGTTCTTATCAGAGGAATGTACATGGTCCGTCGCGAAGCCATAGTGTGGGTAAATTCTCAGGCAATTCCCCAGAGTTAGAGGAGAGCTATGTAGACAGTGATGAAAATATTTTACTTTCAGAAATGTAAGACAGAAAAAGTGTGCCTTTGAAAAATGTTTTTTGCAAGAAGTGTGATGCTTGTTTCTTTTTTCAGATCATCATACTACGCCGCCTTGGTGTGCATGGTGCCCAGTCCCCGTATGAGTGGGATTTCCCCCTTCCTCTACCCCTCCCTTCCCCCCAAACCTGGAGTGATCGCCGACAGTGGAAGATGAAGTTCTGTGGCTGACAGGACTGGATGGGGTCCTCCTTTGCTGAACGGACTGGATGGGGTCCTCCTTTCAGCTGCTGTGTTGGAGATGGAGATGACGCGACTAGCAAGAAGGCTGTGTGCCTTTCACAAAGACAGACTGTTGGTTTTCAAGTGAATAGTGAGCAGCAGAATGTGCTGCAGTTGGAGTTGTTTTATTGACATGTGAAGAAACAAATGCAAGAGCTGTGTGTCTTTCACCCAGAAGAACTGTTGGTTTGAACACAAAAGAAGGTGAACAACTGAGATGTTGTGCTGCAATTTGAGCAGATATTTTCTGAGCTAGAGACTGAGCAGAGAAAAACCTGTTAATGTTGCTTTTATTTTTTAGTGGGCAATTCATATTTGTTTGGCTGCCCTAGCAGTAGAAGCTCCAGCTTAACCATTAGCACCAAAGTTATTGCTTGTACATGTATTTGGGAAATGCAGTCTTCTTTTAATTATGACAAGTAGTTTTAGATGGTTTTGCTTTCAATTAAGAAATGACATAATTGTGTCTTACAGTTGAGACTTGCTTTGACATATGCGTTTGTGGTTTTCCTGAGTTTTTTAGTTGAGAAATTCAGTTTTTTTCCTTGATAGTTATGTCTTTAGTTATGTGATTCAGTTTTTGATATATGCGAATGGTGATGGTCGAGGGTCATGGGGTGGAATGTAATAAAAGAGCCACTCTTGTGATTTTGGCACCCTATGATGACCCTCAACCACCACCATTTTAACTGACTTTAGTGTGTTATTTTACCCTAGTCTTAATGTAGGATAGTCCTGCATATGCCTGCTTCTCTTCTGTCCTGTAATCTTGCTGTCTTTCAATGGGAGACGGAGTGGAACAGTCTTGCCAAGAGCAGAGCGTGTGGGATGTGCATTTGAAGGTGTGCAGTTGTGCAGGAATGTGTATTGTATTGTGCATTGGTGAGGATTATGAGTTCTTACTATTGGCTTTGACATGGTTTAATGTCTTTCTGTTTTCTTACTTTACCTTGCTTTATGGCAGTGCTTAGCTTTGACATGCTTTCCTGTCATCTTGCTTTTCAATTCCATCTTGCTTTGGGCCTTTCTGTGTGCATGGTCTAACTAACTCCAATTTCATGACTGAAGATATATTCTGTGCTTGCACGTAGCTGCAAAGTGGGGAGGGCATGTTTTGCTCTTCCTCCTGTTTTTCACACTTTACTGACTAGAGAAAACCAATTCTTATCAGAGAAATGTACATGGTCCGTCGTGAAGCCATAGCAAAGGCCTGATCAACCGATGCCGTGGCCTTGGAGCAGACTGGTACGAGCTCTCATGAGAACGAGTGGGCGAGGCTTGCTAGAAACTTTGTTATGTTCAGATTTGTATTAAGAAGGGGAGCCTCCACTGGTCTGGTGGGAATTTGGGAGTTTGGATTCCGAGCAATGGCAGACTTGTCTATCTCGGATTGAACCCTGATTGCTGAGCTCTGATCCTCGGCTGTGTGAAGACTTCCCCCGGCCAGAAGTGGGCAGTGCATGCATCAGGTGATGTATTGAGTTTTGTGGTTATTGCCATTGTGAGTGAGCCAGCGGATGTGATCATTTGATGTGTTTTCTTTGTGGTGTGGGAGGTGCACTTCCAGAGTGAGAAAGGATAAATATAAATATATATATATAAACACATGTATATATATGTATATATATATCTGTATATATATATATGTATGTATATTACCTACTGGCGGTCGCCAGTAGGTAGTTATAGTTAGGATTGTTTTCCATAGGGAAATCGCAACATTCTATTGGGAATAACTTTGGCGCCGGTTGAGGAATCTACCTGAACTTTGCCTCGCAGCACTCTGGTCCTTCCCTGCAAGTTTGGGGGGGATCCGTCAAGCGGGGGCCGAGATAAAAGGAGGGTCCCAAAACGTGTTTTCCCCATGTTAATTTCCATAGGGAGGTCGGACTAATTTTTTGCTCGAACGGCTGAATGGATTTTCACCAAACTTGGCAAAATTGTAGAGACTGGTAGCTCGATGTGCCTTTTGTATGTCTCAAGATATGTGCTCCAGAAGATTTTGAGTAATTTAGGTTAAAAGAAATATATATATCTATAGCCGCGCCCCGGTACGCGCACCGGGGAGCGCTCCGGGCGCGCCACGCGGCTTGCGCATGGAAATCTGATTGGCTCTCGGGTGTCTGTAAACATTCCAAACAGTCCGGAGCGGCCGCCATCTTGTGTCTCGGTAGGATCGAGACACAAGAGGTGGTAAAAACAAAGGGGGAAATAACCAAAAGGGGGCAGGGTAGACCCCCCCCTGACCCCTAGGTTTGATGTGGGGGCCATAAAAGGGTCCCTCGGGTAAAAAAAAAAAGGGGAGCGTACCGGGGAGCATACTTTGGGAAAAATAGTGAAAATAGTAGTGTAAAAAATCATTTTGAGTGATTAGAGGTAGGGTAGCTCTGAAAAGAGCTTTTGGGTTCTGTGGCTGTTTTAGGTACCTACAAGTACGTCCCACACACACCCACACGCACACAACCCCACACCCCCACACCCACACACTCCCCAGACACACCTCACACACGCACACCTCCACCCACACCCAAACACCCCACACCCCCACACCGACACCTTACACATCCACACCCACACCCACACATCCCACACACCCACACTCACACACACACCTCACCCCCCCAACACACACACACACACACGCACACACAGATACCTCACAGACACACCCCACACATCCCACACACACACCTCCCCCCCCCACACACACACACACACACCTCACAGACACACCCACACATCCCACACATACACACACATCCTACACACATACCCCCCACACCCACACACCCCCCACACACACCTCACACACCCACACCCCCACCTACACCCAAACACCCCACACACCCACACCCACACACACACCTTACACACCCACATCCCCACCCACACCCACATACCCCACACACCTACACACACCTATACACCTCACCCCCCCAGACACACACACACACACCTCACAGACACACACCACACATCCCCCACACACACCTCTCCCCCCCCACACATGGGTAAAACTCAGTGAAACAGTAAAATAATAATGTAAAGTGCTTAGAGGTAGGGTAGCTCTGAATAGAGTTGTTGTGTTATGTGGGTAATTTAAGTACCAACATGTAGGTACCAATGCTGAGTCTTACATTTAATGTACACTGTTTCCTCTGTAGATATCTTGTATGTTGTTACAGAAGTTATTGTGGTATATGGAATCCATATCATAGTCTGTCAGGAAAGCAGACAGAACATGGAGGCAGGAGATGAAAAAGAGATGTCAAATTCACATTGGAGATAATATAGTGGGAGAAAGGAAGTAACTATGAGCAAAATTACTATGTAACATAAAAAAGTTGCACAGTATACTATAACTCTGAATTTACATTATAATCAATTTGGTACTAGTTTATGAATTACATATAAAAATGAATAATGTCTCGAACAATTTTTGATTATTAAATATAAATTTATTTTTCTGATTCTTTTTCCAAATTTAACAGAACTTCTAACAACACATTGTCAGGAATGTCCTCATTTTCAATCAGCGAATCTACTGCTTCTATACATTGAACTAATTCATAGTCCCGTGATTCATCCATGAAATCTAAGTCTTCATTATCTACAATACATTTTTCACCGTTGTTCTCCAGAACAATTTTGAAGGAAATATTCTGCTCTCCTTCCATTTTCTTGCTGTAATTTGCATAAAAAATAAATATATCACTAGAGATAGGGCACTGTTGGGTTTAAGTTCAGACAGGTAGTTTTGATTTTTTAACAGTGAAGTTATCTTTGGGCAGTGTATGGTATCAGGCTGTGTGGTTCTGAAATTCTGGACCCTACTCTTATCACGATATCGAGATCCAATACCCGTGCCACAAAATATCAACGTACCATGACGAATTTGGTGTCAACAGACCGATAATGATTAGGACATCATCCCTATGCATTTGCGTCATGATTGGGGGATGCCAACACCCTTAAATCATAGTTTCCGTTCCGAACCCTTAGACTCCATTTTGTGAATGGCATCCATCTTGTGTCTTGCCCTCATGATAAGTCAATTAAGTAAGGCTGAGTCTGATCTAAAAGGACACGTCCACCTTTCCTTGACTTCCCCCTGACCTGTCCCAACTGACTCCATTGCCTCCAGCCAAACCTGTTTGGGCAGCTCCTCACCCAGTGACCGAATACGATAGCATCAATGCACGACATACCACAAACCATTCACTACATCCAGATCATGTTTTTACACACACACACACCTGTCCCCGCACCCTGTTTATGGCCAGTTTTATGACTAGGAGGTGCCTTTCTTTATTGGGGTTTCGTCGATATCTGATGGGAGTTCCGGGCCTGGCCGGGTAATCTATCACGAACTGGACGTCTAAAATAGGGGCTTGCCTACATGACTTCGCTCTTTTGTATTATTGTAGAAATATGTGTATAGCCATATCATAAACTAAGGAATTCTTGCTTGCAGCTATTATTTTTGTATATAAGGAGACGGCTGGTTCTGTAAAAACGAACAGTCTCCTGAGAACACACGATCCGCGTTTGTCGTGCTTCTAGGACACATGTTACTTGGTAGCTGCCAGTAAAACTTGATCTCTGACTGTGACTAGAAGACTCCGTGTTTCTGTGGTCCGGAACAAGGGAGAACTCAGAGGTCTTCGGGTGTTATCCCCTGGCACCAGCGGGTTCCTAAAAATACGTTACCTCAGCTGGAAGTAGAAATATAAAATAGTGTATATCATAAAGCCTAAGTAAATTCATAGTTATACAAAACAAGCCTAACTCCATCCATAACTATAACAGAGAAGCCTATCTCCATCAATAACTATTACAGAGGGATATTATATAACTATCAGAAAATGTTTTCGAAATTAACTTAAAGTGCACAACATACTTCAGTTTTCAAAATAACATCTTCCCTTTGAAAAAGAAGTTTAAGTTCTCAGTGAAAATCCTTTTGAAATGTACTTTAGGAAGTAGTAGTCAAAATGGCTGTGTTTCCCTCTCTTTCTTTATATATATTCATGTACATAACCAATCAAATGTCATGAAATAATAGTAGAAAATGAAAGTAACATTTTAATTGGTTGTAAATTCTAACACTTCAGGTGTGTTTTTGCCAAGTAATTCACCTCAGGATATTTAGAGAGGGCTACAGGCCAAATTGGCTCAATGGAATTCCACCAAATTTGGGAAAATGGTAGGGACTGGTATGTAGTATGGCCTATTCTATATTTGGTGAAAGTGTCTACAGTGGTTTTTATGTAAATTAACTTTTACAATTTTTTGGAGCGAGTCCCGGTGCGCGCCCCGGTACGCGTACCGGCAGCGCTACGGGAGTCCTCCATTTTGTGTTTTGGCAGATTTGATACAGGAAATGGAGGATAAACAATGTTGGGAATGGGTATAAGGGGGCATGGTAGGCACTCCCTGACCCTCTAGGTTTTCTGAGGGGGTCTTAGGAGGCCCATATAGGCGGAAAAAAAAAATATATATTTTTCGCGGGGGGAGCACCCGGTACGCGCACCGGGAAGCGTACCGGGGAGCGTACTTTGGTGAAAAATTGTGAAAAAAGTTAGAAAAAGATAATCATTTGGAGTGATCAGAGGTAGGGTAGCCCTGAAAAGAGCTTTTGGGTTCTGTGGCTGATTTAGGTACCTACAAGTAGGTACCAATGCACAGTCTTAAATTCAGGAGGAATATTCTATTCCCCTCATCTGAGAAGTGCACACATCTGCTCTGTAGATATCTTGCATGTTGTAACGCAAGTTGTTGTTGTATATTGAACCCAATCCATAGTCTCTCATGTAAGCAGAAACAGATTTATTCACATATTTCCGTGCTTTCTCAAATTGTGGACAAAATTGGTTGGACCAGTTCCATTTCTGTCTTTGGCATATATTGGAATATACCATGGCAGTTTGTGGAAAAATTGTCATCAATTGCCCAAAGGTGTCCTTTAAAAGCATCTCCAGACCTACCCCAGTCAAAGTGCCTAGGTCATTTCCACCACAGTGCAAAATTATGAGGTCAGGGTGTGGCAGATGGTAAAAGGTTTTCACCAATGGTATCAATTGATGACATCTCAATCCTCTTTGGCCACTCCATTTTATGTGCACATTTGGTAAATCAAGGTTTTGGAAATTTCTGGTAGCTGCATACCTTTGAGCCCAGTGAATGTAGCTATGTCCAATAATCCAGACAGAGTACATGGTGGGAGGAGGTTTTGGTGCAGTCAGATGAAGTGCAGGAATGAAATGGCAGTTGGAACAGTAGGAGTTTGCAAAAAAAACCTGTGGAGTTTCAGCAATGATTGGTGGATTCAGATAGTTGAAAACTGAAAGTTATGGTGCATGGTTCTGTTATGTGAAAGAAGTAATTTGAATGGTTAAGAAAAAGTCATTTAAAGAAAGATTGCAGTGGATAAGCCGGTGTATTGAGAGGTCAAACATGCTTGCTGATTTCATTTTCAACATTGTAGAATAAACTTTTAACCCTGGGAGCTCAGTGAGGAGGGAGTTGCTATGGTAACAGGTAGAAAGGGCTGAGGGGGGGAAGGGTGTTGATTTGAAAATAGAGAGGGAAGAGTTTTGATTGGTTACCATGAGGAATATGTGTGTAGAATTAGAGGTTTTCTGTGCCATTAATGGTTGCAGTGCCTGGAGAACATACCTTTTGCTCTGCTAAAGAAATATTGGTGTGTGTATCTGACACTGTTCTGAATCTCCTAAAGCCTTTGTAAAGGTGAGTTATGATTCATTTAGATAGAGAGTTCAGATTAAGAAGCACATTGATTTTCTTTGCTGCTGGTTTGTGTGATGCTTTTTGAAAATGTATGGTTTCTATATTTGTAAAATAGAGGATTTGTATTTTGTGAAATAGTGATGTTTCAGTAGTGAAGTTGAATGGTTGTACATAGGACTTGCACTCTGTATCTAAAATGTTATTTTAAAAATCTATTTTACGGTAAATCAATGGGTTTCAGTAGTGACAATGAATGCTTGTACATAGGACCTGTGTTCTGTTCCTAAAATGGTAATTGAAAAACGATTTTAGTGCAAAACAATGGGTTTTAGTAGTGAAAATGAATGCTTGTAAATAGGATCTGTGCTCTGTTCATAATATATTAAATAAAAAACGATTTTAGGGCAAATTAATGGCTTTCAGTAGTGAAAATGAATGCTTGTACATAGGACCTGTGTTCTGTTCCTAAAATAATAGTTGAAAAACGATTTTAATGCAAATCCATGGCTTTAACATTTTTAAGAAGGAATAGATAGTGTGTGCATAATTATATAGAAATATTTGAATCTTTTACAAACATGTTATCTGTTTTACCTCAGATTGGGAAGCAGACTGAGTTTCTTTGTTGTTGGTTTGTTTCATTTTTTGGGTAATGCTTGGTAGGAATGTTTGCAAGAGATAGGAAATGTATTTTGTAAAATAGTGACTTTTCAGTACTGAAATGGAATGATTGTACATAGGACCTGCACAGTGTTTCTAAAATGTTATTGAAAAATTGATTTGGGGGCAAATTAATAGCTTTTACATTTTTGAGAAAGAATAAAAAGTGTGTGCATGATTAAATAAAATAATTTGAAGCTTTCACAAATAAGTCAGTATTTCTGATGTATCTGTAAGGGCAAAAGTGACGAATTGCTGGAGTGTGTCACAAAAATGACGCAACTCCAGCAATGCATCCTTTCACATGGGGAAAACCCCATGTGAAAGCGTTTGCCTCAGTCTTACGCCTGCTGTGAGGCAGGTGCAAGATTTTGACGTAACAGTGTCCTAAAAGTGACGCAGTGAAATCTCAAAGATTTCACTGCGTCACTATTACGAGGCTTTCTGCGGAGAAATGACCCCTTGGTGTACATTACACCTGACAGAGGTATAATGTGGTGCAGAGGTTTAAAAAATGACGCATCTACCTACCTGCGTCACTTTTAAAATATAGCGCAACAAGGCACATGTTTTATGCCGCCAATGCGTCACAAAAAGTGACGTATCAGTAGCGCAAAACTGACGCAGGGCTTTATAAATGAGGCTCATCTTTTTTTTGCACACTACTCCAGTTTAGTCCTGTCCACTGCACTCTTGGACACAAGCCTCCCCTTTTGTGCTCCCCTGGACAGGCTTTATCACATCAGCACTCCTGCTTAGGCCTCATAATCTTTTTTTAGAATAACATTTGAAAAACAGAGAAAAAGTCATATGTATAAGCTTTTCATTACACTACTAAAATATTTTTGGGGCAAATTAATGAGTTTTACATTTTTGAGAAAGAATAAATAGTAGGACCTGCACTGTGTTTCTAAAATGTTATTGAAAAATCGATTTTGGGACAAATCAATGGCTTCTACATTTTTGAGAAAGAATAAATAGTGTGTGCATGATTACATAAAAAAATTTGAACTTTTCAAAATCATGTCACCTGTGTTACCTCAGATTAGGAAGCACACTGAGCTTCTTTGCTGTTGGTTTGTGTTATTTTTTTTGTAATGCTTGGTAGGATTGTTTGCAAGAGAGAGGAAATGTATTTTGTAAAATAGTGAGTTTTCAGTACTGAAATGGAATGCTTGTACTCCAGCAATGCATCCTTTCTCATGGGGAAAGCTGCATGTGAAAGTGTTTGCCTCAGTCTTATATCTGCTGTGAGGCAGGCGCAAGATTTTGACGTAACAGTGTCCTAAAAGTGACGCAGTGAAATCCCATAGATTTCACTGCGTCACTATTACGAGGCTTTTTGTGGAGAAATGACCCCTCTGTGTACATTACACCTGAAAGAGGTATAATGTGGCGCAGAGGTTTAAAAAGTGACGCATCTACCTACATGCGTCACTTTTGGAATATGGCGCAACAAGGCACATGTTTTATGCCGCCGATGCATCACAAAAAGTGACGCATCAGTAGCGCAAAACTGACGCCTGGCTTTATAAATGAGGCTCCTCTATTTTTTTGCACACTACACCAGTTTAGTCCTCTCCACTGCACTCTTGGACACAAGCCTCACCTTTTGTGCTCCCCTGGACAGGCTTCATCACATTTGCACTCCTGCTTAGGCCTCATAATCTTTTTTTAGAATAACATTTGAAAAACTGAGAAAAGGTGATATGTATAAGCTTTTCATTACACTACTAAAACATTTTTGGGGCAAATCAATAAGTTTTACATTTTTGAGAAAGAATAAATAGTGTGTGCATGATTACATAAAAAAAATTGAACTTTTCACAATCATGTCACCTGTGTTACCTCAGATTAGGAAGCACACTGAGCTTCTTTGCTGTTGGTTTGTGTCATTTTTTGGTAATGCTTGGTAGGATTGTTTGCAAGAGAGAGGAAATGTATTTTGTAAAATAGTGAGTTTTCAGTACTGAAATGGAATGCGTGTACTCCAGCAATGCATCCTTTCACATGGGGAAAGCTCCATGTGAAAGCGTTTGCCTCAGTCTTATGTGTGCTGTGAGGCAGGCGCAAGATTTTGACGTAACAGTGTCCTAAAAGTGACGCAGTGAAATCTAATAGATTTCACTGCTTCACTATTACGAGGCTTTCTGCGGAGAAATGACCCCTCTGTGTACATTACACCTGACAGAGGTATAATGTGGTGCAGAGGTTTAAAAAGTGACGCATCTACCTACATGCGTCACTTTTTAAATATGGCGTAACTAGGCACATGTTTTATGCCGCCGATGCGTCACAAAAAGTGACGCATCAGCAGTGGAAAACTGATGCAGGGCTTTCTAAATGAAGCTCATCTTTTTTTTGCACACTACTCCAGTTTAGTCCTGTCCACTGCACTCTTGCGCACAAGCCTCACCTTTTGTGCTCCCCTGGACAGGCTTCATCACATCTGCACTCCTGCTTAGGCCTCATAATCTTTTTTTAGAATAAAACTTGTAAAACAGAGAAAAGGTCATATGTATAAGCTTTTCATTACACTACTGAAACATTTTTGGGGCAAATTAATGTCTTTTACATTTTTGAGAAAGAATAAATAGTGTGTGCATGATTACATAAAAAAATGTGACCTTTTCAGAATCATGTCATCTGTGTTAGCTCAGATTAGGAAGTAGATTGTGCAGATGAGATGAGGCATGTCCAGAGGGACAGGGGAGGTGAGGTCTGTGTTCAAGATTGTAGTGGGAGAGAGGCCTTTCCTGGGGAGTATAGGTGGTGAGGCCTGTGTTTAAGAGTGCAGTGGACTAGACTTTATGAAGCCTATCCCCCACTGCACTCTTAAACACAGGTCTCACCTTCTTTGTACCCGTGGACAGACCTCTCTTCCACTACACTCTTCAATACAGACTTCACCTCTCCTGCACCCCTAGACAATCCTCACCTCATCTGCAACCCTGAATAGACTGCAACTAATCTGTATCCTTAGACAGGCCTGAGCTTATTTACACCCTTGGACATGCGTCACCTCATGTGCACCCAGTTAGCATCATTTATACTCAATACATTGAGGCCTGTCCAGAGGACACAGATGAGGTAAGGCGTGTCCAAGGGTGATAGGAGGTCAGTCCTCTCCACTGTACTCATGGACACTGAATGCTTGTACATAGGACCTGCAGTGTGTGTCTAAAATGTTATTTAAAAAACGATTTTGGTGCAAATCAATCATTTTTAGATTTTTGAGAAGGAATAAATAATGTCAGCATGATTAAATACATATATTTCATCCTTTCACAATAATGTCACCTGTGTTACATCAGATTAGGAAGTAGATTGTGCAGATGAGGTGAGGCATGCCCAGAGGGACAGAGGAGGTGAGGCCTATGTTCAAGACTGTAGTGGGAGAGAGGCCTTTCCTGGGAAGCATAGGTGGTGAAGCCTGTGTATAAGAGTGCAGTGGACTAGACTTGATGAAACCTATCCCCTTCTGCACTCTTAGACACAGGTCTCATCTTCTTTGTACCTGTGGACAGAGCTGTCTTCCACTACACTCTTCAATACAGGCCTCACCTCTTCTGCACCCCTGGTGTCATGCCCCGAGTTGCTCAATGTACTGCCCCTTTAAGATTCCAACTATAAATCCTCACAGAACACTGGGAGCGACGCTTTACGTTCTTGCGTCAAGCTCCGTTGCTCCCAGTTCCGTCTTGTTCTTTGCTCCTGACTTCTGGTCTCGTCTGTCCGTTCGGTTTCAGAGCAGATTTCCCTGTCATTCTCGATATTCCATTGTGCCCTCGTCTTTCTCACAGACGTTCCCGGTGCCATTATTTTTGCACCTCCTGCCTCTGCTCCGCCCATCAGCCGGGATTGGTTCTCCGCTGATCGGCCGGGCGCTGTTGTCCTTTCTCCCGCTCCTATCCTCTGCTCCGCCCGACGGCCAGGATTGTTTCTTCGCCGTCCGGCCGGGCATAACATACCTGCCCTCTCCTTTGCAGTCCTCTGCTCCGCCCGACGGCCGGGACTGATTCTCCGCCGTCCGGCCGGGCACTGTGTTTTCCCTGTCCTCGCTCCTGTCATTCTGCTCCGCCTGACGGCCGGGATTGGTTCTCCGCCGTCCGGCCGGGTGGCGCATGTTTACCCCTTCTTTTTTAGGTATTTAGGTATATTTTCATTTGTGTATTTTGACTCACCTCCTTTGGTTGGGCTTAAGTTCCACCTTTGCGTTTAGCCCATTTATTCGTCCCTTCCCACTTGGCTGTATGTCGGCTGGCCCTTTCGCCATCCAGTTTCGGTGCCAGCATTCATCAGTGTTTCGGGATACTTGTGTGGACTCCAATCGAGGTGCAGGATTCCAGATACTTCACATAGAAGAATTACGGTAACAGCGCTGTGCGCTGCCCGCTTGATTATTTACCTTATTTTTTATATGTATTGGGTCTAATTTATGTGTTTCCTATTATAGATGTTAGCACACAGTATTGGAGTTGGCATTGGAATACTGTCAAGTGTATTGTTGGATTACTACATCCATTGGACAATCTTGCACATCGATCCAAGTGAGAACATTGTGTTTAGGTGCCTACATCACAAGTGTTTACTTGTAAGAGAGTTGTCAATAATTTTGTTCTATCAATCCTATTATAGTTCAAGAAGATTCCCACATCTCCTATCTCTCTGTTCTGGGGCTTAGACAAAACATTGATGGTATGTGCTATGGATACAGAGTGAATTTAGCGACACTTGAGTATAAGACGCTTGTGTTCCATAACGTGTACATTTATTTCAGCTCTGCAACCACCAGACATTCCATACAGGGTGTTTCGGGACCAAACCGAAGATTACAGTCAAGCTTTCTTTGTACCTTCCCAACCTTTCCTTGTTTTGTCTCCCTGTTTTCCCTTGGCGAGCCTCTCGATACTCTAGTGTTTGATAGAGTCGGAAGGCCGCAGGGGAAGGCTGTGGAATTATCTTCGGATTCCTGGCGCTCCTGCAGAACCTGCCTGGAAATCATTACAGAACGTAAAGCCCACGTGGTTTGTTCTGCCCGAGCGTCATGGATCTGGAGACTGTTTCCCTCTCTGATGTAGCTAGTATGTTAGGGAACTTACAGGTGGAGACCCAGGCGTTAATATCTAGAGTAGACACATTACAAAGACAACAGGCAGCTGGGGCTACGGGGGGAGGAACGTCAGTAGTTCAGGTAACCACACCTCCTTCCCTACCGCTAGCACCCCCTGAAAGATATGCAGGCGACGCAGCGAGATGTGCCGCTTTTCTTAGCCAGTGTCAGCTTCATTTTTCCTGTAAAGCTAATTGTTTCCCATCTGATCAGGCAAAGGTGGCCTTTGTGATATCCTATCTCAGTGGGGCAGCTGCTGATTGGACCATACCTTTAGTTGACCGAGATGATCCTCTCTTACATAGCTACACAGCATTCAGGAGGGAGTTTCGAAAAATATTTGATAGACATGTCTACACCCATTCGTCCGATACGGAATTACTGAATCTGAAGCAGGGTACTCAATATCTTGTAGCTTATATTACCTCCTTTCGTAGGCTGGAAGTAGAATCCCACTGGCCAGAAGAGAAGCGCAGTACGATGTTTTACAGAGGCTTAATAGAAGACCTAAAGGATGCTTGTTGTGGATTAAAGCATGTGAAGCAGACGCAGTAAATTAGTTAATATTCATATTGTAGGTTTATTCTCAGAGTAACGAGCCACCGCACCAAACACTGGCACAGAGAGGCATCAACTGATAAAAGGCAGAATTAGAACCTCAGCAAAAGCACCATGGCAACTTAGTAATTTCTAATAGTAATACATAAAGCACTAGCAAATACAACATTATCTCTTTTTTCCAACAAAAAAACAAAAATAAATAGAGAGTGGAAAGAAAAGAAAGAGAGTAAAAAAGAAAGAGAAAGGAAGAGAACAAGAGCAAAAGAAGGTAACAGAGTTACAACAAACACTGAATTAAAGTAGCAAAAAACTACACCGTGAACCAATAGAACAGGTGAGCTTCAATGAGCTAGCGAAGCTTCCAAGGGAGACGAGTTACACGAGTAGACCTCCTTACAGATGACTCCCCCATGGAAGGCACATCAGCATTGAAACTCAAAGGAGACGGAGACGGAGCAGGTCTCCACTGAGAACAGGTAGCACCCGGTTAAGTGACCTGAACATCATCACACTTATTCAATTTAACAACTTTACACAGATTCCACCAATGACCACCCTCCACCATGACAGCATTGCCACACAACACAGATTCCACCAATGACCACCCTCCACCATGACAGCATTGCCACACACCTTCTCGACACGAACAGGCTCACCAAACAAATCTGAACCTTTTTTCATGGGTCTATAATTTTTCACACGCACCATATCCCCAGGACAAACTTCTACGTCTTTAGTGGACTTTTTAGCATTGAACCTTGAGGCCATTTTGTCTTGAGCAATCTTAACACGCGACTGCAACCCATCATCAAGAGCAGGTTGTGTAGCAACCTTGTGAGCCACAGTTTTCAAAAGCCAAGCAGGATAAAGAGCTGACGTGGGCATTCTACCCCTAAGAGAAACAAATGGAGCAATTTTGGTTACAGAGTGTGGGGTGGTACGGTAAAACCAAATCATGGACCTCACTGAACTCTCCACATCGAAATTGTTCCCCTTGGCCCATTTGATACAATCCACTAGTACACGATTCATTCTCTCAACCTGACTGTTGGTTTGAGGATGTCCAACTGAACTCCTCAGATGTTTAATCCCCGATTCAGACAGAAACACACGCATTTCAGTATTGACAAACTGGACACCATTGTCTGAAACGAGCGACTCAGGAAAACCCTCTCTCATAAAAATTTCTCTAAGAAAAAGTATAGTGGAAGTGGCAGAGGGATTGGAACAGAACTTAACCTCAGGCCATTTACTGTGAAAGTCCATAAGCACAAAAGCAAATCTGAGTTGAGAAGGAAGGAAATTGAAAGGACCAACTAAATCAATGCCTAATTTTAACCAAGGTTTGGAAGGAAAAGGAATGGGTTGCAAAGGTGGAACAGAGACTTTCAAACCTTTCTCAACAGTAGCACACACACTACAATGCCTAACTCTCTCATCCACTTCACTGTCCATAGAAGGCCACCAATAATGTAGTCTTAGAAGTCTCTTGGTCATAGTGATCCCGAGATGTCCCTCATGAGCTCTGTCGATCAATTTCACACGAATATTCAGAGGAGGAACACACCTGTCATCTCTCATGATAACACCATCTTCTATGGAGAGTTCTTCAGAGACTTTCCAGAAAGGCTGGATGTGTACCGGAAGACTTCTTTCCCTAGGCCACCCACCCACAATGTAATCTTTGACACTTAACAAGATTGCATCAGAGGACATGGCATCAATCCATTCCTTTTCAGAACAACCAACACACTCAACAGCATCCACAGAAGCTATGAAACAATCTTCTTTATCTTCATACAAGTTAACAGAATCGGACTCCTTTAACGGCAACCTGGAAAGCATGTCAGCTTTACAATTTTCTTTACCAGGTATGTGTTTAACAGAAAATTGATACTGCAACAATTTCGTAGTGAGACGAGCTATACGTGGTGTGGCATATTTCACACGATCACCAGACAAAATGAAAACCAGAGGCTTATGATCAGTCTGAATCATAAACTTCCTTCCCCAAATGTAAGTGCGAAACTTCTCACATGCCCAATAACAAGCAAGTAACTCCTTTTCGATCACTGAATAATTTATTTCAGGATCTCTCAACACCCTCGAGGCATAGCTAACAGTGACATCTTTCCCATCAATAACTTGTGTGAGAACAGCACCTAACCCGTAACTGCTTGCGTCAACCGTGATAATACAACCAACACTGGGGTCATATGCTTTCAAAACCTTAGCATTCGAAAGTTCAGACTTAACCAAGTCAAAAGTTGACTGACAAACTTCATCCCAGACAAAAGGAATACTAGACCTGAGCATACTAGACAAAGACTTCATTTTACTGGCATAATCTGGAATGAATCGTGAATAAAATTCACACAACCCTAAAAATGAACGCAACTCATCTTTACTCTTAGGCACTGGACAATCCATCACTGCCTTAACCAACCCTGGTCTAGGAGAAACACCTAAACCAGACACTAAATGGCCCAAAAATTCAACCTCCCGCTTCCAAAATTCACATTTGTTCTTCTTCACTACAATCCCCTTACTGTCGAACTTCTTGAGCACGGTTTTGAGAATGACGTCGTGCTGATCTAAAAATTTGTCAAAAATCAAGACATCGTCTTGAAAAATCACAACTCCCTCGACACCTTTCAAGACACTCTGCATGATCCTCTGAAAAACCGAAGCAGCAGAAGCCAGCCCAAAAGGCATTCTACAAAACTGGAAAGTACCAAAGGGGGAATTAAACGCTGTGTAATGTCTAGAATCTTCCTCTAGAACAATTTGATGATACGCAGAAGCTAAATAAATTTTGGAAAACCACTGCGCACCTCTCAACTCTTCCAACAAATCACCAATTTTGGGAGTGTCTTTATTGACACTCCTGAGATCACAACAAAGACGAATATCCCCATTTTTCTTACGTGCGACCACCAAAGGACTAAGCCATAAACTAGATTCAATAGGTTATATGATGCCGTTCTTCTCTAATCTCTCGAGTTCAGCTTTGAGATCTGCTCTCAAACTAAATTGCACAGACCTAACCTTATGCTTCACGGGGATGGCACCACTCTTCACCTTAATCCGATGTTTGAATCCCACTATTTCACCAAGTGAATCTGAAAATACTCTGGGAAACTCCTTCTCAAGAGATGAAGAATCAGGCATATCTAGTACAACAAATACCTGTTCTCTTGCTCCAGGTCGTAATAACATACCAAAGAGACCTTGATGGTACCACCCCAAAATGTTTAAACCACGCACAGCCACATAAATCTTGCCTTGAATCTTCCTGTCTTTGAATTGTAAGATATCTTCAATGAAACCCTCCAAAACTATCTTACGACCCTCATAGGAAACCGGTGCTCTATCTGGAGGAAATAATTCTCTGTCAGACCAAGACTGCTTAAACAACTCAAAAGAAATCATGGTGATTCTGGCGCCAGAATCTACAAGAAGTTTCAAACAAACTTCACCTACCAAAATATCTACATAAGGATCTACACACTCCTCTGGGTTTCCAGTGACTATACCATCATCTGTGACAGTTACGATCATGTCTTTGAATTCATTCACCAAGTCACTCTCTGAATCACGCTCATTCTCCAACACACAACTGACCTTCTCGGGTTTACTTAAGTTGGCTTGACAAATTTTGGCCAAATGACCAAACTTCCCACATTTGTAGCACTTAGCGTTTTTCCCTGGACAATAACTGTTTTCTTTAGAGTGCGGAGTATAACCACATCTGTAACACATGTTTTTCTTAACCACATTTTTCTCATTGAGCTTTTCTTTTTTTTGGAAATTGGGCCTAGATGAAGGAGACATCACAGCATTCACATTTTCTTTATGCACATCCGTTTTACCAAGTTCCTTAATAGACGTTTGAGCTAGTTCAAGGCTCTTAGCTACTTTGATCATTTCTTCTAAAGAGGGATTCCCCATGGTAAGTAGTTTCTGTTGAATGTGTCTGTCACTACAATGGGCAATGAATTGATCCCTCACCAACTGATCCTTAAAATCACCGAACTGGCATTCGGCACAGAGTTTACGCAAAGCACTTAAATAGGAGTCGACATCTTCACTCTGAAACTGCGCTCTCTTAAAAAACTTGTGTCTTAGTACAACTAAACTCGGTTGAACATCAAATTTGATAACCAGTTTCTTAATGGTTTCTTGATATTCATCAACAACCTCACCTTCAGTAAGAACCAAATCAGGCAAATGTTTGTAGACCTCCCTCCCTTCAAATCCCAAACAATTCAAAAGTAAAAATTTCTTCCTTTCTGCCCTGTACCTGGAAGCCCCAATGGCACCAATATAGGTCTCAAACCCGTCAAACCATTGCCTCCACTGAATTTGAGGGGTACCTGGACTTTCTAAAAATGGAGGAGGTTGATTTACAGCTTGCATTTTAAATGAGCCAACCTGAATGGAACGGAAAAACCCTTACTCACAACAAATTGAATGGAAAAGCAAAGTGTTATAGAACAGCAATAACAGTCAGAATTTTGCAGCTAAAAAAAACGTGCTGTTGGTAATGTCCTTGTAATATAGCTCTGAAAAGAAACTGCGTTAAACATATAAACGTGTCAAAACCATGACACACTCGAACATGAAAAGAAGAAAAGTATCTACTTCCTAGCAGGCGATATTTCCTTCGTGATGCAGGAGATGTTATCCTCGAGTCATTCAGATGTCGCATGTAACAGACATACTAATCGCACTACTAATTGTCAGGCATAAATCCTGAAGAAACCGGAATTCCGCTTCACAAAAGGAGGACGAGAGTTTCCTGAAACGTCGGGCTGAGGACGCGTCGAATCATCCAATGCGTGCACACCGACAGCTTCTGTGACGCGCTGTCAGATCGCCAATACCAAGTGAGAATTCCACAGCGTCATCACTTGTAAGAAGAAGCCGAGGGGAAACGATCTTGCTAGAAGGGAAATACTGAGCAACTGCCACTGCTCACAAGGTAAGCAGGTTGGTTACAACATTAAGATGGGAGACGCTTCAAACTGTGAAAGTCACTGTAAGCTGGGTCCTTACAGCGGGGCACACAGTGAGGAAACGTAAAGCGTCTCAGCTGATTTTTTTTAATTTTTTTTTTTTTAAAGTCACAAATCACCGTGACTAGAGCCATGACCCACACCTCGACCTCCTCACCTCAGGATAATAGCTGAATAATACCGCCGCTGGGGAAAGCTAATTCCCTTTGAATAAAACAGCCGCTGGAGGAGAGAACGAGATGAGAGGGATCGGTCACCGTCTTATTTGTAGAAAGTCGTTTTTCTTCTTAAATAGAAGCAGTGGCTCGCTCTTTTCTTCAATAACCACTGGTCCTCGTCGCCAAAATTATGTTGTGGATTAAAGCATGTGAAGCAGACGCAGTAAATTAGTTAATATTCATATTGTAGGTTTATTCTCAGAGTAACGAGCCACCGCACCAAACACTAGCACAGAGAGGCATCAACTGATAAAAGGCAGAATTAGAACCTCAGCAAAAGCACCATGGCAACTTAGTAAATTCTAATAGTAATACATAAAGCACTAGCAAATACAACAATGCTCTATCGCAAATTGTAGATTTACCGACTTCCTGCACTGACCTCATTGATTTAGTGGTTAAGATAGATCATCGCATTCAAGAAAGAAAGAAAGAGAGGGGTAGACATGAAGCAAGATATATGCCTCTTAGGGACAAAAAAGGTGTAGCAGAAAAAACCAGCGATGAGAGTGAGCCTATGCAGATTGGCATAGTAAGGGGACCCCTTACGACAGAGGAAAGACAGAGAAGACGAACACTTAGACTTTGTTTGTATTGTGGGAAGGCGGGTCACTTTTTGAAGGATTGTCCAGTTAAACCCACACAGTCTAAGTATTCGGGAAACTAGGAAGCCTGGAGTCCTGTGAGACAAGGATTCTAGGTAGGTCTGGATTAACAGTCTCGTCCTCGGATTATGACCGCACCCCCACCAATCATCTCTATGTATCAGCGTTACTGTCTCAAGGAGGGTTGGGGATACATGTGTTAGTTATGGTGGATTCCGGTGCATCAGGGAACTACATGGATGAGGAGTGGGCCAAGGAAAATATGATTCCTTACACTAAAAAAGAGACATCCAGTCATGTTACTACCATAGATGGCAGCTCACTTGTTTCAGGTCCCGTAACTCATCATACCGCATTCCTACACATGACTTTAGAATCAGAACATCATGAAGAAATACGGTTTGATCTCATCTGTTCTCCACAATTCCCAGTGCTCCTTGGTATTCCATGGTTAAGAACCCAAAATCCTGATATAGATTGGGAAACCTCTACGCTCACTTTTCCCCGGGTATCAGGGACTCAAGCGGTAGGAGCCTCCATTGATACAGTACCATCTGATGTTCCACTGAAAGAGAGTGATTCAGAACTCCCATATTGCTATAAAGACTTGAAGGCAGTTTTTGATGTCACAGAAGCCGACATACTCCCTCCTCATAGGGTTTATGACTGCCGCATCGACCTAGAGACGGGGGCAAGGATACCTTGTAGTAGAGTATACGCCCTCACAGAAAAGGAGAACGCGTATCTACGAGAATATTTGGACACCATGCTAGAAAAGGGCTTCATTAACCCCTTCCCGTTCCCCAGCCTCGTCATCTCTCTTTTTCATTTCTAAGAGGGAAGGGGGTCTTCGTTGCTGTATTGACTACAGGAAACTGAACGACGTCACAACAAAGAACAGATATCCACTACCTCTGATCGCCTCTCTCCTTGACCAAATCCGCAATGCCCGATTCTTTACCAAGCTAGACTTGCGAGGCGCATACCATCTTGTGAGGGTCAAGGAGGGGGACGAATGGAAAACCGCTTTTTGTACCAAATTCGGTCTTTTCGAATATCTTGTAATGCCCTTTGGGCTTTGCAATGCTCCTGCAGCATTTCAATTTTTTATTAATGAAGTATTGAAAGACATGCTGGATTTCTATGTCATCGCCTACATAGATGATCTTTTGATTTTCTCGTCTTCAATGGAGGAGCATGTACAACATGTACTCAATGTGTTGGAACGGTTACTGATAAATCGCCTGTATTGCAACTTAGAGAAATGCACCTTCCACACACAAGAAGTTCCCTTTTTAGGGTATGTTATCTCTCCTTGGGGTCTTCGTATGGATTCCACTAAGGTGGAAGCAGTATTGGCATGGCCAGCTCCTAGAACGGTGAGAGATATCCAAAGCTTTTTGGGACTGGCTAATTTCTACAGACGGTTCATCCGAGACTTTTCTACCCTTGTGGCGCCCATCACTGCCTTGTTGAGGAAAGGAGTTCCTTTTGTATGGTCCTCGGAGGCGGAGGACTCGTTCCAGCTCTTGAAGAAAGCCTTCACTAGTGCCCCAGTCCTACGACATCCTGATCCGGCCTTTCCTTTTGTAGTGGAGGTAGATGCTTCACAAGTGGCAGTGGGAGGAGTATTGTCCCAAGTGGACACGAAGTCTGGCGAGTGTCATCCAGTAGCCTACTATTCCCATAAGTTCACCCCTGCTGAATACAACTATGCAGTGGGAGACAAAGAACTTCTAGCCATCAAAAAGGCTTTCGAAGAATGGAGACAATATTTGCTGGGGGCCAGATATCCAGCTACGGTTTATACAGACCACCGCAACCTGCAATACATCAAGACCGCCAAGGCTCTTTCTATGAGACAATTGCGATGGTCACAATTCTTTAGCGAGTATGATTTCACTGTCCAATATAGGCCAGGGAGAAGAAACGGCAAAGCAGATGCTTTATCACGGTTAGGGTTTGATTCTCCTACTGATAGGGTAGAACAAACCTACATCATCCCCAGAACCAGTGAAATAGGGGGGGTGTCAAATGAAAACGATTTTCTAGCTCAAGTGCAGAATAGTCAGGCAGCGGTGGATATGCCATCCTTGGTGGGTTCCCGGGAAGTGACCTTAAGGGGAGGTTTGGCTTGTGTTCAGGGGGGAGTGGTTCTGCCCTCTAAAGAGTTACAAGAACTGGCCATGCATTGGTATCACTCACATCCTGTAGCAGGCCATCCCGGAATTAAGAAGACCACCAAGTCTTTGAGAGACCGGTTTTGGTGGCCTGAAATGCTCAAGGATATAGAATACTATGTTAAGACCTGTCATGTCTGCGCTCAGACTAAGGTGTCACGTCTTAATCCTGTGGGTCTACTCATGCCGCTAGCTTCCCCTCCTGGCCCTTGGCATACCGTGTCTCTCAATTTCATAGTTGAGTTACCCCTCACTAAGATGAAGAACAACACCTTGTTAGTAGTGGTAAATTTGTTCACGAAGATGGCCCATTTTGTACCATTACAGGGGTTACCCACAGCAGGTGAATTAGCGTCTGTATTCATGCAACAGATAGTCCGACTCCATGGGTTCCCTTCCGTCCTGGTCTCTGACAGGGGTGCCCAATTTGTATCACGTTTCTGGCAATGTCTATGTTCTTTGATCCAAATTGAGGTCCGATTGTCCTCAAGCCATCACCCTCAGACAGATGGACAAACAGAAAGGGTTAACCAGTGTTTTGAACAATACATACGTAATCAAGTATTGCATTCACTGAAGGACTGGGATGAGTTTGTATGGCTAGCTGAGATCTCTTACAATAACAGTCTACACTCATCTACTAACACCACCCCGTTCTTTTGTTCTCATGGGTATCACCCCAAGTTGTTGCCTTCAGGTTCCCCTACTGAGTGTTCCACTCCCGCTGCCTCTGAGAGAATAGAGAGATTAAAAAAGGTACATAAAGGTGCATTGGAATGTCTTGATATGGCAAAGGTGAGGTACACAGAAGGGGCAAACTTACACAGGAGATTAGAACCCATTTACACACCAGGAGATGAAGTCTGGCTCTCCACGAAATACATAGCGCTGGGAGGTCCACGCAAGTTTATCCCCAAATACATTGGCCCATATAAAGTGGCGAAAATGATTAATCCTGTGGCCATGAAACTGGAACTTCCCCCTCCCTTCAAGATTCATCCGGTGTTCCATGTGTCGCTATTGAAGCCGGTGGAACCAGGGACTAGATTGCCTCAAAGGCCTGCTCCTGTGACTCTTCAAGACACGGAGGAGTATGAAGTGGAGGCAATCCTAGATTCCCGCAATGTAGGAAAGAACCTTCAATATCTGATCCATTGGAAGGGTTATGGAATAGAAGAGCGGACATGGGAACCTATGTCAAATATTCATGCACCTCGTCTGCTACGTTTATTCCATCAGAAGCATCCTGACAAACCCAAACCGGGGGAGGGACATTGTGGGGGGAGTGTACTATCATGCCCGGAGTTGCTCAATGTACTGCCCCTTTAAGATTCCTACTATAAATCCTCACAGAACCCTGGGAGCGACGCTTTACGTTCTTGCGTCAAGCTCCGTTGCTCCCAGTTCCGTCTTGTTCTTTGCTCCTGACTTCTGGTCTCGTCTGTCCGTTCGGTTTCAGAGCGGATTTCCCTGTCATTCTCGATATTCCATTGTGCCCTCGTCTTTCTCACAGACGTTCCCGGTGCCATTATTTTTGCACCTCCTGCCTCTGCTCCGCCCGTCAGCCGGGATTGGTTCTCCGCTGATCGGCCGGGCGCTGTTGTCCTTTCTCCCGCTCCTATCCTCTGCTCCGCCCGACAGCCGGGATTGTTTCTTCGCCGTCCGGCCGGGCATAACATACCTGCTCTCTCCTTTGCAGTCCTCTGCTCCGCCCGACGGCCGGGACTGATTCTCTGCCGTCCGGCCGGGCACTGTGTTTTCCCTTCCCTCGCTCCTGTCATTCTGCTCCGCCTGACGGCCGGGATTGGTTCTCCGCCGTCCGGCCGGGTGGCGCATGTTTACCCCTTCTTTTTTAGGTATTTAGGTATATTTTCATTTGTGTATTTTGACACACCTCCTTTGGTTGGGCTTAAGTTCCACATTTTCGTTTAGCCCATTTATTCGTCCCTTCCCACTTGGCTGTATGTCGGCTGGCCTTTTCGCCATCCAGTTTCGGTGCCAGCATTCATCAGTGTTTCGGGATACTTGTGTGGACTCCAATCGAGGTGCAGGATTCCAGATACTTCACATAGAAGAATTACGGTAACAGCGCTGTGCGCTGCCCGCTTGATTATTTACCTTATTTTTGATAAGTATTGGGTCTAATTTATGTGTTTCCTATTATAGATGTTAGCACACAGTATTGGAGTTGGCATTGGAATACTGTCAAGTGTATTGTTGGATTACTACATCCATTGGACAATCTTGCACGTCGATCCAAGTGAGAACATTGTGTTTAGGTGCCTACATCACAAGTGTTTACTTGTAAGAGAGTTGTCAATAATTTTGTTCTATCAATCCTATTATAGTTCAAGAAGATTCCCACATCTCCTATCTCTCTGTTCTGGGGCTTAGACAAAACATTGATGGTATGTGCTATGGATACAGAGTGAATTTAGCGACACTTGAGTATAAGACGCTTGTGTTCCATAACGTGTACATTTATTTCAGCTCTGCAACCACCAGACATTCCATACAGGAACCAAACCGAAGATTACAGTCAAGCTTTCTTTGTACCTTCCCAACCTTTCCTTGTTTTGTCTCCCTGTTTTCCCTTGGCGAGCCTCTCGATACTCTAGTGTTTGATAGAGTCGGAAGGCCGCAGGGGAAGGCTGTGGAATTATCTTCGGATTCCTGGCGCTCCTGCAGAACCTGCCTGGAAATCATTACACCTGGAGAATCCTCACCTGATCTGTAACCCTGAATAGACCGTTTGCTTTTTGTCATTGCTTTGTTGTTTGGTAATAGTGGTGTATAATGTGCTATTTTTTTCTTTAACACAGATTGAAATCAAGATTTCAAGAGTAAGGAAAGATGCCCTCAAGGCAAAGGAGAAGAAAACATAATAACCGCAAAAAAACAAAAACAGCAACGGAATTACAGCACTCTTCTACAACAATAACTTCAAAAAACAGGAACAAAGCTCCTGGTAAGACAACTAAGTCTTTCTTACGGAACATATGCAGATAAAAAAAAAATGTTGGACAGCGTATAGAAAAAGAGAATGAGAGAGTAAATTTGAAAAGGAAGGAGAGAACCTCAAAGAATCCTACAACTGGAGCAGGAGAGAATAATATGTATAGGAATAGAAGGCAGAATCAGTTTAGAGACATTCGTAAACGAATGTTTCGCAATAGGGTGGTTTTAAATTTGTTAAAAACATTAGGAAAGGTAAACAGAGAGCTGCTTTTTATAAGAAAAAGAAAAGTGTAGAGAAGATTGTTGATCAGGCTTTTGAAGTTAAGAAAAAATTATTTATTTTAATGATCAAAATAATTAGGACACTTAACAAGACAATTGATGTTTTCAAATCAAACAGTAGATGGAAAAGAGTAATTAATCGGACACATTTTTGTAAAGTTTTTTCAGGAGAATGGATGCACAGTTCAAGTTGTGAGCCATTTTTTAATGAGGAGAGTTACTTCCAGGAGAATGATTTAGTGCATGCAGTTGACACCAGTGGTCGAGCGTATGAAGTGAAAGACGGTTGTCCGATTGAAAAAGAGAAACTTGTGCCTAGAGAACCAGAAGAGGTGTTAACTGATGAAGTTTTAGGGAGATGTACTAAGGGTCCAGTGTACACTTGGAAGTGTAGTCATATTTGTAGTGTGCGACAGGAATCGATTGATTTGTTTTGTAATTTCTTACGTGCATATAGTAAGAAAAGTCTAAAGCAGAAAGTGAAGTTGTTGCAAGACTTAGATCCTTGCAGAGTGAGAGAAAACACAGGTTTGCAAGGGCATTCACCGGCTTGTCTTTCTAGAAAGTCTGTCAGAGTGTTTTTCATCATTTTAGGATGTTAGCAGTGCATCATACCAAAATGAGGAAATTAGTGAGAATGTTGCATTATGCAAAAAGTCCAGCACTTAAGCTTAAACAATTAAACAGTGCTCTTTTGCATGGAACTGAATTAAATGTGAAGAAGATTTGTGAAGAAATTGAGATTTGTTATTTTGGTGAAAAAGAGGACAGTGTAGAAATTGACACAGCAATTCAAGGTAATGTGGAAGACAATGTACAGATTTCAAGTACAGAAAAGTTTGAGCAGGAAATTACCAGGTTTAAGGTGAAATCTAGTGAAAGGCCGAATTTTACTTGTGTGTGTTGTCGACGAAGTCATTATAAACATCAAACTAGATTAGTTGATTTATACGTAAAAAGTGAAAAGATGAATAATTATGAGTGGAAGGATTTTGCAACTTATTTGTGGGTGGAGAATTGTTTTGATTTGAGTTCTGATCAGCGTATGTGTAAATATTGTTATGATAAATTAAATCAAAATAGAATGCCTGCTAGAGGTGTTTATAATAAGCTGGAGTTGGTAGACATTCCCCGTGAATTGATGGATTTAAATACATATGAGTCTATTTTGATTCAATGTGTCCATCCTTTTCAGGCAATTGTTCGCATGGAGCCTAACATAGGGAAATTGCCTCCTACAGATTTGCAGAGAGGATTAAAGGGAAGTGTTGTTTATTTGCCTCTTGATTTAAAAAAAAATATTGATACAATTGGTATAGAAAAAGTAGAAGAGGAACCTTTAGTTATTCTAGTTAATGGGGTTCCGACAAAGAGTAAGAAAATCTGGCAGGATTTAGTGGATGTTAGGAAAGTCAAAAAGGCAACGTTGTATTTAGTCAAAAACAATGAGTATTACAAAGATGTATGTGTTGCAGCAGAGGAAACAGCTGCAGATGAAGACAGTGATTGTTCAGGCGGCCAAATTGAAAAAGTTGATGTGTCTAGAAGTGAAAAAATATATGAACATTATACTGTTCATCCTTTGCATTCCAAAGAAGTAATGAGGAATGCAATTGAATTGTTTCAAATGAAAGCAGCAAAAGGAAGTCCCATTAGTGTATGGGAAGAAAGTTTGGAAGCTCGTTGTTTTCCACAGCTATTTCCAACAGGTCGAGGTGGACGATATAACGATTGACCACTTCAAATTCCTGCATCTGAATATCGAACTGTAAGATTATATGCTGAAGATCCAAGGTTTCGTCAATGCATTCCCTATTTGTTTCATTTACTGTATGAAAGTGACTTGTCTGGGCTTTCTTATGCAGTAAACCATATACTGAAAAGTGGAGCACATCTGCAAAATGTTTCGGTGAGGGACTTTATGGAGAAAGTGAATCTGCAAGATAATATTTTGGAATCTCATTTAATCAATCTCATGGCATGTCAGCGTGGTACAAACGAGTATTGGTACCATCGTCATGGGGAATTGAAATGTATGCTAAGAAACTTAGGAACTCCTACATGGTTCCTCACTCTTAGCTGTGCCGAGTATGCATGGGACGACTTACTTCAATTTCTACGAAATATAGAATTCAAAACACCTGGAGAACTGTGTTCTTTGGATCCAGTGAATGTATGCAGATATTTCAATCATAGATTTGAAGCTGTGATGTCTTTTATTACCAACAAAAAAAATCCTCCCCTTGGAGAGGTTTTGGATTTCTTTTGGAGAAAGGAGTATTAAGCGAGAGGTGCTTCTCACATACATATGTTGTTGTGGATTAAAGATGCACCCAAATTTGGAACAGATTCGGATGAGACAGTGATGAGCTTCATTGAAGAGTATTCAACATGTGCTGTTCCGAAAACTACCGAAGAAAACAGTTTAAGGCAACAAGTTTTACGCTTTCAATCCCATCGTTGTGGAAAGTACTGTCGTCGAAAATTCAGAAACAAGGACAAGTTCTACACAAAATGTTGTTTCAGCTTTCCACGACCAGTGATTTCTAAAGGAAGAGTAAATAATTTGATGTCTTCTCTGCGACATACTGTGACGAGGAAATCACCAAAAAATACATACAATTTAAAAAGAAACGAAGAGTCCAAGTACATCAACGACTACAACCCAGTGATTTTGTCCATGTGGAATGCTAACATGGATATTCAATTAGTTGCTGACAACTCTATTGCTGTGGTTCGATATGTGAAGTCTTACATCATAAAAAAAGAAAAGACAGAACTGAAGGAAATGTGGGAGGATATTTCACATGAAAAGAGTCTAAGCAGGAAATTATACAGTTACAGTCTGAAGATGTTGTCGCATCGAGAAATTGGAGCATATGAATGTTCTGATCGATTGTCATCAGCAAGTCTCTATGCCAAATCTAGAACCATCATTTGGGTGAGACTAGGTCTTGCTGCAACACGAAATCGAGTTTTGAAATCTGTACAAGAAATAGAGTATTTGGCGGAGAAAGAACCAGAAAGTACAGATATTTTGAAGACAAACATGTTGGATACATACTATCCAAATAGAAGTAGTCATCTTGAGAACAGTTGTTTGTATGAAGTTCTGCAAAACTATATTTATAAGAGAACCATCAGAGAAGATATTAACAATGGAATATATGCTATCATTGGGTGTGAAGGATGTCTAGTGAGACAGAAAAAAGGCCATTTGATTAATCATCGAAAATTGAGTTGCGAAAATCCAGAGAATAGGGAATTTTACTATTTAGCTCTTTTGCAACGGTTTAAGCCATGGCGTACAGAAGAGGAACTACATGGAGATTTTCTCTGTTACGAAGATTCTTTTAATGCAACCAAGGATACCATAGAATGTCCTGTTTTTCCAAATTATCTGCAAATGTTGAACGAAGAAATAGAGCAAGAAGCCACATTTGCTGCAGAGATTGCTAGAGACAGTTCTCAAGACTGTCAGAGTTCTGCTTCATTGAGTCAGGATCCACTTGGAGGACCAATCAATCAAAATGAAGCTGCCACTGCCATGGATGAGGTGGAAAGAGCTATGGAACAAGCTCAAGATAATGTAGTTAACTTAGAAGATTTGGTGAAACAACTAAACCTTGAGCAGAAACAGATATATGATGAAGTCACAGATCAGATTGAACATGGATTCAGTCATGAGAAAAAAGGGTGCTCATGTACATCATTTAAACAAGTCCAACTGTACGTAAGTGGAGAAGCGGGAACTGGAAAACGTTTTCTGATTAAAGCGATTGCAACTTATCTGCATAAAAGGACTGAATCACCGCTATCTTGTGTTGTTACCGCTCCAACTGGGCTGGCTGCACATAACATTAAAGGGATTACTTTACATCGTTTACTGATGCTGCCAGTGGAGCATGATAACAAATTGCAATATCACAAGCTATCTGGAGATGCATGTTCCGAAGTTTCGAGAGTCCTGAAGAAAATGAAACTTCTTATCATTGATGAAGTAAGCATGGTGTCAAATATAATGCTTGCTTTTGTGCATTTGAGAATGCAAGAAATTCTTAGAACAGACTATGATGTCTTATTTGGAGGAAAACATATTATTGTTTTTGGAGATCTACTGCAGTTGACTCCAGTGAAAGGACAACCTGTGTTCAAAATGCTCACGCATGAAGATACCAGGAAGTGCCTAGGAAGCATTGGAAACGTTAATATATGGTTAAACTTCAAATATGCAGAACTGCTTCAAAATATGCGGAAGGCAAAGGATGAAAATTATAAAAATATTTTACAAGATGTAAGAGTCGGAAAAGTAAGTCAGCAAGGGAAAGAAGCTTTACATGGATGATTAATTTCGAATTTGTACCCAAATGAACACATTCTTCCAGAGAATATTTTTAAGAAAATTAACGAGAAGAAATCTGGCATATGTTTGATGCCAACTCTGAAAGAATGTTCCATGTTCAACAACAAAATGTTAAAGTTAGAAAATGAAGCGATAGTGAAACTGGAAGCTATAGATAAAATTGAACATGTGGGAGCAACAATTATTTTGTCTGAAAATTTGAAATCAAAATTGGATTCATTAGAGAAGACTATATCTAAAACTGCTGGTTTTGAAAAGACTCTGAATGTGTGTTTAAATTGCCGTATCATTTTGAGAAGGAATTTAAATGTTGAAAGAGGTCTGGTAAATGGAGCAATGGGTCATGTTGTTGGTTTTGTGAATTACAAAAATAGTGATGGAATTGAAATTTTAAAAATTAAATTTGATGGCATTGATGAAATAGAACAAATTTGTCGTTGTTCAGCTAGATTTTTGCTCGTGAAAGACTTATATGTTCGCCGAAAACAGTTTCCTATTTGTTTGGCATATGCGGTGACAATTCATAAATCTCAAGGTTTAAGTGTAGATAGCGCTTTGGTGAACATTGGAAGTTCTGTGTTTAAAGAGGGTATGGCATATGTGGCATTATCACGAGTCAGAACTTTATCAGGATTGTACTTGATTGAGTGTGATGAAACAAAGATTTGTGCAGATCTACATTGTGTTACAGAATACAATAGGTTAAGAAGAGAGTATGCTCCACATTTGCCTCAATATCCTCTGATTGAAATAGCCGGAAGGCTATTCGGTGGAATATGTAAATAGAGGAGGAGCAGTGGGTGGTGGTATTGGGATAATCTATAAATCCCACTTAAAAGTTTTTGCACGCTCCCAACAAGACCTAGAAGCCGAAGCCATGAGCTTTAAAATTAAAAACAATAACCGCCTGATCTTCGATGGCCTGCTGATCTACCGGCCACCAGGCCCGAGAGCTCCATTTATTAGAGCATTATATACCTACCTAGAAACTACCTCGGACTCGATTACCCATACAATTCTGGGTGATTTTAACTTCCACTTGGAAGCAATTAAGGACCCCGAATCAACTACACTAATTGATAATTTTCATAGCTTTGGCATGACTCAATTAATTTCAAAGCCCACTCACATCGCAGGACATACCCTGCACAGCCTTTTTACAAATAACAACCATGTTAAAGTTATCTCAATTCAACCAGTTCCCTGGTCTGACCACAATGCTATTTTCTTTAACCTGCAATTAACTAATTTGGTCAACCATAGGAGAGGCCTCACCCTCCCTGAAAAAATACGTCCGTGGAAGAAGCTTGAACCCTCTCCTTTGGCAAATATACTTGCAAAGGATCCCCCGAGACTTGAGCATGAAAACTCAAACAATGGGGCTCTTAAATATCATAACTGGATCAGTCAGGCAGTGGACGAGCTGGCTCCAGTGGAAATAAAAAAACATAGAAAACGGTTTGCCACTGCACAATGGTATTCCGCTGAGGTGAAACTAATAAAACTGAAATGCCGGCGATTAGAGCGGTCGTGGCGTTCAGACTACAGCCACCAAAGCAAATTGGAATACTCTAAAGCCCTGCATGAATATAAATTAGCAATAGTTCTGGCCAAATCAACCTACTTTACAAATAAAATCCAACTTGCCTCCAACACTGCTAGACAACTATCTAAAACCGTTACCCATTTGACAAAGAGCCCCCGTGATACTGCTTTTAGTCCCAACCAGAACATGGTGACAAGCATCGCTACCTTCTTCCAACAGAAGGTCCAGGCAGTTTATGACGATCTTAGTGTCTCATCAGCTGACCCACCCACTGACAACAGTACGATTACCATGATGCCTCACCCCAACTTCTCTTGTTTCCCTCTATTAGAGGAGATGCAAGTGATGGATTTAATCATACAAATGAAATCTGGTTCCCCACTTGACCCCTGTCCACCGCATGTACTGCATATGATCCCAAAGACTGTGTCAGCTGTGCTAAGTCCCCTCCTAAACAAGGTCATCACCTCCGGCGAATTCCCCGCAAATTGGAAAAAAGCCTGTATCCGCCCCATCCTCAAGAAGGACACATTGGACCCTGCCGAACTTAAACACTACCGGCCTATATCTTGCCTGCCCCTTCCAGCCAAGATCCTGGAGAAAGCTATGAATAATGAAATGGTGAGATACGTAGACTCTAACAAGCTACTGGATCCATCACAACATGGGTTTCGACCTTGTTACTCAACTGAGTCCGCCCTGATAATGGCAACGGAAAACATACGAAGGACAATGGATGAAGGCGGCAGAACGGCCCTGATTCTATTGGACCTCACAGCGGCTTTCGACACCATGAATCATCCTGTCCTTATAAGCAGATTGAGAACTCTTGGCTTTACCGGCTCCGCGCTCACTCTTTTAAAATCTTTCTTGGATTCTCGAATTCAGCAGGTGCACTGGGACGGTCTACAATCCAATGAATTCACCCTGCCGGGCGGGGTTCCCCAGGGCTCTGCACTATCACCTACACTATTTAATTTGTATGTCACTCCTCTTGCCACTCTAATCCAAGCTCATGGCCTACAATTAGTGTCGTACGCAGACGACACTCAAATTTTAGTGTCAATATCCCAATCAATCGAAGCAACAGCCGAGCGTTTTAAAACTTGCCTCATTAGTGTAAAAAATTGGATGAGCGGAAATTTTCTAAAATTAAACACGGATAAAACCGAGATAATCGAGTTCGGCCAAAAACCTTCCTTCTGGAGTGACCTTTCGTGGCCCCCAGAGACGGGCTCTTGTCCTAACCCTGCAGATAAGGTCAGGAACCTCGGTTTTATCCTGGACAAAGATCTTTCATGCAAGGCGCAAATTAATCAGGTGACTTCCACCTGCTTTTATACCATCAAAATCCTCAGGAAAGTGCTACCATACATTCCGTCCGTACTAAAAAAGACGGTGATGGGGGCCCTGGTTATGTCCCGTGTGGACTATTGCAACGCACTATACCTGGGCACTGGGGAAAAGCAGCTGACCAAATTACAGGCAATCCAAAATGCCGCAGCCAGGGTCCTGTTGAACCTACCGCGTCGCCATCCAACCTCTAAAGCCATACGCGAGCTTCACTGGCTACCTATTAGAAGCAGAATAAAGTTCAAAGCCCTCTGCCTGGTTCACAGGTCCTTGTATGGCAAGGGACCTGATGACCTTACCAAACTCCTTCCTCGGTACTTGCCGGCTCGAACTTTGAGATCAGCCAACCAAGACTTAATCTGCCAATCCAGAATTAGGAGAGCTCGTTGGGGCGGGAAATCTTTTTCCTACCAAGCCTCTAGTTTGTGGAACTCTCTGCCCCCCGCACTGCGCTCACAAAAATCCAAAATGTGCTTCAGAAAGGCACTGAAAACCTGGCTTTTCTCTCTTCAGTAGACTATCTTTCACACTGCTTTCTCTGCACCTTAGCGCCAAGACGCCGCGGCATTCGAGCGCTTTATAAATGTTTCAGTCCGTCAGTCATTGAAAAACGTGTGGTAGGCCAAAAAAGAAGAAATGAGAGTAATTGCAGTGAGGTAGTAGCAAAAAGACAAAAAGTAGATGAAACTGTAATTGTAAGCAGAAGGAAAAAGGATTCTGTTGAAGATGTTGGATTTCAGTTTGAAAACAGTTCTGGTGTCAAGTGCTATGCTAATGTAGTGGTTAATGTTGTTTTTTTTCCTTCAAAATATACAAGAACAGATTGTTGAAAATCGGGATCAAAGATTCTGTTGTTTGTTGAATTCCGTGTTTGAGAAATGTACCAGTGATAGAGCAAAAATAGAAAGTGTTTCAGAAATTCGAAATCTTCTAGACATATGTTCTGGTCAAAATCAATTTTCACAGAATATTCAGCAGGATTGTCAGGAATTTTTAATGTATATGTTTGATGTATTGGAAGATGAAGGTGTAGATATGAAAAGTCTTTTTAGCCTTTCTTATCAATGGCAGCATGACTGCGACAACTGTACTTTATCAAGTACTACTAGAATAGACACTGAAAGATTTATATATTTGACTTTACCAGACTGCAAATCAGTGCCTTTTAATAATCTAGTTAAAGCAGCGGATCACAATATGGTGTGTACCCAATGTAAGTCTACAATGCTGTCCACGTTATTTCTACAAAATTATGGTCAGTATGTCATTTTAATGTTCCAACGATGTAGACCTGATGGAACTAAATTGACATCTTCTATTAAAAATGTTGTGGCTTCTCAGTTACCAATATCAGGAAGAACCTTTGCAACTGTAGCTATTATTTTTCATGACGGTCCTTCTACAACATCAGGGCATTACACGTGCTATTTAAAAAGTTGTAAAGGTTGGACCCACTGTAACGACACTCATTTGACTTTCAAACAACGTTTGCCTTTTGGCTTAAAAAATTCATACCTAGTGTTTTTACAACCAAAATTTAGGTAAAGGTAATTGGCCTATGAAGACGGGGGCAGTTAATAAAGGTTATTTTGCTGTTTAAAAATATATTCTGAGTAAAAGTGATCCAGGTAATATAAAAAATTGACTTGTCATATAGGTACTGTAAGTGGATCTCATAGTAAGTGATATTAGTATTATACAAAATGATGAACATGAGTGAGTCAGAGATGGTTTTACAAATACTTAAATATTGTGAAAATGTTGTAGAGCCTTTCTTTCAGAACGTCCTAAAAAAGGTAATTTCAGAGTTTCCTAGAATTAATTTGAAAATATACTCATACATCTGACACTATTTGGCCAAAAGGAAAGGTACAGGAATGAGTAAAGAGTCATGACTGAAAAAAAGGAGTATATGAAAATAATGAAAATATTTCAGATGTTCTTGGAGCTTTTCTTCTAGAAAGTCGATGAAATGGATTTTTTAGTGAACAGCAGAGTACTTTGCAACGAGAAAAGGACCTCCATGATATACTATTTGGCCTCAAGGAAAAGTAAGTCAATCAAAGATTAGTGTACATTTGTCATTTATCAGTATCTAAGGTTTTTTTTTAAACACAATCTTTTAGATTGTGTTTTTTTTTCCCGCTGTCATATGGTGAGTAATTTGAACTCACTGTTTTAAGTGAAATTCAATATATTCTGAGAACAGCAAAAATAAACTATGTAACATGTTGTACAAGTTATTCTATACTTTGGATTGTGTAAATTAAATTTTATTCCCATTCTCTGACACTCACTTTCCTTTTTCCTCTCTCTTTCAGTTCTCTTTACTCACTCACACTGCCTTTCTCTCACTCTGTTTCACACCCATTCGTTTTCTCCACTTCTTTCACAACCCCTCATTCTCATTTCAACTGTCTGCATCCCCTCTCTCCCTTGCACCACTTTTCAGATTTCAGTCTCTCTGCTTTACTTCCCTTTTCCGTCTTTTCCTCCTTTGCCCTTTTAGTAATTCCTCTTTACTCACTGAGCAGTATTGTCGCACTCTATCACTATAACTCACCCACTCTCCCTCGCTTATCTTTGTTTGCTCCTTTCTTTTGACCTCTTCTCTCTATTTTTCGTTCACTACCTCTATGTCCTCAGTGCCTCACTCTCCTTGTGTTATGTTCACTTGTGTTTATCTACCTTCTATCATTTCTTTTACAACAACTTCAGTGCTCCTCTCTCATCGTTCTTCTTTCAATGTCCTTCTCTTTACTTTCATCACCAAATTATTTTCTCTCAGTACCACTGTTTTAGTCGTCTTCTCCTCTCTTTCCTTTTTTTGCTCCCTTACTCATTTCCTTTTCTCACTCATTGTACTCCACCTCACTCAGTTTTTCTCTTAGTGTGTCTGTCTACTAACTTCCTCACTCCATTTCCCTCAATCGTTGTATATTATCCTCTCTCCCTTCATCCCTTCACTTTGACTGTTCTTCACTTACTCTCAGTTATCTTCTATTTCTCAATCTTCTAAATGCATCCTTATTAGACTCTTTTCCGTCTCTGTTATTATCTTTTTACCTACTAATGTTTCATGACTCAGTTTTGCTAACTCACATTGTTTTAGTATCTTTCTTACCTTCAGTTCATTTCTCTGTTCTTCTCTTCCTCTGTGTCAGTGAATCTATATGCATTACTCTTAGTAATTTGCTCTCATTCTATTTCTTTTTTTCTCTTTTTATCCTCCTACCTTACTTTATTTCCCTTTTTCGTGTCCTTCACTCTTACTTTATTTCTAAATACACTGTTATGATTTTTAACCTCTTCATTTGTATCTTTTAATTTAAAATACACATTTTACTAATTATAACTTATTTTTTCTTCTCTCTTTCACAGATACAAAGTGTAGTAAAAAACGTAATTAAAGTTACATTTATTATATGGTAAGTATGACTAAAACAATGTAGTTTGTCATCACCCTTTGCTTTAAGCTCACTAATATTTTCTCAACCAACCTCACTCCTGTGTCTTTATTCTGCTTCCCTCACTTATTCTTATCCTCCATGTTTACTCCAATTTCCCTATTTCCCCTCTCATATTCATCTTCTTTCAATCCCTATTCTTTACTTCACTTACCCTCTGTTCCCTTCCTTTGCTTCTTCACTCATTCTGTTTTTCTTAATTATTTACCTTACTCCTACACACACAACTCATCCCCCTCTCAACACATACACACACCTCTAACATATACCCCACACATACACCACACACACACCTCATACACACAAAAAATCCCCCCACACACACTCTTCACATACACACACACATTCCATACACACACATACATCGCACACATATACACACCAGGCCCATACACTGCTCACACATACTTCACACACCCTCACCTTCACGCACACCAAAACACCCCACACAGCCACACCCACAGACACAGCTTACACACCCACACCCCGACCTACACCCACTGACTCCCTATAAGTCACACACACTGCATTACTTATCTTTCTTTGCTGTTTGACTCAAACCCATTCAGGTACTGTTTCCTTCACTCTCTTTGTCCTTTCTCTTTGTCACTCCCCATGTCTTATCCTAATTCAATATTTCACCCTCTTTCACCCCTCTTTACTTATACTAACTGGTCTTTTCTTACCCTCCCTCACCGTTCTTCATTTATCCCAGTTACGCCACTACCCTTCATTCTCAATTTTTTTCTGTCCTTTTTTTTTCTTTCAACACTCACTCACATTCTCCCACTATCTCTACTTTTGTCTTCTTCCTCTCTCTTCCCTTCTTTCGCTCCTTTAGTCATTTTACTTTTCTCACTTTCACCCTATTACACCTTCTCTGTTTTTTACTATGTAATAAACAATCCCTCTGTGTTCATCCTGTAGCTCTCTTTCTCTTAACATTACTCTCTTTGTGTTCTTCCCTCATGCTAACTCCTTCATTAAATTTTTTTTTTACTATTTTTTTCGGGGGCGCGTACCGGTACGCGTACCCTAAGAAAAAAAATTTGACAGAGATTCATTAAAAATATAGGTTTATTTTTATAAATGAAAGGTAGTTCTAAAAAGAACTGTTTATTTTCTTCTTTTTGTTGTTTTATATTTTTTTTAATGTTTTTCTGAACATTTTGTACTTTTTTTGGCTTTTCAAAACAGTTTTATATTTTTTTTGTATTTTTTATGGGGAGAAACAAAAAACAGGGTATTGTAAATGGCTCAACAGGAGCAAAAAACAAAAAACGGAAAAAATTACTATTTGTTGGGGCATTTGTGATTGTCACCAGCAAGGACGACGAGCTTCATGCTCTTTTCACCATAGGCGATGAGCTTGCCACATTCAATACATGTGATTCTAAAATATGCAAATCGTGGTTGTATACAAGGCATCATCTCCGTTGTTTCTGGTCCCGATGGAGTGGGTTGCTTTCTTTTGGAGGTGGTCCTTAAATACTGGGGGAGGTTACTGGCCAGTTCCCTGAGCTCTGCATGAGAATAGTTGTTTGGATGCTTCCGGGTCATATGTCGAATCATGGTATTATTACCAAAAGAATATTTTTTGTTTGGATTGCCCCTTGAGAGTTCCATGCCACAGATTCGACAAGTTACCTTTTTTCTTGCCCTCTGGGAGTGAAAAAAACTCCCATACAATGTGTGACCTGGGCTTGTATGGGGTATTTTTTTCAGGCAGCCATGTTCTCCCCTCCTCCTCTTCCTCTTCCTCCTCCTCGTCTTCCTGACTACCAATGTACTGTTGTGGTGGTCCTCTTGGTGGTGGTGGTGTTGCAGATGCTCCAGCTGTTGCAGCTACAGTAGCCATTTGAAAGTACAAAATAATTCTCTCTATTGCTGAAACAGGTCTTCCTTAGTGAAAGGACAAAGTCAGAATAAGCAAAAAAGGTGGGGTCTTTCATCATTTGGAAAAAACAAACTGTCCTGAACCAATGAGAAGTGTTATTTTCAGGTCACATGACCCGGGCTTTACTCATTTAGAAACCAAAACTGTTCTGCACCAATAGAAAGTGTTATTTTCAGGTCACATGACCCGACGCGCTTACGCTACGCGCCCCGGGGCGCGCCCGTAGTTGCGCTCGGGGGCGCGCCCGCGGGCGCTTAGCGTAAGCGCGTCAAGACATTGCGCGATCGTATGCGCTCGCGTGCTTCCGGGTGCGCTTACGCTGTGCGTCATATGACACATCACGCGTCTACGCGATACGTCACGATGTTGTTTTTGTTCGTGGGAATAGCGCTCCCGGGAAGCTCACCGGTACGCGCCCTGGGGCGCGCCGTAATATTGCGTCAACCCGTGCGTTCACCGGTACACGCCCGGGGAGCGCCCCGGGGTTAAAAATAAAAAAAAATTAAAAATTTACATAATTATACAATATAAAATTCTTTTTAAAATGTATTATTTTTTGTACCTATAAAGATTTGCTATTAAAAAACCATTGAAATTCACTGAAACAACCATAGGTTTCACACCAGTTATAATTAGGAATTAGCATTAAAAAAACCTATTAAATTCACTGAAAAAAACATAGGTTTTACACCAGTTATAGTTAGCTGGAAGTTTTACTCGCATAAAACCATTGAAATTCCCACGTTATAGTTAGTTGGACTCACTATAACTTGCGCGTGCAATGCACTGCTGATGATGTCACATATTACATCACTCATGACATGGTCAGTGACATCACTCATGACATCACTGATGACACCATCCTTGTGACAGAGTGACAGACCTCCTTTCACTGTAATGTAACCTTTGAAACACATATTCAAAAATAGAAACTAAAATTTTCAAAAAATGGAGATACCCATACCAGTTACAACAACCAATTCAGTAATTCCACCATCTATATACACATCCACTCATTCACCAACAGTTCTATGTAGTCACTCATACATATACTCAGTCATCATATATAGTGATACACCTATATATCCTGTTACACAACGACAGTCTTCCAAAAGTTACTCACACACATACTCACACATGCAAATAAACTATTGAACATCCATTTATTTGCATATACAGGTATACACCCACTACCACCTTACTTCTAAGAAAATATACACATATTTACTCTGTTAAACAATCACTTATATAAAAACATACTTATTTAAACAGGAACTCTTACAATCCCTCACTCTCACATATACTCACTTATATACATCAATATTCACATATACTAGATTAAAACATATGTAGTTACTGATAAAGACACTAGTGAGACAGTCATTCACTCACTAACACACACATATACACACTCATCCACCCATACAGTCCTGCACATATGCTGTCTTCAAAACATATACAAACAGAGAGTCAGTCATTCATGCATCTATGTGCTAAGTAATACCCTCATCAAACCATATAGACACTCATACTGATATTAAAAAAAATCTAATAACCCATATACCTACACATGCAGCTACTCACCAACCCATGCAGCCACTTATACACAAAGTGAAACACTAATACATATATTTAAATATTTAATCATTATTCACTAATATTTATTTTTCAGAAAGACACACATTCACTGGATGGTGTCATCAGTGATGTCATGAGTGATGTCACTGACCATGTCATGAGTGATGTAATATGTGACGTCATCAGCAGTGCATTGCACGCGCAAGTTATAGTGAGTCCAACTAACTATAACGTGGAAATTTCAATGGTTTTATGCGAGTAAAACTTCCAGCTAACTATAACTGGTGTAAACCTATGGTTTTTTCAGTGAATATATATACAAGCACGGACCCATTGTCGAAGTTCTCCCCCACGCCACTGACCAGGTTTGCCGGGACTGTGCATTCTGGGAACTGCAGTTCTGTGAACTGAATAGGAGCTGTGCAGGTGTGCCTACAGCATTAGGGGGAGGAGCAAGGAGTGCAATCATGTATTTCACGCAGTGTGAGCAACATTTGAAAAGGACACGGTATTGGGCGCTGATGAAGGTCTGTTGACCGAAATGCATTCGCCGCTGCTGGCATCATCCTGAATAAAGCTAGCTGTTCCTTCAAAACTCCCCTCCGGCCTCTGTCTTCTTTTTTTAGAAGAATTTCTTCATATATATATATATATATTCACTGAAAAAACCATAGGTTTTACACACGTTATAGTTAGGAAGTAGCATTTACAAAACCTATGAAATTCACTGAAAAAACCATAGGTTTGACACCAGTTATAGTTAGCTGGAAATTTTACTGATATAAAACCAATGAAATTCCACGTTATAGTTAGTTGGACTCACTATAACTTGCGCGTGTAATGCACTGCTGATGACGTCACATATTACATCACTCATGACATCACTGATGACACCATCCAGTGAATGTGTGTCTTTCTGAAAAATACATATGTGTTATATATGTATATATTATTGAATATCTTAGTGAATACATATATTAGTGAGTAATGCTTAAATAGTTCAATATATGTATTAGTGTTTCACTTTGTGTATAAGTGCCTGCATGGGTTGGTGAGTTGCTACATGTGTATGTATATAGGTTATTAGATGTTTTTCTTAGTATCAGTATGAGTGTTTGCATGGTTTGGTGGGGGTATTACTTACTACATAGATGCAAGAATGGCTGAGTCTCTGTTTGTATGTGTTTTGAAGACAGCATATGTGCAGGACTGTATGGGTGGATGAGTGTGTATATGTCTGTGTTAGTGAGTGAATGACTGTCTTATTAGTGTCTTTATCAGTAACTACATATGTTTTAATCTAGTATATGTGAATATTGATGTATATAAGTGAGTATATCTGAGAGTGAGGGTGTGTAAGAGTTCCTGTTTAAATTAGTATTTTTCTATAAGTGATTTTTTAAGAGAGTAAGTATGTGTAAGTTTCCTTAGAAGTAAAGTGGTAGTGTGTGTATAGCTGTTTATGCAAATAAATGGATGTTCAATAGTTTATTTGCATGTGTGAGTATGTGTGTGAATAATTTTTGGATGACTTTCGGTGTGTAACAGGATGTGTAGGTGTATCACTACATGTGATTAGTGAATATATGTATGAGTGAATATATAGAACTGTTGGTGATTTAGTGCATGTGTATATAGATGGTGGAATTATTGAATTGGTTGTTGTAACTGGTATGGGTATCTCCATTTTTTTGAAAATTTTAGTTTCTATTTTTGAATATGTGTTTCAAGGGTTAGATTACAGTGAAAGGAGGTCTGTCACTGTGTCACAAGGATGGTGTCATCAGTGATGTCATGAGTGATGTAATATGTGACGTCATCAGCAGTGCATTACACGCGCAAGTTATAGTGAGTCCAACTAACTATAACGTGGAATTTCATTGGTTTTATATCAGTAAAATTTCTAGCTAACTATAACTGGTGTCAAACCTATGATTTTTTCAGTGAATTTCATAGGTTTTGTAAATGCTACTTCCTAACTATAACGTGTGTAAAACCTATGGTTTTTTCAGTGAATTTCATTGGTTTTTAAAATGCTAATTCAGAAATATCTCGTGTATGCAACCTATACTTTTGTCAATAAAGTTCTGGCAATATGTTTTTCGGAAAAAATCCGTTTTCTTCACTGTTCAAGTTGCATAGAGACTCCTTGTAAAGCGATACAGAATTAGAAAGTCTGTACCTTGCCTTTTTTTCAACGCATTAAAATTTGTCTATAAATAAAAACAGCCTTTCTAAACTTTCGTGCAGGACCCGGTGTGCACACACTCGGCAACAGTTCTCAATAAAATGGATAGCGCATTTCCAAGCTTTCGTGCGCGACCGACTGCGCGCACCCGCCTATATATTTCGTGAAAACTTTGCAATCTGAACTTATTGAATTTCTTCATAGACCCATCAAAGAACTTATATTACGTCAAAGAGACTAAACCTAGGCTTCTTTTTTAATAATATGAAAATTTTCATTAAATGGAGCCGAATGTCTTTTTAAACTTTCGTGTGTTACCGAATGTACACACCTTGGTATTTTAAAAAAAATTTAAAAGGTTTTATACTTTAACAATTGTATGCTTGAATCGAGCTCAAAAGATATATTAAATCCGAATATGTTTGAATTTACTTCTTTTCACGTTTTGAAACTTCGCTGAATTAGACCGCTACTTCCAAATGGCGTACGTGACTAGATACTATCTCCGCGTACACGTCCTGAGACGCGCATGTGAAGTCATGTGACTTGAAAACAACACTTCCAATTGGTTCTTAGTAGTTTCTATTCTGCAATTTACACGGAGTACTCCACCCACTTCTCTCACTATCTTTTCTACTCTCAAAAGAGAACAACGTTCAATACCCTTCGGAAGACTTTGCTGAAATGGCTGCCGCCTCGCATTCATCTTCCGAATCTGAAGGAAATGAGCGACTACCTTTAAAAAGAAAAAAGGAATCTTTTATTTGGCAATTTTTCACTTATCCTGAAGAACAAAAGAAAGTTAATGCGCCAAAAGTTACCTGCAGGATATGCAATACGGTTCTCTCAAGAGGAAATCCAAGAAAAAAATATTCCTTTTCCATACATACCATGGTGCGGCATGTCAAACAAGTGCACCCTGTTGAATTTGCAAAGGCATCGACAAGAGCCCTGGCCACGCTATTACCATCAGAGGTGGCCAGCACATCTTCTGGTGGACGACCTGTATCTCCATCGAGTGCTGTGATGGACTTGAGACCATATCTTGCAAAGGTGCACATGAAATGCAACGAGTGTGGAGAAATTCTTCTGTACGGAGAGCAGAGCCTCATTCTTACTAAACTAAAAATTGAGAGTCATAAATGCCCCGAGAAAAGATAAATTTCTTCATTTCATTTCGATCCTGTGTCACATATGAAAAATGTTGTTGCAAGTTTAAAAAATCAAACACAACATAACACTTGTTTTAAAAAAACAAAAACTTCTTTTCAGAACTAACTCATTGTACCAAAAAGAGCTCCAGGAGCATATTATAAAGGGGGTTTATCTCCGCTTTTTTGGCTTTCGTTCGTGCGCGACCGTGTGCGCGCACTCGCCTATATATTTTGAGAAAACTTTACAATTGCAACTTATTAAATTTATTCATAGACCCATCAAAGAACTTATACTACGTCAAAGACACTAAACCTAGGCTTCCTTTTTATTATTATGAAAATTTTCATTAAATGGAGCCGAATGTCTTTTTAAACTTTCGTGTGTGACCGAATGTACACACCTTGCTATTTTCAAATATATAAAAGGTTTTATACTTTAACAATTGTATGCTTGAATCGAGCTCAAAAGATATATTAAATCCGGATATGTTTGAATTTACTCCTTTTCACGTTTTGAAACTTCGTTAAATTAGACCGCTACTTCCAAATGGCGTACGTGACTAGATACTATCACCACGTACACGTCCTGAGACGCGCATGTGAAGTCATGTGACTTGAAAACAACACTTCCAATTGGTTCTTAGTAGTTTCTATGCTGCGTCAATACCTACGCCTGCTTGAAGCACATGCACAGTTTTGAAACAGCATGGGCCTGAAGGGGAACGACCACTACAACGAGGCCGTTTCAACGAAAACTTAACCACGCATGCATTACAACGCATGCGTGGTTACAACGACAGCCTTTACCACGCATACTTTTACTACGAGGCCTTGAAGATTCTACAAGAGTCACAGGGGCCCCCGACTCCCGCAGAGTTCCGGTGGGGAGCTTCTGCCATGATTGCTCGCAGAATGGCCACGACGTAGCCACGGGGTGCTCTCATGCTAACGCCAGCTTCAGTCTGAAACTTCCAGAAACACTGTAGACTACCAATTCAATCAGTTCCGGTGGAGCCCCAACGACGTATCGCGTTGTTGCATAATGCGTCATATGACACGCCGCGTTAGCGCACCCGGAAGTGCTCCGGTGCGCGAGGCACGAAGCGCAGCTTCCCGGAAGCAATCCTGGGCGCGGCGCGGAGCGCGTAACGTAAGCATAACAGGTCATGTGACTTGTTAATAAAGCTTTTCATTGGTTTAGAAATATTTTTATGAGCATATTTGACTATTTTATTAAAGACACTACACATAACCTGTTTTTCAAGTTGTGTTTAATTTTAAATGAATCGGTTTACATTTTCACTTTTTATTTCCAGTAAATTTTAAAAATAAATGTTTATAGTTCCATAGGCTCAAGCACGTCAGCTTCCCACCCTATGTCATACAATTCTGACAAATCGGCATCCTCATCATGTTCTTCATCATCCTCAGGATTTAAATCATCTAAGGGATCCACTTCCACTGACGTTTCAATGACAAGTTCAACGATAAGATCGAGATCAACGGATTGCTCATTATCACTCATGGTTGATGTTGTCGTTATCTTTAAAGAAAGAGAACAACAATAAGATGTTGCAGAGTAAGAGACAAATCTCAGAGACTATAATAGTAAAATTGTTTAACAAGAGTAACATTTTGCAGCTATTATTTAGCCATGTCCAGCGATGCTGAGGAGGTGAGTCCTATGTCCAAGTTTTCAGTAAACAGGACTCATCTCTTTTTAACCTTGGATAAGCCTCACCAACTCTGTGTCCCCTGCTCATACTTAAATGTAAAGGGGCAGATTTATGTTAACTGGCGCATCCCCAGAGATGCACCAGTTAATGTGCACCACTGCTCTGCCACCCATGGTGTGCCGCATTTACAATGTGGAGCACCATTGAGCAAAAACAACACAGATGTGTCACGCATCTGTGCCACAAAAGCAGCACATTGCAGGAATCACGTCGTAAGCGCGACATGTCTACTGCAATGCACAGGAGCAAGCCACAAATTGCATGGTGCATCACTCCTTATGCCTGTTTCAAACAGGCGTAAGGATTTGATTCAGCAATGCTATAAAGCTGACTCAGTGAAATCTTCTAAATTTCACTGTGTTAGTTTTACAGGGCTTTCATGCAAATGAATGCCCACCCTGCAACAAAACGCCTATATGAAACCTGACGCAGGTTTCATGTGGTGTAGAAAATGAAAATGTATATGTACATAAGCGGCGTTCATTTGTGTTCACCCTCACCACTGTTGGAGTTAAAGCGAAAGTCACGGCACAGTGGCCCCGCCATCTTGCCCCCTTTTAGGCCCCATCACGAACATAGATAGCCCCACATAGCAAAACGTGATCTTATCGCCTGCCCAACTTCAGATCTGACCCCCCCCCCTTTTGCTCTCATGTCCTGTCGGAATGTCCGGCTGTAGATTACAATCACATGTTACATTTGGGAGGGGAAACGACATCAGAGCGACAAATATTAGAAATTTACCACACGACAGCAAAATAACAGGTTAAAACGTTTTTATTCTTGAACAAAAATATATTAAAACAACTATTTACATGACAAACGGCCGCAGCAACAAACCCACAATGCATTTCGCCGTCTACTTGACGCCGTCCCTGTCCCTCCTCCCCCAAAGTAGCAATGTTGGGCTACTTTTGGGCTGCTTTCTAGTAGGGTTTTTGAGCGTCAGAAAGTCTATAAAAGCCGCCGGCAACGGCCTGGGGTGGAGAACCATTACGCGAATAGTCCGGAGGCGACACCACGCGCCAAGGCCTGTCCCCAGGATGAACCAAGGGATCCGTTCCTGGGGCCGTGGCAAAGAGCGGCCGGCCGCCATCGGCCAGAGAAGGCATGGGCCCGACCCGAGATGAACTTGTCTTGCCATTCCCTTCCTCTTTCGGCGCCTTGCAGGCCAAAAGGGGGGATGTCTTGCATATGCCTCCGACCCCCCCCCTCTCTTCATCGCCTGGTCCGGCCATAACAAATGTCAGCAAGACGCCGTGGGGTGCACTGGGAGGGAGAGGCGGCGCGGACGAGCCTCTCCCGCCTCCCCAGGTGGAGGCCCCTCATCTGCACCCCCAACGATCCACGCACCCGGCAAAGGGTTCGTCCACTGTGGTGATATAGGGACGCTCCACGAGCCCAGCAAAGGGTTCGCATACTGTGGCGGTATAGGGACGCTCCATGAGCCCAGCAAAGGACTCGCCCACTGTGGCTGTATAGGGACGCTCCACGCGCCCCGCAAAGGACTCGTCCACTCTTACGGTACAGCGACGCTCCACTCACCCAGCAGGGTCTCGTCCACTGTGGCGGTGCAACGATGCTTCGCCCGACAGGCTTGAGTCCATCTGCTCCTGCAACCCAGTGACTGCCGGTGGTTGCAGATCTCCTAAAAATGGCGGTCGACTTTGCAGGAATGGGCCTGGCGTGAAAAGTTGGCCTGGTCGCCTGTTAACCAGAAAATGGGCCCCTGTCTTTCCTTTCAAAATGCTGCCAACAATATTTTCTGAATGGAAGACACCTGTCCAGAGGCGTTCTCCTCAACTTTGAAGATTCTACGAGAGCTGCGGAGGGCCCTCGGCCTCCGCGGGCCTCCGACCGCCCCCGATGGAAAAGGACTGCCATGATTGCCCGCAGAACGACCAAAGCGTAGCCACGAGACGTTGGCGCTCTCATGCTGACTCCAGCCTCAGTTTGAATGACCAAAAATCCTGCAGACTACTGATTCGATCGGTGCCGGTGGAACATCAGTATGACCCGGTAGGAAAGATTGTTGCCCCTCAATTTCTTTGATTGATGGTTCATGTCACCGGTCCCTTCTGTTGCCCCTTAACGGAACTTCTGGACTGCCGAAAGAGATTCTGGTCCGACCCCGAGTTGGTGGAGACATTTTGACTATACTTGGGCCCGCCTGACCCCACCCAAAATGGCGCCGATATAAACGAAACTCGCAATTCCCCGTTGTGTTCCGGATGCTCAGACTTCAGATCATGAAATATGGATGCAGTTCTTGAAGCACATGGCGGGAGGGGATGAGTATTGCTTGAACATTCGGACAATGAATTGATATTAAGTTCTGACGCATCATTAATTACAGTATTATTGAAAGGTCGATTTTTCAACACTGATGGTACTTGCCCACAATGAATTTTCGATATGATTCTATTGCACTTATCGTACCTTGATGAAATAAAATGACCACCGACTCAGTTATGTTTTCCTCAGATAAATATGCCCTCTTGTACAGCCCCAGTCTGCTCCGTGGCTGGCCCACGTAGTTTTAGGCCTGCATTTGTGCGTCATCACTTACGTGGTTGTATGCCTGCATTTTTACGTCATCATTTTTTAATAAAGATTTTGTGAAAACCAAATATAATAGTAGCTCTTGAATTGGTAAGTTCGAATACATAGCCATTGTTTCTGATCTACGTAAAATACAGGCGAAATAAAGCAAGTCGGTTACTGAAAGGTCAAAAAGCAAAGTGCCCAGAAATAGTGAAAATGTAAATGATCCAAGTCTGTTACGTGTATTTTTTTCTTTTGTGCAACATAACGCAATCGATAAAGGTCCCGGTGTTCTGTTTTACCTTGTATGCCACATATCTCAGGGAAATTGTTTCAGGTGTACACAAAAGAAAAACTCGAATTACTAACAATTTTTGGGGCAGATTTACAAACCCCTATCTCCATGGGAACGCCACTTTTTGCGATATTCCCGTGGCGATATGGGTTTCGCCCTATGTACAAGGCACCATTGAGCCACTTACTATGGCTTAACGCTGCTTTGCAAATAAGAACCACTTTCATGCAATACTTAACGTGAAAGAGGTGGGCAGTGGGTGTTGTGATGGGCGTTCCACTGCAACAGCCATTGATTTTTTAACGCTGCCTCCTATTTACAAGGGCAGCGTAAATAGGAGACTGCGCCATAATTAAAACCAGGAAACACCTGGACTTAACTTGACGAAACGAGGATAAATGCTTTATTTCTCCTCGATTTTGCTTCATGTGTGCTGCCTTATGCAGTACACATGGAAAAAGCAAAACGCCTTGGATTTTTTATGTTCAGGAAGGAGGATCTTCCTGTACATAAACAATCTTCCCCTGCACGCAGTCACACTTGCACTATGGTGCAAGGGTGCCTGCATTGCCGCTACCCTGCTAAGTGTAGCGCAAGCGCAGGGGGAAACACAGGGCTGCACCATATTCTTGTAAATATGGCCAAAACCCTTGTTTCCGGAGTGGTGGACCGTGTCATTAAGCCAAGGAGGATAACGACACGCTCCTCCACTTCTGTGAATTTACAAAAAACTAAATAATTTAATGGGAAGATTGGTGCTGCATCCCAGTGACAAACCTTTACATGGCTGGTTTTATTTTGCTGTTCGAGGCTCCTGCTCCTGCAAGGGCCAGTCTGGAAACCAAAAGCAGCCCTAGAAAATGTTTTCAGACCAGTCCCCATACGGTGCATACCAAGTGCAATGAGTGAGCCTGACCACTACAGAGGGTGCTTTGGAATGCTCTCCCCCAAAGGTTTTTGGGAAACAATGGTGCAGTCTACAACACAGTTATCATTACAGATTGAATTTTATTAGCTTTCAAAGAATATTAAATGAAGACATTATTATGCACAAGGATACGACAATCTGGGAAGAAAAATAAGTTACTTACAAAAGCAGTAAGTAACCCACTGACCTATGCATATAACATTTTTTTAAATTAAATACATGGTACATATTCTTTGCAGTAACCCTCTGTGCTACATTAGATAAGTTGAAGTTGCCACTGGACGAAACTCTCCTCTCTCCAGCAGGTACATTAATCACTGGTGTTATCTTGACACTTTTATTGTTGCTCCAAAACTGATAATTCTGCAAGGAACTTTGAAGTGCTTTTAAAACTGCTGCCTGCGGACCCCCTGAGAATGGGTCAAGGACCCCTGGGGGTCCGCGGACCACAGTTTGGGAAACACTGGTCTAACCACTAGCATTTTCATGTATCGTTCCTAAACTGAAAGGCCAGAGACCTTCATCCATTTATTAACATATAATGAGCCTTATTTATGTTAAAAGTAACGCACCGGCGGCGCAAGGCCTTCATAAATCTGCCCCAATATACTTCCTCATAAGAGTGTATAATTAATTTTGCTAAACCATATTCAATTTTCATCAACTATACCGTTTGTATTTTATGTACTAGTGGCTATACCGATTACTTTGTTTTTTGCAATGTCTGCACTCGTATTAGATAAGAAACTTGCCTTGAAAACAGTGCATTTCTGAATAAACATTTCAAATATACACGTTCTCTCTTTTAATCTATAATCTCAACTAAAATGATTGTATATTGAAACAGTATTCATGTGTTCCACGTAACTTCAGCTGTACTAACTTAATATTTTCTTTTGTCGACCTGATTTACTCATACTAGAACCCACAGGCCTATAACAGCCCGTGAACCCTTTCTTTTACGGTACATGACAAAACAAACAGTTACAGACTTACCTTTACCAATGCTTTGTACGATGTACAACAGTGACAGTCACAAAATAGATATACGTTTGACGGAAGTCTCAATTATGCTGCTATCACTGCAACCAAAATTCAATGGCACAGATATCCAGTCAATACAGACTCATATATGTCTCTTCAGCCAATCATATTTCCTCCCGCAAAATTTTGTATTCAAATTTACATTTCAGTTGGTTGTCCCTCACAATATTTTCAATGTCACATAAAAGTCACCCATCACCCACTGCCATCTCTGGCTGCTTCCATGGTAACACCTCATTCTGCAACTGGCTGAAGGCACAGGTCAAAAGTTCATATCTCAACGTTCTACAGCAAACTAACAACACTGTTTTCCCTCCAGAAACACCTGCCTATCCACAGCTCTGTTACATGTCATTTTTTTCACACCCAATACTACTTTTTCTTTTACATAACATTAACATGCAACGTAGTCTTCAATCTTCACGTATTAGAATCAACCAATCATATTTTGTTTTTCAACCACACCAAGCCTCATCCATTTTTTTATCCTGAATTTCAGCTTCTAACTGCCATTCCACTTCCACAACCCATCGGAGCACGACTGCATCTGCCTTGAAAATGAAGGTTTGGCTTTTAGGACACAGCTATATTCACTGGAGTGGAAAATATGCAGCAAGCAGACGAATTTCCAACCTTGATTTACCAAATGTGCAGATAACGTGGATTGGGCAAAGAGGATTAAGATGTCACCAATTAATACCATTGGTGAAAACTTTTATGCATCTCCCAGAACCAGACCTTATAATTGTGCACTGTGGTGGGAACGATCTAGGCACATTGACTGGGGTAGGTCTGGAAATGCTTCTAAAAGACACCTTTAGACAATTGATGACACTTTTTCCTCGAACTGCCTTGGTATATTCCAATATATGCCAAAGACAGAAATGGAATTGGTCCAATCAACATTGTGCACAAATTGAGAAAGCAAGGAGACATGTTAATAAATCTGTTTCTGCTTTCCTCAGAGATTATAGCATGGTTTCTATTTACCACAACAACTTGTGTTACCACATGCAAGACATCTATAGGACAGATGGTGTTCATTTCTCGGATGAGGGAAACAAAATCTTCCTCTGCAACATCAGACTCTGCATCGGTACTTACTTATAAATGCAGAAACAACTCAATAAACACAAGGGCTCTTTTCAGAGCCACCTTATATCAAAGCACTCAAACTTCTGATTTATCTCCATTTTCACACTCTTGTAAATAGGTGTGCGCGCCCGAGTGCGCGCACCCCGCAACTTTTTTTCGGAAAAAAAAATATATATATTTTCGCCTTTAAGGACCTTACTGCACACCCTGAGAAAACCTACGCAGCAAAACAATCTCTACCTTCTCCCCTTTCCATGTTCCAACGCTTTGAAATGACAATATATTTACTCGCAGTGACAAAATGGCGGTCAACACTTCCTGATTTCCTTCGAATCGAACGTTAACAGACGTCACGCAGCAAAAAAAATTCCGCTCGCCCGCAGCCGCTTGAGTGCGCGCACCCGTCCGCGCTTATAGATATATAATTGACTTTAACTTTAATTTTCTCAGCAACTACTGAACGGATTTACACCATTCCACAAAAAGCGTAATCTGCGAGCCGGACTCTACAGTTTTGCCAAATTTCTTATTAATCCATTCAGCCAATCGACCTGTAGCCGTGTCTAAACGTCCTATGGAAAATAACATGGAGAAAACACGTTTTGGGACCCCCCTTTTATCTCAGCCCCCACTTCACCAATCCCCCCCAAATTTTCAGGGAAGGAGCGCAGTGGACCGAGCCATCTTCTTTGAGAAATTCGCAAAGATTCATCCACCAGGGCCAAAGTTAATCCAAATAGAATGTTGACGATTTCCTATGGAAACTAGGTCCTAACTATAACTAACTACTGGCGACCGCCAGTAGGTAATACATATATATATATATATATATTCACTGAAAAAACCATAGGTTATAGACCATATATAGTTAGGAATTAGCATTTACAAAACCTTATTTTACTCACACAAAACCATTGAAATTCCATATATAGTTAGTTGCACTAACTATATATCGCGCACCCGCAATCCACTGCTGATGATGTCACATATTACATCATTCATGACATGGTCAGTGACATCACTGATGACATCACTGATGACATCTCAAATGACATCACTGATGACATCACTGACGACATCTCAAATGACATCACTGATAACATCTCAAATGACATCACTGATGACATCACTGATGACATCTCAAATGACATCACTGATGACATCATCCAGTGACTGTGTGTTTCTGTAAAGTTAAAATGTGTCTTACATATTGAAGAATGAGTGGAAGTATAAGTGTCTGGACAAAGGATTTAGTAGGTGCATGACTGAATGTATGAGTGAGTGATTAAATGTGTCTCACTGAGTGCATGGGTTAGTGACTAAACTGTCTTAATTTGTGCATCATTATGTCTGTTGTTCTGTAAACTGCTGCATGTGTTGATCAGTAGCTATATGATTAACTATATGGGTTACTGATTGATTGTCCAAGTATTTGTATGGGAGACTGAGTGTGTGTGTGGCTGGCTGGCTGGGAGGTGTGTGACTCTGTGCAGATCAATGTGTACTTGTATCAATGATTCTATAAGAAGGTAAGTATGTGTTAGTATATGTTTGAAAATGTAAGGTGCTCTATGTTTAACTGTATAGACAAGAAAATGGAAGTGTCATTGATTCTTTAACAGGACTGACTACGTGTGTGAGTAACTCCATGGATGAGTGGCAGACTGTGAGTGTCTGTATAGGTGTATGAGTGCATATGATAGTGTTGTAAAGATGAGTGATTGTATGTATGAATGATTGTATGGGTGAATGAGTGAATGTGTGTGTAGACATAGCAATCAGTGAGTGCGTATGTAGTAACTAGTATTGGTGTGTCAATGGTTTCAAAAATTATACTCTGTATTTAACACTGGGTGAAACAGAGGTTATATTAAAATGTGAGGAGATGCATTGTATTGTCACATGAATGATATCATCAGTGATGTGGTCATTGATGTCAAATCAGATGTCATCAGTGATGTCATCAGTGATGTCATTTGAGATGTCATCAGTGATGTCATCAGTGATGTCACTGACCATGTCATGAATGATGTAATATGTGACATCATCAGCAGTGGATTGCGGGTGCGCGATATATAGTTAGTGCAACTAACTATATATGGAATTTCAATGGTTTTGTGTGAGTAAAATAAGGTTTTGTAAATGCTAATTCCTAACTATATATGGTCTATAACCTATGGTTTTTTCAGTGAATTTTCAAGGTTTTGTAAATGCTAATTCCTAACTATATATGGTCTATAACCTATGGTTTTTTCAGTGAATTTCATTGGTTTTTTAACAGCTAATATCTGTAGCTGTAAAATGTATTCTTCTTTAAATCCAAAAATATATTTTATATGTTTATGAATAATTTTTTTTTTTAATATTTTTTTTTCTTCGTTCCCGCTTCGCGAATCGGGAAGCTTCCCGTTAGCTGACCTTGATGCCGCGAAATAGACCGCGAGCCGGTAAACGTTTCTTTACCGCAACTGCCGCGTTAGAAAACAACATCGTGACGCCTCCCGTCCGCATGACGTTTCACGTTGTCGCGTGATACGTCATATGACGTGCTACGTTAGCGAACTGGTACGCGAAGCGAGTCGCAAAGCGCAGGTTTCTGGAAGCAAACCGGGAGGCCCTGCAAAGCGCTTAACGTAAACACAGCAGGTCATGTGACTTGGTAATAACACTTTTCATTGGTTCATTTCACTTTTGGTTTCCTAATGATGTAAGACTAGGTCATATAATCTAAAATGAACACTTTTCATTGGTTGAGAACTCTTGTTTTTCCCAAATGATGAAAATCCCTCCTTCTTTCCTCACTCTGACTTTCATCATTGTGAGAGAAAGACCCTTTGTGATCACTGAGCAATGGCTTCTTTAGTAGCTTCAGCTGGTGCTTCCCCACCACCTCCACCACATCCAAGGAAGAGTGGACCACCTGCTCAAGTTATAATTCAACAAGAAGAGGAAGAAGAGGAACAGAACGACGAGCACGAAGAGAGGCAGTTTTTGCCTGAGGAGCCCAGGACGTCTCACCGGAAAGAAAACTTCATTTGGCAATTTTTTAAAATTCCCAAAGGTCAGAAAAAAGTAAATGCAAGATACGTAACTTGCCTTATAAGTCAAGATAGACTGTCCAGAGGAACCGAGAAAAAATACAGTTTCGGAAACTACACAATGCATCGCCATATGACTAGGTGGCATCCTAACAACTACAGTGCTGCACAGTTTCGGAACGACCTAGATAATCTCCCTATTATGGCCAGAAGATATGTTGTACCGGAAGTAACGGGACCAGAGGGCAGGGAGATGGTGCCAAATATACAAATGAGATTTGGTGAAGTAAAACACATCTGCGTATATTGCGATGGATTCATTTGCTACGGAGAAAGAAGCATCACTCTGATCAACAGAGCTATTGACTATCATATGCAAGTTTGTACGAAACGCCCAAAATAATAAATACTTTTTTTTGTTTTGTTGCTCCTGTTGAGCCCTTTACAATGAATCGTTTTCATTGCCCCCTCCAAGAAAAACCCAAAAAAATATAAAACTGTTCAGAAAAATTCAAAAAAAGTAAAAAAATGTTCCGAAAAATAATAAAAAAAATATAAAACAACAAAAACAATTAAAAAAAAAGTTCTTTTCAGAACTACCTCCCCGTTATTAAAAAATTGGTACAATATTTGGAACTGTGCCAACCTCTATTTCTCTTAGTTCGCTTCCCAGTTCGCTCGCCGGTACGCGAACCGGAAGCGAACCAAAAACAGTAAGTATAAGGGAAGGAAACAGACACTTATGTTAAAAGAAAGACAGCTATAGGGGAGTAAACTAGAGATACTATTACCCGTAATCCACTGCTGATGATTTCACATATTACATCATTCATGACATGCTCAGTGACATCATCAGCAGAGGATTGCGGGTTTTTTGGCAACGTGCCTTATCCACGGTTTAATAACGCTGCCTTTTGCTTTATATAAGTTTTCAAATTGTATGAAATATATACCAATAGGTCGTTATGAACCTTTAGGTAGTGCTTTTCTTCATGAGGTCTGGTTGCTTCCATACACATACAGATGTTTCAAAGATGATCAAGAAGTTTATCTGAATGGAGAGGAATGCACTGAGACGCCAGATCATTCACTAATGTGTAGGCACATACAGTTACACGGTTCATGCAACAAACACCGACCAAATATGGCTTGCGTGTTGCAAGCACGCCAGTTCCTGCTATCATCCCCACGTTCAAGTTGTTGGAAAATGGTAGTTATTTGATGCTCAATAATGAAGATTGTTCTGGGTTAATTAAAAGTATTCCTTTTATCGTAACAGTAAGTGAACGGGTTATTTGCTGCAGAAATGTTCTATTTCCTCCCACACATGAACATAGGGAGTTTTCAATCTCGCCACAAATACCAACCTTGGGAGCAGATTTCAACGGCATGGCAAGAATAAGAGCTCTTTTGTCTCAGAGAGAGGTGGCCTTGAGTTCGGCCCGTGAAACTTTCGTGCTTCACATAGCGAACACCCGTACAGAGGTGCAGACCCTTTTCAATTCAGATTTGCCTTTCCATTTCAGCAAGATGGTTCGGACTATCTTTAACGCATCCTCCACAAAGGCCCTGGTGCACTTTTTTAAAGTTGTTACCAGTGGTCTCGTGACTTCATTTGAGAAAATCTTTGGAGTCATCCCTGCTTTCTTTCATTCTATTTTTTCCACTCTGCTTCGTGGATTGCCATTTTTACTTGCATTACCAGCGGACGCTCTTGTGCTTTTTTACATTTTTAAATATGGATGTCCCTCCTATGCAACCTCCCGCCCTGCAGCTGCTGACACTGTTCCGCAATCGCATGCTAGAATATTATGGCACAATGCCGTTGGCGATATTAAGCACGGCATATGGATTATCTTTTCGATTCTCCTACTTCACCTGTGTCCAGCCTGTATTTCACTGCCTGACCTGTGATTTCGATTGGGCCATTGATTTGTGTCTCTGCGGACCGGTTTCTCCTGACGTCGACTTTAATCAGCTGATGACTCCTATCATTACTCACGAGTTGGTTTGTCCTGGCGAAAGGATTATGGCTGTGGCATTGATGCATGGACTAATTGGTCCCTGGAATTTACTGGCGGCAACACAGTCTTTCTTGGAACAGAGCTTTCTTGAAAACCCACCGAGCTGTCCTCTGATGGTGATAGAGGATCCGGTGCTGGGAGAGCACGTATGTTCTTTTCCGCTTTTAAATTGGATGGCTGAACTATTTTCGGATGAAGACGGTGACTTCCTATTGGAGGCTGTTGCAGCTTATTTTGCATACACAGTTATGTCATAGACCTTTTTCATTTTTGATATGCTGAGTACTAGCATTTCATTGACAATTCATTGACTTATTTGTCAAGTTTTTATTATTTAGCTTGCCTATTGGCTTAAGACTCGATAAAGTATTCGGCTGTTTTATTTTTCTTTAGCATTAAATTTTCCTAGTTTTTAATATTTTACCTTGTGGACCGTCCACATATAAAGTTGCAATCTGCTCTCATGAGATGGCACTTCTATTATCTTATTCAGTTCGTTTCCGGATCATGGGGAGGTGTCATCTAGGTCCTGGATATCTTTACACCGTGTTAAGTTAGCATGGGCTCATTACCGGTTTAAACGCCATTTTTCCTTTTTTGCAACTTCTGCACACGACACTTAGTTGTTGCTTTAGCTTTCAACCTAATAGTTCATCGTGATTTACATGAGAATAATATGTTATTGCTCTACTATCTGCTTTACTTGTTAAACTATATCTGTACAGCGACTGCTGAAGTTTCAAGAACAACACGATACAGAATTGTTATGAGGTCTGATCTCCACGACTTCATACTCATAACATAAGTGCAGCTTCTGCCAATTCTGGGCATGAGGCGGGTTTTATATTGCTTTGCCGAACACACATACACAACACTTGATGCGGTTCACATGAAGAGAGAGCTGGTGTATGCTGATGTGATTCCTTCAAATCTAAGACACTAAAGTATGGGCACGCCCTAAACCAACACAAAGAGACCTTCTTAGCAAATAATATAATATGTGTATTAGGGAGGGTGAGATATAAGCAGCCGCGGGCCGTGGAGGGAGTTACGATGGGGCAGGGAGGCGGGGAGGGGGAGGGGCAGGGTGGAGCCCTCTCCACCCTGCCCCTCCCCCTCCCCGCCCCACCGTAACTCCCTCCACGGCCCGTGGCTGCTTATAAGTGTTGATAACTCTTATTCATTTACAGCATGTTAACATACTGTCACCATTCGCTTTTTATGTACTAGTAACTATGCTGGTAATTTTGATACTGATAATATGTGTACTTGTATTATCTAAGATACTACGCCTGAGAAGACGGCATTAGTAAATAAACATTTCAAATACACATGTGTTCTTCTTAACTCCATGTTCTGGTTTCTAAGAAATATATAACGAGCGACTGTTCATGAGTTCCACGTATCCTGAGGTACTATAAGTTCATATTCTGGATTGTCTAAACATTGAGAGTTTGTTATATCCAATGTGACACTGTACCTAGCTTGCTAAGGGGTTTTTGAGTACTAAGGTGAGTTTTGGGGCACCCTAATTCGCCGAGGTTCCAATCCTCTGTCCACAGTTCTGTGTGAGAACAGAAACCCTGCAACAGGGGCACCCCCGACCCTTCCTGGAGCTTCATCACACTTGCGATACAATTCCAGCAATGCGCCACCTTTACGGCACAGTTACATCACGCATCTGTGCTGTTTTTGCCCCATGATGCGCCGCATTGTAAATGCAGCACACCATAGGTGACGGAACAGCGGCACAGAATGACTAACACATCCCTGGTGATGCGCCAGTCATCATAAATCTATCCCTATGCTTCTTATCTTGTTCGAGATGAACCGCCATATGTATCATCAAAGTTTTTTGCATTTCCTAAATAGCGAACTTTAAGGAATAAATAGCGATTCTTTACCATTCCTAGTTTGCGATTAGCTATTTGCTAATTACAAATTACCCATTCATTTCCTTCATTTCCATAGGGCGGTTGGACTCACTTTTAGCTCGAACGGCTGAATGGATTTCCACGAAACTTGGCAAAATTGTAGGGACTGGTAGCCCGATGTGCCTTTGCTATGTCTCAAGATATATGCTCCAGTGGTTTTTACGAAAATTAACTTTGAAAAATATATATTGGGCTACATTGGCCTATATATATGTTGGAGCCCAAATGTAGCCCAATGTAGCCCAATGAAGCCCAATGAAGCCCAATGTAGCCCAATGTAGCCCAAAGATGGCCGCCAGAGACAAAAAAAACAAATGTAGCCCAAATATCAGCCAGATGTAGCCCAACTATAGCCCAGTGACAGAATGACCAATCAGCTTCGCAAACCTCCGTTACGCGAAGCGGAGCGCTGTTACAGATATATATCTTTTTTTGAACGTTAATTTCTCAAAATCCACTAGAGCACATATATTGAGACCTAGCAAAGGCACATCGGGCTACCAGTCCCTAATATTTTACCAAGTTTCGTGAAAATCCATTCAGCCGTTCGATTATTATTATTATTATTATTTTTTGCCCCGCGGGGCCCTTTTAAAACCTCCACATCAAACCTAGGGGGTCAGCGAGGATCTACTATTCCCCCTTATGGTCATTTGCCCCTTCGCTTTGGCCTCCTCTTGTCTCTCGATCCTACCGAGAGACAAGATGGCGGCCGCTACGGACTGTTTGGAATGTTGACAGACGCCGGAGAACAAATCAGCTTCGCTTCACAAAGCTCAGTTGCGCGAAAAGTACGCGTCCTGGAGCGCTGCCCGGTCCGCTGTTACAGATATATATCTTTTTTTAAACGTTAATTTCTCAAAATCCACTGTAGCACATATATTGAGACCTACAAAAGGCACATCGGGCTACCAGTCCCTACAATTTTGCCAAGTTTCGTGCAAATCCATTCAGCCGTTCGGGCTAAAAGTGAGGCCAACCGCCCTATAGAAAACTCAATGTTAAAAACACGTTTTGGGACCCCCCTTTTTTCTCGGCCCCCCCTTGACGAACCCCCCCCAAATTTTCAAGGGCTGCTCAGAAACAAAATGTGCCATTTTCCTGAAAATTTCAGCCAATTCCGTCCACAAACTCCAAAGTTATTAGACATAGAATTTTCAAAAATCCCATAGAGAAAAAATCCTAACTATATATACCTACTGGCGACCGCCAGTAGGTAATATATCCTTCACAAAAGACACGGCACTCCAGAGTAGGCTACTCAATGGTATTTTATTTTACCACACACCAACTCAACCAACGAGTTTCAGCCTGGATGGCCTTAGTCACGGTTAGTGAGTCCCTTTTCTCTTTCACTTTAAATACCCATATCTGCCACAATGAGGCATTATGGGGTTTGTAGTGTTTGAATAAAACTTTAGGCAGATATTTACAAAAGGACATTTGTGTGAATGGGGTATTCATGGTGATTACATTATTATTTCATGTATCTCTCATTTTCCATCATATAGTATTATTGTTCTGTGATGTACACTGTTATTTCAACAATAGGAGTCTTGCACTGTTTTCAGTGTATAGTACAATTTCATCAGCGCTGTGTTTAATTTAATCTTTTTTACACTCAATTCCATTATTTTGCAGTGTTGGGTATAGTACCCATATATCTCATTTTCTGGTGTTATTTCTTCACCATGTTCGATTTTGAGGCACCTATTGGGTCATTCTCCCACTTTTGGTTATCCTTCTTTAATCAAGGTGAACATAAAGTTCCTCATCGAAGTTAATCCCCCGGGGATACTTCGTTCTAAGTCGTATGATGTATTTTGATTCAATTTGACGCAGTTTCTTAATCCTGTCCCCTCCTCGCTCTCCTGGGGGGATCATGTGTATTGCATAGTATGTCATTGCTCTCCAGTTTCCCTTTTGGCATTGAGCTAGGTGTTTAGCTGTGGCATAAGCAAAGTTCCCATTTTTGACAGCTCGAATATGTTCAAGTATGCAATTCTTTACCATGCATGTCGTGCTCCCAATGTATTGCATTACACAGTTACATTCTATTACGTACACCAGAAATTGCGATGTGCAGGTGATGTTTTGTTCAATGTTTATCACATTGAAAATTGTTGGGTCCCTATCCAAATGTGACTTACAAGAAAGCAAGATCTTTAAAGGACATGCTAGTGCATAGCCACTTCCAAGAGAAACGACCCACGAATTGGCTAATGAATCAACAGAAGGGATTCATAAAGTGCAACACATGCAAGGCATGTAAAATTGGGAAAAATATGAAAAGCATTCGAGACCCCAATGGCAATGTGATAACGCATACTTGAACATATTCGAGCCGTCAAAATGGTTTATTTGCCTCCCAGGTGGGAGTGCAGGGATTGGGTGTGGCTTATTGGTGACAAGCCACATTTAAAACAGCCAACAGGTCCAGGAGTGATCTATTGAAATGTTCTGATGGTGCCACCTAGTGACAGCTTGTGTGTGGGGGAATAACTTTGGCACCGGTTGACGAATTTTTGCAAACATTTTAAAACGTATGGTCAGCTTTGGTCCGCTCCTATCCTGAAGGTTTCACTGTGATTCGTCAAGCAGGGGGTGAGAAAAAAGGGGGGGTCCCAAAACGCGTTTGACCCATGCAATTTCCATAGGACCTTTAGCCACAGCTACAGCCCGAACTGCTGAATGGAATTACGCTAAATTTGCCAAAGATTTAGTCCTCCATTCAGACTTGTGCCTTATGCTTAAATGGTGTCAATTTGTTCAGTAGTTCCTGAGAAAATTACAGTTAAACGCATTTATATATCTGTTAGATCTGGGGGTCTCTAGTTGGCAATGGTATTCACCATTTTCCAAATAGGGACCCTTACGTCTAAGTCAGGATAATGGGGATTACACTCCTTAATAACCCCTGCTCACCCCCTTGGTAGCTTGGCACGAGCAGACAGGCTTATCTCAGAGGCAGTGTGTTAAGCATTTATGAATATACACAGTAATACAGTGAAAACACTACAGATGGACACAACACAGGTTTTATACAAATAAATATTCTTTATATAGACTTAAACACAAGACCACAAATGACAAAAATCCACAATACTGCACTTAAGATTACTTTAAAGATGATTCAAGTTGCTTAGTTCAAGTTGATGGTAAAGGCGACAAAGTTCTCACCAAAGTCCCTGGATGCGTAACGCAAAATAAACAAATGGCTCCCAAAAGGGGAGATGCGTTGGTTCTGGGATCCGGGGGAACGGTTGCACCCTGCCTCAATGCTTGCGCAGAGTAGGGGACTCGTCGTGAGCCTTACCGAGGTGGAGGTAATGCTTAGATTCTTGGCTTGCGGGCCTGTCGCGGTGCGCAAGATGGCGCCTTAAAGCGATGCGAGGATCTAGTTGCGATGCGAGAAGATGGCGCCCTTGATACGGCAATGCGATGTCGATGCGATGACGCCCTGGAAGCCTTGCGACGACTCTGTACTTTGGAGCCGCGAAAGGCCCTGCAACACGGTTCTCCGGTGATGGGATGGCGACTCTCTCGATGGCGTCACGCTTCTCCGGTGATGCAAGAGCAGGCAGCTTCGATGAACACACGCTTCCAGGGACATGCGACGAAGGCTCGCTTCTCCGGCGTTGCGATGATTTCAGCTGCGGCGGCGACATGCTTCTTCTCGATGTGTCGTGCTTCCAGCTCCCAGCAGCACCCAAGTGACTGGAGTCAAAATTCCCAGCATGGAAATTCAGGAGGGAGCTACAGGTGAAGTCTTTTGTCCCTGAGACTTCAGCCAGAGGCAAGCACAGTTCAAGCCCTTGGAAAATATTCTGTAGATGAAAGTCCTTACAAAGTTCCTTCTCCTTTCCCTTGGCAATGAAGCAACCACTGCAGGCCAACCCAGCAAACAGCACACTGGCAGAGGGCCAGTCCAAACTCCTGCAGCTTCCTTGGTTCTTCTCCTTGGCAGAAAGGTTTCTTGTTCCAGAAGTGATCTAATTTCTTGGGATCAGGTCCCAATACTTACACCCAAAAATCCTTTGTTTCTGAAGGCAGAGAGGCCTCTGACTAGTCCAAACCAGTTCCTAAGCACTTTGTTTACATGACTCTCTCCTCTCCTTTCACAGTGCAGGGCATCAGACAATCCACAGGAGGTGGAGCCAGCATTGTAGCCTGGAAGGCCCAGCCCTATTCAGGTCCCAGGTGCAACTCCTCCCTCCCATCTAGATGCAGATCTCTCTATTCACCACCAGGCTGCCCCAGCCTGTCTCCTGGAATCCCCCAGCCCTGTCACTCACAAACTCAGACAAGGAACACACAACCCAGCAGAGGCAGGGTCAAATGGTTAGGCAAGCAAATACCTACTTTCTAAAAGTGGTATTTGAAAACACAAAATACCAGTAAAGTAAAGTCCACATTTGTAAAGCCCACAATCACCCGTAAGGGTCTCTAGGCGCTGGGGGCCGTCGGGAAGATTAAGCAAGCTATTGCCCAGAGTCACATGGTGCTGGGCTAATCTGCCGCCGGAGCCGGGATCGAACCGTGGTCCCCAGATTCCAGCGTCAGTCGCCCTGGCCGTGGCGCCACACCTCAAATACTGAAATAACCTTCACTAAAATATGTATTTTATTATTCTGAGCTCAGGCAAACTAAATTCAATTTTCTACCGCGTTCCCGGAGTCAGTTAGGATTATAAGAATGTAATATTCTCTTATGAGAACAGGTATCCTTCTATAGTGAAAAAGAAAAATGGCTGTACTTCACTATTAGAACATGCTACACACATCAGAGCATGTCCCACCTTATACTTACAATGCACCCTGCCCTTGCGCCTACCATTGGGGTGTCTAATATGAAGCAAATGGATGGTTTAGGGACTGGCAAGTGGGAGCCTGTGTGGTAGACTGCACACAGACCTTGCAATGGCAGACCTGAGACACACTTTACAAGCTGCTTCTGTGGGTGGCAAACCAGTGCTGCAAGCCCATCAGCAGCATTTGATTTACAAGCCCTGGGCACACATGGTGCACTGTACTAGGGGATGACAGATAAATCAAATAACCCAATCATGGAATAACCAATTAGTACATTAATTTAACATAGGGAGCACATGCATTGTGGCACTGATTAGCAGTGGCACAGTGCCAAAAGCATAAATCCAGCAAAAACATCTGAAAACAGAGGAGGTAATCCGTCAGAAATGGAAGGCAGACTCACGCCAATGATGCCAGGTCTAACACGTGTCCCCTCCAGCTGAAATGTGAGGAGAACTACCCTTCTCCTTGGGAGTTCTCTTCACTAAGGCGGAAAAACCTTGACAGACCATCAGTGTTGGCGTGTTCTGTACCAGGGCGGTGTTCCACCGTAAAGTCCATACCTAGTAGGGAAATGGACCACCTCAACAACTTTTGGTTCTCACCCCTCATCTGCATCAGCCATCTGAGGGGCCTGTGGTCGGTCTCAACCCAGAAGTGAGTCCCAAACAAGTATGGTCTCAACTTCTTCAGCGCCCAGACCACGGCAAATGCCTCACGCTCAATTGCACTCCACCTCTGTTCCTGTGGAAGTAACCTCCTACTGATGAAGGCTACGGGTTGGTCTAGGCCCTCTTCATTAATCTGTGATAGAACAGCCCCCACACCATGCTCTGAAGCGTCTGTCTGAACAATAAATTATTTTGAGAAGTTGGGCGCCTGAAGCACGGGTGCTGTGCACATGGCAGTCCTCAGGGTGTCAAAAGCCTTCTGACTTGTGTCAGTCCAGTTCACTTTCTTGGGCTGCTTCCTGGAAGTCAGCTCAGTCAAGGGTGCAACAATGTTGCCATACCCCTTGACAAACATCCTGTAGTACCCTGTGAGTCCTAAAAAGGCTCTCACCTGTGTTTGAGTTTTTAGGGGTTCCCATGCCAGGATGGTATCAATCTTGGGTTGTAGGGGTGCCACCTGGTCGCTTCCTACCTGGTGACCCAAGAACACAACGGAACCCTGCCCGATCTGGCACTTACTGGCTCTGATCGTGAGGCCTGCCTTCCACAGTGCCATCAACACTTCTCAGAGGCGCTGGCGCTGAACACTGCAATGTCATCCAGGTAGGCGGCACTGAAATCCTGAAGCCCAGCCAACACCTGGTTGACCAACCTCTGAAAGGTGGCAGGTGAAAGGTGGCAGGTGCATTCTTCATCCCAAAGAGCATAACCCGGAATTGGTAGTGCCCATCTAGTGTGGAGAATGCTGACCTCTCCTTAGCCTCATCAGTCTAGGCGATCTGCCAGTACCCAGATGTCAAATCAAACGTGCTGAGGCACCGTGCAGCCCCTAACCAATTTATGAGCTCATCAGCTCTGGGGATGGGGTGTGCATCAGTCCTGGTGACTGAATTGAGCCCTCTGTAGTCCACACAGAACCGGAGTTCGGGTCTGGCACCCGGTGAGGCAGCCTTTGGGACCAGGACCACTGGGCTGGCCCAAGGACTGTTTGAGGACTCAATGACCCCTAAAGCAAACATCTTGGAGATTTATTCCTTAATGTAAGCCCTAACCTTGTCAGTCACTCTGTAAGCCTTGTGCATGACAGGAGGACTGTAGCCAGTATCTACATCATGGACGCACCTCTCTGTGACACCTGGAATGAAGGAAAATAGATCAGAGAATTTCCCCAACAGCTGGCGACAATCTTGCTGCTGATCAGGGGTCTGCGTGGCAGAGAGGCTGACACCATCCACTGACCCATCTTGCTCTTTTGCAGACAGGCGGTCAGGAAGAGGCTCAGTCTCCTCCTCCATTCCATCATCTGTCGCTAGGAGCATGCCCACTTCGGACCTTTCTAAGTGGGGCTTCAGGCGGTTCACATGCAGGACCCGCAAGGGGTTCCTGGGAGTCTGCAAGTTCACCAGATAAATGATATCACTCTTGTGCTGCACCACCTCATATGGACCAGTCCACCTGTCCTGGAGCGCACAAGGCTCCACAGGAGCCATGACCCAAACTTTCTGTCCAGGCTGAAGCTCAATCAGAGTGGCATTCTGATCGTACCACCGCTTCATTTCCTCCTGGCTGGCTTCCAGATTCGCCTGAGCGAGATCTCTGAAACGCCGAGTCTGGTTCCTGAAGGCCAGCATGTCGCTATATACATCCTGAGGAGGTTTCCTGGAAGATTGCTTCCAGCCTTCCTTGACCAAACTCAAAGGCCCTCTTACCAGGTGACCATACTAAAGCTCAAAGGGGCTGAACCCTAGAGACTTTTGTGGCACCTCAGGGTAGGCAAACAGAAGGCATGGCAAGAGGACGTCCCACTTATGCCTCGTTGGGTCCTCAAGACCCATGATCATGCCTTTGAGGGTCCGGTTGAATCTTTCAACCAGCCCATTTCCTTGTGGGTGGTAAGGAGTGGTGAACTTGTAGGTAACACCACACTCCTTCCACAGAGACTTCATATAATTAGAAATAAAGTTTGTACCTCGGTCAGACACAATCTCCCTGGGGAACCCCACAAGGTAAAAGATCCCCATCAGTGCACATCCCACCAAGGGGGCCGTCACTGTCTTGAGTGGAATGGTTTCCGGGTACCGGGTATCATGGTCCACCAAGACAAGGTTAAAACTGTTGCCCATGGCTTTCTTGGGGTCCAGTGGCCCTACAATGTCAATCCCCACCCGTTCAAAGGGGGTACTGACTACAGGGAAAGGTTGGAGAGGGGCCTTGTGCCTCCTTCCACTTTTCCCACTTGCCTGACAAGTTTGACAGGTCCTACAATGAGTATCTGAACTCTAACACATCTGGGCCAATAAAAGTGGGAGACAAGCCTTTCAAAGGTCTTGTTCTGCCCCAGATGAGCAGCTAAAGGAACATCATGAGCCAAACCCAGTAGAAAGGCTCTGAAGCGCTGGGGTACCGCCAGCACACGGGCTGACCCAGGCTCAGCAACCTTCGGCTCTCTATACAGGAGACCATTCTCCCAGTAGAGCCAATGTGATCCTGACTGATCACCTGCTGCCTGGTTTGTGGCCTGTTGCCTCAAACCCACAAGAGAAGGGCACTTCTGCTGCTCTTCACAAAATTCCTCCCTGGAGGGACCCCCTTCTTGCTGCCAATGGGTCAGACCAGGAAGGTTCCCCAGTTCAGAAACGTGTTCATAAGTGGGTTCCAGGGCATCCCCCTTAAGGTCTGCCTCCTCTTGGACCATGGGAACAATGGGGGCTGGTTTACGGCGCCCCCTACTTCTTTTCTTTAAGGCAGGTCCCAGGACTATACTTTCAGGCTTCAGGGTCTCTTGAACACCCTTAGCTGCCATAGACCGAGTGGTTACACAGGCCCACTCAGGCAGACCCAACATCTCTAAATGCGCCTTTCTCTCCACCTTAGCCCATGGGGAGATTTCTAAATCATTGCTTAACAAACAATCAACAGGTATGGATGGCCTCACAGCTACTTGAAGAGTACCAGAGACCCCCCCCCCACTCAAAGGGAACTTGAGCCACCTTGCAATGGCTCTCTGTGTTGTCAGCGGCAACAACTGGGAAGAATGCATGAGGGACTACCTGCTCTTCAGAGACCAAGTGACACTTGACAGCTGTCACACTTGCTCCTGTGTCTCTCAGAGCCTCCACTTTATGTCCATTGATTGTCACCCACTGCCTGTATTTCTTAGTGTGAGTAGGCAGCTGAGTTTTAGGGACCATCTCAAAGTCTCCTAATGAGCCAAGGGACATTTCTGCGGGACCCCACCCACCTTGGGCACCCCTCTCCTCCTCACCCAGGACTACACTGGCCATCTGACGGGGTGGTGCATGGGGTGGCACATTCTGTCCTTTCTGAGGACACTGGGGATCATACCAACGGTGTCCCACCTGCTTACACTGAAAACAGGAAACAGGTCCCCTATGAACAGGTTTACCTGTCGGGGGTCCTGACTTCTTTTCAGGGGGAGACTGGGAACCCTTACCCTGGTTCCTTTGGGAATTACTTTGGGGACGTTTATGGAACTCCCTCTGTTTACCCTTGTCCCCCCACTCTTCTGTTGGGGACCCTGCCAAGCTTTGGCAGAGTCTCCCACAAGACCCTTATGGACCCTGGTACTTACTCAGCGGTCCACCTCTTCAGCAAGCTTTCTAGGATTAGTAAACTTGCTATTAATAAGGTGCTGGCATAGCTCTGGAAAACAATTAGCAGACAAGTGCTCCCTAGCAATCAAATCATAGAGCGCTTGAAAATTATCAACATTGCTACCCCTCACCCAACCATCCATAGCTCTGCAAAAGAAAGACACATATTCTACCCAAGTGGTTCCCTCCAGTTTCTTACAATTCCTGAACCTCTGTCTATAGAGCTCTAAAGTTAACCCACCATACCTTGTCAACAGTGCTTCCTTCATGTGGGCATAAGACATCCTATGATCACTGGGCAAGTCTAACAAAGTATCCCTACCTTCAGTTAAAAAGCGGCCCCACAACCCCCGCTCCCCAATCCTTCTCAGGGATCCGGTGGGTCAACATTGCTATCTCATAGGCTGCAAACCACTGCCCAATATTTTCATTCTTGTGAAAATCTTTGATGACCTCCTTGGGATTATGTACTCTGCCTTCTGAAGGCACAGATGGTGCACTGCCACCAGAGGAATGGATCTCTAAGCCCTTGGCCTTGATCTCTAACTTTCTCAACATTCTCTCATGCTCCATTCTCATTCTCTCCCTTTTCAAGGACAACCTATTTTTCTCTGTTTCCCTCTGACTCTCCATTTTAAGCTTAGCCAACTCAAGCTTCAGTGTCCTATTTCTCTCCCTATCTTCCAGTTGTTTGGGGGCCAGGTCTTTGGAAGAGATGCTGCTGCCAGGTGGGGACGGCACCCCTCCACTGGCTGGAAATTCTGACCCATCAATTTGCCCATCTGCATCCCCAACTGGCTCCATCACAAGATCAGGGGCATTTCTAGCTTCTACCAAGGCCCTCAGTGCCTTTTGGTAGTCTTCCTTTTTAGAAATGCCTGGTGTAGCAACATTCAATTTCCTGCAGAGATACTTGAGCTGTTTCACAGTGTAGGTTTACAACCTCTCTTCCTCAAAATCAAGATCCATAGATGAAACAGATGCTGGTTTACTCATGGTAGTAAACATTGGGAGTTTTCAGGAAAAACTAACAGTCCAAGGAAAAAGGATTCTAAAAAAGTATGTGGTCGTGTTTGGTCTGCACTCACTAGTAGTGTACACCAATCGCTGTATGTAAAACACAAATGCAAAGTCCAAATCCCACCGCTGCCACCAATGTTAAATATGGGGGTCTCTAGTGGGCAATGGTATTCGCCTTTGTCCAAATAGGGACCCTTACTTCTAAGTCAGGATAAGGGTATTACACTCCTTAATAACCCCTGCTCACCCCCTTGGTAGCTTGGCACGAGCAGACAGGCTTATCTCAGAGGCAGTGTGTTAAGCATTTGTGAATATACACACTAATACAGTAAAACACTACAGATGGACACAACACAGGTTTTATAAAAATAAGTATTCCTCATATAGACCTAAACACAAGACCACACACGAAAAAAATCCACAATACTACACTTAAGATTACTTAAAAGATGATTCAAGTTGCTTAGTTCAAGTTGATGGTAAATGCGACAAAGTTCTCACCAAAGTACCTGGATGCGTAACGGAAAGTAAACAAAAGGCTCGCAAAAAGGGAGATGCGTTAATTCCGTGATCCGGGGGAACGGTTACGTCCTGCCGCAATGCTTGCCCAGAGTAGGGGACTTGTTGTAAGCCTTACCGGGGCGGAGGTGATGGGTAGATTCTCAGCTTGAGGACCCGTTGCGGTGCACAAAATGGCGCCTTGATGCGATGCGAGGTTCCGGTTGCGATGCGAGAAGATGGCGCCCTTGATGCGGCGATGCTACGACGCCCTGGCAGCCTTGTGATGACTCTGTACTTTGGAGCCGCGACATGCCCTGCAACACTTCTCCAGTGATGCGATGGCGACTCTCTCGATGGCGTCACGCTTCTCCGGTGATGCAACAGCAGGCAGCTTTGAGGAACACACGCTTTCAGGGAGATGCGATGAAGGCTCGCTTCGCAGGCATTGCGATGATTTCAGCTGCGGTGGCAACACGCTTCTTCTCGATGCGTCGTGCTTCCAGCTCCCAGCGGCATGCAAGTGACTGGAGTCAGAATTCCCAGCAAGGAAATTCAGGAGGGAGCTCGAGGCGAGGTTTTTCGTCCCTGAGATTTCAGCAAGAGGCAAGCACCATAAAATCCCTTGGAGAATATTCTGTAGACGAATGTCCTTACAAAGTTCCTTCTCCTTTCCCTTGGCAATGAAGCAACCACTGCAGGCCAATCCAGCAAACAGCACACTGGCATAGGGACAGTCCAAACTCCTGCAACTTCCTTGGTTCTTCTCCTTGGCAGAAAGGTTTCTTATTCCAGAAGTGATCTAATTTCTTGGGATCAGGTCCCAATACTTATACCCCAAAATCCTTTGTTCTCTGAAGGCAGACAGGCCTCTGCCTAGTCCAAACCAGTTCCTGAGCACTTTGTTTTACATGACTCTCTCCTCTCCTTTCACAGTGCAGGGCAGAGACATCAGAGAATCCACAGAAGGTGGAGCCAGCATTGTAGAGGGAAGGCCCAGCCCTATTCATGTCCCAGGTGCAACTCCTCCCTCCCCTTTAGATGCAGATCTCTCTATTCACCACTGGGCTGCCCCAGCCTGTCTCCTGGAATCCCCCAGCCCTGTCACTCACTAACCCAGACAAGGAATACACAACACAGCAGAGGCAGGTTCAAATGGTTAGGCAAGCAGATATCTACTTTCTAAAAGTGTTATTTGCAAACACAGAATATTGAAATAACCTTCACTAAAAGATGTATTTTATTATTCTGAGTTCAGGCATACTAAATTTGAATTTCTACAGTGTTCCTGAGTCAGTTAGGATTATAAGAATGTAATAATCTAACTGCCCATTCTGGCCTATGAGAACAGGTAGCCTTCTATAGTGAAACGCGAAAATGGCTACACACATCAGAGCATGTCCCACCTTATACTTACAATGCACCCTGCCCTTGCGCCTATTTATTTATTTATTTATTTATTTAATTTGTATGGCGCGTTATAACCACAGGGGTCTCTAAGCGCGGTCTGACCAGATTTACATGATAGATGTTAAATTCACTTGGAAACCAGCTATGCACCTAAGCCCTGCTCCAGGCTTGTTTAAATAGTACGGTTTTAAGTTTCTTTCTGAAGGAAAGTAGATTGCTCTCCTTCCTGAGCTCTGGATCCAATTTGTTCCATAAAGCTGGGATCGTGTTGGAGAAGGCACGGCCCCCCACCGTGGTCAATTTGAAGCGGGGCTGGAACAAAAGAGTAGCATCCGACGAACGCAAAGTCCTACCCGGTATGTAGGGGGATAGTCGGGATTTCAGGTATTTTGGGGCTTTTCCATACAAAGCCTTGTGAGCAATGCACATTCCTTTGAAAATGATTCGCTGGCGAACTGGCAGCCAGTGTAACTCCTGCATCAGGGGAGAGGCATGGGCATTTCTAGGTTTTTTAAATATCAGCCTAGCTGCGTCGTTCATGACTCCCTGTAGTTTGTCCAGCAGCCGCTGTGGCAAACCCAGATAAAGGGAGTTCCCGTAGTCCAGCCTAGCCAGAATAGTGGCTGAGACTACGTGCCTCAGGGTGGAAAAGGAGAGTAGGGCAGCGATCTTTCTAAGTTGTCTTAGCAAGCCTATACTGGTGCCTACTACGGTGGTAACTTGTTTTTCCATGGATAATTTCTTATCCACATATAGGCCTAGGCTTTTAACTGCAACTGCCGGCTTTGGAGGGACACCCAGCTCTCTAGGCCAGAATTTATCACTCCAGGGGTTACCCGAGATGGAAATGGGTAGTACTTCCGTCTTATCCGGGTTAACTTTTAAGGAGTTCTCCGACATCCAATTGACAGTGGCTTTCAATATGTCTTGTAGCCTGGTGGATGCTCCTGGATCATCATCCAGCCGGATGATTATCTGGGTGTCATCGGCATAGTTGTATACTAGGCAGTCCATCCTATTCAGGAGAGCAATTAGTGGCTGCAAGTAGATATTAAAAAGTAGTGGGGACAAGGCAGATCCCTGGGGGACCCCGCAGGTGATCGGAGCAGGGGTAGAAAGTAAATCCCCCAGCTGTACTCGTTGTGTCCTCCCTTGCAGAAATGATGTGAGCCATGCATGTGCTGTGCCCACGACACCGAAGGATCTCAGCCGCGACAGAAGCTGTTTATGGCACACGGTGTCAAACGCCGCGGAGAGATCCAATAGTACCAAGGCGCTCGGTGTTTTTACATCAGCTCGCATCCTAAGCTCATCCAAAATGGATAGCATAACTAGTTCCGTGCTGTGATTCGCACGGAACCCTGCCTGGTTGGTCTCCAGCAGGTTGTTGCTCTCTAAATGGCCTGACAGTAGAGCTAGCACATGCTGCTCAATTACCTTTGCCAAAAAAGGCAGCTGGGAGATAGGCCGAAAATTCTTCAGACATTTTGTATCCACTCCAGGTTTTTTCAGTAAGGGGATCAAGCGAGCCTCTTTAAAAGCTGAAGGGATCTGTCCTGAACGAAGAGAGGTGTTCAATAGGTGCAGGACCTCTTCCTCTATTCCTGGCATTGCCATCTTGAATATGTCAGGCGGGCAAGGGTCTACCAAGGAGCCTGATTTGACTCGGCCTGTGATTTTGAGCAATTCCTGTTTTGAAATAAGGGATAACTCAGCTAGAGGCAGGATGTTTAGTGGACCCTTGGAGTCCGGTATTTGCGGACATTCGAGGTGTGTAGTTACTGCGATTTCATCCAGGATGTCAGATATCTTCTTTACAAAGAAGTCCTGGAACCTCTGACAGTCCTCTTGGGTGAACTCGGGACTTTGCTCCTTGTTCACTCTGAGCTCCGCCAGGACCCGGAAGATTTCTTTTTGTGGATTTCTAGCAGTGGTTATTCTTTCCTCAAAGAAAGCAGCCTTCCTTAATTGTATGGCTAGTTTGTACTGGGCTAAGGATGAGGTATATTCTTGTTTGGAGATGGCGTCATACTTTTTACGCCATGCCCGCTCTTTCTTCCTCACCCCGCGTTTCATCTCTCTGAGGGAATCATTATACCAAGGCGCCCCAGCACCTCTCGCCACCTTCTTCATCCTGCGAAGAGGCGCCACCACCTCAATGGCACTCCCCAGTTTATGCTGGAGATGTCTACATAAGGCATCAGCGTTGGCATCTGGCTCTATATCTGAAGGACGGTGTTTTAGGAGATGGACCAGTTTTTCCCCATCCAGGTTTCTCCATTTTCGGGCCGTTTTCCAGCCCTCCTCAGGTTTGGACATGTGGCCCCTCAATGTAAGTCTACCCTTTATTAGAAAATGATCAGACCAGGCACAAGGAAGAATTTCCGTGATGCCCTGGGCTGGCATGGTAGTCCAAACTAGGTCAAGCACATGACCTTTCTCATGTGTTGGTCCCGTGACCTGTTGGACAAGACCTAAGGAGGAGACCGCCTCCTCTATCTGTAGTGCTTGTCCTTCTTTAGGGGACTTTTCCCAGTGATAGTTGAAGTCTCCAACGATTACTATTTTGTCGTATCTTGTACACAGGTCCTGGACCAATCTTACAAAGAGGGTAGGGAAATCAGGCGACGCCCAAGGTGGCCGATAAACCACCAAGAACACCACGCAGACAGCCCCCCTCCTGAGCTTAACCCCCAAAACCTCAGCTCCTCCAAGGGTTTCGGAGAGAAACTTATTGGCACGGAGGCCTGACTGATAGAAAAGGGCTACTCCTCCTCCTCGTTTGGCTCCTTCCCTGTTAAAGTGAATAGCTAGATAGTTATCTGGAAGGGCCGCCACTAAATCGGGCGCTGAGCAATCCTCCAGCCATGTTTCCGTAAGTGCGAGGACATCTAGCTCCCCGTCTTCCAGGAGTGTGAAAACATCTAACCTATGGCTCTGTAAAGAACGAGTATTCAATAAGCCATAACTCAGGGTATGTATGTTGGACGTGCACTGGCGCCCTCTAGTGCTTGTAGATGACATAAGCAGACCCTCACAGCCCAGCCGCTGTAGGGTAGCCGGCTCCAGGAAGGACTTACCCAAGTTAAGTTGTAATAGGTCAGCCCGTGCGTAAACCAGAGTCTGACCAGGGGTTCTGGCCCTAGGCCCCGGATGGTCACGGATGGGCAAAGATGGGCTCACCTCTGGCGAACCTCCGGCGCACCAATGGCGCGCCCGCTGCGCGTCTCCGCTGCGCGTTTGCTCCATGTGAGCTTTAAATAGGAGGCTGCTGACGGTCCTATTACAGCCACTAGACCGTCAGCTCTCCAAAATGGCCCCCGGAAGTGAGGGTAGAGGGCTCTATACCGCGTTGGACACTCCCTCCACAACAAACAGCACAAGCTGCGGTGGAACGGGGAGGTAAGCGGAAATAACTAGCAGGTGACTTCGTTAATGCGCCCACATCAATTAAAAGAGTACTGTGCAAATAGTATTCAAATGCAGCACAAACGGTGATTTTTTAAAAATAATGCTGTTAGCAAATATACAACAAAAAGCGGCGATTTTTAAAATAATGCGCATTCAGGTGCAAACAAATGCGTGCTAACGAGGTCAGCAGCGCGACTAAGAGCAGCGTTTCTGTGTCAATATCTGTGAATTCTGGCTTCTATCGCGCCCGGAAATGCTCGCCCTAAATAGGAGGCTGCTGACGGTCCTAGTACAGCCACTAGACCGTCAGCTCTCCAAAATGGCCCCCGGAAGTGAGGGTAGAGGGCTCTATACCGCGTTGGACACTCCCTCCACAACAAACAGCACAAGCTGCGGTGGAACGGGGAGGTAAGCGGAAAGAACTAGCAGGTGACTTCGTTAATGCGCCCACATCAATTAAAAGAGTACTGTGCAAATAGTATTCAAATGCAGCACAAACGGTGATTTTTTAAAAATAATGCTGTTAGCAAATATACAACAAAAAGCGGCGATTTTTAAAATAATGCGCATTCAGGTGCAAACAAATGCGTGCTAACGAGGTCAGCAGCGCGACTAAGAGCAGCGTTTCTGTGTCAATATCTGTGAATTCTGGCTTCTATCGCGCCCGGGGTGTCTAATATGAAGCAAATGGATGGTTTAGGGACTGGCAAGTGGGAGCCTGTGTGGTAGACTGCACACAGACCTTGCAATGGCAGACCTGAGACACACTTTACAAGCTGCTTCTGTGGGTGGCAAACCAGTGCTGCAAGCCCATCAGCAGCATTTGATTTACAAGCCCTGGGCACACATGGTGCACTGTACGAGGGGCTGACAGATGAATCAAATAATCCAATCGTGGAATAACCAATTAGTACATTATTTTAACATAGGGAACACTTGCACTGTGGCACTGATTAGCAGTGGCACAGTGCCCAAAGCATAAATCCAGCAAAAACATATGAAAACAGAGGAGGCAATCCGTCAAAAATGGAAGGGAGACTCACGCCAATGATGCCAGGTCTAACAATATCTATGGGCAGGGAGGATCCGCGGATTATGAGCGCACCGTGAGTGTATCATAAGCGCACCAATTGATCAAGCACTGAATGCTAATTGTCTGGCAAGTGGTTGTCAACACTTGAAACCAGAAACTGTTGGCAGCCATTTTGTGCCTCGGGAGAAGCAAGGCTGAAGAAGTCAGTGGAATATGTGTGCAAAACGTAGAAAGGGGGCAGGGTAGAAATACTTTTACCCTCTAGACCTGCTTAGGGGGTCCCAGAAGGACCCCCAGGGCCCACAATTTTTTTTCTTTTTTTTGGTGCGTGTAGGGAGCGGGACTCTGCCGTAAAAAAATAAAACATAAGTAAAACAGAGCTTTTTTTATAATTAGCCCCCGGGGGGGGTACCGGGGGCAAAACAATCACATTTTATGGGGGCCCAGAGGGGCCCCCCAGCCCAGGGAATCTTCACCCCCCAGGGCTAACAAAAACCAAATGGTGTGGGGAGGGGTCCAAGGTCCCCTTAGCCGCGGGGACCACCACCCCTGGCGCTTTATGTATTGTAGGAGGGAACTGCGTGGGCACCCTCCTGGAGTACTCGAGGGCCCGTCACCCCCAGGGGCTACAAAACAATGGTTAGGGGGGACTGCAAGGTCTCCAAAGCCCCGAGGACCACTATTCCCCAGGGCTTTATGTATTGTGGGAGGGCCGGCCCCTGCAGTGTCCCGGGGTGTCAATCTCGCCCTCCCATAGAAAGGAAATCTGTTCTCTCTTTAAAAATCATAATCAGATTGCTTTTTCACATGGGTTGCTGCATGTTAGTAGCTTCCCATGTGGAAAAGCAATGCCTGATCCCAAACGCGTAGAAGTTGTGTACCAAAGGTGCTGGAGTCGTGCACCCTACAGATTATGAGTCGTGCATCCAGGGCGTGCACACCAGGGGGCCGCACTGAGCGCTGCACTGGGTGCGCGACTTCTAATTTTACCAGAAAAAAAGCCCCTATCAGTAATTTCTAATATCCCCAGGGACCCTATCCCCCGGGTCTTATAAAAAATGTTGGGGACCGTGGGGGGAGCCTCAATACCCCCACGGTCCTGCCGTCTCCCCACGTCGTTCGGGAGCCGGCATTGCTTTTCCACATGGGGAGATGCTAACTTGCATGTGGAAAAGCAATCTGGTTTGGATTTTGAAAGTGAGAACAGATTTCACTGCTCTGTCTTTCAAAATCCAAACAAAGCGGCATATTATCAAGCAGGGCAATAAAAATTATCGCCGTTTTAATGGGCTTGATAATATGGCCTTGTGAATTCCAATAGAAACGCATGTTCTGGTGTGAACATGGGCTTCTATTGGAAAGTGGTGCAAGGGTGTTGTAAATCTGGTTTGGATTTTGAAAGAGAGAGCAGGGTGCATCTGTAGGTAGGGTAAGTGCAGGTTAGTGTAGGGGTAACAATTAGTATTCTAATTCCATGGGGGTGCATCTGTAGGGTAAGTGCAGGTTAGTGTAGGGGTAACAATTACTATTCTAACTCCAGGGGGGTGCATCTGTGGGGTAAGTGCATGTTAGTGTAGGGGTAACAATTACTATTCTAACTCAGGGGGGGCGGGTGCATCTGTACGGTATGTGTTGAATAGTGTATTAGTAAAAAAAATATTCCAACCCCAAGGTGGTGCATCTGTAGGGTATGTGCTGGATAGTGTATGAGTATCAATTACTACTGCAAATCCAGGGGGTTGCATCTGTGGGGTATTTGCTGGATAGTGTATGAGTAACAATTACTATGAAAAAGAAAGGAGTTAAAGGAGAAGGAGACACGCACTTTCACGGTCAACCTGGATGAACAGAAAGTGACGAGAGAAGATTTCCGACTTGTTTAGCTTTGAGAGCCTGGTTAATAATTAAATGGGGTCTGGCAGATGAGTGCGTACTTATTCTGCAAGAAGCCTTTCGGGGTCTTGCAAAAGCAAGTCATCCTCAATAATTTGCATTGCTCTACACTTGTTATGCAAATGTCGCACATGTTATTTTTAACTTTGCAAGTGAAGCGGCAGATTGTGGTGAAAGCAGCAGATTGTGGTGAAACGTCATGTGATTGATCGCTAATGCAGCGATAATGTTAACGCTGTGACTGATAAGTTTCCCATTCATTTTTTAAAGATTGTTGATTATACTTCACCTTGTAAACTTTATTTAATCAAACACATGTGTGTTTTATTCCAAAGCATTCTGTTAAACTACCTTTTTTTTATTGTTATTATTTATTGAAAGCAACAATTGCCTCCCCCTGTGTGTACTTGCAAGGCCATCTGATATGCGCGTATGTTAAAAACAGAAACTTTCTACACCTCTTTTTCATTGGTTGTGAAGCATTGTAAGAAGACATATTACCGACCAATCCCTATCCTTGCGCAGATTTTAAAAAACATTTGATTGGCTTTTGTGTGGTTAACTCTACCTGCCTGATCCTAATGTTGATTGGCTTGTGTTCTATGTGACTTTACGATACCCTCACCATGTATGTAGCCCATTTTGTGACACACTTTATTTTACAATTTGTTTCAAAAACATGTTGTGGTAGGGTGTTTTTAACTTAAACTGTGTACTCTGCTTACGAGTTTGTTGACTGTAAACGTATTTAAAAATATTATTCTATTTTCTATTCTATCATAATTGTGCTGACTTTTCTCCTTTAGCATGGAGTACTTTGTCCTTTCATTAAATGTATAATTCTTCAAACCATCCTTCAAAGAAAAATGCACACATTTTCAAAATATTTTTATTCAGTCTTTTATATTCATCACATGGGTGAAATGCAAAATCTTTTTTTCATTCATCGGTTTCACGCGTTGGAGTACTTTTTTTTATTTTATCATAAGTACTCATTCCTTATGTTTACATTATATGAGTGTTGCCCCATCATCTTTATTTAAATGTTTGGGCTTTTTTTACTTTCAGATAAAGTAGAATAGAAGTGCTACGACAAACACTCCCTCACTACTTCATCTTTCTTTCTTTATGTACACTTCATGTCATTATTACATTTTACAATCATATTTAAATATTGAAAGCATTATTAATTAATATTTGTAGACACAATTATATATATATATTTTTTTAGAAGTGCTTTCGAAGATAATCCTCCCGTTCTTCACGAGTGAAAATTGGTAAAGCACCACTCAATATAAATACTTTTAACCCATTTTCACTCTAGAAGATAAAGAGTATTCTCGTTTATTCCAAAGTATTTCTTTTTTGCGTCCATGGTTTATTTATACTACATTTTTCAATCATTAAGAAATACTTGCATACTAAAAAAATATTATTTATTATTCTTTCAAATTCTCTGTTGAAAGTCATCCAACTCAACTTGAAGAATCTTAAAGTTGAATGTAAATTAAAATATACATTAACAATATGATCCCTCTGTGGTAATGAAAGATAAACTCCAGATGATACCATCGCTCCTAATCATTACCTTACATGTAGTAATTCCTTGATTAACCTATATTTCTTGTAATGTTTCTTTCGTCAACTCGTTATTATATTCCATTTAAACTTTAACATACTACATTCTATAATCATTTAAATATTTTTACCTTCTTTTTAAAAATTATCAAACATATACCCATTCACGTAATTTACCTCTCTTCGATATTCTTTCCTTTCTCCGTCGAAATTCATCCAACTCCTCTGGAGGGGACATAATGTTTTATGTATTTTTAAATATACATTAACAATATGTTCCCTCTGAGGAAATGAAAGATATTCATTTTGATTTTTCTCCCCCCCACCCTGGCGGATCCATCCTTCCCCCAGCGAACCGATTCTAGAAAAATGGGGAAAAAACAAGGAAGAAAAAAGAAAAACCCATGAAAAATAAGATAATAACATGGTACAATAATACAATGATGCAAAAAACAGGGACATGGAAAAGAAGAAGGTAGAAATATGTCTTGCCTAACGATTGAGTCAGTAAGACATAGGCAGCCAAAGCTTCTCTCCTTTCTCTCTAGCCCACCTTCCTCTCCTCTTCACCGCCGCCATTTTCCAATTATATACAGACATTAATTTATTCAGCCAAACATATTCAGTCGGGGGGGGGGTTACATCTAGCCATACTGTGGCTATGCATAAACGATAGACAGCCATAGCAACAAATACAATTTTTTAATGATTTTCATCCATCGCTTGATTGGAAATACCCAGCATAACAGTCATTGGGGTAAGCGTTAAGAAAAAGCCCAAAATAGCCCTCAGTTCAATTTTAGAAAGTAATTGAAAAAGTTTCAAGCAGGTCGCGAACATATGGGTGCTATCCGCAGCCACTTCTCCACAACGCGGACAGTTAATACCGGTAGTACCCCCCACCTATGTATTCGAGCCGGGGTAACATACAAATTACACCAAGATTTGAAACACTGTACTTGTAGATTGGCAGATATACATGTAATTTCACTGTATCCTCACAGTCCCCCTGCCCGGCCTGTACCTGCACTTGCCATCATTCAAAATGTTTAGCTAAGTCATCCCCCATTCTTTCTGTAATGATTTTATGGATAGCCGCAGTTTGTGATGCCATATTTTTTCTAAATACTTCTAGCAAGGGGATTTGTCCCCGGTTGTGACATTTCTTATCTACAAAGTCCCTAACTTGTAGAAATTTAAAAAAATCCATGTTCCCAATCCCAAAGCGTTCTTTAAGAACATCAAAAGAAAGTGTACAATCCCCGGACAAATGATCCCCAATACAATAAATACCTTTCTCCCGCCACCTGCGAAAGTAGCCATCATTAAATATATCCGAACTAAGGGGTTGATTAGGATAGCGGTTTTTCCGCATCCTCCGGGCCAGCGGAAGCCACCGCCGGCCCGGAGGATACGGAAAAACCGCAGCAGACCCACCAAAGACCCACATTAGGATGGCTGGTGGGTCCTGGTTTCCGTCCGCAGCTTTTCCGCCGCGGTTGGCTTACAACCGTGGCGGAAAAGCACTAATATGGTGACGGTGTCTCTCAGACACCGTCAGCCATATTAGGATGCCCAAAAAGAAATGCTTTTCCACAGTGGGTTTTCCGCCGTGGAAAAGCATACGGAGCTGTACTGCGGGGGCCCGTTGCGGGCCCCCTGGGTGAAGGGGGTGTGGGGGTGCACATGGGGGGTACCTATGGTACCCCCTGCATTTGTATGCAGTAATCGGCATGCACCACGCGGTGCCTGCCGCTTGCTGCATACAAATGCAATGTATGCTTTTTTAACATTGTGGCGGGTGCAGCTTGAAGCTCCACCCGCCGCAATGTTAAAGATTGAGGATGTGACCGCCACCCTGGCGGTCACATCCTAATCTGCACGGAGGGACCGCCGCAGCCCCTGCGGACGGTCCCTCCTACTCTATGGTGGCGGACGGACTCAGGTCCGTCCGCCATCATAATCGGCCCCAAAGAGTGGCATTACTGCCAAGAGGGGAATAAATATGCACCCGTGGAATTCCAGTCTTTTTCCTAACTGCTGTCCAAACTTTGTAAACACTTAACAGCACCTTAAACTAAGCCCTCTTAAAATATGCAAAATCGATCTGTCGTACTAGCAAACCCCTGGCCTCTACCCCACAAAGAAGTTGAAAAATCGAGCAACCAAAATCATCTGAAATAGCCCCATTAATCAATTCAACAGAATACTTGAGAGTGGTGGCCCAGTAATAAATCTGAAAATTAGGGACGGACCATCCCCCCCGGTCTCTCGGCAGAGTCATATATCGTAAGGCCCGTCTTGGGCGCTGCCCCGCCCATAAAAACCAAGAAATAAAAAAATAACTTGATAAAATTTCCGGAACCAAATTTTACTAAATTCCAGGGGGATAGTTCTAAAATAATAAATAATTTTTGGCAAAAAAATCGATTTAATGACGTTACTTCACCCCATGAGTGTCAAATATATGTTATTCATTCTCCTGGTATCAGTTTTCATTTTTCCTAAGAGTGTCACAAGATTTAGATCCACAATTGTGGTTGGATCGTAACTAATCTCAACCCCAAGATATCTTGCGCTAGGTACTATCCGTGGATCAGCCAAATCTACCTTCCCATTTATCACAATTTGTGTTTTACTTTCATTCATTTGGTAGACAGAGATTTCCCCAAATCGAGATGTGATGACCCCTAGCGCAACTAAAGTCTCCTGCGGAGCTGGAGTAACTATTGCAAGGTCGTCCGCATATCCCAAGATTTTTACCTCCCCTCCTGGAGCACATACAGATTGAATTGCCTGGGTCTCTTGTATTAATCTTATTAGGGGATCAATATAGATTGCAAATAGCAAAGGAGAGCAGGGGCACCCTTGCCTGGTACCGCGCTCTATGCTAATTTCTCCAGAATGAATTCCTTTTAGTGCTATCTTAGCTTCAGGATCTAAATACATTCCTTTAATAGCCCGACTATAGCCTTCCCCAATTCCGTAATGCTTCATAACTGCCCATAAAAAGGGGCAGGAGACTCTATCAAAAGCTTTTTCAGCGTCGGGTAGAATTAGCGCCATAGGGTCTCCTGTCACCTTGGTATGATCAAATAAAGTTATGACTCTACGGATATGGTCTATGGTTTCCCGACCAGGGAAACCATATGTGATACTACTTTTTTAATGAGAGAGGCCAGTCGATTCACAAAAATCTTGGAATATATTTTAACGTCGTTAATAATCAAAGTAATTGGCCGGTAAGAGCCTAGATCGGTAGCTGGCTTGCCTTTCTTTAAAAAAACTACGATTTTGGCAAATCTCCATGAGTCAGGTGGGTGCCCCCCCCGCCTGAATCAGGCTGAAAAGTTCCAACAGAATTGGGGCGGGCTGCCTGGCAAAAATTTTTTTTAATTCTCCTGGAAAAAAATCAAGCCCAACAGTTTTACCAGATGGAATTGATTCTAGGGCCTTACCAACCTCATCCATGGTGAGTGGTGCTTCCAGCATACCCAGATCCATAGGAGACAAAGGTTCAATTGGGACTTGATCAAGGAATCCCGCTATCTCATCCTGCAAAGTTGAAGTATAGATCCTTTCTTCCGAATATAATCTGTGGTAGAATTTTTCAAAAGCAAGAAGAAGAGCATCAGCGTATCTTACTAAACCAATATCTGGATCATTAGTTCCCATGATTTAGGTTTGAGCATTTTTTTTCCCTAGTACGTAAAGCCAGGGTATGTCCTGTTCTCTCATTACTTTCGTACATTTGGGTATGCCATGCAACATACCTGGCTGCTGCTTTACTAGCTGAGATCTCGGTAATAGCCGCTCTAGAAGTTGCAATCTGCGTTTGGGCGGCCTCAATATCCCTTCTATCCAGAATCACCTGGCCCAGATTTGATTCGGCTCATCTCAATTCGGCGTATAAATTCTTGATCTTATCCTTCTCTTGTTTTTGAGCCTGCCAACCAAACTGTGTTGTCTCCCCTCTGACCCCGGCTTTTAGTGCGCTCCAAACAAATTGAAGACTGGTACTCCCCTGATTGTCCTAAAACATCATGAAAAATGTTTGGGGAATTAACCACAGTTTTTGATTTTTCTGTTGATTGTTATTGTAGATGTTTGTTTTCTGTGCTTTGTACCCCCCCCAAAAAAAAGAAAGATATTCTCAAAATGCTTCTGCAGCCCCGAATCATTACCTTGCTCATAGTTTCTTCCCTCGTATTGATTCTCTGAAACGAAACTAATCATCCCACGGGTGTGGTTTATATACTTGTTGGTTACGTAACACGCTATGGGATCAATTTATTGCTCCTCCCACTTTTAACTCACGTTTTTCAGTTGACAGGTGTTTTCATTTCCACTGTTTTAGTACGTCACCTGTTTATGTAAATGTGCCTCTTTCCATACTTTTTAACTTTCTTAAAGTTTTTAAAATGCTTTATTCAAACTTGTTTTTCTTATTAAAGCATTTCTATAGGTTACTTTTTTTTATACGAGTATTAACATTCATTCCCCTTTTTTTTTTTACGACTTATTTTCCTAGTAACTTCCTCTTTTTTAAACTTTTTTTTATTATTCTTCATTACCCTAAACCCCTATTTTCCCTGCATCCCGTGCCAGATATACTCTCTATTAAACTTCGGGTATTCTAATTTATATTCAAGTATTAATTTATTAATTTCATTACTCCGAGTTTTAGTACATTCATTTAGCTATTATTTTTAATCTTTCTTTATACACTGAAAGGGGTACTGTTATTTATCTAGAAGCACACTGTGAATCAGTGTTCATTTGGAAAAATTGAGAGAGAATGATTTGGTTGCTTGATGTCTTTGCAGACACATAAGTACATGTACTGTTGCAGTGAATTAGGCTTTAGGGCATGTAGTGCTTGAAACTCCTATACGCTATGCATTTAGTAGTCTAACGACCTTCACACTTGTGTTTCAGGCCTACAATTCCCCCGTTAGTATCCTTACACTACAGCAAACATTCTGTGACTGCTTTTACAATCCCATAGTGACTCTTTCAATAGCATGTAGTAATCCTTTCAGTGAAGTCCAAGGGATACTCTTATTTGTCTAGAATCACACTGTGAGTCAGTGTTAATTTGGGAAAATTGAGAGAATGATTTGGTTATTTGACGTGTTTGCAGTTACATAAGTACATGTACTCTTGCAGTAAGCCAGGCTTTAGGGCATGCAGTGCTTCAAACTCTTATGCATTATGCATGTAGTGGTGTAACCACATTCACATTTGTGCTTCAGGTCTACAATTCCCCAGTCACTATCCATATACTCCAGCAAACACAGTTTTACTGCTGTTGCAATCTCATAGTGACTCTTTCAGTACCATGTAGTAATTCATTCACTAAAGTAAAAGTCAACCAATTAAGAATTCACCCAGTGCCTTTCCTTATATTACTAGAATCATTCAGCCAGTAAGCATGTACTCATGCAGTGAGCCAGGGTTAAGGGAATGGAGTGCTTTAAAGTGCTATGCATTATGCATGTAGTGGTGTAATGACCTTCAGATTTGTGCCTCAGGACTACAATTTCCTACTCACTATCCATACCAGGGGTCTCCAACCAGTAGCTCGGGAGCTACTGGTAGCTCACCAGCACCCTAAAAGTAGCTCTCAGAGGTGAAGCCAAACCAAGCCAATCTCAGACATTCTGTGTATGTTAAAGAAGGCAGCACTGCTCATGTACTACCTTTAAGAGTTACAGACAGCCAATCCAATGGCAGGGCCTGTTGATAACACTCAAACACACACTGTGGTGGCGTATCAATTAATCAATCAGGGTTGTATAGAGCGCACTACTCACCTGTGAGGGTCTCACAGTGCAGGGGAAGTGTGTGGGGGGTATTTGTGCAGCTTTGGTCATTCAAAAAACCAGGTCTTATGGCTCTTCCTGAATGCTTTCAGTGTGGGGCTTCATCTGATGTTGAGGGGTAGTTTATTTCAGGTCTTCGCCATGGTGTAGGAGAAGGGTGTGCCTTCTGTCTGGTTTTGTGGATGCATACTATTTCGGCTAAGGCCTGGTCAGCGGAGTGAAGGTTTCTTTTGGGGGTGTAGAAGGAGATTGAGGTATTGGAATTCGGTGTTGTGGACGGCTTTATAGGTGTGTATGAACAGCTTGAAGGTCACTCTTTTTTCGACGGGGAGCAAGTGGAGTGCTCGTTATGGTGGGTAATGTGGTCTTGTTATGGGATGCTGAGGATGAGTCTGGCTGCGGCGTTCTGGACAGTCAGAAGTTTGTGGAGTAGAGATTTGTTGGCATAGAGGGCGTTCCCATAGTCCAGCCTGCTAGTGATGAGTGCATGGGTGACTGTCTTCCTTGATTCAGGGGGTGGGTCTATTTGAAGGTCTTGCTGAGTATGTGGAGGGTGTTGAAGCATGTGGAAGCTGCAGCGTTGACCTATGGGTCTGTCACATGAAACATGTTTATCCACTTTAAATCTGAGTTGCGGAGACTTACTGCTGTTTTAATTTTGTTTGTGGCACACTGCATGTGATGATTTGAATTTTACTTGATTACAAGCCTTTAATATTGATAAACGTTTTCCTAGCATTCTGCTGATAACTTCACCTGGAATATTTGGGTGGTTAGTTACTACTGATAATTGTGCTTAGGGTGGTTATAGTGTAATGTTAATACATACCCCGAGCACAACCCCTACACTTCACAAACATCACTACACTACAATACAGATATTCACACAGTTTAGTCACTATCCAATATATTTAGTGAGATGCTATAAATTACTCAAGTAATCAATCAATTACACTGCTACTAAATCTATCCAGGTTTGTTTATATCCACTCATTCTTCAATGCAGATTGCTATGTATATAATACACATTTAAATAACAAACCAAACCACATTCACTGGATGAAGACATCAGTGATGTCATCAGTGATGTCATTTGAGATGTCTTCAGTGATGTCACTGACCATGTCATGAATTATGTAATATATATACGCAAAAGAGCTGCGTATGAAGGGGCCGTATTTAGAAGGAAAAGGAAAAGTCACGCAGCATAACTTTTTCTCTCCTTGTAAATATGGAGGAGCCAGCTGCGCCACCAGTACATCACAAAAAGTGACGTACTGGTGGCGCAGAGAGCTTGTAAATCTGCCCCAGAATTGTTTTCATTTCTCCTCATTTTCATTTTTTTCTTCCAATGTATGCTACAATGCACAGCATACATTGAAGGAGAAAAATGCCTCCACTGATTGAAAACAAACTCCACATGACACAGATATTCTTGCACCTTGGTGCAAGGGTGCTTGTATCACCACATGCCTGCAGTTTAAGCAGCAGTGCAGAGGGAAGCATAGACTTCCAACATATTTATGTACATGTGTTGCATCCCTGTGCTTCGGAAGTAGCTCAGCACGCTGTAGCTAAAGAGCTTACAGTGTCATGCTCCAGCACTTCCTTATAGTTCTGCTTTATACATTCACCATATACCACAAATGCATTCTTTAATCAATTATGCAGTACGTTTATATTTAAGTAAACGTTCACACACTAGCATATAAATTTAGCTCTTTCTTTAACCAGAGTAGTTAGTTCTGAAAATAACTTTTTTTTTTGTACTTTGGTGGTGATATTGAAGGTGATGCCCCAGAGGTACTTGGTATTGCCGGTGGTGGAGGTGCATTTTGGCGCCGGGTTCTACATTCTTCGTGAGCATAGTTCACTAGATGCATGGATTGGAGGTGCTTGCGCATACTGGCAGTGCCACTGGAGTATTTCTTCTTTGGATCTCCTCTGGACAGTACTGCCTGGCAAATCTTGCATGTTACTTTGGTGGCAATACATTTCTTTTGCCCCTCCGGAAAAGTAAAAAATGTCCATACGATGGATGTGTATCTTTCGGGGGGGGGAGGTTCTGGTAGAAATTGTTCAGCAACAAAATCATCAGAATCAGATGATTCTTGCTGTGGTGTAGCCATTTCTGTCTCCAAAAAAGAAATTCAGGTTTACAATGAAGAAAAATTGACGTTCTTCTGAGGACAGGTCTTTTCCTAAGGAAGGTCTAAAAAGAGTAATTAAAATGGATAGGGTTCTTCAATAGTTAGAACAGTAAGTGTTTTAAATCAATCAAATCTCTTTTTGGTAACATGGGATCCGCGTTGGGTGCGTACACGCAGCACGCACCTAGCGCGACTTCGCGAAATTGCATTTAAAAGTAATATAAATTTATTAAAACTAAAAGAATATTATTTTTTTGCCTTAATATTTTTATTAAATACATATATATATATTTTTGTTTATCGAAAAATTTTGCGGAAGTCGCGCGCCCACCGCGTTGAACATGTAGATGACGTCATGTGGAAATGCGCGCGCGTGGTGAGGTGTGATACGTATATGTTGTGTATGCGCTTGAAGTCGTGTACAGGTCGTATTCCGATCGCGCATGAAAATATGCACCCATCACACACCCTACGCGGATCCTGCAGAGCAATTGTAAATGGTGGCTACGTTCCGCGCAGTAGTTGAGAAAGGTGCGTTTTGCATGCGCGACTCCTCAAAAAAATTGAAAAGAAAATAGAAAATATTATTAAAATATTTAAAAAATATAAAAATATATATATATTACATTTAAATATATATATATATACATATATTAAAAATGTGCAATGAAATCAAAAAAATAAAATATCTGAAAATAAATAGATAAAAAAATGCAGTAAATCAGTATCAAAGAAATAAATATAACAATTAATACATTTAAAAATTGGCATTGAAAAAATCTTTCAAAATCACTGAAAAAAACATAGGTTTCAGGCAGGTTATACTAAGGATTTATCTTTTAAAAAACCTTCAAAATTCACTGAAAAAACCATAGGTTTTAGGCAGGTTATAGTTAGGAATTATCATTTAAAAAACCTTAGAAATTCACTTAAAAAATATAGGTTTCAGGGGTATTATAGTTAGCTGGACATTTCACTCGTACAAAACCATTGGAATTCCACTGTTATAGTTAGTTCAGCTAACTATAACTCGCGCGCCCACAATGCACTGCTGATGATGTCACATATTACATCACTCATGACATCACTGATGACATCTCAAATGACATCACTGATGACATCATCCTTGTGATAGAGTGGCAGACCTCCTCTCACCCTAATATAACCTTTGATACACACACTCAAAAATAGAAACTAAGATTTTCCAAACAATGGGCATACCAATACCACTTACAACACACCTATTTAGTAATTCCAAGATCTACACAAACATCCACTCATTCACCAACAGTCATATACAGACACTCATAAATGTACTCATTCATCATATGTACTCATGCACCTATACATCCTGTTACACAATGACACTCATCCATAGAGATCATCACACACATAGTCACACATGTAAACAAAGTATCAAACAACCATTAAATTGCGTATGCAGTTATAAACACACCACCACACTTACTGGTACAGAAACTTACATGTACTTACTCTCTTAAGCAATCATTTATAGAAACACAGACTAATTTATACAGAACTCTACAAATCTCTCACTCTCACATATACTCACTTATATACACCAAAAGTCACATATACTGGTTTAAAACATATATAGATACTCACAAAGACACTATTGAGACAGTCATCCACTCACTAACACACCCATACACACACTCATCCACCTATGCAGTCCTGCACACATATTTTCTCAACACATACAAACAGTGACGCACTCATTCATGCATCTATGCACTAAGTAATACCCCCACACTGAACCATACAGACACTCAGACACTCATACTGATATTCGAAAAACCAACTAATAACCTATATAGACACTCATGTAGCTACTCATCAACCCATGCAGCCATTTGTGCACAAAGTGAGAGACTGATACAGATATTTACATATTTAAACATTACTCACTAACCCATGCATTCACTAAGATACACTTAATCAGTCCATTATACAATCAATTTTACACAAAAAATCTTCCATTTAGACACTTATCTACCTACTTATTCTTCCATCGACCTTGAAATATACATATATAAAACATATTTAATTTTCAGAAAAACACACATTCACTGGATGATGTCATCAGTGATGTCATTTGAGATGTCACCAGTGATGTCATGAGTGATGTCATAAGTGATGTCACTGACGTTAGCTAAACTAACTATAACGGTGGAATTTCAATGGTTTTGTACGAGTGAAATCTCCAGCTAACTATAACACCCCTGAAACCTATGTTTTTTTCAGTGAATATTATATATATGTATATATATTACCTACTGGCGGACGCCAGTAGGTATATATAGTTAGGATCGATTTCCATAGGGAAATCGCAACATTCTATTTGGAATAACTTTGGCGCCGGTTGAGCAATCAGGCTGAATTGTTCAGCAACTTTGCCTCGCGGTGCTCCACTCCTTCCCTGAAAGTTTGGGGGGGATTCGTCAAGCGGGGGCTGAGATAAAAGGGGGGTCCCAAAACATGTTTTCCCCATGTTAATTTCCATGGGGCGGTCTGTCGCACTTTTAGCTCGAACGGCTGAATGGATTTTCACCAAACTTGGCAAAATTGTAGGGACTGGTAGCCCGATGTGCCTTTGCTATGTCTCAAGATATGTGCTCCAGAGGATTTTGAGTAATTTAGGTTTAAAAAAATGTATATATCTGTAAGCGCGCCCCGGAGCGCGTACCAGGGAGCATTCCGGGCGCGCCACGCGACTTGCGCATGGCAAGCTGATTGGTTCTCGGGTGTCTGTAAACATTCGAAACAGTCAGCAGCGGCCGCCATCTTGTGTCTCGGTAGGATTGAGATACAAGAGGTGGCAAAAATCAAAGGGGGAAATGAGCAAAAGGGGGCAGGGTACACCCCCCGTGACCCCCTAGGTTTGATGTGGGGGCCATAAAAGGGCACCGGGGAGCGTACCAGGAAGCGTACTTAGGTGAAAAATAGTGAAAATAATAGTGTAAAATAATCATTTTGAGTGATTACAGGTAGGGTAGCTCTGAAAAGAGCTTTTGGGTTCTGTGGCTGTTTTAGGTACCTACAAGTGTGTTCCACACACACCCACATTCACACAACCCCATACCCACACACCCACACACTCCCCACACACACTTCACACACGCACACCTCCACCCACACTCAAACACCCCACACCCCCACATCGACACCTTACACATCCACACCCACACCCACATCCCACACACCCACACTCAAACACACACCTCACCCCCCTTCCACCACACACACACACACATGCACACACACACACAGATATCTCACAGACACACCCCACACATCCCACACACACATCTCCCCCCCACATCAGCGCTTAGAGACCCCGGTGGTTATAACACGCTATATAAGTTAAATAAATAAATAAATACACAGAGACAACTCACAGACACATCCACATATCCCACACATACATACACATCCTACACACATACCTCCCACACCCACACACACCCCACACACACCTCACACACCCACACTCCCACCTACACCCAAACACCCCACACACTCAACACACCCACACACCTTACATACCCATATCCCTACCCACATCCACATACCCCACACACCTATACACCTCATCCCCCCAGACACACACACACACACACACACATACACACCTCACAGACACCCCCCGCACATCCCCCACACACACCTCCCGCACGCCTAGGCATGGGGAAAACTCAGTGAAACACTAAAATAATAATTTAAAGTGCATAGAGGTAGGGTATCTCTGAATAGAGTTGTTGTGTTGTTTGGGTGTTTTAAGTATCAACATGTAGGTACCAATGCTGAGTCTTAAAGTCAATGTACACCGTCTCCTCTGTAGATAATTTGCATGTTGTTACAGAAGTTATTGTGGTATATGGAATCTATACCATAGTCTGTCAGGGAAGCAGAAACAACATGGAGGCAGGAGATGAAAAAGAGATGTCAAACACACATTGGAGATAATATAGTGGGAGAAAGGAAGTAACTATGAGCAAAATTACTATGTAACACAAATACGTTGCACAGTATACTATAAGTCTGACTTTATATTATAATCAATTTGGTACTAGTTTATGAATTACATATAATAATGAATAATGTCTCAAACAATTTTTGATTATTAAATATAAATTTATTTTTCTGATTCTTTTTCAAAATTTAATAGAACGTCTAACATTTGACTGTCCGAAATGTTCTCTTGTTGAGTGAACATAACTTCCAACATTTGACTGTCAGAAACGTCCTCATATTGAATTAACAAATCCACAGATTCTACACATTGCAGAAGTTCATGGTACCGTGATTCATCCATAAATTCCAAGTCAATGGGTTCAATGATTTCCTCATTGTTCATCTCTAGGACAATTTCAAAGGAAATGTTCTGTTCTCCTTCCATTTTTGTGCTGAAATTTGCATTAAAAAAAATTAGTAGAAATATGGCACTGTTGGGTTTAAGTTCAGACAGGTAGTTTTGATATTTTAATAGTGAAGTTAACTTTGGGCAATGTATGGTAACAGGCAGGAAGTAGAAATATTAAAAAGTGCCTGTGAAGAAGCGTAAGTAAATTCATAATTATAGCAGAGAAGCCTAAGTCAATTTATAAATATAACAGAGGAGCCTATCTCTATCTATAACTATAGCAGGGGGACAGAAAATAACTATCAGAAAATGTTTTTAAAAAATAACTTAAAGTGCCCCCTACAAATTATCAACTTACTTTACAGAGAGGTGAAGAAGACAAAATGTGAAAATCCTTTCAAGATGTACCTCAGGTAGTTGTAGTCAAAATGGCCGTGTTTCCCTCTCATTTTTCATTTATATTCATGTACATAACCAATCAAATGTCAGGAAAAAAAATAGAAAATGAAAGTAACATTTTAATTGGTTGTCAATTCTAACACTTCAGATGTGTTTTTGTTATGTAATTTACCTCAGGATATTCAGACAGGGCTACAGGCCAAATGGCTCAATGGAATTTCACTTTATTTGGGAAAATGGTAGGGACTGGTATGTAGTATGAGCTATTCTATATTTGGTGAAAGTGTCTCCAGTGATTTTTAGGTAAATTAACTTTCGAAATTTTTTAGGGGAGCGCTTCCCGGTATGCGCTCCGGTACGCGTACCGGCAGCGCTACGGGAGTTCTCCATTTTGTGTTTTGGTAGATTTGAGACAGAAAATGGAGGACAAACAACATTGGAAATGGGTATAAGGGGGCATCGTAGGCACTCCTTGACCCTCTATGTTTTGTGAGGGGGTCTTAGGAGGCCCAAATAGGCAAAAAGAAACAAAAAAAATAAGAATTTTTTGCGGGGTGCGCCCGGTACGCATACCGGGGAGCGTACTATGGTGAAAAATAGTGAAAAAAGTTTAAAAAAAGATAATCATTTGGAGTGATCAGAGATAGGGTAGCCCTGAAAAGGGCTTTTGGGTTCTGTGGCTGATTTAGGTACCTACAGGTAGGTACCAATGCACAGTCTTAAATTCAGGAGGAATATTCTATTCCCCTCATCAGAAAAGTGCACACCGTCTCCCCTGTAGATATCTTCCATGTTGTAACGTAAGTTATTATTGTATATTGAACCCATTCCATAGTCTCTCATGTAAGCAAAAACAGATTTATTCACATGTTTCCGTGCTTTCTCAAATTGTGGACAAAATTGATTGGACCACTTCCATTTCTGTCTTTGGCATATATTGGAATATACTAAGGCAGTTTGTGGAAAAAGTGCCATCAAATGATCAAAGGTGTCCTTTAAAAGCATTTCCAGACCTACCCCAGTCAAAGTGCCCAAGTCATTTCCTCCACAGTGCACAATTAACAGGTCAGGGTGTGGCAAATGCAAAAAGGTTTTCACCAATGGAATCAATTGGTGACATTTTAATCCTCTGTGGCCAATCCATTTTAGGTTCACGTTTGATAAATCAAGGTTGTGTAAATTTCTGGTACTAGCATACCTTTGAGCCCAGTGGATATAGCTATGTCCAATAATCCAGACAGAATACATGGTCAGAGGAGATCCTGGTGCAGTGAGATGAAGTGTGGAAAAGAAATGGCAGTTGGAATAATAGGAGTTTGCAACAAAAAAAACCTGTGGAGTTTCAGTGCTCTTGAATCACAAGCAATGATTGGTAGAATGAGATAGGTGAAAACTGAAAGTTAGGGTGCATGGTTGTGTTCTGTGTAAGAAGTAATTTGAATGGTTAAAAAACGTTATTTAAAGAAACCTTACACCAGATAAGCTGGTGTATTTGCAGGTCAAACACCCTTGCAGACGTGATTTGCAACATTGTAGAATAAACTTTTAACCCTGGCAGGTCAGTGGGGAGGGAGTTGCTATGGTAACAGGTCGAAAGGGCTGAGGGGGGAAGGGTGTTGGTTTGAAAATACAGAGGGAAGAGATTTGATTGGTTACCATGAGCAATATGTGTGTAGAATTAGAGGTTTTCTGTGCCTTTATGGTTTGCAGTGTCTGGAGAACATACCTTTTGCTCTGCTAAAGAAATATTGGTGTGTGTATCTGACACTGTTCTGAATCTCCTAAAATATTTGTAAAGGTGAGTTATGATTCATTTAATATACATAGAGCCTTGTATACTCTATGGAGAAGATTTGGAAGCAAATTGTGGTTTTTTAATGTTGGTTTGTGTCATGCTTTTTGATAATGCTTGGTAAAAAGTTTTTACTGCATAGAGTAATTGTATTTTGTAAAATTGTGAAGTTTTAGTTGTGACATGGAATGCTTCTGCATAGGACCTGTGCTGTGTTTTGTAAATGTGATGTAAAAAACGATTTTGGGGAAAATAAATAGTTTTTACATTTTTTAAATGGAGTAAAGAATGTGTGCATGTTTAATAGAAATACATTTGACTCTTTACAATGATGTTACCTGTGTTAACTCAGTGTAGGAAGCATATTGAGTTTGTTTGCATAGAGGAATTGTATTTTGTAAAATTGTGAAGCTTCATGTGAAAGTGTTCATTGTATTTTGTAAAATTGTGAAGTTTTAGTCGTGACATGGAATGCTTCTACATAGGACCTGTGCTGTGTTTTGTAAATGTGATGTAAAAAACGATTTTGGGGAAAATAAATAGTTTTTACATTTTTTAAAAGGAATAAAGAATGTGTGCATGTTTAATAGAAATACATTTGACTCTTTACAATGATGTTACCTGTGTTAACTCAGTGTAGGAAGCATATTGATTTTGTTTGCATAGAGGAATTGTATTTTGTAAAATTGTGAAGCTTCATGTGAAAGCGTTTGCTTCAGTCTTATTCCTGTTGTGAGGCAGGTGCAAGATTTTGCCTCAGTCTTATCCCTGCTGTGAGGCAGATGGTTGTAAATATGATCTGTGCTGTGTTTCCTAAATGTGATGTCAAAAACGATTTTGGGGAAAATAAATGGATTTTATATTTTTGAGTATAATGTGGCGCAAAGGTTTAAAAAATGACGCATACATGTGTCACTTTTTAAATATGGGGAAAAAGGTACATGTTTGGGCTTTCCTGGGGAGCCTAGGTGGTGAGGCTTGTGTCTAAGTGTGCAGTGGACTAGGCTTCATGAAGCATATCCCTGTCTGCATTCTTAGACATAGGTGTCAATTTGACTCTTTAGAATAATGTTAGCTGTGTTTTAAAACAGTGTAGGAAGCATATTGAGTTTGTTTGCATAGAGGAATTGTATTTAGTAAAATTGTGAATCTCCATGAGAAAGCGTTTGCCTCAGTCTTATTCCTGTTGTGAGGCAGTTGCAAGATTTTGCCTCAGTCTTATCCCTGGTGTGAGGTAGATGATTGTAAATAGGATCTGTGCTGTGTTTCCTAAATGTGATGTCAAAAACGATTTTGGGGAAAATAAATTGTTTTTACATTTTTGAGTATAATGTGGCGCAGAGGTTTAAAAAGGGACGCATACATGCGTCACTTTTTAAATATGAGGAAAAAAGGTACATGTTTGGGCTTTCCTGGGGAGCCTAGGTGGTGAGGCTTGTATCTAAGTGTGCAGTGGACTAGGCTTCATTAAGCATATCTCTGTCTGCATTCTTAGACACAGGTGTCAATTTGACTCTTTACAATAATGTTAGCTGTGTTTTAAATCAGTGTAGGAAGCATATTGAGTTTGTTTGCATAGAGGAATTGTATTTTGTAAAATTGTGAAGCTCCTTGAGAAAGTGTTTGCCTCAGTCTTATCCCTGTTGTGAGGCAGGTGCAAGATTTTGCCTCAGTCTTATCCCTGCTGTGAGGCAGATGATTGTAAATAGGATCTGTGCTGTGTTCCTAAATGTGATGTCAAAAACGATTTTGGAGAAAATGAATGGTTTTTACATTTTTGATTATAATGTGGCGCAGAGGTTTAAAAAGTGACGCATCTACCTACATGCATCAATTTTTAAATATGGAGCAAAAAGGTACTTATTTGGGTTTTCCTGGGGAGCGTAGGTGGTGAGGCTTGTGTCTAAGAGTGCAGTGGACTAGGCTTCATGAAGCCTATCTCTGCTGCATTCTTTTGTGAAGAATTTGTGAAGAAATTGAGATTTGTTATTTTCGTGAAAAAGAGGACAGTGTAGAAATTGAGACAGCAATTCAAGGTAATGTGGAAGACAATGTACAGATTTTAAATACAGAAAAGTTTGAGAAGGAAATTACCACGTTTAAGGTGAAATCAAGTGAAAGGCCGAATTTTACTGTGTGTCATTATAAGATTCAGACTAGGTTAGTTGATTTATATGCAAAAAGTGAAAAGATGGATAATTATGAGTGGAAAGATTTAGCAACTTATTTGTGGGTGGAGAATTCTTTTGATTTGAGTTCTGATCAGCGTATTTGTAAATATTGTTATGATAAATTAAATCAAAACAGAATGCCTGCTAGAGCTGTTCATAATAATCTGGAGTTGGTAGACATTCCCCATGAATTGATGGATTTAAATACATATGAGTCTATTTTGATTCAATGTGTCCATCCTTTTCAGGCAATTGTTCGCATGGAGCCTAAGATAGGGAAATTGCCTCCTACAGATTTGCAGAGAGGATTAAAGGGAAGAGTTGTTTATTTGCCCCTAGATTTGAAAAAAAATATTGATACAATTGGTATAGAAAAAGTAGAAGAGGAACCTCTGGTTATTCTAGTTAATGGGGTTCCAACAAAGAGTAAACAAATCTGGCAAGATTTAGTGGATGTTAGGAAAGTCAAAAAGGCAACGTTGTATTTAGTCAAAAACAATGAGTACTACAAAGATGTATTTGTTGCAGCAGAGGAAACAGCTGCAGATGAAGACAGTGATTGTTCAGGCGGCCTAATTGAAAAAGTTGATGTGTCTAGAAGTGAAGAAATATATGAACATTATACTGTTCATCCTTTGCATTCCAAAGAAGTAATGGGGAATGCAATTGAATTGTTTCAAATGAAAACAGCAAAAGGAAGTCCCATTAGTGTGTGGGAAGAAAGTTTGGAAGCTCGTTGTTTTCCACAGCTATTTCCAACAGGTCGAGGTGGACGATATGACGATCGACCACTTCAAATTCCTGCATCTGAATATCGAACTGTAAGATTATATGCTGAAGATGCAAGGTTTCGTCAATGCATTCCCTATTTGTTTCATCTACTGAAATTGACTTGTCTGGGCTTTCTTATGCAGTAAACCATATTCTGAAAAGTGGAGCACATCTACAAAATGTTTCGGCGAGGGACTTTATGGAGAAAGTGAATCTGCAAGACAATATTTTGGAGTCTCATCTAATCAATCTCATGGCATGTCAGCATGGTACAAATGAGTATTGGTACCGTCGTCATGGGGAATTGAAATGTATGCTAAGAAACTTAGGAACTCCTACATGGTTCCTCACTCTTAGCTGTGCCGAGTATGCATGGGACGACTTACTTCAATTTCTACGAGAGGCAAATGCAAATATACAAAATATAGAATTCAAAACACCTGGAGAACTGTGTTCTTTGGATCCAGTGAATGTATGCAGATATTTCAATCATAGATTTGAAGCTATGATGTCTTTTATTACCAACAAAAAAAATCCTCCCCTTGGAGAGGTTTTGGATTTCTTTTGGAGAAAGGAGTATCAAGCGAGAGGTGCTCCTCATATACATATGTTGTTATGGATTAAAGATGCACCCAAATTTGGAACAGATTCGGATGAGACAGTGATGAGTTTCATTGAAGAGTATTCAACATGTGCTGTTCCGAAAACTACCGAAGAAAACAGTTTAAGGCAACAAGTTTTACGCTTTCAATACCATCGTTGTGGAAAGTACTGTCGTCGAAAATTCAGAAACAAGGACAAGTTCTACACAAAATGTCGTTTCGGCTTTCCACGACCAGTGATTTCTAAAGGAAGAGTAAATAATTTGATGTCTTCTCTGCGACATACTGTGACGAGGAAATCACCCAAAAATACATACAATTTAAAAAGAGACGAAGAGTCCAAGTACATCAATGACTACAATCCAGTGATTTTGTCCATGTGGAATGCTAACATGGATATTCAATTCATTGCTGACAACTCTATTGCTGTGGCTCGATATGTGACGTCTTACATCACAAAAAAAGAAAAGACAGAACTAAAGGAAATGTGGGAGGACATTTCACATGAAAAGAGTCTAAGCAAGAAATTGTACAGTTACAGTCTGAAGATGTTGTCGCATCGAGAAATTGGAGCGTATGAATGTTCTGATCGATTGTCCTCAGCAAGTCTCTATGCTAAATCTAGAACCATCATTTGGGTGAGTCTAGGTCTTGCTGCAACACGAAATCGAGTTTTGAAATCTGTACAAGAGATAGAGTATTTGGCGGAGAAAGAACCAGAAAGTACAGATATTTTGAAGACAAACATGTTGGATACATACTATCCAAATAGAAGTCATTACCTTGAGAACGCTTGTCTCTATGAAGTTCTGCAACGATATATTTATAAGAGGAACATCAGAGAAGATATCAATAATGGAATATATGGAGTCATTGGATGTGAAGGATGTCTAGTGAAACAGAAAAAAGGTCATTTGATTAATCATCGCAAATTGAGTTGTGATAGTCCAGATAAAAGAGAATTTTATTATTTGGCTCTTTTGCAACTGTTTAAACCATGGCGTGAAGAAGAGGAACTTCGTGGAGATTTTCTCTGTTATGAAGACTCCTTTAATGCAACGAAGGATACCATAGAATGTCCTGTTTTTCCAAATAATCTGCAAATGTTGAATGAAGAAATAGAGCAAGAAGCCACAATTGCTGCAGAGATTGCGAGAGACAGTTCTCAAGGCAGTCAGAGTTCTGCTTCATTGAGTCAGGATCCACTAGGAGGACCAATTATCCAAAATTAAGCTGCTACTGGCATGGATGAGGAGGAAAGAGCTATGGAACAAGCTCAAGATGATGAAGTTAACTTAGAAGATTTGGTGAAACAACTAAACCTTGAGCAGAAACAGATATATGACGAAGTCACAGAACAGATTGAACATGGATTCAGTCATGAGAAAAAAGAGTGCTCATGTACATCATTTAAGCCTGTCCAACTGTACGTGAGTGGAGAAGCGGGAACTGGAAAAAGTTTTCTGATTAAAGCCATTGCAATTTATCTGCAGAAAAGGACTGAATCACCGCTGTCTTGTGTTGTTAACGCTCCAACTGGGCTGGCAGCACATAATATTAAAGGGATTACTTTACATCGCTTACTGATGCTGCCAGTGGAGCATGATAACAAATTGGAGTATCACAAGCTATCTGGAGATGCGTGTTCCGAAGTTTCGAGAGTCCTGAAGAAAATGAAACTTCTTATCATTGATGAAGTAAGCATGGTGTCAAATATAATGCTTGCTTTTGTGCATTTGAGAATGCAAGAAATTCTTAGAACAGACTATGATGTTTTATTTGGAGGAAAACATATTATTGGTTTTGGAGATCTTCTGCAGTTGACTCCAGTGAAAGGACAACCTGTGTTCAAAATGCTCACGCATGAAGATACCAGGAAGTGCCTAGGAAGCATTGGAAACGTTAATATATGGTTAAACTTCAAATATGCAGAACTGCTTCAAAATATGCTGCAGGCAAAGTATGAAGATTATAAAAATATTCTACAAGATGTAAGGATCGGAAAAGTAAGTCAGCAAGGGAAAGAAGCTTTACATGCACGATTAATTTCAAATTTGTACCCAAATGAAAACATTCTTCCAGTGAACATTTTTAATAAAGTTAACTAGAAGAAATCTGCCATATGTTTGATGCCTACTCTGAAAGAATGTTCCATGTTCAACAACAAAATGTTAAATTTAGAAAATGAAGAGATAGTGAAACTGGAAGCTACAGATAAAATAGAGCATATGGGAGCAACAATTGGATTCATTAGATAAGTCTATATCTAAAACTGCTGGTTTTGAAAAGACTCTGAATGTGTGTTTGAATTGTCGTATCATTTTGAGAAGGAATTTAAATGTTGAAAGAGGTCTGGTAAATGGAGCTATGGGTCATGTTGTTGGTTTTGTGAATTACAAAAATAGAGATGGAATTGAAATTTAAAAAATTAAATTTGATGATATTGATGAAATAGAACAAATTTGTCGTTGTTCAGCTAGATTTTTGCTCGTGAAAGACTTCAGAAACTCAACTAACTCTTATGGAAAATGTAATGAGCTGGTGTGATAAAAACTGCACAGGTCCTAGTGACGTTTCTGCACATATTAGTTTGGCGAGAAGAGTTACTTGGCTGGGCCCGACGGCCAAACGCTTCCCTGAGGATTGTGTCATTATTAACTTCAGGAATCCACACGTCTGCTCAAGACTTTTTTGGGACGCAACTGACATTATCCAAGGGCAAATACGTGCGGTCCCACTGGGCTTTTTTTATCCTCGCCCAACACAACAAACTACCCGGGACTTTGTTCACAGGAAAAATACCCCAAGACAAAAAGTGCAACTAGCCAACTGGGCCACTCTACCCCTTAGCTCACAATTGTCCTTAGACTGTAATCACCAAGTGGCTCTGACCCCTGGCCTGGAGCTAAGAAACCGTTTTGATGCTCTTATAAACCTGGATACTAACATCTGACTGGGCACCAAGATGGGGTTGCAGGAACCTTCCGAGTCTAAAGGGGCTTTCAGATCTATGAAGCTAATGACATGGAATATTTCTGGCCTACAAACCAAAAGAGACGATAAAGAATGGCTTGAAATCATTAAGCAACATGAAGTGATTGCACTCCAAGAAACATGGGACACAGAATGTAACTTTTGGGTAGAAGGTTATGTATCCCATTTTAAAGCTGCACAAAAGTCTAATAGAGGCAGAAGTAAGGGAGGTCTTGCATTATTAACCTCAGTAAGTCACATGGGGGCAATGAAAATTATAGATATTAACTCCCCTAACTGTCTCATCTTAGAGGCCTCGATGAATACAGGGGAAAAACTCCTATATGTAAATTTTTACAACTCAACAGAAGGGTTACAAGGAGGCGAAAATATTCTAATGTTGACTGATTTTTTAAACAATTATAAGAAGAGTCAAACTACTTTGGTTTATTATATTGTTTTTGGTGATTTTAACATACATCTTTGTCAACTTAACTGTTATAATGGTAGTTCTTACGATGATGACTATTTGACCCATCCGCACTTTGAACACTCTGCAAAGGGGGGCGCTTTAGAAGAACTGTTGATAGATATGGATATGTCTGAACCCGCTTTTGTGAACCCGGAAGACAGAGTGGTGACCTATAGTGCGAGAGGTAGTAACACTATTATCGATTATATCTTTGTGTCACCTAGTATCCTCGTAAATGTCATCTCATATAATGCCATTATAACAGCATTTAGTGACCATAACCCGGTCGTTATGGAACTGACTAATATAAATCCTACCATAATAAATTGTGACCAACAGTTAACCTACCCTACTGTAGTCCGGGCCCACGACCAAGGTAGACGGGTTAAATGGTCTAAGATTAATGTTGAGGAATTTTTAACTAATTTGTGTGATGAATTAAGTGTTGAACTTAACATATGCAGGGATCCTCTGTCCACAGGAGGGAATGTCACAAAAGCTTTTGGAACCATATGTAAAAATGTCGCTGAGACCCTTACAATCAAATCATCTGATAAGCCACGAATGGCACAGGGATGGTTCAATGCTGATTGTTCAAAGGCGCATAAAAAACTTCTAGAAGCCCTAAAACGTAAGCCTCGTAATATAACTGAAGTGTCCCAACTGAGGAAAGATTATAGGAGTACGACCGAGGCTCGCAAAAGAGAACTAAAACACAAGGCCTGGGAAGCACTTTATGATAACCTTACTTTAAGGGATAGTGCAAATTTTTGGAAAATAGTGAACTCTCCTTTGTTTAGTGGCAACGAGAATGAGATACTAGAGGCTAATATCACGGAGAATCAATGGCTAGATCACTTCGAAAACATCTATGGAAGTAAGACTCTTACTACCCCTTTTACTCCTATAGATTCTTTTCCTACAGACACTCCATTAAGGGTTACGGTAAAAGAAGTATTAAATGCAATTGAAAACACTGCCGGCGGGAAAGCCCCAGGCACGGATGGGGTCCCCGCCGATATGTATAAAGCACATCCTCATATATGGTCTATAGTACTTGCGAATGTTTTTAATTTAGCATGCATGAATTTGTCTGACACTCCTACCACTTGGTCACATTCGGTTATTATACCAATTTTTAAGAAGGGGCAAAGGGGTGACCCCAGGTGTTATAGACCTATATCGCTACTTGATTCCTCATTCAAGATTCTTGGCAAAGTCATTTTAAATAAAATTAACTTGTGGGAAAAGGAAAATGCAATTTTATGTGATACGCAATATGGATTTAGAACAGGGAGGGGTACTGAGGAGCAGTGTCTTAACTTATCCATGATTGTGTCTAAATATACTGTTGCCTCCAGCGGGTCAATCCACCTAGCTTTTATGGACCTGTCCACAGCGTTCGACCTAGTAAATAGGTCGAAGCTGTGGACAATTCTTTCTGAGTTGGGTCTAGACCCTGCTCTGATTAATTTCTTAGCTTTCCTGCACAGCGACCTGACGGCTTCGGTCCGGATGACTACAGGTGGCAAGTGCACTACTGGGTTTAGATCAGTTAGAGGGGTGAGACAGGGGTGCATTTTGGCCCCCATGTTATTTTCCTTGTATATTAATTCCCTGTACTCCGTTTTAAAAACCGCTACCCCAGATATACCCTATATGGGTGGGTCACCGTTGCCCGTACTGATGTACGCCGATGACACGGTCCTCATTGCCAGAACCCCTAATGGTCTACAACTGCTCCTTGATTCGTTTGGAGCCTTTATGAATAAATTAGACCTGGTTGTAAATATGGGCAAATCGCACGTTATGTCCTTAGGGAAAGGAAAGAACACCACAAAAACCCTGCGATGCAACGGTGTGATTTTAACCAAAGTTAAAACATTTACATACCTTGGAGTCATTTTTGATGACATGGGCACCTGGACTCCACAGGTTGTTAATAAAGCAATGGCTATTCGGCGGTCATTTGGTGCAATACAGAGCTTTGCTAAAAGACTGGGGGGAAAACCAACGGAAGCCATTCTCAAGCTGTATAGAGCCAAAACCCTGGCTCTAGCTAGATATGGGGCTGGAATTTGGGGATTCAGGGACTTGGCCCTGATACAGAAGGAGGAGAATAGGTCCATGCGTTCACTATTAGGCTTACCACAGTCCACACCCATCTTCTCCGTCCTGATAGAATTAGGACAAGGATACATTGAAGATATTCTTAACCTGGCCCCACTACTTCTTTGGGTGAAAATGTGGTTGAACCCGAACTTGACGTTAAATCGTCAAATTATTATTGACTGCATGGGGAGAGATAGAGCTAACGATATTAAATGGTTGAGCTATATTAAGTCTGCTGCTACCCTTCTGGGCCGTGTTGACTTGTATAGTAGCCCCGAGAGGCTGTGTAAAGAAGATGTTACATGGATTAAAACACAATTTTTAGAGTCTAGGAACATGCTGCGTGAAGCACAAGAAATAGAGAAAACCACTGTTAGGGCTCACTATATTGTTGTATCTACCATGTCCATCCAGCCTTACTTAAGGGTAGTGAATAGGCCTTATCATCGGTGGCTTCTCACCAAATTTCGTTTCAACCAGATGCACCTCCTTCTGGGAGAATACCCGAAATGGAAAAAACCAAGGGATCACGTCCCATGTAAATGTGATTCCTTTTCCGACCAAGACCAGACCCATTTTGTATTTTTCTGTCCCTTTTTTGCGGAGGGGAGAAAAAAATATATACTACCATTAATGAGAAACAGGGGATTTATGCAAGTGAAACCCGCATTGTTGTTTTTACAAATTATGGAGACCCCTATTGTGATGTACGGGGTTGCAAGTTTTTTGGTAGCAGCTATGAGAGCTAAACGTATTAGATCATTGAACTCCTCAACACCTGATTGAATCATGTAAATATAAGTGTAGTATATTACACAACCTATTTCTGTAGATTTGTATAAAAAAACTTGCACCACATAGTTTTTAAACGGGATGTTTTATTGAGGGGTCTGATTTATTCTAAAAAGTAAAAGTAGAAAGTAAAAAGTAAAAAGTAAAATGTAACACCTGACCCTGATTTTTTCTGCTTAAATGTTCTTTTTAATGTCCCTTTTAAACATCGTTTTATATGTATACTACATCCCTGTATTGTATTCGTTGAAATATGAATGAAATGTAATCCCCACCTTTATATTTCTTTATATGCCTTTATATGCTTTTATATGTTCTCACATGTGTTTGTAGTATACTTTTATGATTTTAACTAATCGAATAAAGTATTTTTGACTCTGACTCTGACTCTGACTTCTATGTTCGCCGAAAACAGTTTCCTATTTGTTTGGCATATGCGGTGACAATTCATAAGTCTCAAGGTTTAAGTGTAGATAGCGCTTTGGTGAACATTGGAAGTTCTGTGTTTAAAGAGGGTATGGCATTTGTGGCTTTATCACGAGTCAGAACTTTATCAGGATTGTACTTGATTGAGTATGATGAAACAAAGATTAGTGCTGATCTAGATTGTGTTAAAGAATACAATAGGTTAAGAAAAGAGTATGCTCCACATTTGTCTCAATATCCTCTGATTGAAAAACGTGTGGTAGGCTGAAAAAGAAGAAATGAGAGTAATTGCAGTGAGGTATCAGCAAAAAGGCATAAAGTAGATAAAAATGTAATTGTAAAGAGAAACAAAAAGGATTCTGTTGAAGATGTTGTTGGATTTCAGTTTGAAAACAGTTCTGGTGTCAACTGCTATGCTAATGTAGTAGTTAATGTTGTTTTTTTTCTTCAAAATTTAAAAAGACAGATTGTTGAAAATCGGGAACAAACATTGTGCTGTTTATTGAATTCTGTGTTAGACAAATGTAGTAGTGATAGAGCAAAAATAGAAAGTGTTTCAGAAATTAGAAATCTTCTAGATATATGTTCAGGTCAAAATCAATTTTCACAGAATATTCAGCAGGATTGTCAGGAATTTTTAATGTATATGTTTGATGTATTGCAAGATGAAGGAGTAGATATAAAAAATCTATTTGGCCTTTCTTATCAATGGCAACATGAGTGTGATAACTGTGCTTCATCAAGTACTACTAGAATAGACTCTGAAAGATTTATATATTTAACTTTACCAGACTGCAAATCAGTGTCTTTCAATATTCTAGTTAAAGCAGCGGATCACAATATGGTGTGTACCCAATGTAAGTCTGCAATGCTGTCCACATTATTTCTACAAAATTATGGTCACTATGTTATTTTAATGTTCCAACGATGTAGACCTGATGGAACTAAATTGACAACTTCTATTAAAAAATTCGTGGCTTCTCAGTTATCGATATCAGGAAGAACCTTTGCAACTGTAGCTATTATTTTTCATGACGGTCCTTCTACAACATCAGGGCATTACACATGCTATTTAAAAACTTCTAAAGGTTGGACCCAATGTAACGACACTCATTTGACTTTCAAACAACGTTTGGCTTTTGGCTTTATAAATTCATACCTAGTGTTTTTACAGCCAAAATTTAGGTAAAGGTAATTGGCCTATGAAGACGGGAGGAGTACTCATATATACTCATACATCTGACACTATTTGGCCAAATGGAAAGGTGTAAGATTGAGTAAAGAGTTATGACTGAAAAAAAGGAGTATATTAAAATTTTGAAAATATTTCAGATGTTCTTGGAGCTTTTCTTGTAGAAAGTCGATGAAATGGATTTCTAAGTGAACAGCAAAGTACTATGCAACGAGAAAAGGACATCCGTGATATACTATTTGGCCTCAAGGAAAAGTAAGTCAATCAAACATTAGCGTACATTTGTCATTTGTCAGTATATAAGGTTTTTTTTAAAACACAATCTTTTAGATTGTGTTTTTTTTTCCCGCTGTCATATGATGAGTAATTTGAACTCACTGCTTTAAGTGAAATTCAATATATTCTGAGAACAGCAAAAATAAACTATGTAACATGTTGTAGAAGTTATTCTATACTTTGGATTGTGTAAATTAAATTGTATTCCCATTCTCTGACATCCACTCTCCCTCGCTTATCTTTGTTTGCTCCTTACTTTTGACCTTTTCTCTCTATTTTTCGTTCACTACCTCTATGTCCTCAGTGCCTCACTTTCCTTGTGTTATGTTCACTTGTGTTTATCTACCTTCTATCATTTCTTTTACAACAACTTCACAGCTCCTCTCTCATCGTTCTTCATCCCATTTCTTTTACTCTGGTTCCATTACTATCCCTCATTTCCTTTCTTTCAATGTCCTTCTCTTTACTTTCATCACCAAATTATTTTCTCTCAGTACCACTGTTTTAGTCGTCTTCTCCTCTCTTTCCTTTTTTTGCTCCCTTACTCATTTCCTTTGCTCACTCATTGTACTCCACCTCACTCAGTTTTTCTCTTAGTGTGTCTGTCTACTAACTTCCTCACTCCATTTCCCTCAATCGTTGTATATTATCCTCTCTCCCTTCATCCTTTCACTCTATGACTGTTCTTCACTTACTCTCAGTTATCTTCTATTCCTCATTCTTCTAAATGCATCCTTAATTAGACTGTTTTCTGTCTCAGTCATTATCTTTTTACTTACTTCTGTTTCCTGATTTAGTTTTGCTAACACACATTGTTTAAGTATCTTTCTTACCTTCAGTTCATTTCTCTGTTCTACTCTCTTTTTTCTTAGTGAATCTATATGCCTTACTCTTTGTAATTTGCTCTCCTTCCATTTCTTTTTCCCTCTTTGTGTCCTTCTTCCTTAGTTTATTTCCCTTTCTGTGTTCTTCACTCTAACTTTATTTCTAAATTGAGTGTTATGATGTTTTTATCTTTCATTTGTATCTTTTAATTTAAAATACATATTTTACTAATTATAACTTATTTTTTCTTCTCTCTTTCACAGATACCAACTATAGTAAAACAAATTAAAGTTACATTTATTATATGGTAAGTATGACTAAGAAAATGTAGTTTGTTATCACCCTTTGCTTTAAGGTCACTAACATTTTCTCAATCTACCTCACTCCTGTGTTTTTACTCTGCTTCTCTCACTTATTCTTATTCTCCATGTTTACTCCCCTTTCCCTATTTACCCTCTCATATTCAACTTCTTTTGATCCCTATTCTTTACTTCAATTACCCTCTGTTCCCTTCCTTTGCTTCTTCACTCATTCTCTTTTTCTTAATTGTTTACCTTACTCCTACACATATACCTCATCCCCCTCCCAACACATACACACACCTGTAACATACACCCCACACACACACCACACACACACCTCATACACACAAAAAAACCTCCCACACACACTCCTCAAAAACACACACACATTCCATACACACACATACATCGAACACATATACACCCCACACTCATACACTTCTCACACATATTTCACACACCCTCATCTCTACCCACACCAAAACACTCCACACAACCACACCCACAGACACACCTTACACACCCACACTCCGACCTACACCCACTGACTCCCTGTAAGTCACACACCCTGCATTACTTATCTTTTTTGCTGTTTTACTCAAGCCCATTCAGGTTCTGTTTCCTTTACTCTCTTTGTCCTCTCTCTTTGTCACTCACCATGTGTTATCCTAATTCAATATTTCTCCCTCTTTCACCCCTCTTTACTTATACTATGGGTAGCGCACTGGGGAGCGTAACAACGGGAAAACCAAGAGAAACAGTAAAATAATATTTTAGAGTGCTTTGAGGTAGGGTAGCTGTTGTGTTGTGTGGGTGATTTACTTACTGCACTCCTTCCACTCCTTTTCTCTGTCCCTCTGTTCTCACAGTTCCTCACTCCCGTTCACTCAGTCCGTCTCCCATACTGTAATTGTCTCTGTTTCTTCACTCTTTCACTACTTGTTCATTATGCTTTCTCCCTGAAGTTCAAGCACACTACGTTATTTACATTTCTTTGCTGCTTCAATTATTCCATTTCTGTTACTTCTTCTTTTCTTCTTTCAGTTTTTTCTCTCTGTCAATCCACATGTTTTAACTTTAGTCGATTTTATCCATCTTATTTCATCCCTCTTTAGTTATGCACACTATTTTTGCCTCTCTCTCCCTCACCAGTGTTATTTAAATCTGGTTCCGTTATTACCTTTTATTTGTACATCATTTTTTCTCTTTCCTTTTACTCTTTACAGCCACTAACATTCTTCATGTGCCTCTGCTTTAGTATTCTTCTTCTCTCTTTCTTTGTTTCACAGCCTTATATTTTTTTCATTTTCTCTCTTACACTTTCTTATATCTTTTACACTGTTTTACTATGTATTACACAGCACCTATGTGTTGCTCTCTCTTGCTGTCTGTCTCTTAACATTACTCTCTCTTTCTCTTTCTGTTATGCTCTCCTTCTCTTGGTTTTTTTTTCTTTTTTTTTTATTGCGCTAACGGGGCGCTCTCCGGTGCGCGCACCGGGAAGCGCACCCATGAGAAAAATGAAGTCAAGAGTGCTACAAATGTTAGTAATTTTTTTTAAATGGGAGGTAGTTCTGAAAAGAACTTTTTTTTATGTTTTTGTTGTTTTATATATTTTTTTATTTTTCTGAACATTTTTTTTGTTTGTATTTTTTGAACAATTTTATGTTTTTTTTTGTTTTTTTGGGGGGGAACAACGAAAAACAGGCATTAGAAAGGGCTCAACAGGAGCAAAAAAAAAATTTACTTTTTGGGGCATTTTGAGCAGTTGTGGTTTTCAAATGCTCTATTAATTAAAATGAGACTCATATTCCCATATGAAATTAGTTCACCACAATAAATGCACACAAGCTTCATGTGCACAAAATTCTGTTGAATATTTGGGACCGTCTCCCTCGCCTCTGGTCCCGAAAGAGTTTGCTGTGATGATGTACTGGCCACAGGAGATGTAATCAGTGATGTCATCAGTGATGTCACTGACCATGTCATGAATGATGTAATATGTGACGTCATCAGCAGTGGATTGCGGGTGCGCGAAATATATAGTTAGTGCAACTAACTATATATGCGAATTTCAATGGTTTTCTGTGAGTAAAATAAGGTTTTATAAATGCTAATTCCTAACTATATATGGTCTATAACCTATGGTTTTTTCAGTGAATATATATATATACATATGTACATATATATATATATATATATATATATATCAGGTTCACATCCTCCGCAAAGTCGCCGGGACACCAGGACAGCGGTGCAACTCAGGGGCAGAGGTCACCCTGTAACAGATTACTGTTCACAACGCGCAGCGACGCTGCGCAAATGCACTCTACTCCTATAGGTAGAAAATCACTCCATTAGTTCTTGGCGCTTTCCAAACTGTTTTATTATTTCAGTTGCTGCATCGTGAAAACGGGTTTTTTCCTTTGCCCGTATTCACGATGCAGCAACTGAAATAATAAACCAGTTTGGAAAGCGCCAAGAACGAATGGAGTGATTTTCTACCTATCGGAGTAGAGTGCATTTGCGCAGCGTCGCTGCGCGTTGTGAACAGTGATATATATATATATATATATATATATATTCAATGAAAAAACCATAGGTTTCACACTCGTTATAGTTAGGAATTAGCATTTAAAAAACCTTTCAAATTAACTGAAAAAACATAGGTTTCACACCAGTTATAGTTTGCTGAACATTTTACTCATACAAAACCATTGAAATTCCCACGTTATAGTTAGTTGGACTCACTATAACTCGCGCGCCCGCAATCCACTGCTGATGATGTCACATATTACATCATTCATGACATGGTCAGTGACATCACTGATGACATCACTGATGACATCTCAAATGACATCACTGATGACATCACTGATGACATCTCAAATTACATCACTGATGATATCACTGATGACATCATCCATGTGATAATACGATGCACCTCCTCACACTCTAATCTAACCTTTGATACACCTAGTGTTAAATACAAACTACCATTCCTGAAATTATTGACACACCAATACCAGTAACTACATACGCACTCACTGATTTCTAGGTCTACACACACATCCACTCATTCACCCATACAATCACTCATACATACAGTCACTCATCAGTAGAACACTATCATATCCACTCATACACCTATACAGACACTCACACGCTGACACTCATCCACAGAGTTACTCAAACACCTAGTCAGTTATGCAAAGAATCAATCACACTCCCATTTCCTCAACTACACAGTTATACACACTAAACCTTACTTATTCAAACATATACTAACACATACTTACTCTCTTTTACAATCACTGATACAAGTACACATTGATCCATACAGTCACTTACGCAATCACAGGCTCTCATGTATAGTCATTTATATATGCCAACTCTCACATGCACTGTGTTTTACATATGTACTTACTTGGACATGGAGCACTGAGATAGCCATTCACTCACCAACACACCCATGCAGACAGTCAACCACCCATACAGCTCTTTCCACATGCACTTTTGAACCCATATACCAAGTGAATCAACTGCTCACACATATATGCAGAGTCACACACCTCCCAGCCACCCACACACACACTCACCCTCACATACAAATACTTGGACAACCAATCAATAAGCCACATAGCCAATCATATAGCTACTGATTAACACATGCAGCAGCTTACACAACAACAGACATACTGATGCACACATTCAGACAGTTTAGTCACTAACCAATGTATTCAGTAAGACACATTTAATCACTCACTCATACAGTCAGTCACGCACCTACTAAATCCTTCATCCAGACACTCATACATCCACTCATTCTTCAATATATAAAACATATTTTTACTTTTCAGAAACACACATTCACGGGATGATGTCATCAGTGATGTCATTTGAGATGTCATCAGTGATGTCATCAGTGATGTCGTTTGAGATGTCATCAGTGATGTCATCAGTGATGTCACTGACCATGTCATGAATGATATAATTAATATGTGACATCATCAGCAGTGGATTGCGGGCGCGCGAGTTATAGTGAGTCCAATTAACTATAACATGGGCATTTCAATGGTTTTGTATGAGTAAAATGTTCAGCTAGCTATAACTGGTGTGAAACCTATGGTTTTTTCAGTGAATTTGAAAGGTTTTTTAAATGCTAATTCCTAACTATAACGAGTGTGAAACCTATGGTTTTTTCAGTGAATTTCAAAGGTTTTTTAAATGCCAATTCCTAACTATAACGATTGTGAAACCTATGTTTTTTTTAGTGAATTTCAAAGCTTTTTTAAAAGCTAATTCCTAACTATAACATTTGTTAAACCTATGGTTTTTTCAGTGAATTTGAAAGGTTTTTTAAATGCTAATTCCTAACTATAACGAGTGTGAAACCTATGGTTTTTTCAGTGAATTTCAAAGGTTTTTTAAATGCTAATTCCTAACTATAACGATTGTGAAACCTATGTTTTTTTTAGTGAATTTCAAAGGTTTTTTAAAAGCTAATTCCTAACTATAATGTTTGTGAAACCTATGGTTTTTTCAGTGAATTTCATTGTTTTTTTAAAAGCTAATTCCTTTGTATATAGACTTTGTAACCTACATTTTTTTTAATAGCTGGTTTTTATAACTAATAATTATATATACATTTTTCTAAATTATTTGTTCACAATATTTTTATTTTTTTTTAATCATTTTTTCCTGGTGCGCTCAGGGTGCGCGCACCGGTAAGCTTACCCGTATCATTTTGTCTTGGAGCGCTCAGGGTGCGCGCACCGGTATGCTCTCCCGAGAGCGCAGCGAGAGCGCTATTTCTGCGTTCGAAAAAAAAAATATGTATGAAAAGTAAATAATAATGCAAGACATTCAGTACCATACTTATAAAAGCAGTATTTTTGATTTACTAAATGAAAATGATTTTGCATTTCCGTAAAGCTACCAAAACGTCACTCAGGCGTGCCGCGTAAGCGCCCCGGGAAGTGCCTACGTTTGTGCCGCGTAAGCGCCCCCGGAAGCGCTCCGGTGCGCACAGCGTAAGCGTGTCAAGTCATGTGACCTTAAAATAACACTTTTCATTGGTTGCTAACAGTTTTTTTTACAAAGAATTAAATCCCCACCCATTTCCTTCACTTCTTCTTTCACTTTTGTGACTGCAAGACCTGTCTTTTTCCTGCCTAATCTTTTTTGGATTATCATGGCTGCCAGAGCATCCAGCAGCAGTGAGGACTCGGATGGATTTATAGATGAAGAGGCTCCTCAGCCTATAGTTAAGGAGCATTTTATATGGAATTTTTTTTCCATACCTGCAGACAAAAAAAGAGTAAATGCTCCAAAGGTGGAGTGTCGAATTTGTCACACTGTCCTGTCACGGGGTGACCCTACCAAAAAATATTAATTTGGAAATTCTTCCATGATCCGGCACGTCCAGAGGAGGCACCCTCAGAATTATGCCCGGGAGAGTGTCAGGGCTCTGGCACGAGAGGCTCCAGGGGATGGTGCTTCTACATCAACTGGAGGAGCAACTGCATCGGTGAGGGGGCGACCAGAGCAGCTGATCCCAAATATTCAGCCTGTTTTTAATGGGGCCTCCATCAAATGCAAACATTGTGATGCTCTACTTTGTTACGGGGAACAAAGTATTTTGATCATTGCTCGAGCGTTAGAGAACCACCGCTGCCGTCCCCAGCCCTAATTTTGATTTTATTTTTTGCTCCTGTTGAGCAGTTTGCCATTCCCTGTTTTTGTTTTTGTTGAAAAAAAAGAAAAAAGAAGAAGAAAAAAAAGTTATTTACAGAACTACCTCCAATTCTCAAAAAAGAGCTGTATTCTTAAAAAATGAAAAAGAGTAACTGAAGTAGAGTGCAGTGAGAGAGGAGAGGAAAATAAGTGAGAAAGCAAAGAAAGGGACGAGAGGGGAAGGGAAGTGAAGTAGGGGGACTGAAAGAAGGTGAGTGTGGGAGGTGAGTGAGGAGAATGAGAGTGAACATGGGGAATGAGGATAAGTGAAGAAAATGTAGTAAAGGAACGGGGGTGTGGAAGGGTAAGAAAAGAGCAGTGATGTTTAGGAAAGAGTGGAGATACAGACTGGATAAAGACAAGTGAGTGTGAGACAAGTTGAGTAAGGGAGTGAAGAGACAGAGAAAGTGAAAGAAAAAGTGAGAGTAGAAGACTGAGGGCCTCATTTATGAGGCCATGCATCACTTTTACGCCGCCGGTGCGTCACTTTTTGTGACGCACCAGTGGTGTAAAAAATGCACCTTGTTGAGTCATATTTACAAAGTGACGCATCTAGGTAGATGCATCACTTTGTAAACCCCTGCGCCACATTATACCTGCGCCAGGTATAATGTATGCAAAGGGGGCGTATTGACGCAAGGAGGGGTCGTAGAAGTGACGCAGTGAAATCTATGAGATTTCACTGCGTCACTTTTAGGACGCCGTTGCGTCAAAATCTTGCGCCTGCCTCACAGCAGGCGTAAGACTGACGCAGGCCCTTTCACATGGGGCTGGCCCCATGTAAAAGGATGCATTGCTGGAGTTGCGTCCCTTTTGTGACACACTCCAGCAATGCATCACTTTTTCACTTACAGATACATCAGAAATACTGACGTATCTGTAACTCCTTGCAAGAGTGGAGATACAGACTGGATAAAGGCAAGTGAGTGTGAGACAAGGTCAGTAAGGGAGTGAAGAGACAGAGAAAGTGAAAGCAAAAGTGAGAGTAGACGACTGAAGGCCTCATTTATGAGGCCATGCGTCACTTTTACTTCGCCGGTGCGTCACTTTTTGTGACGCACCAGAGCTGTAAAAAATGCACCTTGTTGAGTCATATTTACAAAGTGACGCATCTAGGTAGATGTGGCACTTTGTAAACCCCTGCGCCACATTATACCTGCGCCAGGTGTAATGTATTCAAAGGGGGCATATTGACGCAAGGAAGGGTCGTAGAAGTGACGCAGTGAAATCTATGAGATTTCACTGCATCACTTTTAGTACACAGTTGCGTCAACATGTTGCGCCTGCCTCACAGCAGGTGTAAGACTGACGCAGGCCCTTTCACATGGGGCTGGCCCCATGTGAAAGGATGCATTGTTGGAGTTGCGTGACTTTTGTGACACACTCCAGCAATGCATTACTTTTGCGCTTACAGATACGTCAGAAATACTGACGTATCTGTAACTCCTCGCGACATAATGCGTCATACATTAAATATGACGCATCAGGAATGTCGCAAGGAGAGCGCACTGAGAAGTGATGCATCGCTGCTTTCACGCAGCAATGCGTCATTTCTCATAAATGAGGCCCTGAGTGAGAGAGGAAAGAAACATAAGTGAGGGAGTGTGGCTGTGTTATAGAGAGTGAGTGTGATAGAAGAGGAGTGACAGACTAAGGGGTCAGAGAGAATGAGGCTAACAGAGAGAGAATGAGGTAAGAGGAGTGTAGAAGTAAGAGGATAGAGGGAGTAAGAGAAGGAATTAGTGAAGTGGAGTAAGGACAGTAAGGGAAGGGAAAACAGTGAAAGAGCAAAGGATGGGAAGAGAGAGGAAGAAAAGAATAATGGCATAGATTCTTTCTCATTTCAGACCCATATTCTTGTACCTAACCGATTAAAATTTTTCCCACACAAATTCAAAACCAAACTGCACATTTTAATTGGTTGTACATTTCAAGACTTTGAAACTCATATAACATTCACCCATCCCTCCAGTACTCATTCACCAAGTAACCATGGTAACTCGCTCTTAAACCAGCACACAGTTCACAAGTTCATCATACTATGTTGCAAAAAAATCCATCAAGGTTGTTTGACCTCTCAATCTACTAGCTAATGAAATGCAATGTTTCTTTAAATGACTTTTTCCCAACCATTTAAATGACTTCTTACAAAAAAAAAGCATGCAGCCTAATTTTCAGTGGAGATTTTTAAGAAAGCACCAATCATTTCTGGTTTTTCAACTGCACTGATTTCCAAGCACTTTTTTTCATAATCAAACTGCCATTTCATTTCCACAGTTCATCTGACTAGAAGCACATCTACCTTCAACATGCAAAAAGTCTGGTTTGTGGGTCATAGCAATAGGAATAGGAATGCAATTTGTTATCCTTCAGGAAAAAGTTAAAAACCGCACTGTTCAAGCAAGCATGGAGTAGCCTCTAGGCGCTGTGTTAAGATCAAGTAAATACTGAACCCCACTACGCAATCTGGACAAACAGCGCTTAGAGACCCCGGTGGTTATAACGCGCTATACAAATTAAATAAATAAATAAATAGCTATGTCCACTGGAGTAAAAAATACGCAGCTAACAGAGGTATTTACAACCTTGATTTACCAAATGTGGACATTGTATGGATTGGACAGAGAGGATTGAGAAGTCACCAATTGATACCATTGGTAAAATCCTTTATGCATTTACCACACCCTGACCTTATAATTGTGCACTGTGGTGGCAATGACTTGGGCACTTTGACTGGGGTAGGTCTGGAAATGCTTTTAAAGGACATCTTTGGGCAATTGATGTCACTTTTTCCAAAAACTGCCTTGGTATTTTCGAATATATGCCAAAGGCAAAAATGGAACTGGTCCAACCAATTTTGTCCACAGATTGAAAAAGCAAGGAAACATGTAAATAAATCTGTTTCTGCTTTCCTCAGAGACTATGGTATGGGTTCCATTTACCACAACAACTTGCGTTACAACATGCAAGACATCTATAGGAGAGATGGTGTGCATTTTACAGATGAGGGGAATAGAGTTTTCCTCTTGAATATAAGACTCTGTATTGGTACCTACTTGTAGGTACAAAAAACACCCACATAACACAACAGCTCTTTTCAGAGCTACCCTACCTCTAAGCACTCTAAATAATTTTTTTACTATAATTTTTAACACTGTTTTTCCCTGTGGTGCCCTCAGGGTGCGCGTACCGGAGCGCGCACCTGTGAACACACCCAGCGCTTACCTGCGAAAATGTAAAAAAAAAAAAAGTTTTTTTGCCCTTCAGGGTCCTTCTAGATCCCCCTCAGAAAACCTAGGGGGTCAGGGGGTTTCTACTCTGCCCCCTTTTAATTATTTCCCCCTTTATTTTTCACCTCTTGTGTCTCGATTCTACCGAGACACAAGATGGCGGACTCTCCGGACTGTTTAGAATGTTGACAGACACCCGACAGCCAATCAGCTTTCCGCTCGCGCACTCCCATAGCGTGCCGGGTGCGCTCCTTGGTACGCGCACCTGTGAGCGCTCGGAGCGCGCCTATAGATATATATGTGTTTTTGAAGTTAATTTTCAAAAAACCCACTGGAGCAATTTTCACAAAATATAGCAAAGGCACATCTGCGTACCAGTCCCTACAATTTTGCCAAGTTTGCCGTAATTCCGTTCAGCGGTTCGGGCTGTAGACTTGTCAGACCGTCCTATGAAAATTAACATGGGGAAAACACGTTTTGGGACCCCCCTTTTTTCTCAGTCCCCACTTCACGAATCCCCCCGAAACTTCCAGGGAAAGAGCGGAGCGGAGCTGGCCAACATTTTAGAAAATTACACAACCGGCGCCAGAGTTATTCCCAATAGAATGTTGCGGATTTCCTATGGTAGCCAATCCTAATTATAACTACCTACTGGCGACCGCCAGTAGGTAATATATATATATGTATATATATATATATATATATATATATATTCCATAATAATGTGCTGATTTAAGTTACCTTAACTGCCAATGCCATATTGACTATAATATAATATGGTATTTAGACAAAATATTGAGTTAGAAATATTGAGTTGCAGAAATATCGAGTTTTTAATATCATGACACAGAAATATTGTGAAGAAAAATATCATTGACAAAAATATCTACTTTTTTATGGGGAGAAATGCTGTTTTTAAGTTTCGTTATGTGTTTAAATAAATAATAATTCAATTGCATATGTTTAAAATTGTCTGTGTAATTGCTGTTGTTTTTAAACAAAGTTTGTAATTTCAAGATATTTATATTTTTAATCTAATTGTAACATAATAATTTATAGTGTCATAGTAGGTTGTAAGGTTTGTTGGGGGGAACAGAGTGGGAAATTAATTATGTATAATTAATTTATAGATTCTTTTTAAAATAACAGTAATTATTTATTTGATTATTAGGTATTCAAATTGTACAAATATTTACAATATTTAAGTTATATTTGTTATATTTTATGTGTGGCTTGTTGGGTTGGTAGGGTGTATTGGATGGGAAGTTAATTGGATAATAACTGAATGATTATTGATAAATTATTAAATCGTTTTTGTTAATTAGGTAAACTGTGTACTAATCATAGTTTTTGTATTTACATTTTAGGTGTTGGTTGTCGGGTTTGTAGGGGTATAGGGTTTTATGTTATGTTACGTTAGGGTGTCTTATATAGCGCGACAGCTGCCCCAGCAAAAGGGCGTCCCGGCGCTGAAAGAAAGACCAACAGATCACAGAGTGACACCAGCCAGTTAGTGGGGAAGAGCAGAGTCTTGATGGCCTTCCTAAATTCCAGGGAATTCTCTAGGCCATGAATCTGCACAGAAAGTGTATTCCAAAGCGCGGCAGCTCTATAACGAAAAGAGCGGCCACCAGCCCGCACTCTAAGGATCCGGGGGGACCACTACCAAATGCTGACCCTCTGACCGGAGGGGACGTGAAGGAACATATGATGAAAGAAAATTAGCCAAAATAGGTGGGGTGGGCAATTTTAAGGTCTTGAAAGAGATGCACAGAGCCTTGAATCCAATGTGCCTGGCCACCGGAAGCCAATGGAGGCGACGGATGGCACTGGACACAGACCAGGACTTGCGCAGACCTAGAAGTCTTCTGACTGCAGCATTTTGTGTCCTTTGCAGCCTCTGAAACTCTGCTTTATTGGACCCTAAATAGAGGGAGCAGGAATAGTCCAGTCTAGACAAGACCATAGCTTGGATAATGACCCGATGCATAGAGGCATCAAAGAGGCCCATCAGCGGCCTAAGCCCCTGTAGAACTTCAAAGCAAGTACCTGCTATTTTTTTGGTTTGGACTCGATAGTTTAAAGATGAGTCCAGCCAAACCCCCAAGTTCTTTACCACTTGCTTGGGGGGGGGGGGGCATGCCCAGACTAGCTGGCCACCAGAGGTCACTCCACAGAACATGGTCTCTGCTGACCACCAAAACCTCCGACTTGTTGGGATTAAGTTGGAGGCATTTAGCAGTCATCCACTCGGCCACTGCCGCAAGATCACCCTGAAACTTAAGGGCGTCTTGCTCGGTGGTATTAGAGAGTGCCCCACCACTAACTGAGTGTCGTCAGCATATGAGACCATGGTCAGGCCCCTACTCAAGGCTACAGCAGCCAAAGGTTGGACATAAATATTAAATAGTAGGGGACTGAGGGAGGAGCCCAGTGGCACCCCTTGCTTGATACAGTATTCACTGGACATAAACGGGGGGCTGATACTGGGAAAGACCTCTCATGAAGGAATGAGGCAAGCCACTCCAGTGCCTGACCCATAATTCCTACCTCTGCCAGGCGTCCCAGCAGAATATCATGTGATAACGTATCAAAAGCTGCACTGAAATCCAACATGATCAGTGCCAACGTTTGCCACCCCTCCAAGGCTGACCAGAGATGTTCTGTCACAGCCAGAAGAGCAGACTCCGTGCTGTGGCGGGCCTAAAGCCATTTTGAGAGGGGTCCAGTATGTTGTTAAGAGTGAGATAGTCTGACAGGAAGGAGTACACATACGTCTCTGTAATCATAGCTGCCCAAGGTAGCAGAGAGATGGGCCGATAGCTTTCTGCTTTAGTGGGATCAAGAGCAGGCTTTTTAAGCAAAGGTATGACTTTGGCCTGTTTCCAGACTCCGGGCACGGTAGCAGTACTAGGGGAATTATTGATAACCTGAATCAGAGAGGGTAGAATGGTTGACAATATCTTCTTTAATTGGTCAGGTTTAAGAGAGGCAGCAGAAGAGCCCGACTTAATCGCCGAGCAACACAGTTTTAGGGCTAGGTGTGAATCTTGTATAGTGAGGGTTTTCTAAGAAATTAAAGCAGCATGAGAATAGGGACAAAGCGCCTTCCATAAAACTCACTGTGATAAGAGTATTAGTTATATCCGAGCTTGAGTGAAGGGTAAATTGGCGTCGATACATGATTATCTATAAACAGGTTAGAGTCCTGTACGGGTACATGTTTCATATCTATAAACAGGTGAGAGCCCTGTACGGATAACGTCGTTATTTTGCTGGTAGCAGAAATTGATGGTTGCTAAGGGTAACCAAGGTAATATGTTGGTTGCTAAGGGTTACTAAAACGTTATGGTATGGAAATAGGATCGATGTTTTAACACATGTTAAGTTCGTTTTTCGTGCTATCTGTAAGCTATACCGGTATAGATTGTGTGGCGAGAAATTAGTCACGCAAGCCATCTGTTCTGTTTGTAGTGATATCGCCGAGTATCACAAGAGGTATCGCCGTGTACCATAGTGTTGTCGCCGAGCAACACAGTTTTAGGGCTAGGTGTGAATCTTGTATAGTGAGGGTTTTCTAAGAAATTAAAGCAGCATGAGAATAGGGACAAAGCGCCTTCCATAAAACTCACTGTGATAAGAGTATTAGTTATATCCGAGCTTGAGTGAAGGGTAAATTGGCGTCGGTACATGATTATCTATAAACAGGTTAGAGTCCTGTACGGGTACATGTTTCATATCTATAAACAGGTGAGAGCCCTGTACGGATAACGTCGTTATTTTGCTAACGGTGCATGATCTCTATAAACAGGTGAGAGTCCTGTACGGATTTCATGTGTGTTTGAAATTAGGGAATTTTCAGTGCGAAAGTGCGAGTTTGATTTGTATTTTATGTTCAAGTGGAACTCTTAGAACTGTCACTTCGCGGTGCGTTCAGAGCAAAGCGAGTTCATAATTATACGTGTTAGAAGGGTGGGGTAAGGGTTACTCTACTGACAATTGAATATTATCCTTAGTGTGAATAGCGCCGTCTATTCCGAAGTGTGGATACTTGAATGTATGTAAACTATCCTAAATAGTGAAACGAACAGATGTTGTCCTTATAGTCATTGTTAAGAATTAATTTACACTGAAAAGTATTCTTAAAATGGCGCTGTGAAAAGATTTTGTGAAGGAGGGGTAAGCGCCAAGAGTGAGAAACGAGAAACCGCAGCTGCTGTGTACGTCACTGGGATTGGGTGACCTACGTCACAAGCTATATTCTGATTGGCTCTTGAGTCTCTGACGACCTGTGAGCTGATTGGTCCTTCAGAAAAACTCCAAATTTATTGGTTGAGCAGAAAAGTGACGTAGCTCAACTGTCATTGGCTTGTTATTGTGTTTCGCGCACGGATTGGTTGTTTTGCGGAACATCCCGGAAATATTTTACGAACGATTTTGTGAATTAGATTTAACTTTTAAAAATGAGTTATCATTTTAAACATGTTGAGAAAAAGCCAACATTATTTCAGAAGTTTAAGAATTTATTTTCTCCTGATAAGAAAATCGAAACGCGAGGTGGTAAACTACTTCATAAGTATAAAACACCTGCAGCGTATATGGAAGGTGAATATGGATATCATACTGTCTTATGGTTTGATAGTTGGAAACGCTATACTAAGAACGACGGTGTTTTAACTTGGCCTGATGATGGTTCATTTAATGTAAAAGTCTTGAGAAATTTACGAGAGAAAATGAACGCTCTTGTTCCGAAACCGAGACCAACTCAATTTGAAGCTTTAGTTGAGTGGGAAGACGAAATGTATCAATTACAAAGAGAAGCTAGTGGAATTAAAAGACCTTCTAAAAATCCTCCTTGGAGAAGAGAAACTCATGAAGATAGATTGCGAATGTGGAGACAGGGAAACATGAGTGAAGGATTGTATTTAATTCAGGAAATGGTAATGGGTACTCCTACAGGGAAATCTATGGAAAGTGAATCTGAGGATGCAGTTATGGAAGAAATATATACAACTGCTAGAAAGAATCAGCCTTTGAGACCTCCTAGATCATGGTCTACTCCGGTGGTTTCTACTGAAACTTCACCGAGTGCACCTCCAATTAATGAAGCTCCTAAACTGTATCCAAATAATTGTGAAATTATTGAAACTCCTAGAAGACCAGAATTCGAGAATGCTCGAAATGAAGGTAGACATTTTACAATGGCTCCAAGAGCAAGAGAAGCTCCAAAAGATTATACAAGAGAGGCAAGAAATGTTGAAGATGTTGATTATAATGAATATTTAAGATCTAAAGAAGAATTAATAAAAAGAATGACAAAAGGTATGGAAGCTGTGACAGTTCCAGTAACGATTGGTCCTGTTCAGCCTGTATTTGACCAAAAGGAAACAAACAAGACAGGATTAACTATTCCTTTAAATGCAGAAATTCAAAAGGCTGCTGAAAAATTTTATTCAGACTTATCTGAAATAAACTCTTCTAAATCGAGAATGCCTGATTTAACCTTTAATGAAGATTTATCTCCAAAAACACCAATGGGTGCTATATCAGATATAGGGAGTCCTGAAGTCAGGATAACCACACCAAAACTTGATGTGGCCAAATTAAAAGCGAATATCGAAGAATTAATAATTGGAACAATCGGTCCAGATAGTTTAAATTACTATCGAGATGATGAACTACTGTTCATTTGCAAAAGCATACAATGGAAAACAAAAAATAAATATGATCAACTAGAGGATCTAGCAGCAGAACTTGAAATTGATGTGAGCAAACAAAAGAATTTTGCGAAACATTACAGATTAGACTTTTCAGAAAGTGACATTGAAAGTTTGAACTCAATGGGAAGAATAGTGCATATAAAAGATTTGATTGTCTATATCAAAAAGCTAGGAGAACTGAATAAATGGAGAGTAAAATGGACGAAAAAGAAGGAAGATGAAAGATTGGAAAAATTGTCAAAACAATTTCCAATGAGAGAAATTGCAGGTGGAGGATATGTTCATGTCCCTTGGTCGAGACAGGACATTCTGTTATTTACAAATGACTTTCCGAAATTGAGGGAAAAACCAGTTGAGTGGTACAGGCAAGTCGATAGATTTATCAAAGTGTCAAAAGTTCTGTGGATTGATTTGGATGGATTTTTTGATATTGTCGTTCCATCTGATCTTTGGACAGAATGTAAAATATCGATTAGTTGGCCAAAAACAGAACCTGAGCGAATTAAAGAAACAGGTGCTCCAAATCCACTTGTAATGGATTTTTATGAAAAAGTGATTGTTTGGATGAAAAACAAAATTCCACCCAAAGAAGTAGATTGGGTTAAAATAGAAAGGACAGAACAGGAAACAAAAGAATCAGTTCATTCTTTTTATGAAAGACTACTGTTAATCTTTAAACAATACAGTGGTTATGAAAAACTAGACGAAAAAGACATGAGCCATTTTGTCTATAGATTTGTTTATGGACTAAAACCTGAAATTGGAGAAATGATCAGAAATAGCATTGTCGGATGGCAATCACTATCTGTAGATGATATTCTAAGAAAGGCTAAATATTGCAACGATGAAATAGAAGTAAAACAGAAGAAGCTCAAGGAAAAAGCCATGTGGGCTCAGGTAAAGGTGGCTGAGCAACAGATTGCCAGCATGGGCAATAAAAACACTAATTTTGTTCAAACTGGAAATACAAAGCAGATACAAGGAAAGTTTAAAAATAATAATTTCCCAAAGAAATTTAGCCCAAAGATTGAGGAGTTGAAACAAAGATTACCTTGTTTTAATTGTGGCGAAATTGGACATTGGAGAGACGAGTGTCCTCATCCTCCTAAAAACTTAAAGAATCCCTTATTGAATCCACAGATGCAGAATGGTGTTGACCTGCAGCGACAGCTACAGATGCAACAGGGGTTAAACGAATTAAATATTCAGCGACAGTTGCAGCAACAGCAACAGCAACAGGTGAATAATCGTCAAGACCAATTGCCACAACCACCTTTTCCGAATTGTGGGGGAGTTCAAAAATATAATCCAAACGTGGGATTTCAGGGAAGTGAACAGGTAATAAAACCACAAAAACAGCAAAAGCAACAAAGAGTTCAAATGCAAAATGCTTCACAACAGTTTTTATTAACAGAAAGTCAAGACAGCGATTCTGATGATTATTGCTGACGGTGCCCGAGAGAGGAGGAAGAGTGTGTTGTTGGAGCCACTCTTGAGGTTGACCAGTCTGGTCCTTTTGTAAACGGGAAAGTTAATGATGTAGACATCACTTTTCTAGTGGACACTGGTGCTACCCGTTCTACTGTTAGATCAGTGGAAATTGAAAACCTACCTCTCTCTGGGGATACCATCCAAGTTGTCGGAGTAAGTAATCAGCAAATTAAAACTGACTTAACTGATCCAGTACCAGTTGAAATTGGAAATTACAGAGACAAACACAGATTTGTGGTTTGTAATAGTAGTCCAGTGAATCTATTGGGCAGAGACATCCTATGTAAAATGAATTGTAGAATATATTGTTCTCCTGATGGAGTTGAGTTACAAACAATGGAGGAAGATGGTTTATACAGAATGACAATGATGATGATGGAAGCAGAAGAAACAAAATTGTTTCCTGCATTTGAAGAAAAGGATTTACCTGAAGAACTCAAGGAAACAGTGAAATCTGAAATATGGGATTTTACTGGAAATGAGATGGGTCTGATGAAAAACGTAGATCCAGTAAAAATTACATTGAAACAGGGAATAGAATTTCCAAACATTCCACAATATAAAATGAAAACAGAAACAATTGAAGGTATTACACCAATAATTGAAAAATTAATCAAGCAAGGTGTATTAAAAGAAATGGAGAGTAGTCCTTGTAATTCACCAATTATGGGAGTTAAAAAGTCTAACGGAACATTTAGAATTGTACAAGATTTGAGAAAGGTTAATCAAATTGTCGTTCCATGTTGTCCTGTGGTTCCAAATCCAGCAGTAATTCTATTCCAGATTCCACATGATGCTGAATGGTATACAGTCATTGACCTTTGCAATGCATTCTTTACTGTTCCCTTACATCCAGACAGTTATGAAATCTTTGCTTTCAGATTCCAAGGTAAGACCCTCGGATGGTCAAGAATCCCTCAGGGCTACACAGAAAGTCCTTCAATCTTTAATGAATTGTTAAAAAGATCATTAGAAGACCTAGACTTACCTGGTAGGTCTACGCTAGTGCAGTATATTGATGATTTGTTAATAGCTGCAAAGACAAGAGAAAATTGTGTGACAGACACAATAATTCTGTTAAATCGCCTTGCAGAAGAAGGACATAAAGTATCCCCAGCAAAACTACAGTTTTGCAAACAAGAAGTAAAATATCTTGGTCACAGAATTGCAAAGGGAAAAAGACAAGTAACAATAGAGAGAATAAAAATGATTCAAGCAATGTTACCACCAAGAACACAAAGACAGGTCAGAATGTTCTTGGGAATGGTTGGTTACTGTCGACAATGGATAAGTGGATTTTCAGTAATTGCAAAACCACTACAAAGACTGACAAAGTCAGATGTAAAAGATCCAATTATTCTCAATGATGTTGAGATGGATTCTTTTGAGAACTTGAAAAAGAGCTTATGCCAAGCTCCTGCTTTAGGTATGCCAAATTATGAGAACGATTTCGAACTATATTGTAGTGAGAGAGAAGGATGTGCATTATCTGTGTTAATTCAGAGACATGGAAATTTAAAGAAACCTATTGCATACTTCTCTGCAGTTCTTGATCCAATTGCAAAAGCATTACCAGGTTGCTTGAAAGCAGTTGTAGCTACAAGTATCAGCCTCGAACAAAGTGAGGGGATCATAATGGGATTTCCTGTGAAAGTTTTTGTGCCTCATTCAGTAGAAATATTACTGACAAGAGGTAAGACTCAGCATTTAACAAGTAGTAGATTGACAAAGTATGAGAAAATCATACTAGGAGCAGATAATGTTTCGATTTCAAGATGTTTAAATCTGAATCCTTCTACATTACTGCCTGATTCTGAAATTGTTGATGACATTGAAACAGAACATGAATGTTTAGATGTCATGGAATTCTGCACTAAACCAAGAAAAGACATCAAAGACAGACCTTTGTCTGAATCGGATTTTGTCTACTTTGTAGATGGCTCATGCTTAAGATCCGAAGGAGGTGTCTTAAAAGCTTCATATTCAGTTTGTACGGTCGCAGATGTCGAAGAAGCATCATGTCTTGAAGGAGTTCGTTCAGCACAAGTGGCTGAATTAATTGCTTTAATTCGTGCATGTGAAATATCAAAGGATATAAGAGTTACCATCATTACTGATAGTCAGTATGGGTACGGAGTTGTGCATGATTATGGACAACTTTGGTCACAGAGAGGATACATGACATCAGCAGGATCACCAATTAAAAATGCAGTTTTCATTAGGAGATTAATTGAAGCAATACAATTGCCAAAAGAAATCGCCATTGTTAAGTGTGCAGCGCACACTAGAGGAATTGATTATATTTCTAAGGGAAATGCCTTCGCAGATGAAACAGCTAAATACTGCGCAAGGAAAAATTATTCTTACAATCGGGAGAGGAGTAAAGAAACTGATTCAAATTCATTAATGCTAACAACAGTTGTAGAAACATGGCATGAGATTAGAGATTTACAAAATGAAGCAGAAGATGAAGAAAAAGACTTATGGTTAAGATCAGATTGTAGACCACGTGAAGAAGATGGAGTGTGGGTTTACAAAGATGGCAGAGTAGTCTTACCAAACTGCTTGATTGCTGACATGGCCAGATTATATCATGGTCCAGCACATCTGGGAAGAGATTCTATGGTTAGACTTTTCAGAGAAACATGGTTCAATACTAAGTTTAGAACTATTGCAGAATCTTTTTGTCAAAGGTGTTTGTCATGCCAACAAATGAATCCAAACAGAAAATCAGTGGTGGGGACAGGAATAATTGGTCGAGAGGGTGGTCCCTTTACCAGGTTACAAATGGATTTCATTGAAATGCCCTTACACAATTGTTTGAAATATGTGCTTGTAATTGTTTGCTTATTTTCAAGATGGGTAGAGGCTTTCCCTACACGACATTGTGATTCAATTACAGTAGCAAAACTAATGCTCAGAGAAATCATCCCAAGGTACGGTTTTCCAGTCACTATTGAGAGTGATGGAGGAAGCCATTTTGATAACAAACTGATGAAGTTAATTTGCGAAGCTTTGAGCATTGAGCAGAAAATACACTGTGCATACAGACCAGAGGCATCAGGAGTGGTAGAACAAATTAATGGAACAATTAAAAACAGAATTGGAAAAATGTGTCTTGAAACAGGTGTAAAGTGGACTGATGCTCTTCCACTTGTTTTAATGTCATTAAGAAGTACACCAGATAAAAAGACAGGTTTGAGTCCTCATGAAATTTTAATGGGAAGAGTTATGAGGCAAGCTTTTGTACCTGTAGGTAAACTGTTGAGCATAAATGACAGTGCTATTTTGGATTACTGTAAAAGGTTATCTGATATGGTAACTTCTGTGTCTAATCAGGTGGGAACTGAAGCACAATCAGATGAAAAGGTTTTGACACATGATCTGAGACCTGGCGATTGGGTCAGAACGAAAGTACATCGGAGAAGGAATTGTCTAGCTCCTAGATGGCAGAAACCTAGGCAGATAATTTTGATCACTACTAATGCTGTAAAGTGCAAAGGATTGAAACGCTGGATTCATCCTAGTCATACTATTCCAGTACCAACTCCTGAGAGTTCTGATGTTGAAAGTGATACCACAGATGATTCTGATTCTGAAGCAGAAGGCGAAACAGGAGGTGAAATAATTCCAGATTCTGAAGATCGACAAGAAAGTCGACATCTGGAAACTGTGCCAGTGAATGGAAATTTAACAAGAAAAGACTTAGAAATCATTGAAATAGATTCTGAAGGTGAAGAGAATCTGTTAAAAGGAAAGATAACTGAGGATTCGGTTGTCTCTATTAAAGACAAAGAAGCAGAACAAAAAGAAGTTTCAGACCAGGAGAGTATCGAAAGGCAGAGAACAAACTCTGAAGTAAGGAACAGAAATCCGAAATCTGGGAAGTTGGGGGTAATTGAGGAAGAGGAGGAAGACGAATTACCGAGTACCAGTGATGGAAGACAAAGTGAAGTTCCTGAAGGAGTGAAATTGCCGAATAGAGAAGTTCCTGAGTCAATTGAAATTTCAGACGACGAAACTGAAGAAAGTGAAGTGGATGGTGAAAGTGAAAACAGAAAGAAAAGAACTTGGAAGTCAGAATCAAATAATTCTGAACCAAAGAAGAAGTACGTGAGAAAAGCAGACTACTGGCCTGGTGGAAGATTGAGAGTCAGATTGATCAAGAAACCAAAAGAACAAGTTGAAGAAATCAGTAGTCAAAAGAGTCCTGGAAAAGAAGTTGGAGTTGGAAGAAAAATTGAAGTGATATCGAGAAAAGGGAAGAGAATAGTAAGACCAAACCAAAAATACAAGTCTCCTGAGTGGACTTACTTAGTAATTCCACCTGTTATTGACATATATGATAGTAGTGAAGAAGAAAACGAAATCCAAGAAATTAGTGACAATGATTGAAGTACAGATATATTAAATTGGCAAAAGGCTGAAGAAAATTTGTTAGTTGACACAAGGTCGAAGAAAAACTGTTTAGTTGAAGAAAACTTATGTATGACATAAGGTCGAAGAAATCTTGTTTAGGGTTTTAAAAAAAAAAAAAAAAAAAAAAAAAAAAAAAATTAAAAGGGGGGTGTAAATATAAATTTAGAATTTTAAAATTTATTTTAATTTTTTTAGAGGCTAAAATTAATCAAAAATGCCTTATGTTAAAGAGAGCACTTCAAAGTGTTCTGTTTTTAAAAGATGCTGTAAGATGACTCTGGTGTGTCTGCTCATTTTAATTCTGCTCTGGTTGGTTTTAGCTGTGATTATCCCTTTGGAGATGAATAGAGAATTACGCAAAGTTAACATAACAAGCAAAGCTCTGGTTAGCCAAACTAAACATAGTGCGTCTGCAAAAGTTATTGATCATCAGCCTAACATTCATCAAGATAAATCAATTGGTGATTTTTCAAGTAATACATTCACAAAGCTATTGAGTGAATATGTTAAGGTAATGGATGCAAAAGACTGCTACGTCTGTGTTAAGTTACCTGCTTCTGTTTCTGAGGGAGTAACATATAATATGCTTCCTCTCACTTATGCTGTAACATGTAGTGTGTTAACTAGTTTATTTTATCAAACTGGACGTTTAGAATATTACTATTCAAATTATGATGAAATTTTTGCAAATATTAAGATTGAAAATGCTTTAAATAAGCATAAGAAAGCAAAGCAAATGAGAGAATTTTTCCTTGTTACTAACGAACTTACTTATGAGTATGCTTATAAAAATAATCTAACTTGCAAATTAAGTGCTGAAGGAAAGAAATTTTTGAATATGGTTGAGGAGAGAAGAGCAATTTATAAGAGGAATGAATTAGTCAAGCAGACTAAGTCAAGTTTCTGGCAGAAAGAGGATGAAAAGTTAAATGGCAAAATGCTTGAAAATATTGCAATTCACATAGACAAACCAGTTAGTGGAAAGCTTTGCATTAGAAGAGATAATACACTTTTTGATAATTACTTTGTAGGTGCCTGTAACTGTGAAGATACTTATCAGATTTTGGGAGGTTGGGGATTCAAAGGTGGAAAAGATCCAATCTTTCCTGGGATTTATTTTGTTTGTGGTGACAAAGCCTACTACAACCTTCCAGACCACTGGTATGGAACTTGTTATGTGGGAATTGTTTTTCCTAAAGTGTTTCATGTTGACAGAGATTCAGAAGGATTGTTTAAAATTCATAATTATGTAAATAGAGTTAAAAGAGAAACTTTTACTGAAGTTCTGGGAGATATTTTTCAAGCAGTAATACCTTTTGTTGGTATAACCTTAAATGCAGGGAGAATTAGAAAATGATCCACTATAGTTGATAGATTATCAACTGACACAGCTGATGGGTTTCAATTAGTAAATGTTGAAGTTATTGCAATTAGATCCATGGTAATTCAAGATCGCCTTGCTTTAGACATACTCCTAGCAAAAGAGGGAGGAGTCTGTGGCATTTTACAACATTGTTGTACATATATACCTGACGAAAGTAAGAATATTGAAATGTATATTAAGAATATTACACAAATGCATTCAGAGATAATTCCTTTAGAAGAAGATGATTTTACAGGGAAACTTTCAAAAAGGTTTCAAGCAATTAAAAACTGGTTTCATGATATCGGAAGTTCAATTCTTGGCAAGATTTTGGCACCTTTGATTATAATAGTATTCATTTTTATTTTGACCAAAATAGGTTGTTTGTTACATAAAAGAAAGAAACAGTTGAAAGAAAAGAAAATAATCTATAAACTTAGAAAAGAAGAAGAAAGGGAGATCGAATTACAGGAGTTACATAGAGAGCGTTATGCTAATTCCAAAGATTATGCAGAAACAGACTTTTAGGTTTACTGATACAAATGAATTTGAATCGATTTCTTAGAAATTTAAATTATCAAAATTTTGAGTGCTGGTGTGGTGATTTGTTAATCACCAGATGAGGGAGTTGATGGAGCGAGATAGAAAACAAAATTTTGTTTAAACTCGTGAAGTCACATTTCCATAACATGAATAATAATATTAATGATTTGTGATATGTCGTGCTAATACAACTTAGATTAAACTTTACACATGGGGGGACTAACATGTGTGCTCATAAACGTGCATAATTGTTGCATCTTTTTGTTCGTGCAAAATAATAAAATAATTTATTGTTTTCGTTTTTGTCATTACTAACTGCTGCAAACTTAAAAGAAGCATGTGCTTGTTTTGCTTTTCCTTGTCTGTGTGATGTCATTTCTACTATTCTAGGTGCATATAAGTCTCATGGATTATTGAAGACTGGTAGATATAAACGCTGCTTTATTTGTTTGCATTGGCTAGGTAACATTTGATTAATCGGGTGGGTTAATTAATTAGTAAATCTTGGGGTGGATACAGAATCTACATTATTTCTTACATTAATACTTTTCTTGTGTTTGTTTTATACTAGAAAGCATAAGTTGCCTGCTTTTGGGCCTAGTCTGCTCGAGCTACAAAATGCTGAATTTTACTTCTGCAAAAGTCATGAGACGCCCATTCTGAAATAAAATGTTCGTCAAAAGCTGCGTTCACAAAGCAAAAACTGACGTGCTATCATCATTCTGTCGGACATGGCCAAGGTCGAAAAAGAACATTTTGTCAGCCCTTAACTTGGCATCCGCGGAAGTCAATTGGAAGCAATGAGACATTTGTTGCAAACCAAGGAAGCTCTTGGTTGCATACAGAAAAGACAATGGTCCTTAAGAAAAGTGACCTAATGAAACTTTTGAAATGTGGGTGACATGTCACTTGTCACTCTCAGCCAATGGGACGTCGAAGATTTCTGAAAACTTTCCTTTGCGTAGTTTAGTTAGCGTAGAAAGGTATAAAAAGTCATGCCCCTAGGGATGGGCTGGCTGCTGCTTTCTGACTTTCCGATGAGGGTGAAGTGCTGTTGGACATTGCGTGGAGCACGTAAGAATCCTCAAAGAACTTTACTTTAATTTCTATCTATTTAGCTTAGTTAGGGACTTAGGTTTTAGAAATGCTAAACTTTAAATATTCACTTTAATTTTGATTCACTTGATTAAATTGTATTTTTCTCACGTTTCTTTAAAATCATGCTTGCTTCAATGCTAATAAAATTCATTTATAAAACTATCAACTTATATACCATAATTTAGTAAATAAAATCTTACTTTTGACAAACAAGCTGGTCTTGATTATTCAGAAGTGTAGGTTACTATTAGCTAGATCACGTCGCCAATGGTGGTCATTTAAATGGTTAAGTTTTATTCTAATGACAATATTCTTTCCGCAGATGTATAAAATTGTATATATTTTGTAGATAATGTGTATATAGATTTAATCTGACCACCTGATTCAGTAGGCCCAAAATATGTCAGGTTTATAAATGGGTCCATAGTTTAGTATAGAATTTTGTTTATAGGTTATGAAGTTGGGTAGCGTTGTTTATGATATATTTTCTATAGGCCGCTGGATCACAGCTGATCCACCGAAATCGAGGAGAAAGAGTGGAGAATATTTAGCCGCTGACAGCACAATGCCGCCGGCGCATTGCTGTGCATGGTCGGGAAGGAGCTGTAGATATCATCTACCTTTTTAACAAAAAAGGTGGCCAGCTCCTCACACTGCTTATTTGACTTGATAGTGGACCCTGCGGCATTTTGCTGAGATTGAAAACTGGCAAGTGTAGCAAACATGCTCTTAGCGGGATTGGTGCTTTCACGGCTCTGGTTAGAGAGAAAAGCCGCTCGAGCCTGATAGATGGCTTTATGGTATTTTTTCATCATTGCCCTATAGATGTCCTTAGCTACCATGCAGAAATCCCTTCTACAGATCCGCTCCAGCTTCTTGCATCCCTAGCGCATGTGAGCGAGGTCCACATTGTACCAAGGCCTTGTTTTGGTTTCACATTACCTGATCATTTCATAGGGATAAGGCTGTCTAGTGGGCACCTGATCCATTCAGAAAATAGCCCGTATGCCTCATTAATATCCTCCGGCAAATAGGGCCGAGTGGCCAAAAGGCCCGCCTCAAATTGATCCCAGTCCAATTTATACCAGGGACGCTTCAGTAGTCAACCGACCCTTGGACTGGGCGGGAGTGATTCCATGCAGCGACATAGAGACCAAGAAATGGTCCGCCCAACACATCCTGGCCGGAGCACATGCAGTGATATGGGATATATTGGTAAAAACCTGCTTCAATAAGTGGCCCGCAGTATGCGTAGCCCCTATGACCAACAGCAGCAGTTGACATGCTGTGAGGTTGGCTATGAAACTCACTATTTCACTGTCCTCAGCATTGTCTAAATGAAGGTTCAGGTCTCCCAACACTGTAAAATTGGCGGTATTAATTGCTAGTGTGTTGACCATATCTACAAAGGCCTCTCTAAAGCCTAGGGAGTGTCCCGGAGGTTGGTACACAAGAAGTCCCGACATAGTGTAATTTGAGCTCAAGGTAACCTTAAAATAGGCACTCTCACAGCCAAAAATCGACTGTTTAGTGAAGGAGCAAGGATAGTATGATCTATAGATTATCGCTATCCCCCCTCTAGATGCTCTGTTGATTGTTAGAATCCTATAGCCCGCAGGGAGCTCCATTCCGGGTTCTGCTATAGTGGCACCAAGAGCCATGTCTCTGTAAGAAAGACAACATCCGGCGAAGCCTCCTCTAGCAAGTCAAAAATTTTGGCATAGTGTTTGACTAGTGAGCGACAATTCAAGCTAAGAATGTTCGCATACAGTTTAGGCTTAAGTGGGCAGTGACGCATAGGAACAGTGTCTGTGGCTTGAAAGCCACACCTCAAACAACAGAAAGGGCCTTCAACAGTGGGTCCAGCCGCCTGCTTACATCCTCTTACCGGGGTCCTCAGCTCAAGCAGGATCTTCCGAGCATAGGTGATAATACCTCTCTTAGGAGAGGCGGCGTGTCTGGTGTCTGGCGTCGTACTGGCGCGGATAGGCGCAGACAGGCTTACCTTTGGTGCACCACCGGCGCGCTGCCGGCTCGCCCGCTGCGCACACGTCCGCTGCGCAGCAGCGCTATGGTGCCCTTTTATGTAGTGCAGCCGGGATATGCCAAAGACTAGACCGCCACCCCCAAAATGGCCGCCAAGCTCGGGCCTCCGGAAGTGAGGACACGAGGACACGAGGAAACTGAATCGCCAAGGCTCCCTCACACAAACAGCACAGGCTGCGGTGGATAGGCAGAAGCGACACCCAACAAACTGAAATAAGGTGACTATTTATGAACAAATTTAAAAAGAGGCAAGAGTAATTATTAACATCCAAAAATAGCCCCACAACACACAGGATTACTGTAGGGATTAAAACATCAGGCACCACGCATTGCCCTACTCACGCACTGTTGGCAATAGCAAGTTACAGCTTTCCATCGCGGCAGCACCATGGTGCTCTTTTATGTAGTGTAGCCTGGATATGCCAAAGACTAGACCGCCACCCCCAAAATGGCCACCAAGCGCAGGCCACCGGAAGTGAGGACACGAGGAAACTGAATCGCCGAGGCTCCCTCCACACAAACAGCACAGGCTGCGGTGGACCGGGAAGAGGCGACACCCAACAAACTGAAATAAGGTGATTATTTATTAACAATTTTAAAAAGAGGCAAGAGTAATTTTAAAAAGAGGCAAGAGTAATTATTAGCATCCAAAAATAGCCCCAGAACACACGGGATTACTGCAGGGATTAAAACATCAGACACCACACATAGCCCGACTCACGTACTGCTGGCCCTAGCAAGTGGAACGTATATTAAATATTAAAATGTAATCTATTCACTATTATTTTTTTTAATACATTATTAATTAATTAATTGTTAAATATGTAGGGGCTTGGAGTGGGAAGTTTATGAAATAATTGATTAATTAAAAATTAAGTATTTATTATTAATTAATTGAGTGTTAAATAATTATGTACATTTCCTAATTATTATAATTTAGGTATATGTTGAATGTGCAATTATAGTGTCAGCATTTAATGGAATAATCATTGATTAACATTTTTCTTATATTGATTATTTAAAAAAATGTATACTTATTGTAATTGTTTATATGTTTTTAAAGCATATATTTAATTTTATATTAATAGTTTTATAATTTTATGAAATTAATACTTGTATTAAAATAAGGTATATGTTTGAAGTGAAGTACTTTCCCTACTGTTGCACCGACTGGTGTGGGAAAAGTAGGTTATACCCCTTCTGAGTCCAATGCTTTCCCGTTTTACCAACTGTTGCACGGCGTGGAGAGGGAATAGTGTATGTATTATTCCTAGAAATTTATAGTTTTGTTTATAATGTTTAAGATTATATTATTATTATATTTCTGTGAATTTTAAATTATATTTTTTTAATTAGTAAAGTTTGTAATATACAAAATATTTCTAGTATTTGCGGAGGTAATAAAAAACTTCAAATTTGTCTATATAGGGACATGGAGGATCTACAGCCCCGATGTGCAGCTAAGTGAACCCAAGTGCCAGGAGAAGTGCTGTAATTTAATGACCACAAGCTAGTTAGAAATCTGTGGCCTCCATCTTATGAAGAGTGAGATCGTCCAAGGGGATAGAAATAAATGTTAAAAAAAGTATTGAAGGGGTCTGGGTAGGAGTACCCTAACCCCATGTGTGTATTGGAGGGTTTCTCAGGTATCAGTTATGAGTTTCACAATGCCTGAATCAGTTCTTTTTCTATGTGGATAGAGTCGAGACCCCATCGCAGCACTCTGCGTGGACCCCGTATAACATCACAGTGGAGTTGCGCACCCAGCTGAAACAAATAACAAAAACATATTTAAACTCTCAGTCACATGGTAATGGATGCACTCACAGAGTCACACAGCCACTCACAGACCTACTCAGAGACTCCTGCAGCCACTCACAGACCCACTCAGACACGTATGCACTCACTCACAGAGCCACTCAGAGACTTATGCACCCACTCACAAACCCACTCAGAAATTAACACACCAACTCACAGACTTATGCACCAAGTCACAGACCAGCTCAGAGACTCATGCACCCATTCACAGACCCACTCATAAACTCTCTTAAAGAATTACACACCGTGTCAGACACATATTCAGAAACTCATGCACCCACTCATAGACCCACAGAGAGACTCATGCACCCACTGACACACACACTAAGAGACTCATGCACCCAATCACAGACCCACTGAGACTCATGCACCCACTAACATACCCACTGAGACACTCACATTCCCACACAGAGATCCACTAAGACACTCATGCAGGTATTCACAGACTCATTCAGACACTCACACACCCACTCAGAGACCCACTCAAGAGTCATGCATCCACTCACAGAGCCACTCAGACACTTATGTAGTCACTTTCAGACCCACTTAGACAATCACCCCACTCACACATTCACTCGGGATCTGATATGGGTAGTTACAGACCTAATTAGACTCATGCAGCCACTTGTTCAACCACTTAGATACTGGCTAAATTACTCACAAGCTCCATGTAATATGTATAGAATGACAATAATAGGTATAAATGTTTAATGTGTTGTTGTGCATTAAATGTGTGCTTTTGTGTTGTGGAGCTGCGGCAGAGTAGACTCTGGAATTACATTTTTAAATTAAATGAATAATATTTAGCGTTGGGCAATAAGGTGACTCTGAGGAGAGCCTTTGTGTTCATTGTAAGTATGTGACAGCTAGATATAGGACTGAATGCAGAGTTTCAGGTAGCTGAGAAACATTCTGCTGCCTTCATCTGTAAAGTGAACTCCATCACTTCTATAAATTCTATGCATGTCAAAACACAGATTGTTGTTATAGATCAAGCCCATGTTATGGTCCCTGAGGAATGCGGAAACAACTTTATTAACATGTTTCCTGACTTTGTCAATCATTGGACAGAATTGATTTGACAACTTTCATTTCTGCCTTTAGCATATGTAAGAGTACACCAAGACTCAGAGTGGCAAAAAGTGCAATTAATTGGCCAAAGGTCTCCTTCATTACAATTTCTAAACTAATCCCAGTAAGAGTGCCTAGGTCATTGCTACCACAGTGTACTATCAAGAGGTCTGGATGTTGGCAATCTGCATGCTCTCAACCAAAGGCAGCAATTGATGCCACTTTATGCCCTCTGGTCAATCAATTTAATGTCCACATTAGGCAAATCCAAGTCCCTGTGAATGACACTCTTTCTCGCACACTCTCTGGCCAGAAGACATAGCAGTGACCCGCAATGCATACTCTAACCATTTTGAAAAACTGAGCAGTCGCACACAGCAAAAGGCTGAAGCTAAATGTGACAGTTGGTCGAATGAAATGAAGTTAAAATGGAAGAGTGGACTTGGTTTAAGAAAAGGATGTATTAGATTGCGTGCTATAAATAATTTTAAACCTACAAAATAAATAGTGATTTAATTACTAAAGTATGTATATCTGTTATTGACTTATATAAATGTTACACTAGTTAGGCTATTGTAGATATGCTTAAATTTTGAAGCACACAACCAAACCTGCTACAGTTCAATTTGAAGCTAGTATGACGCTGGCAGAAACTGCAGTAAACCTATGACCCACTGGTATAGTAGAGTGTTTGAAAGGAGGTGGCTATGGCAACTGTGCTAAAGCAATATGGGGGAAGGCCTGCAAATACCTTTTGCAGCTGAAAAAACAAAGTACTATGAGTGTAATTGCTTTAACGGACTTCATAATGGAGTCAACATTTCACGGAGCAGGGTAGCTCTGGGCGCCGCAACACGGTCGCGCATCCACCAACAGATACTACCAGATTGGGCTTTCTATACTAATAAAGGGTTAAAAAAAGTAGCAGTGGAAACAGAAGTAAGAAAAGGAATAAATGAGAGGAATGTTATGATTTGCTAAGTGCATCAGTATCTGAGGGAAAAGAAATGGAACATTTGTCATTACTGGTTCTTTCTTACAGAGAGTGTAGGTAATCATTTTTTGTGAGAAGAAATTTTAAGTGAAAGTGTGTTAATATTTGATGATCAAGAAATAAAATGTACAGGTATGTTTATAATAGGGTTATTGATAATGTACATATATATAAATATAATGAGTTATAAATAATAGTTACATCTATTAAAGTTTGAATATTTGTTAAATATACTATAACATACTTAAGAAGGGCATCAAGTATTTTATTTGCTATGGAGCTAAATGATTATAACAATAGTGACTCATTTGAAAAATAAATACTGCATACATGTAAACAGTGTGACATATACATGTTTGGAGAATAACAAACTTAGCAAGAAATGTAGTTATGAACTGTCTCATACTGTTAGAATTAGGTGACTGAAAGTTTTTTAGGTTGTGAAGTGAATATTTTTACTTACACAATTGTTAGCTTATGCTCACCGCAATAGCTATGGTTGAATTTCTAACTTTTACAGTTGTAGACCAATTGTATGTTAGATTGTAAAACAGAGAGAAGAAAGAATGCAAATATGTGTAAGACATTCTACTGTAGAGGTAGTGTATACATTGTACTCTGCCAAGTCACCGATGCAGAAGTAGCCCTTCCTTTAGACATGTCTCAAGCTTCATACACTTGAACTTGTGTATGCAGTTCTACTACTAGGCCGACTTGGCACTTAAAACCCATTCACAAGCTTTGACATGCTGTTCTACTACATATAAGTCACCGCTAAGGTAGTCTGTTGCTAGGCGATAGGTTACGTTCCTATTTGTATGAAACCTAACACATATAGTTAGAAGTTTTAATGAGCTACATGCACACTTACACACTTATATGCACAGTTATGCAACTAACTGTAACACCCTGTTTTGAATCACAAATAAATACTAAGAAAATGAGAGAGCCACTAATACACCCATTAGACAGTGCAACAAGCATCTAAACATCCACTCACACACACAGACACAACTCTTATGTATCTAGCATTAAAGGAGACAGTGCACAGTCACTTAATAAACCAATAGCAACTAACATACTTAAGAGGCACTCCATGCCGCCCTTTACATATACATTTACAGAGCCATTCATTCACAAACAGAGCCAGCAATGTACTAACAAACGTGTCACCCATCCAGAGAAGTAGTCCTTTACACATGTCTCAGGCCTGGTAGATTTGAGGCTGTGTATCGAGTTCTACTGCTAGGCCGGTTTGGCATTTAAAGCTCTTGCCAACCCTTAACCTGCTGTTCTGCCACATATAACTCACCCCTAAGGTAGCCTGTAGCTAGGCCAGAGGTTATGCTCTTATGTGCTTAAAAGCTAACACCTGTAGTTAGAGGTTTCAATGAGCTATATGCTGTAAGCTGCATATCCTGAGGTATACATCCAGCATTCCACCCTGATTTGAATGTCACATAAGCACATACAAATAGAGATAGGCACTAATACATCCCTTCAGACAGTGTCACAAGCACCTAAACATTCACTCATATGCACAGACACAACACCTATGATTCTAGCACTAATGGAGGCAGCGACACACTCAGCTAAATAACACAATGGTAAATTACACACCCAAGAGGAAATCCATGCCGCCCCTTCCATATACATTTACAGAGACTGGGCCATTTATCTGCACTTCATCGACTCCTTCTCCACATTGGTTGTACCCATCATTCAATTGACCCAGAAGAGAATTATATTCAGTTGGTTCAGCCCAGCAAGAAGCTTTAAACTGTTTAAAGAGTGCATTCTCTATGGCCGCTTTTCTTCGACAGGCAGATCTAAAGTAGCCTTTGATTGTGGAAACTGATGCTTCTTCCCTTTGCCCAGGAGTTATATAGTCTCAAAAATCATTCAAAATGAAGCTGTTCACCCTGCAGCCTTCTTCCAGTGAACTCTAATAACCACAGAGCGGAATCACACCATATAAGACAAAGAACGACTACCAATCTAAGAAGCGTTTACTCACTGATGTCATCATCTGGGGGGAGCCTTGCCTTTAGTGACAGTATAGACTGACCATAAAAACCTAAAGGACTGATTCACAAAAGTAATCTGAGACAAAATCCAAACTTTTTTACTTTAGGTATTCACAAAAGGCATTTAGGAGCAGTAAAGTTATGATTCCTAACTTTACTACTCCTAAATGCCTTTTGTGAATACCGAAAGTAGTAAAGTTAGGATTTCGTCTCAGTTTAGGAGTAGTAAACTTAGGAATCCTAAGTTTACTACTCCTAAACACCTGTTGTGAATGCCTAAAGTCATAAAGTTAGGATATTGTCTCAGTGTAGGAGTAGTAAAGTTAGGAATTCTAACTTTTGTACTCCTAAATGCCTTTTGTGAATACTGAAAGTCGTAAAGTTAGGATTTTGTCCCAGTTTAGGAGTAGTAGTTAGGAATCCAAACTTTACCACTCCTAAGCCTTTTGTGAATACCGAAAGCCGTAAAGTTAGGATTTTGTCTCACATTACTGTTGTGAGTCGGGCCCTAGGATTTTTGAAGGTCATGAAATATACTATCAGCATGCAAGATGGATGTTATTCTTCTCAAGATTCAAGTATTTCTTCTCTTATAGACTCTGGAAAAGGCATGAAAAGCTGATGCTTTGTCTCCACAACTGGAACCTGACAAAGCTCAAATGAGTGCATCTGTTATTTTGACTGAGCAAAATGTCAATATCTGTTTTGGAGGATTCCTTGTCCTGTTTGTGCTCCTGGGATCAACAGCAATGGATTAAAGGAAGAACATCATTACCACTCCATAATGGAGAGGTTGTTTTTCCATAAAAACAAACTGTTCTTTCCTCTGACCTGCAAGGAAAAGTAATGTTTTGGTCCTCTGAAATTCTCATGGCAGGACATCACGGGTAAAGAAAGACTTACGATCTGGTGGTCAGACATATTTGGTAACCTACTGTTAGATATGTGAAAGAATGCTTAATTTGTGCTTAGATTACATTTTCCCATCTAATGCCTTCACGCACCCTACTTCTGTTAGCCTCCCAAGAAAGAGACTGGAAAAAAAGTCTCCATGAGTTCATTACTGACTTGCCTCCTTCGATGAAAAATGCTGTAGTGCTACTAGTGGTATATTACTTCACTATGTGTGCTCATTTAATTGTGGTGCATAAACCTTATACTGCCACTCGGTTACACATATTTTCCTTGAAGGAAGTAGTATGATTATCTGATTTGCCTTCTGTGGTATCTTTGGTGGTATAAAATGCAATCTGTTTAGAAGTTCCCAAGGAGTGGCAGATATGTTTGATCCTCCACATATCTAGGATTATACCTTCCATATGTAAACCTACTTCTTCCTCTCCTCCAGTAATCAAATATTGGTCCATTGAGTTTAAAGTTGAAGCTAAAATTGATTCCAGGAAAGGGCAATTTAACTATCTGGTAGCCTAGAAATATTGTGGACCAGCAGATCCCCTTTGGGAACCCACCTTATTTGTGAAGCTCCAAGATTAGTAGCTTTACTTCATCAACAATTACCTTACAAGCCAGCACCAATATTCTCTCATCAATAATTACCTTACAAGCCAACACCAAGATAGGCAGGTCATAGAGGGAGGCAATTTCATTAATAATAAGGGTGGGTGGATATGGAGACTTGCTGTGGAAAGAAGACACAATAAATAGCCTCTAGACCAGAATTCCTGTGAGACTACGGCAAACAAGCCTATAGTGGATGGGGCACCAAGGGGGCTAGCCTAGAGCGTCAACAGGTGGGACTTCCAGGTTATAAAAGGCAGCAGTGGGTTATACACCATTCACTCCCCTTGGAAAGGTGTTTCACAACTGCTTGTGTTCTATTGGCTCTTTTATTGATAGTTTGTTCACCGTATTACCAGACCTTCATGTTTACTGTTTTGGTCTGCTCCTTGATCATTTACCTCTGTTTCCTGACCTTGTCCTTGCCTGAATTTTGACCTACTTGTGAAAGATGATTTTGCTTAGTTTTCTGTGTTTTGTTCATTGCTTCCTCTTACCATTTTCCAGGATCAATCAATCAATCAATCATTTGTAAAGCGCACTACATACCCGCGAGGGTCTCAAGGCACTGGGGAGGTGGGGGCTACTGATCGAACAGCCAGGTCTTGAGTATCCTCCTGAAGGTCAGCAGGACTTGGGTCTGTCGTAGGCTCAGTGGGAGGGTGTTCCATGTCCTGAGGAAGGATCTCCCACCAGTGGTTGTTCTTCGGATGGCGAGTGAGAGGTCGGCGGAGCGTAGCTGGTGGTTGGAGAGTCGTCTGTTGAGGTAGGCTGGGCCAGTCTTGTGGAGTGCCTTCTGTGCGTGGGTGAGGAGCTTGAAGGATATCCTCTTGTTGACGGGGAGCCAGTGCAGGTTTCTCAGGTGGGGGGTGATGTAGCCGTGGCATAGTACATTGAGGATCAGTCGTGCCGAGGCGGTTTGGATGCGTAGTAGTCGTTTGATGAGCTTGGTCGGGCTCTCGTGTAGAGGGCTATTCCGTAGTTGAGTCTGCTGCTGACGAGGGCCTGGGTGACTGTCTTTCTTGTATATGTCGGGATCCATTTGTAGATCTTGCGGAGCATGCGCAGGGTGTTGAAGCAGGAGGAGGAGACGGCGTTTACTTGCTTGGTCATTGAGAGCATTGAGTCGAGGATGATTCCCATGTTGCGTGCGTGGTCGGTGGGTGTCGGGGCTGCCCCCAGTGCCGTCGGCCACAAGGAGTCATCCCAGGCTGAAGGGTTGGAGTCGAGGATGAGGACCTCCGTCTTGTCCGAGTTCAGCTTCAGACAGCTGGTCTTCATCCAGACAGCGACGGCCTTCATTCCTTCGTGGAGGTTGGCTTTGGCTGTGATGGGGTCCTTGGTGAGGGAGAGGATCAGCTGAGTGTCATCAGCATAGGAGATTATGTTGAGGTCGCGCAGTCGGGCTACGTGTGCGAACGGGGCCATGTAAATGTTGAACAGCGTCGGGCTGAGGGAGGATCCCTGGGGTACACCGCAGATGATCTCGAGGCTTTAGAACAGAATGGGGGAGGCGGACGCTCTGGGTTCTGCTAGAGAGGAAGGAGGTGGTCCAATTCAGAGCCTTGTCTCGGATCCCTGCGGCTGGAGGCGTGCGCGTAGTGTGCGGTGGCAGACGATGTCGAAGGCGGCAGAGAGGTCTAGGAGGATGAGTGCTGCGGTCTCACCATTGTCCAGCAGGGTCCTGATGTCGTCGGTGGCAGCGATGAGGGCAGTCTCAGTGCTGTGGTTGCTGCGGAACTCTGACTGGGAAGGGTCCAGGATTCTGTTTTCTTCTAGGTATTGGGTTAGCTGTCTGTTGACGGTTGTCTCGATGACCTTGGCCGGGAAGGGGAGCAGAGAGATGTGCCGGAATTTCTTGAGGTCTCTTGGGTCTGCCTTAGGTTTTTTGAGTAGGGTGTTGATCTCGGCGTGTTTCCAGATCTCTGTGAAGGTCGCCGTCTCGAGGGAGAGATTGATGACTTTGCACAGGTGGGGTGCGATGGTGCTGCTTGCTCTGTTGAAGACGTGGTGCTGGAATGGGTCCAACGGAGAGCCGGAGTGGATAGAGCGCATAGTCTTTATGGTGTCCTTGATGCTCACGCTGGCCAAGGCTAGCAGGGGGTCGTGGTCAATGGTGTATGTAGGGTCTGTTGTGTTGCTGTCTGTTGGGGCTGTCTGGGTGTTGAAGCTGTCGTGGATGTCTGCTATCTTGCGGTGGAAGAAGGTGGCGAGGGAGTCGCACAGGGCTTGCGACGGCGGGATGTCGTTGGTGTTGGAGCTGGGGTTGGAGAGTTCCTTCACAATGTTGAAGAGCTCCTTGCTATTGTGTGTTTTGTTGTCGAGGTGGTCTTTGAAGGAGGTCCTCTTGGCCGCCCTGATGAGGTGGTGAAGGTTGCAGATGGCGTCCTTGTATGCTGCGTGGCTGACCTTAGATTGTTCACTGTGCCATTTCTTCTCTAGCTTCCGGCAGGCTTTCTTGGAGGCTCGGAGTTCTGGGGTGGGCTGAGAGCGAGGTTTGCGTGTAGTTGGTCTTCGGTGATTTTGCTCCAGCAGCGGCGGGGGATCTGTTGTGTGTGGTGGTGTGTGGTGGGTTTCTGGAAGTCGAAGTGGATGCAGCGGTGGTCGGTCCAGAGGAGTTCGGTGGTGTGGCTGATGGAGACGTACGGGCTTGAGGAGAAGACTGGGTCGAGCGTGTGGCGGAGTGGGTGGGCATTGAAACGAGTTGCTTCAGTCCGAAGTTGGCGAGGTTATCGATCAGGGTGGTGGAGTTGTTGTCGTTGTTGATCTCAAGGTGAAAGTTTAGGTCACCGAGGAGGATGTAGTCGGTGGAGGTCAGGGCGTGCATGCTGGTCAAGTCGGCGATGGAGTCGCTGAACTGGGGCAGGGTCCGGGGGTCGGTAGAGGAGGGTGCCTCTGAGGGTGGAATTAGTGTCTGTGTGGATCTGGAAATGCATGTGTTCGGCGGTGCTGAGCGTGTAGTCGGTGCTAGTCGAGACCCTGATGCTGTTCTTGTGGATGATGGCAATTCCTCCTCCAACTCCGTTGGTGCTGTCTCTGCGGGTGATCTTGTAGCCATGTGGGATGGCTATGGCGATGTAGGGTGCGGAGGAGTCGTTACACCAGGTCTCTGTCAGGAAGGCGACGTCCAGGGATGTTGTGTCGAGCAGGTCCCAGAGCTCGACTGCATGCTTGCGTGCGGAGCGGGTGTTCAGTAGTATGCATCGGAGGTGGTTGGGGTCTTTCTTGGTAGGTGGTCCGTCAGCTCTGAGGCTGGTGTAGATGCTGTTCTTGTGGACGATGGCAATTCCTCCTCCAAATCCGTTGGTGCTGTCTCTGCGGGTGATCTTGTAGCCATCTGGGATGGCTATGGCGATGTAGGGGGCGGAGGAGTCGTTACACCAGGTCTCTGTCAGGAAGGCGACATCCAGGGATGTTGTGTCGAGCAGGTCCCAGAGCTCGACTGCATGCTTGCGTGCGGAGCGGATGTTCAGTAGTATGCATCGGAGGTGGTTGGGGTCTTTCTTGGTGGGTGGTTCGTCAGCTCTGAGGCTGGTGTAGCTGCAGTTCCGGCAGGTGAAGGGGCCGTGTGTGCGTTTCGAGGCTGCCTTGAAGCAGGTGTGGCTCCGTCCGGATTTGAGAGCGTGCAGAGTGCTGGCGTTGTAGTGGTGGCGGTCGTCGTGGTGGGTGCGGGCGCCAGCGGTTCTGGCGCTGGGTGCGGTCCAGGCACGGACGGGTGCAGACGGGCTCCCCTTAGGCACAACTTCTGCGTGCCAGCGGCGCGGCCGCGCAGCGGCTGATATATATGGGGAGGTGGGAGGGAGGAACAGCTGGAGGCGGGGGCAGCAAATGGGCAGTGGGTAGTCAGGGGGCGGGCACGCAGCAGCGAGGGCGGTGAGGGACAACAAAGGGCACAAGGGCACAAAAAAACAAGGGAAAAACAAGTGGAACAGAGGGCAGAAAGGCACAAAAAACGAGCGGCGAAAAACGAGTGGAACAGTGAGCAGAAAGGCACAAAAACTAGGGTAAAACGAGTGGAACAGAGGGCAGAAAGGCACAAACAAACGAGGGAAAAAGAAGTGGAACAAAGGGCAGAAAGGCACAAAAAACGAGGGAAAAACGAGTGGCACAGAGGGCAGAAGGGCACAAAAAACACGAGTGGAGCAGAGGGCAGGAGGGCACAAAAACGAGGGAAAAACGAGTGGAAAAGAGGGCAGAAAGGCACAAAAACGAGGGGAAAACGAGTGGCACAGAGGGCATAAAGGCACAAAAAATTAGGGAAAAACAAGTGGAACAGAGGGAAGAGAGGCACAAAAAATGAGGGGGAAACGAGTGGAACAGAGGGCAGAACGGGGAGAGATGCACGGGGGCAGCGAGGGGAACAGAAGGGAAAACCGGGCAGAGAGAGCACGGGGACAGCGAGAGGAAGAGAGGGAAGACAAAGGGGCACGGACCACGTACAGGCAGTGGGGGAAGACAGACAACAGCAGTCACAGACACAACAATGAAAATACTGCCAATACAATAAAAGCAATAAAGCGGAGGATGAACAAACCTACCTACGGCCTACCACTGGCCACCAGGGATGAGGTGCAGGTGGCAGCCTGCGGGTGGTGGAGGGCCTCGAATGCCCTCAGCAGCGGCGACTGGGGCAGGGAGGCACAGGCAGTGCTGTGCGGAGGGGGAGCGACCCACCTGGTGGGGTCAAGAGTCGAACCAAGGATTGCTTTTAACATAAAACTCATCATTTCCACTACTAGCTTCTTCCACATTGGCTTAGGCTTGCTGCAGCCTCCCATAAAGCCTGTGAGCATAATAATGGAAAACCTCTTTGTTGTTTTATTGCTTCTGACAGTGAGCTATAGGTAATGTTTATTTGTTTTTCGCACAAGTAAGAACACTACGGTGGCCCCTTGATGTTTGCCAGGTGAAGACCATACCAGACTGTGGCACTCCGGCTGTCGCTTTTGTCCCTCATTCCCGTTCCCCCTTCCCGCCAGAGATTGGCCCTCCTGCTATCCATGCTTACTAATGTACGACTGAACTACCTCATGGGGAAAGGAGTGGATTGTCATCAGACTATGACACTCAATTTCTGCAAATTCTGATAAGGAAACTGCAAAGGGGGAACACATGAGTGCACAGGGTGTACAGATCAAAATGCACCTTCATTTGCTGATATGTTGGCCAGGAGAAGAGGATGTTAGAAAATGGGTTTCTGGTCAACAAATGTATGAATCCTGTCGAAGCAGAAGCCACAATCCTACTCAGGGTAAGCTAAGGACACACTAAGAGATAGCCTGTGCTCACCCTCTGGTAGCTTGGCACAGAGCAGTCAGGCTTATGTAAAGAGTCAACGCAAACAGACACAGTAACACAATGAATACACCACAAAAAGACTTCACACAGGTTTACAAAAATAGGTTATTATATTATAAACATATGAAGACCAAACTGACAAAATCCAGTTTATAGAAGTGGAGATATTGCATTTTAAAAGAATAAATGCTATAAAGCACTTAAATGCAAGTAGCGCTGAAATGTTAATTTAGGTCACATTGTACTATAGCACAGTCAAAATTCGGGTCGGAGCGATGGAGACCTGGCTGACTCCAGGACTGATGCAGGCCCTGTTGAAAGAAATACCTTTCCTGGTCACAAACAATGAGATGTGTCGATCTTCTTCACACAGTGCAGTCAATGCATCAGTTCCGAAGGGGAAACAACCTTTACAAAGCAACTTTTACAACGCACTACCATTACAACGAAACTTTTACAACGCAACATCCATTACAACGCATGCCATTACAACGCAACCATTACAACGAATGACACTACAACGCACACCACTACAACACATGTCTTTACAACGCAGTCATTACAACGCATACCATTACAAAGCATAACATTACCATCCAACACTTACCCTACTGTTGCGCCCCCTGGAGTTAGAATAGTAATTTTTACCCCTACACTATCCAACACTTACCCTACTGTTGCACCCCCTGGAGTTAGAATAGTAATTTTTACCCCTACACTATCCAACACTTACCCTACTGTTGCACCCCCTGGAGTTAGAAAAGTAAATGTTACCCCTACACTATCCAATACTTACCTAAACATGCAATATAATGTTATGCGTTGTAATGGTATGCGTTGTAACGGTATTATGCTTTGTAATGGAATGCGTAGTAAATGTAGGTTTTTAATTTTCGTTGTAATGGTATGCGTTGTAATGGAATGCTTTGTGATGGATGTTGCGTTGTAAAAAATGCGTTGTAAAGGTATGCGTTGTAAAAGTGTGCGTTGTAGTGACATACATCCATTCCGAAGGCTGGTGCTGGAGTTAAGAGGTGTCAAGAGATGCCACACAGTTGGGGGGGATGTACTGATCTCACCAAGCTGCAATGGTGGCTATACGCTGTCTGATGCGCACATCTCTGGAGATAAAGCCCTGGTTCGGATGCAATATGCCAATTTTACTCCTGCAACCGGGTTGATGCCCCGGTTCTGCTACATGCAGGCAGGAGATGCATTGAAATCGGTGTTGCAAGTATCTAGGCCTCTTCCAATGAGCCAGGTACAGGAGCAGTAATTGAGACTTTAATTTTCCAAAATGATAAAGCATCAGGAGGCATGATAAAAAAGCCCTCTTTGCCGCTGGGTCAACGTTACGAACTATCGGAGAACCCCATTATTTCGATAAAATCTATCAAGAATACAGAATAGTTTACGAGTGTCTCTACTTATGGCCGCACGATCATCACGATTTGGCTCGAATAGAATCCTCGAACTTTGAGGCACGCAATTGAAATTTAAGTCAGAATTGAGAAAATCCAGAAGATGCAATATGTTCTCTGAAGTACAAAATTGAATCATACGCTATCACGGCAACGAATTCAATTAAGTGTCTACTTCCGGTTACATCGTGATAAACTACATCCATAGAACTAAGGATCCATGCAAATATTAAAAATACCCAAGACAAGTATAAGGATATCGATAATAATCTTGAACTGACTTCAAGGACAAACGATAAGGACACTAAAATAGAAATATTTTCGAGAAAAGTAATCTTTCTCTTTTTCTAAACTTATGAATCAAATTTCTTTGCTTTGTAATTGTGTGTGTTATACATGTAGGACGGTCACCTGATGAAGGCTACAGGCCGAAACGCGCATTGTTCAACAACATATTGCCTACATTAGTAAAAACATCGACCAACAATTGTGTTTATGTATATATGTTTTTTGTAATCTGTATTCTCTCTTTTTGTTTATGTAAAATGTATGTATTTGGGAGGGGGAAACATTTTTTTTAAATGTAATAATCCCCAAAAAATGTGAAAAGTAAAAAATCAATATATTAAATAATATTTTTCTAAAAAATATATCAAAAATAAATCAAAATTTAGACACATCGTACTCATTATTTGCTTTTTTTGAATATTTATTTTCTCTCAACAATATGTAGGGGTCCCCTGTTTACAAATCAACATGCAGGCAGGAGATGCATTGAAATCGGTGTTGCAAGTATCTAGGCCTCTTCCAATGAGCCAGGTACAGGAGCAGTAATTGAGACTTTAATTTTCCAAAATGATAAAGCAACAGGAGGCATGATAAAAAAGCCCTTGGAGATCGTATCTGAAAGAAGAGAGAGAAAGCTATTCCCAGTGGTATCCACCCTAGTAAAATGGGTGTGCTTTTGTGTGATCCAGATGTCCAGAAATTGGAAAACCACTAACTTTTTTAGATTGAATTTGTGACTGAATGCTGGGCTTGGATGGAAGATAGAGCTGGAAACCGTACCTTGCAAAGTAGCAGTTTTCCACAATGGGTTTTAAAAAAAGTCAGAGTTGATCACTAATAGAATGCTTATATTCTATTTAATTGTTGTTCATCCTGAACTGTGGCGAAAATGAAGGACAGCCAACATGCATTTCGCCCCTTGCAGAGCGCAGGCTTGAGGCTTTCTCGAGGTGTCATTAGTAGGTCGATAAGGGCGGGCAGTAGGTCCATTAATATATGCAAGATATCAGAACAGTTAAAGTCATCAGCGTATGCGCCCTACTAGGGCTTAAGATTTATTGTGATCCAAATGAATTAGGCTAGGTCATTCAATGCGGTACAATGCTTATGGGCATATCACGGCAGTCATCTCTCTTAATGCACATACACACCACAAGCAGGCCTTCCAAGGTTGCAATCCAAAGATGAGTCCTTTAAGCAGCACAACAGTCATTCTAACAGAGGTTCATTTCAAGATCCAGAAGTGTCTGATTTGATGGGGTCAGAGACTCAATACTTATTTCCAAAAGTGCCTTTGATGTGGGGGGTGACTTTAAATCGGCTCTCTGAAGGGCATAGGGTGCCCTCTTAGCCCAGCCCTGTCTGCAAGGCTATCTATGGGGGAAATCAGTCCTTTGTGGGGGGACAGAACACAGCTTCTTCCAGTGAATTGTTAGAACCTCCCTATCCTGCCAGGCAAGGCCATCAGAATGCAGGTATAAGAGAGATGGGTACTCAGACACACCTGTCCTTCCTTTGTGACTGCCTAGAGGAATTTCAGAAGGTGTAGCTGTCACCCAGCCCAGACGTGTATTGGAGACAGGCTGCAAAGCACGCAGAGTTATAAGCACAAAGAAATGTCCACATTCTAAAATTTGCCTTTTCTAAAATAGTAATACCAAATCCAACTTTACGAGTGAGGAGGATTTTCATTACCATTCCAAACATATCAAATATGAAAAAGCTACTCCTCTCTGATCAGAAATTGCAGCTTAAGCGTATATTATGGAATTAACAATGCTGGCCGATAATAGGAGTAGGCCTCACAGTAGTGTAACACTAAGTAGGCTGTTGTCACTGCCAGGGCATTCAAAACATAAAAGTACATGTTCTACATTTTACTTACGTAGCACTCTGCCTGTGGGGTTACCTAGAGCCTACCTTATGGGTGGCCTATATGTAATAAAAAGGGGTGTTTAAGGCTGAGCAAGTAATTTTAACTGACACGTTAAAGTGGCAGCAAACTGCACACACAGGCATTGCAGTGGCAGGCCTGAGACAGGTTTGGAAGGCTACTTCTGGGGGTGGGACAATCAGTGCTGCAGCCCACTAGTAGCATCTAACTTACAAGCCCTGGGTATAGGGTACATCACCTTACAAAGGACCTATAACTGAATACAATTGATCAATCCTGTATTCACCAATCACACACATGTTTAGGGAAGAAGCACATGCACTTTGGCACTGATCAGCAGTGGTAAAGTGCTCGAAGTCTTAAGACCAACAAAAAGAAGGTAAAAAAACACAGGAAGGAAGGAAAAATATTTGGGGTGACCCAGAGAGGGCTTTTTTACAACAGTGAAGTGTTGACAGTAGAGCTAACCTCATGCTCCAGTGCTAGCAGTCCCTGGGCCTAGTTGGTGGCCTTGGGGCTGGCATTAAACCATCAATCAGCAGATTTGTAAAGCGTGCTACTCACCCGCTAGGGTATCAAGGTGCTGGGGGGAGGGGGAGTCGCTACTGCTCGAACATCCAGGTCTTGAGTTGTTTCCTGAAGGTGAGATGATCCTGGGTCAGCCGTAGGTGGGTGGGGAGGGAGTTCCATGTCTTGCCCGCCAGGTAGGAGGATCTTCCTCCAGCGGTGGATCTGCGAATTCGTGGGACGGTGGCGAGGGCGAGGCTGGCGGATCGGAGCTGGTGGGTGGGTGTGTAGAATGCAAGGCGGCTGTTGAGGTATTTGGGGCCCATGTCGTGGAGAGCCTTGTGTGCGAGGGTGAGGAGTCTGAACGTGATCCTCTTGCTGATGGGGAGCCAGTGCAGGTCTCTCAGGTGGTCAGAGATATGGCCGTGATGGGGGATGTCCAGGATGAGTCGTGGAGATGGGTTCTGTATGCGCTGGAGTCTTTTCTGGAGTTTGGCTGTGGTTCCAGCATAGAGGGTGTTCCCGTAGTCCAGTCGGCTGGTGACGAGGGCCTGGGTGACCTTCTTCCTGGTTTCGGTGGGGATCCACCGGAAGATCTTTCGGAGCATGCGCAGGGTGTTGAAGCAGGATGACGAGACGGCGTTGACTTGCTTGGATATCGTGAGGGAGGAGTCCAGGATGAAGCCCAGGTTGCGTGCATGGTCTGTTGGCTTGGGGGTGGTGCCCAGGGCAGGGGGCCACCAGGAGTCGTCCCAGGCATAGGGGGATGGTCCCAGGATGAGGACTTCCGTCTTGTCTGAGTTCAGTTTCAGACAGCTGAGCTTCATCCAATGGTGGAGGAACCAGCTCTTCAGATATTACAGGTACTTTCTGGCCAGGAGGAGCACTGTCGTCAGACCTTTTCTGGCATGGGGTGTCAAGTCTGACTACCACCTCAGCACTGGCTGAAGGTTCTAACCAGAGCCTCTTTGCAAGTGGGCAAACTCTTTCGTTTTCCTAGGTTGTACTCTACTACAGCTGCCTTCCCAGTTGAGGTTTGAGTGATTTAAAGAGTGGACATTTGAAGAATCATAAGTGCATTTTATGCTGTCAAACTCACTATAATTCCTATACGCTGTACTCTCACTGGGCCTTTTTATGCTCCCCTATCCACTGCAAAGATGGATTTCGTATTTACACTATTGTCCTGTGGCTGACATTGGCCAACAAAGGAGCAGAATATAAGAAATGTTCCCCTCTCTCCATATCCATGTACCATAAGCCATGTCACACTGAAGAACTCTTATGACTGCACACTGGAATGCAGCTCTTAATCAGAGGTAATGCAACAGATGCCAGTTGTGGGAAACTGGGTTATTGGTTGCCTGTGGTGTTAGCCTAGTCAAGTAACAGCACAATCTCATGTAGAGTGAACCACAAAAAGTCACTAAATAAACCTGTGCTTATACTTGGGTATCGTCACAAAAAGCAGAGTACATTAAACACCAAAACCACAAAACTTCAATCAGTAGAATCAGAGTTATGAATTTGTAAAGTTTTAAGTGAAATCTACAGCCTAAAAGATCAAAGCACCAAACTCCGGGCATCTAGTCATGTGAGACTGGGTAAAAGTGGAAAGTTAAGGCTGACCTCAATAGAGCACAATTTAGATACAAGAGTTTGATTGGGCCTGTTTAGCACACGCCTTGTAGTGTAGTTCCTATATTGCCAATAGGCTCTGCGCATTGGAATAACATAAACGATAGTTTAGACATAGGACTTAGGTCGACTAGGTCTCTATTGAATATGTTAGGCTTAATTAGGTATGCCAGCTAGCTCAGAGGTCCCTAGAAACTTTCTCGAGTAAACAAGAAGGTGTTAACTTTTCTGAATAGACAAGAAGGGATTCGTTTCTGACAACGGCATAAACATGACAACTTTGCTCCCCCCAGAATAAGGAGTATATCTCCATCGTCGCGGAAAACAATAGATAACTATTTCACTCAGTCAATCGTGCATGCTTAGTTTCACCAGGAGTGCAGAGAAATAGAGAGACGGGCGTTTTCAATAAAAGTTGTTATTTATTGAGCAGTCCTCTTTCTCGTGCAAGAGAAGTGAATTGCCACAATTGCAATACTTGTCATAAAGTAAAGTGCGTACAGTAAAAGGAGTATTATGAAATAATACTATAAAAGCATGGTATGGTTTCTAAGTCATACGGTGTTTAAAATAGATCAAATATATACATTGATAAAATCATGACTAAACGTACTCAACTGGTGCTTCTAAGATATGCCTACCCCGGTGTACCTAACCTAAGCCTAGTACGTGGGAAGGAGTAAGTGAGCTGCAGTTTAAGTTAAGATAGTTTTTGCCAAGAATCTGAATCAAGAATTCTCTAAGGGTCTAATCAGCTCCGTACCTTGTTTATAGAATGAAGGAGGTCTTTTATCTCTCTCTTAGGACTCGATCTCCCAGCAACCCGCAAGGGTGACCAGGAAAGACTGGAGCTGGATTTCTCGACAGGAGAAAAGACAGCGTCTCTCTCAGTGCGTCAATGGGAGGGTCGGCTTTCTTCAGCACTTGCCACAGCAGGGCGTCGATTAATGTATGTGGAGATAGCACTCAGTACTTTTGAAGTTAGTGCAACTATTACGGTATGTGTGCTATGTCGGATTAATGCCTGCTAGCATTTATGTTTAACCTTGTAAGTGGCCTAGCCCCTGTATGGCTGCTAGGACTCCAACATGCAACGACATGAAGTGGTATTCCTTTCACAACATTTTAATTCATGTATTTCAGGAATTCAAACAATGAAATTCATAAATCATTTTCTTTACATAACGTTTCACGTTACATCAGCGATGCGAATATTATAGATATAACCAATTACATTACAATTATTTTTTAGATAACCCAATGCATTTCGGGACTAAATTGTCCCTTCGTCAGGGGTTCTGTTAGAAAAGAGAGAAGGAAAGGAAACGTATTAAAACAATGCTGTTGTGTTTTAATCCTTTACATTATCTTACTGCATATCTCGATGCTTTTTTGATGGTCATTGACTATTTACTGATGATTATAGTGCTGAAAAAATCAATCAAAAATACTCTAAACCAACTTGCTATTTTTTATGGTGCCTAGCTGTTATTAGACGCTAAACAGAACACAGTGGCTAGTCAGGTTTGCTTGGTAGGTATTTAGAACACACCCAGCCTGTCTATGCTGCGTGAGCCACAAGTTTATTCAGAAAAAAAATGTTATTTTCATTTTTGATTTGATTTAGTTGATTTTTCATATGACATCGAAGGCACAATTATCAAAACAGTTGAATCACCATACAGACATTTAAGTGCACAATATATACAAGTGAGAAAATTATTCACAATAGATGCTCAAAGTTCAAGACACCAAGAAACGAATTATTATATACAACGCACATTGAAACATACAAAACAATTTATAAAAAGAACCAGTCCTTTACATTGCAGACTAGTGGATAGGCGGAAAACAGAAATACAATTCAAACTGTCTGTCTATCTCAAAAGGACCTGTGGTGAGGTGTTTTAAGGATTGAACAGCTGGGGACAAAAACGGTAATATTAATTATTCCCTGGCTGCACCCTTCTTCCTTATCACAGGCTGGGGGTCAATGCGTTTCGAACCAATAATGATTGCAAGGTTCTCCTCAGGACGTGGACTGGGTGGGTCCTTTTCTGTAAAACATAGGGCTTGGTGTAAATGTTATATTGCGATACCATAGTAATCACCTCTCTGACTAGTCAAGTCGAAATGATGAAAAGTTACCTGCAGTCAGCGCGCAGGGGCTGCAAGGGGGAAAGTGGCTTCTCACGGTAGGAACTTTCTGAAAAAGCAAGGGTAATTGAAGATCAGAGCTCTTCAAATCGAATTGGCCCCAAGAGTGCAAATTAGTGCGGCGGGTGTTGCCACCATTCCTACCTGCACTTGAGCTTGAATGCGGGAGGAAGGATGGAACCACCGGCGATAAGTCCGGAGGTCACAAGCGATGCTGCTCTCTTTCACTGGAACGCTGCACTAGAAGCGGGGAATGTTACAGGGCGTCTGACTGCCTAGCGGGTGTAGACTAGTTAAAATACAAATGGAAACTGTTCGGGGAAAATGTACTCACTCGGATAGTGAATGTAGTCAATTCATTCGGCGGCCGCCGGCATCTAACATGTAGCGCCGCAGGCAGACTCCGATGTGATTTAAACGAGAGGCGTGCTGGGGCGGATCAAGTCATGGCAATAGAGAGAGGACTGGGCTGACAAGAAAACTCTCACTGGTACTGGTAGTTCTACAAGGCTTGTAGTTCTGCAGCCGCCACGGCAAAAGTACCGAGCAGGTTGTAATTGTAAATATGACAACTTGCCTTGATAGTCTTTTGCGCTCATAGAGCCACATCCGTGACATGAAAAAAGAGTCACGCCTGAACACGAAAAAAGCGCTACAGATTGTAGGGTTATTTCGAGGGCACTGACAAAGTTATATGTATGTAACAATCGCTTGGGGTACCTGGAAGCCACTGTCACATGAATGGAAAATTTGATTATTTTTTATTAAAACAAGGGAATTGAAAGTCTCTGGGGGACCAATAAAAACGGGTAGCAGCACGGCTCAGATCAGCTCAACATAGGTGCAGACACAACCGGGCAAAGTAGCTGGACCATTTGTTAGGTAGTTTACAGATTCCCCATTTTGGACAGTTCATTCAAGCCTGAATTTGCTGTGTCAAATTTGATGATGAGGTACGCCTATTTCTGAGAGAGGCGTGTGTCAGGATAACCACTGCCACCCCTAATTACAGCCAGCACTGTCCATCTAATGTCATTCACAGAGTGCTTATGTTGTAAAAAGTGGGACACCAATGGAGCTGTTAGGTTCTTATTGTTAATCCTTGATCTGTGTTGGATGATTCTTTGTCGGACCTCCTGCGTGGTCTTACCAATGTACACCTTATTGCAGGGACACTGAATGGCGTATACTGTGTTCTTCGTTTTGCAGTTCGTGTGTTCATTATGGCGCCAGAATTTACTGCCGTCTGTGAAAAGGGAGCCCTCCTTTGTAAGGTCACAAACGGTGCACGTCCCGCATTTGCGATGGCCCTTGACTGGACTGGCACCAAAGATGGTGCTTTGAGTGTCTTTTTTGGCTGGAGGACGAGTGGATGTTATCAGCTGGCCAATACTCCGGTTCTTTTTTAGGGCAAAAAGTGATAGACCGACGTCAGGTAAGATTTCTTCGACCAAATGTCAACATTTCCTGATGATTTTCAGCAGCGGATGGGTATGGGGACCGAAAGTAGACACGCACACGATCCTTTGGGTTACCTCATGAACAGACATATAGGTCAATGACATTTCACATTATAATTATACAAAATGTTTGGAGTATCTTAATATGGTGGAAAGTTGTGTGTGTTAGGCTATTAGTGTGTGATGTTAAATCTGATGTATGGTTGCAGGCACTTGTTTTTTTAAAACAAATGAATTGGAGGCTGCGTGTTTGGTCTTCTGTGCTTCTCAGGCTTCTGAAGTTCATGTTTTTAAAGAAAGCAGGCCATTTCTAGTTTGTCATTAAGTTTAAATGGTATTAAGGTTTGCAATGTTTTCATCCAGAAGACTTCTCTTTGGAGGAGGATTTTAGAATTATCCATCCCTGGTCTTTATGGTGCCAATTCGATTATTTGAAATTTCAGTTTCGCGATTGAATGGCGGTGTTCTGTCCAGTGCATTGTCAATGGTGATGTAGTATTTTTGTTTCGAATCCTACTTTTGTGTTCTGATAGTCTTATTTTCATTTTCCTCTTGGTTTTGCCCACGTATAAAAGTCCGCAAGGGCATTTTATCATGTATATTAAATGCTCTGAATCACAAATTGTCGTATGTCTTAACTGAATTTTTTCTCCGGTTCTTGGGTGCAAAAGAATATTTCCAGTTATTGCATTGTTGCAATTCTTGCAATTCCAGCATTTAGTTGTACCTTTGTAAGTGGTTTGATTTGCGTAATCTGGTTGTTTAAAATGCTTAGTGAGTAAATCCTTGAGATTTTGTGCCCGTTTATAGGCAAAAAGTGGTTTGTCCTTGAATAGAGACCCAAAGTCGTTTTCTGCTTCCAGTATTTCCCATCTTTTAAGATAATTTTCTTTATGTCTCGTGATGCAGATGAGAACTTTGAGACGAACACCATTCTTTTGCTAGATTTTTTTGATTTCTTCTCTAAGAGTTTCGATCTTGGCATTGCATTGACTTTTGCTATTTGTGTGTTGAGTTGTTCTTGAGGGTATCCTCGTGCTATGTACCTTTGTTTTTGTTCTTCTAATGCTTTATTGCATGTAGTTTGTTCTGAGGAGATTAGTATTATTCTCATAAACTGAGAAACTGGTAGGTTGTTAATCAAGGTCGTAGGGTGGAAACTTTTATGCAGTAGTGCAGTATTCTTGTCTGTGGTATTCTTATATACACTGGTGTGAATTTGGTTTTCTTTTAGTTTGACCATGACGTCTAGAAATGGTAGAGCATATTTATCAATGTGATGGGTAAATTGAATTCTGGGGTCAACCAGGTTTTGGCTCTGGATATTCTTGGTTAATGATGTTTGTGTGTTCTTCCAGATTAAAAATATGTAATCGATATATCTTTTATAGTATATCAAGCATTCTTGCCATGTTTGATCTGCCATGATGTAGTCGTTTTCAAATTTAGCCATGAATGTGTTGGCATATACACAAGCTCCCGGAAAGCCCATTGCGGTGCCATTGAGTTGAAGGTAGAATTCATCTTGCCACGTGAAGTAGCTGTTTTCTAAACAGAATTCGAGAAGTTGGATAATGAAGCATTTTAAGGTTTCTGGTTTGTCTTCTTGCAACAAGGCCCACTCAATTGCTTCCAATCCTAAAGCATGAAGAATCGATGTGTATAGTGCTACAACATCTATAGAACATAAAATCCAGTTCTCTGTTGAGTCTATGTTGATGTTCATCAAACTTCTTAGGAAGTCAGATGTGTCCTCTATGTAACTTGGCCATCGCTGAATGAATGATTGTAGATGACTATCAATAAATCTTCCTGGATTTTCGAAGATTGATTCACATCCTGATACTATCGGTCTGAAGGGAGGATTGTTTAGATTTTTTGTGTATTTTAGGTAAAAAATACATTTTTGGTCTCCTTGGGAAAGTTTGCCATAGATATCGTGTATGTTAGTGTTGATCCAGCTCAGTTTTTCTGCTTGGTCAAGAATTGTGCTTAGTGTGTTGGCTATATCTGTAGTTGGATCTTTGTTCAGTTTGGCATAAGTATTTTGATCAATTACATGTTCTGTGCCTTTAGTAAGGTAAAAATCCATATCCATCATTACTAGTCCTCCTCCTTTGTCCGCCCTCTGGATTATGATAGCATCGTTCTTAGCCAATGATTGTAGAGCACTGTATTCTGCTCGTGACAGATTCTTGAGGTTTCTTTTATATCGTATTTTGCTCAGGTCTGCTTTAACTAAAGTTTCGAAAGTATCAAGACTTTTGTGTGATATTGGAGCCAGGAATGTGCTCTTCGGTTTAAATTTTGTAGTGGGATCATCATCAGATTCGATAGGATTAATAAATGTGAAAAAGTTATTTAGGCAAAAGACTCTCATGAATTTGAATAATGATACCTCTGTTTCCAGTTCTGTGGTATGATAAGTGCTTACAAATGAAGTACCCTTGTTCAATAGGTGTTCTTCAAATTTAGGGGTCGATTAGGATCGCGGATTTCCCGCATCCTCCGGGCCAGCGGAAGCCACCGCCGGCCCGGAGGATGCAGGAAATCCGCTGCGGACCCACCAAAGACCCACCGCCAAATTAGGATGGCTGGTGGGTCTTGGTTTTAGTCCGCCGCTTTTCTGCCGCGGTCGGCAAACAGCAGCAGCGGAAAAGCTCTAACATGTCTGGTGGTGTCTATCAGACACCGCCAGGTATATTAGGATGTCTGGAGTGCTATGCCTTTTACACGGCGGCATTTCCGCCGTGCAAAGGCATACGGACTTTTCTTTGGGGGTCCCTTGCGAGCCCCCAGGGTTGAAGGGGGTGGGGGGTGCACATGTGGGGTACCTATGGTACCCCCTCGCCTTTGCGTGCACGAAGCGGCAGGCACAACGCGGTGCCTGCAGCTTCGTGCACGCCAAGGAAAACATGGTTTTTTAACATTGCGGCGTGTGCTGCTTCAAGCAGCACCCGCCGCAATGTTAAAAATACAGGATGTGACCGCCACCCCTAATTAGCACGGAGGGACCGCCACTGCCCCTGCGGACGGTCCCTCCTCCTCTGGGGTGGCGGACAGACGAAGGTCCGTCCGCCATCCTAATGTGCCCCTTAGTGAGGTGTTGTTTAGAGATGTTCACTATGAGATTTTCCCTTGACTCCTCAGACCTTTCTTCCTTTCTTTTTCTGTTTCTTTTTACTTTTCCTCGTCTTGTCTTTTTTCGGGTTGTTTGGAGGAGGCTTGATCTGGTGGTCTGCTTTGTGCTCCTCCCTTCTCTAAAAAAGAAGATGATGAGGATGCTGTATTATTTGCTTCTTGTCCAGATGTTGCTGGTTCTGCTGATTTGTCAGAAGGTTTGTGACTCAACAGATGACTAGCTGGTTGTCTTGAGATGTTTGTACCGCTATTGGAAATTACACTCTCTTCTGAAGAAGCTGGTTGTGTTTTTTTACCACTGTATCCTCGTTGTGCATAGACCTCCGCCCATGTATAAGCTTCATTCAGCTTATAATCGATGGTGTCCCTCTTGAATTTTCGTAGATTAGTTTCCTGTAATTCCTTACCATACTTGTCTAGACAAGTGTTTAAATCCATTCTAGCAGATAAGTCTTTCTTTATGTTGTATATTTCTTCCTCTAATTCTCTTATTGTTTTTGGGAGTTCTTCTATTAAGAGTAGAATCAAGGCCAGTGAACATTTGTTAAGAATACAGAACCATTTTTCCATGAATTGTTGGTTGATGTTGAGCCTGAATAACATTGACCGAATTGCTAGCCTGAGACCATGTGGGATCCTCTTCACGCGGTGGTATTGTATTAAAGTAGAAGCATGTAGACGTTGATTTAATTCTCGTCTTGTGAGATATTCAAGTTGACGTAGTTGTTGAGTAATTGATCCACCCTGGGCATCGAATGTTTTAGTTTCCTTTATCAAGTTGTAGATTTCTGTTGCTTCATCAGCTGTATAGACTTTTGTAGACGCACGATTGTCTGTTATGTTTGCTATTGATTCAAAAGACATTTTTCAGTTGGTGGTGCTAGTCTCCACTTTGGCAGGAACAATAAATCAATGAATGTATGTGGAGATAGCACTCAGTACTTTCGAAGTTAGTGCAACTATTACAGGATGTGTGCTATGTCGGATTAATGCCTGCAAGCATTTATGTTCAACCTTGTAAGTGGCCTAGCCCGTGTATGGCTGCTAGGACTCCAACATGCAATGACATGAAGTGGTATTCCTTTCACAACATTTTAATTCATGTATTTCAGGAATTCAAACAATGAAATTCATAAATCATTTTCTTTACATGACATTTCACGTTACATCAGCGGTGCGAATATTATACATATAACCAATTACATTACAATTATTTCTTAGATAACCCAATGCATTTCGGGACTAAATATTCCATTCGTCAGGGGTTCTGTTAGAAAAGAGAGAAGGAAAGGAAACGTAATAAAACAATGCTGTTGTGTTTTAATCCTTTACATTATCTTACTGCATATCTCGATGCTTTTTTGATGGTCATTGACTATTTACTGATAATTATAGTGCTGAAAAGATCAATCAAAAGATACTCTAAACCGACTTGCTATTTTTTATGGTGCCTAGCTGTTATTAGAGTTCTTATCTTAATAGCCTAATGGGTTTCTACACATTTCAATGAAATTGTCTTACCTAATTAGAAGAGTTTGATTCTCATAGACACGCGAAATGCCATGCAACTGACCCGACAGTGATTATTGAATCTGTATCCGAAAAAATAAATAAATAAATGTGGCGTTTTTGGCACAGAATTCAATGTGTGTTCTCATGTTGTTTTGTGTTTGTATTAGAGCTTACCTATCCGGACAATAATTTGAACAGCGGGATTGCAGTGGCAACCTGGGGGTTTAATTGACAAATGTTCAAATGCCTGGTCATCGATATCATTAATTAACATTAGCGTGAGCTGCCAGCAGTAAAACGTGATGCTTCTCTCACCTGCGTGTGGTTTAATACTGTTCGTTTCTCTCGAGGCGTGATAGCTACAACGCAGTAGCTGAGGAAAAAAACATGACCGGTTTTAGCTTTGAAGAGTGTCGGATGCCAGTATTTATCTGCACGGAACGATGTTCGCTGAGCAAAAAAATGCTGAAAAGCTTACCGGCGGGTGCGAAAGTCCTAGGTGAAATTATTTCCCTTTCGTGTGAAGACTCGTTAGTGAAGTCCTATCTCCTTGCCTCCAGCTGGGCGTCGGGCAAGTAGATAGCTGATCTGCTCCAAACCACCGTGTGTTTTGCTAGGGCAGATGCTGGTATATTTATACCTGGAAGGTGCCGAGTTTGACATAAGGATGGACATAAGACGTCACTAAGAACTCGCAGTTCTTTTAGGACTCCAGGAGTTCTAGGACAAATCAATACAGAAGCAGGGGGGATTGTTGTGCTTTCTAGGAATCTATGGGAGTAGCCTTGCCGTATTTGGACTGCATTGGCTATGACTTAATATGGGTATGATTCTTATGCCTTGATAAGGATATGATTTCATATAACCACATAAGGGCATAAATCGGGAATATTTAAATAGGGTCCTAGATACGTTTACAACAGCTTTTAGCCTTAGAAACATTTCTGAAGAAAAATGTCTTAGAAGGTAAAGTTCATCAGGAAAGGCTGTAGGTGGTGTCTGTGGGGGAAGCACCATTGGTGGAAGCTCTTATGTTAAAGCTGTGGTGCAAAATTATAGATCTGGACTCAGCCGCCGAAATGGAAGTCGAAACATACTATTGGGACAAAGTAGAGGGCTGTAGCTGAAGACAGTGCCATGAGGTTGGATACCCCTTTGGCAGAGGAGCACTGAAACTCACTTGTTGCTGCAGAGAAGAATGTAGTGGGAGAAGCCACAAAGTCAATACGACTGGTGATGCACCTTGGGGTAATTGGCAAGGAGATTTGTCCCGGTCTCCTCCTGGTTCTCAGAACACGTTTTGGCCAAATTTTGTCTTGGTCCTCAGTTTTGGAAATTGGCCATATGGGCCCTTTTTAGCATCATAACCAAATGTCGAAGAGTGGTAGAATTCCTCAAGGAGGGTCAGGACTCATGCAGGCTGCATCCAGGGGCTGGTTTATTGGCTCTCAACAGGAGGCCAGAAAACTAGCCATTGGAGTCTCTTCTAAAAGTCCTGGGTGCAGGTGTAGACGCAAGGCTGGCCTTTGAGGGTGCAAGACAGGATCCAGGCAGCAAAGCAGTCATTCGAGGTACAGTAGTAGTCTGACAGCATGCAAAGCCGATTATAGCAGATCATAGTCCCTTGAGAGTCCTGCTATAGGTCCAATAGTGAACTGAAGAGTGGGTATTAAGGCCCTATTTTTATACCCTGATGCCCTTCTCCAGGAAGGCGGGAGACGGTTTTGGAAAGGTTCTTTGAACTGCATGGAATTTCTTGTCTCCCCTTCCCTGGATCCAAGCTGGCTGCAGTGACAATACAGGGTTGGTAAGCCCTTTGTGTAGAGGCAGAGCACAAGATATTCAGGTATAAATGGGGCTCTGCTCAGCTCCACCACCCCCAACCCCATAGCAATGGCCCATTCAGGCAAACCTATCCCTCTATGTGTGACAATCTGTGAGAAATTCACGAAGTCTAACTGTCAGTTACACCAAGTCGTGTGATCCAGACCAGGCTATAGGCACAAAAAGGCCAAGTATATAGTATACCACTCTGTTATAAACCCCAATGTACCCTAATATAGGCCTGGGTAGTTACACAGTCTTTTACCAGCATTTGTCCTACCATTTTTCTACATAACGGGTCTGACGCTGGTCTTTTACCTAGTTAGGTGCTACATGACTATCTTAAGGTTTTCTCCGAAAACTAACCTCATGTCTTATGCATGAGGACTCTATCACAGCAGGATTACCATCTTCTACATAATAATTCTGTATAGGGGTCACCTCTATCATCATCCTTGCCCAACATGACCTAGTACACTTCTAGGCAGAACCTCTGAGGGTACCTTTTGGGTATATAAGCACTACATCTTCGCTGGGCAAACCAGAGGAGAAGGCTTCCATGCTGATGGGAGGCACTGAGGTTCCTGCAGGCAGACATTCCAGCACGCAGTGGTGTGACATCCCTTGTGTGGTGTCCACCTCGAGACCATGACAGGGTCCTTCGCTCTCCCACATCAGGTAATGGGTTTGTCTCTATCCTAAGGGGATTCTTCGCTTTACACCTACATACATGGTAGGTACACTAGATACATTTAGGTACATTTAGTTAGGGTTGCATTGTAGGAGTACACATTATCACACTATTTATATGCTTGCATATATTTTCATTATTTTAGCACTATGGTAGAATGTTAACTTTGCTTTGCTCTGTTCATGCTTATGACCGTATATATCTTATTCTGTCTCATCGTTGTTGCAGCACATATCTTTTAAACTAGAATGACACTGGCTCAATAAAATATTTATTGAAAATGTCCCACCCATATATTCTGTGTATCTTTCTGAAGACAAAGTGAGCATGAGTGACTGAGCGAAAAGCACTGTAATGTTTTCACGATCCCTGAGGGGTCAGAGTTGTCATGTTCGATAGTTGCCAGACACTATTCGCTCCTTGGTAAGAGGGGTTCATAGTGGCACTGTGAGCTAGCTGCTCTACAGACGAACATATCCGGTGGGGGTGTCTGGAATCAGTCTGGACACCAATCCCACAGTTTATATTGTCTACATGTGCAGACCCCATGTATGTTTATAGGAACTACACGACAACTTTACAAGGGACTCATAAGTCATTTAAATATGCCAATTGGGTATATGCCAATCAAACCTTGTTTATGGGAGTGAGCACAAGCACTTAAACACTTTAGCACTGGTTAGTAGTGGTAAAGTGCCAAGAGTCCTAAGGCGAACAAAAGCAAAAATCAAGCAAAACTTGGAGGTAAGCAGGCAAAATGCTTGGGGGGAAAACCACCCTCAGACTGACATGACTAACAACAGTGTTATGCCAAACAATTTGCCTCACATACAAAGTTGCTAAATGCACACACAAGAGAGGCAAGCGTGGTACAAATCAGCGATCGTGGCAAGACTAAGAGATGTGGGCTCAAGGCACCTTCGCACTATCGCCAGCAGAATGAGACGTTGGAGTTGCCGGCCAGCGGCCAGCAGCCTGTAGACAGTTGCGGAGGCCGTGAACTGCAAGACATGGACTGGCTGTCGTAGGAGGAATGCAATGCACCATCAAACTAAGGTGAGGTCTGGATCAGCGGTAGAGCCACGATGCACAAGCTTCATTACCCAGAGGTGGGGCACATCAGGCCTAGACCCACAATACACTGGTTGAATGACGTTACAACGCATACTTTTACAACGCATGCCTTTACAACGCATTTTTTACAACGCAACATCCTTTACAACGCATTCCATTACAACACATGCCCTTACAACTAATTGTCTAAAAACTACCTTTACAACGCATTCCATTACAACGCATACTACCTATACAACGCATACCATTACATTGCATGTATGGTAAGTATTGGATAGTATAGGGGTAACATTTACTATTCTAACTCCAGGGGGTGCTACAGTAGGGTAAGTGTAGGATAGTGTAGGGGTAAACATTACTATTCTAACTCCAGGGGGTGCAACTGTAGGGTAAGTGTTGGATAGTGTAGGGGTAAAAATGACAATTCTAACTCCAGGGGGTGCAACAGTAGGGTAAGTGTTGGATAGTGTAAGGGTACTATGCGTTGTAATGGTATGCGTTGTAATGGTATGCGTTGTAGTGACTGCGTTGTAATGACATGCTTGTAATTGTATGCGTTGTAGTGTCATGCGTTGTAATGGTAGCATTGTAATGCCATGTGATGTAAGGGATGTTGCGTTGTAATGACTGCGTTGTAATGACTGCGTTGTAATGGTAGTGCGTTGTAAAAGTTGCATTGTAAAGGTTGTTTCCCCAATACACCGCATCTTTGATGAGGTGCAGACTGGTGTGGGCGCTTGCTCCAGGACCTCAGCATGATGGTTAGAAGATGGCTTCAGGTTCCTGGGCTGGATCTGCATACCCTCCTTGGATACTATTCGGACTGCTGTGCAAGGCTCATAATAGTATACAGGTCAGGAGATCTGAGAGCAGACCAGGGAACATCTCCCAATCACCAGATCAGAGGACCCAATAGTATCTGGGTACGCTGAAACATACACACAAACAACGAGCAATTAATAAGGTTGTATGCCCTCAGCTCAGAAGCTAGCCATGGGTCACTTGCAGGTGCACGCCTCAGACACAGCAACACGTCCCAAGATGACTGAAACTTCACTAGCGGAGGGCAACCTATACTACAAAAGTGTAATTTACTATAAAAGAGCAGTTTGTGAATACTGAAAAGTTGCTCAACAGTGTAAGTTTCTTTTCTGAGAAAGGCCCTATGTGTTGCCAAGTTTTGCATCCGGTGTGGGAAGAGGATCTTAATATAATTCTCTCCACACATGAGATCCCTTCTCTGGACTGCTGGTTCCAGTTTCCTGATCCTTTGGTTTCTATGTAAACACTCTTGTCCGGGTAGTAGATAGAGGACACAGCCTCGGATTTACATGGAATATTAGCAAGCATTCAAATAACACCGTGAGCAGGGTTTAGCGAGAGCTCCTACATAGTGAGTCAGAAACGGTGGCAAGCTTGAGTGTTATGCATCGGCTCGATGCAGTGAGCCCATTCAATTATTAGAACGACTTCGCTGTCTGAACTCTGCTGCACTCTGTGTGCACACGTGCAACATCGGACAGAACGGGGCGGCTCCTGGCATGGCTGCTACGTCAAAAACAGTCCCAATATCCCATTAACGCACTGTGCATGAGCACAGGACACATGGTTAACACCCAGCGTGAAATCCATGCAGAAAGGACGCAACATTACCCGGCACTGTACAAGCTAGGATGACCAGGCGTCCCTGTTTTGCCAGGACGGTCCCTGTTTTTAACCAGCTGTCCCAGCAAATTTCAAGAAATTTAGCTCACGTCCCTGTTTTTAGAGAGGGTCGACTGAAAACGGTGGGAGGTGTTTTTTATGTTTTACAAAGCAGGGATAGTTAGTAGTTGTTTCAAGAAAGATATGTAATTAACAGGCAAGCTACTGGGCTTAAAAATTGCATTTTGTGTATGTTCTTACTGACCGTTCTGTAATTCTCTGCTGAGGAGCGCTCTCATCACTTGAAGTAAAATTGTAGTCCTTCTTCTATTTTTATGAAATATCCCGGTTTTTGGCTTTAAAATTCTGGTCACCCTAGTACAAGCCCATGGCCAAACACGAGCCGCAGCAGCCAGACGCCTTCTTCAACACAATAAGACTGCCCCAGGGAACTGCTCAACAATGAGAAGAGCTCAGTGCACTGATTGCTCTTGAGGAGGTGCGGGCAGCCATTGCGGCATTAGCAACATGGAAAACTCCCGGGCCTTATGGGCTGCACGCTGAATAGTATAAGGCCTATGCCTCACTTTATCTAATGCAGCATTAGCTTTGTATTGGCCTCTGGCGCAGTTGAATGTTGACTATAAATTCAACAGAAAAATCTTAGCGGACCAACGGGCACCCATGGTGCCAACTCTGGTTTATGCAGACCAAAAGAGATTCGTCCCTGATAAAACACCCCACTAAATCTGAGACACCCTTTCTATTTTACAGAGTTTTATAGAGTGCGAACTAGACCCGATTCGGTTATCAGAGCGCTTTACATAGCACCAGTTGCATTACGTTAGGACACATTCATTTTATTGTTAGGCATAGGGAAATTAATTTATTTGCCCAGAATCACAGGATGTTCAGCGTCATTGCCGAGACTCGAACCCAGGGGCATATTATCAAGAAACGGCGTTAACATTATCGCTGCTTTAGCGGCAGAAAACTGCCGCTAAAACGGCGATAATGAGCTTGATAATATGCCATTGTGAATTCCCATAGAAGCCCATGTTCTGGTGACTAGCTTCTATTTATCTGAAATGCCAGGGAAGTTCTCTCTTCATTGCTGCGCATTCTAGGAGGGCTGACAGTGAATACAACAAAATCTTACCTATATCCCTTTGATGGTGCGTGTCTGGACACTTTGTATGAGCTCAGTGGAACAAATATAGAATGGCGAGTGGGCACAATCCGTTATCTAGGGGTGCTGATCTATCGCCATAATGTGGACCTCGCAGAGGGCAACATAGACAGGTAGTAACGTCCATCAAGTCCCAGATGTTTTTCCGGAACTTGCTTCCTCTAATGGTCATAGGTTGGGAAGCGCTCATTATGATGGTGGTAATGACAAAACTTCTGTCTTATTTTAGAAACTTACACTTATACATCCCCCACACTTTTTTCACGCCCTGAAACGCACCATTAGAGTCTTTTTATGGGGGAAATCCCACTGCCGAGTATCCATCAAAAAGTTGTACCAACCTACTGACCGAGGTGGTCTGGCGTTACCTAATATGGAGCAGTACTACCTCGAAATACAGCTCCAATGGGTGGTTCGATGGCTGGCTAGCCACTACTTCACAGAAACTGGACTCACCCCTGGGCAAGGGGGAAACCTCCGACTCTCCTACTGCTTCACACAGCATATCGCCACTATCACAAGGTCCTTATACATAACCGGAAACACAAAACTGAATGCACTTGCACTGCCTTTACTGGGCAGACCCAGATGACATGCGGTTACACCGGCGGTGGAACTGCATCACTTGGGCCCCCTTCCCAGGCATCTCAGGGATGATGTCTGGAGGCCTAGGGGAGAGAGATGCTTCCTCTTGTCCCAATTGCAAGGAGACCATTCAGAGACACTGCGGGATGCCCATTGTCCAGCATTTTAGCGCCCCCACAGTTTTAACTTTTAGCCCACAAGCCATTCTCACACCTATCAGACTGAAGGTGTGAGAATTGCTTTTGGGAAAAGTTATAACTGTTGAGGCGCTAAAATGCTGGACAATGTGCGTCTCACAGTGTCTCTGAATGGTCTTTTTGCAAGGGGCCACTTATCTAAATTAGAGGGGCCTCGCACATTCCCTTTTGGCCCAGGGCAGCGCAAATCCTAGCACCGGCCCTGCAATGAGGGCACTCTAATTCCATATGACACACTGATGGCCGAAGAAGGGTTACATCAGGGGCAATTTCTGTACACCGCTCGATACTGGGAGCCTTAACCAGCCAATGGGGCACCACGACGAATGAGACTCTGACACATCTAACAATGGTTCGCAGCCTCGCTTAGACACCACACATTGGCATCACTATCACCACTAAGACGATGGTGGGAAGAAGAGAGGAGGAGACAAAGTACAGACAAGGAATGGGAAGCTGTTCTGGAGGGCCCCATATGAGTGCCTAGGAACATGCACTTCAGGTTAATACAGTATCACTTTGTATAAAGGGCATACCTTACGCCATCCAAAATTAATACATATTTTACACCTGTAGATGCCGCCTGTACGCGCTGCTATCTGGCAGACGCAAACTTGCTGAATATGCTGTGGGAGTGCCCATCTATATAAGGGTTCTGGAGTACTGTGGTGGAGGCCTTGGCTCAGTGCACGGAGCGTATGCTCCCCCTTGAGTGGGAGGCCTGCATCTTGCAATTGTATAGCAGAAGAAAATGTCACAGGGTGACCTCTTGTTACATAGACTTGGGACTGATAACGGCGAAGCGGATGATAATCAAAAGGTGGAAATCCATTGAACGCCCTCAGATATTGGCCTGGCAGCGCTCACTGCAGGTATGGGCAAAACCGGAAAGTGTAGCATTACACAGGAAAGACACACTGGGACTCCACAAAATAACAATCACAGTGTCCTGGGACACAATCCTGAGAGATGTCCTGAGTGAACACAGCGCCGACACAGACACGTTCATCAAGAGCAGACGCTAAATAGTCCAGTATATTGTATTGTATGTCCAAGCAGAGAAAGCGTAATGATATGCCATGTGTATACCTGCTTTGTTTGTGAAACCTTTGTTAATCTTTGATAAAAACAAAATACATTTTATAAAAAGCTGACGGGACAGGCTGCAATTGTATTGAATGAATGATACTCTTTGTTTATTTAGACCATAGTCTTTAAACACAACGGGAAACCACAATAGATAAATTACAATTCAATTCATTAAAACTTCTTTATAATATATTCATAATAAGAGTACGAATCCACGGCCTTTCCCCAATAGCAGCAACCTTTTAACCCAAAGAAATTCAATATTATATATATTAATCTAAATAAATAACAGTACAATCCATTAAAAATACCTTATCACATATGTACATATTAAAAATATGATATCTACTTCCTTTCCATAATAGCAGCAACAATTCGACTCATGTCAGTAGTATATACATTAAACTGAAATATTGCATAAGCTGGATGAGGGGATCTTAGAAGGAGGGATAGAATTACTAACCCCTTCAATCTATCCCTCAGGAACATTTTTATGCCCTTTATGTAATTTCCCAATGCAATAGCAACATCAAGATTTGACATTTCTATAAGCATTACTATTGCTGAGCTCGTGACCTTATTCCACATTTTAAGAACATTGGGCGTAAAAACACTTTCCTCAAGGCTAAAACTGCTAGACAATCTACCAATATGTGCAGAATATCATTTTTGGTTCCAAGCCTACATTCACAAGTTCCATCAGCATGTATCATTTCGGCCTTTCTTTTTCCCTCCAACAGCCAGGGGTTAATACCAATTCGTATTCTTAGTATTTCACACCTAAGCTCATAGTTCGGCAAGGTATCCAGGTACGGGTACCATGATTCCTTTACCTATGAGTTTCTTGTACCTTGCACTGATTTTTTTCATACTCAGGTATGCCAAGACATTCTTCCTTGTCTGTTCCTGACCTTGGAGTCTGAGTGACCACTTGGTAAGTTCTTTCTCCAGTGAGTGCTGAGTTAGAATCACATTTAATCACTCCGCTATAGACAGGAGTTTCTTTCTTGCTTCCGTAGCCCACTTGAGGCTGCTCCTTCGGATCTCCTCCCTACACCATTGTGAGACCTTCTTCATACCCCCTGGATCCTGTCATTTCCAAAATCTTAAGAGTGACATTTGGATCTGAATGCTCCATGCTGTTGTTCCTGTCTCCATTCTAACTGCCTGGATCATTGCGGAGCTTGGCAGAGACAAAGGTTTTTAGGATCTTCCCTTCTTTCTGGTCCCATCTGCATTTACCACTTAAGTACAGGACTTCTGCCCCATACAATATCTGTGGGGGGATCATTGCTTCATATGCTTTTAGCTTTGGTTTGTGGGACATGTCCCCATATTTCTTGTTACATTTTTTCAGACCGCATATTGAAGATAAGGCTTTTGCTTTTTGGGCTTCTATATGGGTACACCATTTTAGGGCATTATCAAACCAGAGGCCCAAATATTTATATTCTTTTACAATCTCCAGTTTCGTTTGTCCTAAAAACCAGATAACATTTTTATCTTTTTTCCCAGAGCATAAAATCTTTGTTTTGTCCATATTTACAACTAAGATCTTTGCCTTACTAAAAACATTTAATTTCCATTGGAGCCCAAGCTCCGTTTGGTCCAGTATCACGAGGTCATATGCATATAAAAGACATGCCACTTTATTTCCGCTCATTCTAGGGCTTGCGCTCCTTTCCACTTCTAGTACTGCTGGTAGGTCAGCCAAGAATAAGGCAAATAGCAGGGGAGCCAAAACACAGCCCTGTCTTAGCCCGTTCCCTACCACTACTTTCTGCATCAGAGCCCCTTGTGTATCCTTAACTACCTGGGACTAAATTCCTCTTGTGTTTTTCACGTTTAGGGGCGAGAAATCTGCTTTGAGCTCTTCTACTAGCTCGCACCACTCCTGTGGCTCCCCCACTTCCGGTTCTCTAGCCAGGCTATACAAATCCAACAGACTGTTTGGAGTAATATCTACATTATTGATTTTGGAAATAATGATAATGGTGTGCTCAGGTATTCTGTGTTTACAAATCCAACAGATATTCTTCCCATGCCACCTCTTCCACCACACAATTCATTGAGGCGACCGGGAATTCTGCCGCTGATTGTATCAGCTTCCAGAACTGGCGTAAGTTCTTTGTCTCAATTGTCTCCAGCAGTTTTACCCAGCAGGTTTCCTTTTGAGTTCTTTTCGCACCACTGATTAACATATTATATATTTTTTTAGTTTTACAAGCTTATCAGCCCTTTCCTGTTCATAATTGCCCTTAATCTATGTGCTTCTCTCCTTATATCTCTCTTCTTTTTTAAGCAATCCTCAGTGAACCACTTTCCTTGTCTCTGTGTTACATTTTAGTGCCTCTTTGCATTATTTGAATCCTTTCTGAGTTCACCATGGAGACTTTGAACCACTTGTTCTAATTTGTCCATGTACCACTCAAAGCCTTGCCCTCTCACATTTCCCAGACCTAGGTTCTGTTGTAATCTTTCTGACCTTGCTATATATTCTTCTGATAGCCTCCTTGTAATTTGCCTGGGGTACTCCAACTGTTGATCGAACACTTTGTCACTGGGCTTCCGATGGACCTCTAAGAGCTCTAACTCCAATGGATTATGGTCACCCCCTTCTCTTTGATATCTCCTAAATCCCTTCACTAAGGCAAAATTCCATGGTGACATAAAAACATAATCTATTGGGCAGTTTTGAGTGCCTGGTTTAAATGTTTTCATTGCCGGACAATCTAGGGCTGACCTCTCATTTAGACAGAAGAGGCTTGGCAGCGCACACTGCAGGTATGTTCAAAAGCGGAAATTGTAGCAATACACCAGAAAGACACACTGGGACTCCGCAAAATAACAATCACAGTGTCCTGGGACACAATCCGGAGAGATGTCCTGGGTGAACACCGCACCGACACAGACACGTGGGCTGCAGCAAATGACATGCCTAAGAGATGCTGGCAGCCCACATCCACATGCATGCATTCACTTTCCAGAACATGAGTAGCAACTAAATATGTATGGGCAGTTTTACAAGCCCCTTGAGCCACTTTTGCGTCATTTTTACCATGGGAAAACTGAGGTAAGGGTGGCACAAGGGGCTTGTAAATAAGCCCCGTAGGTTGGGGAATCTGGTGTTGCTTCAATCATCTTACATTGACACCTGTTTGTTTTCTTTGTCCCACACAGTAGTACCCACCTCCCTAGTCAGTAGATTCACACAAGTGTTTGGACCCGCATGCCATGAGGTTGTTGGCACAGACCTGAGTTAAGCATGGGACACCAGTGACTACCGAGAGTGCTCTGTAAAGTCCTCAAGTGCTACTGGTGACCACAATAAAAAGGAAGTTGTTCATCAAGAGCAGACGCTTAATAGTCCAGTATATTGTATTGTATGTCCAAAGCAGAGAAGGCGTAATGATATGACATGTGTATATCTGCTTTGTTTGTGAAACCTTTGTTAATCTTTGATAAAAACAGATTTAAACAAAATACATTTCATAAAAAGCTGAAGGGACAGGCTGCAATTGTATTGAATGAATGATACTCTTTGTTTATTTATGGTCTTTAAACACAACGGGAAACCACAATAGAGACGCAACGTACAAGACCTCACCGGACATTTGACCTGCCTGGAGAGCACAGCACGGGACCCCTGACCAGCCCGAGGGAGCGAGGGACCCCTGAATACCGAGGCAGGGCAGCGGGAGAAACAGCGCGAGGGACTCACAATCCCAGGATCCAGCAGTGCTAGTCGGCCCCGCCTCCCTCCTACCGGATATTACAATCAGCCTTTTCCACACCGTGGGACGCGCGCAGGTGATGCCGGGCTAAGCCCGGGCACAGAGCGGGCCGTCTACGGCCGTCCGAGGCCGACCAAGGACGGGACGAGGCCCCCCTCTTTGACCCTTGCTACGGATTTTCCCGGTAAGGCTAGAACACTGAGATAATTATGCTTTCAGTCACGAGGGTATGGCTGTAAATGGAGCAGGGAAGGGGAGGAAGTCTATCACAGGAAGTGTTGTGGGGACCGTAGATCAGTTTTTAATTCGGGCATCGTCTGCCCTACAAAGGGAGATTGAACTCACAGAGAAAAGACTATCTATGGAACAAATTCTTGACAAGCGGTCTTCACTGGGACCAATAGCTACTGCACTATCCCCAGTACCTGATCCTACACTCCCACCGTCATTGCTATTACCGGTTGTACCACTAGGTCATAATACAGTGCCGGCTAGACTGGCAGGGGAGGAAAACAGCTCGAAAGAGGTAGTGGTGATGATGCACAGTCCACCAAGGAACAGGGCTACGTCAGAGGCTGTTCTAGTAACACCCCCCCAAAATTCAAGACTCGCTAGATCTGCCCAGTCCACCTGATTGGCCTTGGATACTAACCCAGGGGTGTTATGTAAACCACTGGACCAAGTAGTTAAAAGGAAGCGTGAGTGTGCTGCCCTAATAAACAAGAACACTAAAAGGCAAACACGTTTTACCAAGGAGCCAGAACCTCCTCTGGCTGAGTTAGAAGGTCAGCACTCTGGAGCAGATAAGTCACTTATTGAACTCGACGAAACATCATCACCATCAGAGAGAGGAGGGGACTTCTGGGCTAAAATGGAACGGATATTTATAGAGTCCTGTCTCCAGATCCACAAAAGACTACTCCATCGAGAAAAGACTGTCCTACCTTGAATCACTCTGCACATCAAAAGTGGGAGGGTTGGTTAGGGGCCCCATGGAAATGGTTGGTAATGGCACAAAAACAGCAGGCCCATGTCAGACAGGCAGTCAAACTATAACCCCAGTAGTTACAACCACAGGGAGTGTGCCACCTGCCCAAAGTGCCACAGCAGATATACATCAACCTACCCAGCTAGCAATAGTACCACAAAGCCCCCTAGTCAACACAAGGAATATGGGGGGTAGTGGGGCAAAAGGAGGTAGCAGCCATGGACAAGGTTACAAACAGGCAGTGAATATGGGCAAGGGGGCTGGACCTCTGGGCCCGGACAGGCCTGAGTTGCCATGCCTAGCCTTGCCCCCGGAGTCAGTTCCCTATGTAGTGGTTCTTGTGGGAGTACCTTCACTGAGCCCGGGAAAGGTCGAGAATTACAGGGACCTAAAAAATAAATGCATTTACTGGCTGAACCGCTATAGACCCCTGCCGATCGGTGGAACCAGTGAAATCCTATTTTCTAGACGAGTAGATTGGGTGGGAGCCAGAGAGAAGAACATAGAAGGGGACTGCATTGTGATTAATTTTAGAAATAACTGGACAGTTAGGTACATTTGCAACTCGGAATTCGGTAGTCCAGACACACCTATTAGAACACTGCCACTAACCTATTTCTACCCGGGTACATACAGCAATAACCGCTCTGAGCATAAGTGGGAGGGGAAGAACTGGAGGGGTGTTGATTACCAGGAAGGCAGCTGCATCCAAGGTAACATTAATAGGAATGGCCCTTTAAATAGCCCAATGTCACTTGACATGTTCCACCATAACAGATACAATAACCTGGAAGCGTTAGACTGACTAATGGAATCAAGGAAGGCCCTTGCTGCAAAACTGAATGCAAGAACTTGCAGGCAACAAAAGCTATTTTTAGTGAAATGAAGAACCTCCTTTTTGTGTCAGGAATTGTGGCAGAGGAAGGTATGGTGGGGGGCAGAAAAAGTCATACCAGAAGGGACTCACTGAGTGGGATAGGATCTGATATGGAAAGTGGATGCCTTAAGGCCAGAGACACAGGGAGAAGGGGAAACTGCTCTGTGAGCGGAAGGGAGGGTTTGACACAGCCGGGCGAGTGTCTTCCCAGATCACCGGCCCAGGGTGTAAATAGTAGCCATAAACAAAAGAAAGAATACGGGAGTATCAACATACTTTCATGCAAGGTTGCAGGCCTGAAAAATAAACTTACATCAGAAGACTGGGGTCTGTTCATGGACAAACACGATATATGTCTTATGCAGGAGACGTGGGCCATCGACGATTACCAGCGGAGTGGGTTTGCAACATTCAATATCCGGGCAACAAACGGGGGTAGAGGCAGACCATCAGGAGGGCTTAGTACGTGGGTAGCCACTCACCTGGGCGTTACGGCGAAACTGGTCTCAACCAACTCCCCAGACATCTCATGTGTCTTGGTTACACTTCCAGGGAATAAGCACTTAGCCTTAATTAACATCTATTCTAGGCCAACACAGAGTGGTCAGGAGTCCTTGGTCATTGATAAATTGAGGGGATTTGCCGGGACACTTGACCCCGAGGTTGGTATAATTATCGGGGGGGATTTCAACTGTCAATTTGAACCCCTCAGTAACCCAAGTGTGGAGGACCCTGATGAAGAAAACCAATACTGGAATATACCGGAACCATCAATTCCTAAAGAAAAAGCATGGACACCTTTGGTACTCCAAATTACGTCCCTTACATTGGCTCTATCAGTAAGACCCTGTAATGGCCGATTAAAATTTTGGTTTGATTCAGCCTTGAACTTTTCGGTACAAGCCACAAAGATTGCGGCCACCTGTTTTGGGTTGATGAGGATGTTGCGGAAGGTGCTCCCCCTGCTTCCATTTCAGGCTAGGAGGATCCTGGTCCAGGCCCTTATATTATCGCACCTGGACTATGGAAACGCTCTCTTTATGGGAGCCCCCTCCTTTGTTATCCAGAAGCTCCAAGTCACCCAAAACAGTGCGGCCCGTCTACTCTTCAATCTTCCTCGCTGGCAGTCAGCTAGGAATGCCTTAAGGGAACTTCACTGGCTCCCTATTGCGGCGAGAGTACAATTCAAGGCTATGTGTATTCTACACAAGGCTTTTCATCACACTGGCCCTGCAATTTTACAGTCCTTGGTCACTTCCTATGTCCCGTCTCGCTCCCTACGCTCTGGTTCCCTCCAGTTGGCTACTTCCATCAGAGTTAGGAAAACCCGTTGGGGCGGCCGCTCTTTCTCACACACCGCGGCCAAGCTCTGGAACACCCTCCCTCTACCCCTCCGGGAAACTACTAATCATCTTTCCTTCACGAAAGCCCTGAAAACACACCTGTATGCGAAGTCATATTGATCTGCCCTGAGCCCGCGCTAGTAAGTTTCTGTCATAAGCGCTACGAGGCCTCCGGGTAGATGGCGCTATACAAGTGTAATTTAATAATAATAATAATAAATCGGACAGGCCTGGTAATGTGACGTTTAACAGAGCTGGCCAATCTTCAATCATTCATTACATTTTGATCGAATCCAGATCGTGGGACAAGGTCCAGGACTTTAAGATCCATTTTCAGTCGGGAAGCAACCACAATGCCCTGGTAATGTCCCTGAAACCAGGGAGCTGGGGACTGAGAAACAGTATCCCAGAATTGAACCCCCCCTTCACAACCTCTTCTCCTGCATACCAACAGGAGGAGAGTAAAATGGCCTTCTATCATGGGCTCCTATGAACGGCAGTCCCAAATCTACCTCCAAGTGTTGCCCCTCCTTAGTGATATGGCAGAGGTGGCCTCTGAGGGGGCAGTTGCTGGGAAAAATAGTAGACCCATCGAAATTCACAAACAGCTAGCCTCAATAATGTTGGAGGTCTTTTTCCCACCCCAGACAACCAGGGAAAAAGTGGCCAAGAGTCACCCATGGTATACTACTGAATGCCGCAAACTGAAAGGAGAGTTGATTAATGCCATTAAAGAAAAAGATAAATTAAGTATTAAGGCCCTAAGGGTGCTGTATAAGCAGGTTATAGAAAGAGAATGAAAGCGCTGGGAGATGGAACAATGGGAAGATTTGAGGGAGGCACTACAACGCAGAGACCTCAAATCCTTCTCGGCAATCATTAGTAATGAGGGCAGGGTAGACACGAACGCTAAAGTCCAAATATAGCCCCGACAGTATGGGAAAAACATTTTGGCGGTCTCTATGCTAGGCAAAGCAATGACGATTCTGATTTGGAGACCCTGACCCTCCTCCATTAGTACCAACTGGGGGTGGCTCTGGGGATTTTGACTCGGGAAGTAGAGACTGCCATCAACAAGCTACTACCCAACAAAGCCCCGGGGCTTGATAAAATCCCCGGGGACCTGTTTCGGTCGGACCCCAAAATATGGGCCCCTTACCTCTGTGTCCTGTTCAATACGATACTAACAGGCATAGATCCACCTGAAACTTGGAGGGGGCTGAGATAGTTCCCATCTTCAAAAAAGGCTGTCCTCTGCAACCCTCAAACTACAGGCCCATTAGCCTGATAGTTATCTCTCAGAAGGTATTTGGAAGGATACTCCTGGATAGGATCCAGCTTTGGGAAGAGGATAACCAGATCTTAAGTAATTTGCAAGCGGGTTTTAGATCTGATATCTCAACCATTGACCAGATCTTCCACCTGCAGGTCCTTTTCTGGAAAACTGTGAGTGTGGAAGGTGGCAGCCTCTACCTCATTTTCGTGGACCTGCGGGCCGCGTTTGATCTGGTGCCCAGGAATGAGCTGTGGAGAGTTCTCCATGACCTCGGTGTGCTGCACTATCTCCTGGGAGTACTGATCAGGCTTCATACTGGAAACTACGCCCAGGTTAGATGCGGAAAAGGGGGAGAACTTTTGGGACGATTTCCTGTAGATAGAGGGGTACTCCAGGTGTGTGTGCTGGCCCCTACCCTCTTTTGTCTGTACATAAATGGGCTTGTTTAACACCTTCTAGCCATAAAAGATACGGATGCCCCAAGATTAGCCACAGGAAGAGTGCCCGCTTTAATGTTTGCTGACGACACTCTGCTGCTGTCTCGACCAGCTACTGGCATTCAGCGTATCCTTGATGGATTTGCGGATTTTTGTGCCTTAAGCAGATTGGAAATCAATTTGGCTAAAACAAAATTCATGATTTTTAATCCCCCTAGGCAAACAAGAAAAAACCCCGTCCTCAATGGAACACCACTCGAGAGAGTCAAGACGTTTGACTATTTAGGAATTACTCTCGAGGAAAATCTGGGATGGGATGCACAAATAATGAAATCCTCATTGAGACTAACACAGACAGTGGGTGGGTTATCCAAAAAGCACATAACATCTCCATCTAAGCCGGCTGCCCCTGTTATCGAAATATACAGGGTACAAGCTAGAGCATCTGCATTATATGGGGCTGAATTATGGGGACACTCTCGACCAAAAAGTCTAGCAAAGGTCGAACATACATTTATGAGAGAGCTTTTTGCCCTTCCTGCCAGTACTCCACTCGTCCCATTAAGATTTGACCTGGGATTATTCCCCGTGGAAGAGGAGGTTGCCCTGAGGCCCTTAATATATTGGCGAAGACTATGGTCTGTCCCAGAGCTCGCACCGTATGGTGCCGAGTTCCAGGAGGTATGGGTGGCATTGAGGTCAGGGAAAATTAATTGGTTACTGCATATTAAAGATTTGTGTGCACAGCTTGATGTCCCTGGGCTATGGGAATCCCCTGAGTCATCCTCCCTGGCCTATTCTAGAAGCAACCTAGTAAAAAGGTTTAGGTCTAATAATTTGTTGGCCCTGCATGCTAGAACAACAGTAGGGAGAATGACCAGTGAATTCCTCGACGTAAAAACAGAATATAAGAAGGAGGAATTCCTAGAAATGATCTACCCGTCTCTAGCTAGGAAGCTGTACTTACAACTAAGAATGGGTAGTTTACCACTAAGGTCGTTTACCAACAAATGGGATGCAAACGAATGCACAGAGTGTCCGGCTTGCGAATACCCGTTAGAAAATGTAAGCCATGTATTTTTCTTTGTCCGGCATATGCGCTGTCCCGTAATAGGTAGATTAAACAATCTGTAGGAATCAGGGATTTCGAATACAGGAGTATGCGCTTAGGGTACTTAGCAATTTGATTTCAGATTTTAGGCTTATAAGATAGGCATGATTCATCTTGATAACTATCTAGTTGGTTTAATTTGATTTTTAGCCAGGAGCGTCTTTGATGCCTTTTGAAGAAACTTTGTGTTTATATCTGAAATGTCTTTGTAATTTTAATATGGATTTTAATGTTTTACCTTGTGATTTTATATGTACTTTTATGGCCCACTGTGGTCGAAATAAAGTTATCAATGATGATGATGACAATTCAATTCATTTAAACTTTCTTATAATATATTCATAATAAGAGTTCGGAATCCACGGCCTTTCCCCAATAGCAGCAACCTTTTAACCCAAAGAAATTCAATATTACCTTATCACATAAGTACATATTAAAAATATGATATCTACTTCCTTTTCATAATAGCAGCAACAATTCGATTCATGTCAGTAGTATATACATTAAACTGAAATATTGCATAAGCTGGATGAGTGGATCTTAGAAGGAGGGATAGAATTACTAACCCCCTTCAGTCTATCCCTCAGGAACATGTTTATGCCCTTCATGTAATTTCCCAATGCAATGGCAATATCAAGATTTGACATTTCTATAAGCATTACTATTGCTTGAGCTCATGACCTTTTTCCACATTTTAAGAAAATTGGGCGTGAAAACACTTTCCTCAAGGCTAAAACTGCTAGACAATCTACCAATATGTTCAGAATATTATTTTTTGTTCCAAGCCCACATTTACAAGTTCCAATAACATGTATAATTTTGGCCTTTGTTTTTCCCTCCAACACCCAGGGGTTAATACCAATTCGTATTCTTAGTATTTCACACCTAAGCTCATAGTTCGGCAAGGTATCCAGGTACGGGTACCATGATTCCTTTACCCATGAGTTTCTTGTACCTTGCACTGATTTTTTCATATTCAGGTATGCCAAGACATTCTTCCCTTGACTGTTCCTGACCTTGGAGTCTGAGTGACCACTTGGTAAATTCTATCTCCAGTGAGTGCTGAGTTAGACTCACATTTAATCTCTCCGCCATAGACAGGAGTTTCTTTCTTGCTTCCGTAGCCCACTTGAGGCTGCTCCTTCGGCTATCCTCCCTACACCATTGTGAGACCTTCTTCATACCCCCTTGATCCTGTCATTTCCAAAATCTTAAGAGTGACATTTGGATCTGAATGCTCCATGCTGTTGTTCCTATCTCCATTCTAACTGCCTGGATCATTGCGGAGCTTGGCAGAGACAATAAGGTTTTTAGGATCTTCCCTTCTTTCTGGTCCCATCTGCATTTACCACTTAAGTACAGTACTTATGCCCCATACAATATCTATGGGGGGATCATTGCTTCATATGCTTTAAGCATTGGTCTGTGGGACATGTCCCCATATTCCTTGTTAAATTTTTTCAGTCAGCATATTGAAGATAAGGCTTTTGCTTTTTGGGTTCTAGGTGGGTACACCATTTTAGGGCACTATCAAACCAGAGGCCCAAATATTTATATTCTTGTACAATCTCCAGTTTCGTTTGCCCTAAAAAACAGCTAACATTTTTATCTTTTTTCCCAAGGCATAAAATCTTTGTTTTGTCCATATTTACAACTAAGAACTTTGCCTCACTAAAAACATTTAATTTCATTTGGAGCCCGAGCTCCGTTTGGTCCAGTATCACGAGGTCATCTGCATATAAAAGGCATGCCACATTATTTCCGCTCATTCTAGAGCTTGCGCTCCTTTCCACTTCTAATACTGCTGGTAGGTTGGCCAAGAATAAGGCAAATAGCAGGGGAGCCAAAACACAGCCCTGTCTTAGCCCGTTCCCTACCACTACTTTCTGCGTCAGAGCCCCTTGTGTATCCTTAACTACCTGGGACTAAATTCCTCTGTGTAGTTCCTTTAAGATGGTCAGTAGCCTCACCGCTATACCATACCTAGTCAAGCATTCCCATAGATGCTTGTGATTCACTGAGTCAAATACTGCCCGAAAGTCAACAAAACAACAATACAATTTCCCCTTCTGCTCTATTGACTTCCGGGCGAGTGCCCAAAGGGCAAAGCAGTGGTCTATGGTTGAGTGGCCTACTTTAAAATCAACCTGTTCTACTGGTACAACTGGAACCTGTTACGCCCAAGCTTTCAGCTTTCTTAATATTATTTTTGCAAAGATCTTTTCCCCAATATCTAACAAATGTATTAATCTGTAGTTTTTTGCGGCATTCATATCTCCTTTCTTATGCACCGGTCTGATTATTTCTCCTTTCCAGTTATTATGGATCTTTCCAGTTTTTAGGTAGCTTGAAACATTAGTAAGAAGAATTCTGCCCACCAGTTCAACTGTGATTTTATTATCAGGGCTGGGAGATTGTCTTGTCCTGCTGCCCTAGTTAAGTTCAGGATTTTTATTGTGTTTTTCACGTTTAAGGGCGAGAAATCTGCTTTGAGCTCTTCTACTAGCTCGCACCACTCCTGTGGCTCCCCCACTTTCGGTTCTCTAGCCAGACTATACAAATTCAGCAGATATTCTTCCCATGCCGCCTCTTCCACCACACAATTTATTGTGGCGACCGGGATTCTGCCGCTGATTGTATCAGCTTCCAGAACTGGTGTAAGTTCTTTGTCTCAATTGTCTCCAGCAGTTTTACCCAGCAGGTTTCCTTTTTTTTTTGTTTATAATTATTTTTATTGAATAAACAAAAAAGGGGAATACAACAGCTGTGACTTACAGTGCGAAATGAAGGATAAACAATATACATACAGGACATAGTGGACGGAAACTATCAATAAAGCATACTCAGAAGCAACTTCAGGTGTACGGCCATATTACTTTCAGGATAATCAGATAATAGCCAACCACCAATTCTACCTCCCCGGGAAACAGGATAAACATCGAGCAGCAATCCAAAGTAGGAGGGAGGGGGAAGGGTGGAGCGACAAACGGTACGATACTACAGCCGCATCCCGAATAGAATAATGAATTACGCGACAATTGGATAAAGTATGCTAATAATATCCCACCAGAACCCATCCACCCAAAACACAAATGCGCGCCACAATAACACCAACTATAGCAGGATTATAAAGGATTTCAAACACAAAAACTACAAACACTAACAAGACGTACACCCCTCCCCCCCACCCTGCACCCCTGCATATGGCTTGCGCCCTATCCCCAACTAGCAGTGTGCCTGTTGCCCCATCTAACTAAATACTAAATATAGTAAATGTGAAGGAGGGCACCTCAGTACGGCCCCCGGTCCCCCCTCCCCCCCGCCAGAACCAAGAATCCCCCAGAATAAAACACACTATTCTATAAAGAGGCAATATTAAAACGAAACAGGGGAAACAGGAAACACCACCCGACCTCCCGTAAATACGATGAAAACGAATCCCACTTCAGAAAGCCCATGGTGCCAAGCCCCAACAAACAGTCTCATCCTTGACCCTTCCAATCAGTCTTGCAGGCCCCTTCCGGACAAGCTGTCGCCTCCACAGGATGGTCAAAATGCAGAAAAAGTTCAGGAAAGTTCCTTCCGAGGCAAAGCAAAGTTTTAAAGTCATTGGGAACTCTGTCGGCAACAACAATGACCCTCATCGACTTGAGCTCCAGACGTCCTTGTCTCTGCAGTCTTTGTACATGTGTCGGAGAGGGGAAAAACACTTTTTCGTTCCTTTGATAGGTCCCAACAAGAGTATCCGGAAGGGAAGCACCAGTCGATCCACACACAGTAGGCAACAATGGTGGGCTTGGCAATCCATAGAGAGCATCGGGTACACGATCGTCGGCCATCACACTGCCATGAAGCTCCGACACCTCTCGTGGCACAGGGCCCACTGCCGTTAAAGTAATCTCCGTGAGTGATGGAGGCAAAACAGGATTATGAAACGGAACAGAGTCCGGTCCCTCATGCCCATGTCCGGGTATGACCGCTATAATTTTCTGGACAATGGACTCAACATGGGAATGTAGTGCCCAGATAGCTGCCAGTACAGTCCGTATCGACGGTTCAGACTCAGTCCGTCCCACAGAAGTATTATCCGAATCGACCATGTTTGCGTCCCCCAAAGGCACCGGTCTTCCCCGGGGGAACCAGCAATCAGGGACGGACTGTCGCGGAGGGAGACCGAGGGCTTACCACGATCACAATACAGGCTTCGGTACCGCAAGCGAAGGCTCCAACCCGGCGAACCCCGGGGGTCGGCAAGCCGGGTCTCCGGGCCAGGGACCTCCGCCCACAGCACAGTCGTGCCTCGTCAACCCTCCATCGATTGTAAGCCAGATCCACAACCACCATCAAAATCGGGCTAAGAAAGTTCTCCACCTCCGAGAACCGGACTTTATCGATCACCCGCGGCTAATGTTATTCAGCTGGAACCCGGCTGGGCCAGTACTCGAGTCCCCGGCTCACAAGTTGGTGTAGGCCCCAAACTAAAACACAACATAACTCCATCCACCAAGCTAGTAGAAATCCCGGGATCGCGCCAAAGTAGAGCACGGTAGTTCAGACACCCGGAGGCAGGGTGTAAATTCAGGATTCGTAGCAGGATTATCCGGCGGGAGGTGGAGGTCGACGGAGCTGGGAGCCTAAGCGGCCATCTTAGTTGCTAGCGTAGCTCCTCCCCCCTAGCAGGTTTCCTTTTGAGTTCTTTTCGCACTACTTATTAACATATTATAATATTTTTTTGTCTTACAAGCTTATCAGCCCTTTCCTCTTCATAATTTACCCTTAATCTACGTGCTTCTCTCCTTATATCTCTCTTCTTTTTTAAGCAATCCTCAGTGAACCACTTTCCTTGTCTCTGTGTTACATTTTGGTGCCTCGTTGCATTATTTGAGTCCTTTCTGAGTTCACCCTGGAGACTTTGAACCACTTGTTCTAATTAGTCCACGTACCACTCTAAGCCTTGCCCTCTCACATTTCCCAGATCTAGGTTCTGTTGTAATCTTTCCAACCTTGCTATATATTCTTCTGATAGCCTCCTTGTAATACGCCAAGGGTACTCCAACTGTTGATCGAACACTTTGTCACTGGGCTTCCGATGGACCTCTAAGAGCTCTAACTCCAATGGATTATGGTCACTTCCTTCTCTTTGATATGTCCTAAATCCCTTCACTAAGGCAAAATTCCATGGTGAAATAAAAACATAATCTATTTGGCAGTTTTGTGTGCCTGGTTTATATGTTTCTTGCTGGACAATCTAGGGCTGACCTCCCATTTAGACAGAAAAGTCTTTTGGTCTCCAAATAAATTCCCAGTTTTGTATCACGAGTTGTGGAGACACAGTTTGGGAAGGTTGCTCGGTTTATATCATAAGCCTCCAGTATCTCTGAAAACCGATCATCTGAATTCTTTGGGTTTAATTTATGATTAAAATCTCCCATCAATAAAATTATATCCGTACCATACTTTTCACAGATTAATTCCATGTCTTCTTTAAAATAACCCATGTCAACAACATATTCCTACTGGCTTTCCCATTGCATATACACATTTAAAAGCGTCAAATTTACATACTTTTTGCTGGTAACTGCTAAAAATGTCCTGCATGCAAGCAGCCACTTACATTTTACTGTAAATTGGGTCACATTCTTTACTATTCTAGTTGAGAGCAATGTCATGATTTCTCCCACAGGACGCCCAAACCTTTGTTTCTTTGCTGGGTGGTGGAGTTGACGGAAGCCATCGAATTGGTTTTGGGAAAAGTTCAAACTGTTGAGGCGCTAAAATGCTGGACATTGGGCGTCCCACGGTGTCTCTGAATGGTCTTCTTGCAAGGGGCCACTTATCTAAATTAGAGGAGCCTTGCACATTCCCTTTTGGCCCAGGGCACCCCAAATCCTTGCACCGGCCCTGCAAGGAGGCCACTCTAATTCCATATGACACACTGATGGCCGAAGCAGTGTTACATCAGGGGCAATTTCTGTTACACCGCTCGATACAGGGGGCCTTAACCAGCCAATGGGGCACCATGATGAACGAGACTGACACATCTAACAATCCAACACTTGCACGTCACAGCCCGGGACAAGGGAGGCACCCCATGAAATGGTTCGCAGCCTCGCTTAGACACCACACATTGGCATCACTATCACCACTAAGACAGCGGTGGGAAGAAGAGAGGGGGAGACCAAGTACAGACAAGGAATGGGAAGCTGCTTTGGAGGGCCCAAAATGAGTGCCTAGGAACATGCACTTCAGGCTAATATAGTATCACTTTGTATAAAGGGCATACCTCACACCAGCCAAAATTAATACATGTTTTAGACCTGTAGATGCCGCCTGTCCGCGCTGCTATCTAGCAGACACAAACTTGCTGAATATGCTGTGGGAGTGCCCGTCTGTTAGAAATGGGGGTCTCTAGTTGGCAGGGGTAGGTACCACTGTCCAAATAGGGACCCTTGCTTCTAGTCAGGGTAAGAAGGAAACCCTCTGAGATAACCCCTGCTCACCCTCTAGGTAGCTTGGCATGAGCAGTCTAGGCTAACCAGAGGCAATGTGTAAAGTATTTGTACCAACACTCACAGTAACACAGTGAAAACACCACAAACTGACTCCACAACAGTTTAGAAAAATAAAGGTATTTAATCTAAACTACACAAGACCAAAACGACAAAAATCCAACATAAACAGTTCAAGAATATGGTTTCAGAAGAATTCCTAAGGTTGCGATCAGGTTCTTTAGGTTGTGATAAAAATCTTTAGGTTGCGATCAAAATAATCCACAGTTATGTGAAAAGTTCACAGTTGCGTCACGTTTAGCTCACAGTACCTTTAGTTGCGACAAAGTTCCAAAAGCAGAAGCTGGTGCTGTGGAAAACAAGCGATGCGTTGCTCCTGAGACCCTGGGGAGGCGTTTGCGTCAGCCCCGCTGCGGCGAATCCGGTCTGTATGGGGAGGAAGGCCACTTGTCTGGATTCCGGTGCGTAGGTTCCATAGAAAGCTTGTTCTCGCAAAGGTACGATGCGACGATCTTTGGAGTTGCGACGATCTTCGGGGCGACGATGCACGGACCAGCGGTGATCTTCTCTCTTGCAGCTCCTCGATGCGATGACTTCGGCGATGACTCTCGCAGCGATGTGATGCGGTCCGCAAGCAGGTGGTGCGGCGATCTCACCCAGCGACGACAGGCTCTGCGACGACACTCGCACCGATGTTAGACTTCCTGCACCGATCGGGTGCATCCAGCAAACGAAGGAGGCGATGGCTCTGACAGTGGCAACAGGCGCTGCGATGATCTCGACCTTCGTAGCGGCGGGAATTTCCTTGCACTGTCGGGGATGTGCTCCGCAGCGAGCGATGTGATAACTTTTCTGTAGCAAAGTCTCTCAAGCTTAGTTTCCAGCTTCCCAACACAGGTACAACTTCCAGAGGCACCACTCATGGGCCAAGAACTCCAGGAAGGACAGAACTCTCTCAGTAGAGCTCAGGGGAAGCTGGGGGTGAAGTACTTTTGTTCCTGGGACTTCAGAACAGGGAGCCAGCTCTTCTCAGGCCCTTGGAGATTCCTTCAAGCAAGGGGACACAGCACAAAGCAAAGTCCTTCCCCTCTCCTTGGCAGCAAAGCAACAGCAGGGCAATCCAGCAGAGCAACAGCTGGACAATCTTCCTTCTTCAGTTTCAGCTTTCTCCTTGGCAGAGTTTCCGTCTTGATTCCAGGATGATCTAATTTTCTGTAGTCAGGGGTCCTGTACTTATACCCCTAAAAGTATTTGTTTCCTTTGTGCAGGAGGGCTCTGAGCCCGGTCTGAACCAGTTCTGGGTGTTCCTTGAGCACTTTGTTTTCCTAGCCTCTCCCATCCTTTCAGAGAGAGGGGCAGGGTCGTCAGCCGCCCAGCAGGAGGTGGAGCCAGCATTTTGGAGGGAAAGCACAGCCCTGGAGCACTTTGTTGACATGATTCCTTCTCTCTTTTCACAGTGCAGGGCAGAGACATCAGACGCACCACAGGGGGTGGAGCCAGCACTGTGGGGGGGGGGCACAGTCCTATTTAGGCCCAGGTGCTAACTCCTCCCACCACTCAAGTTGCAAATGTAGTCATTCAGCCTAGTGCTGACTCAGCCAGCCCCCAGGGGAATCCCCAGCCCATGTCACTCCCAAACCAGACAATCAATCCATAAACAGGCCAAGGCACACAGAAAGGTCAGACAAGAGAACAGCAACTTTCTAAAAGTGCTATTCTCAAACACAGGAGTTAAAAACCACCTTTTCTAAAAGATGTGTTATTAAATTCTGAGTTCAGGGATACCAGACTTTTATGTCCTATCTTGTTCCTATAGGAAGAAATGCTGGTAGCCACTGTAGCCAGCATCCCCCATGATAGCCTATGGAGCAAGATAGCCTTGCAGCAGTAAATACGAAAATGGCTGTAATTCACTACCAGAGCATGTCACCTGAACCAGTACATGCTCTACCTTTCACATACACTGCACCCTGCCCAGGGGGGTACCTTGGGCCTTCCATAGGGGTGACCAATGTGCACAAAAAGGGAAGGGTTAGGCCTGGTCAGTGGAGACACTGACCAGGAGGACGTGGAAGTTCATAGACTGCACACAGGCACTGCGGTGGCAGGCCTGAGACACCATTTTAGGGCTACTCATGTGGGTGGCACAATCAGTGCTGCAGGCCCACTAGTAGCATTTGTCATCACCAGCCCTGGCACACCCAGTGCACTTTACTAGGGACTTCATGGTGATACAAATATGCCAATCCTGTATATCCAATTACAATACAATTTACACAGAGAGCATATGCACTTTAGCACTGATCAGCAGTGGTAAAGTGCGCAGAGTCCTATTGCCAACAGCCACGGGTCAGGAAAAATAAGGGAGGAAGAAGCAAAAAGTTTGAGGATGACCCTGCAAGAAGGGCCAGTTCCAACACCATCTAAACGAGGATACTGGGGTACTGTGGTGGAGGCCTTGGCTCAGTGCACAGAGCGTATGCTCCTCCTTGAGTGGGAGGCCTGCATCTTGCAACTGTATAGCAGAAGAAAACGTCACAGGGTGACCTCTTGTTTCACAGACTTGGGACTGATAACGGCAAAGCGGATGATAATCAAAAGGTAGAAATCCGTTAAACCCCCTCAGATATTGGCCTGGCAGGGCTCACTGCAGGTATGGGCAAAAGCGGAAATTATAGCAATACACCGGAAAGACACACTGGGACTCCGCAAAATAACTTTCACAGTGTCCTGGAACACAATCCGGAGAGATGTCCTGGGTGAACACCGCACCGATACAGACACGTGGGCTGCAGCAAATGACATGCCTAAGAGATGCTGGCAGCCCACATCCACATGCACGCATTCACTTTCCAGAACATAAGTAGCAACTAAATATGTATGGGCAGTTTTACAAGCCCCTTGAGCCACTTTTGCATCATTTTTAACATGGGAAAAGTGAGGTAAGGGTGGCACAAGGGGCTTGTAAATAAGCCCCGTAGGGTGGGGAATCAGGTGTTGCTTCAATCATGTTACATTGACACCTGTTTGTTTTCTTTGTCCCACGCAGTATTACCCACCACCCTAGTCAGTAGATTAACTCACAAGTGTTTGGACCCGCATGCCATGAGGGTGTTTGCAAATACCTGAGTTAAGCATGGGGCACCGGTGACTACCGAGAGTGTTCTGTAAAGTCCTCAAGAGCTACTGGTGACCACAATAAATAGGAAGTCGTTCAGTATATTGTATTGTATGTCCAAGCAGAGAAAGCGTAATTATATGACGTGCATATCTGCTTTGTTTGTGAACACCTTTGTTAATCTTTGATAAAAACAGATTGAAACCAAATACATTTTTAAAAAAAGCTAAAGGGACAGGCTGCAATAGTATTGGCTTTAAGATATGTTGGAAAAGAGCAGCTGAATCGGTAATACGGATGGAAACAATGTGAAGGTTGATGTTGATGTTATGGTAGGGTCCTACAGATTAGAAGCAGGGGTGAATGTAAACTCATGGTGGTGGTTCGATTCTTTACTCTGCAATCAGTTGTTACCACTTCTCTGTCTCTCTCTCTCACGCTCCCCCCACAGGCATTATTGTCTCACTCACCCTTGGGTTTCCTGAAGTAATGGACTGAACCTCTTGTTGTCTCCACTTAGAGGTAGTGCTGCATTTGTGGCAGCCCAGCATTGAAGCACTGGTATGCCTACAGGGTTTTTTAGTTTCTCAGAGATATATGCGCACTGCTATGTAAACGTCCTATTAGTGGTGGTAGTATATATGGGTTAATGTCCGGTGCTTCCAGGTAAGGGGATATTCCCTAAAACCACTCAACATACATAGGGTAAAACCCTACACAATTCAGTAACAAAATAAGTCCTGGGCACACGTTAGCAAGGTGTCATTCCAATTATAGTATTTAGAAAGTGCAAAATATTTTCCATATTCCTCTCCTGTGTGTTACAAGTTTGTATTTATTATTCAAATGAACACACAAAAACCCTCGGCAGTATGTGTGAACACAAACAGTGTCGTATTACGGAACTTCGCCAAACAGCATATGGTCTGAGAGGCTTCAGCGGATACGCTGAGGTGGTGCGCGTCCGAGATGCAGAGCGCACTAACAGTTAGGCATAACGTATAGGCACGGAGGGTCGTCCGTGAATCTTACAGCGAGTGCGCTGTTAAGGTGTATGACATTTTGAACTTTCTAAATACTAGGATTGGAATGACACCTTGCTAACGTGTGCCCAGGACTTATTTTGCTAAGTATTGAAGCTGGACCACCATGGCCACCAGCCAGCAAACAGGAGCTGGTGGCCATGCTCAGATGTAGAAGGGGTACAATGCGTGCTCACAGACAAGCTCAACGCAGCAGCGGACGTGAGACCAGAGAGTAAATAGAGAGAAAAGAAGGACTATTCATGATTTTTAGATAGACATCAAAATATTGTCAATATTCATTGTACAGCATTATTATTTTTGCTGAAAATATTTAGACTTTATTGCAAAACTTGGCAGCGATTGACATCAATGTAAAAAAGGCCTTCAGAAACTGCATTTTACCTACTCCTCACCTGTGCAGGTAAAATCACTCAGGCTGAGCCCTAGTGTGAATGGTCCTCTGTCAGAGTGGCGGTTGGCCATGTGTGCAACCACTGGCACTGCTCACCTGCCCTTCTACAAGTCTAAATGATGATATTTGGTTTCCACTGCTGTTACTTTACGAACTTAGGGGCATATTACCAACAACTAGCGATAATTTTTGTCTCTAACTTGTTTAGAGACAAAAATTATCGCCGCACATCGGCGATTTTTATCGCAGATAAACCTTGCTATTAGCAAGGTTTATCGCAAATGCGATAAAAAACGGCCGCAATGCATGAATATCGCTGAAAAGTCAGCGATATTCATGCATTATCGAGCAAATGCTCTTAGCCATGTTATCCACCTCCCATTGGATAACATGGTGAAGAACTGCTCAGGGCAGGTGTTAGCTTTTGGAGATATTCGCGCTTAGCGCGAATATCTCCAAAAGTTGGTAATAGGAGATAGCGATGTTAGCGACTGTTTCCAGTCGCTAACATCTTGGCACGCCCACTTTGCATGTCATTAGTGATAAATATCACTGACATGCAAAGTGGGGCCCAAGATGGTCGCTATCTCCTATTAGCTGTCACTAACTGGTGTTAGCGACAGCTTGGTAATAGGGAGATAATTTTATCTCTGCTTTCTTGGCTTTTAAAGCCAAAAAAGCGGAGATAAACCCCCTTGATAATATGCCCCTTAATTTTGCTTCTCACAAAGGGGCATATTATCAAGGGGGTTTATCTCCGCTTTTTTGGCTTTAAAAGCCAAGAAAGCGGAGATAAAATTATCTCCCTATTACCAAGCTGTCGCTAACATCAGTTAGTGACAGCTAATAGGAGATAGCGACCACTGCTGCCCACTGCTCACTGACTGAGCAATTAAAAACAGAAAAATAAAATGATAATAACTAAATGTTATTATCATTTTATTTAAACTACTGGCTCAGGTGATTGGGTCGGGTGGGGCTTCCCTGAGGCTGAGGGAGTGGTAGGCACTTTGTAAGTCGGCATGACATTTTGGCTGGTCGTCTCAGGCCGGCCAAAATGTCATACGCACATTACATGTTCTCAACCCGGGATGCATTACAGCCGTGGTGGAGAACATGCCCAGGGTGCCATTCCCTGTCTGAGCGCCGAACCACAGGACTCCAACCAATCACAACGCTGCATTGCAGTGTTGTGATTGGCTCAGGGGTCTGGGCGCTTCCTGCTTTCACAGAATCCAGGAAGAGAAGAGAGGAGAGACGGCCTGATTATTTCTCCTTTCCAGTTATTATGGATCTTTCCAGCTTTTAGGTAGCTTGAAACATTAGTAAGAAGAATTCTGCCCACCAGTTCAACTGTGATTTTATTATCAGGGCTGGGAGATTGTCTTGTCCTGCTGCCCTAGTTAAGTTCAGGATTTTTATTGTGTTTTTCACGTTTAAGGGCGAGAAATCTGCTTTGAGCTCTTCTACTAGCTCGCACCACTCCTGTGGCTCCCCCACTTTCGGTTCTCTAGCCAGACTATACAAATTCAGCAGATATTCTTCCCATGCCGCCTCTTCCACCACACAATTTATTGTGGCGACCGGGATTCTGCCGCTGATTGTATCAGCTTCCAGAACTGGTGTAAGTTCTTTGTCTCAATTGCCTCCAGCAGTTTTACCCAGCAGGTTTCCTTTTTTTTTTGTTTATAATTATTTTTATTGAATAAACAAAAAAGGGGAATACAACAGCTGTGACTTACAGTGCGAAATGAAGGATAAACAATATACATACAGGACATAGTGGACGGAAACTATCAATAAAGCATACTCAGAAGCAACTTCAGGTGTACGGCCATATTACTTTCAGGATAATCAGATAATAGCCAACCACCAATTCTACCTCCCCGGGAAACAGGATAAACATCGAGCAGCAATCCAAAGTAGGAGGGAGGGGGAAGGGTGGAGCGACAAACGGTACGATACTACAGCCGCATCCCGAATAGAATAATGAATTACGCGACAATTGGATAAAGTATGCTAATAATATCCCACCAGAACCCATCCACCCAAAACACAAATGCGCGCCACAATAACACCAACTATAGCAGGATTATAAAGGATTTCAAACACAAAAACTACAAACACTAACAAGACGTACACCCCTCCCCCCCACCCTGCACACCTGCATATGGCTTGCGCCCTATCCCCAACTAGCAGTGTGCCTGTTGCCCCATCTAACTAAATACTAAATATAGTAAATGTGAAGGAGGGCACCTCAGTACGGCCCCCGGTCCCCCCTCCCCCCCGCCAGAACCAAGAATCCCCCAGAATAAAACACACTATTCTATAAAGAGGCAATATTAAAACGAAACAGGGGAAACAGGAAACACCACCCGACCTCCCGTAAATACGATGAAAACGAATCCCACTTCAGAAAGCCCATGGTGCCAAGCCCCAACAAACAGTCTCATCCTTGACCCTTCCAATCAGTCTTGCAGGCCCCTTCCGGACAAGCTGTCGCCTCCACAGGATGGTCAAAATGCAGAAAAAGTTCAGGAAAGTTCCTTCCGAGGCAAAGCAAAGTTTTAAAGTCATTGGGAACTCTGTCGGCAACAACAATGACCCTCATCGACTTGAGCTCCAGACGTCCTTGTCTCTGCAGTCTTTGTACATGTGTCGGAGAGGGGAAAAACACTTTTTCGTTCCTTTGATAGGTCCCAACAAGAGTATCCGGAAGGGAAGCACCAGTCGATCCACACACAGTAGGCAACAATGGTGGGCTTGGCAATCCATAGAGAGCATCGGGTACACGATCGTCGGCCATCACACTGCCATGAAGCTCCGACACCTCTCGTGGCACAGGGCCCACTGCCGTTAAAGTAATCTCCGTGAGTGATGGAGGCAAAACAGGATTATGAAACGGAACAGAGTCCGGTCCCTCATGCCCATGTCCGGGTATGACCGCTATAATTTTCTGGACAATGGACTCAACATGGGAATGTAGTGCCCAGATAGCTGCCAGTACAGTCCGTATCGACGGTTCAGACTCAGTCCGTCCCACAGAAGTATTATCCGAATCGACCATGTTTGCGTCCCCCAAAGGCACCGGTCTTCCCCGGGGGAACCAGCAATCAGGGACGGACTGTCGCGGAGGGAGACCGAGGGCTTACCACGATCACAATACAGGCTTCGGTACCGCAAGCGAAGGCTCCAACCCGGCGAACCCCGGGGGTCGGCAAGCCGGGTCTCCGGGCCAGGGACCTCCGCCCACAGCACAGTCGTGCCTCGTCAACCCTCCATCGATTGTAAGCCAGATCCACAACCACCATCAAAATCGGGCTAAGAAAGTTCTCCACCTCCGAGAACCGGACTTTATCGATCACCCGCGGCTAATGTTATTCAGCTGGAACCCGGCTGGGCCAGTACTCGAGTCCCCGGCTCACAAGTTGGTGTAGGCCCCAAACTAAAACACAACATAACTCCATCCACCAAGCTAGTAGAAATCCCGGGATCGCGCCAAAGTAGAGCACGGTAGTTCAGACACCCGGAGGCAGGGTGTAAGTTCAGGATTTGTAGCAGGATTATCCGGCGGGAGGTGGAGGTCGACGGAGCTGGGAGCCTAAGCGGCCATCTTAGTTGCTAGCGTAGCTCCTCCCCCCTAGCAGGTTTCCTTTTGAGTTCTTTTCGCACTACTTATTAACATATTATAATATTTTTTTGTCTTACAAGCTTATCAGCCCTTTCCTCTTCATAATTTACCCTTAATCTACGTGCTTCTCTCCTTATATCTCTCTTCTTTTTTAAGCAATCCTCAGTGAACCACTTTCCTTGTCTCTGTGTTACATTTTGGTGCCTCGTTGCATTATTTGAGTCCTTTCTGAGTTCACCCTGGAGACTTTGAACCACTTGTTCTAATTAGTCCACGTACCACTCTAAGCCTTGCCCTCTCACATTTCCCAGATCTAGGTTCTGTTGTAATCTTTCCAACCTTGCTATATATTCTTCTGATAGCCTCCTTGTAATACGCCAAGGGTACTCCAACTGTTGATCGAACACTTTGTCACTGGGCTTCCGATGGACCTCTAAGAGCTCTAACTCCAATGGATTATGGTCACTTCCTTCTCTTTGATATGTCCTAAATCCCTTCACTAAGGCAAAATTCCATGGTGAAATAAAAACATAATCTATTTGGCAGTTTTGTGTGCCTGGTTTATATGTTTCTTGCTGGACAATCTAGGGCTGACCTCCCATTTAGACAGAAAAGTCTTTTGGTCCCCAAATAAATTCCCAGTTTTGTATCACGAGTTGTGGAGACACAGTTTGGGAAGGTTGCTCGGTTTATATCATAAGCCTCCAGTATCTCTGAAAACCGATCATCTGAATTCTTTGGGTTTAATTTATGATTAAAATCTCCCATCAATAAAATTATATCCGTACCATACTTTTCACAGATTAATTCCATGTCTTCTTTAAAATAACCCATGTCAACAACATATTCCTACTGGCTTTCCCATTGCATATACACATTTAAAAGCGTCAAATTTACATACTTTTTGCTGGTAACTGCTAAAAATGTCCTGCATGCAAGCAGCCACTTACATTTTACTGTAAATTGGGTCACATTCTTTACTATTCTAGTTGAGAGCAATGTCATGATTTCTCCCACAGGACGCCCAAACCTTTGTTTCTTTGCTGGGTGGTGGAGTTGACGGAAGCCATCGAATTGGTTTTGGGAAAAGTTCAAACTGTTGAGGCGCTAAAATGCTGGACATTGGGCGTCCCACGGTGTCTCTGAATGGTCTTCTTGCAAGGGGCCACTTATCTAAATTAGAGGAGCCTTGCACATTCCCTTTTGGCCCAGGGCACCCCAAATCCTTGCACCGGCCCTGCAAGGAGGCCACTCTAATTCCATATGACACACTGATGGCCGAAGCAGTGTTACATCAGGGGCAATTTCTGTTACACCGCTCGATACAGGGGGCCTTAACCAGCCAATGGGGCACCATGATGAACGAGACTGACACATCTAACAATCCAACACTTGCACGTCACAGCCCGGGACAAGGGAGGCACCCCATGAAATGGTTCGCAGCCTCGCTTAGACACCACACATTGGCATCACTATCACCACTAAGACAGCGGTGGGAAGAAGAGAGGGGGAGACCAAGTACAGACAAGGAATGGGAAGCTGCTTTGGAGGGCCCAAAATGAGTGCCTAGGAACATGCACTTCAGGCTAATATAGTATCACTTTGTATAAAGGGCATACCTCACACCAGCCAAAATTAATACATGTTTTAGACCTGTAGATGCCGCCTGTCCGCGCTGCTATCTAGCAGACACAAACTTGCTGAATATGCTGTGGGAGTGCCCGTCTGTTAGAAATGGGGGTCTCTAGTTGGCAGGGGTAGGTACCACTGTCCAAATAGGGACCCTTGCTTCTAGTCAGGGTAAGAAGGAAACCCTCTGAGATAACCCCTGCTCACCCTCTAGGTAGCTTGGCATGAGCAGTCTAGGCTAACCAGAGGCAATGTGTAAAGTATTTGTACCAACACTCACAGTAACACAGTGAAAACACCACAAACTGACTCCACAACAGTTTAGAAAAATAAAGGTATTTAATCTAAACTACACAAGACCAAAACGACAAAAATCCAACATAAACAGTTCAAGAATATGGTTTCAGAAGAATTCCCAAGGTTGCGATCAGGTTCTTTAGGTTGTGATAAAAATCTTTAGGTTGCGATCAAAATAATCCACAGTTATGTGAAAAGTTCACAGTGCGTCACGTTTAGCTCACAGTACCTTTAGTTGCGACAAAGTTCCAAAAGCAGAAGCTGGTGCTGTGGAAAACAAGCGATGCGTTGCTCCTGAGACCCTGGGGAGGCGTTTGCGTCAGCCCCGCTGCGGCGAATCCGGTCTGTATGGGGAGGAAGGCCACTTGTCTGGATTCCGGTGCGTAGGTTCCATAGAAAGCTTGTTCTCGCAAAGGTACGATGCGACGATCTTTGGAGTTGCGACGATCTTCGGGGCGACGATGCACGGACCAGCGGTGATCTTCTCTCTTGCAGCTCCTCGATGCGATGACTTCGGCGATGACTCTCGCAGCGATGTGATGCGGTCCGCAAGCAGGTGGTGCGGCGATCTCACCCAGCGACGACAGGCTCTGCGACGACACTCGCACCGATGTTAGACTTCCTGCACCGATCGGGTGCATCCAGCAAACGAAGGAGGCGATGGCTCTGACAGTGGCAACAGGCGCTGCGATGATCTCGACCTTCGTAGCGGCGGGAATTTCCTTGCACTGTCGGGGATGTGCTCCGCAGCGAGCGATGTGATAACTTTTCTGTAGCAAAGTCTCTCAAGCTTAGTTTCCAGCTTCCCAACACAGGTACAACTTCCAGAGGCACCACTCATGGGCCAAGAACTCCAGGAAGGACAGAACTCTCTCAGTAGAGCTCAGGGGAAGCTGGGGGTGAAGTACTTTTGTTCCTGGGACTTCAGAACAGGGAGCCAGCTCTTCTCAGGCCCTTGGAGATTCCTTCAAGCAAGGGGACACAGCACAAAGCAAAGTCCTTCCCCTCTCCTTGGCAGCAAAGCAACAGCAGGGCAATCCAGCAGAGCAACAGCTGGACAATCTTCCTTCTTCAGTTTCAGCTTTCTCCTTGGCAGAGTTTCCGTCTTGATTCCAGGATGATCTAATTTTCTGTAGTCAGGGGTCCTGTACTTATACCCCTAAAAGTCTTTGTTTCCTTTGTGCAGGAGGGCTCTGAGCCCGGTCTGAACCAGTTCTGGGTGTTCCTTGAGCACTTTGTTTTCCTAGCCTCTCCCATCCTTTCAGAGAGAGGGGCAGGGTCGTCAGCCGCCCAGCAGGAGGTGGAGCCAGCATTTTGGAGGGAAAGCACAGCCCTGGAGCACTTTGTTGACATGATTCCTTCTCTCTTTTCACAGTGCAGGGCAGAGACATCAGACGCACCACAGGGGGTGGAGCCAGCACTGTGGGGGGGGGGCACAGTCCTATTTAGGCCCAGGTGCTAACTCCTCCCACCACTCAAGTTGCAAATGTAGTCATTCAGCCTAGTGCTGACTCAGCCAGCCCCCAGGGGAATCCCCAGCCCATGTCACTCCCAAACCAGACAATCAATCCATAAACAGGCCAAGGCACACAGAAAGGTCAGACAAGAGAACAGCAACTTTCTAAAAGTGCTATTCTCAAACACAGGAGTTAAAAACCACCTTTTCTAAAAGATGTGTTATTAAATTCTGAGTTCAGGGATACCAGACTTTTATGTCCTATCTTGTTCCTATAGGAAGAAATGCTGGTAGCCACTGTAGCCAGCATCCCCCATGATAGCCTATGGAGCAAGATAGCCTTGCAGCAGTAAATACGAAAATGGCTGTAATTCACTACCAGAGCATGTCACCTGAACCAGTACATGCTCTACCTTTCACATACACTGCACCCTGCCCAGGGGGGTACCTTGGGCCTTCCATAGGGGTGACCAATGTGCACAAAAAGGGAAGGGTTAGGCCTGGTCAGTGGAGACACTGACCAGGAGGACGTGGAAGTTCATAGACTGCACACAGGCACTGCGGTGGCAGGCCTGAGACACCATTTTAGGGCTACTCATGTGGGTGGCACAATCAGTGCTGCAGGCCCACTAGTAGCATTTGTCCTCACCAGCCCTGGCACACCCAGTGCACTTTACTAGGGACTTCATGGTGATACAAATATGCCAATCCTGTATATCCAATTACAATACAATTTACACAGAGAGCATATGCACTTTAGCACTGATCAGCAGTGGTAAAGTGCGCAGAGTCCTATTGCCAACAGCCACGGGTCAGGAAAAATAAGGGAGGAAGAAGCAAAAAGTTTGAGGATGACCCTGCAAGAAGGGCCAGTTCCAACACCATCTAAACGAGGATACTGGGGTACTGTGGTGGAGGCCTTGGCTCAGTGCACAGAGCGTATGCTCCTCCTTGAGTGGGAGGCCTGCATCTTGCAACTGTATAGCAGAAGAAAACGTCACAGGGTGACCTCTTGTTTCACAGACTTGGGACTGATAACGGCAAAGCGGATGATAATCAAAAGGTAGAAATCCGTTAAACCCCCTCAGATATTGGCCTGGCAGGGCTCACTGCAGGTATGGGCAAAAGCGGAAATTATAGCAATACACCGGAAAGACACACTGGGACTCCGCAAAATAACTTTCACAGTGTCCTGGAACACAATCCGGAGAGATGTCCTGGGTGAACACCGCACCGATACAGACACGTGGGCTGCAGCAAATGACATGCCTAAGAGATGCTGGCAGCCCACATCCACATGCACGCATTCACTTTCCAGAACATAAGTAGCAACTAAATATGTATGGGCAGTTTTACAAGCCCCTTGAGCCACTTTTGCATCATTTTTAACATGGGAAAAGTGAGGTAAGGGTGGCACAAGGGGCTTGTAAATAAGCCCCGTAGGGTGGGGAATCAGGTGTTGCTTCAATCATGTTACATTGACACCTGTTTGTTTTCTTTGTCCCACGCAGTATTACCCACCACCCTAGTCAGTAGATTAACTCACAAGTGTTTGGACCCGCATGCCATGAGGGTGTTTGCAAATACCTGAGTTAAGCATGGGGCACCGGTGACTACCGAGAGTGTTCTGTAAAGTCCTCAAGAGCTACTGGTGACCACAATAAATAGGAAGTCGTTCAGTATATTGTATTGTATGTCCAAGCAGAGAAAGCGTAATTATATGACGTGCATATCTGCTTTGTTTGTGAACACCTTTGTTAATCTTTGATAAAAACAGATTGAAACCAAATACATTTTTAAAAAAAGCTAAAGGGACAGGCTGCAATAGTATTGGCTTTAAGATATGTTGGAAAAGAGCAGCTGAATCGGTAATACGGATGGAAACAATGTGAAGGTTGATGTTGATGTTATGGTAGGGTCCTACAGATTAGAAGCAGGGGTGAATGTAAACTCATGGTGGTGGTTCGATTCTTTACTCTGCAATCAGTTGTTACCACTTCTCTGTCTCTCTCTCTCACGCTCCCCCCACAGGCATTATTGTCTCACTCACCCTTGGGTTTCCTGAAGTAATGGACTGAACCTCTTGTTGTCTCCACTTAGAGGTAGTGCTGCATTTGTGGCAGCCCAGCATTGAAGCACTGGTATGCCTACAGGGTTTTTTAGTTTCTCAGAGATATATGCGCACTGCTATGTAAACGTCCTATTAGTGGTGGTAGTATATATGGGTTAATGTCCGGTGCTTCCAGGTAAGGGGATATTCCCTAAAACCACTCAACATACATAGGGTAAAACCCTACACAATTCAGTAACAAAATAAGTCCTGGGCACACGTTAGCAAGGTGTCATTCCAATTATAGTATTTAGAAAGTGCAAAATATTTTCCATATTCCTCTCCTGTGTGTTACAAGTTTGTATTTATTATTCAAATGAACACACAAAAACCAGCCGATATGTGTTTTGTCGCCATGGGAGTGATCCCGCGACTTCCACAGGGCTGTAGGGTAGCGATAATGATATTCGTACGAATACTCTGCAGGTGATAATTCCAACCCGGCTGGTAGGGTATTTCAGGACAAAAAAGGACCGTTGTCCAAACTACAAATGTGGAAAGTAATTAGTCGAACTGCTGATAGTGATAACAAACAGCCGTTTGTCGTAATGAAGGCTTAAGAAGCAGATGAAAGGATATAACCGAAAGTTATATCTAGTGCTGAAAAGCTGTGGTATCCCTCGGCAGTATGTGTGAACACAAACAGTGTCGTGTTACGGAACTTCGCCAAACAGCATATGGTCTGAGAGGCTTCAGCGGATACGCTGAGGTGGTGCGCGTCCGAGATGCAGAGCGCACTAACAGTTAGGCATAACGTATAGGCACGGAGGGTCGTCCGTGAATCTTACAGCGAGTGCGCTGTTAAGGTGTATGACATTTTGAACTTTCTAAATACTAGGATTGGAATGACACCTTGCTAACGTGTGCCCAGGACTTATTTTGCTAAGTATTGAAGCTGGACCACCATGGCCACCAGCCAGCAAACAGGAGCTGGTGGCCATGCTCAGATGTAGAAGGGGTACAATGCGTGCTCACAGACAAGCTCAACGCAGCAGCGGACGTGAGACCAGAGAGTAAATAGAGAGAAAAAAAGGACTATTCATGATTTTTAGATAGACACCAAAATATTGTCAATATTCATTGTACAGCATTATTATTTTTGCTGAAAATATTTAGACTTTATTGCAAAACTTGGCAGCGATTGACATCAATGTAAAAAAGGCCTTCAGAAACTGCATTTTACCTACTCCTCACCTGTGCAGGTAAAATCACTCAGGCTGAGCCCTAGTGTGAATGGTCCTCTGTCAGAGTGGCGGTTGGCCATGTGTGCAACCACTGGCACTGCTCACCTGCCCTTCTACAAGTCTAAATGATGATATTTGGTTTCCACTGCTGTTACTTTACGAACTTAGGGGCATATTACCAACAACTAGCGATAATTTTTGTCTCTAACTTGTTTAGAGACAAAAATTATCGCCGCACATCGGCGATTTTTATCGCAGATAAACCTTGCTATTAGCAAGGTTTATCGCAAATGCGATAAAAAACGGCCGCAATGCATGAATATCGCTGAAAAGTCAGCGATATTCATGCATTATCGAGCAAATGCTCTTAGCCATGTTATCCACCTCCCATTGGATAACATGGTGAAGAACTGCTCAGGGCAGGTGTTAGCTTTTGGAGATATTCGCGCTTAGCGCGAATATCTCCAAAAGTTGGTAATAGGAGATAGCGATGTTAGCGACTGTTTCCAGTCGCTAACATCTTGGCACGCCCACTTTGCATGTCATTAGTGATAAATATCACTGACATGCAAAGTGGGGCCCAAGATGGTCGCTATCTCCTATTAGCTGTCACTAACTGGTGTTAGCGACAGCTTGGTAATAGGGAGATAATTTTATCTCTGCTTTCTTGGCTTTTAAAGCCAAAAAAGCGGAGATAAACCCCCTTGATAATATGCCCCTTTGTGAGAAGCAAAATTAAGGGGCATATTATCAAGGGGGTTTATCTCCGCTTTTTTGGCTTTAAAAGCCAAGAAAGCAGAGATAAAATTATCTCCCTATTACCAAGCTGTCGCTAACACCAGTTAGTGACAGCTAATAGGAGATAGCGACCATCTTGGGCCCCACTTTGCATGTCAGTGATATTTATCACTAATGACATGCAAAGTGGGCGTGCCAAGATGTTAGCGACTGGAAACAGTCGCTAACATCGCTATCTCCTATTACCAACTTTTGGAGATATTCGCGCTAAGCGCGAATATCTCCAAAAGCTAACACCTGCCCTGAGCAGTTCTTCACCATGTTATCCAATGGGAGGTGGATAACATGGCTAAGAGCATTTGCTCGATAATGCATGAATATCGCTGACTTTTCAGCGATATTCATGCATTGCGGCCGTTTTTTATCGCATTTGCGATAAACCTTGCTAATAGCAAGGTTTATCTGCGATAAAAATCGCCGATGTGCGGCGATAATTTTTGTCTCTAAACAAGTTAGAGACAAAAATTATCGCTAGTTGTTGGTAATATGCCCCAAAGATGGATTTAAGAGGAACAAGCTTTGGCCCTGGTGTTTGGTGGCACTGCTCACTTGCTCTGCAGTCAGCCTAGACGATAGTAACTGTGCGATTTCATTGGAATGTAAGGACGCTTCTCAGCCTATGAATTACAATTGGAGCAATGCCTAGGTGGATTGATACTCCTAATACTCCAATTAATTAGCTAACCAGTGAGACCTGTAAAGAGGATACTCCACGGGCTGATCCAAAATTTGACTGACACTTCCAACAAGCAGTCTGAAGCAGACTAACCCATTAGCAACCAATGGATGGTGGAGGAGTCTCAAAGCCCTTATCTCTCTATGTGTTGTGTTCATGACATAATCTCTAGAAACAATGGTGTAGTCCATCAAACATTAGACAAAACTTGCTTGCTGTGCCGCTCCAGATTTGATGGATTAACATGTCCCTGCGATCAAAAAGTAGACAACAAATGATTGGAAATCAAGTGAAATTACGTTGTTAAGTTTTTTTAAGGTTTAATCTGCGAACACCTAGATGGATAGAAATGAGAAATATTAGGTTTGAAAAATATACGTAATAGCACACAATACCCTGTAAATAAGATAACAACTGACATAAAAATGACAAAATCGCTCATATATGATATATCTCACTACCAATGAGGTGACCCGTGATATTACATTTGACACCATCTAGTGAGAGTGTCGCTCCATGTAGGAAATGCGGAAAAAACGATGGCGCTACAGGAAAGGGAAATGAGGGAAAGCAATTTCATGTATCTGATGCTTTGTTCCAACATGGAATATCTTGTGCGTTAATCAGTAGTTCAAAGCAAATCAATTAAAAGATGTGAATGTTTTCAGGGAGAGTCTAGAAACGTTTGATGGCACAGGACCAAAAGTAAGCTCTTCGTGCCAAATCTGTAGACAATGTTATTGCTCAGTAGCCTTGTTTCAGTGATTGGTTGATAAACGAGAGGTGGGGCTGATGTCACCTAATAAAAGCCCTGTGGCCTTGAAGATCTGAACAGTCGGGGTCTTTTCTTTCAACAGGTTCTTTGCTCGAAGGTACAAGGTAAGGCCAAGGGATTGCATTAACACCGGTATGTAAGAGTGGTACGGGTTTGTTAGATGCTGTTTTTACAATTGATTTGCTTGTTAAACTCGTTTCCCTCTCATGAATTCACCCACAATTATCTTTCTTTTTTGTTCAATGTGTTTATTTATTTACAGTGTGTTTATTTATTGCGCTTCTGGCGGTCGGTGCAGGGAAGCAGTGCTTTATTTACGTTACCACACTTTCTAAGTCACGGAGCTAGATCTAAAATTGATGCATGTCCAATTGATGTGAATTTGTTTGCACAAATTGCTTTTTGAGGTTTACGGCACGGATCTCATCCGACTGCATATCACTAACATGCAGGTTATAATCAGCGGCCGCAGAGCGGCGAGAAGGGAATTAGGGTGATGGTGTGCTCGTGTAATATAACCAATAGAGTACCACTTTACTGAAGGTAAAACATTATGTTACAATGCATTTTCCGGTGCCATTCCTCATTACTTACCTTATGCAGTGGCGGCTCCTTTGCTAAGGCCAAGAAGCGTCGCCCAACTGCTTGCTGAGCAAGCAATTAAAAACAGAAAAATCAAATGATAATAAACTTTATTATCTTTTTATTTAAACTACTGGCTCAGTTGGTTGTGACGGGCTGGCCTTATTAAAGACTGGGGGAGTGATAGGCACTTCATAAGTGCGCATGACAATTTGACTGGCCGTCTTGGGCCAGCCAAAATGTCATGCACACTTTTCATGTTCTCTACCCAGGCTGCATTACATCCTGTGTGAAGAACATGCCCAGGGTGCCATACACTGTCTGAGTGCCAGGGGCGCAACTAGGTCTTAATTTTTTTGGGGGGGAGGGGGGCTAACATGGCAAATGAAGGGGTATGGCCAATATTAATCAATAGGGGCGGGGCTAAAATGGCAGACAATCGGGATTGGTTAATGCTCAGGTCACCCTAAAACCCATTACCACTCTTAATCCTGAAATTACCCCCTGAACCCTAAAATTACCCCCGGACCCCAAAACCCATACCTGCCCTGAACCCTAAAATTTCCCGCCCTTGCACCCCAAAATCCATACCTGCCCTAAACCCTAAAATTATCCCCCTGGCACCCCAAAACCCATACCCACCCTGAACCCAAAAATTACCGCCCTGGCACCCCAAAACCCATACCTGCCCTGAACCCTAAAATTATCCCCCTGGCACCCCAAAACCCATACCCACCCTGAACCCTAAAATTACCCCTGGCACCCCAAAAGCCATACCCACACTGAACCCTAATATTACCCCTGGCACCCCAAACCCCATACCTACCCTGAACCCTAATATTACCCCTGGCACCCCAAACCACATACCTACCCTGAACCCTAAAATTACCCCCTGGCACCCCAAAACCCACACCCTCCCGGAAACCTAAAATGTCCCCATCGCACCCTAAAACCCATACCCACCCTGAACCCTAAAATTATCCCCCTGGTACCGCAACACCCATACCCTCCCTGAACCCTAAAATTTTCCCCCTTGCACCCAAAAACCCATACCCTCCCTCAACCCTAAAATTATCCCCCTGCTACCCCAAAACCCATACCCACCATGAATTCTAAAATTACCCCCCTGGCACCCCAAAACCCATACCCACACAGAACCCTAAAGTTACCCCCTGGTACCCCAATCCCTAACCCAGCCTGAACCCTAAAATGACTTCCTGGCACCCTAAAACCCAAACCCACCCTAAACCCTAAAGTTATCCCCTGGCACCCCAAAAGCTGAACACTACAAGCTTGCACTACATTTGCATATTCGGAGGGAACTGTCCTCCTTGACAATTCCATGTATGTAAGTCAAGAACACCGTTCACTTAGCATAACCTAGATATGCAGCCAGTAGGTGATGCTGATGCTGTAGAATGCAATAAGTTACTGGAACTTACTTAAAAACTGCTACCTGCTCTTCTGATACTATTCTGTGGAGTCGGGCTGATCAGCAGCACTGTCGTCCTGGCATCAAGTCCCTCCAGAAGTTCTCACTGTGTAGATAGATGTGGGTCAAATGTCTCCTGGTTTCTCCTTGCCTGGTCCTCCTCTGCTTCTTCGTGGGTGCCCTTGGATGCAAAAAGAGACAGATCCATGGCCCTGTTCACCATTTATCTGGTGAGCAGTGCTGTGGATGTGAATTCCATACAAGTGCACAGACAGCAGGGGGAAGGGTTGGCCAGTGCAGGTGACACTTTTCCTTTGTAAAGTAATTCCTGCTGGCGTCATGGCCCAGGGTGTGCTGTCTGTGCACTTGTCTGGAATACACATCCATACACGTGCACAGACAGCACACCCTGGGGCATGACGCCGGCAGAAATTCCATCATAAAAGAAAAGCGTCACCTGCATGGGCCATCCCTTGTCTCCAGCTGTGCACATCTTCCCACTCCCACCCCATGCTCACAACACATCAAGTGCTTAGGTGAAATCCCTGCCTTCAGGCAAGCATATCAACTCGGTGACACCAGGCTAAAAGTAAAACAAGAGGTGGGGGCAGGGAGGTTCACTGAAACCGCTCAGAGGCGGGCTGGCTCGGGCTGCTAGGCCTCACAGAAGGGGTCATAAAAATCACTTTCTCGGATGCTTAGTATTCATCCGATGTGCAGCCTTCTTTTATTATTTCAGTGTGTGTGATCTTGGCCCGGGCTGTGGAAGATGATGGGGGGCTGAAGCCCGGTGAGCCCAATAGGTGTTGCACGCCTGCTGAGCGCTGAACCATAGCAATCTGACCAATCACAGCGCTGCATTGCAGCATTGTGATTGGCTCAGGGGTGCCTCGGTGCTTCCACAGAAGCCAGGAAGAGAATGGAGGAGAGGCGGCGGCGGACCTGCCACATCTAGGCAAGTGTTTTTTTTTATTTCCCTCCCCTCCCCACGCCCGCCAACCCCTTTCAGTAGCAGCTGCTGCTGCCCACTGCTCACTGACTGAGCAATTAAAAACAGAAAAATAAAATGATAATAACTAAATGTTATTATCATTTTATTTAAACTACTGGCTCAGGTGATTGGGTCGGGTGGGGCTTCCCTGAGGCTGAGGGAGTGGTAGGCACTTTGTAAGTCGGCATGACATTTTGGCTGGTCGTCTCAGGCCGGCCAAAATGTCATACGCACATTACATGTTCTCAACCCGGGATGCATTACAGCCGTGGTGGAGAACATGCCCAGGGTGCCATTCCCTGTCTGAGCGCCGAACCACAGGACTCCAACCAATCACAACGCTGCATTGCAGTGTTGTGATTGGCTCAGGGGTCTGGGCGCTTCCTGCTTTCACAGAATCCAGGAAGAGAAGAGAGGAGAGACGGCGGCCTGACAGCGAACCGGCCGCTCCTAGGTAAGTGCTTTTTTAAAATGTATTTTTAATTTCCTCCCATCACGCCTGTTCACTATTGACCTTATGACCCTTTAAACCTCCATGTTTAACCAGTGTGTAGATAAAAGAATAACTTTAAACACAAATAAAGGCAAATTACTTTACCAAAAGTGCCTTGTTATTACAGACCCAAGGTTTGTGTATCAGTGATGACTCTAGGGCTCGTGGGGTAGCTAGGACCAATATTTGGGCTAGGTGAACAGATGGATCTTGCAGTGTGGTGTAGTGATACATAACTGTGAGAAGAAGTGACAGAGCCTGGTACTGTGCTGCTGACCAGGAAGGAAAGGAACATGAGGAAGAAGTGCCACAGAAGCTAAAGAGAGTCGAAGAGAAGGATACTTGACTTACACTAAGGCTCTCCTAGCTGTAGAGCCCTAGTAAGCTCAAGGAAGTCGACAATAACATTCTGTCGGACCTCCAAGCTGGGTTCCGTTCTGGTACCGGGACCATCGAGCAGGCCTACAGATTAACTCTTCTCCACTGGAAGGTGGTGGTGTTGGGAGGGGGCAGTCTATACCTGGCTTTTATAGACTTAAAAACTGCCTTCGACCTGGTTCCTAGGGAGAAATTATGGAAGGTCCTGTTAGACTTAGGGTTGCCGTCTTACATTATCTCCCTACTGTTAAAACTTCACGATGGCAACTTTGCACAGGTGCGCTGGGGCACGAAGGGCGAGAAAACAGAAAGAATTCCTGTGGGAAGGGGGGTCCGTCAAGGATGCGTCTTAGCGCCCACTCTGTTTTCGCTTTATGTAAAGGGAGTGGTCGATCATTTGCTTGGCACTCCCTCGGATGCTCCCTCCTTGGCGGGCAAACGGATCCCTACACTGCTTTTTGCGAATGACACTCTCCTCATTTCAAAGTCCCCCATGGGCCTGCAGAGTCTTTTAAATAGCTTTCAGGAGTTTTGCCTATCGAGAGGCCTAGTAATTAACACAGTCAAAACCAAGTTTCTGGTCATGAATCCCCCCAGGAAACTTGGCAGAACTCCGACCTTGAACTCAGAGCCATTAGAGAGAGTTTCTGAATTTGACTATTTGGGTATCCGTCTCAACGACTCCCTTTCCTGGAATCCACATATCTATAAAATGCTACTGGGCCACAAAAGGGTAGGAGGAGCGTTACTCAAAAAAAACGCTCCTCATCCTGCAAACCCATTGCCCCAGTAGTGGACATATACAAAGCGAGAGGGGTCAGTGCTGCTTTATATGGGGCAGAGCTGTGGGGCATCTGCAACCTGGACCCAATAGTCAAATCAGAGAACAAGTTTCTAAAAGACCTGATGGCTTTGCCACGAAGCACTCCAACTGTGCCAGTGCTTTTGGACTTAGGCTGTAGACCTATCGGGGACCAAGCGCAACTTCGCCCATTGCTTCTTTGGGCAAGGTTGTGGCGTGTGCCCGAATTGGCCTCTTACGCGGAGGCTCTGTCTGAGGTTATGGACATGGCAGGGTGGTCTAGGATCAAATGGTTGAGAGTCGTTAAAAGACTACTAATGGGGATAGGGTTACCTGACGCTTGGTCTACAAAATCTGCCCCACCTAAGGCTACTATTAAAAAAGTTGTACTGGAATTGGGTCTCCGCGAAATTACATCTAGACTCACGCCATTGCAATACAACAGTAGCTTTTGTGAGAACTAAGGAGGTGGTGGCATACGAACCCTACCTAGACATTATTACCATCCCGCTTGACCGCACTCTGTATTTTAAGTTTCGTGTGGGTACTTTACCAGTAGGGGAGGTAGTCGCCCGCTGGAAGGGCCCTAATCAACTTTCTCCCTTTTGTGCATCCTGTCCAACTTGTGTAGAGTCAGTTGTTCACATTTTCTTTGAATGCCCGGACTATCGTGCGCCACGGATTTGTTGGCTCAAACCACTCTGTAGACTGCTGGGCATTCGTCAGTGTATAGTGGTAATGCGCATTTTAAAGACTGACACATCCCCTGTGATTGTATGTGCTGTGTCAAAATTCCTGAAATGGGCTTGGTTGATTCGCAATAGAAGGCTTTCCGTGTCAATTTAATCCTTGTTTTAATATGTCTAGTCAATTTTTGTACTTGTTTTTATCAATTGTGTATAAAATTGTATATGACATTTTTATATATTGTATTTTTGTACTGCTTTTATGGTATTTGCATACCGAAATAAAGCCTATCAATCAATCAATCAATCAAAGCTCAAGGAAGTCAGTGAGAGGACAGTGGCCTTGACAGGATCTGTAAACAGATCTAAGGTTGAGTGATGCAGAGCTAAGGGTTCACTACAATAGAAAAAACATAGCACTGAGAGGGTGAAAAATTATGATTGGTTAAGTATGCATGTTCATTGAAAAAGAGGGGAACTAAAATACTAAGGGATAACTAAAAACTTAACTCCACAGTAGCGTAAAGTTTTTGATGTTACAACAGCTTTTTTTAATCGCCTTGTTTACATTTTTCCGCTAACTGCAGTTAGCAGCAATTTTCAAGCGTAAACGCTAATTCTCAAGTACGCCACTACTCTTAGCAGGAATTAATGATACTGGATGTAAGGTGGGCTTTCCCTTGCAAAAACAGCTGCTAACCTCACTTCGCGATATTTACAATGAAATTTCCGTCCGGCGATAACCCCTCAAAACTCCAATTAGAGGCAGTTTTTTAAGACCAGCTCTTAAAATTGGTGCAAACACTTGGGGCCTCATTTCAGAAGTTTTGGAATCAAGGAATGTTGCTGCACTGCACTGCAACAAAACAAAAAGGCAGGAATGCGCACTATCAATAGGCTAGGGCGCGTTCCTGGGCCTCACTCATGAAAAGTGTTGCATCGCTGCAACAAACCAGCATTGTGGCACTTTTTACTACACCCTTGTTACAACACCATCAATGCTCTGTATTCACTATATGATGCTCCATGGTACAATTAATGACAGATACGTCTGGAATCCTGACATATCTGTCAGCACTAAAGTCACGTATTGCTGTAGTTGAGCCACAAGCATGATGCAACTCCAGCAATGCATGGGGCCAGCATATCCCTATGGCACTGCGTCACCCTCACGCCTGCCATGAGACGGGCGTAAGGTTCTGATGCAGTGGAGTCCTAGAATTGTGGCAGTGAAATCTGATGGATTTCACTGCGTCACTCGTGCGGCTTTGCTGTATGGGAACACCTACCCTGCATACATCATACCTGATGCAGTTGTAATGTGTCACAGGGCTTCACAAGGACATGAATATGCCTAGATGCGTCACTCTGTAAATAATGAGCATTGTGGTGCAAAATTACGCTGCAAGTACATCAAGAAAATGACGCACCAGCTGCTTTAAACTGTTGAAAGGGGCTCAAGGGGCACATGAAGGAGCTCCCCTGTATTTTCTCCCTACATTAAAGCACAATGGCTGCCATGCAGGCAGCCTTGCACCATGGTGTTGCGAAGTTGATTGAGGTTGTGCAGGAAGGGCCACCTACCCGCACAAAATGTATCAATTTAGGGTATTTCCTTTTCCTCTGTGTCGTGTGCGCTGACGGCGGATTTAAAGGTTGGGTGAATTTCAGGGGTATTGTTGTGGCTCCATCTCTTCTTGAGACATCTGCATGTGCATCTGGACTAGTAGAGGGCAGGAGTGAACCAGTTGGCCTTCTTGGAGGGCTGTTTGCCTGGTCTTTTCTTGTTGGGAGCTAGGGTGTTGGCGCAGTTGGAGATCCACCGGTGGAGGTTGCGTGCTGCGGTGTTGGCATCTGTAAACATTGGCAGAATGGTGGTGCTGACGGAGTTGACGAGAAGTTCTTCGGTGGCCTTCATCCAGCTGCGACAGGGGGCGATGATGGCAGTGGTGTACGGTGGGCATGGTGAAGGCGTGATGTAAACAATGATGGTCAGTCCAGGAGAGTTCTTTGGTGTGGCTGTAGTTGAAGTTCCCTCTTGCGGAGAAGACGAGCTCAAGCGTGTCTCCGGCTAAGTGGGTTGGTGGGCAGTGACTAGCTGCTTCAGTCCAATGATGGCGATGTTCCCCAGGAGGGGGATGCTGTTCTGGTCACTGGGATTGCCCAGGTGGAATTTGAGGTCTCCGAGTAGGATGAAGTCAGTGGATGGGAGAGCCTGGGGTGCGATCAGGTCTACAATGACATCGATGAATGGAGGTTCATGGCCCGGGGGGCCTGTAGATAAGCGTGCCATGGAGGATGGTGTTGGGGTTGGTCTGGATCTGGAAGTGGAGGTGGTCCAAGTTCGCCATTGGGTCATTAGAGTGTGTGGTCAGTTGGAGTCTGCTTTTGAAGATAATGGCAATGTCTCCTCTTGGATGATCAGGGTGGTCTTTGTGGGTGATTTTGTAGCTATCGGGAATGGTGATGGCATTGTCTTGTCCGGAGCAGAGGTTGGTCCGGGTGTCCGTGAAGAGGGCGATGTCTGAAGAGGTGTCGCCGTGGCGGTCCCAAATTTCTGTGGCATATTTGTGGAGGTACTGCACATTGAGGGGGATGCAGTTGAGCTGGCTGGGTGTGCTGTTGGTAGGCTGGGTGGCAAGATGCGCTGGTGTGTTGATGTGGCATGAGGCGCATTTGCAGAATTGGCAGGCGCAGGGTGCAAGGGTATTCTTCCTTTTTTGCTAGATGGCAGGCAGCGTGGCATCCAGGATTGAGGGCGAGGGGGGTGCTGGCGTCATATCATTGGAGTGTCGAAGAGGTAGGTCCCTGGTGCTGGGCACTGTTCAGGGGTGGACAGTTGCAAACAGGCTTTCCTTTGGCACACCAGTGGCACACTCGCTGCACATGGCTGCACAGCGTCCACCATTATGTAGCAAAGCAGGGGGTTGGACAGCTGGGAGGCAGGAAACTGGAAAGGATACTGGAGGGGGCAGGGACACCGTTGATTGCAGTGGCAATTAGGGCGAGGATAGGGAAAAAGGAACTGCAAAAAGCACAGGAAACTTAAAGCCAAACAAAGCAAAGATTGAAAAAACGGCAAAGGTACTAAAGCAACAGAGCAGAGCAAAAAGATGAACAGGAACAGCAAAAAAGAGGGACAGGAGGGCAGTCAAGCACTATTGGGCCACCAGGGATGAAGTGCAGGTAGGTGCCTACAGGTGGAGGAGGAACTCGAACACCTGACCTCCGGATCAGAGGAACCAGCAGCAGATGTGGACAGCAGCAACAAGATGGCACAGTGCTGTGGATAGAGGAAGTCCCTAAGAGTTAGTCCCCCGTACACCCCAAAGGAAACTAACAAGGGGCAATGAAAGGCAGCATCACACTGTTGACCCTTCCGATCTAACAGTGGCAACTAGATTCCGTGTTCCCCAGGTCCAGAGTGGGTAACAGTGTATCAAGCTGCATACCCAAGGGCCTGGGCTAGAACTTGGCCCCCTGCACGTGGCACCCACTGCCACCAATGGCCGATTGCAGTGACTTGAGCCAGTTAGTGGAGTCCCCCACCAGTCTTGGGCAGTGCCTTCAGTGATGTAGGTCGGCCGCAGCGCAGGGATTGCTCAAAGCAAGGTGTGTTTCACGCACAGGTGCTAGGCCTGGGCCTGACTCGCCCTCGGTCCTCCTCCGCTGCGTGTCCTACCTTCTCCTCACCTGGTCATTGACACCCGGGCTCAATGCGCTGCACTCTCTCCAAATCTGTGACTCAGCAAGCAGGAGCCTTTTTTACAAGCTTTGGTATAGCTGTCACCATCAAGTCTGCTGGGCAACCTTCTGATGCAGGTGATGCATTAGAAGGGCCCCCTTAGGCGTGAAGTTGCAGTGTTCCCATCACACAAGTTTGGTGCAGGTCAGGGGCCTCACCCTCCACAGCATCCCTCCAGCGCAGCATCCTCAGGCCTGTGATGCAGAGCGTCGCGGCCCGTCATTGGTAATCTCCTCCATGCACCCTGGTATATTGGTGATGCCTGGTATGCAATGCAGGCCTCCCTACATTGGTGGGCCGGAGCGCTTCTACAGTTCACAGCTCTAAGGGACCCAGGCAGTCTTCTCACACAGGTTAGCAGCGTGTCTCCATGTGACCTGCCAGACTTCACTTCCAGGTAAGGGTGATCGCCGATGCCTCAATGTCTACCGCCATGGCCGAGCAACTTCACAGCACCTCTGCCTCCCACTCTGGGTCACAGACGCAGGCCCAGTGAGGCCTCTGGGACTTGGGGACTGTCCCTGCTTTCAAGGTTTTGGCTGCTATGGTATTGCAAAGAGGGAGCTATGAAAAGTGATGCATCACTGGTGTTTCCCAGCAATCTATCTCGTTTCATGAATGTAGCCCTGAATCTTCTTTTCCTCTTCCCCTTGGACTCTGGCTGGTCATTCTGGCTGTTAGGGGATTGGGGGTGGGTGTTCATCTGTGCTGCACTTGGCTCTAGCTGCTTCATTCTGCATTCCATTGGTTTTATTTCCTATTTGTCAATGTTGTGGACTTATTGGCTATGTTTGCCTCTAGAGGCAAAAAAAAGTTAAGTTTGGCTAACTAAAATTAGTTTTTTTTGCCGCTACACCTCCTTTCATCACTTTTCTCTCGCTAACGTCAAAACGTTTATCGCCTTGACGCTAGTGTGAGCTGCATTTTTCACAGATCCCCATGTCACTCACGGACGCTAACGTTCCTTTGCACCGGGAGCCAATGTTGGAATGCGCCCGCCTTAGATTAATTCCTTTGGAGTGAGTAGCAGTTCATCACCATGGGAACATGGTAGTAACACAGTGACCCATATATTCTCTAGGCCCCTTTTCCAACACAGTTTAGATCAGCAGCTCTTAACTAGGAGAACCTCCATGCGCCATAAGGACACATGCACTTTCAATGTCTCTGTTTTTCAAACAGATTCATAGTCGAGATGACAGTGATCGGTTGACATGCCACTCAAGAATGTTACGTTCACGCAAGGCTGTTCAAATTCGAGTAAGTCTCATTCTAGACCGTCAAGGGTTTCTTTATCATGTTTTAGCCCCGGTCGGTCTACTGACATCCACCCCTCTCAACAGATAGGAGCTTGGCAGAACCCACACCCTCTACTTTGTCCGGCATAAAGTAACTAGCTGACTACAAGAATAGGTAATTGATTTTACAGATCAAAATCACATCCTTTATCACCTCTAACATGTCACCACCCTAACACATGATACTCTATCATCTCTAGGTGCTCTACCACAGTCCTGAAGAAGACCACAACCTAAGGCTCAACTCACCTAGTTCTAATTACAAGGGGTCGAAAAGTCGACAAATACCCATAAGATTACAATCTGGGACAATTGTACAAAAAATAACAGTGTCCGTGTTGAGCTATGTATACTGTGTGGAACAATTGACCTACTTTTTAGGCCGGATCATTATCACAATGTTTATGTGATGAATATATGTCACACCACTTTGTCCGTGTCCGCTACCCTCACAAATCCTCAATGGTAGCTCACACTCCTTTCCCCTTTTTTCCCCTATTCCGAGCACCACAATGTGTAAATACTTGTACATATACTAAGCACTATTTTGAAGAGCTTGATGCAACTGGTTGCTATTTACAACAATAGCTCAATAAATTGGAGATTTATTCTGCAAAAGAAATGTGGTATTTTGGATGTGAATAACTATGTGTATCTATTATTTTTTCATACTATTTGACCATTCCTTACTGTACTGAACTACTAACCCGGGTCTGGTAGGCTTTCGGATCTCCCATTGATACGCAACAATATTCATTTTACAGCATTTTTATTTTTGCTGACAATATAATTTAGACTTTATTGCAAAACTTGGCAGCAATTGAAATCAATGTAAAGGCTGCTTTGGTAAAAAAAACAAAAAAACAGAGACTTCAGAAACTGCATTTTATCTACTCCTCACCTGTGCAAGTAAAATCTCTCAGGCTGAGCCCTAGTGTGAATGGTGCTCTGTCAGAGTGGCGGTTGCCCATATGTGCAACCACTTGCACTGCTCACCTGCTCTTCTACAAGTTTAAATGATGATAATAATGGTTTCCTCTGCTGTAACTTTATACATTTCATTTTGCTTGTCACAAAGATGGATTTGAGAGGAGCAAGCGTTGGCCCCGGTATGTGGCAGCACTGCTCACTTGCTCTGCAGTCAGCCTTGACGATAGTAACTGTGGGATTTCATTGGAATGTAGGCACACTTCCCAGCCCATGAACTACAATTGGAGCAGTCCATGTGTTGTGTTCATGACATAATCTCTAGAAAACAATGTTGTGGTACACCAAATATTAGAGAAAGATGCTTGCTGTGCCTCTACAGGTTTGATGGATTAACACGTCATTGCGATCAAAAGGTAGACAACAAACGATTGGAAATCAAGTGAAATTAGGTTACGTTTTTTTAAGGTTTAATCTGCGAACACCTAGATGGGTGGAAATGAGAAATACGAAGTTTGAAAAATAGACATAATAGCACACAATACCCTGTAAATAGGATGAAAACGGACATAAAAATGACACAATCACTGATGTGATATATATCACTACCAGTGACTTGATCCATGACATCACTTTTTTTTTGTTTAAGGGATTTTTATTGAAGTTTTACATGAGATAAAAAAAATACAAATCAATACAAATGCAAGATGTAAGCGAAAAACATAAAATATACAGAGAATAATGTACGAAATATAACTAAATAAATAATATAATGATAAGGTATAAATCAAAAGAGAAAAGAAAGGGAGAAAGAGAAAAAGAGAAAAAGAGATAGAGAAGAGGGGAAAGGAGAAAAGAGAGGAAAAAGGAAGAGAGTGGAAAGGGAAGGGAAACTGAAAAACCCATGCAAAAAAGTCTAAGAAGAGGAAGAGAGAAAAAGAAAAAAAAAAGAAGGGAAGCTAGAAAGCAGGAGTAGAAGTAGAAAGATATGTAGTAAAAGGTAACCATAAAAGGTCAGATTTGATTTTTTGAGAAAGGGAGATAGAAGAAACAGTAGACATCCTATGTTCATCGCAAACAAAATTCCACCAAGTTACTAAAGATATTTTAGAATTATCTTTCCAGGAAGATAAAATGACTTTAAAAGCAAGTGCAATGAAAAGGTCAAATAACAGGGAAATAAGGGATGTGGCAACAATATCGGGAGATGAAGAACCTTAAAAAACATTTTGAAATGACAATGGAAGAGCACATTGAAAAACTTTCATGCAAATATTCCAAACCAATTTCCAAAACGAGAGAACATTAGAACAATCATATAGTTGATGAATAGCAGTAGAACAGGACCAACACATTGGAGATGAGGATGGGGAAAATCTAGAAATACAAGCAGGAGTAATAACGGCTCTGTTATAAATAAAATACAGGGATTGTGTAATACGAGCAGCAGCAGAAACTTTGAACAGTTTAGACCACAAATTATCCCAAGTCGTAATAGAAAGAGAAACAGATAAATCAGTTTCCAAGGCGGTTTCAATGTGAGATTTGGGTCTTTCATAAACATAAGACAACAGTAACTTATATAGAAGGGCAGCTTTAGGTTTATGTGTAGGGAAAAATGAAAATAGAGGAGAGGAAGGGGTAAGAGAGGGTGTATCATCAGGTATGACAAAAGTGGTTAGGTGAGATTGCAGAGCAGTGGAAATAATGGTATATTGAACGAGGCTGGAGTCTGGTAATTGATATTGAGCTTGTATGGTATGAAAAGGGTGAACAGAACCAAGATGTACCAGCTGATGTACATAGAAGATACTCTTTTCTTTCCAGTATTTGAAATAGAAAGAATTACCCTTGTACTTAAGAAATGTATTAAACCATAAGGAGGAATATAGGAAACATTGCAGTAGTGTAAAACCAGTAGAAAAGGTATTGTATAACAGGTTTCAGGAGTATTTTAAGGTAGGGTTAGCAGATAAAAAAGTACTATTGGACATGGAAATGACATCCTGAAAGGAAAAACCCTTAAGGAGGCAGTGTTCATAAATAATCCAAGTAGGAGGAGGGGTATCACCAAAGTCATAGGCTAATTCAAAGGATTGTTTGAGTAAAAAAGCAGAGTGGTATAATTTGAAGTTTGGAAAGGGTACCCCATCTTCTCCCTTAGGGCTTATAAGCTTGGAAAGGGCAATACGTGGATGTTTCTTGTTCCACAAGAATTTTGTACATATAGAATTGAGTTGGGAAAAATAGGGAAGGGGAATTTTAACAGGAAGCATGGAAAGTGTGTATAGAACATGCGGAGCAATCATCATTTTTATGGTGTCTAATCTACCCCACCAAGATAAGAATAAGGGTGACCAATTAAGTAAGAGTGACTGAAGTTTGGAAATTAAAGCATTAAGCGTGAGCTTAGTTGTGGTATGTAAAGAGGAGGAAAACCAGATTCCAAGATATTTAATTTTAGAAGGACACCAAGCAAATTCAGTTTTATGAAACATGAACTGGTAACAGATGGAATTTAGTGGCAGGACTTCTGTTTTGGAAAGATTTAATTTATAACCAGAAATGCTGGAATATAATCGTACTTCGTTTAAAAAAGGAGGAAGGGAGTCAGTGGGGTTGGACATATAAATTAATATATCATCAGCATATGCAGAGATTTTTGTTTCAATGGAATTATGCAGAAAACCCTTAATCTGTGTGTTAACCCGGATACATTCTAAAAAAGTTTCAAGGCAAAGGATAAAAAGTAAGGGGGAGAGAGGACAGCCCTGTCGGGTACCTCTAGACAAAGGGAAATATTTGGAAAAATGATTATTAACAAAAATACCAGCTCTGGGACATGAGTATAATAATTTAACAAAAGAAATAAAAGAGGGCCTAAAACCAAACCATTGGAGAGTTGCAAACATAAATTGCCAATTGATACCGTCAAAGGCCTTCTCGGCATCTAAAGAAAGGGCGGCAAGGAGGATTGAGGCGTCGGTGAACTCCTGTAAGGAGATCTTCGCGATAGTGAAGGAGTTCACGTCCCCGACCTCTTACTCACCCCCGCCTGTGTCACCTGAGGCGTGGGCGTGTGATCTGGCCACTTTCTTCACCAACAAGATTAAGGCAATTCAGGCCTCCTTCTCGGAGAGCTCAATGGAGGATGGCTGCGGCCATGGGGCAGGACCCGGAACATTGCCCATGTCCACGGCAGTACTGGCTGACTTTCCACCTGTCTCCAGTGACATGTCTCGGGCGCTGCTGGCCAGCCTTAAATCTGGCTCACCACTGGACCCCTGCCCCGCCAAGTTTTTGGCGGGGTTGGCGGCAGTGTTGGATCCTTTGGTCAACCCGATCCTCAATGCCTCCTTGCGGGAGGGGATTGTTCCACGCTCCTGGAAAAGGGCGATGGTAATCCCCCTCCTGAAAAAGCCTGGTCTTGATGCCGAGGTGTTGGCCAATTACAGGCCAATTTCACTTCTCCCGGCTCTGGCTAAGATCACGGAGAAACATGTCCATGGCGTCTTGTCGAGCTTTCTTGAATCCAACAATTTGCTCCATCCATCCCAATCCGGTTTCCGTCCGAATTTCAGTACGGAAACAGCGTTGGTGGAGGTCTCGGAGATCATCAGGGAGACCTTGGATGTGGGTGGCAGGGCCATGTTAGTCATGTTGGACCTGTCGGCGGCCTTCGACACCGTCCCCCATGAGGCGCTTCTCGCCAGGCTTTATGACATCGGCCTAAGGGGGACGGTGCTCAGATGGTTTACATCTTTTCTGGAAGGCCGCCGCCAGACGGTCTGGGTGTCCCAGAGCTCCGCCGAGATGCCGCCTTTGGGAGTTGGGGTTCCACAGGGATCTGTGTTGAGCCCGACATTATTCAACATCTTTATGTCTCCCCTGGCGGCCGCGGTGGAGGCTTACGGAGCCCAGATCCTGTCCTACGCCGACGACACGCAACTCCTCTTCACATGTGGCAAAGATCAGCCATTTGAGGGGGAGAGAATTCGGGACTGTCTGGATATGGTCTTCGGCTGGTTCCAGCGTAATAGCCTGAAGGCCAACTCCAGCAAGTCGGAGGTTTTATTCTTCGGCTGTGCCATCGATCCCGAATGGCGGCAGTGGTGGCCGGCCGCTATGTGCCCTCCGGTGCAGTCGTCCCAGGTTGCCAAGAACCTCGGTGTTAGGCTTGACAACAAGCTCTCTTTAAGAGCGCATGTTCTCGGCCTGGCTGGCACCTGCTTCGATATTCTGAAAATGCTCCGCAAGTTTCTCCCTTTACTATCTGCGGAGCACAGACGGATTACGGTGCAGGCGCTAATCGGGTCGAGGCTTGATTATGCCAATACTCTCTTTTTAGGTTTACCGGACTATCTGGTCCAGCGCCTGCAGGTGGCACAGAACTCTGCAGCCTGTGCGATTTTTGGTCTGCATAGACGAACACGGGCTTCTGGGCTGCTGCAGTCGTTGCATTGGCTGCCGATCCATAAACGGATTATGTTTAAAGCCCTGACGCTGGTGCACAACGCCCTGTTTGGCTCAGGTGCGGGATATCTACAGAAGAGACTGGTGTTTTATCGCCCCGCCCGCTCTCTTCGCTCTGAATCCCTCTTTACTGTGGTGGTCCCACGGGTGAGGAAGGCTCGTATGGGGGGGCGCTCTTTTAGCCTCAAGGCCTCCCAGTTGTGGAACTCGCTCCCACTGGTACTTCGCAGCACTCCCAATTTGCTTCAATTTAGAAGGAATCTGAAAACTTGGCTTTTTAATCTTTCTGTTTAGGTGGATTTTCTTTTTCCTGCTTTTGGGATCTGTTCTCTGTGTTATGTTTTTACACTGTAGCTGTTGTGGAAAGCGCCGGGACACTCTTTTAGAGTAGCCGTGCGCTATATAAACGCATTTTAACATAACATAACATAACAAGGGGAGATTTATATTTTTTGGCATAAGAGATAATATTAGCAAACATTCTTGCATTATCTGATGCCAATCTGCCTTTGACAAATCCTACTTGATTGGTTTTAATTAAGAGAGGAATTATATTTTCAAGACGAGTTGCAAGAATGTTTGCGAAAATTTTACAATCATAATTTATTAAAGAAATGGGACGATAATTTTTACAGTAGGAGTGATTTTTGTCAGGTTTAGGAATTATAATAATCAATGCATCTATAAAGGATCCAGAAGCCTTTGCGTCTGAAATGAAAGAATTAAAGAGCGCCTGGAGCTTAGGGACAAAAATAGGAGTGAAAGTGGTATAAAACTCAGCGGTAAGGCCATCAGGTCCTGGGGCCTTGGACTTTTTTAGTGATTTTATAGCATTAATTATCTCTTGAGAGGAGATATCTTCTTCTAATGCAGTAAATTCATCTGGCAGGGAAGGTGGAGAGGGAAGACCAGAAAAAAATAACTAAATTCTGAGTGGAGGGGAAGGTGTCATCAGTGTAGAGAGATTGGTAATAATTATGAAAAACATCAGCAATATCTTCATCTGATGAAACCAATTTATTAGAAGATTCGTTCATGATAGGTCCAAATGTTTTACGTTCTGATTTGATCTTTAGATAATTAGCTAACATTCAACCAGCTTTGTTTTGACCTCCATGGTATTTGGATTTAATTTTAAGTAGAATATTACAGGCCTCAATCGTTGCCAGTTCATTGAGATCCGATTTAGCTTTGATCAACTGATGAAGGGCAGAGGACGATTTAGAGGTGAAATAAATATGTTCCAAATCTTTAAGGAGGCGTAGCTGATCTTCATATTTTTTCCTTGTCACTTTCTTTTTGCTAGAGACATAAGAGATGGTAAATGCACGAAAAGAAGCCTTGAAGGTATCCCAATTATTAGGAATAATAGTATCTATAGGATTGTTAAAAGTAAAAAATTCATTAATAAACGTAGTAGCCTTTTTAACAAAAACAGGGTCAGATAGTAGAAAATTGTTAAACTTCCACCGACTAAATTGAGAAGAAGTAAGGGAAAGATCAAATGCAGCATGAACTGGGGCATGGTCAGAAATAAAAATGGAACCAATAGCAGAAGCTTGAATAGACGGCAACAAGGATTTACTAACCAGAATGTAATCAATTCTAGACCTAGTATGATGTGCATTGGAGTAAAAGGTGTATTCAAGCAAATCAGGGTTACAAGTCTTCCAAACATCATACATAGGTCGAGAGGTGATGGCCGATTGAAAGGCTTTGTGCGTTTTGTCAGGGTTGAATTTACATTTCGATAACCTGTCAGAAAAGGGGTCTAACCATTGATTAAAATCACCAGCAACAATAACATTGGGGCAATCAAGTGAGGAAAGTAAAATTTTAATATCATTCCAGAATTGAGAGTCAGGTTTAAGCGGGTCATTCAAGAAGGTTAAAGTTTTGTTGTGTACCACAATCTTTGCCATCACCCATCGGCCGTCTTTATCAGTTTGAGTGGCTAAAATTTGTACAGATAAAGATTTATGAAACAATATGGCAACATCACATATTTTGTTGGATGTTGACGAGTGAACAACCTGACCAACCCATTGTTTCTTTAACTTGAGAGATTCAACTTCAGTACAATGCGTTTCTTGAAGGAAAACAATATGAGAATTAAGTTTGGAGAGATGAGACAATACCTTTTGACGTATAATCGGGTTCCCGATACCACGGACATACCACATAACAAATTTAAACATAACGGAGGGTAAGGAAGGTAATACATAGAGGGATGACAAACACTTCAGGAGAACATCTGAAAGAAAAAACAAAACACGTAAATAGAGAATATACAATTTTTTTTACAAAGAATACCAAAACATCCAAAAGATCCAGGCAACAGCCCAAAAAGAACATCATTGCAAAACAGGAAACAATACATTTGGGAAAAGACCAACTAAGAAAGATACACGCCATTGTAGGTGAAGAACAAATAATGAAAATAGGGATAGCAGGGAAGAAAGAGAAGAAAGGGAGGGAGAAAAGAAGAAAGGAGAAAGAAAAAAAGGAAATGAAGAAAAAGTAAAAGTACAGATTCAGGCATAACAGCCAGGTCTGTAAGAAAAAGAGACATCTGAGCACTGGGAGCATGGAGACGCCAAAGGGACACGGACCTCAGCAATTAATAGAAAAGAAGAGATAAAAAAGAGAGAACCTCATAAGGTGGGAAGGAAATAACATAGAGACATGGTCATGGAGGGAAACATCCTTTACAACGCAACTTTTACCACGCAGTGCCTTTACGACGCAACTTTTACAACGCAAACCATTACAACGCATTGGGCTGGGGGGGCGCTTTAGGATAGGAAATAGGTTTAATGTACTATCCAACACCTTCCCTACTATCCACGGGGACTGGAGTTGGAATAGTATATTAAACAATGCACTATCCAGCACCCCAAAGCACTATGCGTTGTAAAGGCATGCGTTGTAAAAACCGCGTTGTAAAGGCATGCGATGTAAAAGCATGCGTTGTAATGTCATACATCCGGTCATGGAACAAAGGTACAATGATGAGAGGGAAAAATAAGAAGAATACAAAGAAGAAATAAAATGATTAATTATTAGTGTCCATTCCAGAAGGTGAAATAGTGTGTAGGTATAAACCAAGTTTCTTCGGGTCATCAAAGGAGCGTGTACGACCATTGTGGGTAATCTTGCAAAGACAGGATGGAGGATTCCATATTGAATTTGAAACTGCCTCATTTGAGGTTGAAGAGCTAGGAATTCTTTATGACGAGCATAAGTGGCATTTGAGACATCTTGGGAGATATAGAGATTATGTTCAGACCATATAAGACGTCGTTTAAGTTTAGCAGTCTTCAGCACATGCATCAACTCTGTAAATTCAAGAAAAAGCATAATAATGCCACGTGGTTTAGTAGCATTAGGGTTACGGCCACCGAGGCGGTGAGCTCTTTGTATGTTAAGAGGATTAGTTATGGATTGAAGGTCTAAGAGATCAGGCAAGAATTTCTGTAAAAATGAGACCATATCAGCTCCCTTAATATTTTCTGGAAGACCTTAAAGGCGCAGGTTATTTCTACGGTTACGATTTTCAAGGTCCTCAGTGTGCAGCTTTAGGGCATGAATTTCTTGTTCCAATAAAGGAATTTTTGACGAGATATCTTGTATGTCACTGACACGTTGTTCCAAGTCCAGAACTTTATTTTCCATAACGACCCATCTTTCCTCAATTTGACTTAGTTTTTCATTTGTCGCAGTCATAAAAGGTTGGAGGCCATGGACTTCGTCTAGAATAGAGTCAAGAACTGGATTTTGGGACGAGAGTATAGAAGACGGTGGATCATTTTTGCGACTCTTCTGTTTCGTCCCTGTGATGGATGCCTTCGTAGTATGAGAATCATGCGCCATGTTGAAAAAAATATACAAAAAGGGCGTAGTATAGTAAGTAGGGTGTCAAAAAGTAGAAAAATCCTCCACAAAGCACTAGACACAGGAAGCACACTTCAAAGATGAAAGGCAAAAGTAAAAAATGTAGATTCTATATTAGGTCAGAATTTCCACAAATAGACACGTAAGTATCAGGTGGGAAATAGCCATATGAATGCCTATAATAAGGTATAAAAATATCCAGTAGACCTTAAAAGAAAGGTCACTGTAAGGTGAGAAGGAATGTTGGTGTATGGAGTTAACACAGTAGGAGATGGCAAAAAAATATATATATATATATATTGTTTGAAGTGAATGAGTGAGGTAATATAGAAGACCCCACAAAAAGGTGAAGAAGAACAATTATCATCAAACCACATGGAGTAACTGAAGTAAATGAAGAGTCATTCAAAAAATATGTGGTATTTTAGGTATGCAACCAGTCATGGATAATTCAAGCTAAACAGCAAAGTAAATAGGAGAGGCTCAGGTGTGATATCCTAAAATGGCGGAGTTGCACCTGAGTAGATCAGCACACAGCATAGTAGAGCATAAAAACGAAGGGCAAGGTAAAAAAGAACTGCAACTTAAGCCAGAACATGTTGACAAAAAGAGCCGTATAGGGCAGCGCAGTACAAAAAAAGGCTCCGTTATGATGACCTAAAATGGCGGTCATTCACCTCAGCAGGACATTAAACATAAAGGCTCAATGACAAAAATAGAATAACACTGCGGCTTAAGCCATTACAAATCAGAGGCATGAGTAGTTGTAAGGCAGCACAGTGAAAAGGAAGTAAAATGAACATACAGGTAACTGGTGAAGAGAATGGAGAGGTTGCGGGCTCAGCGGCACAAAATGGCGTCCGCCCGCGACCCGAATGAGGCAGGAAACACCGGTATGTCAAAGGTGCAGAAAGAGAACAATCTGCACACGCGTCATATCATTATACGCACCACAACTTCCGACGAAGATTACGGCGTGATGTGGGTTCCACGGCCGATTTTGGAGGCTCGGTAGGGTCACAAAAGCTCTGTGTCAGCTCGGAGCTCACGCCGGGTCCGCCATCTCCTTACGGCGCGTAAGCCACGCCCCCACATGACATCACATTTGACACAATCAGTGAAAGGTTGTTTCATGCAGGAGATGTGGAAAAAGATGGCACTATAGGTAAGGGAAATGAGGAAAAGCAAATTCAAGTGCCTGGTGTTTTTTACAACATGGAATATCTTGCTCGTCAGTCAGTAGGTCAAAATAGAAGAAACGAAAGACGAGAATATTTGCATGAATATTTGCACGGAGAAGTCTAGAAGTTATTTGATGGCACAGGGCCAAAAGTATGTTCTTTGTGTCCCCTCTGGCGACAAGTTTATTGCTCAGTATTATTCTTTTCAGTGATTGGCTGGTGAACGAGAGGTGTGACTGATGTCACGGGATCTTCTCTTCCAAAAGTTTTCTTGCTCCAAAATACAAGGCAACACTACGGAACGGGTTCTGCATTGACACAAGAATTGTGCAGGAGTGGCAGAGCTGTTTTTTTGCAGTTGATTTTCTGGTTAAACTCGTTTCCCTCGCCTGAATTCACCTTCACTTATTTAAACTCATATAATCGATATTAGTGCTCCTTGTACAACACTTTTATCTACTTTGCTTTTTACAGCCCCGCTGTCACATCACTCTTTGCTTTTAAAAAGGGAGCACCATCAGCACTTGTCCTCAGTCCATAATTATTCGGGTGCGGCCTTACAATCCCCGCAGACACGACCAGCAGACAGCGTGAAAAACAACACCCAAAGCAAACCCCAGCTGTCAAAGACCTGTCAGGATGACGAGCCTTCAGTCCTCTTTCCTTCTGTGTTCCACGGAACTGCCATTCATTACCAGAGTGACTGTTTATTACCAGAGTGACTGTTTATTTATTGCGCTTCTGGCGGTCGGTGCAGGGAAGCAGGGCTTCATTTACGTTACCACACTTTGTGAATCACGAAGCTAGATCTTGAAATTGATGTATGCCCAACTGTAGTGAATATGTTAGCAAAAAGAGCGTTTGCAGGTTTACGACACGGGTCTAATCTGACACTGCAAATCACCAACATGTTGGGGTTATAATCAGAGGCGCAAGAGACAAAAGATTTCAGAGGTGAGAAGGGAAGTGGGGTGATGGTGTGCTCGTGCAATAAAATAAACAGAGTACCGCATTACTGATTTGTTACACATCATGTCCCGGTGCCATTCCTCATTACTTACCCTTTCACCCTTTAAACCTCCATATTTAACCTGTGTGTAGAAAGCAGAATAACCATAAACACGCATAAAGGCAATTTTTGTTAACAAAAGTGCCTTGTTGTTACAGACCCACGCCTTCTGTATCAAGGAAGAAGTGCCACCGTAATTAGAGGGAGTCGAAGAGAAGGATACTGGACTCCCACCAAGACCCCCTTAGCTGCAGAGTCCAAGTGAGCCTCATGGAGATCAGTGAGAGGACAGGGACCTTGGCAGGATCTGTACAGAGATCTGAGGTTGAGTGAGGCGGGCTAAAGCGTTCTCAACAATAGAGAAAACATAGCACTGAGAGGGTGAGAGATTAGCAATGGGAAGTATGCATGTTCATTGACAGTATCTGGAGCTTTGTAGAAAAGAGGGGAACGAAAACAATACAATGCTTGATGGTGACCTGTGAGTGTTGTGTCACAGAAGCTGCAATGGCTGTCGAAGAAAGAGAAGGGCTATCAGAATAAGGACGTAATTTAGAGGGTGGCACATGGGTCACTCTATCACAAACGTGACGGATATCTTGCCACCTCATTACAAGTGCTTTATATCCTATGGCCTTTGCAGTAAGAAACACTCTTGTGAGGGAGTGACTCAGTTGCCAAACTTTAAATAAGGCCAAGAGGGCCAGATGTACGACCATTGGCTATTGAGACTCGCATATTGCGCCAAAGTGGGAGTCGTAATTTGCGAATCACAATTGCCAAGGTAAAACAGTGTCTGAGACACTGTTTGCGATTCTCATTGGGGTCGCAAATTGCATGGGTATCAAAGAGGAGGAGAGTTGGGCTATTACTACTCAAAGGGAGTAGAAGGTCCAGTCACGACGTGCCCAAATGATACGTTTTAACAAAGAATTGCCGTACTGTTCCCAAAGAAGGAAGGGAAATGTTACAGTCTGTGATGCAAATGATTACGGCAGGGTGACCGGGAGGTAACCCTGGGAATCCATTTTGTTGGATTTAATGCCCTCACACACCCTTTCAGGTGTCATGCTTCATCATTTGGGCCTGCTCCTCGTTGGGTCGGCGGTGCAATACCCAACGGGCAACACCTCATAGAGGGGCTCTTTGGCGGAGATCTTTTTCTAACAGCCGTATGGATGAAGTGCGAGTGTGGGGCCAGGACTAAAGGGTAGACATGGGTAAGTGAGTTAAAATAAAGGTAGTGGTGCCGGGAAATATTTTATTCAGGAGGGCCACTCCTTTAGTTAAAAATGATTTTCTAGAGGAGAGTCGTGGAAAATAATGTTTCCAGCTATCATCTAGAATTTATTATAGTTCGGTCGCAAATTGCATGCCTCATGCAGATTAATGAGGCTGCCGCAATTTGCGACACCATTGGGAATGGGGGCACTCCCAGGGATTGTGGCCTGGTGGGGTCAGCAGATCTCCATGTCTGGGACTGCTTTTAAATAAAGCAGTTTTATTTGTTGAAATGCAGCTCGTTTTCCTTAAAGGAAAACGGGATGTATCTTTTAAAAAAAAATGAAACGTTTTTGTTTCATTTTTAAGTCGAGTATTCAAGACCTCGTGTATATACTTTAGTATATACTTATTATATACTTATATGTATATGTACTTTGTGGGATCTGGAAATCAGCCCTTGGACTTCTCTGCTTCCGCGTAGAGACTTTTATTTCTGTTCAACTCTCTTTGTTTAACTGTCTCTATTGAAAACGAGCAGCAGAGGTCAGCAAAATACCAGAATCACTTTAACGTTCTCTAGATTCCTGTCCGTAGAAATTTTCTTCCACGAGCACCCGTAGACAATAATATTTTTTTCAAATCTTGTATTTTCAGTGACATGACCACCGAAGGCCCTGATTTTATATTAAAAACAGAGCTTTGGACTATACCATTTCCAGTTGAAAGGCAATATTTCTATCCATGTGTTCCCATACCTGGCATGTCACGCAGTTTGGTGCTTACTTTCCCTCCACGTTAAAGAACAGTAGATGTTTCAGCATTCAGGCTAATGTGCTGCATAGCTAAATACATATAAGGTCCCAAAGCGAGACCAATTGCATTGCAAATGCTTTTTTAAGGGCAGGTAGTGGTCGATGGGACCACTGCCTGCCCTGAAAAAATGTTTGTGCATCCATTCACAAAGGGCAAGGCGTCCCCTGAGGACTCCTTCCCATTTACAAATGGTTTACCACTCTCTTGAAGAATGCGGTAAACTGTGAGTTTTTTGCCACCGCAATTGTGGTTGCAAAACATTCTTACATAAGGGTAGGAAGGGACACCATCGGAAAGCCCTTTCCTAATAGCGAGTTGCTAACCCTATTTTGCGAGACGCTATTTAATTAGTGAATCACTAAATAGGGTTAATACATGGGCCACAGATTTTTGCATTAGCAAACGAGTCTAAAACCCATTTGCACATGCAAAAATCCATCGTGCATCTGGCCCTTAATCTTTTAACCATTTGCTGAAAACTCCCCTCTCATGGATCATTTCACATCATTTCTGTGGTGTTGCCAGCATAGGCAAAGTGATTGAATTTCAAATAAACCAGTATAATTGTTGCCCATTAATGTTCTATATTTGGTATTCTGCAAAGAGGAATACTGACATATACTGACCTAGTGTTGGGCAGAATGTACATTGATCACTGACATCCTGCCATTTGTCAACTTTGCAGTTTGAGTCACCCCTCATTTTAGATACACAGCTGCAGGCCTCTTTCCCAAAGCCCATGAGAAAATCGTATGGTGGCCCTCTTTTTCAAATCCATCCAAGACCCATGTAATCTCTTACTCTGGGGCCTCCTCAAGAATCAGACCTCATCTGGAGATGAGATAAGAAAAAATCCCCTTAAGAATTTTGGAAACTGTGTATGGAGTGCTTTTATTTTTTGATTTGCTGACATATCATTTGTTTAGAAAACGTTTTCATATTTTGCAACTACATTAGAGATGGTATAAACATTTTACCTTGGAAATGTATTTGCAATGTTTCTCTTTAAACTAGTGTGGTGGCAGTCTTCTCTAATGTGTACTGTCAAAGCAATGTATTGGTGATTGCAGAAGCACCTGTTATTATTATCTGTTGACATTGTTTCCCGAGGGAATGGCTGTGGATGGGCAAAGAGCTCTGTCATATTAAACGTAAACTGTTATTATGAGGCAAATCAAAGGCCCTTTCCATCTTCCATTTTATATTTCCTGTCATTTTGATGCAAGTATTATATTCCCCATTTTCCCCTGTCACAAGACATTTAGCATCCTCAAGGCTGACCCTGCCCCAGTAAATCTTTCTTTGTGCTGGTTGGTTTGTATTTTACTTCACTTTGTTTCCTACCCCTCCCACACCTCCTCTATTACCCCCCCCCCCTTCAAAATGTACTCAGTGTTCTCCTTCTCGCCTGCTACCAAGTCTGTGACTCCACCCAAAAGCTGGTCTTCCAGCTAACATATAATGCTCCCCTCCCTGGACACGTTTTGTTACACACCCACATTGAGAAATATCAACATTAAAACCTGCGCAATATGGAATTGTGAGCCAGTTTACATCTACAATAGTTTCCTGGCATTTAACATTTCCAGTGTTTTAGCATCTACACCAATGAGTACTATTTTGTATATAAGATGCGGACAGTAAGTAAATTATGTATCTTACCTCTTTGTTGCTTCTCTTTTCAGAAGCTAAACAAACATGCAGGAAGTTGTTAGCAAATTAATTCTCCTCTGTGCGATGTTCTCATACAGCGCAGGTAAGGTTTTATTTATTATTAACACAGCAGCATTTTCATTACTTTTTAAGATGTAATAACATCTGTATGTAGTACAAGGTATTCTTTGAATCGAATGCCCTATTGCACACAATACAAACGAATGTGTTAAGGGATGAGGAGGACCGGACGTAAGGTACAAAGACACCATAAAAACCTTATTGAGAGAGTCCTAAGGACTTCGGGTCATATCTATCATACTTCCGTTTAGCGAATTCCAAATAGCGAATTTTAAGGAATCGCTATTTGGAATTCGCAAAACGGTATGTATGTACAAAATCGCTTTTCAATAGCGATTCCTTAGCATTCCTAATTTGCGATTAGCAAATTGCTAATCGCAAATTACCCATTCATTTCCATGGGCCAGGAGGCCTATAGGAATGAAAGTGCAATTTGCGATTAGCAATTTGCTAATCGCAAATTAGGAATTTTTTCAAGGGTGCAGGGGTGTCTCAAGAACACCCTGCTGCACCCCTCAAAAAGACATTTGGGGGCATATGGCGCACATACATGCCCTAAGGGCATGTATGGGCGTCATATGGCACCTTTGTTTTTTTGTAAAAAAGCTTTTTGAAAAGAATTCGCAACTTACCACCAACTAGAAGTTGGTGGTAATTTGCGAATCCTTAATGTCAATTTTTGAATATTTTTTGTTTGATACATTGCATTTAAGGAATCGCAAAATTTGCGATTCCTTAAGTGCAATCGCAAAATAAGGAATAGCAAATTTTGCAATTCCTTATTTTGCATCAAGCATGTTTGATACATACCATTTATCTAATTAGCATTCGCAAAAGTCGAAATTCACAGAATTTAGGCCTTTGCGAATGCTAATTAGCTTGATACATATGGCCCTTCATGAATAGGAGGTAGGAAGAGGAAAAGAGAAACTTGGTTTAGATAAAAATTGAATTACCATCAAGGTAGCTCTAGAGCATCACAAGCTGCAGGAGTTACTATAGGCACTCTGTGAAGGACTGACATGCCTACGAAGAATGTCAGTACAACAGCACGGTTTGCTTAAAACTAAGATGTTTAGCTTTATTAGAGATATATTTACAAATAAAACTAATAAGTCTCGACATTTCTCAGTTTTTTTGGCATACACATAACTTTACCATGTAAGACTTTTAATATAGGATAATATTGAAGTTGTCTGTCTGTCTCTGCACTGAAAAAGCAGCTGACCACTTTAACTGGAGTAGAGGTAGGACTGTGAGCTTGATACAGATTCGCATATGTTTCGCTCCAAGTGGCAAGTTAGACTTTAAGCTTCATCAAGGCATGTGCACTTGGAGCATTTCTAGTGCTACGTAATCTTGGAAGCAGAAAAACAGACATTAATCAGTTTGAATCTTCCAATCTGCGGCTTCATACTTTCATGTGTCAGGGTGTTGCTTGTTGTTCATATGTTTGCCTGCATGTCTTCAGATGAACACAATATGCCAGCCCTGAGTCACACAGGTAAATGTACACTGTAGTGTAAGTTTACCATTGTTTTGGTATACACCAACTACGGTCCTCATGTAGTATGATTTGGTGCAGGGCAGTGCCGCAAGGCTTTTTGCTGCGCTTCCCTATACCAAATCAAAGGGGCAGGAATGCACCGTATTTACGAGATACAGGGTATTCCTGTCCTTTCAGCTGGTGCACAATTTGATGCGTATCTCCAAAGCAGGCACCCTTGCCCCATGGTGCAAGGGTGTATGCGTTGTTGGCAGGATTGTTTTTGTGCTGATAGGGGTACATTCCTACACAAAATGGAAGCAGAATGCAGCACACAAGGAAAGAAAAAAAACAAGGAGAAATAAATATATTTCTCCTTGTTCCATCTGCCCTAGGGAGGTGTACAGTTTTGATGCATTTCCAGGATTACATTTCCTAGTAACACGCAACACCATTGAACACCCATGGCTCACAAGCATGCCCTTGGAGGCCAACTTCCCCATCTGCTACCTTCAGTAAGTCCTACACAGTGGGGTCGCTAAGAGGTCTTCGGGGTGATGCCCTTTTCCTCCACCTCTCTGCAAACGCCCCTGCTGACGTGCTACTGGTTTGTTGGATGAAGTCCACTTTACTCCTGAGGGACCTTGGGGTCAAGAAGCTCTCCTAGTACCCCCTGTAAGTCCACCACAGGGGATTTCCTGAGAGCTGGTCGGAGGCTCAGTCGCCTTTCTCCACCACTCTGCAAACGCAACTGCTATTTAAAAAAAACATAGAAACTCATGAAAAAAAAAAAAGGTTACAAGGACATTACAGATTCTCTGAAAAAACAAAGGTTACATAGATAGTTAGGCTCAGGTTTCTATAGAAAAAAAAGTTACATTCAGCAGTTATAGTTAGCTCAGTTAACTAAAACACTGCTTATGACCTCACATGATACATCACTCATGACATGGTCAGTGACATCACTGGTGGCATCACTGATGACATCTCTAATTACATCACTGATGACATCTCAAATGACGACACTGATTACATCATCCAGAAAATTACTAATGCATCCAGTCACACCCAATAGACCCTTTCATACACCCACTTCCACCTGACCATTCACAAACCCATTCGCAGACCCATACCTGTCCTTGTACACCCACTCACCGATTCATAGATCTACACACATCCACTCACTCACCTATACAGTCACTTATACACCCACTCACTCACTAATACAGTCACTGACATATCCACACATACACCAATACAGCCACTCCCACACTGAGTCAAGCACCTATAGATCTCCTCACACACCTACTCACTCCCCCTACAGTCAATCCCACGGCCACTTACTCACCCATACAGTTACATATATACCCAATCACTTACTAATACTAATACTATCACATGCTCACTCACCTACACATTCACTGACACAAGCACACACTCACCCATCCAGCCACTCTCATATTCCCTTACTCACTCATACAGTCACTCATATTCCCTCATCATTCACCTATACTGCCTTTCACAGATCCAGTTACTCACCTATAAACCACTGACACATCCAATCACTCACCCACACAACCATTCATATACTTACTCACCCATACAGCCCCTCACACACACACTCACTAACACATAGAGCCACCAACTCACCCACTCACTCACCCATACTGGCAGTCACACACACCCTCACCCACCCAGCCAGACAACCATACAGGTACTCAGACAAACAATCACTCACCAATACAGCCACTCGCATACCACTCAAACACCCATACAGTCACTTAGACACCAACTGACAGATTAATACAGACATTCACACAACCAGTCACTCCCCCATACGGTCACTGAGACACCAAATCACTCACTTATGCAGTCAATGATGCAGCCACTGAATCATCCATACAGGCACTCATACACCCTCTGATTCACCAATAAGCCTTGGTATATATATTTAACAGTCAGAAACCTTTTAAAAACAGTCACCGCACAATGTTATCAGTTATGTCATCAGTAATGTCACTGACCGTGTCACGAGTGACATAATATGTAAGGTCATAAGCAGTGCAATGGGGGGGCGCGAATTATAGTTATCTGAGCTAACTATAACTGATAAATGCAACTGGTTCTGTACGAGTGAATTCTGAGCCTAACTATAACATCTCTGTATAAGGCCTCTGTAACCTTTGGTTGTGTGCGAGTGAAACCTGAGCCTAACTTTAACGTCTCTGTGGCCTTCGCTTTTTCAGTGAACGTCTCTGTGGCCTTCGCTTTTTCAGTGAATCTATCTTTCTATCTATCTGTCTATCTATCTATCTATCTATCTATCTATCTATCTATCTATCTATCTATCTATCTATCTATCTATCTATCTATCTATCTATCTATCTATCTATCTATCTATCTATCTATCTATCTATCTATCAAGGTTTATATAAAGATTTTACACTTACCTGCAAAATACTTACATTTTTGTTGTGACGGCATGTGTGTAAAGGTATGTGGGGCAAAACATTGCATGGTGAAGGCATATGCCTGGTAAAAGACATGTGGTAAAGGAATGCGTGGTAATGGAATGCATGTTCCGTCATACATCAGTTGGAATTCCCACGCCACACCCATGGAACTCCACCTTGGGGCAGAGCAAGGCAAGACAGCGAATTGCGCTGCCTTGTGTAACTCTACATTTATCAAGCCATGCATGGCCATGCAAGATAAATCTCACTTAGGATTTGCATCGCCCTTCCGCCCTCATGCAAGGTGCAAGAGCATTGTAAAATCTTGATAAATATGGCCAATAGTATTTATGGGATATGATTGAATTTGGCCAACGATCAGCTCACTGCAATCATATTATATAGTAATTACGCATTCTACTCACCTGTGCACTGCCTCACCACAATACGTGTTGTATATGTAAGTCATTTTGTACGATTAACCCTTGTTCCATGGATTTGATCATGAAACTTGCTTGATACTTTAAGTCCTATTTTCTAATAACATTTAATGTATGCTTGAATCACTGATTAAAACGGTGCACTTTCTCCGCATTTATATGGTCTCTACTGAATGTTACAATATTTTCTGTATGTTTCCAAAGAACTCTCTCATTATAGCCCCCAGATTTTTTAGGTGCATAGGGAGACCCAATATTCCTAGTCCATATCATGGCACACTCATTCCACTTAATGGGACTAGAGGTATAAAGGCCCCTTTCTGTTAATGCACTAGTTCATACTGATGAAGGAGAGCTCAGTTTATCGCACTACAAGCTATTAAATACATCCAGACCCACAAAACTGATCTGTAACACAAGGAAGGGACTCTTACAGCACCTAACGTATTGAAACTGTCCTTAATTGATTGAGCTCAGTCACATATAAGCAATGGCCCATAATCCACGTCTCCTAGTCGGCCTCCCACAGAAATGGAATTGGCCAAAGTTATTCCAAACAGGCCCCTGGTGTGATAGGGTTGGGGTTATTGGTCATTCACAGGCTGCTGTTAGTTCTAATTTCACTATGGCTGCCACCTTGGCAGAGCCTCTGACTTAAGAGTTGAAGAAAAGTATAGGAACCCCTTAAGACCTGAATGCCAACATCACAGATTTCTTTTCAAACCCCTTTTTTTATTCATTATGTGCCCATTACGGGCTAAAGCGCTGAAATAACCTACACTACTAATATAACAACTATTACAACATCACTGAAATAGCTATTTGTATCCCTGTGTGATTGGCTGCAAACACAAGGCTAGTGCAATGCAAGGTGCAGAGCAGACTGTCATCCTATTGTTTGCATTCTCCAATGGGAAAACCTTTCTAAAGCAGCCTCTGTTCCTCAAAGGAACCACTACTGCTTTTTATAAAAAAACAAAAACGGCTTCCTGTTTGGGAAATTATTGAGGATGCAGTAAAGAGTGGTGCTCTGGACCATTGCATATTCCCTCAGAGGCTGGCAACACCAGTCACAAAGGCTAAGCTGTCCCAGTGGATACCTTCCAGTGTGTGAATCAATTAAAAACATCTTTGAGGTCAGTAGCCCAGGACCCAGTGGATACCTTCCAGTGTTTAAAACAATTAATACCATATTTGAGGTCAGTAGTTCACAACCGCAATTGCAGTATCAAACTACTGACATATAATACCAATTCACAAGTAGGAGGGAACATTCCCCTTTCATGCCGCTTCCTAATTACGATTCGGTATCTGTCAGTAAACCAGTAATGAAAGTCAAAAAAACTTTTCCAACTTGCAAAATGAGTTTAATAGCAAACAATGCGACTTTGAGAAACACAGGGTTTGCAATTGCAAAATGGCTTTGTACGTCTGTTCCATTATTGCTAGGATAAGGAGTACACTGGTACTAAGAAAAGAATAAACACTTGACTTGTCCACTGAGTGAGGGAGACAATGACACACAAACACAAACAAACACACACACACACCCCACAAACTGTAATTAAAATACAAACCGATGGAGCACACTCACATGGCCTTGGTGAAAAAGTGACACAACCCACTCCTTTATGGAACTGCAATGAGCAGACGTCTGTCTGCATACCGAGAAACCCACAAGTGCAGTGAGGCTACGACAGTCAGTGAATGATACTTGTAAACTACATATAGTAACTCCTTTCTAAAATGTTGTTTGATTGTAGGAAAGTACCTCCTCTCAATCCAAGTAACAGTCTTATGCACATATTTTACACTAACGATTGTGCATTTTTTAGAATGAATTGAAAGTCAATTAGAATGAATTGAAAGTCAATTTGTGACAGAAAAACATGTTTTGAATCATATCAATTCATCTAACAGGACAAGCCAGCTTTCCAGATGGATGGTCGATGAGATCCTCTGTCTACTACAAGTATATTCCCACTCATAAAACTTGGGTGGAAGCAGAGGTAAAACACAATTTTTTCTGGCCGGGGAAAAAATGCACCCCAGCCTTTCTGCAACAGTTGTAATAGTTTTCTTGCCTTTATCATGCTCGCTTGGTCTTCTCCTTTTTCAATTTACCTTTTTTTTAATAAAAAAATTTCAAACTTCCCTCTTGCCTTATCTGTTTCCTAATTTTCCTCATTTATCCATGCATCTCTTATTTCTTCTTTTTAAATGATCCCCCTGATGTTTTCTTTCCTCTAGTGTCTTCCTTGATTAAACTTTTACTATCTTAATCAATTATGTGTATTACTAATTTTGTCTCTTAATAATTATCCTTTTCATTGTGTTTCGAGTTAAGAGTAACAACCAGTGCATGCTACTGTACCACATAAACTAACGGTACAATTAACATCAGTATTGGACTTGGAAATTTGCATCTCTGTAGTGTAGTGTAGGGGTCCATACTGATACACTAATCTTTATGAACCCATGGCTCAGGGATGTCTTGTAATATCTTCATGAATCTGCACCCCTTTAGCCATCCGCTTCTGGGATGGTAAGTCAAGAACCTACCTCTGTATTAAGATAATACCTGAACACATCCCATATGTTCCATGGCCTAGTGACCTCTGGTTGAAAAGCCACATATCTTGTTGCTATGGTATGAGACATGTCATTATCTAGTGGCCAGGCCTGCACCATGAGACTTAAGGTCTGTAACCCACGCAATGCCAGTTCCGCAGCATCTATTTCACCAGCTGCCTGGTAAACCCTGTAGTATCTTGAACATGAGATTATGGACGGAGTGCTGAAACTTATCGGACACTCGCCCCCAGTCACAGATCTGGGTTGATTCCATCATCATTCTTGATTTCACTTCGCCACCCCAGTTCAGACCCAGCCATATGGAAATCAGTCTTGACCCTGTTCCTTATGGGAATAGTCAAGCCCGAACTGCCAAGCCAGGTCTCTCCTGGACCAGAAACAAGCATACAGGAATAGGGTCAAGACTGATTTGCTTATGGCTGGGTCCAAACTGGGGTGGCGTGGTGAGCAAAATAACTATGGATTAAACCCAGATCTTTATGACTGGGGATAAATGCTTGCATTGTTCAGCATTCTGTCCATCATTTTTTCCTTTTGCATTCATCATCCTAAGTGGGAAGGGTATGCCAAGATGTGGGTCCCATGCTCACTGCTCATCTGGATTAAAGCTAGCCTGGATGATCAGGGGTGGTGACCAGAAACCAGTCCCAGGATGCTTGTTTCTGTTCCAGGGAGGACCTGGCTTGACAGTTTGGGCTGGACTGTTCAAGGAACAGGGTCAAGACTGATTTGCATATGGCTGGGTCCAAACTGGGGTGGTGTGGTGAGCAAAAGAACGATGGATTAAACCCAGATCTTTGTGGCTGGGGGTGAATGCTTGCATTGTTCAGCATTCCATTATCATTTCTTCCTTTTGCACTCTAAGAAAGGCAGAATATTGTATTGCACATTTCCGGTATACCATTTGACCAATGTGGTATCAATATCTCGTATGCTCTTATCCACAGACAGGCACATGTCTTACAGTGGATAGGTGTTAAGCATCTTGGAGTGCTCTCTGCAATCTTTGCATTTTCTATTTTTCCTGGGCAACTCACCTACAAGCAACGAAAGAGTGATCAAAATTGGGTGGGGGGTTCCTATGGGTATAGTGGTGATCCTTTCCTGAACAAAGTTCACAAGAGCAACAAATTAAATATGTCCAACCCATTACTACCGGTGGGAAAGGAAAGAGACCCTTTTCTTTAAATAGCCCTCTCTCACTCTAATAGTGACATGCTTCATCATAGGGCTCACCTCGACTGCTAAAAGTCGGGGTGGGCTCGACCGTGTTACAGGGAACACTTAAAGACTTTAAGGTCTGATAATGGTTTTGGGTATAATCTGAGGTGGGTACTCACCCCTGCAACTAATATCTTAATTTCATGCACATTTTTAAAATCATTGTGTGAACAGAACCTTCACTATTTTCATCTCTGTTTTGTCACACTTAGCTTTTGTAATTAAACGTTCTCAGAGGAAGAGGGAGGTCCTGATTAGTTCTTGAATCGATCAATCAATCATATCATTTGTAAAGCGGACTACTCACCCGTGAGTGTCTCAAAGTGCTGGGGTGGGGAATGCTGCTACTGCTTGATAAGCCACGTCTTGAGCAGTTTTCTGAAGGTCAGCAGGTCTTGTGTCTGCCGTAGGTGGATGGGGATGGTGTTCCAGGTCTTGGCGGCAAGGTGGGAGAACGATCTGCCACCGGAGGTCTCTCTTCGGAAGCGGGGGACTGCTGGGAGGGCGAGGTCAGTGGAGCGGAGCTGGCAGTTGGGGGTGTAGAAGCTGAGTCGTCTGTTGAGGTACGTTGGTCCGGTGTTGTGGAGTGCCTTGTGTGCGTGGGTGAGGAGCTTGAAGGTTATCCTCTTGTTGACCGGGAGCCAGTGCGGGTCTCTCAGGTGGGGTTTGATGTGGCTGCTGCGAGGGATGTCAAGGATCAGGCATGCAGAGGCGTTCTGGATGCTTTGGAGCCGTCTCAGGAGTTTGGCCGAGGCTCCTGCGTAGAGGGCGTTTCCGTAGTCCAGCCTGCTGCTGACGAGGGCCTGGGTGACCGTTCTTCTCGTTTTAGTGGGGATCCACTTGTTGATCCTGCGGAGTATGCATAGGGTGTTGAAGTAGGAGAAGGAGACGGCGTTGACCTGTTTAATCATGGAGAGGGTGGAGTCGAGGATGACCCCTAGGTTGCGTGCGTGGTTGGTGGGGGTTGGAGCGGTTCCCAGTGCGGTCAGCCACCAGGAGTCGTCCCAGGCCGAAGGGGTGGACCTGAGGATGAGGACCTCCGTCTTGTCCGAGTTCAGCTTTAGTCGGCTGTTCCTCATCCATACAGCGATGGCCTTCATTCCTTCGTGAAGGTTGGTTTTGGCGGTGTGGGGGTCCTTGGTGAGGGAGAGGATCAGCTGGGTGTCATCGATGTAGGAGATGATGTTGAGGTCATGCTGACGGGAGATGTGGGCGAGCGGTGCCATGTAGATGTTAAACAGAGTTGGGCTGAGGGATGAGCCCTGGGGTACGCCGCAGATGATCTCGGTGGCTTCGAAGCGGAAAGGGGTAAGGCGGACGCTCTGTGTTCTGCCTGAGAGGAAGGAGATGGTCCAGTTCAGGGCCTTCTCTTGGATGGCGGCGTTCTGGAGGCTTGTTCGTAGTGTGTGGTGGCAGACCGTGTTGAAGGCATCTGACAGGTCGAGGAGGATGAGGGCTGCCGTTTCTCCGTTGTCCAGCAGGGACTTGATGTCATCGGTGGCGGCGATGAGGGCAGTCTCCGTGCTGTGGTTGCTGCGGAACCCGGACTGGGAAGGGTCGAGGATGTTGTTCTCCTTGAGGTAGCCGATCAGTTGTTCATTGATGGTCTTCTCGATGACCTTTGTCAGGAACAGGAGCAGGGAGATGGGCTGGAAGTTCTTGAGGTCCTTGGGGTCTGCCTTGGGTTTCTTGAGTAAGGCGTTGATCTCGGCGTGCTTCCAGCTCTCCGGAAGGGTGCTGTCTCGAAGGAGGTGTTGATGACTTTCCGGAGATGGGGTGCGAAGGATGTGCTGGCTTTGTTGAAGATGTGGTGTGGGCATGGGTCTGACGGAGATTCAGGATGGATGGTGTTCATGATGTTGATGGTGTCATCGTCAGTGATGTTGGTCCAGGAGAGCAGTCATTTGGTGCGGATGGTGGTCGTGGGGGCGGAGTTCTCAGTGGTTGTCGGGGCGTTCGTGGCATTGAAGCTGTCGGCATTGAAGTATCTAACATTCTTTGCACTGGGTCAGCACTTTCAAACCTGTGTTTCAAAGTTCTGCTCTGAGGGTTTCTACTAAGGCTCTTACACCTTTGGTGGGGAACCTTAATTCCTTTGGTTGGTTAGATTTACCTGTTGCAAAATGAGTTCTTGGCTTTTTCGATAACCCAGTTTTGGACTTTTTATTGTCGGCGAGTCTCACTAACTTTGTGTCACCCGCAGTAATCACATGGCAAATTGACTGCTTATGTTTACCACCAATGTCTGCCTTTTGGGATACTGCCGCTGCGACACAGGTTGGGTAAGGAACGCTTGGTTGCTTAAAGTTGAACCTATGTGCACACATGTGTGCACAAGTTTCCATGCTGTGCACGTGAGACTACTGTTGTGCGCAGCCCAGTAACCTTGCACAGGTAGCCCGGCGCATAGTGGATTCTACAGATTTAGATATTGACCTGGGATAGGCCACATAATGATAATGGACACGTATAGGTAAAGTCAGTGTGATTTACTGTTGTGTTTGCAGTGACACTTTATTGTATGCATCTGGGAAAATCTGCCTTAAGAATGTAGTTTCACTTCCCTTAGGCCTACAAAGTCCTGTGATATATGAAACTGGGGTGGAAAAGGCACGCCCAGTTCAAATTAGCAGATCCCAAGACAAAACATGTACATCATGTGGGTCATCCAGAGTTGTCATGTTTCTCTGGCTCAGCTCAGTATCAGAGCCCAGGCTTTTTATGGCCCTGCTGTGCCAAGTTACTTACATTTCTCCCCAGCAGAGAGACTAAAGGCCATACCTCACACAAAATGAGTAATTAACAGTGCTTCCTCGGCTCTTGAGGAGGAAGAGGTTAGGATGAAATTCTACATCTGTTGATTACCTATGACACTGTAATAGGGCTGGGCAGCTGGAACCAACGCAGGAAGGGGCTCCTCTTTGACATTTTGTTGAGAAAGGCCCTGACAGTGATGTCAGTGAGGAGTGAAGTGGAGGCCCCAAGAGCAGATGTGACCAGTGACTCCTGGATGATGCCATCTTCAAGTGTCCTGTGCAGGAGAGTTAGGACACGGGTGGAGAGGTGATTGACCAGTGGTGCCTAACTTCCTGAACCTACTAGTCCCTTTTCAAAACCCTTGCACAAGAGAGAGAAAAAGCTGTAGGTGCTTATGTGCTTTTCGCTGCAGGACCCTGGGACTGGGGCAGCCATGGGCAACTTGAAGGACAAACCCCCTGATTTCTAAAAGGACTAAGGAGTCTTCCCCAGTTGACTCTAGGACCAGTGTTTTACTCCAAGGTCTAGTGAGGCTGGCACCCCTATAGCCCATAAAGACCAGTTGGGGGAAAAGATCAGAACTTCTACACACAGAGACAAAGACCAGGTGGAGAGCTGTTGCAGGGAGCCAGTGGAACCAACTCCTTGCTTAATACACTACCTTGGAAGTGAAGAGGTCTCCTATAACTGCTTCGGGAAGCTAGAGCTCACCACCAGGAATACAATGAGCCCAAGATTGGGCAAATGGGTTCCAAGCTACGACCTTTTTAAGGTCAGCAACCTGTGACATTTTTTTGAGCAGCATTGTATGTGGTGCGGTACCACCCTACTGGATTCTACTCCTGGGATGGGCATGCGTCCAAAAGCTGGCACAAGAATTCATTTATTATTTGCTGGGAGGGTATGTGCATAAGGTCTCCTCCTCATTTTAGCTCCTGTCCCCAGCGGCCCCATCTTCACAGGTACTGAGGCAACGCTGATCTCGAGCACTAGACCCCAACACTGGTACCCTAAGCACATAAAAAAGCTGTGAGCACCACTCCTGCCCCCCTACCCATGTCTGGGGCGCGGGAAGAGGGCAACCAGCAGACTATCTCCTGCCCAAATGGGGCAAATTCATTTCTGCTTATCACTTTCTTTCGTTTTGGAACCTAATCTCTCAGAACTATGACTTTTTGGTCCCTATCCTTGGTCCAATTTCTCTGAAACTGCAATGGTGGCCCAATCCATCAAATCTATTGAAAGGAGTACTGTTGGAACGTCCCCTTCCGCAGACAATCACAACTGATGCAAGTGCTCTCAGTTGGGAAGCAATACTGCAGGAATAATTCGCCCAGGGTCTTTAGACTTCAGCGGAGTCCATGACATCTTCTAACTGGAAAGAGGTTTCAGCTGCCTACAAAGCCCTACAGAGTTTTTTCCCTCAGATCAGGGGCACAGTAGTCCAGATCTGAACAGACAATCAGTTCTCAAGGGCCCATGTGAACCGTTTCCAGAGTATCAGTGTTCCCTCACTAGCATTTCTGGCAGAACAGATTGGTATTTGGGCAGAGAACAATCCTTCGTCTCTGACAGCAATTTTTCTGTACGGGAGGGAGAATGGGTGTGCAGATCAGCTGAGTTGGTTATTCCCCTCCTGAGTATTGATTTCTCTCTGCCCCAAGATATTTCAAGAAATTATAATTCAGTGTGCTGCCCTATGGCATGACCTGTTTGCATCTCCCCAGGTTGCTCTTCTTCCCAGCTTTTACTTCCTTCTGCCAAACCAGCAAGTATGATGGGTGGGCACAATGAGCTTCAGGTGACCCAAAGGCTTTTCTTCACCTTTCTGCCTTTTTCTCTGATCAGCAAGTTTCTGCGGCTGGTTGTTCAATTCTGGACCTGCAAACACTGTTTCCCCTTATAGCATCATCTATCAATTCTTCCTACCTGGTTATTTCCAGTTGATCATTCTCCTTTCAGATTATCTCTTTTTCCAATGAAATCTCAAATCTGTCTCTCCATAGGGGTCAATATTGAGAGGAGGAGATTGGAGGAATTAGTCCGTTCTTCAGAAATTGCTCTTTCGACCCAGGACTCCAGAAAAGAAAGTAATCTTTTACAAAAGGTGTTGTACAAGGGGGTATAATCCAGATTTTTTGTGAGGGGGTAAGATACTAAAATTTCTAAGGGATGGTTTTCTGTTGGGGTTGTCTGTCTCCTCGTTGTGTAGCCATTGAATAGCGATTAAGGTCCTTCTGTTTCCTACTTCAACCCTTTGGCTTTTTGTCTGCAGAGGAGTTTTCATTTAAGGAGACCGATTATCTATTTTCCGGTCCCGTCTTGGAATTTGCCTCTCGTTCTGAGGAGCCTACAGTCTCCTCTGTTTGAACTGTTGTTTACTGATTCTCTAAAATTCGAAACTCTTAAGCTAATTTTACTGGTGGCCATTACATCTGTCAGCAGATTAGGAGAAGTTGGATATTTGTTTTGTCACATTACATTCTTAAGGTTCTTTCATGACAAGGTGGTGTTATACTCAGATCCTTACTTTTTTCCCAAGGCACCTTCTGCTTTTCATTTGTCCCATGATTTGGTGCTACCATTCATTTTCCATGTACCTCTATTGAGAAAGAGAGTATTTTTCATACTATAGGGCTTTATAGAACCATTCCTATCTATATTGAAAGTACTTCCTCTTTTAGAAAGGTGAAATGTGTTACTTAAGGCTTATCCGACAAGTAACAGCGCCCTACAGCTTTGACTTTAAATCAATGGATACAGATGGTAATTTTTCTACCCTATCAGAATTCTGAAGTTGGCCTTCCTCGCAACATAGAGGGATGCTACACTCGATGGATGTCCTCCTCTTGGGCAGCTTCCAGGGTCGCCTCTTTACAAGATATTTGTGCTGCTACAGTTTGGACTTACCTTAACAACGTTATTACTCACTTCAGATTGAGAATGGAAGGTGTTTTCTTTGGAATTAGGGACAGCTGTTTTGTCTTCAGTTCATTAAAAGTTTTGAATTCTTTCATTTAGTACATCACTTGGGTGTTGCATTGCTTCTAGTGGCATAGTATCAGTTCTGTTTTTGCAGCTTTGGTATACAATCACTGAAATGGACTGGGATGAGGAAGACGGACGAGGTAGGTAATGACTCGGCTACTTACCAGTAATCTTGATTACCCCGAGTCATGGTCTTCATCACCTGAATCTTTGATTCCCTCCCTTCCTCCCTGGGAAAAAGAGTAAAAAAAGTTGTGATATATATAATATTGCTTGGCATGTCAGGAATGTATGTCATTTAGCTTCTCTTTTATAGGTAATAGATTATCCACTTTCTCTGGAGCCATATTGCTTGAGGCAAAGTTTATTTTTGTTATGGGTGAATTCTGTGGGTGAGGCATGAAGTGCTCATTGGTAAGAACTATTTTGAGGAAGACTAGGACTAGTAATAATGAAGATTATTGGTAAGTAACCGAGTCATCAACATACACATATAAATATACTCCAACCTAGCAAAGTAAGGAAGCCAAATTCCCTGTTAACAGATTACACGATGAAGGCAAAATCTTTAAGCCTTATGGCACACCATTTCTTAATCTCCTGATCTTGGAAACAAAAGGCAGCACAGGATCGGCCTGAGTTCTGTCAGATATGAACAACTGTGCCAGAGAACCCACCATTAATAAGAGTTTGCTGAAGGATTGAGAAGCAGTGATTGGTTTGTCTTTCAGTATTGTAGAAGGAAATACCTCCAATAATATTAAAAATGAAACCAATTCAATGCACAATTGACCAGCGAGGAACAGGGTTAAACTTTGTGATCAATTAAAACCAATAAAGAGGTCAGAAGTCAGAAGTCAAGCACAGGAGAGGCCTGTATTTTGGAAGTCTGCCTTTAGACTTGAAGTACACATTTAAGCATCACAAGTAGGCCTGTGAGCTGGAAAGTTTGTAGTTTCTTCATGAATATTTCTTTCTCCATCCTCCTAATGCAGGTCTTCTGCCACGTGCACTTGACAGAACCTTCCTAGTGCATCTTCTCTGGTTGAGGTTTCTTCTCCCCAGCGCACAGCTAAACCCGCCTCCACGTTACTGCAAGCCACTAGAAGTCAGTTGTACTACTTCTTAAGTAGCCTACCTTTCAGGCATGATCTTGCTTTCGATTTTTCTCCTCTCCGTGTCTCATGCTTTGTGATGTATTAGAGGTAAGAAACAGTGTCATCTTGTGGATTTATGCGGCCCTGGACCAGAAAAATTTTGGGGGCCATCATACTTTGGTTAGTTTCACATGCCAAACTGCCTCAAAGATGCTACTGTTGTGCCTCGTCTGATGTTCCTATGATTGTGGTAGACTGGGTTCCATGATTGGTACTTTGTTGTTCTGATCAGTCTACCACTCTAAATGAGAGTTAGTTTGTATACTTGAATTTTGCACCTCTCACAGTATTTGAGAATGTAGGTTTGCAATCCCTCACTCACTGAGCCTCCACATACGACAGTAGGTTTCACCTGGCTGGTTTACAATCTGTGTCCCTCTTTAATTGAAATACTTGTCATGACTGTAGCCTGCGTCTCTTATGGCGAAAAGCACTTTTCAAGATTGCTTTTTGTATCTCTCCCACATACTATGAGTAACATCTGTTTCCTCAGATCTATTGCCAGAACCTTACACCTACTGCCCATCTTGCTTCTGTGCACTCACTGGAAGAAAACCGTTTTATTCAGGAGCTGATATACGACAGTGCATGGATTGGTGCCAGTGATTGCTATAAGGTAAGTGCAGTCGGCAGTGCATGAAATTGTGTGGTCCATATACTTATGCTATGTTAAAACTGAAGGGCCTCATTTACAAGGTCATTGCACTGTCGGTGCGGCGCACCAGCCGCGCAGTATGCCTGCCTGCCCATATTTACAAGGCCACATAAAGTCACCCTGCTTGACTTTTCATGGCCTTGTAAATATAGGCCCTACTCTGTGTGAAAGGGGCGTTCCATGTGTGTTGCTGTTGGTATTCCCACGCAACATCCATGGAACCTGAAACATTCCCAGCTTTACAAAGTTTTGTAGAGCTGGAAATGCATCAGAATCCTAAGACTCCCCAGGGGAGGTGTAGGAGTGACTTAACAAGGAGAAATACTTATTTTTTCTCCATTCTGCGCCACACATAGAAAGAGATAAATGCCATCAATTATTGTTTTTGTGCAGGAGGGTGTGCCTTCCTGCAAAAAAACAATCATCCTGAAATGCAGGCACCCTTACCACATGACGCAAGAGTGCCTGCATTGGCGCATGGCAGCCAATTGTGCAATAGTGCAGGGGAAAGCACAATGATGCGTCATCTTGTTGCTAATACAACACGTACCTCTGCTTTTAAAATGACATCGCTCGCTGTAGCAAAATGACTTGCAGCATTGTTTTTATAAATGAGACCTGAAATATTTGCTAACATAAAAAGTGGCTTTTAAAAATACACTGATTATACATAGTTTATGTTATTAGCTTTGAGCAAATGTGACACAAACAGTACTTAATTTTAGCTGGTGGTTGCAGGTGAGGCCCACAGTCACATATCTTTACTTATAAAGCTTTGAGCCAGAGCGAGAAAAACAAGGATGGAGAGGAGGAGAAAGACAGAAAAACAGTTACAAAGATAAATGAGGGATGCAGAAGAATTTGAAAGAGTGCTATAAAAGAGCAGGGAATGTCCGGTGATGGATGAAAGAGAAACCATGAGGTGGGATCAAAGACGACACAGCCTTGGTATTCAGCATCTCTTATATTTATTAGCACCAGCCGTGGGCTTCTGAGTTTTGTGGCTATTCGCCAAGCCTGAATGACCGTCATTGTATACGCCAGCAGCTGCATCTTACGTCCACCCTTCTACAATGCAGCAGGCTATCCCCCAGGTCCCAGTGCGTGATGGTCTACCCTATAGACTTGTTCCTCGTGCAGTGCAAATAGCCAATCGTTCACGTTTACAAGCTGAGCTGCCAGATAGTAACACCGGACGTCAGGCACCGCCAGTCCCCCCTCATATACTGCCCTTTGCAGCTTTCGCAGAGCAATTCGGGGGCTTTCCCCCGCCCACAACAGGGTGCATATTTCTGCATCAATTGTTCGAAATGCTGCGGTCTGGATTTGATATGGAGTATTCTGGAGTACATATAGTAAACAGGGGAGGGCCATTATTTTAAACAAGACAATCCTTCCCTTAAGGGACACCGGTAGCTTCCGCCAGTTTTTCACATCTCTGCCTAATCTCTCCAGCTGCGGATTTAGATTCAGTTCTAGAAACCTCTCTGCCGACCTAGTAATTCAGATTCCTAAGACTAGGACAGGGCTGCTGAAGCCGCATGAACTCACCTTCATTCCCGGTGGGACTTTCCGCTGTTTTTAACAGTTTTACTGCACACAATTTTAAATCACGCTTTTTACCTGTTCTCTCCAATGCTGTTTTTGCTTCTATTCTGCCTCTTGCCCTGGTCCACCATGGCTGTAGTGCCAATTGAGCAGAGGGCAGAGGTCACGTTGTGAATTTCATTTCCGCCCTATCACATTCTCAGGCGGTCAGCGCTCCAGTTATCTCTCGCACCCCTACTTAAGCACATGCAAATGTGCAAGCCCGTCTGCGCCTGTCCGCATCCAGCTGGGTCGAGGGGCCAGAACCTCTGTTCTTTATCCAGTAGCCCCTAGTGTGTACACCCCACAGGGTCTTCATAATCTCAGGCCCACACTGAAAATATTCTGCAAGACTCCTAATCCCAAAATACCCCAATCTTATTGTCAGTTTAAATGAGCTGGTAATTCCTTGCCTGAATCTGTTTCAACCTCCATTGCGGAAGAGATTTCCTCTCTGCCTAAGACTGGGGTGCAGCCAAAAAAGCTTAAATATATTAGTTTAAATTGTCGCTTCCTCCATAAGAATCAGGTACATTTATTTAACGTTTTCCTTGATGCTGATCCTGACGTGCTTTTTGTAACAGAAACCTGGCTCCAAGATGGCTCTTCACCTGATATAATTTCTGCCCTTCCTCCAACTTTGCCCTTCTAGGGATAAACATACCACATAGTTTAGGAGGAGGCATTGCTATTATTTATAAAAAGAACTACAAATATAATATTAAGGACGTACAGATTCCTAATTGTGAAGCTTTACTCTTTTCAATTGTCTTCTTCCCTAAATGTACCCTCTTGAGGGCTCTTATTTATCGCCCCCCTGGGCCTTCTAGTAACTGGTGTTCTGTAATATTATATTGGTGGGCCTGATGTCACATGCCAACTACAGCCTAATCTGTTAATCAAAATTGAAAAAGTCTAATTTTGAAAGAAATAACTCTGAATGGATAGTGCTTTATTGAGAGTAATTACTTGTGTCATACAGTATCTGAGTTGAATTCCTCTTTCACCAGTATTTCCTCGCCGCTTACCCTTGCCGCCTTTGGAGAATCGCCACTTCAAAGGGAGAAGCTTGGTTATAAAACTAGATTTGATTAGTATTTTCCTTTGGTTATTTCCATTCAAATGCTTTAGAGGCAGATCTCACATCCATTACATCATTATTTAACCTAAACCTACACTGGGATTGTATTTTCTTTATCTATTATGACAAAATATTTGATGCGCTTTTCATCTTAGTTTTTCTTGCAATATCTCCTATTGAATTTCTGGTTGACACTTGCAGTTGTGTACTCTCCCTTGGCTTTGCTTGGCCCTCTCTCCTAGTATATGGCACTTAGCAAAGTTTAAGCATAATTTAAGCCAACAACATTTTTTTTTTTTTAAAACAGGCAGGTGCATTTCCATAACCCTTAAACAGAGTCCTATGCAGAATATGAATATATATTAATTTGAGGATGGATGCAAGAATTTATGAGGGCCAATCTTGTTAATTGGGAATTGTAGGTGCTCTAGAGACACAGTAGGCAATCTAGCTTCCCCTCCTAGGTTGGGTTAGTGTTTTATCTAGCATAACTTTCACTCGGTAAAGGGTATCCTTTCCCTCAGAGAAAAATGTCAGGGCAAGGCTAGAAAGACTTAAACTATAGCTAATGCAAGATGGAAGCACATTTTCAATAATTTCCTAAAGTTCCACATATTGGACTATTGATGGAGATGGAGGGGTGACAAGGTCCCCTTAGAAGCAAAATCAACAGAGAAATATCCTCCATCCAGGGTTTTACAGTGGTATTTGGGAATACTCCTAGGAAATTTGGGTACGTTTCTAGGGTCCAATGAGGCTTTTCAATAAAGGAGTGACACAGGATAATTTCTAAGAGTCTGGTTTAGAGCCAGTGGATAATGAGGCATCAATAATCATGCAATGTGTCCTCGAGTCTTACAGTAGATAGTTCTTGTGCACCTTAGGTAGAAGTGGATCCCACTGCGAGCCAGATGATTACTCTGAAGTACAAATGATTCCTCAGCTTCCAGGGGGAACAATATGAGGCTAAACTTCCCTCTGATCTGAAGTAGAGTCTGCAGGGTGGAGCACCTCATATGTTGCTTATGCAACAACAGAGCCTAAGTAGCTGAAATCCTATCTATGAAAAACATGGCCGATTGGGGAGGACATGGCGGAAGCTAGCTGAGCTGCCGCTTCACCCGGAGGTTCCGCCCTACCTTCACGCCATGGTGAACGCGCGTTCAGTATGGAGTACCGAGGATACTCTTGTGGACTGATCGCTGTGCTGGGATTGTTTCTGCCCGTACTCGGGAAGCCTTGGAGTGGCATGTTTAGGCTTCGGTTCCTTTCTCTTTTTAATTTCTTCCCGGCTTTGTGCTAGCTTTGTGCGGGTGTGTGGCGGTTTTGGCAGAGCTCCTGGTCCTGGCCCGGGTTTTGCTGCTCCCTGCTTAACACGGTTGGAGATAGCAGTGCTGTAGCTGAGGAGGAGCTGGAGAACAGTGGCCCATGGTCTCTTCCAGGTTACCCGAGGAAGGGGCAGCACCTACCCTATACCGCCCAAGCTGGAGAGCGTCGGGGGACTCGATAAGTGCAGTAAGGAGGAAGACGCCGGAGACGTCAGAGCATCGCTGCAGGGTAGCATGGAGGAGCAGCCCCAGGCTTGTGGTGGTCTGTTGAATTGCAGGGGGCCCCAGATTCAGGTAGGATGCGCCGCAGTTGCTACTTATTCCCCCGCTTTAGCCTCAGCATCTGCCCAGGGTGACAGTACGTCTACCAGGAAAGAGAAAAAACGTGGAGGGGGAAGCCTTGCAAAAATAAAATCCGCTGGGAAGGATATTAAGCTGGTATATCAGATTAGCCTAGAGGCCAGTCTGGATGCAGGAACGGATAGTCTCAATAATAGCATGAATAATAGTATAAAGGAGGGCCATGGCAGCAGAAGTCGAAGCGCAAAGAAGAAGAACGCAATAAAAAGCACCTCAACCTTTTTATCTGGGGAAATCAAAAAAGGAATACAAAATTGGGCAGGTCTAAAAACACTCCTTCAGAAGCTAAACTCAAGATTACCCCTTCCTTTAAGATCTTACTTTAAAGTCCTCCCGGAGGTTTTGTGTCTTGTGAGACAGGGAGACGCTGGAAAGTTTGGGAAAGGGGAAACAACTGAATCTATAGGGGGGTTGGCTAACCCAGAAGCTTCAATAGCAGAAAAGACAAAACTAGGAGGTTCATCGCTTGCTGGAGAGCCGGATCTAACTGATACTGAAAGCCATGCTTTGGAGTGGAGAGATAACCCGATGGAGTTAGAGGGTCAGGCCCTTCAAGTTGAACCCCAGGCTATCCCCAAGGACCTAACCAAGGGACTGGCTCTGGAGGCAGGAAGTTCAGACAGCGGAGCGATGGCTCCAAATCTGGAGGTACACTCAATCTCTTCGCTGGAGCTCCTTCTGGCCTCATTATCAGCAGATATGAAAAAAGGGTTTAAGGTCCCAGCTGCAAACCAAGGTGAGATCAGGAGCTTTTGCGAGTTGCTGGATAAGAAAGAGGACCTTTTAAACACTAGGATGGAGACACTAGAATCTAATGTGGGGGCATTAACAGATCAGCTCGATGTCTTGAAAGCAGATCTAGTCACTCTTAAAAGAGATGAGGGGGTCATGAGAGACAGGCTGGATGCAATGGAAAATAACTCTCGCTGCAATAACCTGCGAATAGTGAATGTTCCAAAGGGGAACGAAGGCGAAGATCTTAAGTCCTTCATGATCACGCTCTTAAAATATTCGCTTGATTTAGAGATTTCAGAAGACGAACTGGGTAGGGATATCCAGAGAATTCACAAAGATTCCTTCAGAAGAAATTTGATACGTCCTAAACCAAGAAGGATCCTTATAAACTTCTATACCTATTCATTGAAAGAGAAGTTGCTTAACCTATCTCTTAAATATAAGTCACTGAAGGGTAAGGAGTTCTCATTCCAGACCTGGCCAGAACAATGCTAGATAGGATAGGCAATGGGAGCTGGGTAGGAAGCTGGAGGACTTTAAGAAGGTAGGAGCTGTGGCTCAACTTGAATTCCCTGCCTCTTTGAAGGTTATGTTAATGAACAAAATGCACAATGTGAGATCAGTGCAGGAGGCAGAGGAATTGCTTGCTAACCTGCAAATGAGCAAGAATCAGTGATCCGGTTGGTGATATGTATATATAATAATTTCCAGCCTTTCCTCCAGTTCCCTCAGGTCCCTTTTCACAGCTTGCCTCTAAAACATAAATGTAAACATCATAAATAGTCTTTTATGTAGCAAGATTAAGGAGGAGCAAAAAATGTAAAGGAATAAAAATTAAAAAAAGAGGGGAAAAAACAAAAAAGGGGGAAGTAAAAAAAAAACACACAGATAAAAACAATATGAATACAAAATAAATAAATAATAATTGTGTGTATAAGATAAGGTTTTCTCACTCTTTTTTTCTTCCTTTTTCACATCCCATCTCGTGGTTAACAGGTTGGGTCAGGCTAGGTCAGGCTCTTACTTTCTTTACTGAGTACTTTTGGTTTTATTCTTTCTTGTGGTGGAGGGGGTGGACACCTCTGGGGTGCAATAAACTGGACACCACTATTCCAGATGACTGGGGGTAGGGTTCCCCATGGGTGAGGGGGAAGGATGTCGGGGCATAGGGGTAAATGGAGAGGGTAGCAGGGAATTAAAATTTAAAAAAATCCTCGTTTCCTCTACTTATGATTTGTCCAACTTTAAAGCTAACGATAAAGGCGTTGGAAGTGGGCTGACTTGCGTGTGGGTGCATATTCTGGTACCTTAAGCACTGACCCTGGCGATTATGTAGAATTTACAGCCACCATGAGCTTTTTTCAGATTCTTTCCTGGAACATCAATGGCCTGCGCACTAGACCAAGAAGAGATAAGATCATACAATACTTACGGGACTCTTTAGCACAGGTCATTGTCCTCCAGGAAACCCATTTATTAGAAGAAGAGATGATTTCTCTGTTAAAGTGTGAAAGCTGGGTAGGTTCTCATATAAGCACAAGTCAGTCAGCAAACATCAGAGGGGTATCAATTATTTTTAAGAAAACAGCCTGGGCTCATATATTATCTCAGATAAAAGACCCAAATGGCAGATGGGTCATTGTAAAAGTTGTAATTATGGAGACATTGCTAACCTTAATTGTATACCATGGTCCAAACCACGATGACCCTTCTCGTCTGAAGTCTATTTTCTCACATCTACTCGATTTCCCGGGACCGATGGTCCTGGCGGGCGACTTTAATATTGTCTTGAATCCCACATTAGATAAATCTCCATCCAATAGAGCTGTAGTATTCTCTAAATCTCTGGAGTACTTGCTTGAGGCCATGAAACAGTTCACCCTATCGGATATCTGGAGAGATAGATCAGGGCAGCAGTTAGGGGTGTCATATCGAAATTATAAATATCGGCACCAGTCAAGAATCAACTTTGTTCTGGTCAATTATTCATTAAGGGGCCAGGTGCAGAACATCTCATACCTGGCACTCCACCTCTCAGATCATTCTGGGGTCCTTCTAGTTCTGAAATGCCCGGTTTCTAGTTCCATCAGGACTTGCCCCCAGATTCATGAAGGCCCCAATCTGTGAATTCTTAATTGTGAGAAATACCGAATCCCAATTTAGAATTTGCAGATTGGGATTCATGAAATTATGCGATAAAATCTAGCGATTCGCAATCGGCCGCAAAAGTCGATTGCGATTTGCATGAAATCGCAGATAAATCGCTAAATCGGACATATTCCGTGTTGAAATAGCGATCTCGCTATTAGCGAATTCGCAAATAGCGATCTCGTTAATAGCGAGATCGCAAAAAAAATGTGAAGTCGCATTTCGAGCACAGTGATGACATCACAACCAGGAAGCAGGCAGTTCCCTCCCTCAGTCTGAATACTGAGGCTGATTTGGAAGCAGCAGTGCCCAGAGCTCCACTCTACAACACCTCCAGCTGTGATACAGGAGACACCACACTGCAGCAATGTCACAGGAAGCAGCAGGGAGCAGTTCCACTGGGAGAAAAAGAAAACTTAAATTCTCTGAACAGGAGCTAGAACATCTCATTGAGGGAGTCAGTAAAGATCAGGATAGACTGTTTGGGAAGGACTCCAGGAGGGTGCCAGAGGCCGACAAACGGCGAATTTGGTTGCGCATCCGTGCAAAAGTCAATGCTGTTGGAGTCACCCAGCGATCAATCGACGACCTCAAGAAGAGGTGGTACGACCTCTGAGGTCGTGCCAAGGAGAAGATCGCCGAGAGGCTGGGTGAGCGTGTGGCAACAGGAGGGGGAGACCCAACAGTCCCTCCCAACACCCCATTGGAGGACCTCGTTGAGGACACATTGCAACCTGAGGTATGCGTGGGGGTAACCCGGCTGGACTCCTCCCGACCCACCCTAGAAAGCCAAGGTAAGTGCCATGCGACTGCGACCCTGTCCCCTAACAATGGCCATGACCCTAGAGCTACTCATTAGAAACCCCAGTCATGCAGCCCATGCACACCAGCAAATCCCTATTGCATTGTGGGACATGTAGTCTGACCACAATTTACATTCAGCCCCATACAGCCAGATATGTCCTAATAGAGACAATCCAACAGCCAGGCAGGGAATGCTAGCCAGCATGCATGTAGCAACCTTACATGTGCAAGAAACCGTTCATTATTCAACGTCCACTTTATATCACAGGTGGCGCTGAAGATACCAGCAGCGACAGTGAGGGGCTGCAAATTGTGGAGAATTCAATGGATTCTGAGGGTGACGCACAGCCATGCGCACAACCTGGTCCATCATGCAAGCAACTGCGCCAGCAGCCGTACAACCACCTGCAGCGCCAGCAGCCGCACAACCACCTACAGCGCCAGCAGCCGTACAACCACCTGCAGCGGCAGCAGCCCTACCGCCACCTGCAACGCATGCGACTACAGGCGCACCACAACCGCCAAGTCGGAGACCCATGCCAGTGACAACGGCAACACCAGCAGCCGCCAGGCCACCAACACAACGCACACCAACTGTGCCCACCCAGTCCAGCGGACAGGTCAGGGTGCGGTGCCAAAGTACACCACACGCCGGCAGGAGGGGGGTGACTGTGCCTGTGCCGGGTCTCACAATAGAGCGACGCATGCTGCGCGTCCACCAACAACAAGCACGGTACCTTGCAGCAATACATCTGCAGCTGCACAATACAGCCGGGAATGTTGGCCAGCTGTCCGACCGGATAGAGCGCATGACCACAGCAGTTGAGGCAAACACAGAGGCCATGCTCACCCAGCGGGACCTCAACCGCCGCCGCCACCGCCAGCTCCTAACACGACTCTCAGCGTACCCGCGCTCCAATTATATAATTGGCAACGCAACTTCCCAGATGTCCCGTAGGTCATTGGCCATGCAAATTCAGATGGTCCAATGCTGCCAGGACGTGGCACGGGCACTCGAGCAGGCAACCACTGCAGTTCAGGCTCTGCAGGCTACTGTACAGGGCCAGGCAGGAGGGGAGGACGCTAGTGAGGGAACATCTAGCCACTGCAGCCTGTCTTTGCCACCAGTCAGAGTTCCCCGCCGCAGCAGCAGGCCCACTGCGTCATCACGGGCAAATCAGGATGAAGATATGGAGAGGAGAATTGGAGCCTCAGGCCGGAGGTGCCATTGACATTATACTCATCATGCAGGGACATGCTGATGCTAAAAGCATGCCCCCTGACAAAACATTAGATGTATGAAGCAATACCCCTCCAATGTATCTTTTTGAAAAAATGCAATATTATTGTGAAAACAACAATAATATTTATTCAGTAACAGTACATCAGACTCATGTCATTATTTCACTTGTCATGCATGAGTGAAGTGTTGGGTGAGGGGAGTGGGGGGACTAGAAAAAGTTATTAGTGATTTGGTTGCGTCGTCTGTGTCCTTCAGCAGGATTTTCCCCAGGTGCATGACGCGCATGTGGAGGTGGGCGGTTGTCCCCTTCAGACTCACTGCCAGATATCTCAACAGGTATCCTGCGCTTGGTAGCAATGTTGTGCAGTATTGCACACAAGGTAACTATGCGGGAGCAGACCTCAGGATCGTATTTGAGGGCCCCACCAGTCTTATGCAGTATGCGGAAGCGGCTCTTCAATAGCCCAAATGTCCTCTCAATGCAATTCTTAGTGCAGATGTGTGCTGCATTATAACGCCGTTGCTGTGGTGTTGCAGGGTTGAGGTAAGGGATGAGTAGGTTCTCACGGAGACCGTAGGCGCTGTCACATGCATGAAAGGAGCAGAGGGTGAGTGCATGTTCTGCGCAGCTACATGATCACAGTGTATTAAATGGGGGCATGTGTACTTACCTAGTAGGTGTCCTTCGCCAAATTCTCCCCTGGCCAGTCGTGTGTGAATGCCGCTGTGCCTGAAAATGAAGGAGTCAAGTGTGCTCCCCGGGTATTGTGCCACTATGTCGGTGATGTAAGTCTTTGCGTTGCACACCATCTGGATATTGAGGGAGTGGTAGTTTTTCCGGTTACGGTACATGTACTCCGTTTGTGCTGGTGGGTAGATGTGGATGTGCGTACAGTCAATGCATCCGGTTTGTGGAAATTGGGCAACGTTCTAGAATTGTAACTTGGTCTCTTCAAGTCCTGTTGGGTGGTGGGGAATGAGATGTAGTGGTGAAGGCGGCTCAGCATTGCATCCAGGAAACTCTTCAGGCAGCGGGACATGGTGCTCTGGGATATCCCCCCTGCAACAGCGACTATCCCCTGGAAGCTTCCGGAGGCCAGTAGGTGGAGGCAGCACAAGACCTGTACATGTGTGGGCATGACATCCAGGTCCCGGATCAGCTTCAGGATCATTGGCCCATTAAGGCGGTACTTCGAGTAAATTTGCTCCCTTGTTTGGCCCTGCAGGGTGACCCGCAAGCGGAATATTCTCTCCTGGATCCTGCGCCTGTTACGTGCTGCAGCCTGGAGCCTGCGCCGCCTAACCACCATGTAAAGTCCCGGCATTGTGAGGGTCCTCATGCTACTACTTTGTTTCCTTAAGTGTGTTTGTTCAGGTCAGCACCTGTGGCTCGTTAGGGATTTTTTTTACATATTTTTTTTCCTTAATGGTTACCACCTGCTTTTGGTTCTCCTTAAATTGCACCTCGCAAAAAGCGATTTTCCGCTTTTTCGTTAATTGCGACTTTTCATGAATATCGTTTGCGATTGATTTGCGAATTCGCTAACTATTTTGCAGATTCCATGGATTATCGCTAATTGCGATTCGGTATGGGGTTCTTCCATGATTCTGCGAATTCTTTTAGTGAATTCGCAATATTATTTATAGCGATTTTATAAAAACGCTAAATTTTACATGATGAATTGCATTTCTGTAAATTGCAATCGCAATAGCTAATTCGCAGCTATTGCGATCGCAATTTGGCTTCATGAATCTGGCTGTTGGTCCTTTAATCGTGCTATACTTTTGGAGGAGGAGGAAGTCTCTTTTCTTTCACAAGAGGTGGAATGGTTCTTGGAGCTGAACGTTGGCACAGCCCCAATAACTTCAGTTTGGGACTGTCTAAAATCCTTTCTGCAAGGCCAAATCACCAGTAGGTCTTGTTATAGAAAAAAAAAACATGAAGAAGAGATCACGGATATTGAAAACAGGCTGAAAGATGTAGAGGTAGATCTCTCGAGTAGAGTATCCCCTGAAATTTTGCAAGAGAAGCAAGATAAGGTCAGCAGATTAAAAGCTAAGCACAAAAACATTCTGAATACAAGGCTTACTCGAAGATGGGAAGCCAGTAAGATCTCCCACTTTGAGTATGGAGAAGAAGAGGGCAAACTCCTTGCATGGAAGAGTAAATTTGACCGAGCGAGGAGTTATATCAAGGAGATAAAAAATGAGAATGGCACTTTAACTACTGACGAGGAAATTTGTGATGCTTTTCAGACATCTTTTCAATCTACTTATCGGGAGGATGGCAGTGTAGATAGCCATAGTGCACAAAGGTGGCTTGGAGGTATCCCTCTCCCCCCCTTACATTAAAACAACAGCAACACTCTAGACAGGGCCTTTTCCTTTGCTGAGGTTATAGATGCTATCTCTGATGGCAAGAACGGAAAGGCTCCCGGTCCGGATGAGCTTCCTGCCGAAATATACAGAATAATAAGCGACCAGGTAGTCCCCACTATGACGAACCTCTTAAATAAAATTTTGCAAAAAGGACTAAATCCGCCAGATTTGTGGAACGACGCCACTATAGTCCTGATCCTGAAGCCAGGAAAAGTGGCATCTAATTGTGGGTCTTAGAGACCCATATCTCTCCTGAACGCTGGCTATAACATTTTTACCTCTATATTGGCAGCGAGATTGAGTATAGTGTCAGGAGATATTTTGCATTCAGACCAGAAGGGTTTCGTAAAGGGTCGCCAGCTTTCGCACCTCATATACGATCTAATTGGAGCGATTGGCCTGGCCTCCACATACTCTATTCCACTAGCAGCTATGACCTTGGATGCCACAAAGGCCTTCGACAGGGTGAATTGGATATATCTGTCGGAGGTCTTGGAAAAATTCAATCTTGTTGAGAAATTTTGCCGTACCAAACAGTCCATCTACCGGAGACCAACGGCTAGACTTCTTGTTAATGGCAACATCACTGGTCCTTTTAATATATCTAGGGGGACCAGACAGGGCGGCCTACTCTCCCCTCTCCTTTTTGATTTATATATTGAGCCATTCGCTCAACGGCTCAGAGAGGACTCTAACATCCAGTCTTTCAAATATGGGGAGTGGGAGAGGAAGGTAGCCCTCTATGCTGACAATAGTTAATTTTTTACAGCTAATTTAGACACAGCCTTTCCAGCAGTTATTAGCCAAGCCCAGGAGTTTGGACTAGTCTCAGGCTATGAAATTAATGCTGCAAAGACAGAAGATATGGTCTGGAATCAGGAGGCAAATCATTATCAGCACCCGATAAGCCCTAGAATGAGATACCTGGGGGTAAATATCCTGCAAGATATTACTAAGATAGCCGAAACTAATTTGACCACCCTGGCAAAAGAGTGCATGAAGTTAATGAAATCTTGGGCTTCGCTCCCTCTTTCCATTATTGGCAGAGTAAATTTAGTAAAAATGTCAACACTCCCGAAAATTACTTTTTTCTTTAATAGTATCCCCCTTCATTTTGAGAAATAAAAAAATTATAAAATTAAGAGGGATATCAACTCATTTGTCTGGAGATATAAACTCTCCGTGATATCTTGGAAAAAGCCAAGACGAGGAGGGTGAAGGGAGGTCTGGCTTTGCCAGATATTCCGTGTTATGCTTGGGCCTTCCCACTCTCTCATGCACGCACGCTTCTGAAAATGCCGGTCAATACCGGAGCAGGAGGGATGTTTTTAGCTAAGCTTCAGGGTGCACACTTTTTGGTGGAGGGCTTTCTGTTGAAATACGGCGATCCTAAGTTTAAAAATAAAGTTAGGCTCAAGGTTTTGCAGGGCCTGGTAAAACATGGGCTGAATTGAGGAGGTCAGTCACTCTTGAATATTTCTCTAGCTTAGCTCCCCTATGGGATTCCCCCAGTGGCCCAGAATGTTTGAGGGATAGATTGGCAACCCCTTTGAGGGAAGCCGGTCTTGTAGTTTGGGGGGACCTGATCTCAGATGGCACCTTAGTTACATGGGAACAATTTAGGGAATGGGTTGTGGCTGGCCTTTCTAAATGTTAATATCTCCAGCTGGCAAGTTGGGTCCAGTCACACCTACAAACAACTTATGGTAGCTTATTAGGTGGAAGCAATCACCTGGAACACCAGCTTGTGACCAGATCCCAAGGGAAGAAGGAAGTCTCCTCTGGTACCAGGCTATCTTGGAGGAATTGGACGGTGACTTTAAACTTGCCGATGAACTGTGGGGAAGTTTTATACCTGTTCAAGACTGTGATACATTGTGGCAGAGTTCGTTTAAAATCTTATACGAAATTGTAAAACCGGTTTGGTTAAAAAGGAACCATCTGTTCAATGTTTATAGGGCTTACTTTACCCCATTGAGACTCACCAAAATCAATAAAGAGTTGCCTGTATGCTGTAAGAAATGTGGATTGGCCTCGGCCTCCGACATTCATATCTTTAAAGAGTGCCCTGCCTTGGCCTCCTTTTGGGACAGTATTGAAAAATTCCTGTCTGATAGAATAGGAAGCCTTGTCACTATTGACCTACCTTTGATCATCTTTGGATTGAAGGATAATGTTTGTGGCCCTGCACAATCGCTATTTTGTTATGCTATGCTCCTAGCTAGGAGACAAATTTGTATAAAATGGACAGATCCTATCCCTCCTTCCTTTTTAGACTGGCAGTCCTCTGTCTTTGTGATTTCTAAGTTAGATTTATTGAGATCTGGCAGCAAAAAGAAGAGAATATTTTGGAACATTTTGAAATGAAGAGGGGGCCCCGAGTTAAATGTATAGGGGGTTTTCCCCCTCCTTTTTCTTTTCTTTTTTTTTTGGGTTCTATGATTATGCTGCCTCAATACTCTATGGGCCATGTCGGACATTTTCAGTCTAGGACTGGATGTTTTAATAAGAGGGTCATCTAGCGCCTGGAGCTTGTTAACAGAGTTATCTCAGTTGGTGTCTTCATTAGCACTGTTAGATTTGGGGGTCTCTGGTTGGCACAGGTAGGTACTTGTGACAAGCGGGGACCCTCTCCTCTAGTCAGGATAAGTAGGTAGTCTCCCAAAATAACCCCTGCTCACCCTCTAGGTAGCTTGGCGCGTGCAGTCAAGGCTTATTTCAGAGACGTTTGCAGGTTAAGCATTTATGACCACATGCAGTAACTAAGTGACAACACCACAAAGGGACACCACACTGGGAATATATCAAAAAGACATATCTTTTATATAAGGCTTAGCACAAGACCAACATAACGACAAAAATGACCACAATACTAGTGGCAATAAAGAGTTCTTAGTAAATGCGTAATTTTTGAGTTCTGTGTGACTCGGCCTCTGGGTTCGGCTCTTACTGCAATGAAAAATGAACACAAGAGTCTAATGCGGGCAGCAGACGCTTCCATACGAGGTGTATTAGGATGGGGGTTTGAGGTGTACACAGTACCTTGATGCGGTGAGTCCGGCACAGACGGGGCGCTGTAAAAAGAAGGTGATTTGGAAGCGTTGTCGGCCCCCCTCAGTGCGAGGCGGATGGTGCGGAATGCGAGACGTTCAATTTACGATGCGGCGTACGAGCCGTACTGCGGGAGCCACGGCGATCAGTCTTGGTTGCGGTGCGAGGCTGACGTACAGAGCATACTCCCCTTTCAGGTGCGATCGCACCCTTGAACTCTGCGGCAGTGTGCGGGTCGTACCAACCAGGATGACTCGATGAGGCAAAGCGTTTGTACGTGGCGGGGTCGTCCAGTCATGGTGCGATCTACGGTTCGTTGGTGTCGTTGATTGAGGCGGACAGGCGGGGTACGGTGCATTGCTAGGCACCATTTGGTTGAACGAGGCGTACACAGCTCCCAGCCTCGGCAAATACTGAAAATATCGTTTCCAGCAGCGGATGGCGAGGCAGATGAAGTCCACTGGTCCTGGGACTTCGTTCAGGGGGCAAGCTCACTCACAAGCCCTTGGAGATCTTTTGCACAAGGTGGAAAATAAAGTCTTTTGTAGTCTTTATCCTCTCCTTCAGCAGCAAGGCAACCACTGCAGGCCAATCCCCCAGGTCAGGGACAGTATTCCTCCTTACAGCTTTCCCAGTTCCTTTTTGTCGAGCAGAGGTTTCTTCTTGTTAAAGCAGGATCTAATTTCTTGGGAGCAGGGTACCAATACTTGTACCCCTAAATTCGTTGTTCCTCTGGGGTAGAGGGACCTGTGCCCAGCCAAAACCAGTTCTTGAGCACTTTATTGACATGACTCTTACTTTTCATTCAGGGAGCAGGCTAGAGACATCAGACACTCCACAGGGGGTGGAGCCAGCATTGTGGTGGATAGGCACAGTCCTATTCAGAGTCCAGGTGCACTCCTCCCAGCCATCTTGATGTAAATCTCTCTATTCACCACCAGGCTACCTAGCCCTGCCCTCTGGAATTCCCCAGCCCTGTCACTCACAGAACCCAGACAGCAGATACACATCCTAGCAGAGGCGGGCTGAAATGGTTAGGCAAGCAAATACCTACTTTCTAAAAGTGGTATTTGCAAACACAGAATATTAAAATAAGCTTTACTGAAAGATGTATTTTATTATTCTGAGTTCAGGCATACTAAACTCGAATTTCTACCACGTTCTCTGAGTCTGTTAGGATTATAGAATGTAACAATTCTTATAGCCCATTCTGGCCTATGAGAACAGGTAGCCTTGCAATAGTGAAAAACGAAAATGGCTGTAATTCACTATTAGGACATGCCACACACATCAGGGCTTGTCCTACCTTATACTTACAATGCACCCTGCCCTTGGGCCTACCATAGAGGTGACTAATATGAAGTTAGGGGAAGGTTTAGGGACTGGCAAGTGGGTGCACTTGCCCAGTCAGCATGACAGTACCAGACTGCACGCAGGCTCTGCAATGGCAGACCTTAGACACATTTTATAAGCCTGCTTCTAGGGGTGGCACAACCAGTGCTGAAAGCCCACTAGCAGCATTTAGATTTACAAGCCCTGGGCACTCCTGGTGCACTGTACTGGGGTCTGACAGTAAACCAAGTAAGCCATTCATGGAATCCAATCAATACATACATTTTATACTGGGAGTACTTGCACTGTGGCACTGATTGGCAGTGGCACAGTGCTCTGAGCAACTAACACCAAGCAAAACACATGAGACACACTAACAAAAAAAGTGGAAGGGAGACCCACACCAAGGGGCCAGGCCTAACAAGCACATAAGCAAGTCCAAGTACCGGTAGGCGGGTCTTTCAAACTCCAGACGCTTACGCCTCTTAGCTTGCTGAGTGTGGGTACGGACTACTCGAGTGTGTATTTGAAGTGAGATTGATGGCGAATGAGGAAAAGAAAAACATGACCTAGACCGGTTGTAGTTAACAACAGAAGATGAAAGGATCCAACAGAGTCTTTACTCTTTTTTACAATGGACGCATATCAAGCTTCACAAATAGAATTAGTCTTGGAGCATTTCGGGAAGTTCATACCAATACCAGACCTTTGCCTTTCTTATGAAATATTATTAGAGAGAGTATTGGTACTCAATAACTGCAAATAGTCAATTATTCTCATGTAATAGATAGATATTATAGTTAAGATAAAACTAAAAAGGTACTAAGTTCAGTAGTTTGTACAATTTAAAAATTGTGCATGAGAAGACCTGTAGCATTCTTACTTATGTTTGTGGACATGTCGAGCCAACAGTATATAAATAATCCGGTATAGGAGGAATTAAACTGAATGTACCATGAGGATCAATGAACTTTGGGCTATATATATATACTAAAACAGTTTTCCATAGATATAGAATGGGTAAAACCCTTTGATACATCTGGCCCAATTATTCCTAAAAAAAGACATTCATTTGAATCAAGTGAGATTCTTAGAATACTATAACCATAGTAAGTACACATGGCATGGAAAAATAAGCAGATACTCACAGCCACTGGTTTAGTACATGATTTGAAAGTGCAGTATTGTAAGGTCTGTTAATCCTTGTTTTCCATACAGATATGTTCAGTCGTAAGTGGTCAATTAGTGGCAGAAGTTTTTGTTTGGTCTGTAAAGAAACAATAATAAACTTGGCTAAATGTATGATGCTCGTCACATAATCATTTAAGAAATGATTGAAAAGTATAATTTAACTGATGAGGGCTAACCATTACCCAAGTAAGGTGGGAACAAGAGGCCCACACTACGAAATAATGAAGCAAATTAGATCACTAGAATGAGATCTGTAGATTGGAGCAACAATTTTTCATGATTTGCCTCATTTTTATTTTCAACTTCATTTCCAGCCTAGATTTCTCAGTAAACCTCCCCACATCATCAGAGATACAATGATAGTCTGCCTTTTTTTTTATACCATCAAGAATTAACATTTACACCTCATAAAATGTTTCCATGATCAAGAACAATTACATATTTTGTTAGTGTTTAGCATGATCAAGAATAATGCCACATTTCTGTTATCCTTGTCAAATTATGGCTTAGTTGTTTAAGAGATTTCCGCTGGGGCTTACAGCTTCCTAGATAAAATGTGATCAAAAGAGATAAAAAAAAGGCCTTTTCAAGTACACAACTACAGTCACTGGTGTCATCATAACAAATGGGAAGAAAAGCTCACACTGGCTTGTCCATAGTGGTGGAAAAATAATAACATATAGGCTTATAGTGCATCACATGAAGCATTCCGGTGGTTGGAGACCAAAATTCTTTAGGAGATGACACCATCCACAACCTGTACTTTAATTATTTCCCCCTCATTTTCGTCAGGATGAAACAATGAGGAAGACACCCCAGTTTGACGGAGTTCAGATACTGAACAACATAGCATCATGTATAAGCTTTCAGCAAAGCTATCATTGGTTCATGTGGGTCTTGAATACAACTCTATTGAAACAATGCTTTTGCTAATAGCAGGTCAAGATATAAATGTAATTTTCCCTTTTACCAAGTGTTCAACTCCTTTTGGCTATACTAGTTTTCCCCTTAGCTGAGAGCAGCTAGCCTGCTACACTTGGACAATCTTCCCTTAGAGAGACTGGAAATTAACCTCATGAGGAAAATCACTGCGATAACCCAAAAAACACATAAGGCTCCAGCAAGTGGCAGGGTCATTAACTAATGAAAATGGCATTATTTCTCTGAAGCTCAGTTAGGGCCCTCTCACCAGAGTCACCTCAAAAGGACCGAATATTGAGGATTAACCGGTGAGAATATGCCACACATCTCAGTATGACACGCACAGCAATAGTCACTGAGCCACAGCTGCCTTGTACCGGGATCAGGCTGCAAAGTGGATGGTTAACAATTGTCACTTGTCAGAACCTCCGCAGCAGGAGATCAACTAAAAGCGTTACAACAGGTTTCGGAAGCTCTTGAAAAACTGCCTCAAGAGGCTGCAAAGTCAATCGTCCATCTAGGGGCCTATGGACAGGCATCCCGGAGAACAAACCTTGTCATCTATCAGCAGGTACAAGGACACGTCCAAGTGGTGAGAACAATGCCAAGAGGGGAGGAGGATAAGCCCATTGAGGACAGAAAAAAGAGCGTTTAAACACATTATCAGCCCAGAGACAGAAACAGAAATGGTACGAGGACTATGGTCACCAATGAACAGCATCCATAAATGGTACTTGGCAATAACAATGCACAGGCAACCTTATATTGAGGAAACCAGCAATGAAGGTAGCAAGAAAGAAAGAAAGACACATGAAGACAATATTGACGTTTACAGCTGATGATTAACATGGAAAAAGAAACCCCAGCAATACGAGGATAAGAGCGCCTTCTTCTTAGGAACATACGTAAAGATGTAATGACGAGGAACAGAAGAGGGGAGGGGAGGATTATGAAAGAGCCTCCACAAGAAAAGAGTAGAGAAAAAGCCTGATTAGATTTTTGGCTCGGTACCCTGAGGAGGAGGAGAAGGCAAGAGAAATGGGCCAGTGAATAAAGGCCATATTCACTCTACAGCAAGGAAGAGAATCACAAGTGCCAAAGGAGATGATAAGTGTAACAAACTACAGGCAGAACTTTAAGTTGAAGATCAACATTAATACTATGGAGAAAATGGAAGTCTTTCTGGAGGAGCTCTGTGAGACATAACTAAAGAAGGATGATAAAACTCATCATACAAGAAGATTGCCTGTACATATTTTAAAAAACCTGTACTGAGGAAAAGCATCTAAGACGCTAATATTTAAATGGAAACCAGCACAACAATAATTTTTTAAAGAAGCAGTCGCAAGCACGTTTTAGAAGACTGACAATGAACCTCATCAATTATACAAGAAATTACTCTGAAAACAATTTTGAAGGAGCTGACTATGATTAAAACTACCATGAGTGATGCAGAAAAAATACAATGCCAAAACCTCAAACAACGTCCTCTACATATGGAAAATTTAATGGAATTTAGCTTGCAACTCTGAGCAGCAGAGAAAATATCAACTATTGAACAAAAAGTGGCGGAATTGACAGACTGGAAAAAAGATCACTGTAATATGTACACAAAGATAACTGAACTCTGTGACAGAAATAGTCTAGTAACCTCGCTTTTCAGGGATCCCACATCCTTAAGAAAGATAATATGAAGGATATCCTCACCCACTTCATTCAGGAACTCAACAAGATAAACTTTTATCTACCACTTCAACTACAGAGAGCACATAGGATCAAAAACGCAACAGCAATAAGAAAGTGCATCCAAAGCAACTGGTTGCCTGCTCCCATCAGGCATTAGCAAGCACACCAAGTTTTCCTGGCAGGGTAGAAACTTGTCCCTTTTCTGTATGGAGAAAATAAGATCTACATTGCTCAAGATTTTACCTAGAAAACCAATCAGAAAATAATAAAATTCCTAGCACTGAGATTAAGACTTAAAATGGGACATAGGATACAGTCTGCTTGGGCCTGCTATGATGCTAATTAGGATTGATGGGTAGACTAAGGAATTTAAGCCCCCATCTACTGGAAAACGTTCTGGACACTTTTGATACATTCTTGATGGAAACCTTAATACAAGAATTAGCCTCTCAACAGCCAGATATGACAGCACAGATTAAGCAGTCTACTTCCTAAGTAGAGGAGAAGAAAGGCCTGGAAGCAGTCACACATCACTGGGCATCCAGTGACAAGCACAGGAAACAAAGAGACATAGGCGAGAGGGACAAATCTTGTTCACCTCCTGAATATGCTTGAGAGAAAGGCAATTAACTTTTCTGTGAGTCTGAGTTATATATTACCTCTCAAGCTTTGACACAAAATGGCAAACCACCACCATATCATTGATTTCAGGGGGGACAGTGGGGCTTCAGATGGATTAAAGCTCGGTGGTCATATTTTTCAGGCCCTTGATAAGGCTCAGCGGCATTTAGGATTCCTGTAGGAGAGACAATGGAGAGTTCTGCAGGCCATGGACCACGGATTTGCTACCATGCAACTGTGATAGCTTGAGGGCTTGGCTGCGGTTATGATGCCACTTTCAAGGAAGATCCGTTTCACATTCTTTAGCAAAAAAAGCTGGTACCAATGCATCTTGGTTTTCTTGGTGATGTGTTCTTTGAGGACTGACAAGAATATGGCAAGAAATATGACCTTCTTTTTCAGTGCTAGGTTCAAAAGTCCTCCACAGAATGAGAAGCAGACATAATTTGCTACTAATCCACACAAGGCTTGGTTACAAGTTTGGTGGTAAAACCCAGCCAACTATAACATCTGGTAAAAACCGATACCATGGTGTTCGTTAAATAATACATGTGTAAAATAACACTGATGATAAGTTTTTATTGGATGTGTTATTTACCTTTTGTGACAAATACCGCACCCGATAAATAGCACATGAAAAAAACATCAGGATTTGCCCATTTTCACGCACTGGAAGTTTTAGGAGTGAGGAAATAATTCCGTAGAGAACACAAACTGACAGAGCAACACGGGAAACAACCTTCGGACACTCCAAAATACTATTGGAGCAGGGTTCAATTTAAATAAAATATCTCACACCAAAAGAGGGTAGATCCCTGTTCCCAGTTACTTGAGTGAGTTTCCTTTCACTTCTCTGTGACATACCTTTGCAATTGTGTATGAGAGTGTCAGGAGCTCTACATCACAAAATCAATATTCACAATACTGTTTCTATGTTCAGTCAATACTGAACACCCACACTCCACCCATGGAATGCCTCCCTGGGGCAGAGTAATGCAAAGCAGCGATTTGAGCTGCTTTGTGTTACTACCACATATAGAAGCCCTTGTCGCGTTTCACCCATCAAGGCAGAATATTTTATGGGTCATCCACTTACCACTTTCAGGTGGGGGAGGCTCTAATATCTACATATGAACCAGCCCACTATGTGTGTTTTTATTACAAAAGATTAAAACAGGTCACATGCATTATGGTGAATCCTACAAATGCAAGGAAAATGATTGAAAAAAAAATGTATATATAGAATACACCTCACGTAAGCAGCCACCAAGGAGCGATTTGCAGGTTCTCGCCAACTTTCTCACTCTCTCATCTTCGGCTCTTTCCTATGATAGGGAACAGAACCAACACCCAAAACATGTGTGGAAGAAAACTGTATGTGTGTATCATAAAAACTACTATTTGTGTAAGGTACACTTCTGAGACTACTCCCTATGGATCCCCATAAAAGGTGGAGAACTTCCTCCTCGTACACATAGGGGTCAATTCCGATTCGGGAAAAAACGCTCCGAATAGCTGTTCGGAGCGTGTTTCCCGTACGAACCGTACCCTGCAACGCCCCCCGTACGTACGACGAAGTACGATTCGTACTCGGAGCCGTACTCCGTACGAGTCGTACAAGACACCATACGACTCTAATCTCCGTTCGATTCTCCCTTGGAACCCGCTGTACGCGACATCTGTACGGTTCGCGGCTGGTTTTTACGACCCAGCAAGTACGATACATGTCGGGTACGCACGTACAACCCTTTTTCTACGGGAGCTGAAAACAGCCGTAAAAGCAGAGTTTGCGGCGAAACAGGTACAGAACGGCCCCCCCGGGTACGGTGCGTACCCCCCATGATCACAGGGGTACGCACCGTACCCCTGCGATCATGGGGTATACAAACCGTACCCCCATTGTACGATCGGTGTACGAGCCGTACCCCATGTACGATGGGGGTACGGCTCGTACACCGATCGTACAATGGGGGTACGGCTCATACACCGATCGTACAATGGGGGTACGGCTCGTACACCGATTGTACATGGGTCGTACACCCCATGATCACAGGGGTACGGTGCGTACCCCTGCGATCATGGGGTGTACGGACCATACGGTGTGTATGTGTTTGTGTGCTTTTCCGTACGACTCGCCCTTACCTGATGTGGACCATACGAATCGCGTCCTCGTACCCCAGTCCTGATCATACTCGTCGAGTCGTACGGCATGTGTACGAGTCATACGGTATGTGTACGAGTCGTACGGTTCAAGGTTTCAGCCTTGCAATACGTACGGATCACGACGATTCGTACGGATTCACGGAATACGGATCGTAATTCGCGACTCGGACGGACGGGTACGATTCGTACGGAGAGGGCTCCGGATACAAATCGTACAGCCGTTTTTTTTCCCGAATCGGAATCGACCCCATTGTGTTAGACCGGGCCCTTTTTGCAGGTTTATCCCAAATCTTTTTTCCTTTTGACTCCTATTTTTCTGACCCTGTTTTTTGTTGGCTATGGGAGTCTGGACACTAAACCACTGCTGATCAGTGCTGATGCCCTCTGTATAAAATTGTGATTATGATTGGTTAGCTGTGATTGGCATATCTGATTTACTGGTAAGTCCCTAGCAAAGTGCACTGAGTGTGCCAAGGCCTGTAAATCAAATGTTATTAGTTGGCCTGCAGCACTGGTTGTGCCACCCACATAAGTTGCCCTTTAAATGTGTCTCCGACCTACCACTGTAGTGCCTGCGCACGCAGTTTTACAATGCCAAGTTGCTCTGGCAAGTGCACCCCCTTTCGAGGCCTTAACCGTCGCTTTTCTTACAAGTAAGGCAACCCTAAAGTAGGCCTAAGGTACCTCCATGGGCAAGGTGCAGTGTATGTGAAAGTTAGGACATTTACTGGTGTGTGGGATATGTCCAGATAGTGAAATACTGTGTATTTTGTTTTTCACTGTAGAAAGGCAGTCTGTCTCATAGGCTATCATTGGGGCTACACCGTAACATTTTACATGTGCAAGTTTCAACTGGGACAAAATGGAGAAATGGCGTTTAGGCTCTCTGAACCCAGAATTTAATAACACACCTTTTGGTAAAGGTTGTTTTTAAATTATGTGTTTGAAAATGCCACTTTTAGAAAGTGAAGAAAACACCATAGGGCCTTGACTCAGACTCAGTAAGGCTGAGTCAATATAACTAAAGAACAAAACAAATGCCAATACTGAGCTACACTTGCCGCAACTTGCTAACTAAGTCTTATGAAGAAAACATAAAGATCAGCTTTTTGAATTGCACCAATAAATGGTTTTATTGCACTTCTTTGCATTCAAATAATTTTTACAAAGAGTAGTTTTTTTAAATATACTTTCATCAAAACACTAGAAACAGACTATATACAATAAGTACAATTCATTCAAACCTTTCCACTATGTACATACCGACACAACATTCATAAATTTGGCCATGACAAAAATCATCACACACACTCACACACCATTCAACCAAAACACCCAATCGGGGACCGACTCACTGTTGCCTACCCCTTAACCTGGGCCACAACAATCCCAATGTCAACAAAAAATTCCTAAATATAATAAATTCCCTTGATTTACATCATCATCTCAATCTCAATAGTTATAAACCAATCACAAATTAGGGCATATTATATCTGACATGGGATCAAAACTAGGTTGACGCGCTTCGAACCCAATCGAGTGTAGGGTTCTCCTCAGGACCACAAGACTTTACAAAAAAAAATGAACTATACAAATTTAGACTGACTAATCTGCCAAATTGCCACATCTGATCAGCACCCACCGGTACCAGACTGCCTACCTTAAGTCTTCAGGGAATCAAACCCTATTTAGTGTGTTGATATGTCAAAAATCTAGATAAACACACGACACAAAAAGACAACAAAAATAATAATGACCAACTAATGAAAAAACTGTAGTCATCTGTCACAAGTCACGGTCTTAGATTGAACTGGGACTTGCCCTAGGCTGCTTGCAACAATCTTATATTGGCAGCACAATGTCCTAAAAGAATAAACAAGGAATGATCATTTATCCAGCACGCATACGTATGCGGCGTCCAGTTTAAGAAAAAAGCGAAGGCGGCTTACCGTCAAGATCACGACCGCCGCCCACATCAGCAGCAGCCTGCTTGTGTCTCCGTGTCGTCGCACAATTCCTACAAGTAAAAATGGGCGTGAGTCAAGCGTCCATACCCGCCCTTAGTCAAACAAAGTTTTCGTGGGAAGTAGAGTCCAGACCTTACCTTCGTGTTAAAGTCAGGCATAATCAATCTGCTACCGGCTCAATACCCGCAATGGCTCAATGGGGTTGAAAAGAGACTCCTCTGCTCGAGTCATAAACCAATGTGTATACACAGAAAGTAGTCACGTGACTGGAAATGGCTGGCAGCATAGGTACTTGGATATTGTAGTTTTCCTTTGAAAACTTTATTAATCCCTTTGAAAAAGACTGCCTATATAAACGGCTAACTTGCAATGTTTGTAAACAAAACAGCATTTACCATTATTTCGAGTCTTATTTAAATCCTGCAGACGGCTCAAAAAAAGCCATTTATATAGTCAGATGTTTACTTTAAATATTTCAGAAATCTCATTGAGGCCATTATTGGCTGTATTGAATTTCATAATTAGTAGGGCCTCATGTTGGCTTAGTTTTGCCTCCACATCTCCTCCACGTGGATCTTTTTCAATCTTAGAGATGACTGTCCACCTCAAGTCTGCCTCTTTATGATTTTTTGATAACCAGTGGTTGACCAGGGGGGCATTAGCCACACTTCTCCTTATCCTTGACGTGTGTTGTGTGATCCATTGTCGAACTTCCTGACCTGGGTGAGGAGGCGGAAGGTGATTCTCTTGTTGACCGGGAGCCAGTGCAGGTCTCTCAGGTGTCCGGAGATGTGGTTGCGGCGGGGGATGTCCAGGATGAGTCGTGCTGAGGCGTTCTGGATCCGCTGGAGTCTCTTCTGGAGTTTGGTGGTGGTTCCGGCGTAGAGGGAGTTGCCGTAGTCCAGACGGCTGATGACGAGGGCTTGGGTGACCGTCTTCCTGGTCTCGGTGGGGATCCACCAGAAGATCTTCCGTAGCATGCGCAGGATGTTGAAGCACGACGAGGAGACGGCGTTGACTCGTCTGGTCATGGAGAGGGAGGAGTCCAGGATGAAGCCCAGGTTGCGTGCGTGGTCTGATGGTTTGGGTGCGCTGCCTAAGGCTGGGGGCCACCAGGAGTCGTCCCAGGCGGAGGGTGAGGATCCCAGGATGAGGACTTCCGTCTTGTCCGAGTTCAGTTTCAGGCGGCTGTCCTTCATCCATTTGGCTACCTCTTTCATCCCTTCATGTAGGTTGGCTCTGGCGGTGGCGGGGTCGTTGGTGAGGGAGAGGATCAGCTGGGTGTCGTCGGCGTAGGAGATGATGTTGAGGTTGTGCTGGCATGCGATGGCTGCGAGCGGCTCATGTTGCCCAGGTTAATGGGTAGGCAAAAGTGAGTGTGTCCCCGACTGGGTGTTTTGGTTGAATGGTGTGTGAGTGTGTGTGATGATTTTTGTCTTAGCCAAATTTATGAATGTGGTGTCGGTATGTACATAATGGAAAGGTCTGAATGAATTGTACTTATTGTTGTGTTTTGATGAATGTATATTTAAAAAATCTACTCTTTGTAAAAATTACCTTCTTTACTTTTAGGAAGTGGGCATTTTCTTGCTTAACCATTCTTTGTTTGTCTGACTCTTTGTGCATTCAGAGTCTGGTTTTGGAGTGACAGAACTGGGGATGTGCATTCACTCTAGTAAGTCATAAGGGCGGTGAGATGTGTCCTGCTTTGCCTGGGTGACTCATCGCTGGGCTGAATAGACCTGGTCTTCATTTAGAGTGGCGCGAGGGGTTTCACTTGCACCTGAAGAGGCTGTGTCTCCTTTGCACAATATACACAAATAGAAAAATGACAAAATTAGTTATAAGTATGAACACCTTAAACCCCAGGACTTTATATAACTTCTAGAAACAAAAGGATCCAGCCAAAAAGAAGAGCAGAAGAACTGTGCGAGGAGTGCTGCCTTTTCTCTGTGAGGAGTGTGTTGGTCTGCGGTTGATGCTTCTCTATGTGGTGGCACAAAAGGACAGACTCTTTTACCCTGCTGTGGTATCCTACTTGTGAAGAAATCTCCAAGTGCTGTGTGTGCTTGCCTCCTGTTGGAAGTCTCAGGGAAATGAAAGACTTCACGAGAAGATTCTGGCTGGATCTCAAGGGAAACTTGCGTGAAAGGAAAACTGCAGAACTGCATGAGGAGCACTACCCCTAATATTTTTTGGGGTGGGAAGGTCTGCAGTTGCTGCTCCAGTCTGGAGCAGGAGGAGGACTGGATTGTTCGTCCCCCCTGTTTATTTAAAAAAGAGCGTGTGGACCGCTTTAGGGTGCGTCTCTGGATTTTTAGTTCTTAAAAGTGAAAATGCTTGTATGCCGACTTATTTATTTCCTTATTTTATTTGGAGCCTTTTATATAGCGCACAGATACCCCAACGGGGTGTCCCGGCGCTTCTGTGGGTCATAAAGAAAACTGTGACTGGCTCAGATGGATTTAACAGAAGAGATAGGTTTTTAGAGCTCTTCGGAAGGCGAGTTCCTCCTGGATGGTCCGGATGGTCAAAGGAAGTTTGTTCCAGTGGGTAGCGGTACAGACTTGGAATGTTTTTCCCCCAGAATGAACTTTTTTAAATCTGGGAGTGGTTAAGAGATGTTGAGAGCTGGAACGGAGAAGTCTGGTATTGCTGTAAGGACGGAGGCAGGAGGATAGGTAAGCAGAATCTTTTCCCTTGACAGCCTGATGGGCTAGGGTAAGTGCCTTAAATTCCGCCCTTTTGTGAACTGGAAGCCAGTGTAGCCTATGCCGGTGGGGAGTGATATGTTCACAAAGGGGGAGGCCGCAGACCAGACGAACAGCAGCGTTCTGGACTGTCTGGAGATGCCGTAATAGGCCATGGGGGAGTCCGAGGTATAATCCGTTGGCATAATCCAAATGGGAGGTGATCAGAGCCTGCACAATTGTTTTCCTAGTGTGACTGGGGAGGAAATTGATGAACTTTTTTATCATCCTCATCTTCGAGAAGCAGGCCACGGATACCGTCTGAATTTGTTTTTGGAAAGAAAGGTTGGTATCCCAGATTACCCCGAGGTTTTTTACTGAGTCTTTAGGCGAAGGAGGTGCGCTCAGTTCGAGGGGCCACCACAGGTTGGAGTCCAGAGGTGCGGGCTGGTGGAAAAATATGACCTCGGTTTTACCGGTGTTAAGCCGGAGGGAGTTGTTATCCATCCAACTTGCGATGTTGCGGAGACAATCTTGCAACGAGTCAAAGGTGGATTGGGATGGGGAGTCATATGAAAACAGTAGCTGTATGTCGTCCGCGTAAGAAGTGGCCATGATTCCAGATTTAGCGATGATCTCGGCCAGGGGGGAAAAATAAACGTTGAACAGAAGGGGGCTAAGTGAGGAGCCCTGAGGGACTCCCCACCTAAGCGGGCGGCTGTCTGAGGTAAATGGAGGTGTGAATACTGCCTGTGTCCAATTGGATAGAAAGGAAGCAAACCATTCCAGGGCCTTGCCTTGGATGCCTTTTGCTTGCAGACGGTCAAGGAGGAGGGGGTGGGAGACGGTGTCGAATGCTGCCGACAAGTCGAGCAGCACCAACACCGCTCTTGACCCCTCGTCCAGCTTCCATCGGATGGTATCAGCCATCTCAATAAGAGCGGATTCGGTGCTATGACCGGATCTGAATCCGTGCTGTGAGTTATGGAAGGCGCCGTGGGTTTCCAGGAAGTTAGCCAGTTGCCGTTGTACGAGTTTCTCAAGTACTTTTGCTGGGGCGGGTAGCAGAGAGATGGGACGATAGTTAGCTGGTTCGGTGGGGTCTGCGTTCGCCTTTTTAAGGATGGGCACTAGTCTGGCGTGCTTACAAGAGTCGGGGTAAATGCAGTCTGGAGGGAGTCATTCCATATCTCATTTAAGATGGGGTTGAGCAGGGGGGCTAGGGATTTGTACTGTTTTGCCGGCCAGGGTTCCATGGGGGAACCAGATTTGCATTTTAGTAATTCTGCCAGGGATTGCTCCGGGGTAATCACCTCAAAGTTGGAAAAGACATGGGTGGGGTTAGAGCTAGCTATGCGTGGATCGTCACTGACAGGGTTAGTCTTGCTGGGAAAGGAGTTCTGGATAGTAGCAATCTTATCTTCAAAATAGTTAGAGAGACGATCACAAAGGGACTGGGACACCGGGGTTTGACGCTTGAGGGCTAATGGGTCAGAAAAGGTTCTCACAGTATTGAAGATCTCTCTTGACGAGCCTTGTGCCCGGGAGATTTTCTCCTCTGGACGAATTCTTTTGTGATTAATAATTTCTTCCTGTATTCTTTAAGGGCAGATTTGTAATTGAGCTTGCTGTTTGGAGAGTAGGAGCGTCTCCAGCATCTCTCTAGTTGTTTAGCTTAGTCACTTAACGTGTAGGGAGTGTGTTATGCCTTTTTCTGCTAGTGCATGGTAAGTGATATATGTCCCTAAGGGATCAGTGTGTGGCCGATCCCCTTTGTGTACATGTGGGAAATACTGCCTGGGCCCCATGTCGGGTGTGCGTAGTGAGTGCTGATGTCTAGCCCAGGACCATGACTAGATCCTCCAGGGAGTCTCTGCTCCCTCACGCCACCTTCGCCAGCTGGAGAGGAAGGCAAAAGCAGTATCGCTCAGCCACAGGGCACTCTCTGAGCAGAGTAGGTAGGCATGTTTTATCCGGCCAAGAAGAAGAGCAGCAGGCCTGTAGCTGAGACCCGTGTTCCCCACCCAAGTGCGATGCCCCCGAGAGCCGACTGCGCTGCTGGAGCATTGCTTGGGCCACTGAGGACACAGCCCATCTATCCGGAAGAGTCCCGGGCCATGTCACGTGGTCGGGGGTCAGGAGTGGACCATATGTGTCATGCTCAGCATGCTGTGCTCCATTCCCAGTGCCTCGACCACAGATTTGCACTGGGCGCACACCTCCCAAAGTCCATTGGATACCGATGGCAGCCAGCAGTACTGTCAACTTGAAGCGGGATTCAAGTGATACATGCCACCCGGCAGTTGTTGTCCTGAGAGGCAGGTACTGTGCCTAGGGGGTCCATGTGGCTTTGGCTGCCAACCCCAGCTACATCAAGGGCAGGTGGGGAAAGTGTAACATAAGAATGTACCGGACCCTATCACCAAGTGACTTCGTGCATAAGCTAGGAACCACTGTAAGGCATGCAGGAGTGCTGGTGCCTGGGTGGGCCACATTAATGTGCCCTACGAAGGTCAGTAGAAGCGCAGGGAAGCTGCTTCCTCTGGGTTCACAGTGCTAGTGAGTGATTCCTGGGTCTTATTATATATTGCAGCATTACCAGCCCCAGGATGGGGATGTGGGAGTACCTCACTGGGTTTTAATCAGACCTACTGGATTTTTGTTTGATGCCCTAAATGTAATGCCACTTAAAAATGTGTTCTTACTTCAGGAGCTGCATACATTTGCACAGTGATGGTGTAAGGTGGTGCTAGGTATCAATGATATCAAAGACATAATGTTTTCGTGGTGGTGTTCATGACAAGTGCAACTTATAATTAATCACCAAGTGAACTGCCTGTTATGACAATCACTTTATTGCAAAGAGATTTATGATCTATGAGTAATTATGACAAATGCCTAGCGGCAAAGTGATTCATGTGATTGTGGTCTGATATGTTTTATATACAATATACGTGATATTTTTAGATAACCTTGGGTGGAGTCTCTTTTTGTGGTGTGCCTAGTGTGTCACTGATCTGTGCGCTTGTGTGTGTTGCGCAAACGCTTTACACATTGCCTCTGGGATAATCCTGACTGCTCTGCCATGCTACCAATGGGATGAGCGGGGGTTATATTGGGTGTGCAACTCCCTTTCCCCAACTAGAGTGCTGGATTCTGCCTGGCTTAGGGGCACACCTTAGCCAACCAGAAACCCAATTTCTAACACGCAGAAAGATTAAAAATGAGTTACGGAGAGGCACACTACATCCGTCTTTAATTTGTGGTGCCCACACTCATGATTAAAAAACATACCATGTTTAGACCATTTTAAGCTGAACGTCTGACATTTTTTATTGCCACTGAACTTTTTTACAAATTCAGGGCAAGGGGACATCATTCCACCCTTGAACTGCACTGGACTAAGAGGTTGCCAGGTGGCAGCCTACTAGCAGACTTCAAACAGCAGACACGAAGTAGATTTAGGGACCAAACGTCAGTTGCTTCCGGGCTCGGCGTTTACGCGTATGAGCAAACTGACCATTGCGTTACTCCAGATTATCAAGCCACTCATGGCCAAGCAAAGTGGCCTTGTCTGACTGGATAAATCTAACTTAGAGTTGCATCGCTCTTGCACCCCGTTGTGTGGCGCAAGGGCAACGCAACTGGTTGATGAAAATTCCCCGAAGTGGTCACCATTATATTCAGGTGATTCTCAGAAACATATTGCTGCAAGTCTTGCAGACTCTCATGTATTGACCTTCCTTCTTTCATTTATTTTTGCTTGGGATTTATTCCAGTTATTTGCACTTAGCGGTAGAAAATCCTACCTTTTGTCCTTCCAGCCCTTGTCTCTATTTTATTTCTAGTGCTTCTCTCCAAATCCCATCCCCATCTTCTAATTCACTCCAACATACTCACTTATGAAGAGACATTGGCAGAGGTGCTCTGTGTGCAAGCCCTTTATATGTAACAGATAAATATTCACTGCTCGCTCTGAGCGCAGCATGGGGTTTGCTAAAATAGAACGCAGGTTCTGAATTGACTGCTAAATAGAACCGTATTCCTTTAATTTGGTGCAATAATTGAGCCCTGAACAGGGAACTTTGGGGCCACATTAAGATTAGTTAAACTTTTATAAACAGCCTATAGGCTCATGTTGTTTCATTCTCTTTTGATATTGTAACTGCAAACATGTCTGCTTTAGGGAGATTTCAAAGAAGGACAAGCCTAAATAAGTAGAAATACATATCTGATTCCAGTAAATGTGTGTTTTCAATCTCCTTTGTCTGCAGGATAGGACCTTCATGTGGACGGATGGCTCTCAGTTTAACTTCCAGGCTTGGTATACCAAAGAACCCAACAACTACGGTGGGAGGGAGCCCTGCGTGCATTTCAACTTTGCCAGTAAGTGAGAACTCCTATAGATTAGCACTCAGTAATTGCCCAGATTATAGTTCTGTATACTGTTTATCTACTATTTAGTGCCTCATTCCGCTTGATTGGTAGTGTACATTCTGTCAAGCCTCTCAAGCTGTCTGTTTGCGCTTTATTTCTTGCTGCATGTGTTAATTCCAAAAGCCCTAACTAAGGCTTCCCTTGCCTGGCCAGGTTTCCTTCCTTCTGAATTTTGCAACACACTGTGGGGCATATTACCAACAAGTAGCGAAAAATATCGCTAAATGGGCTTAGCGAGTATTTTTTTATCGCCAAGCATCGCTGGATATTATCGCAGAGATAACGTGCTATTAGCAACTTTTATCTCTAAAGCGATAAACTATCCGGCGTTAGCTGCGAAATGCGTGAATATCGCTGAGAATACAGCGATATTCACGCATTATCGCTAATAGGGTCTTAGCCATTATATCCACCTCCCATTGGATATAATGGCTAAGAACTGGTCTGAGCAGGCTTTAGTTTTTGGAAATATTTGCGCTTAGCGCAAATATTTCCATCGCTTCACCTGCCTTGCTAATAGGCGATAGCTGTGTTAGCGACTGTTTTCAGTCGCTAACAGTTTGGGTATGCCCACTTTGCTGTCATTAGCGATAAATATCGCTGACAAGCAAAGCGGGTCCCAAACCGCTCGCTATCGCCTACAAGCTGTCGCTAACTGCTGTTAGCAACAGCTTGGTAATAGGGCAATAGAATTATCGCCGCTTAGCGGCCGAAAACGGCCGATAACACGGCGATAATCTTCTATCGCCCTCCTTGGTAATATGCCCCTGTGACTGATGTCTCAATGTCTAACTCAATGGTTTTCAAAAGTAAATGGTTTAATTTGAGCCAGTCTTCAGAAGCTTGAAAAGCTTAAATAAACGCTGAATACATTCAAAACAAAGTCACTGCATTGTTGCAGTTTCTCAAACAGTTCAATATTTACACGTCATTCAAAAATGCATCCCCTATGCATTTCGAGCGATGCTCTTCATCAGGGGGAGTATCTATGATAGAATAAGAAAAATACAGAGGATATAGCGCTGGGTAGGGACTAGCAAGATTATAAAAATGCGTACTGTTCAAATTAGAGGAGAAATAGTGCCATGTTAATGAAAGCGTGATACTACCTAAGTAAAATAATAACGTGAATGCAATGGTGCGATAAGCATGCTGATTAACTGTCATACGTACCGGAAAAACGACATGTGCTCGCAAAGTGGCGAGAGTGAATTACTAGCTCGGTAAGTTAAGAAACGAACATGACCACAATCCCAAAAGTAAAAAGTCAAAAAAGTCAAAAACGAGTGTGACCTCGGAATAAGTTGTAGAGTAAGTGAAAAGTACATGTTGATTCAGGAAAGAGAGAAACACACTTGCATGCAACTGGACGGATACGAGAGCCATGAGACTGTGAAAACTTTAAAAAACGTAACGCCGAGCTAATCTGTCGTGGTGCCGAAAGCTTACCGCAGAAATGAACATGACGGGCTCTCTATCATATCACGAGCACGGGTGAATTGTGGGTGTGTGCCGAACACAGAAACGTCGTTTTAAAAAGTTACAAAAATGGAAGAAGGGTCAAAGCGTGCCGATAAACATAGAAAGAGGACAAAGTGGTGAGCACAGTATTTAATAAAGCATGCAACTCTGTGCGGGTGTTTGCCACGTGAAGGACAAATGTTTCACGAGCAGATGTGAGGGCGACTTCTTTCTGGGACAATAGAGCTCTTATACGACTCATCTTGTTGAACTCTCCTTTCAAGTTCGCAATCGTCGGCCAGATTGAAACATCAAGCTTCCCATGCGGAGGAGGGAACATTACATTTTTACAACAAACCACGCGCTCACTAACTGTAACCACGTAAGGAATTCCGGCAACCATCGCACAACAATCTTCATTTTTTAAAAGTAAATAACTCCTGTTTGCTAGTAATGTGAATGTTGGGATGATAGCAGGTGCTGGTGTGCCTTTCAAATTACAGGCTAAATTCGGCTCGTTCTGGTTAAAAGAGCAATGCAATTGGACATTCCTACACATTAGTGAATGATCAGGTGTTGTAGTGCAATCCGCACCATTCAAGTAAACCTCTTTTACCTCCCTAAGGCATCTATAGGTAAATGGTAGCAACCAAGCTTCATGGAGATAAGCGGTGCCCAGAGGTTCATATCTGCCAATTGCATAGTACTTCATACAGCCTTCAAATTCGAAAAGAGGAAAAGGTAGAGTTATTAACCCGTGGATAAGCCATGTTGCCGAATTGGTCTCAGCCACAGAAAATGGTAAAGGCTCTAACTTTTCAATGTGTAACATAGAAAACATTGCATCTTTCATTGACATAAAACGTTGCTTTTCAGTCAAATTAAACGGGGCAAATAATGATGACGTATTCATGTAATGCCATGGCACCTTTCCAGCTTTCAAAGTCTGTAAAGTCCATGCAAACTGCATAATAGAACACAATAAATGTTGGCCATGGTACAAAACAGACACTACATCTTGCACAATATCAACAACAGATGACACAATATTATCTAAAGTGTAAATGCAGGAAGAAAGCGTGTTAATGCTGTTATCTACAACTGCTAGCACTTTTTCTAAATTCGCTTGATCTATAGCCCTAATGTGGGAAGCTGCTTCAATTTGGGACAGTTTCCAGACCTCGTTGTAAATAGGATATATCCATCTTTTAGATCTACCGGAAGCCGGGCATTTCTCAAAATCAATAAGATCAACATTGTCAGTCAATTTAGATAAATGTAAATGTGCTGGATTTGTAAAGCGCACGGCTGCCCGTGAGCGTCCCGGCGCTTGCTTAGGGAACCCGTCCTGGTATTCCCCTGTGAGAAACCCCGGCAGGGTGTCCACAAGGTGAAAGCCAGGCATCCTGCCGCGAGGGGCCGTAGTGGAGATTAAGCAAGCTATTGCCCAGAGTCGCAGAGTGTGACCCCGTGAGTTGAGTAGGCACCAGAGCAAGAATTGTCGAGTCCGTGGAATTTTTGAGCCCGAGACCCGCCGAGGCGGGGAATCGAACCCTGGTCCACGGTCTATCTCAGCTTCCGGGTCTGCCGCCTCTAACCACTGAGCCACGCTTCTCCACTGTTAAATGCAGCTCAACTGACGCCAAAGTGGAATGTTTGAGCCAACCCTGACACAAATTGCCTACAGAATAGGTAGTCACAGAATGGCCACTTTCGAAACGGGAATACACCCTGACCTGTGTGTAGACTGGAGCCAAACCCAGAATCAGCACTTTTGTGCCATAGCAACCAACCCTTAGGAATCAAACTGGACATGTTAAAGGAAGAATTCAGTAACGTGGTCTGTAATTCTCTGATGGACAACTTGGTATTATTATCCCAACCGGAATATTCTTCTAATTCAGGAAATGAAGGGGCATTTAATTGTTTAGTGGTAGCCAATCCAAAGCAAGTCGTTTGTGAAATTGTAGAATTTAAAAACAACATATGGTTCGGGATGAGGCATACACGATGCAAAGCCTCAGTGCCTTGCACTTGCCAACTTATAGAACCCCAAACAGATTTAAGATCAATAGTATCTTTCCTCTGCTCGTAGTCCCCAACAGCCAATTGGTCTAAAAAGGACTTTGAATACAATAATTTTAGGTGGGTAAGTCTAACCTTGGAAGTGGACTTCTCAGTCATTTTAAAATAAAATGCATTGGGATTTGACTGATTAAAATCAGTGAAATAAGTGAACCTCATTAAAAAAGAAGTGGAACTGCCTTGTACAGGAGCTGGACAATGCCCCCACTGTGTATAATTAACAGTATTCCTCCTGGTATTAGCTTTATGCAGGTAGTGATTGCCAAAATGTTGATAACAAAACAAATCACCATGATTTGCAGAATCTAGATATAAATCCTCAGCATTAAAGGCAGCATAATATTGAAAATCAGAAAACAAAGATTCTACGGTCTGAACATTCCAATCATCAGAACGTATATTTTGTTTAATTACATCCCCCATAGAAACTCGTAGGACATTAGGGACATTTATAACCTCAGTAGGCCCATGGATTTGAAATCTAATAGCATCCCACACAATCCCATCCAAGTCGGGCCAAGCAGTGATATTAACAAAAGCCAGGTCCCTTTTCAATCTGTGTGATGAGGAATGGGGAACCAATGTTCCATTAATATGTCGAATGCATGTTCTTTCTTCAACATAGTGTCCGTTGACAAGGCGGAAAAGTACACCACAGATCCAATAGACATGAACAGGTAAATCGAAAAAAAGCACCAACCAAATGTAGGTCCAAGGAGGAATCAAAAAATAGTTTTTTAAACAGTGTTGCGAGAACAGAAATCTTGGAAGGGGTGTTCGATGCGTGAGAGTCAGTGTCAAATGAAAATCTGGATTCTGTAGCCAAACAAGTTTGCAAATCAGGCATCGATTAGTCAGTGGGGTAAGTATATTCAGTCTCATCTAGGTGAGCACCAGGTAATAAACTCAATAAAGGACTTGAAACTGCAGGCATCTCGAGGGTAACATCAGGCCTGGGTGTAGAAACCGTGGCCAAAACAGAATTTCTCAAAACCGATGGACATGAGACTGCCGGAGTCATACTAAGAAGAATCGGCCACTCTGTGTAGTTTGACATTGTCAATGGAGATATACCTTTTTTTTTACGACCTGGAAGTGGTGGTAAAATGACTGTTCTTGTACCCTTCACGCCAAGCACTAGAACTAGAGCTCGATATGAGGGACCAAATTCCTTCTTGTTTTCGATCTTCTCTCGAACCAGTTCTCCAACTTGGGGTAGACAGCCAACTACCGGAATCTGCAACGCAGTCTCAGATGTGGAGGGCAAGTGTTCCTTTGCAAGACTGTCTATCGTCTTTTATAGATCCTGTAAAACATTGCAATGTTCATCTACATCAAAGGAGGCAGCAACTGCCACCTGGTCTAGACCGTTAAGGCCCGGGACAAACATCTTGATACCAAAGAGCATTTCGTATGGGGTCCACCCACCCAGAGACATTCTAGGGAGATTATTAAGGGAACGCTGCACGCTATTTAGGTGGGCCAGCCAGTTCCTAACAGTGCCTATAACTCTAGCTGTCAAAGACTGCTTTAAATCACGTTCATTCGTTCCACAACACTATTACCCTCAGGTCTGTCTGGAGACGAAAACTTGACTTGGACCCCCAACGAATTCATGGCATCCTTATACGCCTTAGAGGCGAAACAGGGCCCTGATCCGAATGGAAGGTGCCACAGGCAAAAATTCCTACAAAGACACGCAAATCTCTTATGACAGATCGCGAATCAGCGCTGCGGTGTGGCCACACCCACACAAAGCGTGTGCATGAATCAACTGCAACTAAGATGTACTTATACGCAGTATCAGAAGAAAAAGGGCTGCAGTGATCTAAATAAACACAGCCAAGTGGTTTATTAGAAATGTACAACTGTGTCTGGGGTGGACGCGCAGCAGTTGAAGGATTAATCTGCTGGCAAATGTCACATTGAAGGACATATTCACGCGTCTGTGTGTACAGTCCCCGCCACCAGAAACGTTGTTGCAACTGAGATACAGTAGGCAAAACGCCTGCATGTGCAGACGCAACACCTTCATGGGCAGCTGTAATCAGTGTGGACCTGCGGTCCGCGTGAGGAGTTAACCGTTCACCAACGTCCGGTATTTTCACATAAGGAACTTTATCTGGACTTAAGTGGTATGAATACTTCAAAGGGAACCCCTTAAGATATTTACTTCCCTTCTCAGTTGCGGCTACAGCCGCCAAGATATCATCATCAATCTTACTTTTGGAATGTTTAATTGCTGCAACCAATATGTCGATACTGCTGATCTTGCCGCCTCATCGGCCAAAGAATTGACAACTGCGTGAACTCCCACGCGCTGATGACCGAGAGTGTGAATTACAAACACGAGTGGCAACTGCTCCTTAAGTTCAGCCACTAGGACCCTGATCATTTTACGTTTTATTGTGTTACTCTTGGAGTTACGAAAATCATTCTGAATCCAAAAGAACAGGTTCTCATTGAAAGACTGGACACAGTAGTAAGAATCATTCACAATAAGAGTCGTCACACTAGGATCAGTGTACCTCGATGCAAGCATCAGATCACGGAGCTCTGCCAATTGTGCGGTACAGTCCCCTAAAGTCTGCGTGTGCACGACTTCGGACTTGAATTCATCATTCACCATGGTACCTACCACAATGGCGCAAGCGGAAACGTATGCGTGCTTCGACCCATGCGCAACTTCCGCTGAAACATCAGGGTCATTGATACAATGGAAATCCTCCAAAGGTCGCATAGTCAATGGGGCAGGATGAACAAACTCATACTGCAAAAACTCTTATGACTGTAAGGAGGCATCAAAAATAAACGTGACATCCGGAGATGTCAAAGATGCTGCCCATTGTATCCACCGTGGGTGCAAAGCTTTAGAATTCGGTACACTGGTCTTCGTCACTGCCTCTAGTGCAGGATACGGGGTAACAACCAACATGCGTTTTCCCTGTTCCATAAGAATCGCCATTTGCACCGCTGTCAAAACTTTTCCCACAGTGGAAAACTGCACTTCTGCTGAAGTGTACAAGTGTGACTTGTAAGCAATAGGTACTGTGTCTCCTTCATTAAAAGTAGAGTAAGTGAAACCCACCGCCCCAGGGATGATTCTTATCACCAGGTTGGTGTGGTTATCACGAGTCAGTAAGAATTTAGATTCCAGAAGATCAGCCTGCAAAGATTGCAAAATGGCTGAATGTTCAGGCAGCCAGCACGATTTGGTGAAAGTAGGTTGTATCAAAGCATACAAAGGCTTGATACGCTGGGCATATTCGGGAATGTAAGTACGCCCGAAATTCAAAAATCCCAGCAAGGACTGTAACTTTTTCAGAGTTGTAGGAGCGTGCAGCTGTGCGCATTTCTCCAAGAAATGAGGAGCAAATCCTCGACCTTCATTATTGAGCTCATAGCCCAGGAACAACACTGTGTACTCTACAATGTGAGACTTTGCAAAGTTGAATTTGTAACCGAAGTCCGCGACACAGATGTGCTCAAATTTCGTCATCTGTGAGATAAATGTCATCCACATACGAACACGCATCTGGGTCAACTCTCTCTAAGAGAGAGACGATACGGGCAGCAAATACACCTGGACTATTCCTATAGCCTATCGCCAGGCGTCTACATTGGCCCTGTTTTTTGCCGCCACAGGTAAAACTGGGCCATTGGGAACTTAGACCATCCAAATTGTGGGCAAAAAAAATGTTGGATATGTCAAGTGGGGTTTTAAACTGATTTCGCACAAGACCATCCACTAGAGCAGAGCCGTGGGTATTCTGTACTGCACAGGTACGGCAATGCGAGTTCAAATGCCGGTAATCCAATACCAAACTGTACTAACCGTCAGGCTTGGTCACAGTAAAAAGTGGGTTATTTATCGGAGACACACACGTTTCAATCACTCCTTGATATTCTAATTGTTCAAGGATCTCTGCTACGGAAGCCTTAGCTTCACGTCGGATGGGATATTAAGGTTGAGGCTGTGGCATAGACCGTAAGGGAATCTCATGGTGTGGGGAAAATGTATCCCAACCACAATGCGTACGGTACAGAGCCGGCGCAAGGGCCTTAGCCCACTCTTCTGTAAAATTCAGCGCATGCTCCTTGGACACCGTGTGCACGAAACTAGGCAGGATTACCTCCTCCCCTCTCAAAGCCGCGAAAACAAAAGGTGGGGGTCAGTCAGCCTCCGCTAACAAAATGTCATAGGTAGTTGTAAGATTTTCCCAAAATACCCCTTTTATGGTACGTTGTATGTCACCTTCAATTAAAAGGACAATTTCAAAAAGCCTATCAGGGGGAGCTACTCTAGTATTAGCTGTGTCTACAACAACATATTGGTCAGTCGCTGTCACCTTCAGTAGTGGACGCAGGGCCTCTCGCACTATGGTAATCTCCGCCGCGCTGTCCAAGAACGTCAGCGCCCATGTCTGATTCCGAAGCTGCGTTCTCACTGTGGCATATCTCGCTGTTAAAGCGGCAACTTTCTTTTTTCTGAAACTGGGGTCTTTTCTGTGAAGAGTCGTCCTGCTTGCCTTTTCCGTCTTTCGGGCGGGGCTGGTCGCGACTCTGCTGGCCACCCCGACCTCTGCCGCCGCTTCCACCACCGGACGATGAGGCCGATGTGTCCTGTAAAGAACGAGGAGAGCGTTGATCAGGAACCTGAAATCGATCAGGCGACTTAATCATAGTGCGGTCGCGTAAATCATAAACGCGCTCAGTAGATGTAGGCACTGGTGATGGGGGACGGGACTCCTGATTCTGTTGCTGTTTTCCCTGTTTTTTATTTCTGTTCCAATATTTCTTTGGAGCTGTGGGTTGAACGTCTGTTTCAGACTTTGCACCCTGGGTTTGCTTTTTATCTTTAGCAGAAAAGGGCTTGACACCTAAACTATTACGGCCAATGGTTTTATACGCCGCCGCAATAATTCTTGGTAACTGTTGGGGTTTGTCGGCATCGGGGACATCGCGTAAGGCATTCGCCACTTGAAAGTTTACCGCATCCCCCTTTATATTAGAAAGGACCAGATTGGAAACTACATCAAATTAGCCTACGAGTCTCATTCCCAATACAACCGCAGCCCCAGGTCCGTGTTCGGCCTGAACACGCTTAATGACCGTTGGAAGGACTGCCATTGACAGAGTGCCAAAGCATCTTGTGTACACTGCCGTAAAAATCCTACCCCATGACCCAGTCACCGGCTTCTGGTACCAAGTCCTTGGGTAAACTAATTGTAAGAATCCTGTGTTTTTCAACTGGAGTCGAATTAGGAAACACTACTTCCAGCTGGTCAAACTTCTCGGCAAGCCAAAAGGGCATATCATCCTTATCTTGGGGACGCTTGCCCATTACCGCATTGACCATTACGGGACTAAGCTTCATTCTGCTCGGTCCAGCTGGAAGGGCCGCAACACCAGGGGCCTGCCCTGGAAATTGCAGGTAATATATTGAACCAGGGCCCGAATGACACTAATAGAAGAGTCATATAGGGTCCGTAATTCAGCAACGGGGACTTGCCCCGCATGAGGATGCGGGGTGAATCCAGCCAAAACCAGCCAAGAAGTGCCTGGAATGGACAAAGGACCCAATCTAATCACCGTTATGCTATGGGGAAGGACGCCATCAAACCAAACACGGTGCTGCCATGCAGAAATCGGAATCTCCTGTGTCCTATAAGGGACGTATTCCCTGGGCACGGCTGTGTGAGTGTAAGTGTGAAAAACCTGCGTTGCTGCATCCACTGCAGGAAACGTCACCCAAGAGTAGAAAATCTCAAATGGGTAAGCAACATCAGCACTCACTACCAAAATCACTGCCATGCCCACCAAACCAACATTATATGCTTGCAAATGATTGCGAACCACAATGCGATTATGTTGCGGTATAACAATGTCAGCCTTAGTGACACAGAGAAGAAAATGGCACAATGTGTAACCTTGTAGCACAACTGGGTAGTAATTCAAAAGGAAACCGTTTGAAAAGATTCAAGCTTGAAAAGACCTATGTAAATATAGGTAAGTTTCTCCGACACTACTATTATCCGGAAACAATAGTGAAGGGATTAAGGACTGATAGAAGTACTACTCAAGCATCATGTAATAGGACCACCATCGTATGGGTGCCATGTTGCAGGGATTCTGCTCCTACACAGAACTGTGCATAGAGACTTGGAACCTCAGTGAATTAGGGTGTGCCAAAACTCACCTTAGTAGCCAAAATCCCCTTCCAGACTAGCAATCAGTGTCTCATTGGTTCTTCCATACCCCCAATGATTAGACAACCCAGAACATGGAACTTAGAATACCTCAGGCAATGTGGAACACATGAACACTCTTTCGTTATACTCTCATAACAGTCCAAAATGGGTAGTAAATGAAGACACGTGCAAGTTTGAAATATTTATTTCTAATGCCGTGTATTCAGGTGCAGTATTTTAGCTAATGCAAGCAGACATATTATGAGCAACAAGGTTATCAGCATAGTTACTATTCCATAAAATACAAAGGGAGAAAGCATGATAAAATGCTAAATGAAAAAGGCTAGATTGCACCTAGAAATCACCCTCCCTTGCTAGTAGGGTATTATTATATCTACAGAAGGTCTCTTGGGTTCACAAGGGCGACCACATACCTCTGGTCCTTGTGGAAATAGATCACATAATTTTCTACACCAGCTCTCTGCATGCGAATGTTCTCCAAGTGTGTGAGCATGCCTGCGCAGTGCATTATTAAACACGCCAAAATCAGAGGTGGCCACAGCTGCATATATGTTATGTCTAGAACGTGCGCTGATCAGACCAAACAACAACCACTGTGTTGAAATAACCTTCAAGGCCTCGGCACTCACTGTTCAGACAAAGCCTACCAAGCAAGGCTGCTTATATAGAAAAACATATTATTCTCGTGTGAAGCAAAACAGTCTTCTACACTCTAAACATTTATAATAATGGGTGCAGTGTGCAAAGGCAGCAGAAAGGTAAAATGGTGTTTAAACTTCTAATAAGCTCGTGCTAACTTAACACAGTGTAGTTGCAAGGCTCATCCCCATGACAAAAGATTTCACTGCAACACTTCTACAAGCCTTTTTTGTGAGGGAACTCCCACCCTGCATACATTATACCTGATTAAGGTATAATATAGAGCAGGGGTTTACAACGTGACGCATCTGCTTAGAAGGATCACTTTGTAAATATGTTGCAGTGTGACGCATATGTTATGCTGCCGGTACATCACAAAAAGTGCCGCACCAGCAGTGCAAGGGGCTCATTATTAAGCCCCTCAGTACCTAAGCTGATGCTGGTATGTATCTCGGTTCAATGTTGGAATGGTCTATTGGGCACTCTGGCTCTTCCACATTTCTTCTCACCCACATAGCCTACTTTAATTATTCTCTTCTCACTTACACTAATTGTCTTCAGTTACTTGCATCTGCCCTTCAGTCACAGTCACCATTCTCTCCTGTGATTTCTCCTGCTTTTTATCTTGTTCTAACCCCTTGCTCTTTGTCCCTCATCAACATCCATTGATTTATGTTCCATTTCTATTATATCTAACTGAATCCAAGGGTTCTTTCACATTCTTTCTGTTTTGGAAAAAACATTTCTTCTTTTTGATAATTCTGAATAAAAGAGAGTCTGCCTCTTTGACCAAAAGGGACAGGGGAGGTAAAACAATTAAGAAAAACAAATTCCCTTTTGTGCTAGCAACATGTAAATGTCCAATAGTAATCCTATAAGTGTGCACTGAAAAGCTTATAATATTGTGCCACAATAGTCAATGTTACCAGTTAACATCTGTCTTCTATTCCTATTCAAAATGTTTTATTCAAATTCATATTGAATATGGTTTACAAAATATAAATACATGGACATACATTTGAACATTCATAAAAATCTACAGGAACAGTCAGGATATGCCTGGACTCTTAGTGTATTAAATAATTCCACTCCTTATTGCGTTTCCTATTTGCAAAGACTCATTGCAGATTAAGAAAATGTAATTCATAACAAAAAAATTAAAGGCCTCATTTAAAAAAAGCCTTGCGCCACAGGTGTGGCACTTTTTCCCATGTTAAAAGTGACGCACCGGCGGCGCAAGTCCTTCATAAATAAGGCCCTAAACATTTAGGACTGTGATAGAATTTTTAAAGAATTAGTATTTTGTATTAATTATTTTTTTTTATCTGCAATGATGTTTTTAATAATTGATATGTGATGTTCAAATTGTGATGATGTTAAGAATCGATGATTTGCTGATGAATCTCTGCAAATTGGATGCAATTCTGAGTAGACAGTCTCTCTCCTCCCAATATGACTTGCAAAACTCACAGACGGGTAAGGGAAGCCCTTCCCTCAGCTTAGGCATACGGACCTCTCATATTCTCAGACACAAACCCCCCTTACACCATGTCACAGGCCCCTATCATGGGTACTATTTTGTTAGTTACCCCAACCTTTCCTACCCGTCTCCTTTGGTGATCTGCAGTTACTTGACAGTATGCTGTGCTATCAGTTCCTCACCAAACCAGCCAGTAGTATTCCCTACCCATGCCAGTTCCGCACAGCCAACGCTAAACACCACCCTCTATGCTTTAAATACTCAGTTTCACATGTCAGGAGTCTTAATGCCACCAACAAATGACAAGGACCGTTGTCGATGCTTAGGGAAATGGGCTGCGAAATATGGCTACTAGAACAAATGCACCTCTACTGAAAGACTGGACACAGCTAAAATCATGCTTGTTTGACTCACAATAATTTTCAGCAGGCCCCTGTAAGAAAGCAGATGTGTCTATACTCCTCGCTTCCAAGTTCCAGGGACAGATGCTGCAGACCCAAGCCAAAGTTACGGGCAGACTCCGGGTGTTACGACTTGCCCTCTTAACATGTACCTTTATGATTGCTATGATTTACACACCTAATGAACAACAGTCCCTTAATCAAGTTACGCCATCCACAGATGCAGACATTACAATATGGAGAAACTTTAATCTGGTCTTTAATGCTGACCATGAGAGATCGGCCCAAAGATTGGGATAGTTATGAACTTGGACGAGGTGGCAATTGTGAGGTGGGCCTCATAGATGCCTGGGCAGGTTCACCCCACACAGAGAGAGCACTCTTTCCCCTGCATAGACTACTCTTTGCTATACTCCCACCTTGGGGCAGCTAATGTTGTCAATGATATCAGGCTCTCTGCCCTTCTGGACCATGCTCCCGTTATACTGCTGTTACACACTCATGAGCCCAACCGCCTATAAAACATGGCGCATCAACCACACCCTCCTCTCTTACACATCGAAAATCAAAGAAGTGAATGAGGTGATTTGCCACAACTTTCAGGCGTACAACTCCAATGACACTCCAATCGCAATACTATGGCACAACTTAAAGGCAGTAGAGCAAGGTTCCTTCATGGCCATATTGACTAAACGGAACAGGACAAGGAAGGACAAGAGGACTGTCCTGAAAACCAGGTGCCAGAACTCGAGGAGGCACATCATTGAACCAGCACCATAGAATGCACCGCCATTTACCCGTGGCACGTAAGCAATTCAGGGCTCTTGACATGGACTGAGCTAAGTTAGCCCTCCTCACACTAAACGGGGATTTTGTATCAGTGGGAATAAAGCAGGACAACTCTTTGCACGTAAGCTCCAAGCAGAGGGGCACAAACATAGAGTTCAGGTGATATATATACTCAAACAGGCTCTGTAGCGTGCACTGACCATGACATAGAACAAGCATTCAAACATTTTTATTCTGACCTCTAGAGCGCAGAATCAATGGATCCACGGGCCACATACTCATATTATGTATTGATCCTTCTTTTAATCTTTTTATGACACTTGCCACTTTAATGGACTTAATTGTCTAAATAAAGTATATTTAATTTGATGTCACATACTCATATCTCTTCTCCGTGCACACTGTACATCTCCCTACGGCAGAAGCACACTCCGAAAAGGCAGATATACAGGTGGGCGAGGTACTTGCCACCATTCTTTGACCACAGATGGGTATGGTGCCCAGCATAGATGGGCTCACAGCAGATTTTTACACAGACTTTGGCACCCAACTAGCCCCACTGCTGGAAAACTTAGGCAACTCATTTAGGGAGATGGATGCAAGAGGGTCTAATCACAGTGATTGTGAAGCCTGGGAGTATTAGACAAGATGCCTTTCCTATCGCCCGATATCCTTGCTTAACATATATGCCAAGCTCTTCTCTTCACAAGTCTACTGGTTGCACACCTCAATCCCTATATACAGGGATGTATTGACCCAGACCAAACCAGGTTTATTCCTGATTGAAGCTGTAATGACAACATCAAACAACTGATGCATCTCATTGACAATGTGTCCCGTTCTCACACACCAGCGCTCCTCCTTTCGATCGATGCAGAAAAAGCATTCGATTGAGTGCAGTGGCCCTAACTTTGGCAAGTATTGGCCACTGTGACTCTAGGCACCAGATTCCGCATGTCTATTATCTGCATAGTCGAAGTGTTTATCATTATCAAGTTACCATCATCTTTTTCTACAGACATGCATCCATGGACTCATTTCTACACTATCACATATATTTGCTGGCTTGTAAGAACCTTCAATTTCTTAACACTTATATGGTCATTTAGACCTGTGCAGTTATCTCTCTGGTATTTGCCCCATATTAGAGCTATTGCCTACTGAGAAATTAGATTAAATTGCTTATAATTTCTGTTGGAACATAGCACTCACATTGAGATTGTAGTAACCACATGTTCAAAATAGCACACATGCACCAATAACCATACAAAATGTACATCAATAATAGGGGTGGGTGGAATTTTTAATTTCACTGATGAGATTGGAGGAATTTAGTAATTTCACGTTACTCTTTTAACTACTAATAAACGAATTCATTCTGCCACTCCTCCAGCAAACTTATTTATTTATTTATTTATTTTCACCATTTGTAAAGCACACTGTAACCCAGCGGGCATCCTGGTGCTGAGACAGCAAAAGAGAACCGGTAAACTAGGCAGCTGATCTAGATGGGAACATCTGATGTAAGAATTACTAACTCAGGAATCAACTTTAGGAAAGAGCCAGGTCTTTACTCTCTTACGTAACAGCATTGAGTTCTGAGTGCTCCTGATTTCCAGGAGGAGGTGCTTCTAGAGGCGGGAAGCCACCACACTAAAAGCTCTTCCCCCCAGAGTTGATCTCTTTGTCCTGGTTACCCTGACAAGGTAGGCAGAAGAGCCAAGGTTACGAGTGGGTACGTACCATTGGAATCTGTCTTGGATCAACTTGGGTCCTTGTCCATGAAGTGCTTTAAAATTTACGCACAAGGATTTAAACAAAATCCTTCGAGCCATTGGGAGCCAATGCAACTCTGCTAATGCCTGTGTCGTAGAGGAGCGACGTGCTCGAGTCAATGCAAGCTTAGCTGCTGCTGTCTGGATACACTCAATTCTGGCAATCAGATATCCCGGGGATTCCAGAAGCAGGGCGTTACCGTAATCCAGGTGGCTTAATATATTGCTCCTGACTACTGTGGTTCTTGCCTGGTCTGGCAGCAATGGAAATACTTTCTGCAGTCCTCGAATGAGAGTAAAACATCCTCCCACTAATTTGTTAACGTGGGACTTCAAGTTCATTCTCTCATTAAAACTGCCCCCCAGATTGCGTACTGAGCTTACTGGTGTCAGCGAGCCATCTGTGGTTATTGGCCAGAAATCATTTGGCAAGCCTCGGGAGATCTTTCCCACTTACAATGTAAAATCTCTGTTTTCTTGCTAATAAATTGAAGCGAGTTGCCCTTCAGCCATTTTGCCATTTCAAACATACAGACATTGAAACTTTCCAATGAATCCGCTTGGTAACCATCCAGGGAGAACCCTGAGCTGGGTATAATCAGGGTAGTTGATCACGCTGATGTTATGTGTTTTAATGATCCTAAGCAATAGTCGCAAATACACATTAAAAAAATCGGGCTGATTAAAGACCCCTGCGGTACTTCGTATTCATTTTTTACAAATTCCGATTGATACGGAGGAAGAGCTACTGTTTGCCACCTGTCAGATAGATAGGAGCGCATCTATCTCAGTGCCACACCTGTCACTCCTAGGGATTCCAGCCTTGCAAGAAGAATGTCATGGTCGACCGTGTCGAATGCGGCAGCCAGGTCTAGCAATATTAGAGTTCCTGATTGACCCCTGTCCGCCTGCATTTGGAGAATGTCCAAGACGGTCACCAAGGCTGTCTCCATTCCGTGACCAGGTCTAAACCCAAATTGCTCCTCTGCCAGTTTATTATTTGTCTCCAGAAAGATGGACAATGCCCTACTAACCAGACATTCCACGATCTTAGTCAGGTAAGGTAAGAGGGAGATAGGCCTGTAATTCTTGTAACAGCCAGAATCTAGTGTGGGTTTGTTCAGATGCGGCGTGATAATGGCCTGCTTCCAAATGGATGGTACCACTCCATTATTGAGTGATTGGCAGCACAGTTGTTGAAGAATGGGGAACAACTCTGATCTGAGTTCTTTCATAATCTTGTGGGGGATGGGATCCAAGGGTGTTCCTGAGAAGATTCCTAGAGCCGTTCGGGTAAACTCCTCTTCCGTGGGTATCGGGAAAACATCCATGGTAGCCTTAGGGACGGCCGGGCTAGTGTCCCTATCACAGTTATCACAAGTCTCACCCTTTTTTTGGTCTAGCAGCACAAATGGGGTCACATCTTTCAGATCTTCATTGATCGTATTGATTTTTTCTTGGAAAAAGAGATTCAAACCATCGCACAACTCCTGAGTAGGTTTGATTTTAATGTTAATACAGTCAGGGTGGGTCATATCTCTCACTATCCTAAAGATATCCCTGGATTTATTAGCACTTTTGAGGATGATGGAGGCGAAATATTCTGCTTTTGCAGTGGCTATTTCTCTTTTGTATTTTATTAGAGTGAACATCCAACTGGCTTTATCTCTTTCTCCATAGTTCTTCCTCCACTGTCTTTCAGCCATTTTGCAGGCCAGTGTCAGATTCCTAAGATTTTCCGTGTACCATGGGGCTGAGAGACTCCCTCTTTTCCTAATGTCTTTTAATGGAGCAAGTTGGTCAATCTTCCTAATTAGCTGCTTGCAGAGAACTGTATAGTTTTCTGTGACTTGTTTTTCAGGATTAAACAGGGATCCTAAAAGAAATAAAGAGCCAGTTTTTGCCTTTCTCAGTATTCCTTTTCAGTCCCTACCACAGAAGGTCCTTTCTTGCCCCTTAATGGGCCTCATCTGATTTATAGTTTGCACGCTAAAGTTAACCAGATGATGGTCCGTCCATCCCACTAACAGGGTTTTCACCATGCTAATAAGGCCTTCCTCAGCGAATTTCATGTCTAAGATGTGCCCTTCTATGTGCGTTGGTTCAGTCAGGTTCAGTCAGGTTCAGGCTTTCACAAGACTGAGTGAGGTTGTTAAATGCTGTGTCCATGCTTCCACTGGCCCACATATTGAAGTCTCCCAAGACCATAAGTCTAGTATGGGTAAGGGCCATGTTATTAATTACATCGATCAGCTCATGCTGTTGTTGTGCGTTGATTACCCCCGGTGGCCAATAACAGACCATGCCCATAAGGGGCTGTCCTGTCTGATCTTTAATGGAAAATCCTAGGAGCTCCGCACAAGTGACTTTATCAATGTCTAATGGGGAGATATTCAGAGTTTCTTTAAAGATAATTCCAGTTCCACCTTCCCGACCCCTAGATCTAGGTTTATGAAAGGCCCTGTATCCCGCTGGACATGCCAGATCTAACTCCCTTCCGTGGTCCAGGTCTCCGTCATAAACAAAAACAAAACAACTAAGTTATGTTTCTCTACCAGTAATTGTATTTCTGTGGAGTGCTTTGGAAGAGATCTTACATTGAGCAGGCCATAGTTTAGACCACCATCATCATTTTGGTTATGGTTATTTCTAATCCGAGTGGGCGGCAGTATGCCATGGCGAGATATAATCTGTGGGAGAGGTGACAAGAAGTTATTACAGAAAGCTACTTGACCTTCAAGATAGCTATCGGGTGACAATCTGGGGCAGTTCACCTCCTCCCTCGGAGGATTAAAGTTCATGAGGATATCTCTGGAATAACATATCCTCCCTGGGGCGGAAGAACAAGGGGGACTGGCCCTGAGCCTGGTCCGAGCGCGGATGGGCGCAGACGGGCTTGGCTTTGGTGCGGCTTCGGCGTGCCAGCGGTGCACCCGCTGCACAATTCCACTGAACGGCCGGCTGGCCAGCTGCCTTAAATGCTAATGACCCCAGAAGTGGCGCTGTCAAGGGGAGAAGCTATGTCCCTCCACTCAATCGGCCCGCGAAGACCGTGGTGGCCCGGGGACCAACTAAACCCTAAGGTGCAAAGTACAAGGTATGCTTTCCAAAAGTATTTAAAAATGCCCTCAAGTAACTGTTTTAAAAACAATCAGGTTCTGACCTTCCAGCACGCATTTGCTGCCTCTGTGTGGCCGGCAGCCTTTCCCCTTTAATGCCAGTAACCCCGGAAGTGATGCTGTCAAGGGAAGGAGCTATGTCCCTCCACTCAATCGGTCCGTGAAGACCGTGGTGGACCAGGGAATACCTAAGCACTAAGGTGCAACGTACAAGGTGTACCTTCCAAAAGTATTTAAAAATGCCCTCAAGTTACTGTTTTAAACGTATGCAGCACTGCGAGTCTTTGTCACTTGCTCTCTCAATCCAGCCTTTCTCTCTTTCTTTGCTTTCCAGTCTCTCGAACTCTTTTTCTCCTGTCCTCCCACGTTCTCTCTTTTATGTTTTCTCTTACTCTCTCTTTTTATTTCCTCTAAGTCTCTTCTTACTTGAGGAGTGGAAAGGAATTCCCCCATGGGTAGTTGCAGTGTTTGAAGGTAATCACATCCATGGTGGAGAGGGGGTCCTGGTCCCTTTAAAACAACACACCTGTGTGTGCAGTTGTTGGGTGTCATTACACACATTTAATTGTGGCAGGTGCTAGCTAGGATAAGGATAATGATAGCTAGGAAAAGGCGGATGCCACCTTGGACAAGGCTGGTGCTAGCTAGAAGTAGCTAGGATGAGGCAAGGGCTATCTAGTGTGAAGGTAGATTCCAGCTTCACCCATTAAGTGTGCCCCTTGCTGTCAATCGCCTCCTACCTAGTATGTTAGCTGTTGGTGCTGCCAGGGAAGATGCTTCACAGGTGGGTGAGGGAGAGCTTGGGGCATCAAGATGACGATCAGAGACAGGGAGTTCTGAAGGACTGGCAACCCTCCTTCAGAGAGAGTTCCCAGCTCATACATGGCCATGAGTGAAATGACGGGGACCGGTTGCTGCCAAATAGTTGTCATGGCAACCAATGCAGTCAATGTCACTTACAGGGTTTCTCATGAGCCAGTGCCTAGATCTAAAGCACATGCACACCGAAGGCGCAGCTACCACACCCGGTGCCTCTGGAAAGAGGGGAGGCCCCTGGGGGCCCCAGCCACTTTCTTTTACTGCCAAATCACTACGATGCTGTCAGTCAGTCCATGCTCACCCTAAATACCACACTAGCTTCTCATGGGCATCGCACAGCCCCTTGAGGGCACCGACTGTCTGTGAGGTGCACACTAGGCAATGATATTCATCACCCCTAGGCTCAAGAAGGTCCCTCACAAGTATGGTTCTCATCCGGCTTTCAGATCCACAGATTGGCCTGTTCTGAATACCGAAGGCTTCCTTCCAGACAGGTATCAGGCAAAGTCCAGCAGGTCTAGGGGAGGCTCAGTCACGTGTCAAAGTGGCACCTGACAACAACCAGCTTAGGCCAGAACTGCTCTTTATTCGAAGGACTGGCCTCCAGGGATGTGACAATGTTGTCATCCAGGCCAATTCCACTCTTCCCTAATAGATAACGTCGATTTGGTCCCCTAATTAAACCAGAAGAAAATCGATACTGACTGGGCTTGCTCTGAGAGCCTGAAGGAAAGGGCCAAATAAATGCAGCAAATAGCAAAAAAAACTGCAAATATCCGGGGCTTAAAAGAGAGGGATACATGCAAGGGTAAATGTCTTTTCAGAAGGGTCTTTGGGACAAGGCAGGAGGCATGAGAAAGATGGCTGGACAGGCACTGGGGGACGATAAAAATAGGTAGAGGGATAGTCATGGAATAGGGATGCATGAAAGACGTTGGAGAGAAAGAAGGTGTGGGTCAGAGCCACAGAAGCAAATAGAGATAGTAAATGGATGAAAAGAAAGTGGGTAGTGGGGAATGAAAGGAAGGAGAAGAAGGGAGGCTCAGGGCAGAGGGCAGAATGTAATGGTTGGAAAGAGAGAGAGCAGAGTGCTGGGATGATGAGTGTGTGTAGCAGAGAAGGTAGGAGGATATTGGGAGAGAGGGTGGAAGCTGAAGGAGGAGAGGAGATGGTGCAGGGAGGTGCTCCCGGAGATGTAGGGAGGTACTTCAAGAGGTACCACAGAGAGGCACGAAGGTACCGCACACAGCAGGGCTCAATTGTACTCACATGCTTCTGGAATCAAGATGGACCGGACCATGGTGCAGAGCAGCAGTACTAGGGGCAGCAGTGCCCATGGATCGTCCATCTTACCCTTGGCCATCAGTGGGTATCCATTTGTAATTTTGATATGTACATTGTGAAAAATAGTGGAATTCAAAACCCTTATTAGGAATTTAAGCCTTTCATTATGTTGTATGTAAAATTATATTTCTATAGGGCTATACTCACCAATAGCCCATATACCAATTATCAATAACCAGTCAGTTGGCAGTGAGGAAAGTTCAATGGTTTATTAGCAAAGTACTCTACGCAGAGGAGCCTCCCCACGGCCTCCACCCTTGAGGTCTGCAGAGACGACTGCTGGCTTACATTCAAAACAGGGCATATATACCTTTCTGTTACACTAATGAAACACTAGAATAGGAAAAGTACCAGCCAGCCCTCGGGCTCCAAGGAAAGACCATATATGGCACACATAATTGGTTTCATTATTATACAAGGCTATTGTGGGTGTAGGTCGGTAGGGGTGACTCCCTTTCGTCTTGGTGCTAGGGAGGGCAAGAACGGAGCCTTCAGGAATGTGCTTATCGCCCTAACAGTCAGATGCGACCTTGGTTCCCAGGAAAAAAAGAAGGACACCCCACATTCAGCTGTCCACTATAACTCATTATGTTTGTGCAAAGAATAACACGTGACCACCGCTGAAGCTGAAGTAACCACATATCAATATTGCGCTGGTCTTGCGAGGGCCTGGCCTATGTACAAGAACAATCAATACACTTCTTTAAGTACGAATAAATGCAAGATACATTTTGTTAATTCAAAGGCAAATACTTATTGATACATCATGCTAATACATTATATATATCGTCAGTATGAACTTTTTATATTTTATACATGAGCACGAGACAATCAGATTTTTATCCTTCAATTGTTCCAAAGTTAGTGGAAAGTACCATCAGCATTCCATAGCGCCAAATGCCCCACTCTATCCAGCTGTGGAATCCCGCAGAGTTTTCATGCAATTCTACAGAATTCCGCAGAGAAAAATTCAACGATTCCCTCCCAGACCTAATGAATACTAGTATATGCGTTGTTCGCCATATTTTGCTTTCATCTGTAAATTCAATGAAAAAGTATGTCAAGCACTTAGGGAGCAAGGGTAATTTGCATCTTGGTATTTTTACACTTGATCTTACAGATTCCTTTAGGCATAATCCTCCTAAATTTGCAAATGTATTAATCTATTGAGCAATTTGCACATTTATAGTATTTTAATTGCAGTTATATAGTGCTTACTACTCCTGAAGAGGCACAGAACTGCTGTACGTCAGGAGCAAGCCGCTGTGGAACCCAAGGCTCGTGGTTATTGGTGTCATTGGGATCAGTCTTGTTCTCTCAATGAGGCTAATATGGGCATTTACTCCAGTGTCTTTTGGTGCATTAAATTAGTAGGAATTAGGTGTGAACATTGGTGCGTTAGTGTGGGGTATGTGAGTTCATGCAGATGGCTGGTGGAATTAGTAGATGAGCTACAGGGCTTTAGGTATTGGTGGGTTGCAGGATATGACTTTCAAAAAGGACCAAATTCGTTTTTTAGATGAAGTAGGGTGCAATTTAAGGTGATACAATACTAGAGACTAATACACACACGCATATGACTTACCATTGGCTGTATTAAAAAGAGGAGGCATGCAGAGGATGGAAAGTAATGAGAAGTTCATTTAAAGTTAGAGGAGAGGCAATAATGGGAAGTTTTTTAGTCAAGGTCAAACTTTTTGTACAAGGTTTTAGCAACATGGACTACTTTTGAGATAGTAAATATTCTGAAGGTGCAAACTGTAGAAAGAAGCATAATGTTTTGCTTGTGAAGTAGTGGTTTAGTGGGTACCATTTTATAGGCACTAGAATCAGGTGACAAGCCTGTCCGATGCCAGGCTACCCCTAGACTACCACTTCATCAATGACAGTAGATCAGCTCAAGGGCTGGAAGCAACATTAGTGACTGGGCACTTATACAGGGACATATTGAGAACTTTAGACTATGCGTGAATGAAGTTGAAAACTCATGATAAAAGCAATGGGAGAGGAAATACAGGGTAGGTAATGCAAACACCTTATACAAACAACAAGAAGATTCGTCAATTTCTGGAGCGAATGTCAACTGATGTTTAAACTTAAATTTTGTCTTTAGTTATATGGAAACCTGGAAAAAGAATGAAATATATTATGTCTTTTGTATCTTCCACAGGACCTGGCAGTTGGAATGACGCGCCATGCAGCTTAGCTTTACCGTTTGTGTGCAAAGCAAGTGACAACCTTAATTTTCCAGGATAAGCACCATACCAGCATTTTCCCAGAGGGGCCAAACTCTGATATTTTTATTATTGGAAATGATCAATACTTACTTATAATAATCACATGTCAGTATATAACTAGAGGCTGGAGTTTTTGGTAATTGAATTCTAAATAAAATCATAGCACTTAATCAGAAAACAAAAGCTGTTTAATTTTCTATCTTCATGAATATATGGTGTACGCTTTCATAGAATGTCTTCACTTTACAACATAGTTACCATGTGGGAGTGGGCTAAGATCCTGTAGGAACCCTGCAACAACTGAGGCTTCTTTCCTCTCCTGGCTACCCTTCCAGTACCAGGAGCTGGGAGAAGTCATTATTAATATCAAAGACTGAATGAATGAAATACACCTTGAAAACTTAAAACTGTAAGTTTACAGGGGGGAAGACAGGTCCAATACACATATTAAAATAAATATATGTTTTTCCATACCATGGAAGAAATCCTCAAAGCAGAAAAGATCCAAAGGTGAAGGGAAAAATCTAATAATCATCAACCAATCAATCAATGAATCGGCTTGTATAGCGCAACTACTCACCCGTCAGGGTCTCAAGCCTTATAAATGTATAAATCTAGCAGCAAGATGAAACGCAGTTTCAGACAGTATGCAGATTAATTCTTACGCCTGGCCGTCAACAAAACCAACAAAGTCTCCCATATTTCTTACCTGCCCCAACCAACACCAGTATGCAGATGTAGGGGTAAGACTTTGTGTCTTAGGGATTCAAATCGCAGGACGGCAGGGTCACGCAATTCTCACTGAGTGCCTACAGTCAAACTTTGCATGTCCTCCCCCGGGATTGAGTTTTCAGTAACAAGTTAAGTTAAAGGATTTATAAAGCGCATGGCTGCCACAGCTACGGGGTGTCCAAGCGCTATCCAGGTACACATTGCAGGAAGACAAGCAGAGGGAGAGAGGTTAAGCTGGAAATAACCAGAATTTTATGGTCTTTCGAAAGTGTAGATAGTTCTGAATACCTCTGATGGATAGAGGTTAGAGGAGGAGAAATCCAGAGTCCAAACGCCAGGGCCAAAGAGTGGAACCGGCTCTTGCTCCTAGGAATCGGAAGGTAAAGGCTAAAAACTGATCGGCTAAGTGCAATGTAGGTTGCAGTAAGTAAAGTGCTTGCATATCCGCTAAGACAGGGGGTGCCTGTTGGGTCAGAATTTTTTGAGCGAAGCACAATGTCTTAAACTGGATTTTTTTCATCAACAGGCAGCCAGTGTAGCTTAGGTAAAAGCTTTGACACTGAGGAAGATTTTTGGAGAGCGAAAGGAGTTAGTGTTGCCGCATTTTGTACTCTTTGTAGGCGCTGGATCCCAGATTTATCATAGTCAAAGTAAAGGTAATTACCGTAGTCCAGCCTGGATACAATCATGGCTTGGATAATGGTCTTGCGGGTTTGAGAGTCAAAGAAACCTAAAAATGGCTTCAGTCCTGCAAAAACCCAAAACAAGCCCCCGCGACCGCTTTTGTTTGGGTTTCTAAGGATAGCCCACTGTCAACCCATGTTCCCAAATCTTTCACTGCCTCCTCAAGAAGGGGTGCAGGCTTCAACTCATCTGGTCATCTTTGCTCCACCACAATTTATTGTCTCTACCAAACAGTAGTATTTCGGATATGCTGGCATTTAACTACAGGCAGTTTACTGTCATCCAGTCAGCAATAGCCAGCCTGTCCTCCTTAAATTTAAAGAGGTATTTTTGCATTTCTTGGAAAAGGAGATGACCAGTTGGGTGTCATCAGTGTAAAATACTAATGACAACCCTTTGCTTTTTGCTACCACCGCGAGGGGTTGCAGGTAGACTTTAAAGAGCATGGAACTCAATATTGATCCCTGCAGCACACAGTAATGGATGGCATACTCCTGCGAACAGTGGGATGGTACAGTGATCTGGAACGTTCTTCCATGAGGAAAAGATCGGAACAAGGCCAAGGCCGCACCCCGATACCTATGCCCTGCAGGTACGCAATAGGATCTCATGGGATACTGTATCAAAAGCGACACTTAAGTCAAGAAGAATTAGAGCCGCAGAGTTTCCTTCATCTAAACTGCTTAGAATTTACTCCGTCACTACCAACAAAGCAGATTCAGTACTGTGGCGTGATCTGAAACCGTTTTGTGAGGAGTCCAGTATCTCATTGAGCTCCACAAACTCTGTGAGGACGGCATTCACATGAGATTCAGTAGCTCTGGCCAGGAAAGGGAGCCGAGATATAGGGCAAAAGTTTTCCGGCTTGGATGGCTCCAAAGATATATTTTTTTAATAGCGGTAGTACTTTAGCATGCTTCCATGCGAGTGGTACGGATGCCAGAGTCAGGGATACATCAATCAGCTCCCTACATACTGGCAGAATATGTTTTTGAAATTTTGGGAGTTGATCTGGTTTTATAGGATCAGCTGGGGAGCCTGATTTAATTTGAGTTCAGAGAGACTCAACCTCAGAGAAGGATAGCAGAGGGAAGTAGAATAATGTTCTTCCAACATTGTTTCGGTTGTGCCTTTGCCCTCCCATACAATCTATGCTGGCATTTACGGTTGGAAATTTATTGTAAATCTTCTCCCACTTGTTAAAAATATATCTGGCCAACTCGTCACACTGATTAGTCGAGGTGATGGGCGATTCTGTTTCCGAATTTGAACTATTCATAACCTTAAGAAGGATGAAGATCATTTTTGAAGGATTATTATTCTCTTTAATTTTAGAGGCAATATACTCAGCCCTGACTTTCTGAGTCAGCTTGTGTAAACCTTGATGGATGCGCAATACTGGTTTTTCGCTTCTAGGCCATGTGAGCGTCTCCAAGCACACTCAAGTTGCTTGCATTTATTTTTTGCATGGTTCAAAGAGTTCATTGAACCAAGGGTTAGACTGCGCTCTTTTTCTATAGCTCAGTTTAGCAGGAATACAGCTGTCAAGGGCATGTGTAAGCCAGTCCTGAAAAGGACATTTGCTACATCTATGTTAAAGGGTAGCTGGGGTTTATGACTTAGCAACAGATCAGAGAAGTGGTTAACGTCGGATTTGGTGCCAGGGTTGTTTAATAGCAGGCTGCAGACAAATCTGTAGTGGATTTCCTTCCCATTGCAGGGAAAAACAGACATGGAAATGATCCAACCAACCCATGGGAAGAGGAGGGCAGAAATGTATGACGCTAAGAAAGCATTGCAACGGCTGTCAAGCCTCTAAATGCTAAGAAAATGGCAATCTCCTTCTTAAGGTCATCTTCAATATGTAGGTTGAGGTTACCCAGAATATTATTATTATTATTATTATTTAATTTTATAGAGCGCGTAGTCACCCGTGGGTATCCCAGCGCTAGGATCAGTACCCCTGGCGGGTCAGCGGGGGGGAGAGGGAAGTTTAAGGGAAGAGGTGAGTTTTCAGTAGCTTCCTGAACCTTAAGTAGATAGGTTCAGTTCTCAGATGGTGAGGGAGGGCATTCCAGAGGCGTGCGGTATGGACCGAGAAGCGCCTGCCTCCAGTTCGAGCCTTTCTGACTCTAGGGATGACGATTAGATGTTCCTGATCGGATCGGAGGGATCTGGGGGCTTTATAGGATTTGATAAATTTTTTTAGTCCTGAGGGGCCAGTATTTTGGGTCAGCCTGTGTGCCAGGCAGAGGGCTTTGAACTTTACCCGTTCTCTCACCGGGAGCCAATGGAGGCGCTTCAGAGCTGGTTTGGCCGAGACTCTGGCGGGGGTGTTAGTGAGGATCCGGGCCGCTGTGTTTTGGACCCTTTGAAGTTTGTTCAGGGTTGCCTCCGGGGCCCCAAGATAAATGGAGTTGCTAAAGTCCAGCCTGGAGAGAATCAGGCCTTGAATCAGAAGTTTTTGGGAGTTGAGAGGGAGTAAGGGCAGGATCTTCCGAATTGACCTGAGCAGCCCAAAACACATCCCGGCAACCTTTTGTGCCTGTGTTGTGAATGATAGCTCTTTGTCGAGATGGTGAGTTTGTTAACCAGCTCTTCCCTTAAGACTTTAGATGGCCCTGGAGGAAGATGAATGAGCAAGCCAGATAATGTGGTTTAGGGTAGTTTTAAAAAGTGAAGCGGCAGTGGTAGAACTCTTTAAATAATTTTTTAATGCCCCCATCTGTTATAGACTCTATTTAATTGCGTCATAGCGTAGCCCAGGGGTAGTGCTAACCATGATTTGGCAATGGAGTCCTGTGTCAGCAAGGTTTCTGTTAAGGACCACTTATCCGTGGATTCCTCTAGTAACAGGTCAAACACCTTGGCATAAGGCTTGGCCAGGGACCTACAATTCCGGCTGAGAAACCTGAACTCAGTGGTGTGGGGAGGAACGCACAGTATTTGCAGTTAAGGGGAACCCTAGTGGGGATCAGGCGTGATTAACACAAGTAGAGCATTGTGCCTTGAGGGACAAGAGGTCATTAGGCGAGTATGAGAGCTTATGCCGATTTCCTCGGGCAGAGTGCCTAGCACCTGGCGCCGTCCAGGCGTGGACAGGTGCAGAAGGGCTTGCCTTTGGTGCACATTTGGCACACCAGCAGCGCGTCTGTGCATGCATCAAATAGCCGGTGGACAACAACTGGCTCCTCCTGTATAGCGTGTGATTGGCCCAAGTCAGACAATCAGTGATAAGCACTGTCCATAAACTGAAGCGTAATGCTTCTAATCTAAAAAGGAGAGAGGATATGTGTATGTGGTGCCATGTACACTCTGTGGCTTCTGCATTCTCTTCCTCAAACAGGTCTGCTATAATTGTCTTACCAGAGGCAGGCACCAATGAAGCCAGCCACCAAAAACCTGACAGTGACTTGCATAGAGACTGTCTCACATAGATTATGTTTCTGGTCCCGAAAAGGTTTTTATCACTGTCCCCAGACCAGTGAAGGGAGCCCACAGCAAATCACCATTTACCATCTGCCACTCACAGATGAGACCCATGAGAATATTACCTTGCAGAGAGCATGAAGATACCTACCACACACAATAATATTAATAATAATAATAATAACTGTAGTGTTGCCTGGTCATGGGCCACACAATAGAGTGATCCGTGCTCAGGGGGATATTGGTAAAAACCCTGTGCGTGTAAGAGCAGTGGTAATGGCTGTTGTACGCCAGCGTAAGATAATATAAAAGTCTGGTGTGCCGTGGCATGGCTCCAGTCAGAGACAACCACTGGTACTTCACCGACTGAGCCAACCAGGCCTGAGAGCTGTCGACCTCCTGCATCTATGCCCCTCCCGGGTCCGCTGTGCCCGAGGGGCGGGGCTCTATCCTCACATCGGTACATCCTGCCTCACCAGGTAATCACATAGACCACTCCAGTCCCCAAGCTCAACCCCCAGGAGGCCGAAGGAATCTTCTGTGCACGGAGGAATACTAAAAAATATATAACAGAAATAACACTCCAGTGTGAAAATTATCCATCATTGACAAAAAAGAAGATATCAAGGCACAGCATACTTAAGAGGGAGATATGGTCATGACCTCAGGACTCCAGTGTCTCCACGTGTCGCCCACTTGCAGGTTCCATAGGTCAATGTGTCCATTATTTGCAGCGCGCATAGCAACTGCACTGACCCTCAAACCAGGAGTATGACCTCTTGGGACCCCTGATTGCCTCAGCTGCGCATCACACCTCAGCCACATGGCCTCCATCCCTCCACTAGAGCCTTTCACAATCACAGGGCCTCCACCCTCCTAAGCCGCTCCCTGTATAGCATGGTGTGAACACCTGGAGAATTACTTTGAAGCTATAGAGGTCCCTGCTGGCCGCAGATGCCCCATGCATCTCCACCCAGAAGGAGCCAACATTCATAAAATATCAAAGTCTTATGTTGAAGCAGGTCCCCGGCAAAACTACGCCACCATGAGGTATGCCGTCACTGCACACTTTGAACCTTACACCAACCCAGACTATGAAAGATTTCTTCTGTGCCAAGCTTGAAAGTTACCAGACGAATCAGTGGATGTTTTCCATGGGCAGTTAAGAAAGCTTGCCAGCAACTGCACTCTGCCAGATGAAGACAATGACGTCCAGGCCCAGTTCATTTAGGGTGTACCCCCTTGAAACTGTGTGAGCATGTCTTGCAAGAGCCCAACATGTCCATGAGACATGTTCTAAAATGTAGGTGCTCTAGGGAACTTTCCATTGCTCGGGCGGCCCACATGGACCCAAACTCCTCTACCCCTATCTAGGAAGAACCAATGAATGCCATCCATCAAGGTGCGCGCGGAGATAAGCCAGAGTCCACTAAGCTTTTTCCAAAACCCGCCTAACAAGAACTGCAAGCTTGCACCTGCAGATGGTGTGTGGCCCATACCCTCACACTTGAATTTGCAGTGCCAACGGCAAGACGTGCAGTCCATGTGGCAAACACAATCCAAAGTCTGCTGCTCTTTGCAAGGGCAACGACCCAAAGGCCCATGGAAAGTGGTGCGCATAGTGGAACCACACCCAGACAACCTGTCGCACATCGACATGGAGGAAGATGACGAATCGGTTGTCCATGTGGTGAGGAAGCTGGATAACATCAAGACTGCCCTTATCTGGTGGATCAACGTACAGAATCACCCTGCCTTTGCTCTCATAGATACGGGAGCCACTGTTAATCTTATGGCAGTGGATGTCTACCACAGCTTACCTGGCCCACCAGCACTCCGGAACACTAGCATGCAGATATACCATTTTGGCAACTGCTCACGACTGCTGCATCACTGCATATTTCAGGCATACCTTTCCCATCACTCCACACACGGATGAGCGAAGATCTACATCTTACAAGACGGGTCAGTATTTCTGCTTAGTTGCCACGCGGCTCAAGGTCTCGTCCTCATACAATTTGCTTTTAGCATGCATGCGTATGATCTAGACCATTTGTTGCAGGACTTCACACTGCTGTTCGACAGAATCAGATGCCTGGCAGGTCCTGCCATCCAACTGCACATTGACAAGTCTGTTCCTCCTGTAGCCCACACGCATAGAAGGATTGTTTTCCACCTTAGACCCAAAGTAGAAGCTGAGTTGAAGCTACTGGAGAAAGCAGGTATCATTGAGCGGCTACGAGGCCCCACACCATGGCATTCCCCATCATAGTGGCAAAGAAGCCCAGGCAGCCAGATGCAGTCCGCATTTGTGTTGACATGAAGGTCACGAGCCAAACAAACAATCTAGAATGCCATCTTACAGCAACCATAAATGACAATATTGGGGAGCTGACAGGCTCCAGATGGCTATCCAAAATGGCCCTCAGCTCCGGCTAGCACCAAATCCTGTTGCAGCCAGACTCCCATCCCATCACCACTTTCTCAACCCACTTAGGACTGTGGAGATACAGAAGTCTCAACCTTGGCATCTCCAGCGCCACCATAGTCTTCCAGAACATTGTTATGTTATGTTATGTTATTATAAGCTTGTAGAGCGCTATATCACCCAGGGGTATCTAAGCGCTATCAGCGGATACATAACATCAGAAGGTGAAAAAAGCAGATCACAGAGGTCCCCATGCCTCCGCAAAAAGCACTGTCTTCAGCTTTTTCCTGAACAGTAATAGGTTTGTTTCCTTCCTGAGTTCAACCAGAAGAAGGTTCCATGCCAGAGGGACAGTGCTAGAGAAGGCTCGGCCGCCCTTAGATGTAAGATTGTACCGGGGGCAGAGAAGATTACATGCCTCCGCCGACCGGAGAGACCTAGTGGGTAGATACCTAGGGAGCCGATCTTTGATATATTTGGGGGCTGAGCCGTAAACCGCTTTGTGTGCGATGCAGAGACTTTTAAATTTAGTTCTTTGGGCAATGGGTAACCAATGTAGGCTGCGGAGAAGGGTCGTAGCACGGGTGTGCCTGGGGTTTTTAAAAATAAGCCTCGCCGCATCATTCATCACGACCTGTAGTCGGGCCAGAAGATAGTTTGGGAGGCCATAGTAAAGGGAATTACCATAATCCAACCGTGCCAGAACTAAGGCGGAGACCGCCAGCCTGAGAGTGGAAAAGGATAGAAATGAGGAAAGTTTCCTCAGCTGGCGGATTAGACTCACACAGATGCCAACCACTGATGATACCTGCTGAGTCATAGATAGTTGGGCATCAATTTTGATGCCAAGACTTTTGACTGCTGGCGCTGGGAGTGGCCCCAATCCAGCCGGCCAGAACTTGTGAAAAACATCCTCCATGGCCTGCCCAGGGTGCTCAACGTGAGCGACGACATCCTCGTTCACACCTCCACGGTTGAAAAGCATCTGACTCATCTCCGTGCCGTCTTCACATGGCTCAAGGAACATGGGCTCACACAACACCAAGAAAAGTATGGATTCCTACGGAAGGACATTAGTTTCTTTGGGTTCCGCTTTTTGGACAAAGGCTTCGTCTCTGACCCCGATAAGGGTTAGGGCATTCAAGAATCACTGTCATCCATGTCAGGTGTCAGTAATTTCGTAGGCATGGTGACATGCTGCGGACACTTCATGAAAAACCTGTCAGATATCACCAGCCTGTTCATGGATCTTGCAAAGTCATCCAGCCCATAGGTCTGTGGACCTGAGCAGAAAGAATCATTCTTACACACTAAGGCAGCTTTGTCTGCATATAGCTTTCTGATGTACTTCAACCCCCAGAGAGCATCACAGCTGGTAGTGGATTCTAGTGCCACCGGCCAGGGACAGTACTGGCTCAATGGTAGGAATGCAGAGAATGGGCTCTGCTGGCCTACGCCAGCTACACTCTCACACCCTTAGAGCAGCGCTATTCTCAAATAGAAGGTGAAGCGATTGCCATTCTAGGGGGCTACAGGGATTTTTACATCTACCTATTTTGCCACCCGTTCTTTGTCATCATAGTCCATAAACCACTGATCCCGCTCTTTCAAGGATTGTCGTTGAGGCCTCCCGTGAGGATTGAGGAATGGATCCTGCAGCTGCAAGAGTTTAATTGCTGTTGAATACTGACATGGCACCCGAAACCCTGCCGATGTCCCATCCAGCCATGTCTGACCTGCCCTTCCCCCTGTGGCCGTGGAAACCAAAGAGTATGTGAAGATATATTTTGGATCGCTCCAAACCTCTTCTGATGTCCCTGGTGAGAGTAATAGGCATCATCGAATGAGATGACTCCTTGCAGACTGCCATCGAGGGAGTTGCTATTTAAGATTGCCTGCCGCTGCAAAACCCAGCATCTTTCTCCACAGAAGAGGCCCAGTCAATCCTCAAGGCATTGTATCACGTCCGTCAGGAGCTGTCGGTAACCAGCCCACGACTCATACTGTCAGAATGTCTTAAACAGAAGGCAGCGCTCCTTTCACATGGAGCAAACCAAGGCATCGTAAAGTCCTAGAACTGGCTAAGGAGCAAGGCCTGATTCCTGGGTTTGGACCAGAAAGAAGAGGCTGTTGTGCAAAGCTGTCCAGTCTGCCTCCCATGAGCCCGCCCGACCGTACAGCACCGGTAATCACCGAAGTAGACCCAGGGCCACATGGCAGAGAGTAAGCACAGATTTTGGCAGTCTACAATGACAATGGCAATTACAACACATGCTGGTCATTGTGGGTGACAACTCACGCTATCCTGAAGTAGAAATCATGGTGACAACATCTGTCGCAGACGTTATCCTGAAGCTGGAGAAGCACGAACAAAGGACCTCCTTTCAGCAGCTCTGAGCTAGCGGATTATCTGGTCTCTCACAATATCAAGCACCGCCGCATAGCCCGTCTAATGGTCTAGCCTCCAACTTTCTTCTTTCCCAGGCTTTCACTTAGTATATAAGCTCCAACGCGAACGCAGACGGGACACGCACGGACGGCGAGTTGCTGCACGCTGAAGGTACGCCAAAGGCAAGCTCATCTGTGCCCATCTGTGTTTGGACGCCACCCGCCGCCACAAACTCTGCATCTTATCTAATGGGTAAGCCATGGGCAACTTATCCTATACTAGTTCGCCGCTCACCATGATAAGGAATTTAAATTTTAGCACCCCTTGTTCAGGGATATTATTTCCTTTGGATGAGGAAGGTACATGGCACTGTAACATATGCAACTTCTCCTGTGCTTTTAACCCCTCTTAGACCAAGCTAGAATCGCCTTGCACCATAGGACATAACCCTTCAATCAGTAAAAATAGGATTTCCTCTGTTACTTTTAGGTGTACCCCCTCTAAGCTACACGGCTATATCTCAATGCGCATTCCATTCCAAAGCATGCTTTGGAGCTTTGGAATCTTTTAGATCCTGCCAAACCTGACTTATGCTTTATACTGAAACATGGCTTCACTCAACTGCCTCCTCATCTATTGCAGTAGCATTCCCTGATGAGTATAAACTGACTAGATTGGACAAGCAGTTAAAAATGGGGGGTGGAGCGGCCATTGCTGTATGTAGCCCATTAAAGCTAAAATTCTTGGACTCCTGTTCCCCTACCTAGTTGGAAATGATCATCTGTCAACTTAAAACCACCTCAGATTTTCCCATGAAGGGGGCCCTGGTATGCTGCAGTCCTGCAAAAAGAAGAATTTCAGTGCTAAGGTTATGGAACGGTTAGCACCCCATATATTAGCAGCAGACCAGTTTCTGTTCTCAGGGGCTACAACCATAATGTGGACAATCAGTCTGATTCTGATTCTATCTGTCTTCTTGAATATCTAGAATCCCTTGGACTTTATCAAAAGGTAATTAGCCCCACCCATATCGCTGGTGTACCGATTCCCCCAACATAGTGGTTGATCCCGCGACTGTTCTGGTGTGGACTGACCACTTCTCTCTAAACTTTTCTTTAGCACTTCGGAAACCCAGCGCTGGCTATTCCAATGGATCTAAGCCTACCAGATCATGGAGGAAGGTAGGGGCATATCTACAAGGACGGCGATAAATAAACGCAAAGCACGCTTAGCGATTCGCTATTTATCACCGTCTATCTCTGAAATTTCTCGCCCTGGTAACGCGTTATTAACAACGCGTTACTCCAGGACGATAAAAATTCCAGAGATAGCAGGGAAATCACCGTTTTGCAGGGGACATTGTTGGATTTCTAGCGATGTTCCCTGCAAAAGAGTGATAACCTTGCTGATACGACCCAGAGGGTCGTATCAGAATAATCCACCCCAATGTCAGGGATAGGTAAGTCAGCATTTTAGCAGATTTTAGTTTATGGAGAAAACAGCGGTTTTCTCCAAAAACTAATGTGTGCTATCATCCTGCGGGCTGCCTTGTAAATATCGCCATGAGAACATCAGCGATATTTGCAAGCTAGTCTATCCGCGGTACGCCCAGTGACACCCACTTTGCATCTCATTATAAATGCCAAGGGAGGCATTGGGGAAAAGGGTGCTAATATGCGATTAGGTAACTTAGCACCCTCTTGTAAATAGGGTGATAGTATTATCTCTGCTTTTTTTTGCTTTTAAGCCAAAAAAATGGAGAAAAAGCCCTTAAATAAATATGCCCCGTAGTTACTTCCATTTTTTCCTCTGTTTACTCCACCTCCTCTGAGGTACTATGAAGATATGGATCTTGCATCAAATGTTTTTGAGGACTCCATTACGCAGGCTGAAGACATTATTGCTCCCCTGAAATTGAGCAAAATAAAAACAAAAAACCCTTCCACTCCTTGGTATACTGAATCCATAAAAAAGAAAAATCCATATGTAGGAATAATGACTGCAAATGGAGAAAGTCTGAATTTGAATAGACTCATCTTTAAAATGGCATTAAGAAAATAGCTAAAAAATATGCAATACTGCAAGAAGGACTCACATAGTGGACAGAATCAATTTTTCAAAAAATCCTCTAAAGAGTTTTTTAAAATTTCTAAACATTCTCTTTCCGACTACCTGCAGCTCTACTATCCCAGCATTGCAGATGCTTTGCGATGTCCTGGCAGTTCATTATGAACAAAAGATTAATAATATCAATGTATCTCTTTCAAATAATGTGGCATTGACAAAACTAGCCTCTTCTGAAATTTGTGTTAACTCCCAGTCCGCCAATCAATCAATCAATCAATCAAACAATTCATAAAGCGCACTACATACCCGCAAGGGTCTCAAGGCGCTGGGAGGCTGCAGCTAGTGGTCGAAGAGCCAGGTCTTGAGTAGTCTCCTGAAGGTCTGAGGGTCTTCTGACTGCCGTAGGAGGAGAGGGAGGGAGTTCCATGTCTTGGTGGCGTGGTAGGAGAAGGACCGGCCTCTGGAGGTGGTTCTCTGGATGCGTAGTACGGTGGCCAGAGAGAGATCGACGGAGCGGAGTCTCCTGTTGGGTGCGTAGAATGACAGTTGGTTGTTGAGGTATGCTGGGCCACCCTGGAGTCTTTCAATCCCGCCACCTCTGATCAAGTTTTGGATAGGTTACATAGGATCAAATCTGGGTCCCCATTGGATCCTGCGCCCCTTATGTTATTATCACTCTGGCTCTAATCATTCTTGCCCCCATCCCAGATCTATGCAATCTTGCGTTTAAGTTGCTAACTCTTCTATCAAAATGGAAACATGTATGGATTAGACCCATTCTTAAGAAACTTTTGGCAGATCCTATGGATATGCAAAACTATAGGTCTATATCACTTCTCCCTCTCATTGCCAAAATATCAGAGTCACTGGTAAACCACCAATTGGTGTCTTTTTTGGAATCCAACTCTCTGTGGAACCCTCCCAGTCAGGCTTCTGTGGATCTCATTGCACGTAGTAAGTGCTAATGGATGTCACTGACTCAATCAGACGGATGTATGACATTACAAGGCATGCTTTTACCACGCATGCCTTTACAACGCGGTTTTTACAACGCAAACCTTTACAACGCATAGCGCTTTGGGGTGCTGGATAGTGAATAGTTTAATGTACTATTCCAACTCCAGTCCCCGTGGACACTAGGGAAGGTGTTGGATAGTAAATTAAACTTATTCCCTATCCTAGAGGGCCCCCCAGCGCAATGCGTTGTAATGGTTTGCGTTGTAAAAGTTGCGTCGTAAAGGCACTCCGTGGTAAAAGTTGCGTTGTAAAGGATGTTTCCCAATCAGAATCATGTTTGACCAGGGGAATTCAGCTGTGCTTATTCTCCTTGTTCTATCCAGTGCATTTGATACCATCTCCCACCCAATTCTAAGTCAAAGATTGGAGGAGATTGGTGTCAGTGGCAAAGCTCTGAAATGGGTGGATTTTTTTTTTAAGCACAACGAACTCATAGTCTACATATGGATTCTTATCACTCTAAATCCATGGCCCTGGATAAAGGGGTTTCACAGGGATCTATTTTGAGCCCTGCTCTTTTTAACATATATGTGACTCCCCTTGCCCGGCTGATCAGGTCTTGTGGCTTTGACACAATCTCAAATGCGGATGCCAGTCAACTGATCATCACCATGGATCCAAATCCGGAACTTACCAAAGTCAAATTCAAACGCTGTATGTAACAAATTGCATCATGGATGATTGCTAACCTCCTTCAGCTCCACTCCAGTAAGCCAGAGGTTCTACTTCTTGGGAAGGCTCATTCAATCTGGTCCACAGACTGGTGGCCAATCAAACTGGGACCAAGAGGATACCTAGAAAATTGGTTACAAATTTGGGTTTCTTTTTGGATGACAATCTCTCTATGAAGAAACATGTCAAATTCATGTCTGGAACTTGTTTTGGTCTGCTGCGCATGTTTAGGAAGACTTTTCAATGGGCTCCTCTCAATGCTAGGAAAACCCTGGTCCAGTTGTTAATAGTCAACATCCTGGACTATGGGAATTCCCTGATGGTCGGCATGAATGAAGGCCTGTTCTCCAGATTTCAGGTGGTTCAGAACACAGCTGCCCGCCTTGTTTGTAATCTTCTTCCACAATCTGTATCTGAACCTGTGTAATGCTCCCTTCATTGGGTTCCAACAAAAAAGTGTGCTCTTCAAACTTATGTGTTTGTTTTTCAAATCACTACATAGGAGGGGACCATGTTATCTTTAAAAAAAACTGGATCCCAATATACCGGTACTTCAGCTCAGATCCAGTGAGTTTCTACTATGATGCCCTAAACGTATCCATAGAGCCAGATATGCTGGCTGCTCCATTTCTTTTTTAACCCCCAAATACTGGAATCAGCTAGCCTTGCCCCTTTGCTCATTCTTAAACCTAATCCGTTTTGAGAAACCCCTGAAAACATGGTGGTTTGATCTTTAATCACCTTATGGAACTGTAACCTGCATCTGACGGCTTTGGGGATGATTTGCATGCCTAACAAATGTATTATTATTATTATTATTGTTACTATTATTGTTAATATTATCTCCCCAAGCAAGCTAGGTTTTGGCTGTTCGGTGAGGGATACCATTCCCAATCACCCTGCGTGGGAGGAAATACCAAATTCCCCTAACCAATTGGACTTCCGGAGAACATGCACCAATGAGTACGCCTCCCAAAAATGATATGCTCGGGAGAGCTACATCAAGTTTGAAGTCCAAGTACTTGTGAAAGACTGCCACCCAGGTGCAGAGTTCAGACTACCCTTCGAACTGGATCCATGGGTTGTCATTGACATCAAAGGTACAAAAGTGACGGCCAAAAGAGGCCACAAGTGTGTTACGTGGAACATCTTTCAGTTTAAGAAAGTCCCAGGGAGAGCTCCCAGCATGCCCATGTTAACTGCCCCGCATGGAGATGCCACGACAAGCAGATACCCAGACATCCAACTGCAAATACGATAAGGATCAAGAGCCAGGCACATTCTCAGAGGAACTGTTCTCAGCACTACCGCACAGCCCGTCTCAAAACACAGACAGAACACCCTCAGTGGCACTCAGCAGGAGCCCAAGAGCCTCAGACTCTTCAAGCCCAAGAGGATCTTCACCAGCACTCTCATCCAGGGGTGACCATGGACGTTATCTGCTGCGGCTCTACCTCAAGCCATCTCAAAAGTACAAAGACATTATGTACGGCTAACCAGAGAATGATGGCGGTGTTACATTCAAGAGTAGGTGCTTTGTAGAACAACACAAAGGGGTCGATTACGATCCGGTAAAATCCCCGTCCGTACGATTCGTATCCGGAGCCGTTTCCGTACGACTCGTACACACACCGTACGACCCGGCGAGTACGATCCAGACCGGGTGATCGGGACGCTATTCGTACGGTCCACGTCAGGTAAGGGCGATTCGTACGGAAAAGCGCACATTCACATACACACCGTACGGTGCGTACCCCCCATGATCACAGGGGTACGCGCCGTACCCCTGCAATCATGGGGGGTACGTGCCGTACACCCAGCGTACATGGGGTATGCACCGTACGCCCACCGTACATGGGGTACGGTGCGTACCCCATGTACGCTGGGTGTACGGCACGTACCCCCCATGATCGCAGGGGTACGGCGCATACCCCTGCTATCATGGGGGTACGTGCCGTACCCGGGGGGGGGCGTTCCGTACCTGTTTCGGCACGAACTCTGCGTTTACGACTGTTTTCAGCTCCCGTAGGAAAAGGGTCGTACGGTGCGTTCCCGACACAAATCGTACTTGCTGGGTCATAAAAACCAGCCGCGAACCGTAGTGATGTCGCGTACAGTGGGTTCCGAGTGAGACTTGTACGGAGATTTGAGTCGTACGGAGTCCTGTACGACTCGTACGGAGTTCGACTCATGGTACGGATCGTACTTCGTCGTACGTACGGGACATTTACGGGTACGATTCGTACAGGGAAAAAACGCTCCATACGGCGATTAGGAGCGCATTTTACCGGATCGGAATCGACCCCAAAGTGAGAGTATGATGTGAAATGTATGTCAGGATCTGGACTGTGGCGAAGCATTATTATTGTTTGATTTTTTCCTGTTCAACCGTTGATATGTTTTGTATCTCCTGGTAAAGGAGGAAGGTAGTGTTGGAGAGTTATGGGCCACACCATAGAGTGATCCGGACACAGGGGGATATTGGTAAAACCCAGTGTGCGTAACGGAAGTGGTGATGGCTGGGGTACGGAAGCATAAGATAATAAATAGCCCGGGGGCACCGGGCAAGGCTCCAGTCAGAGACCACCACCAGACCAGTTTGTACATGCAGTCCCCTTGTGGGGGTCTGTTGTGGGCCTGATCCATGATACCACAATAGCCATTACATTTACATCAAATTCAAAAGTGTACTTATACCTTGTATCCTTCATAAAGCGACAGCTATGATGGGGAAAGGATAGTGTGCGAGGACACTGTGTGCTTTTCTATGATGAAGAACTCTGAAAGTGCTAAAAAAAACTGGGTATCACCCTCAAGTTCAATCTCTTTCAGCAGTGGATTCTTGGGCTTGGATGCATTACATGGCTGGAGACTATGCTCTGCTCCCTGATTCCCGAGCACATGGCTAGGTGGCTGAAGGACATGTTTAATGGGTACATGTACAAATGTCCAAGGAAAGCTTACTTTGTACAGTGGACAAACATATAGGTAAAAGCCATAATAATATTAGAAAAATCGGTCAAGAGATATATTTGAAACAATTATTCTAATGTCAAACTTTTCCCAATTGCCTGTAGTAACGTGGAGCAGGGGTAGAATTTGGCAAAATCAAAACGGGGTACTTGGTCTGGAATGAAGAGATGGCCCCTCAAACCTTCTTGATTATGTGGTGCATTGTTGAGCAGGCAAGGTGTTGCCTACACGAGGTGATATGAAGTTTCAGTTTAAATGCAGTACAATAAAGACGGGATACCCAGACAAAATAGTTGTTTTGCTTTAAAGAACAACATAATAATACCGCAAATACATAAATATATGTACCGAATCTATTTATTACCTTACAGTAAAATATATACAACTATGCACCCCCCACCTTCATTCTCATGCAAAAAATATAAAATACAAACAGATCCACAAAATTGAGCTTTCAATAAGTATTGCACAGAGCCTGTTATTGCACTTTGATTTCTATGGCGCCCTAGGGGGCTTTCCAGTTCTCACTCGTGCCCATTGTCATCATCATCTCTATTAAGGAATAATAATTTCCTCACAATTTCAGTACCGCAGGGGTAAATTTACACTTGCCATTTTTGCCTCAACCCAGGGCACCTGCCCTGACTCAAGCGTGCTCATAAGATGGTGTGAATTACACCTGCAGCTGTGAAAGGCAATAAATGGGAATGCCCACTCTTTGTTAATATGGGCATGTTCTCAGATACAATTAGTTGAATAGGAGCATAGCACATTCTAAAACCAATAAATAAGTAAACACTTGAGGTCCAAGACCATTTAAAATAAATTGTCAATTGAGGCCCTTACTACAAGCTCCTTCTAGTAGGAGAGGGAGCGTGCTGGGCTCTAACGGAGAAAGAGTAAGGTGCGAGGTACTGTCCTGTTAGCTTCCTAGTAATGAATTTATCACTCACAGTTGCTGGAGTGGCTCATTACGGTTTATCAATGACTTTCAGGTTTGCGGTAGGAAAAAGATAAAGTGCAGTGTACTGGCCAGTCAGGGACTGATATTAATCTTTGGCAACTCTCATGAAGCACAAGTCCAAGGCCTCCCTGGAAGCCCTGATTTTCCTTGCCCGAAAGATAAGGCAAAGCAGGCAGCATTGATTATCTGTGGTGACGGTCTAGTCTTTTACTGGCCGGAACCGGAAGGGCGCTAGCGGAAGCGGAAGGTGGCCATTTTAGTAAGGCGCCGACCGCAGCAAAGTATAGCGGTGTTTCCCGGTGCTCCGGGTCTAATAAAGAAGTTTACCTCCTCCTAAATTCGAGTGGTCTACTTATTATAGACATCCACAGTGGCGACGAGGGGTGCACTCCACGGCGGCTTTTGGCTTATACGGAGCCCGCCGTGGCATCGAGAAACACGCAACGGACGTTCCCGCCCATGCAAGGGGCGTCCAACCGACCCAGAGCGCGGCAGAGGACGGCGTGTACAGCCGGTAATGAGAGCACACAGCCCAGCGGTGCCTACAGCCTGTTAGGGCCACCGGAGCAATAACAATACACAGAAATAACATCAAATCCAGACAGAAGGGATCGGAAAGGGGTATGCTGTTAAGCACACGCTCAACTTCCACCCTGATTGATATGGACTATTGACAGTAGAGTGGCCGGATGTGCCAGGAACACACACACGGCCTGCACGGTCGATCCCAGGGTGCTGCACAGTCTGCCCCAGGCACAGTCGAGCTAGAGGGGAGCGTGGTGACAAGGCTCCTCGCAGGTCAGCGGGAAGAGGCACTCTACCACGTGGCATAGCGCTCCGTGCAAAGCTGGCGGAGCAACTGGTCCAGAGAGGACGGTCGGTGAGTGACAGTGGAACAGGGCCACGTCCCCAGCAAACTACAGCTGCAGCGTCAGGGAGTGCGACGACCAGCGGAGGCAGTGGGGTGGACGCAGACACACGGCAAGCCCCGGGCAGTCCTCCCAACTGCGACACCCCAGCCCCGGCTAACCCCAACTTAGTCAAGAAAATGGCAGCGCAATCCACATCCCTCACGCAGATGGTACCGTTTCTTCCTTCCAGAGGAGAGCCTGCGATGCCCTGGGAAGACTGGAAAAGGTACTTCCAGAACTATTTGGAGGCGCTTGAAGAGGAAAGTGGGGCAGCTTATTCAAGTAAGCGGAGGTTAAAAATTCTGTTGCACAACTTGGGGCCGGAAGGTATCAGAGTGTTCGACACCATTGTGAAAGGGCAAAGAGACGATAACGATGATGATGTTTTCAGCCATGCCATTTCAGATCTGGATGCGCACTACAGACCCGTGGTGTGCGTGGCCATCGACAGGCACAGTTTCTTCCACAGGAAGCAGGGAGGAGGTGAGACAGTGGATGAATATGTGGCTGCTCTTCAAAAACTGGCCCTCATATGCAAATTTGGTCCCCTCCATGATGAGCTCGTCCGTGATCAAATCATCATGCACACGACGAGCACGCACGTCCAAGAGAAGTTGTGGGTGAATGGCGATGCACCCTTGAAGGAGGTTTGGGCCATGGTGAAGAAAGCGGAGATGTCTAAAAGGTGTGCGCAAGCAGCTAGAAAGGACACTGGGGGCGCTCAGACGGTTTGCAGAATCATGACGAACTATAGAGGAGAGAAGACCAAGCAGAAAGACACAACGAAGAGTCAAGACAACAAGAGAGGTCCACAACCGTCCGGAGTAACAGCCCAGAAAGCAGGCAGAGGTGGTAAGCCAAGTTGTTACCGGTGCGGGAGCACAGCGCACTTGGGGAACGACAAAGTATGCCCTGCGTTCAGGGCGCAATGTGCGTACTGCAGTACTTTCGGTCACTACGAGAAGGTATGTCGTTGTAAGCCTAGAGGGACCACAATCAGGTATGTGGACCAGGAACAACAAGAGGAAGAGGCGAGCCGGACGGATGAGGATGACCAGCAAGAGTTTCTATACATCGATGCCCAAATATTGGATGTGGGAGGCGCAGCATCGGACAAACCTAAGTTGGACATGCAGATAGGAGGAGTGCCCATAGAAATGATTGCGGACAGCGGAGCACCCATCACCATAATACAAAGGCAAGTGTGGGACAGAGAATTCGTGGCGAAAGTGAAGGAAGAACTACGTCCTATGGATCTACGACCAGTCACGTATACGGGGCAGAGGATACCCATGTTAGGATACTGTCCTTTGCTGTTTGAGTTCAGGGGTCGACAGGCCATGTGCAAGTTGTACGTTGCGGAGAAAGGACCGTCTGTGCTCAGTTGGAAGGACCAGGGTGTGTTAGGGATACAACTTAACCCTGGGGGAGTTGAGAAGATTCTGTTGATGGACATGGAACAAAACTGCGACACCGAAGCATGGCGCAGGGAGTACCCCAAGGTATTCGGGGGGCAAATAGGTGAACTGGTCAAATACCAACACCTCATCAAGTTGAAGGAGGGAGCAAAGCCAATAGTACACAAAGTAAGGAACATTCCGCTCAGATGTCGGGAGGCGTTCCAGGCGGAACTGGACAGACTGGAGAAAAGCGGGGTGATACAAGCCATTGAGAGCTCGGAGTGGCTCTCGCCCTTGGTGGTGGCCCAGAAACCAAATGGGAAGGTGAGGCTGTGCATCGATCTGAGGGAATTGAACAAAAACATCTTGGTCGACAAATTCCCTCTTCCCCGCATCAACGAGATGTTAGCAAAAACGAAAGGCATTAAGTGGTTCTCCACGTTGGACTTATCCTCGGCCTACCACCAGGTGAAACTCCATCCCTCTTGTAGCCACCTCACGTCTTTCATCACCCCCTTTGGTTGCTACAAATTTGTTAGAATGCCATTTGGGTTGGCATCTGCAGCTGCCGTGTTCCAAAACCTCATGCATAGGCTCTTCAGGAAAATTGGTGGCGTCCAGTTCTTCCAAGATGACATCCTGATCATGGGAGCGTCCAAACAGGAACACAATGATAAGTTGCATCAGGTACTACGCACACTGCAGGCAAACAGATTGACGGCAGAATGGTCCAAGTGCAAACTAGGGGTGCCATCGGTAACGTACCTTGGACATGAGGTGAGTGAGAGAGGTATAGAGCCAAAGAGGGCCAACATGCAAGCAATCTTGGACGCGCCAGCCCCAGAGAAGAAGGAGGATGTCAGATCGTTCCTGGGGATGGCAGAGTACTATAGCAAATGTATTCCCAACTTTGCCACAAAAACTCACGGCATGCGCCAACTACTGAAGGAGAGGAATGGCTTCAAATGGAACGAGGCAGAACAGGAAGAATTCGCCAAGCTGAAGCAGGAACTCAGCACGACGATACCTTTGACAGGGTTTGATCCTGATGCTGACTCTGTCCTCACCACCGACGCCAGTGAAAAAGGCCTGGGGGCTGTGCTGATGCAGAAGTCGGAGAAGGGAGAGATGTCTACCATCAGTTTCGCTTTGAGGTCCTTGGCGCCGAATGAGGAAAAGTTCAGCGTCATTGAGAAAGAGATGCTGGCGGTAGTATGGGGAATGGAGAGATTCCGGCAGTATTTGTGGGGAGCAAAATTCCTAGTGAGAACTGACCACAAGCCTTTAGTAAAAGTATTAACATCATGTGGCCATGCCCACGCCACTCCCAGGATAGCCAAAATGACACTGAGACTTTTGGATTTCGTGTATGATGTGGAGCACATACCAGGGCCACAAAATAAGGTGGCCGACTTCCTGAGTCGGGCAGCAGCAAAGGAAGGGGCAGACGTGCAAGGGACCCCGAACTGGGATGGTTATGTGGTGGCCACCATTCAGGACATGGAAGGTGTATGTATGTATTTATTCTTGTAAAGCGCATACATCACCATTCGGTCTCATAGCGCTGACAGAAAGCAGAAAGAGAGACAGGACGAGTAGGAGCCAGGCTCCTGATTAAAACAGCAATGTCTTGAGGTTTTTTCGGAATGCTTTGTGATTGGTGTTTGATCTTAGAGACAGTGGTAAGGAATTCCATGTGACCGGGCCTATCTTAGAGAAACTTCTGTCCCCGTTTCTCACTGTCCGAACCTTAGGGATTTTTAGGAGGTGTTTGTTGGCTGAACGTAAGGTTCTATCTGGACAGTATCCATGCAATTTGTTCTTCAGGTATTTGGGCCCTAGTCCATTGATTGACTTGTGCACTAAGCAGCATATCTTAAACTTAATGCGCTTCCTAATTGGGAGCCAATGTAGTTGGTTCAAACATGGAGCTGAGGGGGTGCGCGGAGGAAGGTTCAAGGTCAATCTTGCAGCTGAATTCTGGAGCGTTTGCAACTTGTTCAGTGCATTTTCGTTTATGTCTGCAAATAGTGCATTGCCGTAATCCAAACGGCTTATGATAAGGCCTTGAATCAGAGGCTTCCGATATACTATAGGTAGCCATTTAAAGATCTTTCTTAGGCTTCTCATAATGCCAATACTAATGTGGACCACTTTATTTATATGAGGGGCCATGGTCAATTTGTCATCTAAGGTGACGCCGAGGTTCCGGACTGTGCTTTTCGGGGTTGGGCATCGGCCCAATTCCTGTGGCCACCATTCCTCCGACCAGATTTTATTGGCTGCACCGAAAAGCATTATTTCGGTTTTGCCTGCATTCAACATAAGATAGTTATTGGTCATCCATTCCTTTATCGCGGACATGCATTTACCGAATCTCATTTTGGCGTCTGAGGGGTTTGAGTCCAGGGTGATCAAAATCTGGGTATCATCGGCATAGGATATTGTATCAAAGCCGAAGTCCCTGACTATCCTAGCTAGAGGTGACAGATAAATGTTGAATAAGGTAGGGCTCAAAATTGAGCCCTGGGGGACACCTTTATCATTCCGGATCACCTCTGAAGAGAATGGTCCTGTTTTGACCCTGGAGCATCTCCCTGCTAAATAGCTCTGAATCCATCTGAGGACATGACCTCCGACACCAATCCCAGCCAGTCGTTTTAACAGGACGCCATGGGATATGGTGTCGAAGGCCGCCGAAAGATCTAAAAGAATCAGAATGGCTGATTGTTTAGCATCCAGAGCCAGCCGGATGTTGTCGGTCACCTCTAACAGGGCAGTCTCAGTGCTATGGGAAGCTCTGAACCCCGACTGAGATATATCCAAGAGCATGTGTTCTTCCACATGTTTTACTAGCTGCGAGTTAATTATGGATTCCATGATTTTCCCAAAGAGTGGTAACAGTGATATGGGGCGATAATTTATTAATTGGTTAGGATCCGCATTATTTTTTTTTAGAATTGGCCTAACCGTGGCTCCTTTCCACGCTGTAGGAAAAATGGACAGTGATAAAGATCTATTGAAGATTGAGGTTAATACCGGGACTATGGCTGGGGCTATCTTTATAAGTACCTGAGCCGAGGCTGGATTTGGCTTTCTTCAGTTTATCGTTAACCTCCTCCTCTGAGATAGTGCAGAAATCAAGTAAGCCGTTGTGTGCGGCCAAGGACTCTGGGGGGGTAGATACATGTGACTAGGGTCATTAATTTCCTCTGCTTCTTTGGGAACAGATTGATGTATTGTATCTATCTTTTCTTTGAAGTAGATGACGAGCTTATCCGCCCAGTCCTGTGATTCAAGTATTGCTCCTTGACATGCAAGAGGGTTAGTGAACTCTTTTACAATAGTGTAGAGTTCTTTGGGAGAATTTCCCGCTAGTCTAATTTTTTCACCCAGGTAAAGTTTCTTTGCTGTAGCTATTTTGCTCATGTAATCTTTGTGAGCGATTTTATAGCGTTGTTTTTCCTCTGTATTTTTGGTTTTCCGCCATTGTCTCTCCGCAGCTCTAGTAGTCTGTTTGAAAGATTTTAGCTCGTCTGTAAACCAGGGAGATTTCTTGTTCGGGCATTTAATTAGCCGTTTGGGGGCTATAAGATCTAGTGCCCTGCCGATTGCTGTGTCTAGATCTGCCACTGACTTATCTATCTCTACTTCTTGGTTTAGCTGGGGTGGTAAAAAAACCTTAGTAAAGGAATCTAGGTTAATCTTTTTCCAGGGCCGGCTCGTTTTTTTCACCTTTAGATGTTTAGGACTGGTTAGATGTGCTCTGATGGTGAAATTTATTATCTTGTGGTCTGACCATAAGACAGGTGATAGTGCAGTTATAGCAATTTCCTGAGAGTTGCTGCATATAATATCTAAAGTGTGGCCCGCTATATGAGTGGGGCCAGTTTCGTGCAGCCTTAGGTCCAAGGAATGGATACTATTTATCAATTCCGCCGAGTAGAGCTCCTCACGCTTTTCAATATGGTGGTTGAAATCTCCTAATAATAAAAAGTTCTTACAGGCTAGTATATGGGGAGCTAAGATATCCACTAGCTGGGCGGCGAAATTGACTTTGCTTTCTGGGGGACTATATACCAAAGCTCCTTTCCATGATTCCTTACTATTAAGAATGAGAGAGAAAATTAAAAACTCACCCCATGTGGCTAGGAGTGTGTCGATAATACAAATTTCTATCTCTGTTTTATGAATAATTGCCGTTCCACCCCCTTTTTTAGAAGTTCTATCCAATCTGGCTATTTTATAGTCTGAGGGCAAGGCTACTGCTATATCGGGAAGAGCTATATCTTGCAGCCAGGTCTCTGTTATAAAAAAGAGGTCGGGTGCCTCCTGGTCCAGCAAAGCCCAAATTTCTAGGGCGTGTCTGGGGAGAGACCGTACATTTCCATATAAGCATGTCAATTGCTTGCGAGGGGATGTGGGAGGGTATCGAACATTTTTACTTTCCCTAACTTGGACATCAGGATTGAGTGCTAAGAGCTCAGTGCGAGTATAGCTAATCATCTCCCCAAGTCTATACCTGAGCAATGAAAACCGGAGGTGGCGACTGGCGACGATCCGGCGCGGACAGGCGCAGACAGGCAGGGCTTGACTTTGGCGCGACTTAGGCGCGCTGCCTGCGCGTCGCTGCGCGAGTCCGCTCGGCGCACTGTGATTTATGCTTCAGTGGGCGGGGCTGCAATCAGTGGGGCATCTACAGCGCTAACCGGTGTGGGCTACCGGAAGTGTTGGTTGTTCACCGTCGGACCCCGCCGTTCTAACGGCACAAGCCGAGACGGATCGGGTGACCGAGTAGGTACAATTTAAAAGCACTTTCAGGCTGCACTAGTTTTTTAAAAAGCGCTATTCACAGTGCACATACAACAATTGCAGGTGACTGCGCAGTACAGTTAACACTTGAAACCAGAGTCTGTCTCTTAATATCAGGCAGTCTCTTCGATTTTTAAAAGCAATTTAAGCAGTTTAAACACAAATAATATTACCAAAAACACACAGTTTAAAAACGGAGCAAGAGCTGCCTATCATTCAGTCAGTCTCTTGGGGTAATCTGTCTGGCCGCGTCCGCTCGGCGCACTGTGATTTATGCTTCAGTGGGCGGGGCCGCAATCAGTGGGGCATCTACAGCGCTAACCGGTGTATAAGGTGTAATAAGTGCCCAAGAATGGGAAGAGGCGTACAAATTGGACGAAGATCTGGAAGCAATAAAAGGGTACGTTGTCCATGGATGGCACGAGAGAGACATCTCAGAGAAACATTACGGAGGTACTGGGAAGTGCGGGACGAGATGTCACTGGGAGAGAATCCCGTGTTCCTGTTAAGGGCCACAAGGTGGTGCCCCCCCCAAGGGGTGATAAACCATTTACTGGCATTGCTGCATGAAGGACATCAGGGAATCACAAAGACCAAGGCCCTGGCTAGACAAATGTACTGGTGGCCAGCCATTGACTCCCAGGTGGAGAGATACGTAAGGCAATGTGAATCGTGCGCCAAGGCAGACAAATCACAGAGTTTTATGAGACCTCCGTTGGGACAACTCCCTATACCAGAAGGACCCTTGGGAGATGGTGTCCATCGACATAATGGGACCCATTCTAAACACGGAAGGAATACAAAAATATGTGGTAGTGTTGATTGACAAGTACCCCAAATGGCCAGAGATTGATGTGCAGGAATCTATGGACACGGAGGCAGTCATATCATTCTTAAGAAATGCGTTTCTCTAGGAAGGAATTCCGAAAGTGGTCATTTGTGACAACGGACCACAATTTACGTCTGCGAAATGGGAAGCGTTTGTGTCAAGAAACGGCATAGAGGTCAAACACACGCCTATATATCATCCATCAGGGAATGGGCAAGTTGAACGTTTCAACAGGGTGATCATGGGCACCATTCAAGCGGCCATAAGCGATGGATTGGACTGGGAGAAGGAGTTACCAAAAATGTTATGGGCCTACCGGATCACACCTGGTAGCACCGGTTACAGCCCATTCAAGGTGCTACGGGGAAGAGAACCCTTCACAAAGGACAATGCTGTGTGGAGGAAGATGGTTGTACAGAGCAAATGGTCCCCAGCGGTGGTAAAGAGAAACCTGGAAAGAGGGCAGGAAACATACACTGAACATTTCAACAAACGACACGGTGTCCAAGGAGTGACATTAGACAGAGGTGATCGGGTGAGAGTGAAAGTAGCTACGCTCAAAAGGAAGGGGGAAAGCAAGTTCACCCCACCCCTACAGGTACTAGAACCATACGCCAGATCTGCACTGCTCAGCGATGGTAAAGTGTGGTCGCAGGACAGGATGGCTAAATGTAGCAAGATTTTGAACTGGGGAAATGATGGAGGCGAGAAGACAGAGAATGTGGAGACGAATGAGTAAGGATGTAATGGACAGATATACGAGCAAGTAGAAGAAGGCATGCAGCAAGTGGCAGGTGGAATGGGGAGTGAGCACGAGGAGGTCAGAGGAGCTAAGGAAGAGAAAGGTGAAGATAGAGGAGATAAAGGAACTGGAGAGATCAGCGTGAAGGCAAGGACCGTGGGACGGACAACAGAAGGGAAAGGTGGAGCACAAAGTGAGGGAATGAAAACGACGAGAGCTGGAAGATGCGTGAGGATGCCTGAGAAGTTCAAGGACTTTGAGATGGACTAACTGTAAGATGTAGTTATGGTTTAACGTTGCATAAAGGGGGGAGATATGTGGTTACGGTCTAGTCTTTTACTGGCCGGAACCGGAAGGGCGCTAGCGGAAGCGGAAGGCGGACATTTTAGTAAGGCGCCGACCGCAGCAAAGTATAGCGGTGTTTCCCGGCGCTCTGGGTCTAATAAAGAAGTTTACCTCCTCCTAACTTCGAGTGGTCTACTTATTATAGACTTCCACATTATCAGCCAGTTTAGGGCAACAGCACAACAAATGCAGCCAGTTTTATTTCCAATATGTACATAGCATTGCGTACCCCGGCAGGATTGACGTCAATGTTTGGTAATGTAATAAGACTCATGTAGAATATTTTATTGTGGGCCTGGACTGCCAGGGCATGATGAAAGTTGGGTTGTGCTTTCCCCAAGATGTATGATGCATCCAATGGCGTTGTGATGGGATTAGCATGAAGATTTGCATGCTCCTTTTCAAATGGTTTCAAACACCTGCCTATTCGCCGCCTATATACGGGCAGACAGCGGAATGTCGAGGGAGAGCAAACTTTCTGCCTTGATTTTCAGGCTGATGATTGCCCGTCCAAGCCCAGTTTCCCAGAAGGAGCCCTCCTCCTCAAAGCTCCTCCTCAATTGGTGTTTGAGTGAGTCTTTTTTGGGGCTCGCAGAACCCTGATGAAAAACATTATTAGGTCCCCCTGGCTCGCCAATTCTGGTCTCCCGAGGCCTAGCTCCAACTTCAACCCCATTGTTCTGGATTGCAGTGGGACTAACAACACTGCCTTGTATGCATTAGTCTAAACGACTGTTAAAAGCCTGTCCAGGGCACCTAAAAATGCTGGATAGGCGTAGTTGGTGGCTGGGCTCAATTTTGATTTCAAGACTGTCAGCATGGGTTCTTCAGTAGAACTTAGAAGACGGTTACCTAGGCGCTTCGATGTGTGGATGATGCGGTTGGGCTTTATACTGAGGTGCCTTAAATGAGTGGGAAATAAGACCCTCTTGGAAAGTCAACACAAACACCAAGGTAGTTGTAAGCTGACGCTGTTCCTACTGGCAGGTCTCACAATTGCCAGTGAGATTGCTTTTTGTGGGGAAATTTACCCAATACTACTACCTAGGATTGTTCTCCTGATCGTAGCGATGGAGTGCGTTGAGGGCTCACTGTAGGCCAGCTCTGGTGCGAGCCATGATTGCTGTGTCATCTGCATAGTGCAGGATGGGGAGTCATACCCTGCCCAGCCTTAGGGTATACTAGCGCCTTGCAGGACAGCACCCAGATCAGCAGAGTGGAGATTTAATAGGAAGGGGCCAAAACACAGCCCTGTTTAAGTTGTTTGTGGCAACTCTGGGGGTTACTGTGGTGGGGCTTGTTTTAACCTGAACCCATGTCCCCTGGTTTATTGATATAATGGCCTTAAGGAGCATGGGTGAAATCCCAATGCAGACAGTTTCTCCCATAGACTTCCACGATCCACACTGTCAAAGGAAGTGCTTTAGTTGATGAGGCAGCAAAACAAGTGAGGTTGCTCCCTCCTGACAGCTTGTGTAGAGAAGTATGCCATTGCTATTATATTGTTCATAGTTAAGCGGTCTGGCCTGAATCAAGACTGAAAAAAATAGAAATATTTTTTTTCCTTCTCCCAAGTCTCCAACTGCTTCAAGACAACTTGGGCATAAACCTGGGCTTCTAGATTAAGCTGGGACAGAAGCCTGTAGTTTGCCGGGTTGGAGCGGTCACCTTTTTTATGGATGAGAAAGAGTATTTAACCTCTCCAAGAACTCAGCTTCATCTCAGTGGTGAAGGCATGAATAAAGAGAGGCATTAGAGTTGTCACCCAAAAGTCTTGTGCTGATTTAAAAACAGAGGCAGGAATCCCATTGGGCCCTGGGGCCCTGTCTTCCCGCTATTACAGCACCTTCGGTAATAAAAATACCTTGAAGGATGCCGGTGGCTAGTTTCGAGCAGTGTGTTGGAGCAACTGCAAATGAATCAGTTGACTATAAGAGTTTGGCATACCACATCGAGATTTGTGTGGCAGAGCCATTCTCCTTTGTCATTCCTGGGTTATCAAGCCATTTATATGCCTCCACAGAAAGGAGTGGCTCTTCTCTTTCTGTAGAATAAAGACTTTACGCCACTGTGATTCGTTGTACTCCCTTTTAGGCTCCCATACTTACTTTTTGTAAGATGGTCTAAGAACTGTGATAGAATTGCCTTCAGTTGATTTACAGCCTCTTTTTCTGGCAACCAAAGCCCAGTGAAGAGAAGTTACATGTTTAAATAGGTGAAGAATGTTACTTATTTCAGGATATCATGAGGGCCCTTGCTATGATATCTGGGAGAAAGCCCAATTTCATGGCTGCAGGAGATTTCATTAGGGGCTGGTGGTTCTGCTGTTCCTAGGCCATTTCCTTGGTTGTAATTGTGGAGCCACGACCAAATGGGCCCCTCAGAACTTTTCCAGTTTGACAACCTGCTATCGTTCCTGAAATAGGGGCCAGCCTCTCTGGCATCATGGGCTTCAGCTGTGAAACTATGGGAGACCCTACCGGGCATATTGACACCATGGCACTTGAGGCGCTAGCTGCACAGCCCTGAGTACTGCTGTCCGTCTTCATATGGTTTGGCACCAGAGCTTCTTTACACTCGGGGTTTGGTTATCCCAAGCTGAGAGCCTAGAGATCCTGTGTGTTACTGGGATAAAATAAGATCTTATTCCCTGGAATCGCTCCCTCTTTTGTTGCCCCTAGTTTAGCCCCCTGTTTGAGAGTGAAAATTGGATAGAGTGACTTTTCATTGTTTCCTGTGGTGTGTCTGTTCAAGGTAGGGGGCAATATCGTCCTTCTTTTGGCTTTTTTTGCTGCTTCCTCAACTTTTTCTTGGCTCTCCTACATAGTGGGCATCTAGCAGCACTAGGTTATGAGTTCAACCACGTCACTTGGGCTGGCCCTCAGTTCGATTGTTCGGGATGCTAGCTGTGACTCTGGGCTCAATTGACCTTGAATAGGCTTGTGGCTGTTGCTTGAATTTGTTATTTGGATTGGGGAGGCCCAATCTGCAGCTTTTACGACTTGCATGAAATCGTCCAGAGCTGTTGGTTTGGTGCTTGCTTATGTATCCTCCTGCCCCTTAAGTGTCACTACGATTTCCCTGAGAATCGCTGGGAGAGTGGCCCCCTATCAATAATTGCTGCACATAAACAGGAGCAAGACATTATGGCCAGATTACTAAGAATATTCTCTTTCATTACTTCAATCCTGGAGCATAGGTTTACTAGGTGCTGTGTGATCGATGTAGAAGATCTATTTGGACCTCCGTTTTTGAGGTCTTCCATATTAAGGCACTTGCTATAGTGTTTTGTGCTTTACTTATAACTGGCGAATAACTTATAACTGACTTATAACTTATAACTTGGAGACTTGTGTCTCAGAGGGTGATTCCCTTGCCCCTTCCAGCATTCTGAACAGCTTTGGCGTTAGTTCCAGTGTTCTTTCTATTTTTGACTCCAAGTTTTGTAGGAGGGAGACTGTGAGATCACCCATGTCGATGGAATCGGCCATCAGGCCAGTTACGGTTGGTGTGGGCCCTGCAGTGGATGAGAGGATTGCCCACTTTTAATCTTCTGACCCAGATGCACGGTGATAAGGAATTAGGGGGTAAATGACTTGAATGCCACCCACTTCTTTTTTAGGCCTCCTTGGCGCGCACTGAGTTGTGTGCAATCATAGAAATTGATGTCACGGGCTCCCTAGCTTGACTTATGAGGCAGATGTTGATATCTTTAGGATGTTAATGAACCTTAATAGTGCCAAACTCAGGCACAACCCTCTACCAAGAATGCGATCTGCGCTTCAAATTGAGCTTACTAGGATTGAGAACATTAGTCATGCTCAGGCTTGGCCCAGCCACAGAGATGGGTGCTTCTGATCCTTCAGCTTCCCTAGTGGTAGAGAATCTTGGAAATATTTTTTACAACAAAATGAAGAGGCCTGTTTGAGGGGATTTAGAAGGATATATCATTTGTAACTGCAACTGAACAGTTCTCTGTGTGACCCTTTTGGTTATTGGGGGTGAGATGTATTTATCCTCAGGGTCTATATTTGAGTGAATGGCAGGTCTCTTTTTAGGCGCCATCATACTGAAGCAGAGGCTCCTTATGGGAGCTGCTGAGGGTGTTTAATACAGTCAATAATGGTGGCGGGGGATGGTGCTGGCTTGCCAATCGAGACCCTCTTGGATATTGCTGAGGCCACCTGTTGTTGTTTTTTTTTGTGAGTTTGGGGTTGCTAGAAATTGTTCTTGTGGACGTCTGGCATGTCCTTTAAACTAAGAGTTCTAGGTGGCAAGTCTTATTGCACTAACTCCAACAATGGTGCTGCAAGTGGGGTGCTCGTGGGCACCACACCCATACTCAGCCTAGCTGAGCCGCTCCTGCATGGTCTGAGGCTAGGTCTCCATTGAGGCCAGCTATAGCCACAGCACCGGCTTGTACACTAACTGTGATAAATATGCTGAGGTAACCCAGAGTCTAGTGTAGTAGCTTCCAGACTAACAGGTTCTTCAGCTGCTCTTTGACCGCTGCTACTACTGCAATAGGGAAGGCGTAGGTTGAAATGGACTGTGCCTGCCTCCACTACCCCCACTACCCCCCAAGCCACGGGAGCTTACTACCAAAGAAGGGGGTCAGAGTCGCTGCTGCTGCAGGGATGAGGGGGGCACTCCAAGACTTCACAAGCTTCACCCAGTCCTAATTGGGTTACTTCCATGGAGACCTTGAAGCACGCATTCTGCAGCGGCTTGCTAAAGCCACCGCCCTCATGCCGCATGCTGGTCAGAGGAGCCAGAGAGGCTGGAAAGGCCGGAGCCAAGGTGGTGAGCGGTGAACTCCGACACACCGGCCAGCACAGACCCACGGTGCCCACTAGCCAGATGTCTGTTTTCTCTGTGTCCTCCCTCTCTCCTCTGGCTCTTGTCGCTCCGGCTCTCGGCGGTGGTGATGGTTAGCAGAAAATCAACACTCTATGGAGCCCTACTGCGGCACTTCGAGATCCAGTGTGCTCAAAGAGGTTTGTTGTGCTTTCATTTATTTTAAAGTTGACAGTACCGGCATTATTGTACATATGCATAGTAACAATGGTTTAAAAAAATCTAAATTACACAAATCAACTATAGCATCAAAATACCAAAATCATGCATACAACATTGGACAATGTATATTGTTTGCAACCACTAGTTATTAACTGAACGTACAACCTGTTCTGTTTATGAATGAGCAATGAGGAGTTAGATCGTCTCACCAAAACTGTGTGGTTGCTGCCCAATCAAAAACTCCAGAAATTGTCCTAATCACCAAATCAAAATTGTGCTAACACGATCTCAGCACAGTAGAATCTAGTGTCTCTGTATTCAAAGTTAAGGTGTGAGGAATAGGGAAATATGCTTATTTTTAAGGGAAGTGTTAGATACAAGCAGGTCTTTAAAAAAATTGCACCTCATGATCTTATGGCCCTAGAGACTCCAGGTCAATGGATTTCTAACTGGAGGGGATGGTTCTAATTACTGGGTTGGCAAAAATGTATATGCCCAAAACACAGACCCATTGCTCACTCCTACCACTGGATTTGCCCAAGGCCAGGGAAGGGAATTCTGAATGAAAACTCACACTGCTTCCAGGTTTCTTATTAAAAATAATGAATTGGATGACTTTGTATTATAGCCGCTGTGGTCTTCTATTTCCTGCATAGGAACACAGAAGATGGAGGATGGCTGCATTTGGATAATCATGCACTGTAAAATGGAAAATGCTTTCTCTTTCCTTGGCATATCTCAGTCAGCACAAATCAACTAGCCCATGCTGGCTCATAATTTTAGCCAGAGTTTTCGCTGGTGAAGTCATACGTCACAGCCCGGTTGATCACGCATCCAACGGAGTCAAGAACTGTGTTAAAGTCTCCTCCCCATATAATGGCCAATGGATTTATAGCCATACCCCCCCCAAAAAAAAGAATCAACCCTTCATTGAATTGTGGAACATTCTAAATTAAGGTTAAACACCAGTGTAATAATAATACACCCTAAACATCATCAAATACCACACTTTACTCTTTTCACACAAAAATCCATCATTAGGTAGATCTCTTCCTGTAGTATTTCAAATACCTTAATACCAGCCAACGAAGAATACAAAAACAAAATATCTTGGAGGAAACAATAAATATGTGACTCACTGCAGGTTTTGCAAAACATTAAGGGAAACACATTTATATACCCTAATCCACAGAGGTGGTTAAGCACTCAGCTTGTAGGTCAATTATCTATAGATCAGCATTTTTGCCACTGTACTCATATAGAAATTAAAAAATGTGTCATCTCAATAAACAAATGTATTCATCCATTTATTTCTTCTCTTAAAATCACAGAATGTGAGTGGTAGCCAACGCCTTTCGTCCACCTGGGACTTCTTCAGGGCTACAAAACATATACAATATACACACTTATTTACAATATATAAAACATCAAAACTAAGGCTATTTACACTATACATTCGAAGAGGGTGGCGCGACCCAGGAGTTTTACTGGTAGGGAGTGCCAGTGCTTTTGTACCATTTTGTTCGCCATAAGTTGGCAGGGTATGCTCAGACGTGAGTCCCTTGCTCACTTTGCCGCTGGATTCAAGCAAGCCGGGCTGAAGACGGCTGAAATGCCAGGAACCGGTCCTCGGAAGCTTGTTTCCGGTCCAGGGAAGGCATGGCTTGGCAGTTCAGGCTGGACTGTTCCCATGAGGCACAGGGTCAGACTGATTTGCATATGGCCATGTCTGAACTGGGGTGGCAGAGTGGGCTAAAGAACGGTGATGGATTAAACCCAGATCTGTTGACTGGGTGTGAGTGTTTGATTGGTTCAGATGCTCCGTCCATCACCACCCCCTTTTTGTACCAAAGTGCTTGACATCATGGCGGAGTCTTTTCAAGGGCTCCGAAAGGTTGTGTTCAATGAAATGTATGGGTTCGGAAGTGATATATATGCCCAGGTATTAAAATGCCAGTCTGTGACTTGTATCATGCAGTCTGGCGGCAACCGTGGAGACGAGCCGTTGAGCACATAGAGAACAGATTTAGTCCAGTTAATAGTGTAGCCAGAGACCCTCCCATATGATGCACAGATGTCCAATAACACGATTATCAATCATTGGGGAATGCCATATATAGTAAGATGTCATCAGCATATAGGGAGATGCGATCTTCCCATCCCTCTGTCCATCTCAGCATTCGTATCATTGGGTCCCCCCTTATCCAGGCCGCTAAAGGCTCCAGTACTGTGGCAAACAGAAGGAGAGACAGCGGACAGCCTTGTCGTGTTCTGCGACGGAGAGGAATGTCGGTGAAAATTCGCCCAATTACCACCACATGTGCCAGAGGTTGTTTGTACAGCAGTTGGATCCAGGCGCTAAACTTGGGTCCAAAGCCAAGTTGTTGTAGTACCGTAAAAAAAAAGGGCCATTCAACTAGATCAAAGGCCATATGTGCGTCCAAGGATAGTATAACAGCATCTTCTTGGATAGTGGGCCTGCGGGCCATTACCCCATGCAGTCATCTCAGATTGAGTGCCGTATTGAGGCCCGGCATAAAACCTGATTGGTCCAGGTGCACTAGGGTTGTGAGGTAGGGTTGGAGCCGAGTAGCGAGCGCCTTTGCTAATATTTTTGTTCTCTGTATTAAGCACAGAAATTGGTCTTTATGAGGGGGCTTACCGGGTTTCAGAATTGCTACTATTATTGCTATGCACTGATCTTTGGGGAGTGCACCCGTCTCAAGGCTAGCCTCATACATTTTAAGCAGGTGAGTTTACATGCAGCTTTTTTTTATAAAGTTCAATGGGGATGCCATTGAGTCCTAGAGCTTTCCCTGATTGGAGTCCACCTGTAGCTCGAGTTAGTTCATCAGGAGTGAGGTCTTCCTCCAAGGCCTGCGCTTCGTGAGGTGCAAGTTTGGGCATCTGTATGTCATGAAGAAATGCAAGGTTCTCTATCAGTGTGGACGTGGCTATTGGAGTGTATATTGTTTTGTAGTGCTTTGCGAACGCATTTGCTATGTCCCCCGGATCTATGAGTGTGGCCCATCGTCCAAGTTGAGTTATGCCACCCAGCGATTTGCACGCTCCCTCTGTCCAGTAAAGCTAAAAGCTTACAAGCTTTGTCTCCCACTTCGTAGATAGTGTGTTGTGTTTTGGTGACTTAGCTTCTTCCCATATGTAGTCCCTGTACTCTTGTTTTGCGAGGCCAAACTTATGCGATGTAATTTCGTTGGGGTCAGAGGAGTGTGCAGCTTCGTCGTGACTCACAGCTTGTTCAAGAGTATGAACTTGATGCATTGTGTTGCGTTTATGTGTGGTAATTAAGGATATTGCCTGGCTGCGCAGGACTGCCTTATAGGCTTCCCATTGGAGAAGCTACTGATTGTTCATTTTCTTTTAAATAGTGCCTCATGGTATTGTGTAGGCCTTTCCAAATACCAGGGTTATTCAGAAAAACAGGATATATGGGATACGTGCGTCGCCTCCCCACGAGGTGAGATGTATATTGTATCTTAACCGGGGAGAGTGATCATAGATACCTCTAGGAAGGTGAGGAACCTCCGAGACTCTCTCCAAGCTAGATGAGAGTGTAAGGCCATAGTCAATCCTGTAGAGGCTGTTGTGTGCGCCAGAGTGGAAGTTGTATTGTCATTTCTGGGGAAACACAAACATCAAACGCCTATCAGACCGAAGGCATCAAGGAATTGAGCCAGGCGTGGTGGTAATTGTGCTAGCACCCTGAGTACTCGGGAGTGCAAATGGATGCATATGTTTAACACAGTGAACAGGGGCCTTAATGAATACGAGGAGGTCATTAGGCAAATGGCAACCCTCTATAATGGTTGAGATCAGCATGTGCCTCGTTCATATTTACACTGCAAACTTTTCCTGGCATAATAATATTCCGTGATCACATGACAATGGATATAATTGTTTTTTATTCATGTGGTTTGTTCTTACTTCTCTATAATACTTTGCCATGAAAATTATGTAAATTACATCTTTTTGTGCTTGAATCAATGCTCCGCAGATACTAATGACAGAAACAGGCTGTTTTTTAAGTGGTCATGTGACATGTATGAATTATGTTTTTGACCTTATGTTAATTTAATGTGAGGCTTGATGTATACCTATGTTACATTATTTATTTGATTTTGTACCTTATGTATCTTTTAACATACCTGTGCACTGTCATTCTGGCTGTAACCTCCCTCTCACTACAAACTATACAGTAGTATTTCTTCTATTCCACTCTGTGATTTGTGAGTGGTCCGCCTGACGCTCAGCACGCTTTTGTCCAACGTGCACGCAGCGCACTAGCGATATATAGGAGCAGCCGGTCCTGCCTCAGGGTTATCTGCATGACGGAACCCAAGGAGGACGGTCGATGCCATTAATTGACAAGTAATTAGGTAAGGTTGCCAGCGGTTATCTTTTGAGTTTGGTAGTTAGCACATAACTTACAAGGCTCATTTGGTCTGTTTACTTTCACAGAACCGCGTCCTTGAATTGACTCACCGGCGGTATAGAAATAGCTATTACCCCCGTTTCTATCTCATTCGATCCTCATAGAGCGGGTGAGTGAACGCTTTGTTACTGTGGTTTTAAGACTAGTTGTTGTGTTACTGTTATGTGTAATATCATAGGATGGACGATACATTCATTCTGTGCATTTGTTTCTAGAATTATTTGGAATTCAGTTCCTGTCTTATACTTCTTGAGGAATAGATCATTTTACAATTTGGAACAGTTTGGCACATCATTGACTGGTGAGTGTCTACCTTTGGAAATACACAAGTATATGTGTATTGTGTGTGTTCTTGTACCATTAATTGGGGTCAGGGCACTTAGCCAATGCATCTTTTGTTTATAGGTTTCCAACCTCACTGCTGGGGCGCTGTCCTACTCCGATCTAGGTAATGTACCCAACCCATTCGATGGGGTTTTTATATATTGGTTTAAGGTTTACAGACAAAGGGTTTTGACCTTTGATTGGTTTCCCCCAGGTTTCTTCCCCTTCCCATCCCGTCCTGAGGAAGACCAGTAGCTGAGGTGTTGATCCTCCCTCCGCAGCGCAAGGGTCGAAACGTCAACGATCTCCCCCCTTTGGGAACTGCACCCCCATTCTTCCCCTGCCCTTTTCAAAACAACAGTAACTCCTGTGAATAAGATCTGTGGGGCAGGTTTCCCGTTTCTTGCTAAGAGTCCAGAACCTTAGCTTTTGTAAAATTATTTGATTGCTGATTTGATTAATTGATTTTCCTTCAATTTCTTTTCTACTCTACACTTGTGCACCCCTTTTTTGCACTGCCTACTGCACCTGGCAGCAACCCCTTACTTCTTTGTGTTTCAAAATGTATATAAAGTGTAAATAAACTGCTAACTTATGTGGCCTGGATAACTATCGTTTTTTAGAATTATTTCTTTGGGTACTATCAATATTAATATTGAATACGCATTTGGCTGTCTGTTATTCTCTCACTCTTCTTACTTTACAGGATTAAGTCCTATAAGGCATTACAAATTGGGAAATGTTATACCCAGTGTTTTGACAAAAATTGTCTAGGACCACTTTGTATACTATATCAGGCGAAGGTGGGCCAGCACTGTTCCCTAGGTGGGTGTATATCCATTTTGGCATCTAGCGTGGCATTAAAGTCGCCCCCTATAATTAGTTCACCCTGTGGGAGTGCAAGTAGGAATTTACCAAGGGCCGGGAAGGCAAGATTATGTAGAGCAGGAAGGATGTACACGGAGTCTAGATTGTACACCATCCCTCCCATTGGCATGAGATTTCCGCGAACCATTCCTGATCGTCCCTCCAGGACCCATTTATAACCAGAGGAAAATGTGTACGCACTAGAATTCCCACTCCTCTTGAGCCCGACATGAACTCAGAGTGCGTAGCCATTTTAAATCCTCATCTATCCAAGGCCTTACAGGCTGAACCTACTAAGTGCGACTCCTGAATTAGGGCTACTGCAGGGGCTTGTCGCTTAAGATATTGCAATGTCAGCCCCTTATTTATCTTGTCACTGAGGCCGTTTACATTCCATGATATATTTGCAAAAGGGGAGCCTAATTTATGTGGGGTCTCGGGCTGTGTTTGCATAAAGTTGGGCAGATCATCCCATCCTGTCAGTGAGCACCCTCTGGACGTCAGAGCATAGAGAGCAATGCAACATGGTTAGTGAGTACAGACTGTGTGTAGACTTAATCAGTAATTGTTGTACCTGTATAAAGAAATTGAACATAAACTTTAACTGTTCCCCTCCCCCATCCCCACCCTGCCTCCCTGCAAGACGGACACAAAACTACCCGCCACCCCAACTTCTCAGAGTGCTTCAGTCCCATTAACTTGTACTTGCATGAAGGGGGAGAGTAGTCCAACGATCACACCGAACCATCCCCCATCGATATCCATATCTGAGCGTTCAGTGCCGTCTGTTTTGGAAGAGAGATGTAACAATACCAGGACGCCCATCGGGGCTGCAATCAGGAGTGCACCAAGTCAGGGTAGTAATGCCAAAGATATGTTGCTGAAATGCTGTGTCTGCATACACTTCTCTTGGTGGCCCCCAGGAGTGGTACAGCTCTGGAGTTTGAATGTCAAAAGTGTTTTCAGTGTTAGGCCGCTGTCAACGTCTAGTCGTCCGCCGAGTCTGCGGCTCTTGAGCCCTGTGATGCCCCTACTGCAGACGTTGCTGTTGAGTCTTGCCTGTTTGTCGAGGCCCGGGGCCTGTCGCTACCCCTCCAGCCAGTCGTGGGCCTCTACCGGCGTCTCAAAGAACCATGTTTTACCATCTGCCCCCACCTGCAGTTTTACTGGGAAAAGCATTGCTCAGGTGCATTCTGGGTGCCGGAGTTCCTTTGTCACTCCCAGAAAACTCCGCTGCTGTTTGGTGATGGTTGCTGTAAAGTCCGGAAAGAAGGAAATGACCGAGTTCTCTAGGTGCAACAAGGGAGCCACTCTTGCCGTTTACAGTATTGCATCATGGTCACGAAAATTAAAGATGCGGGCCAAGATGGGTCTGGGGGGGCCCCCAGCTTGGGTCTAACTCCCGGTACTCGGTGGACACGTTCCACCGAGAAGAAACTGGAGAGTCCGTGCAGCTGGAGTTGGGTTTTAATAAGATCTTCAACAAATAAATCTAGTGCAGGGCCCCCTTTAAATTCCAGGATGCCTATAATGCAGACATTATTGCTTGTGGAGCTGCCTTCTTGATCATCAAGTTTAGCCATTATTATCTTATTTTCTGTTTAAAGGTGGCGCACTTGTCGCTGCAGTACAGCAGCATCAGCGGAGAGAGTTGTTGTAATGGTTTCAACTTCTGTCACTCTTGTGGCCATTTTCTGGAAATGAGCCCTCGAAAATGAGATGTCCGTAGATATTGACCCCACAGTAGCTTGGACCTTACCAAGGGCGGACATTATATCTTGCAGCATGACCTTAGTCTAGACCTCAGGTGCTGGATTCTTCTCATGCACTGTGTTCCACGATGCCCTCTCGGAGAGTGGGTTCAACTGGGCGCAGACGTAGGGGGTCGTTGGACAACGTTCAGGTGAAGGCACAATTCAGCAGGGCTTTCAAGGCATACACAGTCCACATTTGTGTGCACCGGCCGTGCTTGTCAACTGTCCACGTTGGGCACTCTCGTACACCTCTATAGTCTCTGGCCCAAGGAAGTGCAGGCGGTGTGTCAGTTTACGCGAAGCCACATCGCACCAATGTTTTAAGGTATCTCTGGGGCTGGAAGTACTTTTCAGTCGTGATGCGCCCAGCGCGGCTTCACCCACACTGCTGCTGCGTCGCTGGGCACACTCCCAGTGTGCTATTATGGGTGTATGGCGATGCCTGTGCGTAGTCACTGCCAGGACTGCGTATCACCTCAATTTTCACGGCAGGAGCCCCGCAACTCCGATGTTGCTCGAAGCGCCAGGACGAGATAAGACACGGCGATAGCTTAGTACCGCTGCCCTCCGCCAGTCTCTTTCTTTCCCTCGGATCCTGGGGGTTGTATTCAAGTAATGCCAAGCCGTGGAGTGCCAAGTTCGTCAGGCCTGTACGCTCTGTAGTGCATTCAGCACACAGGCGCCCCTCTGCTGCTTCGCCGGCGCCGCCGCCCTGCATCATCCAGGCCGGCAGGCAATTTCATTTGAGGTCCCAGTCTCACGTGCTGACGCAGGCCGCGTCCCGGAGACGCAATGCAGGGTCCTCACGGTGCACCTCCCAGACCTCGGCAAGGGATCAAAAGGTGCCCCTGTGCGTCTGGCGTTGAAATCCAGGCCACTCGTCATGGTTGCTGGAGCAGATTAATGCTCGGATTGTTGGGGAGGCCGAGTTGATACTAGAGCCTCTCTAGACAGCGGCCATTACACTTGGCTGCTAGCCGCACCTCCCCCCAGTGATTTGTTTGAGGGTGAATCCTTTAAAACCTTCGACAAATATCGGCAGGAGTTTTGCCTTCCTGTATCCACTAAGCTACAGTATATTCAACTTTGCCATTGAGACCTCTCCCCACCCAACACAGAGGAAGCCACACACCAGTTCACTATCTTTGAGATCCTAGTCCGGTCGATTGACGGAACTCGGGCTTTAATCACTCGCACATATCAGGTTCTTCAGCACTCCGCCCCTCCCAACTCACATTATTATCAAACAAATGGCATGAAGAGGTTGGTGAGGATATAACCACGAAACAATGGGAACAACTTTGGTGAGAAATCCCTTGTATTCACAAACGCATAACACAATGTGAATCGGCATACAAGGTAATGACATACTGGTCCAAGATTCTACACTCTATTTTTCATGATGACTCCTCACCACTCTGCTGGTGTTGTATAAAGACTCTGGGAGATTTCACACAGATATGGTTGTCCTGCCCCATTATCTCAATGTTTTGGAAAGAAATTCTTAGTCATATAAAGGAGATGTTTAGGTTCCAACTTCCAGATTCTTACTCGACCATCATCCAAGGTGTCTGGCCCCCACTCTAGCAAGCCAAGATTGACAGAATGGTTCCTTATTGGTCACATGGTAGGGACTGCCAAGTAACTAATAGCTCTGACCTGGAAATAAACCCATGCCCCTCCAATGGCTCAATGGTTCACACAGGTCCTAGCTATGGAAATTCTATCTTATAGAATCACGTACAGGGAAGGGAAATTCCCTCACATTTAGCAACCTCTCATACTTTATTCTTTGAAATTGGAACACTCATGCTTCATACCACCTAGACTAAAGGCCATTCAATTACAAATGCCAACGAATGCCACAGCCACTGCCCCAACAACATTGGTCTCAAATGGCAGCTGCTGAACCTCCCCAACAAATGATGTAAGGATTGAAGCAACAGCAGCAACAGGGGGGAGGTAGAGCTAGTGGTAGATGAAATAAAACGAATATGATAACCTATTATTGCCACAAAAAAGGGCACAGTCACTTAATAGCAGATTGTTGCTTTAGAAGAGCACAATTGGGACAAGGAGGGCCTTTTTCTCCTGCAGGACATTTTTCGCCGCAAAATTGTACCAGCAACACCCACAAGGTTTTGTGTACACTGTGCCACAAATGGCTCCACAGCAGCCAATGCAAATGATATTGTGAATCATCATCAGTGTTTAACAGGGTTCTGAAAAATGATATGAAGAACTTTCAATGCAATAGTACAGTATTACAGTATGTTGATGATCTGTTGATCTGTTGATCTGTAGCGACACACAGGAACAGTGCACTGAGAGCACTCCCTGTAGAACAACTGATTCTTCTTGCACATAAGGTTTACAAAGTTGAAAAAACAGAAACTACTGTTGCACAACAGCAAGTACAATATTTTTGACAGATAGTGTCAGCTGAAGAACAGCCATGATAACAGCAGGAAATCCTACAGCACAGGATGTAGAACATGCACACTTTGAGGTTCTACAAAAAGCAAAAAGTACATTGACTACTCAGAGGGCATCTGGATATGAAGTGACACTTTCAAATACATCTATTATGAAGATAATTCGCGTTCACACAGTGAACTCAGTTCAATTTCTCATAGAGCCCTGAATTAAGGATGACCATGATTGTGCATGAAAAACACAAGACAGTCCCTGGTTATGAACATAATGAGGAGAAGAAGGCAGGGAAAATACAACAAATAAAAACAAAGGATTTATACTTTTTGATAAGAAATGTGAAAATTACTGGTCTATTGGACATGTGTATTGTTGGATGTATCACCTTATTGTGAAGTATTAATTGGGGAGAAATGCATGTTGTTATTTTTTTTACCATGATTGTGCAACACCCCAAGAACAAATAGAAGTAAGTGCTTCAAAAATACCTTTACTTTACATCAGAACACTGTACATTGATGGATCATTCCTAATACAACAGCAAACAGGAATAAGACACACAGGTGCAGTAGAAGTAGAACAAACATGAGGAGCACCAAATTTAATGTATTCGGTATTACAATACTCACCACTGCCATCACACTTTTCAACCAAGCTGCTGAACTGAAAACCTTGATACAAGCTTTGAGAATAGTGTATCCAGAAGATGTTACTGCCTATTCAGATCCAGCTTATGTCCCCTCTACAATATATTCAGGCCTCAGTTAATGGGAAAGAAGGGGCTTCAAGAAAAGTGATGGACACCAGTAGCACATGGTCTCCTCTTACAAGAAATGATTTCAGAACTAGGAAGTGGGGGGACAAAAGCAAGTGTAAAATGTCAAGCACATACTGGGGGTTAGATTCCATTTCCCAAGGGAATGACATAGCAAATAAAGCAGCAAAAGAGGCAGGACAGATATCCTCACCAATACGTCCAGTACTAGAAGAACAAATTGAACACACTGATGTATCATATCTTACACTAGCAGCACACAATTTGCCAGACATTCAAGAAACAGGTCCACCAAAAGAGAAGGAGGTTTGGAAGCAAAGAGGATGTGCAGTTCAAGTGATTTCCTCTGCAGACACAGGGAAATTATTAATCCACAGTGTTTGTTTCACTCATAAATTGACTCAATTACATTTACCATCCCATGTGGCAAAAAAGAAACTGTTAGATATGATTTCAGCTGATTTGTTTGTCTCGAATCTTTCCAAGTTAATGGACATCTTTGTACATCACTGTCTTATATTTAAACAGTATAGTACAACAAGAACACCAGTAACACCAGTAACATCAATTCCACGACCCGAAGGCCCCTTTCAATAGTTACACATAGATTGTGTGGACATGATTCACAGATGCCAGAACATGAGATATTTGATTGTAGTTGTCTGTCTATTCTCTAGATGGGTAGTAGAAGGGCCTTGCTGCAGTGCAGACACCAAAAGTACAGCTAAATTCCTAGTAAAAGGAGTTATCATACGATGGGGAATTCTAAAAGGCCTACATTCAAATAAAGGCAAACATTTCGCCAACCATATATTTGAACACATAGCTAAATAACTGGGTATATAACACACTTTAGTATCAGTTTATCACCCACAAAGTAACAGAATAATTGAGCTTCCTAATGGTGACTCAAACGACAAAGTACATAATCTATCAGTTATACTAAATACAAATTGGCTATACTGTTTACCATTGGCTTTGTTCGTCTCTAAGGAATACTTCCTCTTCGGACCATCATTTAACACCACTTCAATTTGTTACAAGCAGATTGGTGCCTATGAGTTATGTACCTCAAAGAAAAAATACTGATGCACAATAAAATTGACTTAATGTGGCAAGAAATGCCAGCATAAATGAATGCACTAACACGTACTGTGCAAATTTACTCCAAACAGGTTCAGCTGCAAGCGAGCTCCATCGTCCCATCATTAGTTCCACAGAAGAACATCTACCTGGGTTGTCAAGTCTTTGTTAAAAACTTTGTGCCACAATTAACGGACAAACATTTCGTTGGGCCCTACACAGTGATTCAAGTTACACTAACAGCGGTGAAGGTCAAGGAACTGATGCACTGGATCCATGTTGCTGTCTTTCACACTAATAAAGGGTGAGAGTCTGCTAGATAGTCATTTTCAGATGTTGCTTATGAGATAAGGGTTTGCTAGTAAGTAACAAAGAGTTGCTGATCCCCTCCTTATGATATACAAATCTGCTAAGTAATTCAGCAAATGTAACGCCACAAGCACCTAGGGAAAACAGGAGACTATACAGCACACTCTTTACATATATTATGGATGGAGAATGCTTGGTATAGTAGTATACACACCACCTTTGTAGAAAACACTCCAACATGCCATGCTTTGTTTGCTCACTAATACGACATTCTGCAGATACCACAAAAATAATGAGAGTGAAAGAAAGAACAGGTTCAACATGTCCTGTAGCATTAATGCCTTGCCACTTTCAGGGCCGGATACAGTATTCAACGTACAATTTTAGTACAGATAAAATTAAATGAATACCACAACAGTTTTAGAATGAAAAGTTCAAAAATATTGCTCCAATGGCAGGAAACTAGATGTAAATAGCACGTCACATGAGTGTGAAGGATGGCCTACACCTTTTAGCGAGCCAACCACTGTAGGGGACTCTGGGTTTATAACACTGTTGAAATATGTACCACCAGAGTACTAAAATGTGGGAATCTGGCTATGTATAAACTATACCAAAGTAAGGTATAGTGTGCACAGAGTCCAGTGGATTCCCAGGGTTATAGCAGAGGCTAAATTAGATAATCACTAAAAGCTCTATTTTTGGTAGTGTGGCAGAGCAGTTAGGCTTACCAGAAGGGTGGTTTAGGTATTTATTGCATTCACTTAGACAAGAACTGATGGCATACACTCATAGACTGAATCCAGACCAATTAGGTAAGTACAAAAAAGTATACTTATATTTTATTTCTAAAAGCAATCAAGACTTGCCACAGGCAAGTAGAACACACTTTCAAATGCAAACCTTTACAAGAAATTGCAAATGTGGTTGAAATAGGAATCACTCCAGGTTTGTATTTGCTTTTCAAACAGTTCAAAACTACATTGAAATTACTTCTAGCAAACTTTTCAGTAACTTTGAACACTCAAGGTGAGAAGCCTAGATATCACACCGGGGACCTTACAAAACCTAGGTACAAGTAACAGTTTTTGGCTCAAAAGAAAGTTACTTTGATTCGGGAACAAAAGTCAGTTCAAGACTTAAAACACGTTTAGGAGGAAAATCCTAACATGGGTTAATATGGAAGGAAATAATGTTATTGGTTTGCAGGTAAGTAAATGTTGTAAATAGATTAAGTAGGCAGCAGGACATATCTTCAGTTATTAAGATGGATTTATTAAGTTACAAGATAAGATAAGACAGCAGAGCAGTAAAACCCTACAGATGACCAGACCAACTGCCAGGGCTGGAATCTTCACACACCAGATAGAACACACTTAGGAACTATGGGAGATAGAGAAGGTAGGAACACTAAGAAAGGACTACAGACACCAATTAGTCATATTGAACCAAGTAAGAATATACAACACATCTTCTCCCCTTACAGACAAACACAAATGAAAGACTCAAACAAATAGTAAGAGTTAAAGCATGGAGAAACACGAAGAAGAAAACATATAACACTTAGGAGGTCAGCGACCTCATGAACTTCCAGAACTCGAAGAAAGCGAAACAGGATCAAGATGATAATGATGATGACCACCTTCTCCCCTTTGATCGACAAAACATGAAGAGCCAGTCCACTCTCTACAATCCGTCATTGTGGCCATCAAAAACAGAAATAGAGAGTTCACTTTCTCCAAACAGTGTTTGTCATCGCGGTTTCTCACCCATTGCTGAAGAGAGAACAGATCATCAAGTGCCTACAAGGCTCAACAGTTCAGGAAGGATGTTCCCGAAAAAAATTTGGATCCAGACTTCTTACAGTCCAAAATCTAGTTCTGAACCAGATGTCTAGATTCTGGGTCTTCTCCTCGGGTTGTGGACCACTAGTTGTAGTGTGGACCACTAAGTTCGCTTAAAAATGTATTACTTTTGTGGACAAGAAGTCTGAGTACTGTGGGCTATAAGCCTTGTTCAAAACACGGAACACTTGTCCGGTTCAGAGAACCACCTCGTCACAACTTTGTCGTGGTACTGGAGCTTTTGTCCTTCACGAACCTTGGTCGTGAACTCTGCCGTTCCTGGGACATCCTTTGTCCTCCCTCGGCTCAAAATCTGGAACTCTTGTCCCCTTCCGGTCCTGGGACATCCTTTGTTCTCTCCCGGTTAGATTCTGGGACCCTTGTCCCTTTCCAATTCTGGGACATTCTTCTGTCCACTCCATTTCTTGGTTCTGCAGGTCCTTGAATTTGCTTTGTCGTTTCTCCTTTGTTCTCTTTCCTCTCAGAGAACTTTGTCTGTTTTTTAGAACCTTCGTCTCCTTAGACCACAGGAGACTCCATCTAGGTCTCGGGACACACTGTCGTGGCACTGGGGCATTTGCCCACTTTCACTTGAGACCACTTCCGGGACTTTTGTCCCCTCCTGGTTCTGGGACCCTTGTCCCTGTTGTGGTTCTGCAGTTCCTTGGATTAGCTTTAGCCACTCCCAGTACTAACCAGTCCTTCATCTTCACTGAATTTGAGTTTGAGTCCCATTATATATGCATCTCACTTGCCATACTTTTCCAGGTCATTGACAAAAAACTCTTTTAAATTTCCAGATGTATTGCTTGTCTTTGACTTGTTCTGAGCCACTTTTTCTATTTCCAGTTGCGTTACTTGTCTTTTACTTGGTCTGTGCCAACACTGGATTTAGAGTTTCTTGTTCCGAGATTTTACCTTATCAGTGCCACTGAACATCACCATTAAACCATTTGCTGTAACTTGACCCTTCTCACTTTTGTTCCCACACCTTTAATTTAATCAGGAATTGCAAATGAAAACTAAATTGTGATGTCAAATTTTCACTTATAAAAATGAGCCACACAAATTATATAAAAAATCCACAAGGTGGCAGTGTTGTTAAAGATATACCAAGCAACTGTGTCCATTAGTCGAAGCTTCGTATTTAATACTGTTGGATTCAATACTGTTCTTCTTCTCTGAGCACATAACTAACCTACAGATGCATAACAGAAAAGACAGGTTGTGATCCCTTTCACTTATATTGCATGAAAATCTTGTCTGCCTCGTGTCATCGAGTTCAGGGACATGTCATGTTGTAAATCTTACACATCAGTGGCAAAACCGCATTGCAATAACTGCTGGAATGGCAGATTCTGATCAAAAGATACCCAAACTGCATATGTCCAAAAATACACACACACAAGTAGTGCATCCAATGAATCCCGCCTGCGCTTCTCCTACCCCAGAACCTGGCAATCTTCACACACCAGATAGAACACACTTAGGAACTATGGGAGATAGAGAAGGTAGGAACACTAAGAAAGGACTACAGACACCAAGTAGTCATATTGACCCAAGTAAGAATATACAACAGTAAACAACCTGCAAGAATAGCTTTTTGGGCATAGAAGCAGGGTTTCCCAAGGTTCAAACAGGCACTCAAATCGCACCATCAGCAGCACTGGGACGTCCGAATGCAGAGTGCAGGGGCCTAACGTTATCCAATGGTGCTAGGGGGGCTGTCATCAGGGGCTGCTTACAAACAGTTAACCCAGTCGTGGGAGCACAGGAGCAGCACAATCAGTGGCACAGAGGTGGCCAGATGCAGAGTGCCAAGGGGACATTGGGAGCCTTGTGGTTTTCAATGGAGATCTCCAGTTTGTAAGGAAAAAAAAGCTTCAGGATCTGGCAAGGAGGTTTCCTAAGGGTGACCACCAGCAGGTAAGGTAAGTTGGAATCATTGCTTATGGCTGGACATCTTTGGTTGGGCAACCCAAGGCAGTCGGATCTTCTTACCAGCTCCAGTCATGGTCAGGGGGACCCCTTAGGTTGAGGCTGCAGGGATCGGTCTGAAGCTCGAGGTAGGTCAGGGATCACCAAATTCCAGGTCAGGCTCACTGGGGAGACCTCCTTGTGTTGTTGGGCCACTCAACTTGGTATGTGGGCATCAGGTGCAGAGTGGTGCAGAACACCGGATCCGCCAGGATCCGGGTTCTGTGTTAGAGACTTGGGTTGACAAATCCAGAGCTCACGGGAGACAGAGTTATTTTGGTGAAGGCAGGGCAGGTCCTCCGGGCTCTGGATGGCTGCTAGCTGCTGGACATTACGTTGGGGCAGCTGCTAGGGCTAAGGCCAAAGCAGTTGGTGTCCACTTCTTCCTTCTGCATGGCTCTTCATTCCTTCTTTTTCCTTCTTCTCTAATCTGAGGAGGCAAGGTTCAGGGTCGCCACTAAAATCTAAATTAAGCGGTGTTACAGGGGTGTGCAGTTTAGGGCCAATGGGTCCCTCCCTTGGGGTGAGTACAACCTCTGTTATGCCACCCTCCAGTGGGAGGATGCCTTGAGCCTCTTTCTGGTTGCCTATGTCCCCTCATCATCAAGATGGAGGGGACCGAGATATGTGCTTCAATTCGCCTCCCCCACCTGAGGAGTGGAGTTGGCAAAGGAGGACACACCTCTCTTCCTAACTTGGTTTTCCTGCCGATTCTCTGACCCAAAGTGGGGGTCAGAACCGGTGGGAGTCAGTTGCTGGGGGGCAGAATAAGGTAAGGTCAGCTAGCAAAGGTGGCAGTCCATTGAAGTGTCCCTGGGAGAGTACACATGACACTTCTGCCCAGGATGGGTTTTGTTTCCGGACCTAGAGAGCAGAGTCCCTCTACCCAGGGGCCCAGAAACCTGTCCGTTGATGGCAAATGGTGGGTGGCCATTCAGGAACCACACCAGGGCTGGTGATTTTTTAGGGGACATCTCTCAGATTCCCTCTGAGTGCATTTTCAATTAAACACAGCACTGGCATCAGTATGGGTATAATGTGCTGAGAATGTTGCTACCATCCTTTCTAGGTTTTAGTTAAGCCATTATGGAGCTGTAGAGTACGTAATGACTAACTCCCATACATATACTCTTTATGACTTTACTGCACTTACAATGTCTAAGAATGGACAAAGACACTGTATGGGTACAGTGCTAATGCACTTGTACTCTCATCCGTTGTCTAGTGCCCCCTGCTAGATTGGTGGCGTACACAGACCACAGGCAGTGGATTGCAGGCATGGCACACAGGCATGTGGGCCATGTTGACTCATCACCATTGTCTTCACCAAAACACACAGCCTGTAATGGCAGTTTGTGGGAGTTAAGGTGCAGGACCTCTAAGGGTGGCACAATAGGTGCTGCATCCCTTAGAGGCCTCCCCTGCTCAATGTGCCCTTGGTACCCAGGGTACCTTTTCCAAGGAGCTTACCTGTAGCAAGAAATGTGCCAATTGTGGGTACAAAGGTACAGTTTTTGGAAAGGAACACGTGGCCTGGTTAGCAGGGCCTGCCATACACTTAGTCAAGTTGGCATCAGATATCTAGCAAAAATGTAGGGGTAACCATGCACAAACTGGCACTTTCCTGCATAAAGAAAGAATCATTCCATGTCAGAGATAGATATGTTACACCAAACAATATATGTAGCCCTACATGGAACCAAAAAGTCATGTTAATGTCACATTTCGACCCATTACCAGCCCCAATACATATTTTACCATCCCTCAATTACACTATAGGTTTTTGAGGGAATGGTACAGAGCCCGTAGGAAGAAACAGAATCTGCAAGAGAATATTAGATCTCAAAATGTACAGAAAGGAACAGCAGCATTGATGGATACCTTCTGGGCATGTGGTACACAAGCAAATTATCAATTGCCCAAAAGTTGACTAGGTGTTTGTTCCCTTGTTGCGCTAATGTCTCAGATGCTGGCGGTACCATTGCATGAAAGTGTTACAGTTGGTGACATTTCTACACATGTACAAGAGTGGAAGGCATGCTCTAAGACACAGATAGAGAAGAAGAATCCGTCAGCTCTTTGCCCTACATGTCAAAGGTGTGCCAGGAGATTTTCTGTTGTTCTCTGAAAGTGAAGTATGGGGAGCAAGCACTTCCCCCAGAGGACTGTTTCCAGTGTCCCAAGCAGTTGCTAATTTCAGATGGCAGGAGTAAACGAGATATGAACTTGTGTTATTAGTGAATGGCACAGATGATTGTTTCAATGGGATGTATGACGTTTCAACGCATGCTTTTACCACGCATGCCTTTACAACGCAGGTTTTACAACGCAAGTCGTTACAACAACTTGCGTTGGGGGGCGCTGGATAGTGAATAGTTTAATTTACTATTCCAACTCCAGTCCCCGTGGAAAGTAGGGAAGGTGTTGGATAGTAAATTAAACTATTCCTTATCCTAGAGCGCCCCCCAGCACAATGCGTTGTAATAACTTGCGTTGTAAAAGTTGCATCGTAATGGTAGTGCGTTGTAAAAGTTGCGTTGTAAAGGATGTTCCCCGTTTCAATGCAATCGAAGAAGAATCTAGGGCAATGAGAATAATGGTGATGCAACATCTTGTTGTATTGGACTTGCTGACAGCCATGGAAGGAGAGTTATGTGCCAAGATTGGCTCTTCTCGCTGTATGTTCATTCCAGGGAACAATGAATCCAGCAGTACCTTATCTAAAGTTATGCTAGCTTGGCGCACTTTGAGGGAAAGCAGCAACAGAGAAAACTAAAACTACCGATGGTTTTCAGTATGGTTCTCCTGGTTACCTCCCTGATGCCAGGGTTAATTAAAGCCCTATTGATCATCATAATAGTACTATTGCTATGCTGCTGTTGCTTCCAGAAATTACTACAATGCTGTCAGAGATGGATGCCAAACATGGGCAGAATAGGCATTTGTTTGGTTAGAGCAAAGTTGTGGTTAATAGACAATTAGGGCAGGGTATATAGAGTAGTGCCATGTGATGAAGTTGAGGATGTACTGATTAATGTTCGTAGTGGAGATGAGGCACCGCCACAGGATCACCAGCATCAAATAAGTTTTAACCAATCACCAAGAGGGGAGTATCTGGAAATGGAAATACCTACAGTGACTCCATCTTGTGAACAGACTCCCTTTTGCAGAAAAGAGATACACAAGACAAAAATAGACACACCAGTAAATTATGTGCTGAAACCAGTGTAAAAATTCTTAGGCTAGTCACAAGGTTGGTTGTCATGATCATCATTGGTAAACAAACACACACAGATCCAAGAAATAATCTTATCACTCAGCTGAGCATATATGGCCTCGAGGGAAGTCAGGAGTAGCTCAGATGTTGAATAGAAGACAATCACAGCACAGACAAGATGGTGTGACTTTTATGATCAGTGGATGTGCTCTTGATGAGCAATGGAATGTGGCCAGGAGGCAACCTTTGTATCAGTTGTAGAGGAAAACTTTATAAGCTATGCGCAATAAGATATGCTTTGAGACTTGCTGAATGTGTCTTTGTATGTGATACTTCAGGAGGCCTGCCAGCAATAAATAAAGATGATCCTAAGAAACCAATGTGTTAGACTGATGTGTTTTTTGATGGGCAGAGGGAAAATAAGTAGGTCAAAAAACATAAGCGTTCTTTACCAAATTCACAAGGGAACTTGAGAAAAGGATTGAGTGAGTTCAGCTAGTTGTGAAGGCTGAATCAAAGTAGCATCACTGTGCCAAATGACAAGGATGTCATCAATATATATAAAGCTATGTGGGAGCAATACAAATTGTAAGGTATTAAGATCTTCTCTAACTCAAAGGAGTGCATGTACAAATTCACCAGGCTGAGGCAAAAGTACTGCCCATCGAGTTCCGGACGTTTCAAATTGAACTGTATTCCTTCATAACCAGATGATCTCACATCGTAATGAAGGAAACTGGTGCAAGGGCATCAAGACTCCTGTTTCTTAGTAAGGTTTCTACAGTGGCAAATGTTTGGTCCTGAGATATGCAGGTGCACTCTATATTAAAGCAGACCAAGAAGTCAGTATCAACGTTAAACTGTATATTATGCAAAGGGCGTAACACATCTTTCATATCGTGAAGGAAAATTGGCATCTCCCATACCAGTGTTCTTAGGAAGAAATCTACAAATTGGTACAAGGGTTCTAGTAGGGACTTGATACCTGACATAATTAGTCTTCTCGGAGGTGGCCGTTGTGGTTTCTGGATTTTGGGGAGACTGGGTCTTTATTAACCAAGAACTCTTGTTCTTTCGCTGTCTAACCCCTCAGAAAAGATATAGCCAAATAATTTTAGCTATATCTTATGGAACTCACATTTGTCTGCCTTTAAAGTCAAACCTGCATCCACAAGTAATTGAAATACGTGTACAAGAGCTTTAGTGTGTTCTTTTTGTGTAGCTCTGAAAACCAATATGCCATTGCTGTAACTGAACGTGTTATTGACAAGCTCTTTTATACATCAAATGGCACCTTGAAACAGTTCTTAGCGGATGACATACCAAAACTTAGGGCCATATGTATCAAACCCCCCTTTTGCGATTCACAATTAGTGATATTTTGCGAATCGCAAGTTGAGAATCGCAAAATTAGTATGTAAATAAAAAATCGCAAAAAATAGTGATTCCGTAAAATCGCTATTTTCATTGCGACATTTCAAATAGCGATTCCTTATTCCAAAAACTCACAATTTTGCGAAAATCGCAAATTAGAGAATTGGAAACTCAGGTTCAGCTTGATGACATTACAACAAGGAAGTGTGACTACCCATGCTGCACCTGAGTTTCTGAAGCATAGTGAGAGAGTAGGAGTGGAGGAGAGGGAACTCTGCAGTGCAATACGCAATGGCAGACACAGGAGACATGGCCAACCAGGACAAACAGCAGCAGGGGGAAACAAGAGAAAAAGAAAACAAAAATGTTCTGAAACTGAGCTGGAGGTCCTGATCCAGGAAATGGTCATAAGCCGCGAGCACCTCTTCGGAAATTAGTCCCTGCGGGTGCCTGAGACACGCTAGAGGAGGATTTGGGATGATATCCAGCGAAGTAAACGCAGTTGGCGTCACCCACCAAAGCGTTAAAGATCTAAGGAAGCGCTGGTACGATATGCGCCAGCGCTCCAAGGAGAAGGTTGCTGCCAGGTTGGAGCAGGCCAAGAGAACTGGTGCTGGACCTCTACTGCCACTGACTCCACACCACTAGAGGAACTGGTTGAGGGGACCCTGCTTCCAGAGAGTGTAATGGGCGTGGCAGACCTGGCCAGCTCCGACCCCCCGGTTCCAAGACATGGTAAGAAGCATGCCATCACACCCCTGAGACCCTCCTACTACCCCCACACACCCAAGAGAGACCCAGGGGCAGAACAAAACAAAATGTCCAGTGCAGGTACACAAGCACACACAGCAATGCATTATGGGAATAGTAACTTGCACATTACAGTGGTGCATTTACACCCAGCCAGTCCCTAACAGTATTTGGGCATCAGGAAAGGCAAAATACAGACAGACAGGACCCATGTAACTCCAAACAGTGAAATTTAATGCATGAGAAGTGCAAGTCAGGACAGAAAATTAATGTGTGCTTTTACATCCACAGCACCATCAGAAACACAAGGAACAGTCAGTGGAGGAGAGGATGATTCCCCTAACTCACAGGCAACAGGGCAATAGGAGAGGAGGAAACAGAGGAGGAGGGCAACCCAGTAATCCCTCCTAAACGCCGCAGGTGGAATGTAGTGCCACCACTGCCCCCATTGGAGAATGAGGGCCAGAACACCGAGGGCGATGTCCAACCAGTCCCTGCACAGCCAGAGCCACAACACCATGCTAGAGCACGTGCTGATATGATCCTGCCAGTTCCATCCAGGCGGAGGGAAAGTGCATCCACCAGTGCAGCAGTCCCAGGAGAGGACACAGTCTTCGGCAGGCTGGAGGGGCACATGTTGGAAGTACAGCGCCTGCGGGTGAAAAACATCAAGTCATTACAGAGGCAAATCCGGTTTTGCTTCATGGGCATGACGGTTGCCCAGGAGGCACTCTGTGCGGAACAAAAGGTGGATCGTGCTGCTAGGCGCATGGAGATGCAGCGCCTAGATCTCTACACCCGGGCAGTTAGCCGCGTGTCCTCAGCTACAAATATGCTGTCAAGGCACAGCATCTGTATGCAGCGTGAGGTGGCACACAAAAGCCAGGACATGGCAAGGGCCCTGGTACAGGTGCCGTAGTGGGCGTCACAGTAGGGCTTCTGGAACAGGTGAGGAGGGCACTGTGCACCCCCAGCCAGGGGCTATGACCCGACAGCACTGCATTTGAGGTGCACAAACTTGGACAAGGAGATGGGTGCATAAGCCCAGTTTGCATGGACACTTGCTCCTGATTGTTCAATCGCACTGTGATCCTAACATGTGCTGCGCATTGGACGATACATTGTGTGGTGCACAGGCCGTGTGCCATCATTTATCCTGAAGTTAAGGAAAAAAAACACAGTCTCATAACTGATATATAGCATTGTGTCTTATTTTCTTACCTAGAAATAGTTCCGTATAATTTCATCTCGGCTCTGGCGCCCAGCAGCTGCATCAATTACAACGGCTGGCATGCAAACTGGTGCTGGCCCCTCCTCATCTGATGAATCTGATTCACTGAGCTCCACTGGTGTGCCTTTCCTGGTGGTGATGTTGTGCAGCATGGCACATGCTACCACTATCTTGCAACAGGTCTGGGGGCTGTATTGTAGTGCCCCTCCACTCTTATGTAGGCATCTGAATCTGCTCTTGGGTATCCTGAAGTTCCGCTCATTGGTACATCTGGTTGCTATGTGGGCACTGTTGTACCTCCGCTCCCCAGCGCTGGCAGGATTCAGGTAGGGAGTCAGTATGAAATCACGGACCACATACGCACTGTCACCTGTGGGGTGGGAGGAATATGGTTAAACACTGTCCTGCCAATGCTGTCCAATACTAGTGTGTCCTTTGAACAAATGCATTTACCTAGTAGGTATCCCTCACCAAACTCCCCACTTGTGAGTGGACGGTGTATCCCAGTGTGGCAGAAGAGTAAAGCGCTGAGCGTGCTCCCTGGGTATTTTGCAACAATGTCGGTGATGATGTGCTTGGCATTACACACCACCTGTATGCTCAGGGAATGGTAGGATTTGCGATTCCTGGACACATACTCGTTCTGGGAGGGGTATGATATGGCGACATGTGTCCCATCAATGCATCCGATGATGTGGGGAAATTGTGCAATTTGATAGAACTCCTGCTTGATCTGGTCTAGTGCCTGTGGTGTGCTGGGGAAGTGGATGTGGTGATGCAGCCTATGTACCATGGCATCAAGGCACGCTTGGAAAAAGTGCAACAATGCACTCTGTGAGACCACTCCTGCTGAGGCTATCACCCCCTGGAAGCTACCTGATGCCAAGAGGTGCAGTGAGCACAGGACCTGGATGTGGGTGGGGATGGTGTGTGTCCTGCATGTGGGGTGTTCAAGTATAGGTTTGAGCTCCTCAATTAAATCAAGGATGCTCTCTTCAGCCAGCCTGTAGTTTGTATGGATCTCCTCCTCAGTCCGCTGGAACAGGGTTTGCATGCATGAAAGATCCTTTCCTGGCGTCTCCTCATCTGTGCAGCAGCTCTGAGTCGCAGCCTTCTGACTATCACATACAGCCCAGCCATTGTGGAAAAAATCTGTTGCATTGTGGGCCTCCTTAAATAGTTTGAACCTGGTTACCACCTGCTCAGACTTGGTGGTAATTGCGATTCTCAAAATTGCAAAGTTTGGGAAATTGCAAATTGCGATAATTTTATTGATTCTGTTTTGAAAATTCACAAATTTCGTGCTTGAGAATTGCGATATTCTCTATTGTTGAGCCACCTTCTGCGAATTAGCAAAAAAATTGCAAAGTAGTATGAATTGCAAATTTGCTAATCGCAGATTTTGCGATTAGCAATTTTGCATACAGAAAGTGTCTCTTACATAGCAAAGCTGTGTTTTGCGAACGCAAACACTGTTTTTTTGCGATTCGCAGTGTTTGCAATCGCAAAACAGCTTCACACATATGGTCCTTAGTCTTTAGTACTAAAACAGACCATTGTGCAGAAAAGGGTGCAATGTACGTGCAATCTTTAAAAGTTCTAACTGATGATAACCTTCATTTAAAACAATGTCAGAGAAGACCTTTGCATCATTTAATTGTGTTTTTATATCAGCAAATTGTGGACCTGGAAGTTCATTGTCATTTTTAGGCTCTACTACTTTTGGAGATATCCGTGGAGTTTGACCAGTTGAACACTCAATAATATTATCATGCTTAAGTAACACTTTCATTTCTTTTTTAACATCCTCTTGCAAATGAAAAGCAATTTGTCTATGTCTCTGACCAACAGGGTAGGTTTCCTTATTAATATGTAACTTAAGCTTTCATAAACCATAAAAGAACAAAGGGAACTGACTTACTATTTCATGGTGAGCATTCATCTTGTAAATCAATCCCATATCAGAAGTGGTCCTGAAACTGAGTAGACAGGCCCTTGATGTTGTACCTTGAAGCATATGGATGGATGCTTGTACCTTGATTTTCTTGTGTTTCATTGTCATTACAAATAAACCTTGATTTTTAAGGGTGTTGATGCAGCCCAATTTATGCTCTCCATTTTTTGATGACATAAGTTAGGGCAATGGAGATATTTCTCCTTGGCCATAATGTCTATTGAGAATGAAAGGTATTGTACAACCATTTACTTTCAGTGTTATCATCTGACAATGTTTGAAGGATTTGGGGTCTTTGGCATGTTGTTCTTTTTTTGACTGACATTTCTTTTAACAAACAAACAAATTAACATGTGCACGCTTTTCTAAGATAAACATTGTCATTGCACAATTATTTTCATCACTTTCACTTTATACTGATACAGAAGAATTCTTTGACACTGATTTAGATGACGATCAACTTCATTAAGTGTGAATTTGTTTAAACTGATGTTGCCGCTTGGCTGCGTGGTTGTGCATCGAATGTTGCTTCTAGAATGTTCTAGCAACAATTTTGTCTTTGCTCCTTTATGCACTTACTTTTCGTTTGTAAACCATCACAACATGGTTCTCCTTCCCACAGTCTTTACGTATCTGTGCAAGAGTGGGTAAATTCCCTTTGTGTGGAAACAAAAATCCACATCTAAAACACAACTTTTTTTTATGGTTAGTCATCACTTTTTGTCCTTCAGTCTTTTGTTTTGGCTTACTTTTCACTCTCATGACCAATTCATTCTGGGCACCTTTGGCCTCTATGTCAGTAGCTTGTTTATTATCATGCTCTTCAGCTGTGGCAGCCATAAACACTAGCCCTCTACTAAGTGCTTCTCTCAGCATTTGTCATCTGAATGAACCAGACAAACATCCTTAAATAACTCTCAGATGCATAGCTTCTTCACCATTAAATCCATTGAACTTAGAATCCTGGATGATCATGTCAAGTCTCCCCACAAATTAATAAATGGTGTCATCAATATCAATATCAATATATATACTTTATTCGGCATCAATACAATACCATACAAGTGCAGATTATAAAAACATTCAAATATCACAATTATCACAGAAAGATGTACCCGACCCAAAAATACATATAAGAAACGTTTACTGATAAAGCCCATTCTCTACTATCATTCTTATACAGGTGATTAATAAATATTATGTGTTAAAAAAAGAAGTGGCATCATCAGTTAAAATAATAACACTTTAAGATACAGCCTCCTAACAGAGAACACAATAGGTCGTCATTTGTTTCAAAGGTACCCTCACCCACACAACTCATTACTGGGACCTTTAGCCTAGCGATACTAAAGTCAGTATAATCACTCCTCTCCTCTGGTGTTTCTACGTCGCATTGCCGACCTTAAAAAATTGTCAGTACAAAAAACCTCTGTAGACAACTTCAAAAACAATAGGGCCACCTTAGCCTGCTTAAAACCTGCTTTTTTAAAAATGCATTTTAAAAATTGCTTCCTGGGGTGCACATAGTAGGGACACAGTAAGACAAAGTGAAGGGTATCCTGCGGAGACCATTGGTCGCAGCCGCACGGGCCCTTCAACTCTATAGTTTTAGTGTAACTTGCCGGCACCGCTAGACTATGATGTAATAGGTTTAGCCTGAAGCGTGTCATTAAAAATCTGTCTTGGGCATTGTAGATAAAAGACAAGTAAGGCTCAGTGCCCAAGCAGGATTTGGTCAAAAGGTGCGCTCTCACAGAGGGTTTATTTACCTCTCTGTCTTTCCTCTGGTCGGCCACATGTTTCATGAATTCCATCTTAACATGGGCCTTATCCCAAGGTAACAGTTTTGTAGGGTTATTAAAGAAGTCTACACAACCCAGGACTGACAGGGTTTCCCTCACATACTTCAGCCAAGGGATGTTCCTCCCCATGTCATGTGCCAAGCAGTTCATTATAATCTCCTTGGTAAGTGAAGCCTCGGGGTTGGTCCAAACCTTAACCCAACAATTGATGGGTTTTAATTCTATCGTTTCTCTCACGTAACTGACACCCAATTGCTCATGAATGATGAAGGACGGGGTACTTTGCGGGACTTTCAGCAATCACCGCAGATATTTGTTCTCTTCGTTTTGAACAATTTGCTTGTCAGTAAAGCACCAAACCTCACTACCATAAAGTATTTTGGCACAGCACATCGAGTTGTAGAGTTTCACAATTTGTTCCGGTGACCAGCGACCCAACCTAGGCTCGAAGTTCATAATGGCGCTGGAACAACTAGTTAAGGTACGACATTTCTCATCTTGCAAGGATTTAAAACTAAGACGAGTATCAAATAAAATCCCCTAATAAGAAAATGTCTGGACTTTTTCCAAGCAGTGCGCGCCAATCATATATTTGTATTTCCTTTTCGGCGTTTTCTCCACCTCCATAATATATAATTTGGAAAGGTTAACAGACAGGTCTAGACTCTCCATGAAACAGACAAGGCCATCTTTTAGGCATTGTAGGCCTCGGGGGGTCTGCAGGAGAAGTACCATGTCATCTGCATAAAGCCGAATAGGGACCACCCTTGTTCCTATCCTTGGAGAGTCCACCCGAAAAACATCTAACGTCTGCTCCAGACCATTTATATACAGGGTGAATAAAAAAGGTGCCAATATGCAACCCTGTCTTATCCCCCTTGAGCATGGGAATTGATCAGTCAAGCTCCCCTCCACGTTGTATCTGGCCTGGGCAAAAGTGTTCCTATGAAGAGCTCTCAAGATGTTTACTATAACCTGGTCGGCTCCGAGAGCCCCCATGAGTTCCCTCAATTTCTTGCAGTTCACACGGTCGAAAGCCGTCGTCAAGTCCATGAAAGCCAAGTACATAATCTCCTGACTGGCAATGGTGTACTTGGCTGTCAATAGACATAAATTGAGGCATTGATCGGCCGTTGAACGTCCTGGTCTAAACCTATACTGAGTGTCAGTGATTATATGGTGTTCTTCTGCCCAATCAAGTAGTCGATTGAGGATTGCCCTACCTAAAACTTTCACTGTCACATCAATGAGAGAGATGGGATGGTAAAACAATGGGCTGTCCCTATTTCCCTTTTTAAAAATGGGTACAATTGTGGCTGTAGACCAGGATGCAGGCATACCCGAATCTACTGCAGCATTAATAACTCTGGTCAGAATAGGTGCCCACAGTTGTACCTGACTCAAGAAAAGATCAAGGGGAACCCCGTTGGGCCCTGGAGCCTTATTCCTGGTCAGACCCTCAATGCCCGCTTTTATCTCGCCCAAGGAGAATATCATATTTCCCGCAGTCTTGCCCCCTTCCTCAGCTACTATATGGTTCTCGGTCATGCCGTGATTGTATAGGCCATTAAAGTGCCCATACCAGGATTCTGGCAGGATGTGGTTTGCTATCTTAGGATTGCTAGCCTCTTGAAAGCAGGGGTCATTAATAACCTTCCAAAAGGCAGTCATGTTCCTAGACTCAACCACTTCCCTCAGATTCTCCCAAGTCTGCTGTTGCAAGGATGTTTTGCATCGCTTAACTGCTTGTTTGTAGAGAGCCCGACATATGGACACCCATTTCTTAACCTTAGGGAATGCTTTTAGAGCTAGCTTCAGCTCTTTCAAAGCCAGAGAATAATTGCGATCGAACCACCTAAGGTCCTCCTTTCCTTTTTTGACGGATTTAGTCCTATGTAGACTATCGATGTGCTTAGTGACACCTTCAAAGGCTATAACCAGTTCTGCCCCGTCCACCATTGGGTTTAGGTACTTCCACACATACTGTTGTTTGTCCACCAATAAGGCTCTATAAAAGGCTTCACCATCACAGTCTCCTGACTGACAATAGTGTACTTGGCTGTCAATAGATATAATTTGAGGCATTGATCGGCCGTTGAACGTCCTGGTCTAAACCAGTGATTATATGGTGTTCTTCCACCCAATCCAGTAGTCGATTGAGGATTGCCCTACCTAAAACTTTCACTGTCACATCAATGAGAGAGATGGGATGGTAACACAATGGACTGTCCCTATTTCCCTTTTTAAAAATGGGTACAATTGTTGCTGTAGACTAGGATGCAGGCATACCCGAATCTACTGCAGCATTAATAACTCTGGTCAGAATAGGTGCCCACAGTTGTGCCTGACTCAAGAAAAGATCAGGGGAACCCCGTCGGGCCCTGGAGCCTTATTCCTGGTTGGACCCTCAAAGCCCACCTTTATCTCGCCCAAGGAGAATATTATATGTCCCGCAGTCTCGCCCCTTCGTCAGCTACTATATGGTTCTCTGTCATGCCGTGATTGTATTGGCCATTAAAGTGCCCATACCAGGATTCTGTCAGGATGTGGTTTGCTATCTTAGGATTACGAGCCTCTTGGAAACAGGGGTCATTAATAACCTTCCAAAAGGTAGTCATGTTCTTAGACTCAACCGCTTCCCTCAGGTTCTCCCAAGCCTGCTGTTGCAAAGATGTTTTGCGTCGCTTAACTGCCTGTTTGTAGAGAGCCTGACATGTGGACATCCTTTTCTTATCCTAAGGGACTGCTTTTAGAGCTAGCTTCAGCTCTTTCAAATCCAGAGAGCAATTGCAATCGAACCACCTTAGGTCCTCATTTCCTTTTTTGATGGATTTAGTCCTAAGTAGACTATTGATGTGCTTAGTGACACCTTCAAAGGCTATAACCAGTTCTGCCCCGTCCACCATTGGCTTTAGGCACTTCCACACATACTGTTGTTTGTCTGCCAATAAGGCTCTATAAAAGGCATCACCATCTGCCTGAGACCATCTCAGTCTCCTCCCTTGATCAGTGGCTGTTAAAACGCCACTCTCCCCCACACGGACAGGATGCTTAGTTAAATTTGGATCCCTGAGCGACATTACCAATGGGTTGTGGTCGCTAAAAATACTTAACTGTATCTCAAACCCTAAAATCCCCCACTTTAACGTGTTGGAAACAAAAATAAAATCAATAAAAGAATAACAGCCTCTACCTTTAAAGGTTGGATGGACCAGGCCGTTCTCTCCTACTTTAATCAGGTCAATGGTATATGAGAGGGCATGGGTTCCTAATACCTAGCTCCTTTCCCTCTGTTGTATGCTCTACATGCGGGTCCTCTTCTAGTGGACAAGAAGACCAGTCCCCTCTTCTGAATTTCACGTTTGGGCACAGGTGACAGTTAAAGTCACTGAGCTACACCAAATGGTGCGCCCGGTACCCCGGGTCATGTATCCCTGCTAGCCTGCTCTCCAATTCCTTCATTCTTATTGTGGGTTGACCCAATAAAACAGCATTATAGAAGTTCATGAAAATTAACTTGTGACCCATTATACACAGTCTAACCCCCTGCAAAAAATCTGAGTCCCAGGCCAAATCGTCCCACCTCCCCTTGAGCCTTCAATCCCTGTATGTAATCAGGCCTCCCCTTGCTCTTCCCACAACACCCTTGCGAGCGGGTAAAAAATACATTTTGTAACCCTCATGGGAGAGCGAGCTACTTCCGTCTCCCATGTTTCCTGGAGGCATATGACCTGGGAAGTCTTTATATAGAGTAGCCATTCAGTGTTGGATATTTTAGATGATAGCCCAGCTATGTTCCATGAGATAATCTCAATAGTACCATGACTAAAGGTGTCTGGGCTATCTAGTGTCAGACAACTGGTGGGCCTGGGGGGAGCAGTGGTTACTTGAGTATTGCCTTTAATAACTGGGCCGCTAGAGTCTCCTGAGATAAACGGGAACATAGGCACCTTGGCCTATAACAGTGATGTTCCTCCCGTGTCTGTATTGAGAGAAACGTGATCCAATCTGTGGCCATCCCCAGCTGGGATGCTTCTTTCACATCTATCAATATCATCTAGAGCTGAGACGTTTGCAAGAGGAGCATACCGATTGAATAACTGAACCGGGGGACCCCTCGGACACGTCCTGCTTGATCACTCCTCTGATTGTCATTAATGTTTGCTCCCCTCATATCCCTATAAAAGAACCCCAGTGGTGATATATTGATAGTCGAGCCGCCCTCTGCCTGGAAGGGCCCCTTACACTGGGTGAGGAGATCATGTACCAGCCCTGGAAACCTAAAATTTGAAATCACAGTGTCTCCTGGGAAGCACTTCCTTCTACAACCAATCCAGGAAACCCGTCTCGCCATTAATATATGCCTATGGTTTGTAACATTGAAGTGTAAATTTCTATTCAGCCAGTGGCCGCCTTATTAATTAGCATTTGCGGGGTTTCTTCTCTATTTCCACTGAGGGCCGGGACCCTGTCAGGATTATTGTCTACGGGCAGGCTGCCGGCAGAAGGTCTAGGACCGGCAGAGCAGTGGTACACCAAACGCAGTCGTCTTGGGTGGACACAATGTCCTGTGGTGCAAGTGCTCTTCCTGCTATGCTCCCTGGGTTTTCTGAGCCTACATTCAGACTGGTCTACATGTCCCGCCCTTGTGTGCCTGGTATCTTGCACAGCACCTCTTAAACTCGGGGCATTTTCATCCCTAGATCCCACGAAGAGCTCTTTATCTACACCCTCCCTTATTCCCTTCTGATGTTCGCCAACATGTGACATGTCATTATGTCTCTCTGAGGGCAAAGGAACCCTTATAGGGGTGGGAACGTCTAATGCCCCCAAGCTATTTACTGTGTGCGTGGTTACCACATTTGTAAGGTTGCTATTCTGGGCAATCAACAGGGACACTTTCTCTTCAATTAGTGTGATTTTTTTGTGTATTGGCCCTAGGTGAGTACTTAACATTGTTTCCAGCCTGGACCACAATTCTGAATCCCCCCCCCCACATTTCCTTCCTCTCGACAATTTGTGCACTGTAATTTCCCTACTGGACCTTCTGTATCTTTAGCCCTGGCCAGGATTGGCGCTCCTTTCCACTTGGGTTTACTGTTAACAGTGTGACGCCCCACCCCTCAGGTTCACTTTGCTTTTGCCATGGGGCCAGCTAAAGGGGTGACAGCCCTACTTGTCTCGTTTCTATCTAAAAATGCCCTTTTGGACCTGGTGACCACCTCCCCGCCTTCCCTCATGGCTATTGCACACCTCTTTGGTGTCCTGACCAAAGCGGGGTCTCCCTGTGACAGACCTGACCCACATGACAGTTCTGGATATGGAACACAACCCTCCTCACTCTCTTCTGCAACTGACTCTGTCATACACAGAACCTCCTGTGATAACACGGTTGTTTGCGTTGATAATCCCGCCACTTGTGGTGCTAGAGCGGTGATGTTCGGGTTAATTACAATGTGATCGCCATTTACAATGTCTTGGATTACTGGGTTTCCAACAGTAGATGACCTGGCCGCAGCTAAACCCCCCATTGATAACCTCAACTGCAACACAATTCAGTCCCATGAAAGTCTTTTCTCGGCCAACTGGATCTCATGCACTAATAAAGACTCTGCCCTCAAAAATGCATCCAATGTCCCCTTTACACTCCCCCTCACCAGGGAATCCATCGCCTTCCACCTGCTCATCCCGCTAGGTGAACAGATGACCGGGTGGGCAGACCCAATACCAACAGGACAGTCCATACAGTCCAAAGCCTTAAGAAAAACTCAGAGTGTTCTGCCCAAGTCCTCTATGTTTTTCAGGGAATAAATGTCCAAGCTGTTCTGCGGTCTCCACCCCACAGTAGTAAGACAAAAGACTGCAAATAAGCACCTTAGGTTTGTCCTCACCTCACCTCCTCTTGTTGGTGGCAAGAATACGGGCAGTAAGGCGAGTGTTTCAAGGTTCCAGGGGTGTTAGCGGGGTGGCCCAGCCCAGCCTCTTCCGGCCCCTGATGGGTTGCGGACGGGCCCGCCCTTGGCCCTCGAGTTTTTATATAGTGCCTCCTGGCGCTTGGCTCTGATGCGGTGTTGGGCGCCACAGGAGGATGCTGGGGTTTGTAGTCCCCGTCCTCGGATGGCGACAGAATGGCGGAAAAAAGAATTGTTGCAGTCCCCTTGGACTGATTTGGCAGTGAACCAGCAGGGCAGGCAGAAATAGGATGAACACTACTGAAGGGCAGCAAAAGTTTTGCGAGGGACCAGCGCTGTGGGAGCCTTCGAGTGTTTATAAAGTGCCTCCTGGCGCTTGGCTCTGATGCGGTGTTAGGCGCCACAGGAGGATGCTGGGGCTTGTAGTCCCCGTCCTCGGATGGCAGCAAAAAGGATCATTGCAGTCCCCCTTGGACTGATTAGGCAGCGAACCAGCAGGGCAGGCAGAAATAGGATGAACACCACTGAAGGGCAGCAAAAGTTATGCGAGGGACCCACTCTGCGGGTGCCCTCGAGTGTTTATATAGCGCCTCCTGGCGCTTGGCTCTGATGCGGTGTTGGGCGCCATAGGAGGATGCTGGGGTTTGTAGTCCCCGTCCTCGGATGGCGCGAGAATGGCGGCAAAAAGGATTGTTGCAGTCCCCCTTGGACTGGTTAGGCAGCAAACCAGCAGGGCAGGCAGAAATAGGATGAACACCACTGAAGGGCAGCAAAAGTTATGCGAAGGACCCACGCTGTGGGAGCCCTCGAGTGTTTATATAGCGCCTCCTGGCGCTTGGCTCCGATGAGGTGTTGGGCGCCACAGGATGATGCTGGGGTTTGTAGTCCCCATCCTCGGATGGCACGAGAATGGCGGCAAAAAGGATCGTTGCAGCGACCCAGCAGGGCAGGCAGAAATAGGATGAACACCACTGAAGGGCAGCAACAGTTATGCGAGTGTCATCAATTTTCTGGTGTTCTTTGTTGAAGATGTATCATCCAAATCAACATTTGGCATTGTATTAATTTGAGATTGAACACATCTTTAATCTCATGATATGTGACTTCTTCACCAGTTTGGTGCATTTTCTTTATGACTTTTTTTCCACCTTTTAAGCAAGATAGTTCAGATACCTGATAAGCTTTTTGTTATCAGTTGAAGTGAATGAATAAAATCATCAAAAGACTATATCCGAACAATATTTTGCTTTTTGGCAGTATCAACCAGTGGTGCTGGTTTCAGGAAAGAGGCAGCATTGTAGCCATTTATGGAAGTGGTTGATATTGAGGTTGGAGCTCTCTTCTGCTCCCTAAGCTGCTCATTTTTTTTTTTTTCCAACTCTAAGGCCTTGCGACATGCTGGCCTCTGGATTATTTTTCACAACTTTTGAGAAGGCGGTCTCTGTTTTTGCCTCAAATGGAAAAGCAGCGTTTCGCTATTTCAAATATATGCTACTGTTCAGGTTGTCACCCACTGCTATGTTTCTGTTCCAACCGCCTTCACAGCTCTTCAGTCGGCTTGACAAGATTCACCAGCAGTGTAAGCACAACCCCTGTGATCTGCCTGGGTAGCAGTGCCTAGCGCTGAGGTCAAACCCGCTCACTTTGCGCAGGTTCTGGTGAGCAAAAAGCAGTTATTCTTTGGAGTCTTTATCTTCACCACTTTCTTATTGTAATGTTATCTTGCAATTGGTGATTGTCAATAACTGCTCTTTCAAAACCTGTTGGTATCTGCCTTCTGCATTAACCCTCCGTATTACGTCTGACTGTATATAGTGTAGCAGTGTTGTACTTTTATGTATGGTCTGACCAGGGAATAGAAGCTTCAGACTTCCCCACTATGGAAGTACCCAGCAGAGGTTACGTTCATGTGCCTAGTAGCAGAAGTGATCTTGCGTCATTTACAAATGATTTTTCAAAATTGAGAGAAAAACCAGTGGAGTGGTACAAGCAGCTTGAGCAGTTTGTGAAAATCTCAAAGGTCTTGTGCGTTGATCTGAATACTTTGTTCGATTTTGCGGTCCCAAGGGATTTGTGGGCAAAATGCAAAATAGTCACAGAATAACCCGAAAAAGAGCCAATGAGAAATCCAATGACTAAAGGTCTGTTGCCCTTGATGATGAAAAAGTATCAGCAGGAGATGACATTTCTGAAAGCAAAGGTATCGCTCAAAGACATTGATTGGATCGAGATTGATAGGACAACCCAAGAACATAAAGAGTCACTTCATGCATATTTTGAGAGCTTTTTGCAGCACATTAAGCAGTAACATGAAATGAAGACTCTTGAGCTCAAAGATATGGGACATTTTGTGTTAAGGTTTGTGACAGGATTGGGACCTCAAATTAGCATGATGATTCAGCAGTATTTGATTTGTTGGCAGAATACAATGGTTGATGAGATCCTAAGGTATGCAAAGCATTGTATTGATGTAATAGAAATGAAGCAAAAGAAATTGAAAGATCAATTGATGGTTGCACACATAAAGCTGCTCAGAGAGGCAGTCAGAATCAGCCATTTGTCAGGAATGTTTGGTCCCATTCAAGAAGTGTATTAGCAGGGTGTTCCTGTGATGTAAGGTGGAGGTGGATTCTTACCAGGAGGTAGAGGTCATGGTGTTCTGGTAGATCCAAGTGCTGGTATTGATGTAGTTACTTTGAAGAAAACCAACCCTTGCCACTATTGCAATAAGTTGTAGGACAGGAAGTGGGAATTTCATTTTAATCTTGCTAATCATGTTCAAAATTCAGAGTTTGCACAGCCCCAAAATAATTATCCAGTGCAGAGACAGAATATGCAGAGAAGAAGAGTGCAGAATTTTAATGTGCCTTAAGCTCCAGAGATGCAAGTGTCACAACCCCCTATACCACAGCTAAATGCGAATAGCCCCAGATGTAATTCTAACCAAGTTCCGAATATGAATCAGAATGCTTTCTAGAACAATAACCTGGGCAGCTGACTTCAGAGCACACGGTTCACGGTTTGATCCCTGGCTCTGGCTGCAGCTAAGCTCAGCACCATGTGATACTGGGCAAATAGTTCACTTAATTTCCATGACGATCCCCAGCGCCTTGGGACCCGTAAGAGTGAGTAGTTTGCGCTTTACAAATACAGATTTTTAATTTTTTTATTTACTATGGCTCAGAGCAGTTTGACTGATGATGCTTGTGGGGGAGTGGAGATTGCATGTTCTGCACAGTCTTTGAGGTAGGCCAGAGTGGTATATTTGTTGATGGTGAGCCATGGACACTGGTGCTTTCCCCTCTCTTGTTACAACAGTGGAAGTTGCAAGCCTACCCCTCTTGAGAAAGAGAATCCAAGTTACAGGAGTCCCAAATAAGCAAATAAGCAAATGACAAGGCCCTTAATAGAGGAAGTACCGGTAAAGATGGGGTCATTTGAAGAGAATCACCAATTTGTGGTATGTGATTCGAGTCCTGGCAATCTATTGGGATACGATTTTTTGTGCAAGTTGAATTGTACCATTTGTTGCACACAAAAGGGTGTGGAGTTCCAGATGCATGTTGAGGATGTTGCTTTTAAACCGGAAGTTTGAGATTTTTCAGGAAAGGATATTGGACTCATCAAGAGAGTTGAGCCTGATCGTATACAAATACAGCCCTCAAACCCTACAATATAATTTGAGCTCTGAAACTATTGCTGGAATTACTCCCGCAGTGATTAAGCCAATGATCTAACAAGTCATTTTAACGAAGAATAGGAGGAGGTCATGTAACTCACCCATAAAGATAAAAACATTTTAGTTCCCTGTTGTCTCACACTACCGAATCAGGATATGGTTTTACTTCAGATTCTATGTGAGGCTGAGTGTTTCACTGTCATTGTCCTTTGATACGCTTTTATCGCTTTTTGGTTCAGCAACCATGTTTTGGATTTGTTCCAATCCCACCAAGGTATACAAGAGTATATCCATTTTCAACCAGATCCTTAAAAAGATTTCAGAGACCCTGATCATGACTTGTAACTCCGTCCTGGCGCAATATATTGACAACTGTTGGTCGCGTGAAATATAAAAGAAGCTTGTAAGATTTATACTATTGCCCTTTTTAACCACTTGGCTGAGACTGGACATAAAGTGTACTCAACTAAGTTGTAGTGCTATTTGAAAGGAGTTCTGTCTATTTGATATCACATTGAGAAAGGAGCAAGGAAAGTATCACAGGAAAAAATCTCTGTGAATTTAAAAATGCGAAAGCATTTTGATAGGTCATCCATTGACTGTCTTTATTCCCCACTCCTTTGTAAAAATATTCTTTTTTAAAACAAGCTTTATTCGTCATGTTTCACATACATTGCAGAGCTCCGAAGCCCCGAAGACAGCTGCAGACATCTAAATCACAGTGGCCAATGACAATGACTTTTGATAGTAAAGAAAACAACAGGAACTATCCCCCCACCTCCCCCCGGTCACACTCACACCCTCCCTGAAACCTCTAGCCGGACATTGGAACACATATGAACCCCCCCTCCCCCCTACAAGGTCCCATCTTCTGCACACACATTAGTCCATCCGAGGGCCACCTCGCTCCGCCGGAGGATCCAAATCAGTCCCCGATAGTTAGTCTGCCCATCGTTTCCATATCTTATAATGTTTACGGGGACACCCACTGGCAGTAAAGATCGGCAATTCTAGACCCATGCAGAAATCCAACCCGTTTCTCCACGCTGTCAGCGACGGGGCTTGGGGTGCCTTCCACGCCCTCGCTATATCCCTCTTTGCCAAGGTAAGTCCAAGCAACAACAGGTGTCGCTTATATCTATTACCCCCCACCCCCTCCAGGACATGTAGCAGCGCCAGACGTGGCGAACAAGAGAGCTCCCAACCCAGGACCTCTAATAAGCAGGAAAACACCCCACACCAGAACCTGTGTAAATGTAAATGTACATGTATTTATATAGCGCAAATCACCGACACGGTATCTAAGCGCTTGCTTAGGGAACCCGTCCTGGTATTCCCCTGTGAGATACCCTGGCAGGGTATCCACAAGGTGAAAGCCAGGCATCCCGCCGCGAGGGGCCGTAGTGGAGATTAAGCAAGCTATTGCCCAGAGTCGCAGAGTGTGACCCCGTGAGTCAAGTAGGCACCGGAGCGAGAATTATCGAGTCCGTGGAATTTTAGAGCCTGAGACCCGCCGAGGCGGGGAATCGAACCCTGGTCCATGGCCGATCTCAGCTTCTGGGTCTGCCGCCTCTAACCACTGAGCCACACTTCTCCACTAACAGTAACAAAGGACAGCCCCAGACTGTATGCAAAAAGGTGCTCTCTTCTGAACCACATCGAAGACACTCGGGAGGTTCAATAATTCCTGCTTTCCACAATCGCACCCTGGTGAAGTACACCCGATGTAAGTATTTAAATTGAATCAGGCGCAATCGCGTGGCAATTGCCGCTCCCCACAGACTCGCCAGTGCCTCAGCCCAATCATCCTCCTCCAGGTCCCCAACATCCTCCTCCCATGCTGTCTTGAGTTGCTGTAGGGTTGCGGAGCAGTGAATTGTGAGGGTCTGGTATAAGCGGGAAATCTTGCGATCCGGCAGCTCCCACATAAAGACCTTAGCTTCTATGGGGCTGAAGCGGGGCAGAGACTCCAGGCCCCCCAGACGAGGTGCCAGCGCATGCTGAAACTGCAGGTATCTAAAGAACTGGGAGCGCGGCATGGCATATTCATCCCGCAGGTCTTGAAATGATTTAAGCGTTACCTATGGAATCCCAGCCCCTAAAACCCTGCAAGGCAGCAAGATGGGGCAAACGTCCATTGCCCCAAAGAGGAGTCTCTCTAGTCAGAACATTCCACCACCCCATCCTGCGCAAGGCCTGCCTCCATACATGAAACACCACCTGTGTAGCCGGGGGCAGAGTCGTGCGACGCGGTGCGGAGTACAATAACATGTGTAAAGGGTGACAGGCCATAAGCTGCCGCTCAACCGCATAGGCTGGGTCATTCCTATCTCCATACCACCATTCGTTGAGAACCAGCAAGTGTGCAGCTTTTTAGTAGGAGAGAACATCCAATGTTGCTAGTCCCCCCGTGTACGTAGATAGGAAGCATGTGCGCAGAGCCACCCTAACAGCGCCTCCCCCCCACAATACCCGCCCAGTGCCGAGTTAACTTGTCGGAACCATAGGGGTGGAATCTAGTAGGGATGATTTTGTAGCTGATATAGAAGACGAGGGAGCGCCACCATCTTAAATATAGCTGACTGACCATAAATCGTCAAGTGCATGCGCGACCATACCTTGAGATCTTCTTGAGTACGATCCAATTACGCTCCCTGGCTACAGCCGGGACATCAGATAAATAGACTCCCAGGTACTTCATCCCCCCATCACCATTTGTAAGGCCGATGCCCAGTCCCCACCCCAGACATACCCCCAGGACCCAGAGTGTGGATTTACGTGGATTCATATACAACCCCGAGGTCTCGCCGAAAATCTGGAGAATACGCAGTAATCGCGGCCCGATCTATCCAGATCTGTAAGAAAGAACAACACGTCAACCGCGTACAATGCTATCTTATCGGTAAGTCCTGGTGCCCATCGAAACCCCTTAAGCTGAGCATCTATTTGCACCCAGGCCGCTAAGGGCTCCATGGCGAGCGCAAATATGTAGGGGGAAAGAGGACATACCTGCCGGGGACCCCTCCGGATAGGGAAGGAACGAGAAATCGCCCCCCCTCCCACCCGCACTGAAGCCATTAAGGTGGAATACAACAGATGCAAATGCTGTGGTCCCAGATTAAGCCTCCGCAACAAGGCGAACAGGTAAACCCAGCTCAAGGAATCAAAAGCCCTGTCCACATCCGCCAGTAGTAACGCCGCCGGCTCCCCCAGCCGCCCATGGGCAGATACGGCCACATGCGCACGCCTAATATTGTGGCGGGTCGCCCTCTGAGGCATGAAAATCGCCTGGTCCGGATGCACTAGAGTCGCGATGTGTGGCTTGAGTCGGTTGGCCAAAGCCGTGGCCAAGACCTTTGCCTCGGTATTGAGGAGAGAGATGGGGCGATATGACCCATGCTGCTTCTGGGGACTACCTGGTTTGTAGAATACTACTATCTCAGCGTGTCTCCAGTCTGGGGGAAGCAATCCACCCTCCCGCACCTCCTCCACCACCGGACGAAAGTTGTAAAAATATTCTTAACCAGAATTCGAACACAGCACTTAACTAACAGCTGCCTCACTAACTATGAGCAAATCATACTTGCAAAAGAAAGATAAGTTTGACCACTGCTGTCCTTAAATACCTATGTGATGTAGTTCACTGTGCTCCAGGGTTAACTCCCCACTCAGGAGTAAAATATCCAAACAAATAAAGCAAGACTCTATTCGGCTTGTCTCCATGGGCACAAGTATGGGCTGGGACTCCAGCAATTAATTGACTACAATTTTGTTTATCTTTTCAAAGAGTTTAATTTTTCTCATCATTCACGATGTAAATATCAGTCCTTGATGTTAATTCACATCATTTCGAAATTTTCATGATTGCACATCAATATAACTTTCATATTCATTTCAACAAGGGGTAGCCTCCCAATGCATTTCGGCGCGGTAACGCCTTTGTCAAGGGATCTGTGGATCAGAAATGGAGGTCATTAGTACTACCTTCCTCTCACCACCCCAAAACATACTGTATAAAAGATACTCAAAATCTAACAATGTATACTAATCTATTTTCCCAATTCCTACAGTTTAAATCTGTGTGCATATTGAACGTGACTTGTACATATCAAACCGTGCAAGTACAGAGCAACTATTTAAATCACCGGTAAACGGGTCTAGTGCGCGTTACTGAGCTCTCAATACTAAAGGAGGTGCTGCGCATATGACGTAACTCGGGAGGCGGGCTTAGTGAGATGGTTAAACTAAGACTCACAGGGTATTAGTGAAATGCGGTGTTCTCAACTGTAGTAATTCCGCAAACTGTTATTTAAATGCAGAGGTTCATGATCCCAACTCGGGTTGATTATGTTAACGCTCAGTTATAAACTAACGAATGAATATGAAAGTTATATTGATGTGCAATCATGAAAATTTCGAAATGATGTGAATTAACATCAAGGACTGATATTTACATCGTGAATGATGAGAAAAATTAAACTCTTTGAAAAGATAAACAAAATTGTAGTCAATTAATTGCTGGAGTCCCAGCCCATACTTGTGCCCACGGAGACAAGCCGAATAGAGTCTTGCTTTATTTGTTCAAATCATACTTGCGGCAGAGAAGGTCACACTGAAGTTTTGTGCTCTTTTGAAACTTGCTACTTTTTGCCCTTTCTCGACAATAATAGTGATGATGGTGAAGTGGAACATGACTGTCTCGATGTCACTGAACTGTGCACCAAGCCAATCCCGGATATACAAGATGAGCCACTACCTGAATCTGGTTTTGCATTGTTTATGGATAGCTCATGTTTGTGAAACCAAGGAGAAAATTTGAGAACTGCCTACACAGTTTGTACAGTTTCAGAAGTAGTTGAAGCTTCCTATCTTCATGGAATATTCTTTGCAGAAGTGGCTGAATTGATTTCTCCTACTAGAGCCTGCTGTTTTTCAGACCAGCTGAAGGTGACAATTTTTACTGCTAGCCAGTATGTTGTTACTGTTGTGCATGGTGTCGGACAGTTTTGGCTCCAAAGTGAATTTATTACTTCTTCAGTGCCCCCTATAAGAAATGGTGAGCAAGTGAGAAAACACATTTTCGCATTACAAATGCCTGCCCAAGTTGCGGTAATTAAATGCTATACACACTGCAGTGGAGATAACTATTTAACATTGGGCAATAGGTACAGCGATGAGGTCACAATGTATTGTGCCCATAATGTTTGTAACTTTAATGGAGAGAACGCAAATGAAGGAACATAGGAGGCCAATTACTACCTTTTGTTCACAACTGGTGATACATGGGAGGAGCTAAAGATGCATCAGGAAGAGGTGTCTGAGGCAGAACAGCAAGGTTGAATCAGAGCAGGTTGTGTCAAAAGAGATGATGACATTTGGGTTTCAGGAGATGGAAGACCCGTGTTTCCAAATAGTCTTTTGCCACCAATGGCTAGCCATTTGTATGGTCCTTCTCATGTGGGGAGAAGTTTCATGGTGTGACTGTTTAGACAGACTTGGTTTAACCACATATTCAGATTGATGCCTGAAGCATTGTGCTACAGATGTGATTTGCATATTAACAGATAAATATTGGAAAGAGAAAAGCAGTAACAGTGAGTCACATAGAGAAATCAGGAGGTCCATTCAATAAGATGCAGTTTGACGTTATCGAAATGCCTGTGTGCAAAGGGCTGAGATAAGTCCTAGTGATTGTTTGCATCTTCTCATGCTGGATCGAGGATTACTCGAACAGGAAAAATCACGGTCTCAAAATAGCTAAACTGTTATTGAGTGAGTTAAACCTTGTTTCAGGTTCCCGACTTCTCTAGAGTTAGCCCAAGGAATACATTTCAACAATGAGGCCCTGAGAATGTTGTGAGCAGCTTTACAAGTGGAACAGAGACTGCAATGCAGCTATTGCCCTGAGCAGATTAATGGCACGCTGAAATATAGACAAGCAAAAGTGTGTGCTTCCATGTCCTTGAAGGGGCCTAATGCTTTGCCTCTTTTGTTAATGAGTCATCGCAGAATTCCTGAGCACAGGACAGTATTCTCCCCCATGCAATAATCATGGGGAGCGCAATGAGACTGCCAGCTGCACCTGCAAATGTGCATGTCAATATTACCAATGACATAATTCTTGATTACTATAAACAGTTGGCTAATGTGGTGCTTTTTGTGTCTCACCAGGTGGAAGCAGCCAAGGCCCCGTCTCACCAGGAGCAGTGACATGACCTCAGTCCCAGCAACTGGGTGTTGGTGAAAAAACATGCAAGGAGGAGTTGTCTGGAGCTCCGCTGGTGTGGCCCTCAACAGATGATCCTAGTCACCACAACTGCTATGAAATGCAGTTATCGCCCACCTTGAGGCATGCTGCTCACACTGGCAGAGTTCAGTGTCCCCTTGATGTAGTAACAGCACCTCTCCCAGAAGTGCCAGTGCTGGTTGAGAGACCATGGGAGAAGATTAGTCAAGCTGTAGGGGACCAGTAAGATTCTGAAACAGCCATTGTTTAGCCTGAGAGGGGATCTTGATGAGTTAATAGTTGGAGCTGAAGCAGGAAAGACTTGTCCTGTGATAATAACTGAGCCAGATATAGACCCTGACAAAGCACCTAATGCTAAAGAACCACTATTTGCATCTGGAGAACTTTGGCCGAGCAGGCAAGAGAGAGGGAGGCTGAATCCTCCAGATAAATGTGGGCTCCAACCCATAACGGAGGATACTGAAGATTTGTTTAGAGCGACGGAGGAGGTGAAGGAGTTTCAATAAAGAGATCAAAAGAGCTAGAGTGCACTGTTACAGGCACTCATACCATACTTTGCTGCCAATGATATAGAGAGAGAGTTCTGGGAATTTTAGGAGAACAGTGCAGATCCAACTGAACCTCCTTGAATTGAACTGTTTAGCACAAACTACATTTTAACTTTGCTTTACCATCAAACAGACTTAGACATTTTAATCTGGATGTGATTATCAGTGAATTTGAATTGTACATTTATTAAAAGAGAATATTCTGCTACTGCTATATTCGACTTTGGCTCTGATTTTAGAGAAGTAATGGAAATTAACCCTAACTCCAGTAGACATAGATAAATAATAGCAGGCACATTGATGATAGTGGTTGTAGTACTAATTTTTTTTCTTGGAGAATCATACCAACCTACATCTAGTTCAGTGGAGGATAAGCCCAACATTAACTTCAAAACCTCAAACTCTACTGATAATAGTCTGCTATGTCTACATGCATCTGTACAAATCAGTTGTAGAAGGTATCTCCTATTACCACATACCTTTTTTAGTTTTTTTACTGAGCCATTTATATGGATCGGGTTGCTTTTGAGATTATTTTTCAAATTATGAATTGGTCCTTTGAGAAGTTCCCTTGCTTAAACATTTGAATTGACATTCCTATCCCAAAATCGCTGATACAACTAAAAGGTATTTTACACCTACTATCAAACTAGATATGGCCTATGCTCATGGACATAATTTAACTTGCAAGGTGACAGATGTTGAGAAGACATTTTAAACCTGGTGGAAGAATGGAGGAGGAATGTAAAGGTTAAAGCAACAAACTTAACAAAGGTACCTAAGTGGACTCAAGCAGCAGGAAATCAAGCCCCATTAGCTTTAGAATGGCAACATAAAGGGAAATTGTGTGTGCAGACTGACAAGAACAAATATGACATTCTATTTAAGGGAAAGAGTAAATGCAACCACACATTTGAATATAGAGGAAATTGGGACCTATTTTTTTAGAAGGAAATGATCCTGTGATTCCTGGGGTTTATTTTATTTGTGCAAAGTATGTCTATTTCAAATTTGCTTATGAAAAGGTATGGTACATGCTATTTAGGTGTATTATTGTAAATATTTATCATGTGTATCAATGATCTGGTGTGAAAACAGAATTTCAGACCCAAGTGAGGACATTTTAGGAAATATATTAAGTGCAATGATCCCATCTGTAGGGGTGATACTGAATGATATGAAGATTAGAAAGTTACCTACTGTAGTTGCCAAGTTGTCCACTAGTACTGCATGAGCGTTATTACTTGTGGATACCGAAATGGTAGTCATAAGATCCATGGTTTTCCAGAACAGACTTGCGTTGGACATGCTTCTAGCAAATGAGGGTGGAATCTTTTGGATGTTAAACATCCAGCAATGTTGCATCTACATCCCTGACAATAGTAAGGACTTGAGAAAATACATTAAGAACATTATTGATCTAAAGACAGATTTGAAGTAGTTGGAAGCAACAGGTGCTTGGGAAGTAATTGGAAGTGGATTTGCTTCAGTGAGCAAATGGGTTGGAAACCTGGGAAGTAGGAATTTGGGCACCTCCTTAAAACTTCTCATCATAAGGCTTTCTGTGGTATACCTAGTGGTGATCTTTAAGGTAAATACATATATCAAAGTAAGGAAGGGAGTGAAAAGAAAGAGAGTGGATGTAGATTTAGAGGAGAGTTGGTGTGGATATTATGATCGTATGAAAAGTCTGGAGGATCCTAGATGAAAATGATTAAATCAACATGGTTTAAACTGATCCATCTGATAAAATCTGTGGGGCATATTATCAAGCAGGGCGATAGGCAATTATCGCCGCATTAGCGGCCGTTTTCGGCCGCTAAGCGGCGATAATTCTATGGCCCTATTAGCAAGCTGTCGCTAACTGATGTTAGCGATAGCTTTTAGGCGTTAGCGAGCGGTTTGGGGCCCGCTTTGCATGTCAGCGATGTTTATCGCTAATGACATGCAAAGTGGTCGTACCCAACCAGTTAGTGACTGAAAACAGTCGCTAACGTCGCTATTGCCTATCAGCAAGGCAGGCGTAGCAATGGAAATATTCGCACTAAGCGTGAATATCTCCAAATACTAACACCTGCCCAGACCACTTCTTAGCCATGTTATCCAAGTGGAGGTGGACAACATGGCTAAGAGCATTTCATCGCTAATGCGTGAATGTCGCTGTATTCTCAGCGATATTCACGCATTTCGCCGCTATAGCTGGATATTTTAGAACAATGGAGAAAACCGTTGCTAATAGCATGTTTTCTCCGCTAACATATCCAGCGATAGGCAGCGATAAAAAAATCGTCGCTAAGGCTATTTAGCGATAATTATCGCTACTTGTTGGTAATATGCCCCTATCAGTGGCAGTTCGTCCATTGGGGGCGTTGGCCGTTGCCCCACTAGCCATGGAGGACCGTCACTGTTACTGACACTGCGCATTCGTGCACGCACCAAAATTATGAGCGCAGCAGCGCACAATACCGACACTGCCGACAGATTTGAGGTCGGACTGTCGGAGTCACTATAGTGATGTCATCGTCGCGATCGCGGAAGGGTGAGGGGGCGGACCTGCGGCAGTGAGTGGCAGGCTGAGGCTGGCAGATAGCAGCGTGGCAGGGAGGGCAGCAGCAGTGTGCGCATTTAGGACAAGTCATTTTTATGACTTGCCCACGCATGCGCACACACGCAGTACCCCCTTCCCTCCTCCTCCTCCCCTAGCACTCACAAAGCCAGAGACCCGGGGGAGCCAGGTCTCATTATGGGCAGTATTAGCCCTGCTCTTTAGCCAATCCAGGAGCAGTGGCAATGTTAATGCTGCGCCAGGATTGGCTGAGTTACTGCGCACGAGGATGGTGGTGCCGCTGCGCCTGGGTGGGTGGCTGTGCTCAGCCTGCTGCACTGTATGGCCAATCACATGTGGCCATTGGCAACCTCGATGATTGGCCGGCGTTGGCCGCTGTCAGGGCCCGATTCACAGAACTAACTTAAGACAAAATCCTAAACTTACTACCATTTTCGTATTCACAGAAGACACTTACTCATTTTGGTATTCACAGAAGACACTTACTCATTTCGGTATTCACAGAAGTTAGGAGTCCTAACTTTAGGACTCCTAAATGCCTTCTGTGAATACCGAAAGTCTTAAAATAAGGCTTTTTCTCAGTTTAGTAGTAGTAAAGTTAGGACTCCTAACTTTAGGACTCCTAAATGCCTTCTGTGAATACCGAAAGTCTTAAAATTAGGATTTTTCTCAATTTAGTAGTAGTAAAGTTAGGACTCCTAACTTTCGGACTCTTAAATGCCTTCTGTGAATACCGAAAGTCTTAAAATTAGAATTTTTCTCAGTTTAGTAGTAATAAAGTTCAGAAACATCCAAATATTAAGACTTTTGCTATTCACAGAAGGCATTTAGGAGTCCGAAAGTTAGGAGTCCTAACTTTACTTCTACTAAATTGAGAAAAATCCTAATTTTAAGACTTTCGGTATTTACAGCAGGCATTTAGGAGTTCTAAAGTTAGGAGTCGTAACTTTACTACAACTAAACTGAGAAAAATCCTAATTTTAAGACTTTCGGTATTCACAGAAGGCATTTAGGAATCCTAAAGTTAGTAGTCCTAACTTTACTACTACTAAATTGAGAAAAATCAACATTATAAGACTTTCGGTATTCACAGAAGGCATTTAGGAGTCCTAAAGTTAGGAGTCCTAACTTTACTACAACTAAACTGAGAAAAATCCTAATTTTAAGACTTTCGGTATTCACAGAAGGCATTTAGGAATCCTAAAGTTAGTAGTCCTAACTTTACTACTACTAAATTGAGAAAAATCCAAATTTTAAGACTTTCGGTATTCACAGAAGGCATTTAGGAGTCCTAAAGTTAGGAGTCCTAACTTTACTACTACTAAATTGAAAAAAATCCTAACTTTAAGACTTTCGGTATTCACAGAAGGCATTTAGGAGTCCTAAAGTTACCGTAGGACTCCTAACTTCTGTGAATACCGAAATGAGTAAGTGCCTTCTGTGAATACCAAAATGAGTAAGTGCCTTCTGTGAATACCAAAATAGTAGTAAGTTTAGGATGTTCTCTTAAGTTAGTTCTGTGAATCGGGCTCTCAGTTCTGATGAAAGCACGTTTCGCTTTTGAAAACGTGAAGCAGCAGTCACTTTGGAGGGGGCCCCGGGCTCATCTCGTTTGCGTTTCATAACTTTCATGTACAACAGAGCAGAGGCCCGAAAGAAGGAACCGAGTCGAGTGTGAACACCAGTATAACAAATGTTGGAGGGACCGTAGAGAGAAAGAGATGAGACAGCCGTACCTGACTGACTGACTGACCTCGTGGCCTAAGCCTCCAAGCCTGATGCGAGGCATCGTACAGTCGCAAGCACTGGTGGAATTAAAAAGTGCTCTCTCTCTCTCTCTCTGACTTTAGTCTTAGGAGCCTGTCTTCGTGACCACGGCGGTGTCTGGTGAGTACTAAAAAATGTCAAGATTCAATATACACAAGTTACTCTGTTATTTAGGTCACTGTTGTTTAGGTGTGTACTGTTTGGTAGTGCCCGGCGACCCGGACCCAGCAGCGTGCTGGTACTGTATTGGCATGTGATGTGACTATTTCAAAATACTGTATTTCGGTAATTCGAATACTTTTGATTCTATGGCACGCTCAGCACTGCCCAAGTTTCAAAAGTTAACGACTGTACCAGCGCAACAGTAACCCTGGCCTCACCTCAGGCTGCTACCATTTGCCGCTAGGCTGCATTTATTGATAACTGTAATCACATTGCACGTTTTCACCGCTTCTGTCTTATTAAAAATTGCTTTTCACATCAGGTACATTCCATTTTGCCTGCGCGCTGTGAGGCTTTTCGAATATCTGCCTTTCTATTCTCTTTTTTGTCTCACTCTTCTCACTCTCTTTTTCGCTACGTATTTTGTTTCTTCTTCTTCCTGCTTTTCCTCTCTCTTCAGTCTGTCTGTCTTCTCTCCCTCTAACCCCCTCCGAGCTTTCCACACTTTCTGCCTCTCTTTGCTCCTGTGTTTGTCTAGTCCTGCTATTCACCTGTTGATCTCTTAAAAAGGCGCCATCCAACACAGAACTAATTTTTCATTTCAAACCTTTACAAATATTCCCTTTTCGTGTGTGTACTCGAGAGGGGGACGTTCCCTCACTCGTGACTTTTATTACAAAGGGATATTTGTAAAGGTTTGAGTTCGGTGGTCACATACACGGGCTTTGCAGACATAAATGTGATGTGTCACAGAAACACAGTTTGTATTTGAAGGGCCATTTATCTCTCTGAGATGGGGTGGATAGCACGTGGCATTACAAATGTTCATTGTTGCCAGCTTTCTGTGCACTGACTTTGGTAGATTGTTATCATGAAAGTCGGTGTTGGCCCTCCCAACCCTGGTTCAGTCGCAGTTAATGGAAAATTGTCCAGGGCGTGTTTTGTAAAGCAAGGGTGAAATCCTGCTCCATCATGAAAGGACTCAGCAAAAGATGGGGTGATGGGGCACAGGAGAGAGTGGACGACGGGGTGTGTTCACTAAGGAGGAACACAACCCATGCACATTCTATTGAACTGCAGCATTTGTATAGCGTTTACTATGCACGTGTGAGGTGCTGACACGCTTTTGTTTTTCAATCATGCACTCCTCGAGTTCAAGGGGCCTTCATTTTTCGATTTTCTCCTAAACTGCACTATGATTTCTTTGTTGATGTTAGAGATCTGAGCCCCTGCTGCTTGCACATGTATTAAACCAGTAAATGCAAATTTCCCAATGGACTCAGGCTGTGACTGACAGTCAGGCCTGCGCATCAAGGACTTCCTCCTACAGCAGTTTACAGCCCTGAGACATGTGTGTTTTGTGTTAGCATATAAAGTATTTTTATTGATGACATAACTAAAGTATCACAATTGCTTCATTAACCTTCTTGTGCTCTAAAATTTGCTTGAAAATGCACCATTTGCCTATTTGTTTTTCCAAATATTCCCAGGGGATAACTCCTCCCCTCCCCCGACACTCCTTATGACAGTCAGGCTCACTCGCTAACCTTGCTCGCAACAGGGCACTCATCACAAACTTTTACGCCCTGCCACTTTCAAATGTCACCAGCCGCCACTGGCCCCTATATCTTTATTGTGTTGGCTAAATTCGATATCAGAGGAAGGATTGCAGATGCACAATTTAAGCCTCACCCATACAGGTCCCCAAAGAGGATTACTTATGTGCATTAGTACAATTATCTACTGTGTGACTTAAACCTATTAAAGTAAAGTGAAGCCTCAGAAATACTACAGGAGTGTGTTCACTGTAGAAAGAAGTCATTCCTATTGGTGTGTGATTTAATATTTTCATTACAATATTACAAATTGTAGTTCTTGTTCACCTTCACACTTGCCATTTCAAATTATTATGCTTTTACAGGAATTTCATTCTCATGTACTACTAATGTATTAATTTATTAATGTTTGAATATATTTTATTACCGTAGGTTCATATATAATCATGTTTTTAAAGTCTACATTGACTGCTTTACTAAGTTAGCTTAACCAAAGGCCTTAAACATTTGGGGGCATATGTTTCAAGGAATTTTGAGGTCGTAAATGCTGCAAATCGTAAAAAAACAATTGCAAAATACCCTTTTCCGATGTATTACAGAGTTTTGCATTGCAAAATAGGTATTCGCTAAAATTGCGAATACCTATTTTGCGAATCCCACAATCTGCAAATAATCATTTGTGAATTCGCAAATACCAAAGTGCAATTGGCAATTTTCGCAAAACTCTATGTCACAAAAAGCGAATTCGCAAACCTATGTAACAAAAATTTGCAAATTGGGAATCTTCAAAATTCGCAATTTTGCAACTGATTTTTACCACCAACTCAAACCAGGTGGAAAACCAGGTGCAATCTATTTAAACAGGACCCCAATGCTACAGGGACTTTCACAATGGCAGCACTGTATGTGATAGCCAGGAGGATGCGGATTCAAGAAGCAGCACAGAGAAGGAGGCGACAGGAACGTGTCTTCAAAGTGCGCATCACTCTGTTCCAGCAGACAGAGGAAGAGATACATGAGAAGTATAGGCTGGACTCAGCTCTCATACTGGACTTAATTGCTGAGCTAAAACCTATACTTGAACATCCAACCAGCAGGACCCAACCCATTCCACAACATTTGCAGGTCCTGTGTTCACTGCACTTACTGGCATCCGGGAGCTTCCAGGGGGTGAAAGCGACAGCTGGAGGGGTCTCCCAGAGTAGCCTGTCACGCTACTTCCATGCATTCTTAGATGCAATGGTACAGAGGTTCCATCATCACATCACATTCCCAACCACACAACAGGCATTACAGCAAACCAAACTGGACTTCTACCAGATTGCCCAATTTCCCCATGTCATTGGTTGCATAGATGGTGCCCATGTAGCCCTCTCACCCCCCATCAAACAATGAGTATGTAATCAAAAACCGCAAATATTTCCATTCACTCAACGTACAGGTCATCTGCAATGCAAAATATATCATAACTGATATAGTGGCAAAATACCCTGGCAGTACACATGATTCCTTCATTTTTAGAAACAGTGAGATATACACACGTCTCACTGGGAGTGAATTTGGCTAGGGCTACCTGCTAGGTAAATGCATGTCAAGCACTCTTAAATACAGTTGAGGGATGAAGTGAGAGGACAGTGATTAACCGCATGTCTTTCATCCTGTAAGTGACAGTGCATATGTAGTGTTCAAATTCACCTCACACCGTACCTCCATCTGGCTAATCCAAGAGAGTGAAGATACAATCGCGCACACAAGTCAGTGCGCCATGGTGTGGGGTACTTACAACGTGACGCATCTGGGAGATGCGTCACGTTGTAAAGCCCTGCGCCACATATAGGCGTTCCCGCACAGGGGGGCGTTCCGGCGCAGGAACGCCTCCTAAAAGTGTATGAGTGAAATCTACAAGATTTCACTCAGTGACTTTTAGGCCAATGCTGCGTCAAAACCCTGCGCCTTCTTGAAGCAGGCGTAAGGCTTGATGCAGCATTGGAAGAATAGGCCCCCCCCCAAGAGCATTGCTGGAGCTGCATCGCGCTTGCAACGCAACTTCAGCTATGCACCGCCTTTACGGCACAGATGCGTCACGCATCTGTGCTGTTTTTCCCCATGGTGCGCCGCATTGTAAATGCAGCGCATCATGGGTGGCAGAGCTGCAGCGCACTATTACTGGCGCATCCCTGCTGATATGCAGGGATTCGCCAGTAATTCTAAATCTGCCCCTACGTATTGTGTGTTCTTCTTTCCATTGTTCACTGAATAACATTTTTTTTTGCATTTTGATACCTAAGTGCAGTCGTACATTTTTGGCTTTACTATTTTGTGTCAACTACTGATACATTGCTGTGTGTCATTGTTGCACTGTGTTGAGTGTGTGACTACATCTCCCATGATGCATTGCTGGGTGGGCTTTAAAATGTGAAATGGTGTTGCATTGTTATTTTGTAATTGGGGCATTCCTGAGTGTGTCAATAAGTTGGTAATGTGTCAGGGCTGATTTAGCATGCTTCTTACCTTATTTGGTGTTGGGCGTGTCAGAGTTATCAATATCTGCCACCCCGCTGATGCTTTCAGGCTGTAGGTTGGGCTCCACTAACTCCTCAAGACGTGTGGATCCAGGCTCTGTGGATGTCCCTCCACAAGTTTCTTTCGCATCCTCATGCCTGGTGCCAACTTTGTCCTTAGACCTTGAGCGTATGTCATACCAGCACTTGCGTGGGTCACCAATGGAGTGCTGTGTTACATCTATGGCATTCACCTTCGCCTGTATGTCCAGCCAGATTTTGTGCTTTTGACACTCAGGGACATGCGGGGATTGCTTGCCAAACAGCAGCTCATGGCTCTTAACCAGCTGCTCAAAGAGTACCTCCTGTTCTTTCTCACTGAATTTGTGTTTTATTTTCCTCCCAGCTGCCTCCTTATCCTTCTCCTGTGTATCCATTGTGTATTGGTGGTGTTGCAGTTCAGAGTGGTATGCTTCACCTCCCCGCCTCTGACAGCCTCAGGCAATCAGGAACAGCATGGACAATTACGCTTCCTGGTGTGATGTCATCAAGCTGTACCTGAATTGCAGATTTGCTAAATTTACGATTTCTTAATAGCGATTTCTCTATTAAGGAATTGCTATTTTGGAAATCGCTATTTGATTTTGCAATTTTTAAGGAATCGCAAACTCTTTGCAATTCGCATTTTTGATACAAATGCCCCTTGGTTCTAATGTTTAACCTTCTATGTGAAAGTTTTGCTTGAGCTGCAATGCTCTTTTTTTTGCAGGTGCATTCAAATGATCTCATAATCAGTGAAAAGAATATTGTCTAATAATGATAGTGAGGTCCAGTAGGAGAGCTTTTAGCTAGAATGAGAGGTGGTAACAAACTAAGAGAACACTCCTATTCATGTATCAGGAGTAGGGAGACATTGAAGGGAATTCTGATGTTCAAATTGTAGGATGGGAAATTAAGTGAAGTTGTCAACTTCTTCTGTGAGAAGGTGGATACTACTGAGGTTGATAACATGGAATTCTTGAAAGTTCTTTGGATTTAATTGGTGTTCACACTGTTAGTCTTGAGAGCATATTTTCTTGGATTTTGAGGGATACAGACATTTTTGCTTTTATTCTCTTTGTGAGGCTTTATGCTTTGCATTGCCTTGATTTGGAGAAATTCTACTGAAGCCTCCACTATGGTGATGCCTTCCTGCTATCCCTGCTTTAACTAGGTTTCCCCAGTTTTTCCAACTTTAGTTTAGCACTGGTTTTGTCCACTTTCGATTTATTCATGCATAGACAGGAGGAGTAAATCTGTACATGGATCATGAATACTATTTCTTATCTTCTGTATTGCTGCAATTGAATTTCTTTTGATTCTTTGGCATACGCTTGGTGATTTTGTATTTTTACACTAAGATTTAGTTTATTCCTTAATTTGCAATAAATCCTACTTAACCTTACTTACTTATTCCTGGTCCTTAATGTGTGACCAAATGGACTATGCTGTAAATGTAATTGCTTGATTGATACTAACTCCCCTTTACTTCTCAGGCAACTAAAAAAGATTCAACACAGGAGAAATGGTAAGACTGGACCAGTGATCTAGCAGTCAGCAATGGGAAACATATTGAAGTCAACATTTGCTGCTCTTATAGGGAGACGTTTTTAGAGAAGAATAAAAAAATTACCATTCAAGAATTTCAGTGAGCTTTATAGAAATGGATTGTTAAATATGAGGGATTACCAAACAAAAAATAGCCAATCCCATAGTTTTTGGGACATAAACTAGCTTCCTAGATGTATCCATTGCTGTCATTAAGCGGTCTCAACCATCTTTTGGACATGTTTGTGAAAATGTAATAGAGTTTGATTTAGGATAATGTTGGATACCTGTAAGTCTCACATTTGCGCCTGCTTTAAAATGTATTGGTACTTATTTTGGAATGATCTGTTACTTCCCGGTTGTAAGTGTGTATAAGAACACCTATTGTGTTTTGTGTCATACCCCTGCCTCAGCCAGCCCTGCCCCTCTAGACATATTGAAATGGATGCTCATATTGCAGGCTGCTCTCTCCTGAGAGTCCTGCTTCGTTCTCTGCCGGTCCTCACCAATTGACAAGGTGTGGCCTTGCCAACCCTCCATGCCTCAGGAACATTGGCAATGACTTATTGGATTCACAATTGCAAAAAGGTGGGAAGGGGCCTGGTATCCTAGTTAATTCAAGCAATTTATTTATTGCAACCACCACACTATATTCTTTTGAGTGATTGGGTTATTTATTTAACCGTTCTTTTAGCAACTTCACATCCTTCTAGTTAAACACATATCAAATAACATTTAAATATTTACAAACATTTACAGATTTCACCACATTTACCACATTATACATTACAAACACATAACAAACATTTTTAACAAACAATTATCATTGGATTCCCAAGGCATTTTGCAAGACTTCATGAGACTGATAACAGTCACATGGCTCAGGCGGCCATCATGGGTGCTGCTTGTATAAAGATGTGCCCAAAACATGGAGGGCCTGATTTACAAACTTTGCAGTAATGTTTGTAGTAAGGCTGTAGACCTGCACAACATACTACAAAGTTCTATACACAAACTGCACATTAGTAGTAACCTACACTTTTGAGTATGGTTGTCCACTTTTCAGTATTCACCAAATGCACTTTTTTTAGTAACTTTCAAGGCCCTACCTCTTTTATTTTCAATGGTAGGTTTGTGCAGTACCAGTGGTTGGTCGTATTTTTTACTGGACTTAGTACAAAAGTGCAGTTTATGGATACTGAAAAGTAGTAAACATGCTCGAAAGTGTAAATTATCTGTGTGAATCAGGCCCCATGTGTTGCTATGTTTTGCAACTGGTGTCGGAACAGGATCATACAATAAAATCGCATGAGATCGCTCCTCTGGACCACTGGTTTCAGTGTCCTGATCCTTTGGTTTCTGTGTGCATACCTTTGCTCTGTTTCTTGCAGGAAAACCTGTTTCAGATGATACGTGGATGAATTACAGTGAGATTTTCGAATACAAGAAAAACAGGTCATGCCTTACACATGCACTCAAATGACAAAAATGTTACATCGGAATCCAGCTTGTCAAAGGGGACATCACTCCTTTTGTGAGCTTCTTAGGGTTCCTGCCACATGGAAAGACAAGTCAAGAAGACAAGAAAGGTTAAAGTGCAAAAACAGAAAACATTTTTCTAACTACTCATAAATCTAATAGATACTATTCACAGAGGTTTGCAAAATAATATTGTAGTATGCCATTGAACTGAATAAGGTGGAACTAAATAAGGTGAAAAACCAAAGAAAGAAGTTTAATTTATAACTTAAGTTGTGTTTCACATTATCAGGATAATTAGTATATTTAGAAGAGCTCGACTTTCAGTTTACGGGAGAGTTTGCTATATTAATCTCAGAATTAACACAGGCACTGTGACTGCTAGGAGATACATTAGTAAGACTAGATGGCTGCATGAAAGTTTGCACTTAAACAAACTCATTCACATTATTTAAGTAGGAAAGAGACGTAATTATTCAATTAAAGTAACGTTACGAACCTGCAAATGATGGGGCTGACCCTGAAGAACAATGGGGGCATATTTTTAACGGCCAGCGATAATTATCGCTGGACGTGCTTACCGATAATTTTATTATCGCAGGCTATCTCTGGAATTTATCGCTCTGGTAGCACGTTATTAACAACGCGTTACTCCAGGGCAATAAAAATTCCAGAGATAGCGAGGTTATCGCCGTTTTGCAGGGAACATCGCTGATTTTCCAGCAATGTTCCCTGCAAAACGGCGATATCCTTCCTGATACGACCCACAGGGTCTTATCAGCATAATCCACCCCAATGTTAGGGATGGATAAGTCTGCATTTTAGCAAACGTTAGTTTTTGGAGAAAACAGTGGTTTTCTCCAAAAACTAACGTGTGCTAAAATGCTGGGACAGCCTTGTAAATATCGGGATGTGAATATCAGCGATATTTGTAAGGTTGTTCATCTGGGGTATGCCCAGTGACGCCCACTTTGCATCTCTTGTAAATAGGGTGATAGTTTTATCTCCAGATAAAGCCCTTGTAAATATGCCCCTGTGGGAGTTGGCATTCAGTACCAGAGACCCTCTCTCCTGCTCTGTTTTCTTCTCATTCCCCTTTCCCTATTCTGGGTAATGGTGTTCTGTATTCATTTTGGAGAAGCTATTTTCAGTACGGGCCTGGTGCAGTATTCATGGATATTGATGTCCTTTCAGGATGCCCAGGTGAGTGTGTGTGGTAGTTTTGATATCTTGATGTAATTTTCTGCTCCTTCTCAGTGCAGTTAATCCACACCTCTTTAAGACATACATCCTGATGTATTCTCATGTACTCTCAAGGAACATCATGGCTTACCTTTGTGTGGCACACCACTGTACACTATAGCCATTACAGACTGTGGCAGTGTTCAGTATGTGGGAGAGACTAAATCATAGTTACCACCCCACATTTTAAATTTCCTCAACATCTAGAACAGTGTATACTTGTGATTTGTCTAGGGATGATGAGAAGTCCAGGAGTGGTACAGAATATATCTGTTAACACTCCGTTTGGTACTCCTATATGGCCTTTCCGTCAGAGAAGTTTTGCTACTGGTCTAAAAACTTTTCACAGAAAGTAGATTTTTTTATTTGTGAGTGATTTTAGGACTGTGATTAGAACCTCGTCTACCTTTATTAATATGGGAATTCCTACATCCTTGCATTCTATGTTATTGTGTATGCTCTAGTAAACAGGAACAGGAAATCCGACCACACACATTCACATAAAGAAAAGAAAACCCATCTAGCATAATCACATTGCTTGTAATGCCATGCTTACCCAAACATTAGAATAGTCAATAGGGCTGGTTTATATTTTGCTTGAAGGCATGACCTATAGTCTTTGCCAAAGCGTGTTATATCTGGTGCGTTGTACTAATCCAGCGATATGAATGTATGAAGTTCAATAGGTTAGCATTATTTAAGGTTCCTCAATCAGTGCTGAATGAATTCCAGCTACCTGAAAATCTCAAAGATTGAGCTACCATGTAATGGACATTTAGACCAAGTTCCTCTCGCTTAGTCGGCACCCACATTGAGTGCACAGTAAAAATCTAAATCTACTCGCCTGTAGACATGATGGTCAACCTTGATACCGGTTTATTGATTGTGCCTCTAATCAATACTATGTTTAAGGCAGTACTCAGCCATGATTCTTCTTCATGGGATTCTTCTACTCCCGCTATTCACCAGCGAAACTCCCTCGCCTAGTTTATCTCTCTAAAATGTACATCTCTCTCTCTCCATCTTACCTCTATCAGTCTCTCTCACAGTGTTTAATCTCCTCGCTGTCTACCTCAGGTCTCTTCACCTATCTTTTTGTACATATCTCTACCTCACATCTATTTCACCTTTGTTTCTATCTTTGTATCTACCTCACAATTCTCTCACTACCTCATCTTCTCTCTCATTTCTCTCTCCAAGTTACATCACATCTCTCATTTCTCTCTCTCTATTTATCCATCTCTCTACTTCATCTGTTTTAACCTCTGTCTATCCCACCTTTCCATCTCTCTCCCAATCTCTTCTTCTATTTCACCGCACATCTTTCTCTCTCTGCTTTTCAGCCTTATTGATTGACTTTTCTGCTTGCTTCACTACTTTCTTTACTCAATCAGTCATCAATACCACTCCTCAATTTGTCTCTCTATCTCTTCATCACCCATCTCTTTACTATGAATACACCTTTCTCACTATCTCACTTCTATACTGTTAAAAAGAAGGACGCCAGACGAAGGTAGGTTCAGATGTTTATTTCCGGTCTCCACAGTTCCACCAGCCTATACTGCTACAGGTTCACACAGGCCTAACTTTCTCTCTCTAGCTTCTCATTCAATTCAATTCATTCAACAAAGCTTTATTCGATTTCCTTCAAAATAATTATAAGAGCACATGATATTACACATCATTATAATCAATACAGCTTTAAGAACATTTTTAAAAATACATTATCAAAAATTGGAGCTTGCTCACCTATGTACATGAACGAGAAGTTGCATATTATAAAAAATATTAAAATGGCTTTTCAACATTTGCTTAATTTTTTTTTAAACACGTATAATGACCTTGTAAAATGTCTTCTCTAAAAATTGCAGTGCTATAAATGCGGGGCGACATCTTCTACGGCCGAGTAACTTTAAGATTGGTAAAATCCACCTTCATCTTCAAACAGGATTAAGGGCCAGATGTAGGTAGAAATGATTTACCGATTCTTAATTACCGAATTTTACCGATTCGGTAATTAAGAATCGGAAAATCAACGGGGTGGAGATGTAGGTATTCCAGATGTGCTGGAATACCGAATAGGAACAATTCGGTATTTACCGATTCGGTAAATACCGAATCGGTAATGCCCATTCATTCCTATGGGCTTCGAAGCCCATAGGAATAAATGGGCATTACCGATTCGGTATTTACCGAATCGGTAAATACCGATTTTCACAAGGGTGCAGGGGGTGTCACTTTGACACCCTCTGGCCCCCCCAAAACAGGCTCGGGTGCCATGTGGCAGGCATACATGCCCTACGGGCAGGTCTGCCTGTCATATGGCATAGGTGTGCATGCACACATGTGCATGCACACCGGAATCGGTATTTTACCATCAAATTGGATTTGATGGTAAAATACCGATTCAGTAAGGCTTGTGGGACTCAGAAGAGTCCCACCTACATCTCAGATTTACAGAATCGATAAAAATACCGATTCGGTATTTTACAGAATCGGTAAATTTACCGAATCGGTAAATTTACCGATTCTGTAAAAAAGTGCCCCTACATACCAAATCATGAATACCGCTCGGTAACGGCCGAAAATACTGATTTTCGGCCGTTACCGACCGACCTACATCTGGCCCTAAATGTACAAAATAAAACAACATGCAGAGTTGATTGTTGGAAGACATCATCACATGGACACCTGCTCATGTCTGTGGAACAATTGTTCATATTAGGGAAGCTTGTTAATCTGTGAATGATCCCTAGTCTAAATCTGCTCAATAGGATTCTGTGGTATTCCCGTTCAGGTTTTTGAGATATGGCTGGCTATTATAAGTGGTTAGAATCATTTGATTCACCAATACAGCTGGCTTCACTATTTCGGCGAAAAGTCTAAATGAGTCCAATAGTGTCAAACAGTTTCCTTTAAGATCTTTTATTATAACAACAATCATGGTACTGGAGTCATTATAATATTCAGGATGCCCAAGGTCATTCATAAAGTTTCTAAAGTTTTTTAGCCATCGTATGGTAGAGGCCCGCTCTAGCTTAAGACTGTCATTTAAAATGTCTATATTAGGTGTTGTTTTTATTGTCATCCAGATCCTGTGCCATAGTAAAACGGGTACTATATTTAAAGGGTTGGATGTATGCTGCATCCCTAGCTCAGAATGGCATATGTAGGAAGATGTACTGCTTGGGACTGCCAACAGAAATTTAAAGAAGGCATTCTTGAGTAGTTGTAGTGGCTGTGAATCTGCATAGCCCCTTAACTGCACATAGCAAGAGAGATACATTTTGCTTGGTAGATGTGTAATAACTCTATGGGAGGCCATCCATCCAGCTTTCTAGAGAAACAGGCTGGAGCAGCAGCGACTTTCATAAACATTAATTCCCTAGCTTGGACCTCCTGAGGGCATGTCCCCTTCTGATCAAAAAGAATACCTAAATAGTGAAAACTCTTTGTAAATGTGACATTTTTACTGTCAATATAGATGTCTCTACATTTTGTACTACCTCCCGCGCATTTCATGATAAAACTTTATGAGGTGTTATTTTTAAGGCCCAAATTATTCATAAAAGTGGAAAAGCTGTTCACTACTGTTTGAGGCCCCAGTTGGGTATGTGACATCAATACAGGGTTGTCTGCATACAATAGGCAGGTATGGGTCAATTGCCAATTTGTGGCAAGTACTGACGGGAAACATCCTTTACAATGCAACTTTTACCACGCAGTGCCTTTAAGACGCAACTATTACAACGCAAGTCATTACAACGCATTGCGCAGGGGGGCGCTCTAGGATAGGGAATGGATTTAATTTACTATCCAACACCTTCCCTACTATCCACGGGGACTGGAGTTGGAATAGTAAATTAAACTATTCACTATCCAGCACCTCTAAGTGCTATGCGTTGTAACAGCATGCGTTGTAAAAACTGCGATGTAAAGGCATGCGTTGTAAAAGCATGCGTTGTAATGTCATACATCCGTACTGACACTGATTTGCCAGGGCTTGGCCTAGTTTGTTAATATAAACTGTGAATAAAAAGGGAGCAAACGCACAACCTTGTCTTATCCCTCTCTGTAATTTAAACATGGCCCTGAACTACCCCCTGGCCTGTACTGCATCCTTGCCCAAGTCCTCCAAGATCTTTCATAGCTTGTCATGCATGACACAGTCAAAGGCTGCCATAAGGTCTACAAAAACTAGATATAGCTGCCCTGTTTGGCTAGTTTAGATTCTGCTCGACTGCACCTAGACCTTGACAGAAGGCAAATTGTAATTCTGAAATTATACTATTGTCTTCGGTCCAGTCGTTTAGTCTGTTAAGTATGATATGCTTCATTACCTTAACCAGGGAATCAAGCAATGATATAGGCCGATAGCATGCGGGATTTAGATGCTCTCCTTTTAAAAAAAATAGGGCCCAGTATTGATTCTGACCAGGTTGTTAAAATATGAGAGGAGCGGCATGCTTTAATTACTTGAGTTAAAAGTGGGCCCCATAGCAACAGATTAGCTTTATAAAGATCTACGGGGAATGCGTCAGGGCCATGGGCTTTCCCACCCATAATTGCCATAATAGCGCAGTTGACCTCTTCGAGTGTGAACTAGAGGTCTATAGGACAGTTAACAGATGGCAGTATTGTATCTTTTTGGTTTTCCATAGATTTCTCATGCATGGTACAGTTATACATGTTAAAGTAATGTTCCATCCATTGGTCTTCTGCGATTGCTATCTCGATAGTGGGTACGTCTCGAGTAGCCAAAAAAGGGGCATTCCAAAAGGCTTCATAGTTCCTAATTAAGGTGGCTTCATGCAAAGTTGACCATGCTTCTTTCCTCGTTTGTATTCCCCCTGGCAACTCAGATATCATGGCTGTTAGACCTGGCACGACTGGTTAGATCTCTCTTCCATTTTTGCTGTTGCCTCATGTGTTTTTGCTGGTGTTAGATGCTTTGGGCACTGTGTCACTGCTGTCCAGTGCCACATTGCAAGTGCTCCCTACTGTAAATTAATGTGTTAATCAGTGGTTCTATGATTGGCTGGTTTGGTTTACCTGTCAGACCCTAGTACAGTGCACCAGGAGTGCCCAGGGATTGTAAACTAAATGCTGCTGGTGGGCTAGTAGCACTGGTTGTGCCACCAACAGAAGCAGCCTTTAAAGTGTGTCTAAGGTCTGCCATTGCAGAGCCTGCGTGCATGCTGGTACTGTCATGCTGACTGGAGAAGGGCACCCACTTGCCAGTCCCTAAACCTTCCCTTTTCTTCATATCAGATACCCCTATGGTAGGTCCAAGGGCAGGGTGCGTTGTAAGTATATGGTAGCACAAGCCCTGGTGAGTGTGGCATGTCCTAATAGTGAATTACAGAAATTTTTGTTTTTCACAATTGCAAGGCTACCTGTTCTCCATAGGCCAGAATGGGCAGTTAGATTATTACATTTTATAATTCTAACTAATTCGGGGAACATGGTAGATATTCGAGTTTAGTATGCCTGAACTCAGAATGATAAAATACATCTTTTAGTGAAGCTGGTTTTAACATTCTGTGTTTGAAAATACCACCTTTAGAAAGTAGGTATTTTCTTGCCTAACCTTTCAAGCCTGCCTCTGCTAGGTTGTGTATTCCTGGAGTGTGAGTGACAGGGCTGGGAGATTCCAGGAGACACAATGAGTTAGCCCAGTGGTGAATAGAGTGATCTGCATCTAGATAGGTGGGAGGAGTTGTACCTGGGACCTGAATAGGGCTGTGCCTGCCTTCCAAAATGCCGGTTCCACCCCCTGTGGTGCGGCTGATGTCTCTGCCCTGCACTGTGAAAGAAGAGATGGAAACCTGTCAACAAAGTGCTCCAAGGCTGTGCTTTCTCTCCACAATGCTGGCTCCACCTCCTGTGGGGCGTCTGATGTTTCTGCCCTACACTGTGAAAGGAAAGAAGGAGTCATGTAAACGGAGTGCTCCAGAACTTGTTTGGACTGGGCAAAGGCTCCTCTCCCCTCAGAGGACAAAGTATTTTAGGGTATAAATATTGGGACCCTGAACCCAAGAAATTAGATCACTTTTGGACTACAAGAAGAAACCTTTGCTGACCAGAGGAACCTGAAGAAACTAGGGAGAGTCTATCCCTAAGCTGAAGTGCTACTTGGGGGATTGGCCTGCAGTGCTTGGCGAGACTGCCAAAGGAAGGAGAAAGGAACTTTGTGTGCTTTATTTTAACTTGTGAAGGATCTCCAAGGGCTTTTAAAAAAGCTTGCCCACTGACCAGAGTCTCTGGACCAGTAGACTTCACCAGCCTTTGTGAATTACTGCTGGAAATGCTGTTTCAGTGGCTACAGAGGCAGGGAGCTGTGATTGACTCTCACGACTGTCCCATTGTCCTATAGGCACTGCATCGAACAACGCAAGCTCTGAGCTCACAGACTCCGTCCTGATGCTGTCACCGAGCCGTTGCCTGCACCGCAACTTATGTACACCGCAACGTGCAACACCTCGCTACTCCATCGCGCAGTGGTCACTGCTGCTGACTTCAAGTCCTGTAAACACATCGGAGTTGGGCATCGCTCGCACGCTTCGCGGTGCACCGCCTGACTCGTGCTGCTGTCCGGACTGATCAACGCCAGCTCCCGAATTCTGGCTCTGTCGCCGCACCGCAAGCTGCAAGCACCGCAACGAAGCATTGTCTCGCCCTGCAACGTACACCCTGGACCCACCGACTCCATCAATGGGCCTTTGCCTGCACCGCATCGAGGGATAACGCGTCCTGCAATGCTTTCTTTTCTGCAACGCAACGAACACTGGAACCGGCTCGCACGCCCAAGCCTGCCGCATCAAGTAAAGGTACTGTGACAGAGTCTGTCGACACTTGAGTGGACCCGGACCGACGCAGTCCACTGGATTTGTTAGACTCTGTGTTATTTCAGCAAAGCTGTAGCATGACAGGGCAAACCGACTCACACAGAACCTTTTTAACAAGAACTCTTGATTTCAAATAGTATTTCTAATAATATTTTTGTTGTTTATAGTCTTGTGGTAACTCTATATAAAAGATACTTATTTTTATAAATATACAACCTGTGTGGTGTCCATTTGTAGTGTTGTCACTTGATTACTGTGTCTGTTTACAAATGCTTTACACACTGCCTTTATGAGATAAGCATGTTTGCTCGTGCCAAGCTACCAAGGGGGTGAGCAGGTGTTATTTTAGGAGTGTACCCCCTTACCCTGTCTAGAGGAGAGGGTTCCTATTTGTCACAAGTACCTACCTGTGCCAACTAGAGACCCCCAATTCTAACAATGGTGATTGGCTTATGTAAGGCATGTTTCAATTTAGAATATGATATGGTACATTTAGCATCAAACCAGCCTTGATTCCTAATACACGAGTTATTCATCTCCACAAATAAGGCCTTTTTCATATGTCAAATTATCTGTGAGAAGAATTTTAAAATATTGGCATGGGGTTGTCTCGTAAAGGCAAGCTAGATTCACAATCAGTCATTACTTTCAAAGTGAATTCCATCAGATCCATGATGGGAAGGAGTAGCCATTTATTTTGCTCAGAGCTAAGTTCTGGACAATATGGGCTGATTTACCCTTGGTGTATAACACCTTATTTGATAATATAAAGGATACACTTAATGGAAAATTATCCCTCAGGGTATTTTTATTGGTAGTAAAAGACTTAAGTCAAGTTAAATGTCTATTTGACATTAATATATAGTCAATGGTCAAGAAGGTCCCTCTCCTGTTAAAAGTGAAGCTGAAGGGGACTGGCGGAGTACATAACTTGTTAGCGAGTCCTAAATATGAAGCGAATATGACTTTGTTCCCTATAGTTTGTATGCGGGAAGTGCGAATAACTATTCCCATCATCAGACATGAATCGGCACGTATCCCCCCATTGTGTGCATACAATGCAGAGTTAAAATCCCCACCCCATATTGTTAACATATCTTTTACAGTGTCATTCAGAATGAGTTTTAAATCATTATCTAATTTCCTCATTACTCCCACTATCTGGTCTGATGGCATATTATTATAGAAATTTAACAAAACAATGCAATACAGCCTGTCAATATGAAATACGATAATTTGATAATATGTTTCTGAGTTCTTCAATTCGATTTTGCTTAGATTCACATAATTGGATACATATGCAGATAGCCGACGCTTGGGTCTCCCAACTTCCGATGGTATCACGCCGGTATGAAAGGTTTTATAGCCATTGAAATGCACAGTGTCCTCTAATCAAGTTTCCTTAAAACACATTACATTAAATGTCCATATAAAGTCCAACCGTAGCGGATTTGCAAGCTCTGAACGTATGCCTGTGATGTGCAAAAATAACAAGTGACAAAAATCTTGGTTACTATTGCCTGTGTGGTTCACATCATTAACTGTCTCTGGTTGGTCTGTGGCAATGGGAAGTGATACAGGGTTTAGATACTTGCCTTTGGTGGCTATTGTACCATGAGTTGGGGATGAAGTCCCAGATACTAAGCAGGTAAAGAGTGGGAACCGTTTTGAAGTATCTAAGTTAGTTCCGGGCTTCAGGGATTAATGCAGGGTTGGACCTGCACATTTGTGACTCTGATGTTATGTATTGACTACATTTCTTAGTGAATATGACGTATCGATCTATCAAATTTAGTCATTCTACCTCCTCAAGAGTTTGAAGGCTGTCAAATCGATTGCTAACTGGGATATTATATGTATAGTGAGCGTTGTCCTGGTGGTCCCTGCTAGTAGGTCTTGTTTATGGGTCTTTAGGTGGTTGGTAAATGAAGCCTAAAGATCCTAGATTGATACCATGGTTTGTGATTAAATGATTTCCTGCACTCCTCGAAATGCTTTGGACTAAGTGTGGGGTTTTAAATGTTAAAACCACACAGACACCATAGAGGGTTTTGCAAGCTCTACCACTCCAGCTAACTCTTTTAGCCATTTTAAATTCAGCAAAAAGTGCCTCAGTTAGCCCTGTTTTTGTGCCCAGCCAGAATAGGGATTTATTCCTCAGAGTTTGCCAGGATTCTGGCACCTGTGCAGAAAGTCTAGGGACGTTTGCCAGAATTATCGTGTATGGGGTGGCTGCTGGTGGTAAGTCCAAATGAGCTAACTCTAGCTGTTGCTTATTTTGGGATGGGGCGTGGTGGAATGGATATGACTTGACTGGGTGGAAAAATGGGCAGGAGTATTTTTTTTCTTTTGTAGGATTAGCTCTGTTTGTGTCTGCTGAAGTAGGGCCAAGTGAGGTCCTTTTGGGGTCTATTAATAGCTTTTTATTTAGGCACTCCTTATGGTAAGTCCCTACAAATTGTAAATCTACTAGAGGTGCTGATGGTATGGGCCGTCTATGTGTTTTCTCTTTACCCGTGGTTGCTGTTGGACCAGCATTGTACTTGCTGTACTGTTAGTGTTGTGATACCTCAAGTTTTCAAAGCGTTTATTAAGGATATCCTCAATTAAGGCCACTCTTATCAGATAATATAGATTGTCCATCTTTGTGGTTAACTTTATGATGTTGTCCTGCAAATTAAAGGACAGGATTTTAGGAAGGGATCTTCCTCTAGGGCCTGCCTCAGGGAGAGCTAGTGATTTACCTAATCAAAACAATTTTTTATGTATTTCTGTGGGTAGCGGTCTAGTTTCTACGTCAGTGACCTCAATTGCTTTAGGGACTGTGCCTGGGTTTCTGGGGCACTTCGATGGAGGTTGTGTCATTCCTGGTCACCAACTGATATATGGGCAGACATATTTTGGATGCAGCCATTTAGAGTTGGTTGAACCTTTGTAATCTCTGATGGGCATGCGTGAACAACCTTGCCTGCTGTGGGCACATTACTCGACATCCCAACTGCTTCAGTTCAGGGTCTTATCTACTGACATGATCTGCTGTTCAATTGTCCCATTTCCCCTGTGAGATAGTTCATGAGTGTCAAACAGGATCCTGCAGTTTTAGACATTGTCACGGTTTGGTTGCTTGCTGCCTTTCTTTTTCCCATTTTTCATACTGGCTGGGAAACCGGATATTGTGTATAATGTTTCAGTGTGTAACAAGTACGTGTCTTGAAGGAGCCCTGCCTCTTATTTCAGGATTGTAGACAAGTCACATGAAACTATAGGGGGCGTTATGACAGTTTTTGCAGCAGATAGTTCCTCAATTAGCAATAGGAGAGGATGAGCTTTTAATTTTATGATGATGATGTTAATATGTACTTATGTAAAATTTCAAATAATGCCCCCTCTCCATGATAGACACAATAGCCATGTGCGTATAGTTGGTCAAGTTTATGCCCTTATTTCTAGGTTTCAGTTCGAAGGTCTGTTCAAAATCTCACGGTGGCTGCCAGAGCAGGGAGCCAAAAAACCAAGAGAGGAGGCACGGTCCGGCCTCTGATTGGCTATGATTGGCTAAGACGGTCTTCGCCCAGGCACGCCCCGCACCTGTCCCTAGCATCCAGTATTTAAGACTCCTGGGTCGACAAGCAAAGTGTCCCCACCCCTGAGTTCCTGGCAGGGATCCCCGGGAAAAGTGCTGAGTGCTAGGGTCTCTTATGACAGTAAATACATCTTTTTTTCTCCTAGGTACTTCAGAGACTCTTCTTCTTCGTCAGATCCCAAGCAGTGGCCGTTCCTCGCAGAGAAGATATATGCCCAGGTAAGTGTTTGATTCTTTTCTGTCTATCACTATTTCAATGGAAACAGGAGTGGGGGGAGTTTATCACCCAGTTAATAAATCCTCCACCAGTGACACTGCACAATGACACCCTCAAGTCAGTCAAAATAAAAAAGATATCCCCTCTCCCCGATTTCAGACTTTGTCTGCATCTACCATTTTCTTCCCCAGCATACCCCTAAGACGCCCACATACCTGGGAGAGCCACGCTCCTCCAGGAACATGGCAGGACAGCTCGTGTTGTCACTTGCTTCCTATAGCTCCTCTATCTTCCTGCACCGTAGCTGAAGTGAAGCTTTTTCACCTTTTGAGCAGGAGATGTTGAGCCTTCTGACTGGGACTGCTCTGCCGGACGTCTTCTCTCGATGTCTGTCTCCCTGCGTGTGGTATCTTCCACATCTAAACTCCCCCGGCGCCCTCGCATGTAATGGAGCTGCTCGCGGTGACATCACTTGGAATGTCACCGCGACCAGCGTTCCAAGGCGAGCGCCGGGGACTGTGTGGAGTGGCTCCAAGAAGTGAGGCTGTGGCTGAGGTCGCAGGAGTTGTGTCTTGTCATTAAAGACTTCATTTTCAATCACCATCCTGAGTCCGGGTCTTCTATTGGTGATTGCCACACTGGCGACGAGGGAAAAACCTTCCTGCGACCTCAACACGCCCAGGGAACGAGTACAGCTGACTGAATGATTCAGAAGCGGGTGTTGCTGTAAGCTTCCGATTGCACCGCGGTGAACGTCCTGAGGAACATCGGGTAACCATCAGCTGTGAGCTGTACGGGGCGACTGAAGACGGAAAAAGTCATGTTCCCGACATGAAGTAAGGTGACTCCTACCGGCTAACTGCGCGCATCCTAGCAGGACCCCGACGTATTACCTCACGCAGGCGCTGACATTTATTAATCGCTGGTACTTTAGAATTTTGAATGTGCCTCAGCCTGGCAAGCGGAAAATAAACTTTAAAAGTGCAGTGTGTAATGTAGGCGCGAGCTCCGCTCGAGATCACTGTGTCAGTTGGTGACAGGCTGTCACGTAATAAGACTTAAAAACTTTGACCGCGCGTCCCTTCAACGCGCAACAGGGCAGCGTTTTGTGTTAACACCTCAGGGGCGTGTGAAATCTGACACAACCACAATCCTCAGAGACTCCTATGTCGTTGTGGTGCGTGGTAGCTCCTACGCTTAATTTCAAGGGAGTGCGCACAGGGCAGCGCGTGGGAAATGATTAGCGGAGTGGAATGTGAGGAATTCTAACCACGTTGGATGTCGGAGTGAGGTACATCGGGCTGCTGCGAAGAGTGACAGAATTAGAGCGCTGCGAGGGAAGCGAGGAGCATTCTCAGCGGCTGGAATGATTGTGAGCGGCACATCAGAAGGCATCTAAGGAGCGCGACGTGGGAGGAAGAGTGGATCATAGGAGCACAGCGGGACAGAACTTTTGTGTAGAAATCTTAAGCCTTATATTTAAAAAATCTTGTGATCGGGTGACAGCACGGCGTGGGAGGAGGAAAAGAACGTGAGGGAGAGTAGCCGTGTTGTGTGGCACGAATTGAGAGCACAAGCAGAGTGACAACATTGACTGTACTTGGGCTTCGTACTGATCTGTGTTCAGCAGATGCACTGAAGGGTTCTGGACCCTTTTGCCTCTCCATCACAGGCGTGGTTAAAGTCAGACTACACTGGGAAAAAGGCGGAGCGTAGTGTGGTGCATCAGGAAAACGTAGCAGTAATAGCCAGCACTATTATACGCTCAAAGTTTCTGCATTTCATCCCCTTACTCTAGGGACTGTACAAGGATTCTTTTCTCTGTCTGCTCCTGTTTAATGTCATTTGGGGACCTTGTAGTAAAGGAATGTGTACTCTTTATGGCATATGCTAACTTACCTTTTCCTTTTCAGCGTCACTGTGTCTAGTGGGTGTGTGTTTTCTCTGGGTGCCAGCAGGGGAAGACCTAGCACCTAGCATGCAGAGTGTGACCCCTCCACCTTTTTTCTTGACCACCCCAGGGGATCCCAATATCCAGTGGAAGAAATGGAAAAAAGTGTTTTTAAATTACGCCACTGTTTGTGGGCCAAACCTGGGTTTAGAAAGAAAGGTTGCATTATTGGCCTATTATCTAGGTGCGGAAGGTGAGGAGGTCCTGGATTATCTCCCAGATTTAGGGGCACAGGAGGCAAGAGCTCTGAACGAGTTTGAAGTGAGCCGTAAGAAGTTAGACTTACACTACCTTCCCAAGACTAGCACGATTATGGAGAGGTACCACTTTGGGAAGAGAGCACAAAAAGAGGGAGAATCGATAGAAGATTTTGTATCCGATTTGAGGAAGTTAGCCGCCACTTGCAAATTTGGTGGGGCAAGCGAGGAAAGAATCAGGGACCAATTTGTTTTGGCGTGTAGGATGGAACGAGTGCGTGAAGAGCTATGGCTCAAGGACGACCCACCACTGCGGGAGGTGCTCATTATAGCCAAGCAGGTGGAGCATATGCTTCAGTGCGTCAAAGAAATAAAGCAAGACGCAGGGGAGATAAAACTGATGAAAAGGCCAATGTCAGTGAAGTGGTCACCGAATGTGAGGCAGTGTCGGTAGTCAAAGGCCAGAAGATAGCGGGTAAAGAACACAAAGAGGGCAGGCTGGGGGGAACGGTTAAAGGCACTTGCTATAGGTGTGGCAAGCAGGGGCACCTAGCCAACGACAGAGAATGCCCTGCTCTCAGATTCACGTGCAACAGGTGTGGGAAGAAAGGACATTTCAAGCAGTACTGCAAGAGTGGGCAGGGAGTCAGCAGACAGAGTAGAGACAGGACGAATGTAGTGTGCGACGAGATTGTTGTGCAGGTACAAGAGCTACAAGTCCCTAGTCCCAGCAACCCTGCGTGTGCGGAAATAGTGGTGCAGGTCGAGGGAGGACAAGTCAGCAGTCCCAAGGACACCATAAAGGTTGGGGAGGTTGAGTTGGAAGCATTGTTTGACTCTTGTTCGAGAATTACTATTATCAATGCTAAAGAGTTCTCACGAGTGTCAAAGGGAACCATAACTTTGAAAAGAATGGATCTTAGGCCTGGGGGGTATGCCGGTCGTCCCATCTCAATGAAGGGGTATTTCCTAGGGAAAGTAGAATACAGCAACAGAACAACGGTCTCCAAGGTGTATGTGTCCACAGTAGGAGACAACATCTTGGGCTGGCAAGCACAGAAAGAGCTAGGGGTCTATTTGAATCCTAACTGTAATCCCCAGATCCTGATACAAGAGATTATTGAACACAAAGCAGACGTTGTGACGGAGTTCCAAGAGGTGTTCAGGGAAGAATTAGGGTGCTTAAAAAACTACTGTCATAAAATAAGATTGAAGGAGAACGCCAGGCCTGTCGTGGCTAAAGTTAGGAAGCTCCCCATTGCCATCCAGGAGGAGGTAAAGTCTGAACTGGAGAAGCTGTGCAAGGCCGGAGTCATCGAACCGGTGGAGGCAACAGAATGGTTGGCCCCCATTGTGGCAGCTAAGAAGAAGGATGGGTCGGTCCGGCTCTGCATAGACTTAAGGGCATTGAACAAAGAGGTCGTGGTCGACCGTTATCCCTTACCCAACATCACCCAGATGATGAGCATGCTAGAAGGTGCCAAGGTGTTTTCCACCCTCGACCTCACCTCAGCCTATTTCCAAATAAAACTACACGAGGAGTCTCAGGAACTCACAGCATTTGTGACACCCATGGGCGCATACAAATTCAAAAGAATGCCATTCGGGCTAGTCTCGGCGGCCGCCGTGTTTCAGAGAATCATGGGCAACATGTTGAAGGGCATCCCAGGCGTCATGTGCTACCAGGATGACATGCTCATATTTGCTAAGAACCATGAGGAGCACGATGGTAGGCTGAGATGCGTGCATGAGCGGTTTCAGTCGCAAGGCCTCACCGTGAAAAGAGAGAAATGTGTGTTTGGCTGTGCTGAATTGGACTTCCTGGGGCACAAGGTGACAAAAGAAGGTATATGTCCCAAAGCTGAATTGCAAAACACCATTGTGAACCTGACACCCCCTAAGGGCAAGGACGAGATCAAATCATTTATGGGGATGTTAGAGTTCTACGGAAAGTTCATAAGGAACCTGGCGGGAAGGACATACGCCATCAGGCTACTGCTGAAGAAGGAGAATGAATTCCAGTGGAGTCAGGAGTGCCAGAGGGAGTTAGAGGACGTAAAGAAGGCACTCGCTGAGGCCCCCAGTTTGAAGTCATATATGCCCAACCGGGCAACAGTAGTCACCACCGATGCGAGCGCGAAAGGTTTGGGAGCTGTCCTCACCCAAGTTGGAGAAGAAGGAGAAGAAACCATAGCCTTTGCCTCGAGGTCACTCCAGAAGTCCGAGAACAACTACTCGGTGATCGAGAAAGAGGCTTTGGCAGTATCTTGGGCAGTAGGAAAATTCAGAGACTTCCTCTGGGGAACTCAGTTCACCCTCCGAACTGACCACAAGCCGCTGGTGGAAGTATTCAGTAAGAAGGGCTTGGATGCCATCTCCAGCAGGATAAGGCGGTGGGTAGTCGGCCTTCAAGAATACACCTTTGATGTCGAGCACGTCCCCGGGACACAAAACCTCGCAGCTGACTGTCTATCCAGACTCGTCGGTGATGAAGGAACGAAAGAGAAGCATGAGAAGGCGGATGAAGAAGAGGAGGACTTTCAGATGGAGGATGTCTGCACCATCCAGAGGGCGTTGGGAGAAGAGACATGGAGAAAGGCGTTAGAAGAAGACAACATTTTGGAGGAGATTTACAAAAGAGTAAAAGGCGGTTGGAAGCACGGTGACAAACAGGATGAAAACCTGCGGCCATACCTGGCCATTAAAGATGAGTTGTCCATAGTAGACGGATGTCTATTCAGGGGTACGAGACTGGTACCTCCTGCAACGGTGAGAGACAACCTGGTCGAGCTAGCCCACGAAGGGCATTTGGGCATCACAAAAACCAAGCAGAGACTCAGGGAGAGCTATTGGTGGCCGAGCATGGATCTGGTCACCGAAAGGAGAATCAGAGAGTGCATTCCGTGCAGTAACAGCGACAAGGTCCTGAGACAACAGACGCCCCCTATGGTGTGCAGGCCGCCCCCTTCAGGACCGTGGGTTGAGTTGGCATTGGACATCGTGGGCCCCATGTCTGGGGAACTGCGGACACCCTACATTTTGGTGCTTGTGGATTTATATTCCAGGTGGCCAGAGATAAAGTTTGTCAGCGAAGTCACGACCAAAACTGTCATCAGCTTCCTAGAGGAGGTGTTCATCCGGGAAGGGCTACCTAGCAACATTCTGACGGACAACGGTGTACAATTATGTTCGAAGGAAATGGAAGACTTCCTGGAAGGGAGAGGCATCAGACACAAGCGTTGCGCTCTATACCACCCCGAAACAAATGGCATGCTTGAACGCTTTAACAAAACCCTCAAAGAGAGCATCCAATTGGCCAGAGCCAGCGGCATAAGTTGGAAGGAAGAGGCGTGGAGACGGTTAGAAGCTTACAGGTTCACGCCACATCAGACGACGGGGGTCACCCCGTTTGAATTGCTCCGCGCCAGGATACCCAACACAAAGCTAGCCCCAGGATGGATGGAGTGGCACAAGGGGTGGTCAGACCGAACTAAAGAAGCTGGAAGCTTGAAGAAGCAAGAGGAAGCCATGGAAAAGAGAAAAGAAGGATATGACCGGCACAAGGCCACTCAGGAAGTAGAATTCAAAGTGGGAGACAGCATCAAGATCAGAGCTCCAACGGGGAAGGCAAGTTGGTCAGAGTACACCAACCCTACCAAATTCACCAAACTATTCAAAAATGCAGTCAAGACACAAGAAGGGAAAATATGGAACCTTGGGAGGGTTGTAAAGTACCATCCGCCAGTGAAAGACCCTGAGAATTCAAGGGGACGGGAGGGAGACCCTAGGCGGGACCTTAGTTCCATCACTAAGAGGCAAACTGTGGTCCCTCACCCTAGCATTAGGCCTAGCAGGAGGGTGACCAGACCTCCTAGGCATTTTGATCAGTATGTAATGATGTAACCGGTGTTACCCTGTCTGTTTTGGTCAAACCTCGCACCAGGCCTAGGGAAAATGATGCTACGCACCTCTGTTGGGTGTCTCTGTGTCACCTGGTGCGTTCTGCAGTTCATGTTATGTTTATGTTGTTCTTTCCGCAAGGAAGGGGGATGTGTGGTATCTTCCACATCTAAACTCCCCCGGAGCCCTCGCATGTAATGGAGCTGCTCGCGGTGACATCACTTGGAATGTCACCGCGACCAGCGTTCCAAGGCGAGCGCCGGGGACTGTGTGGAGCGGCTCCAAGAAGTGAGGCTGTGGCTGAGGTCGCAGGAGTTGTGTCTTGTCATTAAAGACTTCATTTTCAATCACCATCCTGAGTCCGGGTCTTCTATTGGTGATTGCCACACTGGTCCTCTCGTCTCGAGTTCTCTTTCTTCTTCATGACGATAGTCTCAATGATCTTTTACTGTGTCTGTCGTTCAGTGTTAGGTAGCCAACCCCTGGCTTGATGTTGCCTCTTTTGTTCAGATGTTTATCCAACCCTTCTGTATCTTTAGGTCCTGCTTAACTCAAAAAAGTTATGGGTTGTTTAATGCCAGCCATGGTGTCCTTCGCCACAGAATGTTCCCCAACATTACGATGTCTGAGTCTCTGGCTTGATAAAAACAAAAGAATAAAAGTTTCTCAGTGTGCCACCGAACAGAAAAGCCTGGATCTGTTTAATGTTCTGAGTGGAAAAAAGGGCATAGATGGTGTTCTAAGGAGGAAGGGAAATTCCTGCTTGTGAAACTAGGACCCTCACACACCCAGCAAGCTCGGTGTCATGCTTCATCATTTGGGCCTGCTCCTCATCAGGTCGACGCTGCAATACCCGATGGGCTCCCATAAAGGGGCTCTTTATCGGAGATCTTTTGTTCCAGCGTAAAGGTGTAGTGGAGGTAAGGGGCCTAGTGAGTGTAGATGTATGTGAGAGTGTTTGAAACAGATGAGGGAGTCCCGGGAATTTTTTTAATCTGGTAGGACCCAAGTCTGATTAAAATAAAGAATAGGGGTAGGGGTGTGTCAAGTATCTAAAAATCAAGAGGCGCTGTACTCCCAGAGGGTCAACATGTTTTACACCTTGATTAGTCAAAGTGATCTAGTGGCAATTCATCAGGACCTAAGATGGTTACTATCTACACAAGTGGTATGGTGGGTCCTACCTATCACTATATGATGGTGCGGGATTGATTCTCGTCTGCTTGCTTGTACAACCTAACTATTTTGTCGGTCGTACTACATCAACAACAGCGGAATCTAGACATCTGAAATGCGATGTCAGGTCCTCTTAGTAGCGTCAGCCTTGACCTACCCCACTCCGCTAAAGCCGGGTTGAGTCTCTAGCTTCTTATCGGAGGCTCCACAGCCAACCTTCTAAGGCAGCCTCTCGACCAACTAGAGGGCAGTACCAACAGGGAAAAGGAGGAGGGAAAGAGGAGAAGAAGGGGCACCTGGGAAATGGGCATCCCATATACTATAATTAAAATATAATATGGAAGAAGTAAAACAGGTAGGAATCAATATTCACCAATAGAATATAACACATCTTCCTCCCAAACAGCCTGAGGAAGGAAAAGTACTACGATAATTTCATAACAAAGCCATTTAGGTGTAGTAACCAGTCTCTTTGTTGTACCTCGTCGGTTGACTGAGGAATCTCGTAGATCACTTGCGGGAGAGGTGCTTCTAGACGGAGTGTCGACCGGACCTGGGCATCTCGCTGGCCTGTCCATGCTCCAATTTCTACGATCTTCTAGGGATCATAGAATTTGGATTCATTCATCCCACCATGTGTGGGTCTTTTTATGGATACCCAGTCACCTATGGGCCATTTCTGAGAATTGGTCCCTTGCTTGCGATCATAGCAAAGTTTGTACTTGGCTTGATGAGAAGTAATCTTGGCTCTCGCCGGACTAGGATCATGCTCCACCTCTTCTCCCCCGCAAATCTAGTTAGGGAATAATTTGGTCATGGGTTTCCTTCTTTTAAGAGATGAGAACAGGCAGATACCCGTGACTTGGTTGGGAGTAGTATGGTAGGCCCAAAACACATCTTGTACTGCCCGTTCTACTGGCAAGTGGTTGAAGCAAGCAAGTTGGATATTCTTTCTCTTTGATCATCCTGTTCACTCTTTCGACTAGGCAGTTAGCCATAGGACAGTAAAGAGCAGTTTTGAGATGAGTAAGTGCTAATTTAGATAGGAAGGTTTGTTATTGCTGAAGAAGTGAACTGTACCCCATTGTCAGTAACAATGGTGGATGGAATGCCTTCCAAGACAAACATGTCCCTTAAATCTTTTTGTGACACCCTTTCTGTTGATTGGCTCAATAATATCTAGTGCTAGTTTTTACTGTTGTTTATCAGGATAGAAATCGGCGATTATGGTGCCTTCTGGGCGTGTTTAGTTTTGTCGCTATTGGCACACACATTGCGGTTCTTCACCTTAGCTTCTACCAATGAATCCATGATAGGAAACCAATAATGTTCTCTGAGTCTAGATTTAGTCAAACTTGTTCCTAGGTGACCTTCATGTACAAGACCTATAATCTTTTCTCGCAACCCTACTGGAGGTATTATTTGTTGTTCCACCAAATCCTGTCCTGGTGTAGGTTGATTTCATGTCGGACTTCCCAAAATGTACTTAGGCCAATCCTATAAGGTGTAAGTTTTGAGTTGAGTCAGGATGGCATCTTGACTCAAGCTTTCAGCCCAATCTGTATGGTTGATGGTTGAAGAGTAGATTTCCAAAATGGGGTATTCAGGAGTTTCATTATGTTCCTAAATGCCTAAAGGTGCTCTGGATAAGAAGCCAGCAGCTGAATTGAGATCACCAGCGACAAACTCTAGTTTAAAGCAAAAACTTTCAAACCCCAATACTCATTTGGCCACCTTAGGAATGCTATTGATAGTACCCTTGGGACTGAACATGCAAATTAGTGGCTTGTGGTCAGTACGCATGGTGAATTTGATCCCCCATAAATAGAACTTAAAATGGTTGAGAGCCCAGAAGCAAGCTTATGCTTCTGTCCCCACCACTGAGTAATTTCTGAGTTATTAAGGGTGAATGAGGCACAGGCTACAATGCGTTCTTTATCACCAATGACTTGAGAAATCGTGGCTCCGAGGCCTTTGATGCTGGCATTGGTGGTAAGGATAGTTTTTCTGCATGGATTGAAATTGCATAAGGTTGGCACAGAGAGAATGGCACTCTTTATTTTCTCCAAAGACAATTGGCGCTCCTTGTGCCATCTACATGGTGCATGGTTTTTCGTACGTTCCCTGAGAATGTTTGTTAAGTCAGCAAAGTTCTTCACATATTTAGCCATGTTTTATGTGAGGCCTAAGAAGAATAGGAGTTTGTGTTTGAAAGTTAGCGTAGGAGTTTTCTCTACCACTTCAAGTAGGCTCATCTTGGGTGTGAAGCCGTCCTTATAGATGGTGTGGCCAAGATAAACCACTGCTCCCTCCCCTATCTGGCATCTTTCCTTTTTTAAGGTTAGGCCGCCTCTTGAAATTTCTAGAGAACTTGTTTTTTGAGAGGCATTATGCTCCTCAGTGGTGGCAACATACATTAAAATATCATCTTGGAAGCATAATGGCAGGCCCTTCAAAAAATGATGCATAATTATTTTTTAATATAGCAGCCTCTGAAGCTAACCCAAAAGGCATTCTATGGAACATGAATGACCCCATGGGTTTAGTGAAGGCAGTCAACACCCTGGAGTGTGGGTGTAAATCCACCTGATGTTATGCCATCGAAAGGTCTAGGACGTTGGAAGTAAGTTTCCTTACCCATGGTACTCAGGATTTCATGAATATGAGGCATTGGATGTCTTTAAATTAGGATATTGTCATTAAGATCTCTAAGATCAATACATAACCTAATGTCTTCCCCGTGAGGCCTAATTTGGACGTGAACACTTCAGGGAATTGATTGCACATAGCTTTACCTGCAATGGAGCAGTCTATAGTGAGCACTGTTCTGGGTTATTCGGATCAAGTGTAATTCCTAATTCTTTCTGATGCTGCCAGCCAAGGAGATATGGCCCTTCTTCGACTACATAGACCTTCACCAGGGTAGATCTGTCTTTTTAATGTGATACAGGTTTCGACCATGCCTCTTAAAGGAACAGTATCCTTGGTGTAAATGCTAGGGGAAATGCCAGCAGACAATACATTTCCTTCCTTGCAAATGTTCATACTCTTGACATCAGAAATGTTAATAAATGTGAAAGGGGAGCATAAATCTGCATACATTTGAACTAGCTTGCCAACCGGACCCATTTCACATTGATGGAACATAATATGGTTCATGCCATTAGACTCATGCACTTGGAAAACAACTTTCTTCACAGATTGGAATTTTGCACCTGTGGCATCACCTAGATCACTTTGCTTTTTAGAGAAACTCCGACAAACTCTAGCTAAGTGCAATTTGTTACATGTTTTGCAAGTAAAGGACCTAACTGGTCAACTGGGATGGTTGGTGAAATGATTATTACAACCACAGCGGTAACATTTGAGCTTACTGACTTCTGTATCTTGAACATGGCTGGCACTGCTTTCATATTTTACTTTGCATACAGTATCTCAATTGAGAGGTTAGAAGTTTCTGATAACTGCTCAGAGTCAGTATTGGCAGGGGGTTTTATTTCTTTGATGCACATAGCAGTATGATACATAAATGTAGCTAATTGGAGAGCTGGGTTTTGGGAGAAATAAGATGGCAGTCGCATAGGTCACTGATAGCAGCAGCACGCTGACCCATGGCTTTAGTCTAACAAATGGACTAACCTGATAAGTTGATGATCGGTCCTTTCCAGTTGCACCGGCATCACTAGGTACTGTTCACGAGTGGTGCTGATTTTGGGAAGTCTCTCAGCCTTCAGGTGCCTGGCTGTGGCCGTGCTGAATCACTCCGACTGTGCTTTCTGTCAAGCTGCAGTAATGATGACAGCAATGGGATCTAAGAACATCAGCAGAGTGCGGAAGGGGAAAACTGCCTACCCTCACACGCATGCAGCATCGAGCCTGGTGTGGCAGGGGAACGAAAATGTAGGAGGACCGACTCTGCGACCAGGCAGACAACCTGTTCCATCTACCTAGGATGTGGAGCTAGAGAGAAGGGGGAGAGGCGGGGCTTCTGGCAGTTCACGTCTGTCTGGTCCTTCAGTGATTGATCTCCTGAAGGGATCATCCTTCAAATAGGACTTGAAGATGCAAGAAAACACCCGGAGTAAGTGATTTGGAGCAGCCAGAGTATGCAAACACAGCCCTACAGATGCCACAGGATGTGCCCAATCACCGGTCTCAGGAGGACAAAAAGCTAGCCGCAGTTCCCCCACCACTTATCACAATGAAGGTATGCCGGCTACTCGAGGAAGTGCTGAGGGGCAGTGAGGTGGGGCGGGGGAGGGGCAGGGTGGGGATAGTAAACACCTGCATACTGCCGAATGGAGTTAAGTAAAAAAAAAAAAAAAAAGTTACATTTGGCGTTGCAGCGCCCGGAATGTAATTAATTTCATTTATTTATTTATTTACTTAACTCCGTTTGGCAGTATGCTGGAGTTTACTACCCCCACCCTGCCGCTCCCCTGGCCACCACCCCGCAGCACTCCCTCAAGGCACCCCCACTGCTGGCGCCCCCTTTCACCCAGCCCCCGGCCATAGTCAAGGGAAAGACAGACTTTATTGTTCCTTTTACTGCATCGGTAGAGGAGACTACCAATTGCGATGGTAATGCATTAAATGCAGGAGATGGGCTCTCTGCAATTGGAGAGGGGGCCAAAGATGTTGTTAAGATGCATTCAAGGGCTGCTTTGAGTCTCACTCCACTTGGCAATATATGTAACTAATGACCAGGTTAATGACCAGGCTTCAAGCTCCTTACTGCTAGGGCTACAGCAGGAGGGGGGGGCAGAGACTGGCTAATGCAAGCCAGAAAAGGAGCCAAGCAACTGCTTTTTCTCGTTGTCTGATGGGGCCAAGTGGTCGGTTGATGGGTTTGACACTTCCTCCATTTTTAGCAAGAATGACAGCGACCCAGAAGACGGCAAAAGGGGCTGTGCTCTGACATTCCACAAGATGGCGGCTGGCCAGCTGGCTTCAGTGGGCAACGATCTAGCCTGGGACTATACACCCAAAGAATGCCTGACCGGCTCCCCTCCTAAGTCCCTACAGGGCACGGGTTACTCTGATTCTCCTACACTAGACGCTATTTATTAGGGAATTTGAATGCACAGTGAAGAAATGCACCAAGATAGCCATAAGCCTCAAACTGCTCCAAGGAAAGTCTAATGGGTGGTCAGAAAACGTACTACGGTTTGCAATACCATCTGGGAATACCTACAGACCTTTATACTAGAACTTCCATGACTGGGAAGGGTCATGCTGCTACTCTGGCACAAACTGAGGTACATGAATCCCAATTGGTGGACATACAATGGAAACTGGAAGATCAAGAAAATCACCAGAGGCGCAACAATCTCTGCTTGTTACGGCTCCCAGAAGGGGTAGTTGGCTCGGATATTTGGGTCTATGTGGTGGAACTCTTATGTGTAGCCCTCCCCGAGCTATCAGGCTGGAACTGGTCACAAGAAGTGGGGCGGGCCCACAGAGTACTATTTGGGCTAAGGCAACCACCTAGGGAGGGTTCGAAGAAACAGGCTATTCTCATCTGCCTTGGAAACTTTCTAAGACAGGCTATTTTTGAGAAAGCAGGGCCTGAAGCAAAGCACTCTATTGGAGCTGTCTTGTTCTTGGTCTGACCAGACTTTTGCCTTGCCACGGTTGAGAGACAATGGCTGTTGTAGCAGCAGATTAAGCCTTTCCAAAGCAAAAATGCACAGGCTTATCTGGTTAACCATGCATGTGTAAAAGTGGTCGGGGCAAAGTCGATTCTTTAATTCTGAGGTTGAGGCGAAAGAGTTTCTAGATGGATCTAAGCTGTAAGAACTGTAATAATAGGGCTAAGCGCAGAGGCAATTCATGTCAGTGATCAGGTTTCTGAGGTTAGAACTAGGGTCAGAATTAGGTATTTGGTGTTTTTTTCTCTTTTACAATTTTACCACTATTAAGAAATGTATGTATTATCCACAGGTCACACGTGCTGCATCCATCTCCTCTCAGACTGCATTGCGGTCTGGTAGCTTCTCAGGTCAGGGGAAGAGGGGGAGAGTTGGGAGGGGGCAGAGACTTCTTGGGAGGCGGGGTTGGGTGGGTGAAACCGGGGCAGCGGAGGTGCTCAGGGGGTTATTGTAGGTGTGGGGAGAGCAAAACAAAATCTTACTCAGAGCTGGAATTAAATCAACACAATTTATTTATTTATTTAGTTTTGTACTTGGTAAAGTTGCGATTAAAAACAGTAAGGGGGTTTTCAAGTATATATTAGATGGGTAACATCCCCATATGCTCCGTAAATGTGGGCGGGTTAAATGAAAGGATGAGAAGGTCAAGCGTGGCGGAGTTTATGAGGTCAATTGCCCCCAATATTGTTTGCATGCAGGAGACACATATCCCATGGGGTAAAAGGGAGTTGATTGCAATAAGGGGATATAATCTGTTGCCTTGTTCCTCACGGAGTTCCAATATTCAGGGGTGGCTATTTTAGCCAAACCCCAGTAGAGCCAATTAAGCGTAAGTTCTCGGATATGCAGGAAGGGGACTGCAGGATTCTTTTTGTAAAGGTATTCTATGTCTTCTGTGGTAATGGTACCAGTATTAATTGAGAATGGTAGATAATATACTCCGAAATTCCCGAGTTGGATCCCCGTACACTGGTGTATATGCGTTCATATCACTCACGTGTTCGTTGACATTTTTAAGATAATAGTCGGTGTTTAAAATAACCATGGCTCCTCCCTTATCGGCTTGACAAACTGTGATTTGATTATTGGCTGCTATTTGTTTTACGGAGTGTCTTTCTTTTGATGTCAAATTTGGTGTTTTTGATCTGAATTTGATCAAATCAAGAAAATAATCCTAAAATACAGGCCTATGCTTAGGTCTGAAGTAGATTTTAAGGGCATTTTCGAATCTCCACCACAGTTTGCATTTAAAAAAACTTGCAACCTAAAACAAATGCTTAAAACACCCAAGAGGTGAACCTAAGAAGTTTAAAGGCATATCACCATGTTTGAAATGTGAGAATTGCAACACAATTATAAGAGGTGATACCATACGACATCCTCACAAGGGCATTCCGATTAAAATAAAGGTAAATGCAACATGCAACAGTGAGAATGTTGTATATTTATTGAAATGTTCATGCGGACTGGTTTACATTGGAAAGACTGAACAAAAAATCGGTATTCTGATTAATAAACACAAAAGCAACATTCACACAAAAAATCATAAATCTACAGTAGCTGTTCACTTTAATCAATGTCATCACAACATTAGCCAACTTCGTTTTTGTGTACTTGAACAAGTAATCATTGAACAAGGGCGTGATAACACCAAACATTTATTACATGAGAGACCCATTGGATATATTTTCTTATCACTGTGAGCCCGAATGGACTGAATGAAAAATAAGAACTGAGTTGCTTTATTGAGATACATGAAATACATCATATATATTGTTTATTGTTGAATATATACTGTAATAATCAATATGTGGGGGTATTATCGTGCACCACATTGATTTTGAATAATCATACAAATTGCTAGCACACCATGGCCATCATAATGCAGGAACTACCACTTGTTTTTACAAACATCATATAAAACTACAAACTCTTCAGTGTCTATTATCACGTGACACTGACATTCGTTTCTGTTTACATATCGGCATTTTTTCCTGGACGATACACCGATGTCGCTTCACATTTTTTATGTACATGTGGGCTGGGGATATACAATCCCAGTTCAATCTATTTTTTTAACATTCATCCACAATCCGTTATGGTCTTAACACTGACACGTGACCCCTGACATCAGTACATTGCGCCCGACTAACCAAACACCCGCTAGTCACGGCTTTACTTCACTCGCATATGAACATCGGAATTCACCCAGAAATATCGACACTCGATAAGCTTTTGACAGCTATGATTCCCTTTTATCTACTTAGAAACAGGAGCCTGGTACTATGTTAACCAGAGTTTTTATGTTCCGAAAGACTTCATCTCGAAGCATTTTTATACCCAAGTGCGCATCGGTAAAGATTACGAAGTAACCGGTCACGATTCTCACTTTGCATTTCACCGCGTATAAACAATCACACAATTTCGCGCACCGTGTTTTCTCACTGAACTGTTCGGGATAATCACACAATGTTATCTAGTAACATTGCAATATTCAACACATTTCTTCACAATGTGCGCTACTTTTTATTTAACAGTCACACTGAATTGTTCACTATGATATGGGTTTCCACTTTGCCATGGTGTGACTTTAGATATCGCATGAACATAACCTTGTTGCACTATATATGATACAGTACTATACATTTTTGTTCCCTAATTGATCATTGGTTATTTGTTCTCAATTTCTGTAGTAATAACCCTGATGAAGGGCTAAGGCCCGAAATGCATTGGGTAATTGGATAAAATCCAAGAGACTTGTTCAAAATATCATGCTTTAATGATGTGGAATCCACAAGAAGATGAAGCATATTGAAAGGTCAATTTCATGTAAATAAAACGCAAGATTGAAAAACAACATTTTTTTGAAACTACCTTTTAATTTTTTCAAACACTTAAGAAACTTTATTGTTTTAGTGCGAATTGGGGAACATTGCAAGCACTCACCCCCTGTCAACTGATCTGGGTTTAATCCATCATCATTCTTTAGCTCACTCCGCATCCCATTTCAGACATGGCCAAATGCAAATCAGTTTGACCCTGTGCCTCATGGCAACAGTCCAGCCCAAACTGCCAAGCCATGTCTTCCCTGGACCAGAAACAAGCATCCTGGGACCGGTTTCAGGCTAATCTGCCGTAATCAGCCAGGCTAGCCCAGCGGCAAAGTGAGCAAGGGACCCACGTCTGGGCATACCCTGCCAACTTAGGGCGAACAAAGAAAAACCAAAGGATATGATGGATGGAGTGTTAAACATTGCAAGCACTCACCCCCAGTCAACTGATCTGGGTTTAATCCATCATCATTCTTTAGCTCACTCCTCCACCCCATTTCAGAGATGGCCATATACAAATCAGTTTGACCCTGTGCCTCATGGGAACAGTCCAGCCCAAACTGCCAAGCCATGACTTCCCTGGACTGGAAACAAGCATCCTGGGACCGATTTCAGGCTAATCAGCCGTAATCAGCCAGGCTAGCTTGAATCCAGCACCAAAGTGAGCAAGGGACCCACGTCTGCGCTTATCCTGCCAACTTAGGGCAAACAAGGCAAACCCAAAGTGGATGTTGGATGGAGTGTTAAACATTGCAAGCACCCGACCCCAGTCAACTGATCAGGATTTAATCCATCACCCTTATTTAGCTCACTCTGACACCCCAGTTTAGACATGGCCATACACAAATCAGTCTGACCCTGTGCCTCATGGGAATAGTCCAGCCCAAACTGCCAAGCCATGTCTTACCTGGACCGGAAACAAGCATCCTGCAACCGGTTTTTGGCTAATCAGCCGTCATCAGCCAGCTGAATCCAGTGGCAAAGTGAGCAAGGGGCCCACGTCTGGCCATACCCTGCCAATTTAGGGCGAACAAAGCAAAACCAAAGGGGATGATGGATGGATTATTGAACATTGCAGGCGTGTAGCCGTCATGACCCCGCCAACTCACTAATTCGCCCGCACAGCGGGTATTTAGTGCCACATGGGTGTAGCGGCAGTTGGATGATGGCTCCACACCATCATGAGCACACGCCGCCCGTGGCTTATGGGCACGGAAGCGGTTCATGATTACACTCAAAGATTAAGATATAGAAAACTCCACTCTGTCAGCACTATCTGTCATAAGACACATACAGAAATGGACACAATACTGAAAGTTAGTTGTCAGAACTGAATACATTACTAGAAGCCAAAACCTTGGATGAATTTAACATTAATTAAGACACAGTGCTCTAAATAACATTCACAACTGAGTATAACACTCAAGGTGAAGAATTCAACACTGGATTTAACACTACACATTTGACCTTCATATTTGCTTAAAAAATGAGTGCCAAGGTAGAGGCATGGGGCCCAGCAGCTTAATACACTATCTCTCCCCTGAATAGTAGAGCTTAAGGTTTATTGAGCATTTATTTCACAGTCTTTTAGATTCCTGGGACTTTGTAATGCTAATTAACTTTCAAGACCCATTTTCACCCTAGACTGGTCACAGTTATGGCTCCCAGCATTTCCAGCATTCCCAGTTTTCTGTTTTTACTGATTCTTGCATATAAATATAGTGGGGAATAGGGACTGCTTATTTGTCTCTAGGAAATTAAAATCAAAGGTGACACAGGAGCAGGTTCATCCAGCCCTTTATTGTCCAAAAGATAGCACTAACAGGGACCAACGGTAAGCAAGGTATAAAAAGGGCGCTGACCTCCTCTCAACTGACTATTCTACAGAAAGCACCCTCACATCCCACATTTACCCACAACATCTACCTTCACTTCACAACATTTTCTGAAGCCTTCACAGCCAGATGACTTCAGTAGGAATACCACACAGTGTGTATTTTGCATTAAATGTGTACATACAATAAAAGTTCTTTTGACTGACCCTTATACTGTCAACAATGACTTCAAGTCTAATATCCATGCAGAGTAAGTACAGGGAGTTAAAACAGGAATGAGATTTCCACACACAGATGTAAAAGCACACCTGTTTTTTTATCTCTCTTAGAATGCTATGCTTTCTAAGAGTTGAGAATATACTGGTTGCAATGCATTTTATCTTAGAACAAAAAATAATGGAAAGTACTGTTAAGATGACTAAAAATAATTATAAATACATAACAATTAAATGTTAAAACATAAATACTATAATACCTGGACCATTCATTTCCAACTTGACATCTGTGAACCTGCAAAAAAAAGTATTGACTGTTGTGGTCATGTGCTTTAAAGTAAAGAGGGAGTCTTTATACATAATAGAATCACGAAGGAAAATCTGTAGGTAAGATTTCTGCATACATAGATTCAGATATGCACATTCTCATAAATCTCTGCCATGAAGCAATTCAGCATCTCAGGCCATGGATTTATACGTATTTGTAGAAGTTTGTGTCTCCACTCTTTCCATGAGGGGGTAATGACATGTATGACTTAATATTTGACAGTAAAGTTACTAGAAGTAAATTCACCAAATATAGATTATTTAGCATAGGTGGCGATCTAGTCTTAATTTATGGAGAACAATGAATTGACCTAACACCCATTACTGCACAGGGAATATTAACTTAGACAAAACCCTGGGTTAAGCCTTATTCCCCTTGTCTTGTGAGATATTTTGGAGCTAAACACCAGCTACAGCTACAATGGGGTAGACCAAGCTACTAAACTGGAATAGGAACATAACTGAGCAGGAGTATAAAATTGTGATAAATTATGTATTGGGCCACCACAGGTACCTGCATGGGTTGCCTCTGCAGACCCTCAGTAGAGTAAATGAGGACAACCATGTGGCAAAATATCACAAACAGGGTGAAAACTTTGGAAGGTGGAGGTATGCGCTGCAGGGGACATCAAAATGAGACGAGAGGATGTTAGAATAAAAATTGTTTATGCTTACGCAGTGCTCCATGTAAGTTAGCATTTGCTGCACCATTTTCAATAAGGACACATTTTTAGGCTGTTTGAAACTGATCTAGTTCAATTCCGAGAAATGCTCCTCCATGAGTTTCATTTCTGCCACATTAGGTTTTGTTTCAGTAATAAGCACACTTTCATGTAAGCACATAGCTTTCTCACTAGATAGAGGCCCTCTCCCCATTGTCTGGTGGTGGGCTCTTGATGGAACAATCTCGACTATGTTACTATGTGTAAGATTTTAATGCAGAACAGTTTTTTTCTGTATTTTGCTGTTTAACTGCACCTGCTGGGAAAATTCCACCGTGGGCATGTTTTTGCCCGGTTTCAAAACGTACATAATGTATCTTTCTGCTTTTTAATTTCAGTACTCTCTGAGCCCTCCTAGCATCTGGGCAGATGGGGCTCTGCTCTGAGTATATATTAACAAACAGGTTTTGGTTTGTATTCTCTGCTGTCTGATTGACTCTTCATTTAGTACGGAAGGCTGAGAGGTGGTCATTAGTGACCCGGGTGCCCTTCAGTTGGCACCCGAACAGGTACTCCTTCGGGTGATTGATCCATCCCCTTTCTGAAGACGGGGGATGCCGAGGACATCATTGGGTTAGTCTGACAACTCAGGGATCCCTGCACAAAGAGTTTCTGTTGCTCGCAGCTGCTCCTTCTGTTCTGCCGGATGGTGCATCGCCCAGTGGTCATCTCGAGTGGGTCCTGAATGGCGAATCCCTTGGATCTGACAGTTTGGTCTGAGGAGTTGGCAATGGAGAACTGGTTCATTTGTGTCACTGATATCAGGTGACTTTGTTTTGATTCTTTTTGGATATGGTACCGTTTAGGTTTGAGTTTGGTTTGGTCTAGGGATTGCCTTGATAAAAGGTATTTGCAAATACTTTGTCAGGTAAAAACGAACAATTTGTTTCTTTTCATAAATGCCTGGCCTAAGCAAACTTAGGAATTTGTGTTGTTGTTGTTGTTGTTCTACAGATGTTCAATTGGAAGAAGCTCAGTCTGCGCCTCTTGAAGGCATCCCTAATGTTGATATGTATGTGAAACATGGTCTAGGCCCTATTATGTTTAGTACATTATGGCACAAATATACGAGGGACAATGCTGAGTTGTAGTGGCCTTTGACGGGCACCTTTGATGATCAAAAGATTGGTTTTTTTCAGGAACAGTTATTCTAGAGAAGAAGTAGACAGTTGATGTTTGACTCCCTCAGGACTTGGCAGAAGGAGGCCAGATAGAGACAGATGGAAAGGGACGCCCGGAAAGGAAAAATGCAAACTTTAACACAGAAACTGTGGCATATGATAGAGAAAAACAGGAGACAGGAATTGAATGTGAAGATAGTAGATTTTGGCTGCATATTGACAAGTCTTATTTGGCCAAAGAAGATAATGATGTTTTTGTTGAGGAGCTGATAGATGCTCGACCCCCGCCTCCTTATGCTCCGCAGAAAATATATCCCACTGTTCCTTTACAGTCACAGCAGCCTGTTTCATCTGCCTTTACCATTCCCGTATCTACGGCTGTTACAGAGACACCCTTGGCTACTGCACCCCCTGCTCCTTCTTTGATCTCGCCATCTTTGATGACTCTGACCTCTAGTACATCTACTGTTTCAACTCCTGTATCCTCTATTATTTCTCCTCCACTTCAGCAATTAACAACAGTTGTACCTACTACTTCTGTAATTTCTCCCCCTATGGTTATTCATCCTCTAATATCCTTGGATGCTGATATGCCAGTACACGTTTTTGAGGACAGGGATTGGACGAAGTTTAGGGAGTAGTGGGTCTGCTGGTGCTCTCTAGTGTAGGTGAGGATGAGAAGGATGTGTAAGCATGACAGGCAATGATGTGGGCTAGTAATCTGGTTTATGGTACAGAGGACATTTGGCAAGCTGTGCGTGAGTTTGAGCCTTTTCTACAACAGTACTTTCTTCAGCACGTCTGCTACATTGATTGACCTTTGGGGCACACACATTAAATTTGAGGCCCCACAAGTGTTATTTGATATTAAGGGCCATGTTTATATAGCTGATTTAGCCATAGGACAGGTGCTCCCAAATATTGCTACTATAGTTTCTTACAGAAGTGGATTGTATGAAAAGAGTCCCACTAAAATACGTGAGGTTGATCCAATATATTATCCAGAAATACCTGAGCTAACGGTCCAGCTCGGTAATGTCACTAGACCAGCCGTAGCTGCACATTTTCAGGAGCAATACGTTTATAATCTGTTGGAAAGAAGTGAGGTTTTAGCCCTTAAGGCTACGTTGCCTGACCCTACGAAAAACCCTACAGCTTATTATAAGGAATTAACAGAGGCTGTCTCTTCTACCGTAATGACTCTGGCTGATATTGAAATGTTTTTTGGTCTTCTTGTTCCAGTCGATATTTGGAGCCAGTCCATACTCAAGGTCTGACACTTTCTCCAATGTTAGCAAGAATGACAGCGACCCGGCAGACAGCAAAAGGGGCTGTGCCCTGACAGCCTACAAGATGGGCAAGAAGGATGGCCAGCTAGCTTCAGTGGGCAACAAACTAGGTTGGGACTACACCCCCCCCAGAATGCCTGACAGACTCCCCTCCTAGGACCCTACAGGGCACAGGTTACTCTGATTATCCTACACTAGACGCTATTTATTAGGTGATTTTAATGCACGGCGAAGAAACGCACCAAGATAGCCATAAGGCTCAAACAGCTCCAAGGAAAGTCCAAGGGGTGGTCAGAAAATTTACTCAGGGGTGCAATACCATCGGGGAACACTTAAAGACCTTTAAACTAGAACTTCCACAACTGGGACAGTAATGCTGCTACTCTGGCACAAACTGAGGTGCATGAATCCCAATTGCTGGACATACAATGGAAACTGGAAGATCAAGAAAATCGCAAGAGGTGCAACAATTTCTGCTTGTTAGGGGTCCCAGAAGGGGTTGAGGGCTTCGATATTTGGGTCTATGTGGTGGACCTCTTATGTGTAGCCCTCCCTGAGCTATCAGGCTGGGACTGGTTACAAGAAGTGCAGCGGGTCCACAGAGTACCGTTGGTACTAAAGCAACCACCAAGAGAGGGTTCGTAGCCACTGGTTATTCTCATCTACCTTGGAAACTTTCTCCTAAGACAGGCTATTTTTGAGAAAGCAGGGCCTGAAGCAAAGGGCTCTAGTGGATCTGTCTTGTCCTTTGTCTGACCAGACTTTTGCCATGCCACGGTTGAGAGACGATGGCTGTTTCGGCAGCTGATTAAGCCTTTCCAAAACAAAAATGCACAGGCCTATCTGGTTAACCCTGCACGTGTAAAAGTGGTCGGGGGCAAACTCGATTCTTTAATTTTGAGGTTAAGGCAAAAGAGTTTCTCGATGGATCTAAGCCGTAAGAACTTTAAGAAGTGTAAGAATAGGGCTAAGCGCGTAGGCAATTCATGTCTGTGATCAGGTTTCTGAGGTTAGAAATAGGTTCAGAATTAGGGCCCTCTATTTTCCTTATTATTTTTTGTGTATTTGGTGTTTTTTTCTCTTTTACAATTTTACAACTATTATGAAATTTATGTATTATCCACGGGTCACACTTGCTGCATCCATCTCCTCTCAGAATGCATTGCGATCTGGTAGCTTCTCTGGTCAGTTGGGAGGGGGAGAGAGTTATTGGAGGCGGAGTTGGGTGGTTGTCACTGGGGCAGCGTAGGTGCTCAGGGGTTTAGTGTAGGTGTGGGGGGGAGCAAAACAAAATCTTACCAGAGCTGGAATTAAATCCACACAATTTATTTATTTATGTAGTTATGTACTTGGTAAAGTTGAGATTAAGAACAGTGAGGGTTTTTTCAAGTATAGATTAGATGGGTAACATCACCATATGCTCAATAAATGTGGGCGGCTTGAATAATAGGATGAGACGGTCATGGGTGGCTGGGTTTGTGAGGTCAATTGCCCCCAATATTGTTTGCATGCAGGAGATACATATCCCATGAAGTAAAAGGGAGTTGATTGCAATAAGGGGATATAATCTGTTGCCTTGTTCCTCAATGCGTTCCAATATTCAGGGGTGGTTGTTTTAGCCAAACCCAGTAGGGCCGATTGGGCGTAAGCTCTCATATATGCATGGTAGGTCGTGCTGGTTGAGTTTGAGGCTGGACACACAGTCTGTGCAATATATGGGTTGAATCAAGATGACCCGAAGATACTTGAGGATCTCGAGGTCGAGCTAGCATCCTGGCTGTACTCGCTGGTTATTTGTGGAGATCTCCACATTCACCAAGCAGTTGAGACCCGCAAGTTCAGCAATATCAGCGGGAAAAACCTTGAGTATACAGGGCTTTATCATCCCTTATGTACAGCCACGTTCTAGTGGACATGTGGAACTACATGCATTCTAACAATCCAGGCTATACCTACTACTCCTGCCCTATAAGAAATATGTTGGACTTGATTATTTTCTAATAACAGCAGACTTGTTAAGTAAAACCAAAATTAGGAAGCTTCTGAAGGTAATCTCAGACCACAGTTCTTTGATTTTGGAGGTCCAGGCCCAAGCGGTTGTCAAATGCCGCAGCATATGGACATTCGATAGGTAATTGCTGGCGAATGTAGCCTTTGTCGAGCTCATCAGGAACTGGATGCAGGCGTATTTTGACAATAATTGGTACAGCGTTTCTTGAGGCATGGTTTGGGAAACCTTTAAGGCCAGCTTGAGAGGGTGGACCATTAGCTTTGTTGCCCAAGTGAAGAGACAGCGCCAGGCTGAAAAAGAGAGGCTGTTGAAGGAACTGACAGAGGCTGAGAAAGAACATGTGACAGGGATTGAACAGGGGCAAGGGGTGGCCCAAACTCAGCTCAAAATCATTACCATAAAAGCAGAGATTAACAGGTGGCTAAGTCAGAGAATGGGCGAATAATTTGAAATACATATGAATGGAATATACGACTATGGAGAATCAGTTCCAAAAATGATTGCATGCGTACACGGCTGATGGAAGCTAGAAGTATGATATCCTCAATCAGGAAGGATGGAAGAACTTACACAGAGACTAGTGACTTACTTTGTGCGTTCCAAGTATTATTCCAGTTATCATGTAAGGAAGATGGCAGGATAGCCCCAGATATTTCCCATGTAGTGACAAAGGTGGATCTCACGTTGTCCTAGACCCACCAATCAGGGACAAGCTATAAGCAGAAATCACACTGGAAGAGGTCCTGACAGCTTTACATTATCTACCTTCGGGGAAAGCTGCCAGCCCGATAAAATACCTCTTGAATATTTAAGACACTTCACTCCCAGCTAGCCCCTATTTTATTAGACCTGTTCTTGAGGGTACAAAACAATGGATTTCCACCAGAGTCTTGGGAGGCTACTGATTATGTTATATTCCCCAAGAAGGGCAAAACACTGGATAACCCGGCCGCGCATAGGCCGATATCACTGATAAACTCCTACACCAAGATCTACTCTCAAATTCTGGCAGCTCTGCTAGGAAGGGTTATAGCCCGTTTAGTGTCACCCTGACAGAACAGCTTTATACCCAGCAGAGGGACTGTGGACCATATAAGGCGGGCAATAACCTTGTTTGACATCACAACCAAGATGGGGACGGATGGCTATGGACCTCCTTGATGGCAAGAGGGCTTTTGATCAGGTGGATTGGAGGTTTTTATGGGTAATACTCAAATTAAAGGGATTTGGCCAACGAATAATCACCGCTATTAAAGGAATGTATTCCAGCCCATATGCACGGCTCCAACTAATGGGTGAAGAGTAGGACATCATAAAAGTGTTGAGGGTGACCAGGCAGGGGTTGCACCTGCTCTCCCATTTTGTTTGCTCTCTTTATAAATCCACTGATTGAGGAGATTTTAAACAATTAGGGGATAAAGCTGATTATCAGCGAAGAGCTTGAGACAAAGGTTCTCACTTATGCTGATGACATTGCCATTGTCACCACTGACCCTAAAGGAGCAATCAGGGACATAGAAGCTATGGCTGGAGAATTTAGAAAACCCTCAGGCTATTCTTTGAATGAAGGGAAAACACATGTTATCTGCACAGACAATCGTACCTTTCAAGACCCACTGCGCGTGGACACAGCTGTCTATCATGGAGTTCGCATTAGGTCCAAAGTAGCGACTATAGGCAAAATCCATTTTGATCCCCTGGTCAAAAAAATACCTAAAGACCTCAAACGTATAAATGGGCTACATTTATTAACCATTGGTAGGGGTAAGGTTTTAAAATGACTATGTTGCCCAAGATTTTCAGTCACTACCGGTGGCTATAGATGAAGTAATATTGAAAGCTCTGGACACCATAATCATACATTCTATCTGGCAATACAGAAAGGTGAGGCGATCATTAAAGTGCCTGTCTCTTCTACAGAGATGGGGTGAGCTATTGGTCCCCAATATTGCATTCTAGTATTGGGTGGCTCTCCTACAGCAAATGTGCATTTTATTTTTCTCGGAAAATGACAAAAGGTCAGGTCAGGAAAGACACAGCGCCCTTCCTACAATTTATTATCTAGCTCTAGGAAGAAAGGCCATTAGACTACTGCTGTGGCAGCTAGAGCTGAGTTATTACAAGAAAGTCCGCTTCAAGGTAATACTCAATGCCTTGAAAATATGGAGCAATATTCGTAAAGTTAAGAAGATCCCGAAATATTGCAGATATACTCCACTGTGGCGCTCCTCCCTTTTTATGCCTCTTTTTTTACTATGTATTGGGCAGGCAATGAGAGCGGCATGGCCTGACAGCAATTGAGGACCTGCATCACATTGAGCAGATAGACCCTTTTAATCATCGGCAGCAAGGGTTTGGTAGCCCGGATACCCAATATTTTAAATACATGCAAGTTAGGGAATTACTTAGCAGTTCCAGGGAGACCATATGCCTTGATAAAAAATCTCTTGTGGAGGTAGTCACCAGGGCTGACTGCAAAATAAGAAACATTTATAGCATTTTGCTGGACAGTCTGCCGGACAACCTTGAGAAAACTGAGGCAAATTGGCTAGGAAGCTTGATGATCCTGACGCTGACAAAGCCAATGCAATAGCATTAGCTGCAAAGATTTTGTCACCAAGCCTGATGGCACAGCATTTCAAAACACTATTTATCTTGTATTTTACACCTGCCAAGTTGGTTGAGTGGGGCAAGAGAACAGACAATAAGTGTTTTAGGTGTGGGCATGGCCCAGCCACACTGGTCCATATGTTTTATAACTGCTCCATGCTACTCCCTCTAAAGTACGGGCTGGAGCTCTTTTGGCAAGGATTGTTAGGGCGCAGAATCAACCTTAGCCCAACCTTGATAATTTTGGGTCATGATAGCAACAGCGGCTTGGAAACTACCCAGATGTATTTTGTATTTGTATCAGTAGCTGTTGCCAGGATATATATTGCCCCAGGTGGAAGGACCCGGATCCCCCCTCGTTCCAGATCTGGCTAGCTCGGTTGTTGGGTATGTACAATCGAGAGATAGCCCTCTATGAATTCAGGTGCAGACAGGACAGGAAGCTGGGGAAAAAAAGCTGGGCTCCAATTCCTGACTGGAAGAACAATACTGATCGTGCATCAAAGTAACGTGCTGGCTGTCTATACCTGCTGTTGTGGTGATCCATTAACCTAGAATATCCTATATTCAGGACAGCTAGCAGGTGCAGGAAGAGTTGTTTTGGTTAGTAAAGTTTAATTTCCTTGTAGGTTTATCCTAAGGGGGCCCAGCCCAGCTCTTTTTAAGAAGTCACCATTATTTGACATATTGTAAATAAGAATGAAATATATTAACTATGTTGTTCTTATCACCTTTATTTTCTGGTTTGGTTTTATATATATTGGCCCATCACTATATATGTGATGCATGAATTGTGTATATGACCTTTTTCCATTTTGTACAATCTATAATATTTAATTCCCTGGATAATCATTATAAAAAAGAATTTAGCTAATTTGATACTGTCGTGAGAATTAGGTTGTCTCTGCAATAACATTTCTTATACTTTGGAATTGTTGGTGCACCTTACAAGCTGATCTCTTATGAGGGAGTCATTAAGAGCCCCGGAGTCACACAGTTCACTTAACCCCCTTAAAACAGCCATGTGACCGGATATACTTTCTTGTTTTCCCTGGATCTTACTGAAAAACGGTGGCGTTCCAGGACTATATTAACCATGTCTACAAAGTGTGTGTTTTAATTTAATAGGGAGATCTCATATACATCATCTTAATCATCATCACCATTGCGACCTTGTACGGGGTTGGTTAAAGTTTTACATTTGTTTCAGACATGGGTACCCAGGGGCTGCTAGGCTCCCCAAACTCATTCAGCAACTGTGGTGGTTGGGCAATGCTAGCAGCCATGATGATTAACAAGGAACAAAAGAACAAAGGAAATGAAGGAGGGGAAACTAAGGTACAAGGAGGCAATACAAATAAGAAGTAATTACTTAAAATGAATGATTAAGGAGTGCGATAGAATACAATCAAATACTTCACAGGTACAGGTAAAGAACCAATTAAGAGTAAGCTGGAAAACAAAGCTAAAATATTATGGCAAAGTTAACACTTTTGTTACAGATGATAACAAAATGCTTTGTAATGGTGTGCATGTCACTGCAATTGCTGGTGACACACTGACAAAGGTTATGAATTTCTTTATATTTATATCAGTCAGTCAGTCAGAAAACTTTATTATCGGTTGAAAACCATAAAAGCAGGGATATATAATTAAAAAGGACAACACATTGGCCAACAGTAGGCAGCAGATACAAAATATACATAAATAACTATTCTAAAACAGTATATAAATAGCATCTAAAACAGTTAAAAACTAGTAGAAAAATAATAAAAACAGGCCACATTTGAGGCAATTTACATTTTAATTTTTGCTCCTCTAGTACACCACATGGAGAATAAATATCTTGAGGTCGCAAACACGATCAAAGGGGTAGAATCATATTTCAACAATCTGTACACATCCCTGTAATCCCTGAAATACCTGGACTTACATAACGATAGGATCCATTTGGCTCTAGCCTTGGAGTACAAAGGGCAGAAGAGCAGAACGTGCAGATCTGTCTCTTCAGCATGATCGCACCCCAGACATAGGCTAAGTGCTCGTTGAGCCATTGACCACTTACATGTTACAGCCCTCACTGGGAGAGACCCATGTCTGAATTGGATGTATAATTTCTTCGCCAGTGGGGGGTGAATATCGTCCAACAATTTCTCAAAGTGATACTCATACTTGATTTCAAGAAAACTACTGGTCAACCTACCCAGGGATGGTTTACGTGCCATCTGATCCATTTGAAAATGGTTGAGCTTTTTAGCCAGTGTTCTCTTAGGGGTCAAGGCACAAGAAGGTTCCGGGGAAGACCACAGGTCTCCCCTCCCCAAGGCCTGGCATAGCTGTTTCACGTGCTTTAGCCAGGGGATTTTCCCCACACCCCTCAGTGACAATAGATGGCTAAGTTCCTCCCGATAGCTAATAAGCTCAGGTGTTGACCAGAGTCTCCTCCAATATAAAAGGGGACGATTAGGGATGACTTCATCTAAGGGGACCAGGCCCAGGTCGAGGCGTAACGGGATCAATGGTGTACTCTGTGGGAGTCTCAGTAGACTCCTGATGAAGCTATTCTCAGTAGTAGAGAGCGAAGAGGTATTGGCATAGCCCCATAGCTCTACACCATAGAGCGCTCCGCCTCTCGCCTGTGCTTTATAAATTTCTAGTGGTGGTCCCACAATTTTAGATGAGCACTCACTGTGTATCATTAGAATACCTCCGGCAGCTTGGGCCAACTTCATGTTTGCCTTAGCTATATGGGTCCCTCATTCCATCTTATCATTCAGAGTTACCACTAAATTATCGAAAGTGGGGACTCTTTTGAGCGCCATGCCATCCATATGAGGGAGGGGGCAATTGGGTGATTTAGAACTAAAAACCATAAATTTGGTTTTGGCGAGATTGATCTCCAAATTTCTTAGTCTGCAAAAGGCACAAAAAGCCTCCAGTGTTCGCTGTATGCCCGCTGAAGATTTAGATTACAGGAGGGTGTCATCAGCGGACATCAGGGCTTGAATTTTGCGAGCTGCCAAACTAGGAGAGTCTAGATCCCTCGATCCCCACAGATGTTTAATCAAACCATTTAGGAATAGAGAGAAAAGCGTTGGGGCTAACACGCACACCTGCCTCACACCCTTTTCCACCGGAAAGGCGGCCAAAAGCTTCCCAATCCTCCCATAACTAACTCTTTCAAACGTGCCCTGGTGTAACCGTATGAATAGTTGGCACAGGTACACTGGGACTCCCATCTCCAACAACACCGCCCATAGCTTCTCCCTCTGGACCAGTTCAAATGCAGATCGGAGATCTACGAAGATCAAATACAAAGTACCCCTCCCCATAGTCACGGTCTTCCAGTAGACCATCTGTAATCTAAACAGTTGGTCAATGGTGGAAACTTTGGCATGGAAGCCCGCTTCTAGGGGTGTCAGGATGCGGTGTTCGTCCATCCAACATTGCAACCTAGATAGTAAAATGCGGGCCATTAATTTCTGCAAGACGTCAATAAGGCTAATGGGGCGGTAATTGACCGGGTCCAGTGGGGAGGCCTTTTTGTAGATGGGAGTAATCTCAGCCCCCAACCAGGTTGGAGGGATTTCCATACCACAAAGGAAGGCGTTGAAATAGAGACATAGATAAGGGACCCAAACCTTTTGCTCACTCAAAAACAAATCACCCGGTATATGATCCAAACCCGGGGCCTTTCCAGTCGCCAAGCTTTTGAGGGCCACCTGAGTTTCCCTCAGATTAACTGGATAGTAATCCGGGTCTAAGGAAACCTGTGGATGTGATGTGGATGTAGCTAAATCTGTTGGGGACGAAGTGTTAGTGTGAGCGAAGAGGGTCTTAAAGTGCGCTATCCATACCTCTTCAGACGAACCAGATCTAACCAGGTTCCAAAACGCACTATAGTCGCGTGCATCAAGGGCATCCTTTATGTTTTCCCATCTGCTGGCCTCCCAGTCCAACTTAGACTCGGCAATAATCCTTTTATAAGTGAGTCTAGCCCCTCTTAAGCTCTCAACTGAGCTGGATTTGACCTCTCTAACAAGTGCACGTTTCGCCTCCCTACAGGATTTATTGAACCACAGCTCCTGCGTTTTAAACCGGGCCCTTCCGTTAGCTGGTGTGTAGACATAATCTGCTAGGGAGGTAATTAAATTAGTATGAATAAGCTCAAGTGCCCGGAAATTAGAAGAATCATTAGTGGCCGGGAGATTAAAAGCCTCAGCTAAGGAAGAGGGAACTTGTTGGTAAAGCTCCGCTTTTTTATCCGGCTCTAACACAAACTTGGCCCACTTAATCCGTCTGCCTCCTGCCACAGCAATTAAGTTAGAATTAGTGTGTGAATCACACTCCCTCACTCCAGATTGACTGCCCAGTGCGGAAATTAGTTCCAGGGTCAGGAGGTTGTGGGCACTGTCCACCCTATCGATTATAGTAAAGGACTTAATTTGGGACCAGAATTCGACATTAACCATGATGTAATCGATGGTTGTGGTTTTCCCCAGTCTATTGTAGGTGAACTTCCAAGGAACGTCGGGAGCAAGCCTGCCATTGCAGGCTCTAAGAGAGTGGGAGACTAGAAGCTTATTAATCTGTAATGCCAGTGGGGTCATGCGCTTTGCTGGATACACAGAGCACTCCTGGATATGCCAGATAGCATCCTCCTCTTCGGTCACGGGCGGTATACCCGCCAGGGGTTCGAAATGGCAATTAAAGTCACCTCCCAGTATTCTGTGTTTGGGAGCAGGGTGCACTGAAAGGAGTTAATCAAGAGCCTCAATCAGAGGCGACCCCCTCGATGGAGAACTAGGGCGCTGATAAATGTTAAATACCACCATTGACGTGCCCCTTAGTAATTTAAGGACAATGCCCAGGATGTCCGGGGAAGGTAAGGTAAGGTAAGGTAAGGTAATATTTTTATTTGTGCATGATTAACTAAAATCTTTACAAAAATATAAAATACCAGTAGCAACATTAAAAACCAAACTGTAATTAGGATACAAAAGAATACTGCATTGCTGTGAGCAGATCAAAGATGTCCTCAGGTGCTAGTGAAGAACTTCAAACGATGTCAAGTCTTTTTTTTTTTTTTAATGAGTCAAAGAACTTCACGACCTGGCAGTTAAATTTTGTGTTGCTAGAAGTAAAACATAGTATAACTGCCTGCCTACAGGTCCGTACAGCATGTGACTTAAAAGATGGAAGCAGGAGATTGCGCCTCAGGTCCCTCAGTCTAGGGCATATACATATCACGTGGACAATATCCTCCGTGCCAGACTTGCACAGGCGACATTGTTGCAAAGCAGGTGGTCTCACCCAGGGGGGAAGGTGTGGCAATCTCGGGATTACACCGAGGCGCAGTTTTAAGAACTTTTCTTTGACTTGTATTTTCATCCCGATGTTAAGGTATGCTTGTGGCTGTGTTTTACCATAGCCACCCAGGGTTGTCAATCCGTGTGCTCTGTTTGCTAAGACTTTCTTGTCTTCAATCGCAGAGATGATGCGTGCTGATTTTTTAGCCAGTTTTTTAAAGGACTGGAGGTCTGTAGACGTTTCCCAGGTGTCAGACAAACCTAGGACTTCAATTGATTCAAAAAGATAAACTCTATGCGGCGACGTGCGGTGCCGTAGTAGCTCAGACCATATGTTGGCGTTTAGGGAGTCGGCTTCTGCATTGCGGATTTTGCGCCAGGTTGCTACGTACGCACTCCGCCTTTCTAGAGTTTGTTTGATGATGCCGAATTCCAAACGAATCTGGGCAGGGGAGACATATGTAGGAAGGTTGAAAATGGCCCTATAGGAGTTGGCTATGACCGTGTCCAGCAGTTCGGCATCCCTCCCATGAAGTGATTCACTCCCATACATGAGAGTTGGTTGTAGTTTCGCACGCAAGATTTCAAGAAAGGGTTGTAGTGTAAGATCAGGGAGTTTTGCCTTTAAAGATTTTAATGTCATCAAAAACAAGGGAACCCACAAAGTAACCAAGGACCTGGGGTATCAGTTAATTGAAAAAACAATGGCCCTTGACACGGGAAATTTATCAGTTTCAATAATTATAGGCCACAATGTGCACTATAATGAACACATAGTCCAGCCGGACTATAAAATTTATTCAAATGTTAAGATAATCAATTTTCAGCAAAAAACAATAAAACAAGGGGACACAATCCTGCATCCACAGTGCTGCACACACAATACACATAACATATCACTAAGGTTCTTCAGGCATTTACAAGAGCAAGAGCGAAGGACATTAGGTTATAATCGCTTCATATATGTGAAAAACACATGAATTTTAGCACTTCATAGTGAACTTAGTGTTTAACCACATATTGTTTGTCGACGGCGTTTCGATCCAATCAGGTTCAATCTCCCTGTTACGAGGCTGATTAGGCTGATTAGCGTTTGTAAAGGCTCCTTTTGTTCACAGTGGAACAAGGTGCAACATCCCGGTACCGAGTCGCGCCGTGGAGATTGAACCTGAAGCTCCCAGGCCTTTTATTTCAGGCAACCTATTACATGTCCTGATGATGATCCATTATTTGTGATTGGATCGAAACGCCGTCGACAAACAATATGTGGTTAAACACTAAGTTCACTATGAAGTGCTAAAATTCATGTGTTTTTCACATATATGAAGCGATTATAACCTAATGTCCTTCGCTCTTGCTCTTGTAAATGCCTGAAGAACCTTAGTGATATGTTATGTGTATTGTGTGTGCAGCACTGTGGATGCAGGATTGTGTCCCCTTGTTTTATTGTTTTTTGCTGAAAATTGATTATCTTAACATTTGAATAAATTTTATAGTCCGGCTGGACTATGTGTTCATTATAGTGCACATTGTGGCCTATAATTATTGAAACTGATAAATTTCCCGTGTCAAGGGCCATTGTTTTTTCAATTTAAAGATTTTAATGCCAGGTAGGTCATTGTGGCTTTCCCTCGGATGGAATGGAGTTGAGGTCTAGAGTTGTTGTTTGAATCCAAGAGGACACCCAGATATTTATATGAGGCTACCCTGTCAAGTTTTTCTCCATTCAGGTACCAGCAAGGATTCAGTTTTTTCTTATAATTGACCGTCATGGATTTTGACTTATGAAGATTTATTTGAAGGCCGTTCTTTGCTGAGAAGGCATAGGTTGCGTTCAGGAGGTGCTGTAGGCCTACTTGGGAGCGGATTATCAACACAAGGTCGTCGGCATACAACAGATTTGAGAGAGTGATGTTCCCTAACTTGGGTGCGTGATTACTGCATTTCTCTAATTCTGCAGGCAGATCCGCTAAAAAGAGATTAAATAGGATGGGCGCTAGAAGGCAACCCTGTTTTAATCCCTTTGTTGTCCTGATCGGCTTCGAGACGTGTGTGCCAGCCCCAAGCTTGATTTTAATCCAAGTATTGGAGTGGAGCAGTATTAAAACATCTAGGAGGCGCTTCGGAATGCCCTAGTTGTAAAGTTTCAGCCAAAGTTTGTTGCGATCGACGTGATCGAAAGCTGCAGAATAATCAATAAATGTAAGGAATAAGGGTGACTTAGCGGCTTTTGCTGCACTCATCACAAGGGACAGAGCCATGATGCTCGTGATGGTCCCTAGACCTTTGCAGAAACCCGTTTGATTGAAGGGAAAGATGGCATTTTCGGAGGCCCATGATGATAATTCCTCCAGGATAAGTCCTGCAAAGTATTTTGCTTCAACGTCAAGCAAAGCAATGAGACGATAACTATTTGGATGGCTCTTGTTCCCATGTTTGTAAATAGGACTTATGACGGACCCATGCCATGAGTCAGGAAGCGTCAAAGTGGAGCTTATGTTGGTGAATATTGGGGCAGTGTCTATAGTGTCATTATCATTGAAGTGTGATGATAGGTATTTTGTCCATACTTCCTCAGATATATGAGAATTTTGCCCTAAATGGTCGGGGTTCTGCAATCATTTTACCATTCGCCAAAACCTGGAGCTGTTTTTCTGCTTCCCCTCGTGGACAAGTTTTATCCAGAAATCGTCCTTTCTTTGCTTTTGACTTTCCCATTTCATCCGTTTAAGCTGTTTTTTAGCTTCCCGGAGAACTGTTTGCAAGCTACGGTTTGCCTGATCCTTTCTCATTAGTCTCAAGGTTTGATTTATTATTCGTTTTTGTACTTTCATGTCCATGGTTAAGTGTTTCCCGATCGAAGACCCCTTTATTTGTCCTGGGTTTTTGGACGCCATACCTATCATTTTCCCCATCATGGCGTCGCAGAAGTTTTGCCAGACGTCCGTCAGCTTGGTGGAGAACCCAGTGATTTGAGAAAAAAGGGTGTTCGCGGTGAGACTGATGGAGTCAATGTTGCCGGAGTTACACCGTAGCCGCTTTAAGTTTGAACTAACATCTGTAACTGGGCCCGTAAAGGGCGCAATTTCCTGTTTCAAGCTGGGTCTTATTTCAGCCACTAGGGGCAGGTGGTCGCTGAAGTCGCTCGCTCCAATTTTGAAGGAAGAAACCCAACAAAACATGTTCAGAGCAACGAAGATGTAGTCGAGGTGCAAGGAGTGCAAGTTAGAGTGGAAGCTGGCTACTGGAGGGTCGTCGTCGGCGTAGCGACCGTTTAAGGCCCTTAGATTGAGTTGTTCCAAATGGGAAAGGAATTTTTTCGAGAGCTTCGTTCGGGTATTCTTTTTTGTGGTGCCTTGAGGCGGCACGCCCCATGCTGTGTTTAGTTCTTGAATGAGGTCGCTGTCTTGATCTTTGCTGATGCTGATGAGAAGCGTGTTGAAGTCACCGGCCATCAAGAATAGATCAGACAGACTGGCTTCCCTTATTTTTTCTAAAACTTTCACCAGCTCTTCTACCGCCTTATGTTTCTGTTTGGGATAAACATAGGTGTTGATTATGATTGTTTCTTGGGGCTGCATTGTTAGCCCAAGTGAGAGCTTTACCATTGGATGACACTTGGTGGAGAAATGTGAAAGTCCATTGCCTCGATTTGCCTATTGTTGATATGGATGCGAGGACCGTCATCCCTCCCGATCTATGACCAAAGATTGAATTTTTGTTTGCCGGTATGGAACAGGACGTGAACCCCTGAAGATCAATTCCTTTGTCTTCCCAGGTTTCTTGTAATAATAGGAGGTCAAATGTGAGTAGATATTGTAGGAATTCAGGGGCGGTCTTTTTGCTTTCTAGGCCGTTAATGTTCCAGGAACAGATTCTTAAAGCCCTGCCCCTTGCTGAGTAATTGGAGAGAACTTGCCCTTTTTGTCAGTTATCTACATTCGTGAAGCAGATTGTACGCTGAATTGACTTCCAATTAAGGTCGGATTTAAAGAGTTGAGTTCCTGGCTCCCTTTAGTATTGAACTGATGTTATTTTGAGATTGTGACCAGGTAGGGGGTAGGAGAGGAGTCGGGTAACGGGGTTGCTTTTCGAGTTTCAAGGCAATCCCCCATTGTTGGAATGTTGCTTCCTCTTTCATTATTTTATGCGCTGTCTCCGAGGAATTCCAAGTTGTTTTTGTTATGTCTGGGCACTGAGGGGCGGTATTGGGCTGAAACTCTACTTGGAGGAGGTCGGTGGTGCTGATTTTTGCAAGGTTTGTTAGTGAGTGCATAAGTTTTAATATGTTTCCCCTGTTCAATATATCGACCTTGCCTCTGGATCTATATTCAGGGATGAAGAAGATCGAAGTTGGAATGCTCGGGAGTTTCATTGTTGCTGAGACTATTGCTGGACTCTTGTTCTCCTGTTGTACCTGATCAGTCTGAGAACCTAAGGAGGTTGTCTCTGAGGCAGGGGAGAACCCACTTTGGTCGTTGCCTAACCTCGTTGACCCCAATGTGCTGTTTAATTTTGATGTAGGCTGTTGGGGTTTCTCAGTGACGTTGGCCATGGGAGTGTCATCATAGCCTGTTGTTGAGGCCTCGTCAGCTGGTTTAGGTTTTGTGGAGACGGTGTTATGGCCTAGTTGTATTGGTTTGAATTGTAAAAGTTTCTGTTTGTATTTTGGAGGTGACGATTTCTTTGCAGATGTAAGACCTGAGTTTGCACTCTGAGAAGGAGATACCAAAGGGGAAGTACGTGGAGCCTCGGGCAGTGGAGATGACTGGACATTGGTTGTCGGGCTCCGGGTGACGGAGGCTGATGAGGGGGCGGAACTCGAGTGATCTTCAACCTTATGCGTGGCGCATGTTAGAGCCCGATGTCTGCCTTTCCTTTTATTCTTTCTCCGGGACTTGGCATTGGAGTGTAAAGGGGGGTCAGCTATGATCCGAGTGGTAGGTGCTGACTCTGTTTCCTGAGACCCAGGAGATAGTGTTTGAACTAAGGATGAGATGGTAACAGGGGGCTTGGTCACTCGGCATGGTATCGACCCAGAGGGTGCTGGGATTGGGTAGAGGTTTGGGGCATTAGGGTTTGAGTGACTGTTGATTTTAAGTCACTTATCAAGACCCCTAGCATCGATGGAAGAGATGAAAGCTTGTCTAAGAGAGGGTCATAGGGAGACAGTTTTAACGGAGATGGTTGAGCTGCAAAGACAGCGTCTTGGCCTCGCTTTATGAGGCCGTTCAGATCCGAGATTTTTCGATCAATCCCAGAAATGGAGTCGGCCATTGATTGCAGGACAGAAAGTTGTAAATCCATTTTTGTGATTGGAAGTCCAAAGCGGTGGGCGAGTATTGCAGGGTATTTAAGATTGTTATCCATGGAGTGTCGAGAGCTGGTTTGTCAAGGCTGGTGTGCCTTTCTTTTTTGGGCGAGGCGCTGGTAGTCAGTTTCCCTTCAAGAGGGCTGCGGTTGTATGTGTTGACTAATTCTTCCCACTCCTGGACTGCTATTGAGGACATTTCGTCGTTGATGGAGTTGTTTATGGAATGGGAGTCGTTAAACGGCAATAAAGTACGGCGTTGGGATGCCGTTGGTAGTGCCGTGGGTGTAGCTGGCCGAGTATTTGGAGGTGTTTGAGCACTGGTGCAGCTCGGGTTGGAGTATAGTGTTTTGGACAGGGACGGGGGGAACTTGGGAGGCGGGGGGATGGAGGGTCTCCTCCTTTACCTTTGGCGTCATTTTGAGAAATCATGCACTCATCTCGGGTAAACTTCGCTGCAATTCTTGAACTGCTGACAGGCTGGAGGTTGGACGCATTGTCTCTTTGCTCCTCTCTGTGTATCATGGCCTTGAAGACCATTGACTTGTTTTTGCTTCCTAGGGGCGGTGGGCTGAGATTTCTGCATTGAATCTCGCTCTGCTTGACCAGATGACCATCGGTAGCCGATTCAAGGAGGGTGACGTTCAGTTGTCTGCTCACAGCAATGCAGTATTCTTTTTTATCCTAATTACAGTTTGGTTTTTAATGTTGCTACTGGTATTTTATATTTTTGTAAAGATTTTAGTTAATCATGCACAAATAAAAATATTACCTACCTTATTGCAGGGTATTTAAGATTGTTATCCATGGAGTGTCGAGAGCTGGTTTGTCAAGGCTGGTGTGCCTTTCTTTTTTGGGCGAGGCGCTGGTAGTCAGTTTCCCTTCAAGAGGGCTGCGGTTGTATGTGTCGACTAATTCTTCCCACTCCTGGACTGCTATTGAGGACATTTCGTCGTTGATGGAGTTGTTTATGGAATGGGAGTCGTTAAAGGGCAATAAAGTACGGCGTTGGGATGCCGTTGGTAGTGCCGTGGGTGTAGCTGGCCGAGTATTTGGAGGTGTTTGAGCACTGGTGCAGCTCGGGTTGGAGTATAGTGTTTTGGACAGGGACGGGGGGGAACTTGGGAGGCGGGGGGATGGAGGGTCTCCTCCTTTACCTTTGGCGTCATTTTGAGAAATCATGCACTCATCTCGGGTAAACTTCGCTGCAATTCTTGAACTGCTGACAGGCTGGAGGTTGGACGCATTGTCTCTTTGCTCCTCTCTGTGTATCATGGCCTTGAAGACCATTGACTTGTTTTTGCTTCCTAGGGGCGGTGGGCTGAGATTTCTGCATTGAATCTCGCTCTGCTTGACCAGATGACCATCGGTAGCCGATTCAAGGAGGGTGGCGTTCAGTGGAGGGCTCCAAACTCTCGGGGAATTTTTTTTGTCCGAGTGCATTTCCAGGGGGTTGAGTGTGAGAGGATCATGATCAACTAGAAAAGAGTAGGCAGAAGTTTTTTGTGGATCAGGTGATGTTGGTGTGTAATTACCCGCTGCGGCCCCGTTCCTAGATGGAAAGAAGACGTTGGCCGAGTGGAGTGGGCCGTCGTGGCTCATCATCGTGTGGCTAGAGGGAGATTCAGCTTGTAGGAGAGGAGTTTGAAGGCCACGAATATTCCCAGATTTGGAGTAAATTGCTGTCCCTGGGTCTTTAAGGAAGAAGAATTTGGTGTAAATCTTGGGCTGAAAAGTACATGACCTTTTCTTTCTTTGCTGGGAGACCATCGATGGATATGAGATTGTCCGGGGTTATTGGTAAGGTCTTTGGTAAGAACTTTGATTTTGACGATGATTGTATTTGTGTAGGCCTATTTGAGCACTGAGGGGCCAGGGTTGGCCCAGGTGATCCCAAGGGGGTATTTGCCTGGTCATTTTTATTTGTCGTCGAAATTGAAGGTGAAGTTACAGTTTGATTTAAAGATGGAGTTTCCATTGCAGACAGGAGTGGGTCCTCCTGAGATTTTTTATTATGTTTGTATGTGTTGACGGCTTCAGTGCTGTTTGGATGAGGTGTGGACGTTGATTCTACATTTTCAAGTTTCCTTTTTCGTGCTTTAGGCTTGTCGTTTGATTTAGGCTTTAGTTGTAGCCTGACTAAGCCTGATCTCATTGCTCTGAATGGTTGACGCCTCTATGACGCCTCTGTGATTTAACCTTATCTGCTGTGGATGGGCTTAAACACAACCCTAGCGGGAGTTGTAGTTGTAGTTGTAGATGTAGATGTAGATTGTGCCGCTGGTGTGGCTGTGCCTTCTATTGAGACCTATTAGGAGCCAGATAGTCAGTTAGCCGGGATTTCCTGGATTGATCACAAATGTAGCCGGTGGTTGCTAGTGATTGCTAATTGCAGGCGGCTAGGTGCGACTAGTGGCTGACGGTTGATAACTCCCGCGAGGAGTGGCAGGTGGTTTCCTGGTGGTCTATCTTGTGAATACAGGATGTCAGATGAACTAAGGCAGACTGGCACACTAAGAGGTCAAAGAGGTCAAAGGGGAGTCACTGCTGTTGCGAGCGGTGCGCGTGGGTAGGGCCACAGGCCAGCACGACCTAGTCGAGCAGCCTTCCGGCCACCCCCAGGCTCTTACTCAGCGGCCGCCTCCATCGGCAGCCGCACTCGCGTGTGCTGGAAAGCCTTGCAGGACCCTGGGTTGTCTTGTTTTGTGCCTTATACCTTATGACACCGCCGTAAGATGTCGTGAGAGAACGTGTGTGATGTAAGAACCGCTGCTGCCCGCCCCCGGCTCACCGACTCATCGGATGCAGGCTGCTGCTTGTTGCTTTTCCGCAGCTTTGAAGTTCCTCCCTGGAGCTGAGGGCTGGGGGCGGCGGCGGTGTTGTTCACGCAGCGTGGGACTCGCGCTCACACCTGCACGCGGCTCGGGGCCTGATCTCCTCTGGCAGCTGACGGCTGACGAGGTGGTGGGTGAGCTGCAGGACCTGGCGTTGGTGTTGGCGTTGGGTCTAGTTCACCTCAGGGAACACCAGCAACTCCCAAGCTCCAAAGCTCCAAAGCTCCAAGACTCCCCAAGACTGCCTGAGCTTAGCTTAACTTGGCTTGGCTGGCTTGGCTGGCTTGGCTGGCGGAGCGGAGGGGGGGGTGGTAGAGGGGGCGGGTTTGCCGAGCGTGCAGGAACTCGGCCTTGCCTCGGTCACGTCACCAAGACCGGGCACCGGTAGTGCCCCAACACCAGCGTAGCACCACTCCGCGCTCTTATGCTGTTCTTGTGCTGTACAAGCGCAGGATCACAGGCTCCTCAGGCTCAACCGCCCCTCAAGCCAGTGCCTCGCCCCACTCGCACCCCTATCTCCTCTCTCCTCGCTTTTTCCGCTTTACCAGCAAATGCCTGCCGAGGGCTCCCACCGCTACCGGGCCGCTCCCGCTTTTTGCCCGCCGCCGCTGCTGCAAGCTGCGAGTTCTGGCGGCCACCTGCAATCGCGCTCCCGCGCTCTGCCCTGCACGGGGGGCAGGGAACAGGCAAGCCAGCAGCCTGAAAGCCACTCGCACCGGGGGAAAGGCGGAGAGCCCGGAGGGGCTCAGAAGGGTCAAATCCGTGGCACTGCCTCTCAAACACGCCGTCTTACTTGCGTCCTCCAGCAGAGTGTGGCGCTCTGTGATCGACTGCTTCAGTGGCCCCGGGGAAGGTGAATCAATCACTTTCACAGAGCACCCCAAGTGTGTGGCCATCCATATACACAGTCCCCCTGATGGTCTAACCCTAAGTCCCTGTAGAGCTGGCATATAATAGGATGCGAAGCCCACCCTAGAGGGGGCAATTGTCATCCAGGTCTCTTGGAACAGGCACACATCGTAGTGATCCACCAGTTCCCCCCATTCTGGGTCTGGTAACTTAGCGCTCAACCCTGCTACATTCCAAGACCCTATTAGTGAAATACGAGGGTGTTGCCTTACAGTATCAACTATGGTCGGTGGTGGACTACTGCTACTGGAAATTCCTTCTCTATTAGCCATCCCAGCACCCTCCCCTTGAGGGCACAGCTTGAAATTTACAGTTGGTAGAAGCATCGGTGAATCCACTTGAGGGGCCCTACTGACGTTCTCGAGATGCTCCCCTACTTGCCTCACACCCCCTATTGCCGCCTGGCACCCAACTGAATTAGAATCTGTATCCAAGTGCCAATATAGGAAAGTTAGTCAGTCTACATTATTCAGGGGTCTAAATCTATTCTCCACCAGGATGTGGTATTCTAAATTCTCACCACTATTATGAAAGGAGGATAAACCATATACCCCGGGGAATCTTGCCTGTGGATAAAAATACCCTGTGGGGAAGTGGAATGATAGGGCCCTGTTGGCGAGGGCCAAACCAATCAAGGATGTGGTTAACCACGCCAGGATCTCTAAAATTAATAATCACGCAGTCCCCTCCCCTGTCCTTAGGTTTACTCCCAATCCAACTAACTCTTCAGGAAAATAGAATTTCCCCTTGACCGGAGTTCATTAGTGGTCTACATTTGTTCAACCAGAATATAGTTTTATTCTTTAACTCTGGAAAAGTTTCTCCTCGCTCTCCTGACAGCGGTGGGACTCCAGATAGGACCACCACATATGGGGAAGCATCAGGGGGAATCTGGATGCAGGGTAGTGGTTGTTTGGTGGCTTTAATTGAGGATGTAGGGGTAGACTTCTATGGCCCCAAACCCCCGTATAACAGCTGTTTGTTGGACCCTGCTGGGATTGGTGGTGACATGCAAGGGCCAGAACTTTCGCTATTTATGTGACTGCTTGATGGAATAACAGGGCAAGGGGGGGTGGGAACGGTGGAATGGTTAGTCGATGGCGGTTGGCCCGGCCCTTTTACCCGATTGTCTGGTCGCGGCTCTAGACCTCGACTTGGGCCTTGAGAGGGCTGTTTGTTATTGCCAACAGCTGGAGTCGGGGGGTATTCCTAGTTGGTATTATTGGCTGTGGGCTTATAATGCTCTTATTATTTAGCATGGAAACAACTTTGTCAATTTTACTCATTACGATTTTAAACTGGGATTTAACAAGTTGTTCCATATGTTCTTGAAAGTCAAATATTAAGTGAGTGGCCCACAGCGGGGGAGCTAGGGTGGAAAAGGAAGGCCCCGCATCCGCCTGATGAATATCAGAAGCGGGTGTATCCCTCCTACCAGCTTTCTTTTGTAGTCTGGGCTGCTTTTTTTAGGGCAATGCTTAGGTACTTTGTTAACCACCCGGGAACCCACAGAGGGGGATGGATTGATGCGAGAGCTAGCTTCCAACTCGATCTGTTCGCATGGGAGCTCTGAAAAGGAGGACACAAGCAGCGAGTCAGGGGAGTTAACTGTCAGTAAGGAAACATCCACAGGTGTCGTGGGGTGGGGTATGGCAGGTAGCGTAGGCTGAGGCATGGCAGGTGTCAACGGAAGACATATTTCAGTGTTTTCTATGGCCGTAGCTACTACCCCTATTGTCTTTTGCAGCATTTTATCAATTGCAGTTAGACTCGGAAGTTGGGTAGTTAAAGCAGCCTTTTGGCGTGTATTGTGGCGAGTAGTGGGGGAATTGCTCTTGCCCATTGTTCTCGTCAAGAAGGTGCTTACAAATAATAATAAGTACTGAGGAATATATATGAGTGGGTAAATTAAAACTAAAAAGAGCATAAAAACCTACTGTGGGTGTAGTCCCCCCTCGCTGCAGCCACGCTATGGTAATGAGGAGGTGCGGCGGTGGAGGGAGACCAACACCGTGATCAGGGGAGCTGCAGGCGAGTAGAAGAAATTGCCCCCAAAGTCCGTAGAGCACCCGCTCCACCGGGGCTCTCCTCTGTCTTTATCGCCTCTGGGCACGGAATGGGCAGTGGCGGCTTCCTGCCACGAAGGCTCCCGGGAGGTGTAGTCCCCCCTCGCTGCTGCTGCGCTATGGTAATGAGGAGCTGCGGCGGCGGAGGGAGACCAACACCGGGATCAGGGGAGCTGCAGGCGAGTAGAACAAATTGCCCCCAAAGTCTGTAGAGCACCCGCTCCACCGGGGCTCTCCTCTGTCTTTAGCGCCTCCGGGCGCGGAATTGGCGGTGGCTGCTTCCTGCCGCGAAGGCTCCCGGGAGGTGTAGTCCCCCCCTTGCTGCGGCCGCGCTATGGTAACGAGGAGCTGCGGCGGCGGAGGGAGACCAACACCGGGATCAGGGGAGCTGCAAGCAAGTAGAACAAATTGCCCCCAAAGTCCATAGAGCACCCCATGATATGTGTTCTCTTTCCTTTACCCAGGTGTCTGTGTCACCGGAATAAAGGTTGCACACTTGCCAAATGAAAGAAACCTTGAAAAAAGAGTAGACCAAAGTGTGCGTATCACTGGTCCACAAGATCTCTCACCTCTCCCAGATGACGAGCTTGAAGATTTGGAGGAAGATCTCTTCCCCGCTCATGCTGTGCCTTCTCTTCTCTTACAGCCATCTCATCCCTTTACGGCTTCTTCTAAACAACAGAAAGGATACAGTGGCCCCTTTATTTCGGACTACGTCCACCAAACATGGCAAAAAGGAAGAAGCAGGAAGCTTAAAGCAGTGAATCGCAGCGCGACTGCTGTGCTTACGTCAGCCTTTGAGGAGACTCCGACAATTTCAGTGGATGAGGACAATCCCGCTGTTACCTTTTGGGACCGGTTACTAAGGACTGAAAACACTAGGACACAGAGAACAGCCCTGGTTTTGGAGGAAAGGAGGAAGTCACCTGAAGCAGTCCAGAGGACTGAAGGAATGAGACAAAGAACCAACGCTGAAGCCAGCCACGTTCCAGGAGGAGCGTGGCTCACACAGGTATGGAGCCACCTGAAAGTCTTAGGAGGGAGGTGGGGTTTTACTGCTCGGTAAAAGTAACTAGTAAAATTGGTGCAGGGATACCTGCGTGGCCCTGACAAACAGTCCCCCCCCCCCCGGCACTGGAGGAGGCTTTTATTAAGGTGCACATACCCCAACACTACCTGATCCCTTTTCACTTAAGGCTTCTAGAATGGACCACTTACTCCATCTTTCTTTTATATGAGGCACTCCCGAAGAGCGGCGGAGAGAGGTGGAGCCTACCCAATGCCAGTCAAGAGGCGAAGAACAAAGAAGCCCCAATCTTGTGTACATTTCATATTTAACTCACTATGAAATAAAATATGATCAGAAAGAAAGCAGCCTACGCTCCTCTTTATTTTGCTAATTCACTAAACACTGCAAATGCTTGTGAAACGCTGTAGGGTGTGTGTATCACTGTTGAACCAATGTGAAAAATGTGGAGGGATGAGCAGCTCCACTGCACCACCAGGAGTTGTGTGAATGCAAAGCAGGAAGCGAAGGAATGTCAGCAGGCTCACAGGAACGCCTCTGACAGGTATGCCTACTGCTGGGAGGGAACACCTCCTAAGGTGGGGCATCAGTGGGCTAAATGGAAGCAAACGATGAGCCTGCACACCAAGTCCTGTCAAATAGAAGAGTATTGGTGATAGGGCGCAGGAGCCACTGGGGTCGCCAAGGAGAATGGCAAAAGCGGAAATGCCCGCAGTAGAGCTCTAGATAAGGCTCCTGAGGCCGGGTGGCAAAGGAGGCCAGAGGAACAATCTCCCCAGGGAGTGGATGTACGGAGGCAACAAAACAGATAGAGGAGAAAGTCTGTAAAAGGATATAGTCATTAGATGTGCCGATTATCCACTAAAATCTCATAGAAATGCTATGAATGTCTCTGGATTTACCGTGTCTCCACAAAAATTTCACTGTAAAATTGTGAAAGAGTTCCCTGGATTGAAGACACCAGGAGAGTACTGGAACAGTGCAGAAGAGAGTACCTTAACATTGTGGGCCACAAGGTGAATCAACGAAAATGAAGACAAAGCTGACTTGGTGGAAGCAACCAGAAGGGAAGGAGATCCGTCCTGCTCCCTTACGCAGACCAGTCTTCGCTAGTGTTACAAAGAAGGACGCCAGACGAAGGTAAGTTCAGGTGTTTATTTCCGGTCTCCACAGTTCCACCTTCCTCTGCAGCTACAGGTTCACAAAGCTCTAACGTTCTCTCTCTAGCTTCTCATCTGAGGCTCCACAGCCAACATTCTAAGGCAGCCTCTCTACCAACTGAAGGGCAGTACCAACAGAGAAAAGGAGGAGGGGTGAGAGGGGGAAGAGGGCCACCAGGGAAATAAGCATCCCATATACTATAATTAAAATATAACATGGAAGAAGAAAAAACAGGTAGGAAACAATGTTCGGCAATAGAAGATAACACATACTTGCAGGACCTCTTCTCTTGGTATTCAGCAGCTAGAACTTTGAGGTCCTCTTCAGCCTTTTTGGTAACGGTTCCCAGAATTCAAAGGGTGAGGATGGGTGGCCGCTCTTTCGGCTTCACCGCTGCCAAGCTTTGGAATTCTCTGCCACTCTCTTTGAGGAGCTTGAAGGATCTGTCCTCCTTCAAAAAAGGACTTAAATGCCATCTTTTCCCTAGGGCAGTGTAATGGCGCCTCGCACAGGTATATACAGGGTCAAAGCGCCAGGATACCCTCTGGGTGACAGTCTGCGCTCTACAAGTATGCGTTACATACATACATACATACATACTTGTCTACTTCACCTCTCATTCAATCATCAGTGCCATCGTGACTCTCCCGTTTCTTTTCCATATCACTAATTCTCACTTCCTCACTCTAAAAACGTACCCCCTCTCTCTCTTTCTTTACCAAACTGTTTTCTTTCTCCCACATTATATATTTACTTCTAACTACCTCACCTGTCTCTCTGTGTCTCATTTCTCTCCCATCCTCACTTATCTAATCTCTATCTCTGCCTTCCTTCGCCCTCTACTTAACCTGTCACACTATACTATTCTCTCTACATCGCTCTCCTTCACCTGCCCCTCTCATCCTTTCTTTTGTTCGGTGAAGATTGGGAGCTCATTGTTTAGTCTACACAAAGAAAGAAGAGATGAAGGGACAGAATTAATCAGAAAATTATCATATCTAATTTTACCTGATAGAATGTTGAAAAGCCACAGAGCAGTCCTTTGATTGTCATTGTTATACCAAGAATGAAAGGTGGATTGATTTGTGATTATTATATTGGTCAATTAAACCATTAACTTCAGGCACTAACTGTAAATGTCTTATTTTAAAATTATGCACCAAATCACTAAAATTCTACCTAGTCACCCTTAATATGTTTTCCTAAAAGTGGGGGAGCAGCCTTATAACACACTGAATTTCATATATAATATTGAATGAGAAAAAATTCTAGATCCAAATGCAAACCATGGATTTATCAAATCCTGCCCAACACTTTCCTTTGGTACTGTTTGGCTAGTGGATGGAGAACAGATTGAACCTTCAGTTGTTTTTGCGGCCATCATTTATGAAAGTTGAAGGTATAATCCAGTACTGCCTGGGTTTAAATGACCTGAAAATGGGTACAAAATGTAAAGCTGTTCTGAACAGGAGTGCTCAAAATATGCCTTACGCGGGAGGACTGATTATGTAGTTCTGTGTGTTGGTGCAACAGTGTTACCAAGTATGCCATCTGCAAGATAGCGTTATTGACTAGAGTGACCTCTGATGCTACAAAAGGGGATCCTGCAGTCTTGTCACCTCATAGATTAATGTCCACCTCCTCCTGCCTTCAGTCACTTCATCTTTCTTTCAACTTTTTTAAAAATCTTAATCTTCTTTTCAGACTTCCAGTGCATGTAAGCCCAAGCTGGTGCACGTGGACCTTTTAGCGCCTATGGAGACATCCGCTTTGTTGAGTTTTTGGCAAAGGGTGGAAACCTCAATACGTCATGATGGAGAGTTATAACTCCCAATGGCTTTGTTTCTGGTGAGAAAAAATATTAATGTTGCATACAACAAGCAATAGCTGAGGGGCTAACATATTGTTTTCTTGATTTTGTGTATTGAGAGTGTAAGATCAGAAAGTGAATTGAACATGTATTATAATGGACCTAAAAATGTTCATGTCCAATTCTAAAATATACCATTAGAACCAGTCATTACAGATGAGCCTAGAAATCAAAAAACTTCAGGTTTAGGGAGTAAACGTGAAAAAGGACCTTTAAGAGCTGTATTAACCTGCCTGTGACTCTGTTTGCGGGCATTCTGCTGCTTATTGGGCTAAATAAATGTAGTCACAATCTAAAGCCTACTCAGGCCTGAATGCAGACATGTAGGAGTGGGATGTATGTCAGTACAACGCGGTTGTTTTCAACGCGGTACTTTACATCGCAGATTTTACAAAGCAAGTCGTTACAACGACTTGCGTTGGAGGGTGCGGATTTCGGAATCTTATAATTTTATATTCCAACACCAGTCCCCGTAACAGTAGGGAAGGTGTTGGAATATAAAACTACAGGATTCCTTATCCCACAGCGCCATCCAGCGCAAGTCGTAGTAATGACTTGCGTTGTAAAAGACGCGTCGTAACTGCACTGCGGGGTAACATCCGCGTTGTAAAGGATGTTCCCCGTAGGAGTGGCACAGTTTTCATGAAGGTTCATGATTTACGGCTGCAGGCAGATATGCTCTTAGTTGTTAAATAGAACATGAAATGTGTAAATATATTATGACTTTCACTTTGTACTGCATATAACAACTATGAATTTGTAGCAATTATATTTAGGACATTTTTATGTAAAATGAAACATTTAGTACTGTGCTCACAGGATGGGGACCTGGGCGTTTAGTTGCAGGACATAGATCATGCCTTGCCCTGCATAACCTTACATGATTATTCTGAGACACTGTACTAGAGCAACGACCTCCTCCACAAATATGGGGATTTGAATGAGTGAGATTCATTGCAAGCACACCTACTCTCACTAGGGCAGCTTCATATGATGCTTTAGTCTCAAATGCCAAAACAAGAAAACACATTTATGCAGAAAGGTTTCAAGGCTCTCAGTGGATTCACACACATGCATGCAAGCGCACACACCCAGAGATACTTACGCGCTGATTCCACTTGCAGTCATTGCTGCACATTTGTGAAATGCAGTACAAATAAATAAATGGGCAGTGGCTAGTAAATGTTTTTTTTAAACTCTTTTTATTTGCAACAAAAATAAAGGTGTGGTCAGCACCTTCAGGGATTACATGTGTCACATAAGCACCATAGGAAAACACTGTAGATCCAGAAATCGTCAGATACCAGATATTCCGAAGCAGTACAGTTATAACAGCAGATCACAATGCAATTTGGTCGTCAATGGGTGTAATTCGGGGGGGGGCCCACACAGGATAACCCGATACTCATTCCAGTGGACCATACCGCCACCCATTTCCGGGGGCAGCCCCGAGCCACGTATACTGTCTTTTCCTGGAGCATATACCAATCCATATCCTTTTTCCACGAATTGAGTGTTGGAGGCGTCACTGCCCCCCACAGCCTAGCTATATTACGTTTCACGATTGCCAATCCTAGCGTCACCCAGAGCTTCCCCCTTGATGGTAAGTCCGTGGGCTCCCAGATTTTCAAATGGCATCTCTTCGCCTCCAGTCGCAACTCTACCCCCCCATACCTCTTGCATACATTCGAGCACCCGTTTCCAGTAGGTGAACAACACAGGGCATTCCCAATGTATATGAAAGAAGGTTCCCACCTCCCCACACCTCCCTCTGCAGAGACCATCCTCACTTCGGCCCATCAGCATCAACCTAGTTCCAGAAACATAAACCCAATGGAGTATTTTCAATTGGATCAGTCTAAGCCTGGCTGATATTGCTACCTCCTTGGGGGATGTTAGCGTGCCTCTCCACTCCTCTTCGTCTATCTCAAGCCCGTCTGCCTCCCATTTTCCCTTAAGAGTTAGCATTGGGTCTGGGGAAAGGTTGATAAGTTTCTTGTATGTGAGGGAGATGGCGCGTACAGGGAGGTGACCATCTAACAGTCTGTCCTTCAGGGGAGAGGACTCTGGGGGCTGAGTCCCCGCAGGGATATTGGTTGCCTAACCTGCAGGTATCTAAAATATTCAGCAGGCGCCAGGTCATAGGTACCCTGGAGTGAGTCGAAGGGCACAACACTGTCTGGACCCCATAGATCTTTGATGTGTGAAATCCCAATTAGGTCACAGTTGCGGAACCCTTTGGTGCGACCTAGAGTGCCCAGCCTTTCTGAGACCCTTATTGGAGTAGCCATCGTCAGGGTATCAGCCCAGCCCAATAAATAAAGCGCAGCCTCAAAGTTCCCGCCTGGAAGGAGCCACCGGTCCATTTCGTATCCCGGATCGTTCCCATCACAATAGGTGCCCTGGTTTATGGCCGAGAGATGCGCAGCCCAATAATATTTACGTATGTCTGGGAGCGCTATACCACCATCAAACCCTCCCAGTGTGAGTTTCTGTAGGGATATGCTGGGCGTCCCGGTCCACAACAGATCTCTCTGTGCGGCTTCGATGGCAGCAAAGTATGACTGTGGAACTAGGTCCGGATAATTTTGGAGGGCGTAGATGAAATGTGGCAGCACCATCATTTTGAAGAGCGCTGCCCGGCCCAGCAGGGACAGGGGGAGCTTCTTCCAGGTGGCAGAGTCTCTTTTAAGCCGCTGTAATGGCGGCATTAATTTTTTTTAGGATCTAATGGAAACAAAGATTCCCAAATACTTGAAACCTTCCGTGGACAGCCGAATCGGGCAGTTACGCGGGATGACCGGAGGGCCTCCGTGTAGGACATATAAGGGGGACTTACCCCAGTTGATACTGTACCCGAATTCTGGTGAAAATATCCAAGGCCACTATGATGGACTCACGAGGTTTCGTAAGGTACAGCAAGATGTCGTCCGCATAAAGCGAAATTTTATCCTCCCATCCATCAGACCATCTGAGCCCCTTCAACAAGGGATACTGCCTGATCCAGGCCACGAGTGGTTCCAGCGAGAGGGCAAATAGCAAAGGGGAGAGGGGACATCCCTGTCGCGTCCCCCTGCCTTGGGTAAAAGGTTCAGAGGTTTTGGTATTAACTGTGACCTGGGCCAAAGGCTCAGAGTAAAGGAGACGCACCCAACCGATGAAATTAGGGCCAAAACCCAGTTTCTGAAGGACTGCCATCATGTAGGGCCATTCAAGCGTGTCGAATGCCATTGCGGTGTCCAACGACACCACCACAGAGTCTTCCTGTATCGTACGACAACGGCCCAGCAAACTGTGGAGACGGCGCAAATTGAGCGCCGTGTTACGGTGGGGCATAAAGCCCGACTGGTCCGGGTGGACTAATGTGGTTAAAACTTGTTTAAGCCTATTAGCAAGGACCTTGGCCAGGGTCTTTGGCTCGGTGTTTAGTAGTGAGATTGGCCTGTAGGAGGCATATGCATCTCTCGGCTTTCCTCTTTAGGGATGGGCACAATTGTGGCAATACGTTGGTCTCGTGGCAGTATACCCCTTTCCCTACTCTCCTCAAACATGCGTTTGAGGTGCGGGCTAAGGCTGTCAGGTTTGAGCTTGTATAGCTCGATCGGGAGACCATTGGGCCTGAGGGTTTTCCCTGGTCGGAGATCTCGAATGGCCCCACAGATCTCCTTGATGGTAAGCGGCGTCTCCAAAGTTTCCAGTTCAGTGTCCGAGAGGGTAGGTAGCCCACTATCAGTCAACAGGGCGATAGAGTCCTCTTCCGGCCGATCAGACCCCCTACTGTAGACTTTTTGGAAGTGCACTGCAAACTCCCTAACAATCTCCCGGGGCTTCGTGATAACGGCCCCCAATTCAGTCATAAGCTCGGCGACCACCCTCTGCGCCTGCTGCTTTTTGTCTAGCCAGGCTATGAGCTTACCCGCTTTGTCCCCTTGATCGTATATCCTGCCTTCCCTATCTCTTGCCAGAGTCCTTGCGGCGTCAGAAGCTAGGGCCTTGTACTCCATCGCTTTGAGTTGCATCTGAAGCACATGTTCGGCGTAGCCTCCAGTCTGTGTCTCGTTTTCTAATGTAAGAAGATCAGTTTCCACAGCCAGCATTTGCGCCTCCCGTTCCTTCCGACGGCCAGCGATCACAGAGAGGGCCTCCCCCCTGAGTACGGTCTTAAAGGCCTCCCACAATACTACTGATGATTCCACCGTGCCTTCGTTATTCTCAAAGTACTTATCAATGGAAAGAGTACGTTGTTTTCTCATCTCCTCGCTGCGGAGGTACCAAGCATTGATCGGCACCACAAATCCCTCCCTCTGGTCACTGATGGTAAGGTGAGTCCACAATGGGGAGTGGTCCGAGATGCCCCTTGCTAGGTGTGTGCCATCCTGAATTGTAGTGCCCTGGTGCATTGGCGCTAGGATGTAGTCTATGCGCGAGGATGAGCGGTGTGGGCCTGAAAAGAAAGTATATTGTTTGTGTGTCGGGTGTCGGAGACGCCAAAGGTCCAGGAGGCCAAACGCCTCCAGGAAATCAGGTAACTACATGTGCCCCGTCGCTATGCTCCTAGACGGGTGTCTGTCTGAGTCCCCCAAGACCACATCATTAAAGTCCCTACCCACTAGCAGTTGCCCCTCTGGAAGGGAAAGGAGAAGCCTGCCCAGTTCCTGGAATGACTGGAGTTGAAAACCCAGCGGAATGTACGTCGTTACAAGGTTGAGCCTGTGCCCCTCGCACTACCCAGAGACAGCCGCAAAGCGCCCCAGAGGGTCGGATTCCGTGTGATCGATGACTAGGGGAAAGCTTTGACACAAAAGGATCCCCACTCCCCGGGACCTCGAGGTAAAGCCAGCATGGATCACGAAGAGTACCCCAATCTATTCAACGCATGGCACGTATTACCTGCATGAGTACCACATCCGGGAGGTGTCGCTTAACAAATTGCAGTACAGTAGTCCTTTTGAGATTGTCCCCAACCCATTAACGTTCCAGCTCAGCATCTTAAGACAATTATTCCACTTCATAGCCATCAAAACATTTCACAGTAGTATCAGCCCTGTGATTCCCTGTACATTTTTTACGCATGTGTTCACATTCCTGGTGCGACCATTTCAAACAACCCCCCCTACCCCCAGCCACCCCCCATTCTAACCCGCAACCCTGAAACTGCTTAAACCCCCGCCTCACCCTCCCTGCTCCCCTGCTCCGTAGGTTCCAAACTACCCACATCCCCAATTAGTAGAGCGCCTTTCGCCCAATCCCAACCCGATAGTAAGGAGACCTCCCCCTCCCGAAAAAGAAACTCCTGTAGGGGACGAGTGCTCCAACCCCAGCTCCATCCACCACCCGCACACGCCCCCCATGTATCACATTCCTTCACCCAAGTATACACTCCTAAGTAGGTGGATCGCCCACATAACAGTTTGTGTCACACGTCCCGTTTTACAGTGTAGCAGCCCCCCCAGAGTTCAGCAACATCACAGTAGGGAGAGGCCCATCAATCTGAAAGATACAACTTTATACATTACAGTTCGTCGCAGTCCTTATCACGTTCCTTGACTCCACTAAGTGCCATCCTTGTCACGGAGAGACCCCCACCTAGGGCTGGCTGACCTTGACCTCAGGGACGTTGGCTCTGGGCATCCGCTTCTGAACCCCCTGCCGCAGATCTCGGCGAGGCGACCCGAGCATCTCTCCAGCCACCAGCCTCTCCCCGGCCCTGCGCCCTCGGTGGCTCCCTTTCTAGCCAGTCCTGCACTTCTGATGGTGTGGTGAAGAACAGAGACTTGCCCCCCGCGATGACCTTCAGCTTGGCCGGAAAAAACATCATGTACTTGTAGCCCCTTTCACACCTACAAAGCAGCGCCTATCCCGTTGGACTTGTAGCCTGAAATCCAGAAGAATCGGATCGTGGCGTTCTCATGTTGCAGGTCGCCCATCTGCCTGGCCGCCTGGAGGATCGCATCCCTATCCCTGTAATTCAGGAGTTTTGCAATGATTGTCCTGGGCGGCGCACCCAGCTTTGGTCTTGGGACCAGCGCACGGTGGGCACACTCTATAGTAAAGACATTGGACAGGCGCTTAGGCTTGAGATGGGCGAGAATAAGGTCTTCCAGAAAAAGTTCCATGCTGGGCCCCTCCATTCCTTCTGGCACTCCCACCATGCGTATGGGGCTTCTACGGGCCCTCCCTTCCTGATCCTCCAGCCTGAGGGCCATTTGCCGATGCTGATGTACCAGTTCATTGGCGCGTTTTTCCAGCATTTTCGAGGAGGCCTGGAGCTTTTGTATATCAGATTTGTTCGCTTTGGCCTTTTCCGTGGTCTTGCCGAGGTTTGCCCAGAGAAGATGAACCTCAATGGAGATTCTGTCCACTTTTGTCTCCAAGTTGGTGCCTAGTGATTGTATCGCCATCATAATGGAGGCCAAGGATGGCTCCTTCGGACCTGTTTGGTCTTCGGTCATGTTCCCTGCCGGGGCCTGTCCCACAGGGTCCGCATATTTATCCAGCTTGTTGGTCTGGGCGGCCACGTTGTTTTTCGGCTTCATTTTGGTGGTCTGTCCGCACCCCAGTGCGTGTTGTAGGCCTTACCGCTCTCTGACACAAGTGTGAAGTAGCGAGGCGGCCTGACCCTACATCCAGGGTGACCACCCACTCCGACTGGCTGGGGTGAGCCACGGCTGGTTCCTGTCCCGTATCGCCTATGCTGGGCGCGGGGGGCAATCTGCTCTCCCGTCGCGTCTGGGGCCCTCCCTCGTCCTCGGTCAGGCTCTTCCCGTGGCCAGTGCTCGGCACTTCGGCCCCCTTCGCGTCTCACTTGTGACTCTTTGGCCTCAGGCTCGCCACTGGTATATTGCCCATGGGGCAGTGCTGTGTCTCTTCAAGGCCAGGGTGCAAACCGGTCCCTGTAATCCCATTGGCCCAGGCAGTCTGGGCCACCAGGTCTATTACGCTGTCCGCGCAAAGCGCTCCTACATCCACCTCCAGGGGCCCCCTATCTGAGCAGCCGGTCCTTGCCCCAGCCCTCAGGGGTCACCTCCTTTGCTGTGAGCGCACACCTCAGAGCACTAGGCCCCTCAGGCGTAAGGTCCTCACTTTGGGAGCAGTAAGCTGGGTCCCTGTCATGGCTGAATTGAAGCACAGGCCACGCCTTCCACTAATTTGGCGCCACAAACAGGGGCCGGAGTCAGATCCCAGCAAGAGTAAAGGGTGATCCAGGGAGACCACCACTTTTTGCTATGAGACCCTGTGTACGCGATCAGTATACAGGCTCCCATAGAGTTCAATGGGAGTCCGAGTGAACCGAGTCCATCAGGGTGTTTTTTGTAGTTAAGCCAGTATTGGAGATGTCGGATGATGTTTGTGAGGTTTGGGGATTTGCTCTATTTGGCACACTGTTGAAGAAGAATGCAAGAATAGAAGCAGTTAGACTTGCTCTTATCTAGATTTAAGTAATATTGTGGCTAGTACTATGTGTTTCATGTTTTTGGAATTTGAGATGGATGTAGGTTTTTAGCATTATGCCCTGTGGCACTCCAATGCCCAAGGCTATGGTTTGAGAGCAGAAGGACTCCAACTGTACCGCATAGGTGCGCTCACTCAGGAAAATTCCTAAGCCATTTCTGGGCCTTTCCACTGACACCTATCTCCTTCAGTCTTTGAATTAAGATCGAGTGGAAGATGGTGTTGAATGCTGCAGAGAGATCTAATAACACTGGCATCTCTGAGGGCCCATTATCTAAGGAAAGTTTTATGTTGTCTAGGACTCCCACCAGTGCCGTTTCCATGTCAGAGATGCAATTATTCTTTGCATTTCACGTTTTACTTCATCTTGCATTCCATAATAGAATTTGTTTTTTTAATATGGTGTGGGTTTGCAACTGTTTTCATGCAACATACGACTCTTGTAGACACTACATTATGTAATAAACCACATGAGATGTCTGAGTGAGTTGCGGTTGTGAGTTATTTATCAGAGGGGCATGATTGAGATGTCTGATGTGAAGACAAAATCCATTGCGAGTTACTCACTGAGCCTTTCAGTGGATCATAGAAGTGTGCAAAGCAGCAGCGACTCCTCCGCTATGATCCCCCTCCCCGCTGAGTACCAGGCGGCAGACAGAAATGGAAAAAATAAATTGATAGTAAAACCTATTTATTATCATTTTATTTTTCTTTCAGTAAAAAACAGACAAATCTAGAGGGATGGGCCATGACGAGAACGCGGGAGTAGTAGTGCACAATGTAAGTGCACATGGCAGCTAGCCGGCTGCCTATGGCTGTCCAAACCATCATGCGCACTTTTATCTCTTTCCACCCAAGCTGTGTTGTATAGAGGGGTAGAGTAGAGGCACACTCTCCTAGGACATGAACGAGCGTTAAACTAACTCACTCAGGTGAATCACAGTGGTGCTCTTATGAGAGCAAAATGGTACAAAAGAGGGTGGTGATGGACGGAGAATCTGAACCAATCAAACACTCACACCCAGTCAACAGATCTGGGTTTAATCCATCACTGTTCTTTAGCCCACTCCACCACCCCAGTTCAGACATGGCCATATGCAAATCAGTCTGACCCTGTGCCTCATGGGAACAGTCCAGCCCGAACTGCCAAGCCATGCCTTCCCTGGACCAGAAACAAGCTTCCGAGGACCGGTTTCTGGCATAGCAGCCGTCGTCTTCAGCCCGGCTTGCTTGAATCCAGTGGCAAAGGGAGCAAGGGTCTCACGTCTGAGCATACCCTGCCAACTTATGGCAAACAAAATGGTACAAAAGGGGGTGGTGATGGACGGAGAATCTGAACCAATCAAACACTCACACTCAGTCAACAGATCTGGGTTTAGTCTATCACCGTTCTTTAGCCCACTCCGCCATCCCAGTTCAGACATGGCCATATGCAAATCAGTCTGACCCTGTGCCTCATGGGAACAGTCCAGCCTGAACTGCCAAGCCATGCCTTCTCTGGACCAGAAACAAGCTTCCGAGGACTGGTTTCTGGCTCTTATGAGAGCAGCATATTGATTGCAGTGGTGGCAGAGGGTCACCCCACTGCTTTTAAGCAGTGCAAAGAAGAAACATAAAAAGATAATAACTTTGAGTTATCCTCATTTTAGGCTTAGTGCTACTTTGCAGGCAGGTGGGTGGGTGGGGCTTCTCTGCTCTCGGACCAGGGTAGGAGTGGTTTGCCCACTCCTAAGTACACATGACTGTGAAGGGCCACCCAAAGTAGTCATGCACACTTTCCCTGTTCCAATGCAGGCTGCATTACGGGCTGTGTGGAGAACATGTCCATGACCCCATTCCCTGGCTGAGCATCCAACCAGGATGCTCACACCAATGACAAAGGTGCGCTGCAGCGTTGTGATCGGTCAGGGGATCCTGGGTGCATACCAATCACAACGCTGCATTGCAACATTGAGATTGGTCAGTGGGGCCTGCTTCCTGTTCCTCGAGTTCCACGAGGAGAGCAAGAGCAGAGAAGTAACACCCGGTGGCAAGGTACGTTTTTAAAAAAAAATGGGTTTATATATATGCCACCCCCCGCTCCCCACTGCTGTGTGACCCTCCTGTCCTTGTGCAATCCCCCCACACCTGCCCCACCACCCACGAGCCATGCTGCTCACCACTGATCGATTGGTAACTAGTAGCCTGCCGTGTGCAGGAAAGATCGCAAAAGGACCCGGAGACGGCGACTGAAAATGTATTACATGGGAGAAAATGTTTTGTTTTTACCAAAGTAAAAAATAAAAATCCAGCACTGACTGAAGAGTGAAGTTGATGTTACTATTCCATTTGCATCCATGTTGGAGAGAAGAGCTACACTAATGATTCCTGCAAGATTTCCCATAAAAACTAAGCATACATAAGAGCTCGTTCAAACAGGAACATTTCTTACATTTACTTTAGGGAACAGCAGCAATAAAAGAAGGGAGATGGTTGTGTGTTCAGTGTTTTTATTGAACTCTGGAATGTTAATGAGTTTTTTGGTCTTGAAAGAAGATTCTGTGAGTGATAGCAATAAAGAACATATTGTTTAATGCTAGCCTATAGGCTATCTATCACTTTACCTAGCTAGACACAGTTACTAAATAGGTAAGCAGTGGGAAACACATTGTAGGTCAGCATTAGCTGCGCTTCTAGGAAGCCATATCAGTGTGCTTTATAAAATTTGATTGTTAAAAGCTGGGGGATTGATATGGAGAAATAACCAATCCAGATGCTTATTTTAGGACATACACTGGCTTCCTAGATGTACCAATTGTTGTCATAAAGCAGTCTCCTCCTCTTTTAGACTTGTTGTGAAAATGGAATTGACTTTGTTCTGGAATAATGTTGACTAACAGTATCTCTCACATTTGGGCCTGTTTTAAAATGTATTTGTAATTATGTCATGTTATGTTATTTTGATTCATAGTGCACACAGATACTCACAAGTGTCCTGGCGCAAAACCAACAATGGGTGAAAGTGTCTGTCTAGGCGAAGAGATGTGTTTTCAAGTTTTTCTTGAATACTGCTGGGTCCTGAATGTTGCGTAGGGCAAGGGGGAGTGTGTTCCAAGCAATAGTGGTCTTCCTTGTCAATGAGCTGCCTCCAAGCCTCTGATATTTAAATCAAGGAACCTGTGCAAGACGGGAGACGTAGAGCACAACTATCTAAGTGGAACATAGAAAGAGAATTATTTTTGTAAATAGAGTGGGCCGAACCCATGTAAAGCTCGGTGAGCCAAAACTAACGATTTAAACTTCACTCATTCTGCAACGGGGAGCCAATGCAGTGAGTGAAGCTGGTATCGTACGATGTTCCTAGCAGAGATACAGAGAGAAGAAGTCTGGATGCCGTATTTTGGACCACCTGCTGCTTTTTCAGAAGGTTGCCCGGGATGCTGATGTCAATTATTTTCGGATGATCTGTTACTTCCTGGTTGTAGGTATGTAGAAGAGTGCCTATTGTGTTTTATGTTGTACCCCTACCTCTGCCCTCCCTGACCAACTAGATATATTGTAATGGGTGCCTATATTTCAGCATTATCTCTACTGAGAAATCATGTCCCTGTTTCTGTAAGCCCTCCCCAACAGGCAAGGTAGTGGCCTTGCCATCCCTCTATGCAACAGGAACATTGGGAGTGACTTTGTGTTCCACAAGAAGTTTTGCAAGATTTCATGAAACTGCTCACAATTAAATGGCTCAGGCAGCCATCTTGGGTGCTGGGTGTATAAGGGGGCGCCCAAAACCTACAAAATGCACTTGGTATTAACTTGCAAGTCCCTACCTTCTTTATGTTCTATGGGAGGATGTTGCAGTGCCAGCAGTTGGCCAAGTTTAGTACTGGATTTACAGCAAAGGTGTAAGTTACTACAAAAGAGCAGCTGGTGGATACTGAAAAATAGTAAACTTGTGCAAAAGTGTAAGTTATCTTTCTGAATAAGGCCCCATGTGTTGCAAAGTTTTGCAACCCATGTGGGAACAGGATCATACCATAATTATCTTGATAGAGAGCTTACACCACTCTAAATTGTATGGGTGCATTATACTCATGGTTTAAGTGCACTTACATATATTTTATTGTTTGCAGTGTTTCATGATTAATAAGATGCATTTATTCAAATTATATAAGCATTGAAATGTAGAATGCACATTTAAGTAGGACTTATAATTCTTGTATGGATAATGTGCAGGATGAAATTCTACGCGTACAAATGTAACTGTGTGTCGTTTAAGTTGCCTGCACTGTAGGCCCAAACTGCAAGTTGTTTTGAGTTTCGTTTCTCTTTTGTTGCCGAAGTCAGTATGCTCTCATCTTACTGCAGGTGCAGGAAGTCGACCTCGTTATTCTTATATTTAAGGAGATACCTGGAATGTCTTTGAAGAAGACTGAAAGGCGAAAAGGGAGGACGCCATTCGTGTCTGGCCGATCTGGGAACCAAGGCCACTGGAAAGGAGCTAAATAATCAAGGGTCCTGTGGAAATTAAAAATTTTGAAAATGAAAAAGGTTCATCATGTGACGTACTGAGGGTTGAACATTGTCTGTTTGAAGCACAGGGATAGATTCGAGAGGCTTCTGCTTTTTCGGTGGAGAGGAGCATCCTAGAGCAAGCTCCATAGCCTTAAACTATCAGACCCATTTGACGGGAGTACTTCTTAGGAAGTCAACAAATGCTGACACCTTTGGGTTATGATATAAGGGAGATAGGCAAGACCCTTATTTGGAGCAGTGTATGGAAAGATACCTTTCATTTTTCTGCTCAATGAAAAGAGAACTGGCTCAGCTTCTATTCTGTGTTGCATTTTGATTTTGGAGTTCATCAAATTATGCCTTTTATGACAAATGAATTAAATTCGGAGACTCTGCTCTGTATTGATTTTTATGTACCTATATACTCTGATATAAAGGTGTGTTTATACTCAATCATATTTGGCCCTTTAATAAATCCACAAAATTGAAGCCCAAAGTCTGTGGTCCTTTAAAGCATGATTAATTTGTAAGTGTGATCTTGAATTGTTTTGCTCCCCACCACCACTTTTAGCAGGCAAATAAAAGACCATCTGTATTGACGTTAGTAGGGAAGGTAAGGAGTAGATTCAGCGTAATCAAATGGTAGCAGAGGATGGTTTGCCTCTAAAGAGAGGGGAGAAAGAGAAATTAGAGTAGAATCGGAAACAAATTGGGCTCTGTATACGGAATAGACGACTGCAAAGGCAAAGACTGATGGAGGTTGGCGGACGCTGATGGTGTGGCGGAAACGGTTGTAGCATGGGTATGAAACTGTGTGGTGTGTTAGATTGCGGTGATAAATTAATTGTGTTATGTCTTGGGAAGTTGGGATGCAAGTTGAGTGATTGTGGGTTTATCGGTTTACTGGTTTGGACACGTGCGGATCAGGAAGTTTGGTGAGCAGACTCAAGAGAAGTCCAAGTTCCCGGGATAGTTTTGTATTTGTAATTGTCTGATCATTATTGTGGGTGTTGTGAAGCGCTATCGATGATTCACTTGTGATAGGGAACTTTGAGTGACTGCAGGTGTACATCACGGTAAACAGCCTCAGGTACCGGGGTGGACTACGGCGATTGAGTGACCAATGCAGATCGGAAGTCACAGCGGATGAATGTTCTTGTAAGAGTGTGAGTGACTATACGAGGTTAAATTGTAAAGGAGGGTGAGCCGCTGCGAAGAGGGAGCAGTGACGTCAGTGCGTGCCACGCTGGGATAGGTTGGTTGGTGTAACGCCGCGCTGGGATGTGGAAGTTCACCTGAAGTTGAATATTGCAATTTGGGTAGCAAATAATTGGTTTTCATGAGGAGATGTTATAAAGTGTTGAGATTTGTGTAGAGGTGACACAGGGGTGGTGACTCAGGTAGGAGAAGAAGCTCCACCAGATGATACCCAGGCACATTATATGGCAACAAATGTAGGACTCCATACTATAGTGTGGCTGCAAAAGTTTCATAAAAGCACATAGAAAGAGGGTGAATTGGCTTTAACTCATTGTGGGTCATTTCGACTGGAGGTGCTGTACCAGCTGAGGGGAGTGATGTCTTCTCTACAACCTCCACCTAGACCAATGCAATTTGAGGCATTAGATGCATGGATGAGAGCAGCAATAGCGAAGAGAAGAGAAGCCTCACAGGGAAGGATTAAGAAGGCAATGAAGGCATATCCGGATTCCAGGTGGGATGCACAGCTGAAGAGATGGAGAACAATTATCTCCATTCTGGTTGCTAGAAGAAGGGTCTGGAGGAAAGCGTAAGACAGAAGAGGACAGTGACACAGATGACAGTTTTCTTGAAAGGCTGCTAGTAGAACGTCCTCCAACTTGTGACTCCAGGTCGGAACTGGAGAAAACGCAGCAAACGGAAGAAACTTCAGGATTGGGACAAACAGGTTCAGAGGATCAGACAACAGAAGTAAAAGGGAGAATGTCAGTGGGAATAAGAATTCCAGGAGGGTCTGGAGGGATGGGGTACGCAGCTCCTGAGCCAGATGGAACTGCATGTACTATGCGATTACTAGAAGCTTTAACGGTATCAGTTATTTTTGGACCTGTGGTTTCAATGTATGACCCTAGAGAGAGAGCAGGTGGAAGTCTACAGCAAACAGGAGGAGGGGAAGAGAATATGTCTGGAGGTGTCGTAATTTGACAGCGATTGGATTAGCATTTGCTTCAGCTACGAGAGTTTTTCGCTGTTATATTGGCCATGATCCGGATGCCATTTTGTATTCCCGGCCTCTATTTTGAGTGACCACGTTGCCTCGTGGTCAGCATGCCCTTTTGTCCTTCCTCTCTGCCAGATGACCACTTGGTCTGCCCAGCAACAGGCTATTTTTAGCTATGGTCAAGCATCGTTCATGCACACTCAGGCCACATCTGTTAATGATCGGTCACTGCTAAGGAATGTTCCCTCAACTGACCAAAAGTGTTAGACTCCTCACACATGTTGGCTGTGTTCCAAAAATGTCCTCATATGTACATGAAATCGTCTTATGTGTGTACCGCCTATTTTTCAAACCCTTGTATGGGTATAAAAGAGCCATGTGCTTTCTGTTCGGTGTGATCCTTCTTGCATTACCGAAGGATGCTGTTGGAATGTACCACCACTCCATGGGGTCTTAATAAACTTGTCTTTTGTATTGCAGTTTCCGTGCCAACTTCTGTTCTAAGGTATCGTGAGTTTTTTCAGAGTATGTAGGCCTGTTAAAACCCAACACGTCAATTGGCGCCTGAATAGGGACTCATCGGCGACTTGGACGCCCGAAGGACTGGTCGTGACGAAGGATTGGAAACTCGCTGTGGGCGTGATCACTGCCGAAGTAAGACGTGAGTCTCGGCATCTACGGTGTTTCCCCTTTCCTTCCGACCTGACCTTCCAGGTGGCGCCGGTCCTCGACTGAGATCTTGATCGTTGGGTTGCCATGAAGTGATCGGTTGGTCGATTTGAGAACTGGCAGTTGGAACGTGGACACTTTGAATTCTTGGTAAGCTTTGGATTGGTAAGGTAGTCTACTGACACTTACTGTGGCTTTTTGGATTTGTTTGAGTTAGCTAACATTTGGATCTATGTTTTGTATTATATGTGGAGTGCACCTCACATAGGCAGGTAATGTGGAAATATTTCTCTGATCTTGTATTTGTTTGAACGGCACATCGTGTGTAATATACTTTAAGTGCCAATTTGCATATAATATTACATGTTGTGATATTTTTGACATGCCTGTTTTTAGCACGCTTCGAGGGATGTGTTGCTTTGGTAATGGTACCAGTTTGCGATTCAATGAATCACAGCCGGCTCCCCCAGAGGGGACGCCTAATCGTGAAATGTATATTAAGTTTGGCCTCCCCCCTATTATGTACAGTACACTGTGGCATAAGTATACGAAGTCTGATCCTGAGTTACGATGGCCACTACATGGGTCGTTTGATTTATGAAAGGTTCAGTATGTGGAGCAGTGTTTGTTTCAGCGCAGGTCTAGAGAGAATATGTTTGATTGTGTGCATATGTGGGAGAAAGTAGTGCATGAGCGAATGAAGCGTGAACAGGCCTTGGCAGACACGGAGCAAAACAGAAGGCTGCTCATGTTAAAGCTTTACAGCTACAGGATAAGGAAATGCAGGAGCAAAAAGAGAGGGAGATAAGAGAGCGTAATTTACATATTAATGGTCAGTTTCCTATTTGACGTCCTCTCTATCCTGTCCTTAATAATACACCCGATGATTTTTCATTACTAGATCGTGCTCCACCTCCGTATGTCCTACCTACAGCTCCGGACGAGGACACGGATTCTCCTGATGGGAAGGATAAAGGACGGGATTCTCGTTCCATGCTTACTGCTGCTCGATCTGTTTATTTACGTGCTATGGCTCGTAGAATTAATTTAAATACCGCTTCTGTTCCTGAAGTTCAAACTTCTATGAGTGGATGGACAGATAAAGAGCAGTTGTATTTTCTGGAGACTTTGGCCCAGGAAGTTATTGAGCGATTTAGGAAGCATTCAACTGAGGTATGTTATGTTATGTTATGTTATGTTAGGTAAATTTATTAGGCGCACAGATGCTCCAGCAAAGGAGCGTCCTGGCGCCCGTCAGGTAGCAACACAACATAACCAGATAAAAAAGGAGCAAGACTAGGGAAACAAGAAGGTTTTTACAGCCCGCCGAAAGGAGAACAGATCCTCAAGTGCACGGATCTCAAAAGGGAGGGAATTCCATAAAGCAGCTGCTCGCACTTGGAAGGAGCGGCCCCCGGCGCGACAGGGTTTAAACCGGGGGACCACGGCAAGCTGTAGGTCAGAGGATCTTAGGGCACGGCCAGGAATATAGCGGGACAGGAGGTTTGCAAGGATAAGGGCAGGGGATCCCTTAATGATTTTAAAAGCAACGCAGAGAGCCTTGAACTGAATTCTGCGGGCAATCGGTAGCCAGTGCAACCTGCACAAGGTGTTAGAGGTGGCGCAGAATCTGGGCAGGCCCACGACCGCTCTTGCTGCTGCGTTCTGGACCCGCTGCAGGCGAGTGAGTTCCGCCTGATTTAAGCCCACTAACAAGGCATTAGCATAGTCAAGGCGTGACATCACGGTGGCCTGGATGACAAGTTGCCTGGTTTTCGCATCAAAGAATTTTAATACGGGTCGAAGACCTCGCAAGATGCCAAAACAACAGGCAGCCGTACGTTTAGTGTGGCATTCAAAAGAAAGAGACGGATCGAGCCACACCCCAAGGTTTTTCAGTTGCACGACCGGAGTTGGTGTAGGGCCTAGATCCGTTGGCCACCATCTGTCGCCCCAGAGTTCCGTCTGCTTACCAAAGATCATAACCTCTGTCTTACCTGCGTTCAGCTGGAGACAGTTTGAGGTCATCCAGCTGGCCACCGCACGAAGTCCCTCCTGGAATCTGGGGGCATCCACCTCTGCATCCCTGCTGATAGTAACCGCTAGCTGGGTGTCATCTGCATAGGACACCATAGTCATGCCCCAATGCCTGACAACCTCAGCCAGCGGTCTCACATATAGGTTAAATAATGTGGGACTCAGCGAGGATCCTTGGGGGACCCCCAGTTCCAGAGGATGGAAAGCGGACTGGTGGGGAGGGACGGCGACGCAATAAGAACGGTTGGTAAGAAACGATCGGAACCACTGGAGTGCGAGACCGGTGACACCGGCTTCCTCCAAGCGCTGCAGAAGGATCAGGTGGGCCACGGTGTCAAAGGCGGCGCTAAGATCTAAAAGTACCAGCGCCGCCGTTTGGCCCGAGTCCAGCACAGAACGCAAATGCTCCACCATATAAAGTAGAGCCGTCTCCGTGCTGTGCCCCGCTCGAAAACCATTCTGCGTCCTGTCCAGAATGTCAGCTTGTAAAAGATGGACAGAGAGGACCGAGTTGACATGCGCTTCCAGCACTTTGGCAGGCCACGGGAGGAGGGAAATCGGGCGGTAGTTCTCTGGTTTGTCGGCATCCAAAGTTGGTTTCTTAAGGATAGGCACGACAACCGCCTGTTTCCACTTCGCTGGGACCACTCCGGATGCCAAAGAGTTGTTGATAAGGGAGCAAACCGGAGGGAGACCAGTCGATGGGAGGTCACTAAACAGAGACGGGCGAAGCAGATCAGCCGGGGATCCGGACTTAACCTGTTGGGCCAGCTTACCAAAGCTCACCGATATTAATCTCGGGAAAGAATGTAGCACATTCAAGGTAAGAGGTTTAAAGGGGCCAGCAACAGTGGGGGCCGCGATAGGAAAGGCTCTATAGATCGCCTGTACCTTTAGAAACTAAAGACGTTGGGGTTGATTATGACAATTTACGTAAAGCTGTTTTTGTTCTCGCAGACACAGATGATTTCTTCCGGCGTCTGATTAAAGTACGGGACGAGGCGACACGACTACGACAGCTGAAAAAGGCAGCGGCTTCGACTGTGCCTGGATCGGCGGTTGAGGAGAGGGAATCCGCTATCTTCGGATCAGATAAGGGTCCCGTGGTCAATGTTATGCCCATGCGGGAAGCCGCACCTTTGTATGTTCCTCCTAAGGGTCAAGGCACAGATGACAATAAGTTGTCGGTGGATGCAAAGGGTTATTTTGTTTATAATTGGGTTTATACTCCTTGGAATAGAGCGGATGTAATGGCCCTTAAGAATGCTTTGCCTGATCCACGTAAAAATCCAGCGGCTTTCTATGAGGAGGTAGAGGGGGCTATTAGTTCATGTGTAATGACGTTAACAGATATTGACCTTTTCTTTGGCTTAATATTGCCTCCCGATATGTGGAGGACGATTCGTAAAATTAACGATCGACAAAATCTAGGCGCATACTGGAGGGATATAGAACAAGCAGATTTAGATAGAGAACCCGCATGTAAACCGTGTAAATTGATTTTAGACCTCCCGGTGGCTATTTTGAATAAATTAAAATTGCTCATTCCTCCTGAAAAGATTGATTGGACGATGTTAGCATCCTGTAAACAGAAGTCAGATGAGTCAGTATCCGATTTCTTTACACGCTTCGAATAAGCGTTTCATGATTACAGTGGTCAATTATTAACAGATGACACAGGTAGGCATTTGTTCGTCGACAAGTATGTAGCTAATCTTTTACCGGAGATTGCAAAACCATTTAAAGCGAGTGAGAGTTCATGGACCACTTCAACTCCCGCTTCCCTCCTAACTATGGCTCAGTATTATGAGAGGCAGGAATTAAAGGCTAAAGAAAGTGACAATAAAACGACGAAGGATTTAAAAACAAAGGTGATGTTAGCTCAGGTTTATGCTACTTAGCCGAGAGGAAATGATAGAGGGGGACGTGGGTCTTATAGCCCGCCTACTTCCCGTCCTGATCTCTCCGCAGATCAGTGTGCATATTGTAAGCAATTTGGGCATTGGCTCTCAGATTGTCCAGTACTGCGAGAACAGCGTAATCAGAGTGGTCGAGGTAATAATAGATTTAGGAATGGATACTCAGGCCCTAGGGGGGGAGCGAATGATCGTGGTAGGTTTGAAGCTAGGGGTCGTAGACAGAATGGGTATAATACTTTTGACAGGCGAAATCAGTACCAGATAGCTGAGGGAGAGTCGTCTGAGCTTCAGGATTCTACTTATGCATAGGATTGCCTAGGATGGGGTATGGAATCGGTTGAAATCCCATTAGATCAAAGGGGTCCATATATTTCAGCGCATGTTTTGGGTTCTCGTGATCAGTTTCTGGTCAATACGGGAGCTACTCGTAGCGCCCTGTCCAAACAATTGGTTCCAAGGGCTCCCCTGTCTGGCACAACAATTAAATCGATAGGGTTCGATGGAACACCTTCCCTTAGCCCATTGTCACAGCCTCTTCCATTCCACATTAATAAATTTACTGCTCCGTGTCCATTTTTGTTGTCTCCGAATACACCAGATAATATTGTGGGTCTTAATATGCTTAAACATTTTAGAGCAACAATACGCTGCTTCCCCGAAGGGGTGCGTGTTATTTTGAATGAGAATTATCCAGAGGTTGAAAGATTGTGTCTTCTTAAGGAAACTGATGCGTTAGCTTCTCTCCGGAGTGCTTTGTGGGCCACCTCTGATACAGATGTAGGACAGATGATTATCCCTCCAGTTCATATTACTGTTAAGGAGGGAGTTTTGTTGCCACGGGTGCCACAATATAAGATCTCCAGAGAAGGCGAAGAAGCTTTGACTCATATCATAAGGGATTTGATTGATATAGGAGTAGTGGAAGAAGTTCCTTATAATGTTTGTAACAGCCCTATTCTTCCAATTTTGAAAAAAGATACTGATACTAGGATTTATCATTTTATTATTGACTTGAGGAAGATTATAGTGCCCCAATATCCTGTGGTGTCTGACATCACTACCTTACTTACTTTGGTTCCACCTACGGCTACCACGTTTTCAGTGATAGACCTCAAAAATGCTTTCTTTTCGATCCCTATTCATCCTGATAGCCGATATCTTTTCGGCTTCACTTTGAATAATCGATCATATAGATTTTGTAGAGTTCCTCAAGGCTATACGGAAAGTCCAAGTATTTATAGCCAAGCTTTGAAAAGACAACTTGATTCATTTGAGTTACCGTCTGGAGTGACTCTCATTCAATATGTTGATATATTTTATTGGCAGCAGATACCCCTTAACAATGTGAGGAGAGTACTCTCTCCCTGCTTTCTTTTCTTGCTGAGAATCATCACAAAGTGTCACGTAAGAAGTTACAATATTGTAGACCGAAGGTGACCTTCCTCGGTTATCTTCTGTCTAAGGAGGGACGTGCATTGACATCAGATCGAATTCAAGCAATTCTAGACACACCAGTTCCTTCCACTCAGAAAGATGTTCGTGCTTTCATTGGTTTGACCTTCTTTTGTAGGCATTGGATATTAGAATTTTCACATATTGTAAAACTTTTGTTAGCTTTGTTGTCAAAGGACACGCCGACTCCCCTTGTATGGACAGATGAATGTCAGAATGCTTTCCATTACTTAAGACAAGCCCTTTGTTCTGCACCAGTGTTAGGTACACCAGATTACACGAAGAATTTTACACTTTACGCACATGAGAAGGATGGGTGCGCATTGTCAGTTTTAGTGCAGACACATGGAGATAAACAGTGACCCTGTGCTTACTTCTCAGCAGTACTTGATCCTGTTGCACGACGGTTGCCTGGGTGTTTTCGAGCAGTAGCAGCAACAGCTGTGTCTATACGACAGAGCGAAGGGATAGTTTTGTCATACAAATTGTTGGTGCTAGTACCCCATGCGGTAGATGCCTTATTGAATCAGACGAAAACACAGCACTTAAATAGCGCTCGTCTGACAGGATACGAGTTAACACTGTTGGCGCCTCATATTACACTGAAAAGGTGCGCAACTTTGAACCCTGCTACGTTGTTGCCATATCCTGCATCTGAGTCTCAAGAGGAAGAATCATACGATTGTGTTTTCCTTACTGAGGAACAAACAAAGGGTCGCATTGACTTGCGAGATACGCTCCTTCCAGATGTAGATGGGGAACTGTGGGTTGATGGATCATGTTTAAAGCTGCCAGATGGTACGACTTCCGCAGCCTATGCAATCACGACACTTAAGACTGTGGTAGAGACAGCTCGCATACCACAAAAGTCAGCCCAAGCAGCTGAATTAATAGCGCTGACAAGAGCATGTGAGCTTAGTGCTGGATTGTGTGTGAACATTTACACTGATAGTTGCTATGCTTTCGGAGTAGTACACGATTTTGGCCTGCCCCGGAAGGAGCGAGGATTTTTTACATCACATGGGATGCAAATTATGCACGGTGAATTAGTACACAATCTTTTGAATGCGCTAATGTGTCCAAAGAAGGTAACAATAGTCAAATGTAGCGCACATAAGAAGGTGACAGACAAAATAGGACAAGGAAATGCTTTCGCTGACCAAACAGCTCGTGAAACTGCGATGTTAAAGAATGCTTCTCCCATGTATGTGGTGAAATCGCAAGCTGAGGGATGGCATGATGTTAGAGAAGAAATATTGGATATACAGAAATGTACTTCTGAAGCGGAACTTAAACAATGGTCTACAGAGGGAGTGTTGGACGATGAGGGCTGTTGGTGTAGCAAAAACATGGAGAGATGGAAATTGCCTGCCGCCTATTTGCAAACAATGGTTCAGATGACTCATGGGCTGGCACATGTTGGAGCTTTCGCAATTACTAAGTTACTTGCATGAGTTTGAGAGCATCCTGAGATTGCCAGCACGGCCAAGAGAATAGTACAAACCTGCTTGATATGTTTACAGCATAATCCTGCCAAAGGGACACTCACTCCTAAAGGAGGGTTTGCTCCACCGACTGCACCATTTGAAGTACTACAGATGGATTACATCCAGCTTGAGCGCTGTAATAATTTAAAGTATGTCCTAGTGGTGGTGTATGCTTTCAGTAAGTGGATAGAAGCCTACCCCACGAAGGACAATACAGCGTTGACAACAGCTAAGGTGTTATTAAAGGAGAACTTACCTAGATTCGGTGTTTGTAAATTTTCATGGAGCGACAACGGACAACGAGCCTCATTTTGTAGGGAAGATTGTGGAGTATGCCCTGAAAGGATTAGGAATAAAACAAAAAGTCCATGCTGTGTTTCATCCGCAGTCAGCAGGCTTGGTAGAACGATACAATGCTACTTTGAAGTTGAAGCTAGCAAAGATTGTGGCATCCACATCTTTGAAATGGCCGAACGCCTTGCCACTGGCATTATTATCCATAAGATCAGTACCACACTCTCCATATGGCCTCACACCCTATGAGGTGGTGTTTGGAAGGCCTATGAATATCTGGGGCGTTCCTAAGCCACGCCCAATACATGATGTACCTTGTATATTGATGAATGACTATCTGGCACGATTGACAAATGATTTGCTTTCTATTCATCAACAGGTTCGAGAAGCTCTTCCAGACAGATCAACGGGTGAGGCTCATGATCTCCGACCTGGTGACCACGTGATGGTACAATCCTTTGAGAGGTCCAACAGTCTAGAGCCGAGATGGCATGGGCCTGAACAGGTCCTTCTATCCACAAGAACAGCAGTGTGGGTGACGAATCGGAAACGGTGGATCCATTCCACCCACTGCCGCCGCGTCTCTCCGGATTTGGTGAAACCTGCTGTGCTGTCTGATTATCGAGACATCTTGAACGCAGAAAAGAGTCCAGCCATCACGCCCAACGAATCTGAGGAAGCCTTCCCGGACCACACTGTTTCCGGTGCAACGAGATATCATCTACGATCGAGAAAAGCATCTGTTTTGTACGAGACTGGTTTAGCTACTGCCCGGGGTTAGTGAAACGGATACCAATATGTCAAGGGGGGGGGATCAGTTCTGCTCAGTGCAGCACCCCGTCTTGCACCTCGGAGAAGAAAACAACGGCTGCCTCACTAGGGCTCAGCGCTCATTTGACTTTTTTTAGTTTTGCTCAATTTATTTTTGTTTGTGTTGAAAGAAAATACTTACTATGTCGTTACAAATGTCGAAGAACAAGAAGATCATTGGCATCACAATTTTTGTTGTTATTATGGTGGTGATAGCGATAACAGCTTGGGTTGTAGAAAGAATGGCCCCAGCAAGAAAATATTTGCTTGCCATCACTCCGGCTCCGTCTGAGCATTTTCATTTTACTTTGCCTTACCATGAACAAAAACATAGACAGACTTACTTGAACAACAGTTTCATCCAGATTCTGCACCACACCCACAACACCACAAACTTGACGAACTGTTGGGTGTGTGGAATGTTGCCAGGATATCAAAAGAAAGGAGGAACTCTTCTTATCCCTCTTCCTTTTTCTCACAATGGTTCTTGCAATGCCTGGTATACGCTTTTGTTCACTTTAAGATGGCCAACAAAAGGTGGACTTCTTTTCTGGCTTAATAAAGTTTGTCATCATGATAAAGATGGTTACCCACAAGCAGAAGGGACTAAATTAGAATGGGAAGAATATCGACCGGACAATGTATCTTCACCACGTATCTTCACTAATATGAGAATTGCGAATATGTCTAGTTTATTTGTGATTTCTGTCATTAAAGCAAAAGCTGACCTGTGTGTGAAAAATAAAGGAATTATCCCAGTTGGAGAAAGTGAATGTACAACAATATTAGCATTTGAGGGACCAAATAATGTTGCAATTATAACATCACAAAATACTTTGTGTGTGGGGATAAAGGCTATCATCGTCTCCCAATAGGATGGTCAGGAACATGTTATGTATCCTTCATATTGCCCCCTGTATTTATAGCACCGCCAATGTATGTTATGTTATGTTATGTTATGTTATTTTTATTTTATATAGCGCGCGGATGCCGCAGCCAAGTGGCGTCCCGGCGCTTTGGAGGATTGAATAACACAACACATCAGAGAAGATCAGAGAAAAACAGGGTCTAAACTGTGGAAAAGAGGAAGGTTTTTAAAGCCCTCCTGAAAGGGAGCAAGTCAGGGATGGAGCGGAGAGGAGCCGGCAGAGAGTTCCAAAGGGCTGCCGCCTGCACGGAAAACGAACGTCCACCCATTCTAGCTTTTTTTAAACGTGGCACAATGGCAAGATTTATTCCAGCAGAGCGAAGGGCTCTGGCAGGGACATAGTGAAGAATCGTCTGTGAAAGGATAGGAGGGGAGGCTAATTTAAGAATTTTGAAAGTCAAGCATAAAGCTTTAAACTTAATACGTTGCCCTACCGGTAGCCAGTGGAGATCTTGAATAGTTCGACGAGCCGAGACAAACTTTGGGAGGCCGACTAGCATCCTGGCCGCCGCATTTTAGACCCTCTGAAGGCGGGAAAGCTCGGCCTGATTTAGGCCCAAAAACAGAGAGCTGGCATAGTCCAGTCTGGTAAGAACCAGAGCTTGGACTATAATCTGTCTAGTCTCCGCATCGAAGAACTTAAAAATAGGCCAAAGACACTGCAGAGTACCTAAGCATGTACCAGCCACACGTTTAGTGTGGGAGGTAAACGAAAGCTTATCGTCAAACCACACCCCGAGGTTTCTGACTTCAGTCACGGGGGTGGGGACAGGGCCTAATTCAGAGGGCCACCATTGATCTCCCCATAATCCGCTTTCCCTACCAAAAATAATGACCTCAGTCTTGGAGGCATTAAGTTGGAGTCGATTGTTCGCCATCCAGCCAGCCACGGCTTTTAGAGCTGACTGAAAGGTGGGGGCATCCATGTTGGAATCGCCGTTGAGTGCCACCGCCAGCTGCGTGTCATCGGCGTATGACACCAAGGAGAGACCAAAACGCTGGACTACCTCCGCCAATGGCTGAACATACAAATTAAATAAGGTAGGGCTAAGAGCCGATCCTTGGGGGCCACCCTGAAGTATGGGGCGAGGAGCAGAGACAAAAGGGGGTGTAGATACTTTGAAGCCCCGATCCTTAAGAAAGAAACGAAACCACTCAAGTGCCACCTCACCAACTCCAGCCTCCACCAGACGATGTAAAAGAATCTGGTGGGACACCGTATCAAAGGCGGCACTGAGATCCAAAAGGATCAGTGCCGCCGTCTGCCCCTGGTCCAACAGCTTCCTGATGTGCTCCACCACAGCCAAGAGAGCAGTCTCGGTGCTATGACCTGCACGGAATCCGTTCTGGGAATTATCCAGTATATTCGACTCCTGCAGGTGAGATGATAAGATATAATTAGCATGCGCTTCTGCTAACTTGGCTGACCAGGGGAGTAGGGAAATGGGTCGATAGTGTTCTGGCTTAGTAGGATCCAAGGCGGGTTTTTTAAGAATAGGAATAACCGTCGCCTGTTTCCAAGCCTTAGGAACACTGCCCGTGCTGAAGGACATATTAATGAGATTATGCAAGGCAGGATAGCAACATTCAGCAAGTTCCCGGAATTGAATAGGTCTCATGGGGTCATCCGGGGAACCGGATTTGACTTTAATCGTCAAGGCTTTAAACTCATCCAAAGTCGGGCTGGGAATAATCAGCAATGGTTTGGAAACCAATGATGTAGGCATATTCTCCCTGATGGAAAGATGAGAGAATGACCTATAAATGGTCTCCACATTTTCGACAAAGAACGAGGCCAGATCCTCGCAGTGTGCCATGGAGGGTTCGAGAGTAGCAGAGTTAGTCCTTTTGCTTGAAAGGTCCCTACACACCCTGAAGATGACCTTGGTGGGATTAGTGCTGTTCTTTATCTCCTGGGAGTAAAAAGCAGCCCTAGCTGCGCATATGGCCCGATGATACACTCTAGTGCAGGCCCTATAGGCCGCCTTGAGGTCAGTATCATAAGTTTTACGCCATGCGCGTTCCGCTTTTTTACAGGAGACTTTGAGTTTTTTTAGCGATTCATCATACCAAGGACTGGAGGGGCTGGATCTAGTCTTACTCCACTTGGCCGGAATAAGCATATCTAACGAGTGATTTAGCCAATCACAGAAACTATCGTAGCCACGGGAAACTTCGGTGGGGGGTAGAGGATGGTATTTCATCAGAAGCTGATGAAAATGCTCTAAGTTCAAGTTTCTCCAGGGGCGTTTGAAACTGGCTGGGGCGGGGTATCACAATGATTTTGTATTATATCATGATTTTATTCTGAATAGAGTGAAGAGAACCATAGATATTGACAATGTAGATCAGACAGACACTTCATTACAGCAGTATGTTGATTTCAATTTAGGCTTATTTGCTTTTGTAGGTGCAGCTCTGAATAGCAGAAAACGGCTAACCCGTATTGTGGAAGCTGTAGCCAATCAAACTGCCCTTGCTTTAGGTAACCTTACAGAGGAACTCCAAATTACTAGAATTGTAGCTCTTCAGAACCGGGTGGTTCTGGACGTTATATTAGCCAATCGTGGGGGTGCATGTCGCATTATCGGTAGTAGCTGCTGTGTATTTGTGCCTGATAATTCGCCTTCTGTATATGGTGCAATTTCTAAGTTACATAAAATTGCTGCTGAAATTCACCCCGATAATGGTACCTGGACATTTTAAAGTTGGATTTGGACTTTGCTTAGTACCTGGGGTTGGAAATTACTGACCATCTTATGTATAATAATTGGAATATTCTTCACGCTCTGTTTGTGTATACAATGTGGCCCTGCACTATGTTCTGTATATATTTCTGCCTGTATTCCGTCCAAAAGAAATATTGCCAAAAATCAGCAAATGATTATTAAAGAAATAGCGAACATAATGCTTATTAATATCGATGATGAGCCCCCACACTACTTCAGATATAAGGGTAGCTTCAGCTAAATGCTAAAAGGGCAGTCTGTTGTAATTTGACAGCGATTGGATTAGCATTTGCTTCAGCTACAAGAGTTTTTCGCTGTTATATTGGCCATGTTCCGGAGGCCATTTTGTATTCCCGGACTCTATTTTAAGTGACCATGTTGCCTCGTGGTCAGCATGCCCTTTTGTCCTTCCTCTCTGCTAGATGACCACTTTGTCTGCCCAGCAACAGGCTATTTTTAGCTATGGTCAAGCTTCGTACATGCACACTCAGGCCACATCTGTTAATGATCGGTCACTGCTAAGGAATGTTCCCCCAACTGACCAAAAGTGTTAGACTCCTCCAACATGTTGGCTGTGTTCCAAAAATGTCCTTATATGTACATGAAATCGTCTTATGTGTGTACCGCCTATTTTTCAAACCCTTGTATGGGTATAAAAGAGCCATGTGCTTTCTGTTTGGTGTGATACTTCTTGCATTATCGAAGGGTGCTGTTGGAATGTACCACCACTCCATGGGGTCTTAATAAACTTGTCTTTTGTATTCCAGTTTCCGTGCCAACTTCTGTTCTAAGGTATCGTGAGTTTTTGCAGAGTATGTAGGCCTGTTAAAACCCAGCACGTCAGATGGAGTCTTACAATGAGTAGAACAGGTATGGCTCAGATGCCAGTGGAAGCTATTACTCCACTGCCAGGTACAGCTGATCCGTCAAGAAGGGACAGTGGGTGTGATCAAAGATGAACAGGAGCTTTGGCCAATTTTAGATCAGACATCAGAATGTGGGTTCCACCGGTGAGGGAGTCAATGATACAGAGAGAGGAAATGTAGATGAGACGAGACGAGAAGCTCCTAGGGTACTGTTCGAACCACAGAATTTGTGTGAGGGTAATCATTGGAGAAGTCGAAGTTGTGAGAGAGAAAGTCGCACAGTTGTGAGAATGGAGGAGGGTGTAGGTCAAAGGAGAGCACAAAGTTGTGACAGGGAGGAAACAGGAAGTGAAAGAGGTCAGAGAATTATACAAGTTGCAATGAAGGCACCATTGTTAGATATGGTAAGACTAAAAGCAGAAATAGATGAGGAGATTAAAGGGAATCTGCCATTGGACAAAATTGAAACATATGAACCAAGAGAGTTGCTATTTGTAGCTAAGGATGTTACTAGAAAGGCAAAGCAAGCTCACGAAGCATTGATACAGTTGGCACAAAGGTATGAGGTGGATTCGACAAAGACAAAATTGATCCAGCGAAGCTGCAGATTGAACTATACTGATAAGGAATTGGAAAAAAAGCGAACAACAGGATTAAAGGTACAAATTAGAGAGTTAGTGATAGGGATGCGATCCTGGAGAGAATTAGCCAAATGGGAAGAAAGGTGGTCTAAAAAGAAAAGTGCCCATAAAGTGATAGGAGATACTCTGCCTCTGGGTGGAGGGACGGGAACAGCAAGAAATTTCCCTCTGAGAGAAGTACAAAATGGGGGGGTAGGTACATGTGCCATGGAGCAGAAGTGATTTGGCAGCATTCACTAATGTTTTTCCTCGGCTGACGGAAAAACCTGCTGACTGGTATAAACAGATTGACCAGTTTGTCAAGGTTTCGAAGCTGTTATGGATTGATTTGTATATCTTGTTTGATATAGTGGTCCCGGGTGATTTGTGGACAGCATGTCAGTTTGCCATTGATTAGCCTGCGACAGAACCAGCTAGAGATGCGGTAAATCATGGTCATTCACCAGAGGTAATGAAGAAATATGAACAATTGATTACATGGTTACAATCTAAAGTAGCACCTCAAACAGTTGTTTTGCTTAAAATTGATCGTACTACTCAAGATCCTAAGGAGTCGGTATATGTCTCTTATGAGAGACATTTAGCTTTTAAACAACATAGTGGATTGGACACCATTGAGCTAAAAATAACCACACAGTTTGTTTAGAAGTTTGTGGTCGGATTGAAATCTGATATTAGTTTGATGAGACAGCATAACTTGATATGTTGGCATAATAAGTACCGCTGAACACAATAGCTTCCAGATTCACACGGACCCCACGACCATTCTAAGAGGCACCCTCATCTACAGGCCACCTGGACCCCACCCCCCATTCTGCAACTCCATCGCAGACTTCATCAGCACGCACGCACTGACCTCCACCAACTACATCCTCCTTGGCGACCTGAACTACCACCTGGAAAACAACAATGACAGCAACTCATCCACCCTGATCGACAACCTCTCCACCCTCGGACTGACACAGATCATCACGACACCCACCCACATCGCCGGCCACACGCTCTACGCCATCTTCACCTCTAGTCCCCACGTCGCTTACAGCCACACCTCCGAGCTCACCTGGACCGACCACCACTGCGTCCACTTCAGCTTCCAGAAACCCGTCTCACACCACCGCACCACACAAATCCCTAAACGCCGCTGGGGCAAAGTCACCAACGAACTACTAAAAGCTCACCTCGCACTCCACCCCGCGACCAACCCCACCGACCTCGAAGAGGGGGCCCGCATCCTCAGACACTGGATGGAAGACTGCGCCAACACCTTAGCCCCAATGAAACAGCACACCAAAAGGGACCACAGCCAAAGAGCAAGCTGGTTCACCCTGGAACTCCTAGCCTCCAAGCGCTCCTGTCGGAGACGGGAAAACACCTGGCACGATGAGAAAACGCCCGATAGCCACGCAACCCTCAAGGACGCCATGTGCAACCACAAACACCTCATCAGGACCACCAAGAAGGCCTCCTTCAAAGACCGCCTTGACAACAACACACACAACAGCAAGGAGCTCTTCAACATCGTGAAGGAACTCTGAAACCATGGCTCCTACACCAACGACATCCCGCCATCTTAAGCCCTTCACGACACCCTCGCTGCCTTCTTCCACCGCAAGATCACCGGCACCCACCGACCACGACCACCTCACTGCATGGACCTGCCTGACCACCGAAGACACCATCACAACCATGAGCACCATCCACTCCGGCGCCCCATCTGACCCTCTTCCCCACCACATCATCAACAAGGCCGACAGCTCCATCGCACCCCACCTGCGTAACATCATCAACCTCTCATTCAAGACCGTGACCTTCCCTGAGTGCTGGAAGCACGCCGAAATTAACGCCCTGCTAAAGAAACCCTAGGCGGACCCGAGCGACCTCAAGAACTTCCGGCCCATCTCCCTGCTCCCGTTCCCAGCAAAGGTCATCGAAAAAATCGTCAACACTTAGCTCACCCGCTACTTGGAAGATAACAACATCCTCGACCCCTGCCAGTCAGGTTTGCAAGAACCACAGCACTTAGACCTCCCTCATCACCGCCACAAACGACATCAGGATCCTACTCGACAACGGCGAGGCAGCAGCCCTCATCCTCCTGGACCTCTCCGCCGCCTTCGACACTGTATGCCATCACACACTACACATACGCCTCTACGACGCAGGGATCCGCGACAAGGCCCTGGAATGGATCACCTCCTTCCTCTCCGACAGAACCCAAAGAGTCCGCCTTCCCCTGTTCCACTCAGGAGTCACCAAGACCATCTGCGGCGTCCCGCAAGGATCATCCCTCAGCCCGACGCTCTTCAGCTTCTACATGGCTCCACTCGCACGCATCGCCAGAGTCCATGACTTCAACACAGCTGATCCTCTCCCTCACCATGGACCCCTCACCTCCAAAGCCTACCTGCACCGTGGTATGAAGGCTGTCACCAACTGGATGGAAGACAGTCGGCTCAAACTGAACACGGACAAGACAGAGATCCTCCTCCTCGGACCCAACCCCCCCGCCTGGGATGACTCCTGGTGGCCACCTCCTTGGGCACCGCCCCGACTCCTACCAACCACCCACGGAACCTGGGAGTCATCCTCCACTCAAAACTCACCATGGCCAACCAAATCAACGCAGTCTCTTCAACCTGCTTCTACACCCTCCGCATGCTCCGCAAGATCTACAGATGGATCCCTACAGACACACGGAAAACTGTCACCCACGCCCCCATCAGCAGCAGACTCGACTACGGCAACGCCCTTTACGCCGGAGCCCCGTCCAAGCTCATCAGCAGACTGCAAAGAATCCAGAACGACTCGGCACGCCTGGTCCTCGATGTCCCCCGCCGAGACCACATCACTCCCCACCTGAGAGACCTGCACTGGCTCCCCGTCGACAGAAGAATCACCTTGAAACTCCTGACCCATGCACACAAAGCACTCCACAACACTGGCCCAGAATACCTCAACACCCGAATGTCATTCTACGTACCCAACAGAGAACTCCGCTCCGCCGACCTCTCACTGGCCACCGTACCACGCATCCACAGAAACACCGCCGGGGGCAGGTCCTTCTCACACCACGCAGCCAAGAAATGGAACGCCCTCCCTCTACCCCTACGCCAGAAAGAAGACCCACAGACCTTCAAGACTACTCAAAACCTGGCTCTTTGACCGCTAGCAGCAGCCACCCTTCCCTCCCCAGCGCTGTGAGACCCTCACGGGTGTGTAGTGCGCGTTATAAATTCTCTGATTGATTCATTGATTGAAGTAAGCGGATGAAATTCTGCAATATGCAAAATACTGCAGTGAGCAGGAAGAGGCAGCACAAAAGAAAACAAAAGAAAAATTGATGCTGGTACAGTTGAGAAATGCTGAAAGGCCTGATTGGATGCAATGAATTGGAGGAGCGATGGGTCGAGGAAGAGGAGGTGGTAGAGGAATGAATCAACAGACTGTGGCTCAACCTGCAAAACACACAAGATGATGGACGGAATGTTGCACAATGGCAAAACATTCACCCCCAGTCACAGATCTGGGTTTAATCCATCGTTACTTTGCTCACCAAGCCACCCCAGTTCAGACATGGCCATATGCAAATCATTATTGACCCTGTGCCTCATGGGAACAGTCCAGCCCGGACTGCCAAACCATGTCTTTCCTCGACCGGAATCAAACATCCTAGGACCGGTTTCTGGCTATCAGCCATCTTCAGCCAGGATAGCTTGACTCCAGTGGCTTAGTGGGCACGGGACCCAAGTCTGGGCATACACTTCCCACATATGCTGAACAGCAAACACACAAGATGATGGACGGAATGTTGCACAATGGCAAAACATTCACCCCCAGTCACAGATCTGGGTTTAATCCATCGTTATTTTGCTCACCAAGCCACCCCAGTTCAGACATGGCCATATGCAAATCAGTTTTGACCCTGTGCCTCATGGGAACAGTCCAGCCTGAAATGCCAAGCCATGTCTTTCCTGGACCGGAATCAAGCATCCTAGGACTGGTTTCTGGCTATCAGCCATCTTCAGCCAGGATAGCTTGACTCCAGTGGCTTAGTGGGCACGGAACCCACGTCTGGGCATACTCTTCCAACATAGGGTGAACAGCAAAACACACAAGATGATGGACGGAATGTTGCAAAATGGCAAAACATTCACCCCCAGTCACAGATCTGGGTTTAAACCATCGTTATTTTGCTCACCAAGCCACCCAGGTCAGACATGGCCATATGCAAATAAGTCTTGACCCTGGCCTCATGGGAACAGTCCAGCCGGAACTGCCAAGCCATGTCTTCCGTGGACCGGAATCAAGCATCCTAGGACCGGTCTCCAGCTATCAGCATCTTCATTATTATAAATCAATGAGAGAGAGAGAGAGAGGGAAAACATGAGTACACTCTCTGTCCCCCTGTAAGACTATATTAAACAACAGAAGAGTGTAAATTTGTAAAAGAACAACAGCCAAAAAGCATGGAACAGAGTGCAAATCATATTGATTCGTATAGAAGGCCTTCACTCACCACCCTGGTTGGTAACATGCTTCATCATTGAGCCCCACCGGGTGAAGCCGAATGCCTCAGCGGTGTGCTACAACGCCAGATTTACTGCGGAGCTGGTTTATTGTGAAGGTGATGATGAGTGTGGTGAATATTAAAAATGACCAAATTGTGTCTCACAATATTTTTTTTATTCGGTAGCCAATCTGTCATATTAAAAGTATGTGTAGGGAAAATTTACCAAATAAATTGTTTGGCTATTTCCACTTAGAGTGGGGTCGACATGTTTCGGCCCTTTTTGTGTAATTTACTGGCCATTCTTCAGGACCATGGGAGAGTGTACCTCGGCGGTATGGGCACACTAAGGCCCACCCTAACCTGAGGACGTGAAAGTTAAAATTTGTGAAAAAAGTGCGAAAACATTCACTCCCAGTCACAGATCTGGGGTTAATCCATCGTTATTTTGCTCACCAAGCCACCCCAGGTCAGACATGGCCATATGCAAATCAGTCTTGACCCTGTGCCTCATGGGAACAGTCCAACCCAAACTGCCTAGCCATGTCTTCCCTGGACCGGAATCAAGCATCCTAGGACCGGTTTCTGGCCATCAGCCGTCTTCAGCCAGGATAGCTTGACTCCAGTGGATTAGTGAGCATGGGACACACGTCTGGGCATACCCTTCCCACATAGGGTGAACAGCAAAACACACAAGATGATGGACAGAATGTTGCACAATGGCAAAACATTCACCCCCAGTCACAGATCTGGGTTTAATCCGTCGTTATTTTGCTCACCAAGCCACCCCAGGTCAGACATGGCCATATGCAAATCAGTCTTGACCTTGTGCCTCATGGGAACAGTCCAGCTCGAACTGCCAAGCCATGTCTTCCCTGGACCGGAATCAAGCATCCTAGGACCGGTTTCTGGCTATCAGCCATCTTCAGCCAGGATAGCTTGACTCAGTGGCTTAGTGAGCACGGAACCCACGTCTGGGCATACCCTTCCCACATAGGGTGAACAGCAAAACACACAAGATGATGGACGGAATTTTGCACAATGGCAAAACATTCACCCCAGTCACAGATATGGGTTTAATCCATTGTTATTTTGCTCACCAAGCCACCCTAGGTCATACATGGCAATATGCAAATCAGTATTGACCCTGTGCCTCATGGGAACAGTCCAGCCCGAAGTGCAAAGCCATGTCTTCCCAGGACGGGAATCAAGCATCCTAGGACCGGTTTCTGGCTATCAGCCGTCTTCAGCCAGGATGGCTTGACTCCAGTGGCTTAGTGAGCACGGGACCCATGTCTGGGCATACCCTTCCCACATAGGGTGAACAGCAAATCACACAAGATGATGGACGGAATTTTGCACAATGGTAAAACATTCACCCCCAGTCACAGATCTGGGTTTAAACCATCGTTATTTTGCTCACCAAGCCACCCCAGGTCAGAGATGGCCATATGCAAATCAGTCTTGACCCAGTGCCTCCTGGGAACAGTCCAACCCGAAATGCCAAGCCATGTCTTCCCTGGACCGGAATCAAGCATCCTAGGACCGGTTTCTGCCTATCAGCCATCTTCAGCCAGAATATCTTGACTCCAGTGGCTTAGTGAGCACGGGACCCATGTCTGGGCATACCCTTCCCACATAGGGTGAATAGCAAAACACACAAGATGATGGACGGAATGTTGCACAATGGCAAAACATTCACCCCCAGTCACAGATCTTGGTTTAATCCATTGTTAGTTTGCTTACCAAGCCACCCCAGGTCCGACATGGCCATATGCAAATCAGTCTTGACCCTGTGCCTCAAGGGAACAGTCCAGCCCGAACTGCCAAGCCATGTCTTTCCTGGACCGGAATCAAGCATCCTAGGCCCGGTTCCTGGCTATCAGCCATCTTCAGCCAGGATAGCTTGACTCTAGTGGCTTAGTGAGCACGGGACCCACGTCTGGGCATACCCTTCCCACATAGAGTGAACAGCTAAACACACAATATGATGGATGGAATGTTGCACAATGGCAAAACACTCACCCCCAGTGACAGATCTGGGTTTAATCCATCGGTATTTTGCTCACCAAGCCATCCCAGGTCATACATGGCAATATGCAAATCAGTCTTGACCCTGCGCCTCATGGGAACAGTCCAGCCCGAACTGCCTAGGCCATGTCTTCCATGGACGGGAATTAAGCATCCTAGGACCGGTTTCTGGCTATCAGCCGTCTTCAGCCAGGATGGCTTGACTCCAGTGGCTTAATGAGCATGAGACCCACGTCTGGGCATACCCTTCGCAAATAGAGTGAACAGCAAAACACACAAGATGATGGATGGAATGTTGCACAATGGCAAAACATTCACCCCAGTCACAGATCTGGGTTTAATCCATCATTATTTTGCTCACCAAGCCACCCCAGGTCAGACATGGCCATATGCAAATCAGTCTTGACCCCTTTGCTTGATGTTTAACTTAGGCACAGCGATGGCTGCATGATGGTCTCCTTTTTCTAACATCCCATGATTGTGGTGGTGATGTTAGTTGTAGTGTTAGACACTGGCAGGGCAGCAGCATTTGCAAAAAAGGAAAATGAGACAGTCAGTCGCCTTTGAGAGACTGTTCGAGGAGTAGTAGAATGAAGTACAGTACAGAACTTACCGAGCAACAATAATATGCAAAAAATTGTACAACAAAACATAATGGTGGTGGGGATAGCCTACTAGACAGAGTTACAAACTATAGTTATGTTGAGTCACTTGACTAGGCCTACAGCGTAACAGTTAGTGCTGTGTATGAGGATGACAACAAATCCAATCAATGCCAGCAATTAATGCTGAGGTATATGTTCCTTTGTTAAAAATCACCTCTAAAATATACTGCTCATGGGAGGGCAAGCAGAAGAAGATCATCGCTCTGCCTTGAAATTGAAGTACTGTTGCTTTTGCCACATCCCCCTAGCAAGCGAGTGATTAATTATTGGTGTACACTTAATTTAGTCACATCTCAATAAGTCACACAGCCCGGGGGAAGATGGTCAGGGTTTGTTGAATGGATGGGAAGGGTGTTTGGGGAAAGGTTTGACAGTGAAAAACAGTACGCATGGACAAACAACAAACGACAATCTTTGTAGACTACCATATCCATATCAATATGTTATGGGAGAAAAAGGAAATGCATGCATGATGATGATTGATAAGGAGACCCGGATTACATACACTTCTTGTTCAGTTGTTCCGGCTTAATACTTTTACAGATAGCAAATACAATTTTTAAATATTGGTAGGGATGAATCATTAACAGAGAGCAAACCTAATGATAATAACAACAAGAACACACTGTTGTAAAGATTGTAGACAAAAAAATGAATCCAATTATTTAGAAGAAGATGAAAGTTGATACTGTTACTGTGTTATCCTGGTCAACAATGTGGACTGGATTTGCATCTCGGCATTCCTCTTGGTCCTCTCGTCCATCAATCTTGGGTGTCGCCACTCACCAGTCACCACTGCCCGCCTGGAAAAAAATGTAAATTTATTGGTAAGGTAAGTGTGCATTGTAATGTTTTCCCAAGTATAGGGCAAGGCCCGGCCTGTAATTGTAGATTTAAAAAACAAAGGGGAGATTGAGAAACAAAGTTGAAACAAATGCACAAGTTATGGTGTATTGCAACAAGAACACTTTCCGAGGCGGCATGTATGCATCATCTCTATTCTAGTCTGTTTCCAGCATTGACCTTCAACAACAACAGGACAGAGCAGGCCCACAGTGACGGCACGTTGCTTAGCACATCCTCTGTTTAGACTAGAGTACTTATTTTTTTAAAGAGTTGGACAAAGCACATATCCATTCCAAATATAGCATTTTACAATATAAGTTAGTAAATCAATGCACCGCAGTCATCCTAACGCTACACTCGACTCCTCTTCTACACAGACATTTGGGTCTGCTGTGGCTGTTGTTGACGTGTTTACCTTTAGGCTTTTTTTATGCCACTCATGAAATTTCCTCCTGACTTGTTATTATTCCATCAATCATCTCCGAAACTTGTACTGACTGACTGTGAAGATCGGCCTGCAGTAGAAGTAACATTTTGTTATTACACAACAAGACTAAAAATATTATTGACTTGAGTCACTCTTTAGTGTGTACAGTACGACTACTAGTATACTTTGACTTCACTTTGTGCACAACAAACAACAAAAACACAAACACCAATCGCTCAGAGTCAGGTGTCCAATGCATGCCGTTCATTTTCATTACCTGTTCCTTCTCATCTTAAGTTAACGGGCTGTCTTTTTCGACATCATCATCATGGAGGGTGCTGTTATCATACTCAGTGTGCAGATTGAGTCCCCTTCCTGAATTCAATCAAAAGAAATGTATCAAGCTGCAGTAGAAGTACAAATTTCTTATTTGCAAGAAGGGGAAAATTGCCATGAGTTACGTTTAGTGTGTACTGTAGAAAGATGATTAGTGCACAATGACATAACTTCATGCACAACAAACAACAACAAAATCACTCAGTCTGGGACTCTGCGTTCAACGCATGGCATTTATCATTACCTGTTCCATTAATGGGCATTCTCACGGCTCTGAAAGGAGGATAGCTATAGTAGTCATCATGTTCCACTTCTTTTGGTGGGACTAGGAAAGTTTTTCTTTTTTCTTCTATTTTCCATCATCCAATCATCATGAGGGCAATGGATTTAGGCAGGAGATTCAGTATGATGGAGCAGAGGAGCTGGATTTGGAGGACTGTACTGTCAAATGCAGACACCTGAAACTTGTATATTGAAATAAGAAGAGTAGAAGACCGTGGTAATGGATTTGTTGTGATTCAAAGTATGTAACTGGAACAACAGACACACAAATGAAGGCAAAAAGGGAGGAAGACTGTAAGTGCAAGCCTAATTGTCAGGGAAGTATAGCTTGTCCTCAAACTTTGGGGATCAGCCAGCAGTAGATAATCATAATGTGACACACAACTTCCATCACCTGAGCCGCTGTCCTCATCTTCCTCGCTTGCTTCATGTATTGTGTAATTCGGTGGTATGAAGTACTGATTCATTTTGATCATTGTTAACGTCTCCACATTTTTGGGCGAGACACTGGTCCTACTCACTGTTACAATGAAACAAGTAGCACTAAAAACACGTTCAAAAGAGACACTTGTGACAGGGCAAGGCAGATAGCTTATCGCCAGCCTGCAGAGCAGTGGCTATTCAGCCCTTTTCCTATACCAATACTGCAATGGGTTTTGATCAATGTACACCTCCATTGGGTCGTCCTGATAGGCCTGGACCATGCACTCAATGTTCAGTTGTGCTGCTGCTAAACTTTCGGGCTCTTTTCTCTGTGCATCAGCACTGTGTTTATTAATGCCTAACTGTAAATACCAATCGTGTAACGATTCTACTGGGCCTAATGTTGTCGATAGTGATGGTGAGTGTTGTGAGCTATGCGCACTGCCCTCAGCCTCCGAAGTTGCACTTGATGCCGCATGCCCTGCTGCAGTACTTCTTGTGGGTTGATCTTGCAGGATTTTAAATAGCAGCCAATCATTTTCCGACTTACTTGCTGCCTCAGCTATCCAAGTTTTGTAGCAGGCAACATCCATCTCTGAAAAAAGAATAAATTTCTTCAGTACCAATTTTGCCCGTGGATCCAGAATTAAGGCAGAAATGTAATGTTCTTGTGACAAAATCTTATTTTGCATCCTTGTATTTTCAGCTAAGCGACGGGCTAAGCTCTCCACCAAGTCATAGGCTTCCTATTTGTCCTTTACACCTTTGTATGATTCAGACACCTTCTTCAGCTGATGCTCTAGCATTTGCAATAATGGGATAGCTTGGCCCATTGTAGAGTCCTCCTTGCTGACTTCACGTGTGAAGACCTCAAAAGGATGAAGCATCTCAGTCAGGCATTTAACTAGGCACCATTGGTCCATATGAAGGGTCATGCCTTTTGCAGTAGCATCCAGTCTTTGCAAGACATGTTCATTGAGTGGCCTGTACTGCTCAAACAGACGATCAAGCATGTAATACGTTGAGTTCCAACTTGTTGCCACCTCCTGGATGAGTGCTTTGACTGGCATCTTATATTCACGTTGAATGATCCTCAGCTGCTCCGAGCTTTAAAAGAATGGCTGAAATGAGTGCATACTCTTCGGGAGATGGTCAGTAAGTTGCTGACTATGGGTTCTTTTTTCAGAAAGTCTTGAACTATAATGTTTATGCAGTGCACCAAACACGGAACCCTGAAATACCAAAGTCCATGGCCCTAAGTGCATTACTGCCATTATCTGTGGCAAAACAACCAATACTAAGCCCTCTTGGGCGCAGCCATTCAAAAACCTTGCTGTGAAACTCTTGCAAAATGTTTACAGCAGTATGAGATTTCTCCATGGCGAACATGGCTACAGTTTTTTTTTTAAACTTTGTTTATTGAGTTTCATTGTTTGGGTAGAGAACATTTTAGGTACACATTTTATCACAGTTGTTGGTCATTAATATGTGTCAGTTCACTGTGGTGAGCTCGTGGCACATCGCATGTATCTCATAGATCACAACAATATACTTTATACATTCCATTTATGTCTATCAGTGGTCCATGAACAGAGGTGACATCAGTGTAAACCTTGTTTACCCCCCCTTGTCACTTACATATACATTATGCTGTCAGCGCACGTCTATCTATAAGAAAAACAAATTACAGCACTCTCCGTGACAGTTTGATACATCATCATAATATAGAGGCATTGACACTGTTTACTGACAACGTAGGGAGTCAGGAGCATCAATCAGGCCTACACCATTACCCTGAGATCAATCATCAAATGTCTACATATATTCTCAGATTATGCTATCCTCGAATTTGCATGAACATGGCTACAGTTGCATGTTTTCAAGTAGCTTTAAAAATCTCAGCTGTGTCAACAGCACCTCGTTCAGATAGCTTATCTCTAACCCCCACAAAAGAGACCCAGTGTGCAGTGATGCACATGTAATCTGTGGCTTGGCAACTGGTCCACATGTCTGTTGTCAGGTGGATATTGTGAACAGCACTCTGCTGCAAAGCTTGTCGAACCAATTCCAACACATCATGATGTAGTGCTGGAACAGCAATTCTTGCGAAATAGGAACGGCTGGTAACCTTCCATTTAGGGCAGATGGCTGACACAAATTCAAGGAAACCCACCCCTTCCACAAATGAAAAAGGGAGAAGGTCCAGTGCTAACATTTAACCAGCTTTGCATTGTACAACCGTGCAGTTGGGTGGTTGCGTTGGAACTGCCCCTCCAACCTAAGCATGTAGCAATGGTAGGCTGGATTACTTTCCTTTGTGGTGCTGTTGTTTTCATTAACCCACTTTGGCTCAACAACGCAGTTTGTCTCATTGCAGTATTCGGTCGCCTTGGTGTCTCAGCCTGACTCTGAGTATGGCTCTTACTGCGGTGCCACTCAGATGTTACTGAAGAGGATGTGGGCGGTACCACTACACTACTGGGGACAGGGCTAGAAATGCCTCCCTCTCCTTCACCTTCCACCGCAATAATATCGTCCCCTGATTCTTCCGGACCAACTTCAATGGGTTGAGTTTTTCTACTTTGTTTTAAGTGAAGTAGGTTATTCTCCCACACGATAGTGTGGTGTATTCTGAGATAACTTGCCTGGCCTCCCGTACCATAGTTTGTACCAAGCTTACCCCGCCGAACACCTTGTCGACAAATTGAGCATATAGCAATGTTCTCCTCCTTGGTGCTAACAGAAAAGAAGTCCCAAACTGGGGAGGGGAAATTTCTGGCACTGCTGGATGTGCCACTTTCAATACCAGATGAACTGGAGGGTGTGCTTGGAATGTGACTATGTGCAGCGACACTGTGACTTTTAATACCACTACCTACTGAGATGGTTGAGCTGGATGTAGGTCCCTGCCAGGCCTTGGAAAATATGGCAGCTGGAGGTCGTGGTGGTGTAACCTGTGTTGGTGGTATCCATGCTACATCCTGCTCAGTAGCAGCCTTTCTGCATAGGGTGATAATTTCGGTCTCCATCCCCTTTGGGGCGGGAGTGATGTGCATGATGACTGGCTCGTCTTCATCAACATCATCCCCCTCTTCTACAGCTACCTCCATAACTCTAAGGGGCCCATTAGGATGGCGGGCGGATTGCCCCCACTAGGCTGGCGGTAGCCACTGCCGGTCTGGTGGGGGCAATCCGCCCGCCATCCGCACCTGTATTCCCCTCTGCCATATTAGTATGGCGGGGGGACCATGGCGGACGGAAATACCGTCCGCGGCTTTTCCAACCCGGTCGCCTTGCGGCCGGGGCGGAAAAGGATTAATATGGTGGCGGTGTCTATTAGACACCGCCAGCCATATTATGATGGGCTTGGTGAGATGCCATCCTCGCCACGGAAAGGCATGTGGTCTACACTCTGGGGGCCCCCTGCGGGCCACCAGAGTGAAGGAGAGGTGGGGAGTGCACACGGGGGGGTTACCTGTGTTACCCCCCAGCATTTGCATTCACAAAGCAGCAGGCACCACGCGGTGCCTGCCGCTTCATGTATGTAAATGCATGCATGCATTTTTAACATTGTGGCGGGCGGTGCAGAGAGCACCGCCTGCCACAATGTTAAAAATGAGGGATGTGCCCCCCACTATGGCGGGTGCATCCTAATGCCACCATCAGCACCCTCACCCTTAAGGTGGGCGGTCCCTTTTTCCGATGGGATGGCGGGCGGACAAAGTCCGTCCGTCATCCTAATGGGAGCCTACGTTTTTCTGGAACCTTCGTTTCAGAAGCATTGTCTTGTGGCGTGCATCACTCTGAGGCTGAGCTGGTGGCTGCCAAATGGAATCACGATCATCAGAAGCAGGGCTTGAAGAAGAAGAAGATGGACTAAGCCTCCTTTTCCTTGCTGGTGGTCTGGAAGGCAATAGATCCTCAGAAACAGTGGTTTGCTCCAATTTGTCTGCAGGAAGCTCCATTTCCTGAAATGCCCCAACTTCAGGAGCAACAACTACTATTGTGGGCTGTTGTTGCAGCTTCTGCTGCTGTTCTTGAAGATGCTGCTGCTGTTTTTGCGGCTGCTGCTGCTGTTCTTGCGGCTGCTGTTCTAGCGGCTGCTGCTGTTGTTGTGGCTGCACACTTATCTGCTGAGTTTCCACATGTGTTGATTGTGTACTGCTTTGCGATAATGACATTTCAACATCGCTGCTCGTTTGTATACCTGCTACCTCTGCGACAATCAAGGGCTTGGGCATTGGTTGGTGGGGTTGGACAGCTGGTGCAGAGGTGCTGCTCCCAACTTGGTTCCCTAACAACGCTGCTGCAGGCGTAACTTTTTTGGACCCAAAAAAACACATTGGCCGGCACACCAATCGTGGTTAATGGCACTTCCTTTTTCTGTTCCTTCTACTTACCGGCAACTTTCTTGGTACCTTTCTTTGGGGCCATCTTCTTCAGATGTCAGGCAGGACACAGGTGCACAAGTTGCAGAGATGTCTGTGGTCACACGTGGACGTGATGTGGTGAGCAGCAGGACTTCTGTCTGGCAGTACAACGGGTGAGGTTGATGACACCTCCTCCCCTGTCTTTTTGTGCACCTAAAGGCAAATAAGCCAGGACAAGAACATCAGTGAAATGTTGCATTTGTTGTTGTGGTTCAGTTACTTATTGTACTATTTCAAACACAAGATATAGTCTAGCCATTTCGGAGACTTTGTCAACAAGAGCTACATTATACTAATGTGTACACACACTACACTCTCAGGAAGGATAGGAAAAAGGATAAGAACCACCAAAATAAAAATGTAAAGGAAGTGGGGTGGACCCTATTTGCCATTAAATTATTTGAGCATCACATAATTGATGGAGCTGCTGCTGGCAAAGGGGGTGGATGGATGGAAGCAGTTAGCCAATAGGAAAACCATGCAGCTCAGTAGCAGCCTTTCTGGATAGGGTGAGAATGTCGGTCTCCATCCCCTTTGAGGCGGGAGTGATGTGCGTGATGACTGGCTCATCTTCGTCAACATCATCCCTTTCTTCTACATCTACCTCAATAACTCTAAGTTTTTCTGGAACCTTCCTTTTCAGAAGCATTGTCTTGTGGCGTGCATCACTCTCAGACGGATCTGGTGGCTGCCAAGTGGCATCACGATCATCAGAAGCGGGGCTTGAAGAAGAAGATGATGGACTAAGCCTCCTTTTCCTTGCTGGTGGTCTGGAAGGCAATAGATCTTCAGAAACAGTGGTTTGCTCCACTTTTTCTGCAGGAAGCTCAATTTCCTGAAATGCCCCTACTTCAGGAGCAACAACTACTATTGTGGGCTGTTCTTGCGGCTGCTGCTACTGTTCTTGCGGCTGCTGCTATTCTTGCCGCTGTTGCTGTTGTTCTTGGAGCTGTTGCTGCTGTTCTTGCGGCTGCTGCTGCTGTTCTTGTGGCTGCTGCTGTTGTTGCGGCTGCACATTTATCTGCTGAGTTCCGCCTGTGTTGATTGTGTACTACTTTGTGATAATGACATTTCAACATCGCTGCTCGTTTGTATACTGGCTACCTCTCCGACACTCAAGGGCTTGGGCCTAGGTTGGTGGGGTTGGACCGGTGGTGCGGAGGTGCTGCTCCTAGCTTAGTTCCCGGACAAAGCTGCTGCAGGCATAACTTTATTGGACCTAAAAAAAACATTGGCCCGCACACCAGTCATGGTTAATGGTACTTCCTTTTTCTGTTCCTTCTTCTCACCGGCAGCTTCCTTGGTACTGGACCTGGTACCTTTCTTTGGGGCCATCTTTTTCAGATGTCTGTGGTCACACGTGGACGTGATGTGGTGAGCAGCAGGACTTCTATCTGGCAGTACAACGGGTGATGATGATAACACCTCCTCCTCTGTCTTTTTGTGCACCTAAAAGCAAATAAGCCAGGAGAAGAACATCAGTGAAATGTTGCATTTGTTGTTGTGGTTCAGTTACTTACTGTACTAGTGCAAAAAAAAGATATAGTCTATCCATTTCTGAGAGTTTGTCAACAAGAGCTATGTTATACTACTGCGTACACACACAACACTCTCAGGAAGGATAGGAAAGAGAATAAGAACCACCAAAATAAAAATGTAATGAAAGTGGGGTGGACTCTATTTGCCATTACATTATTTGAACATCACATCATTCATGGAGCTGCTGCTGGCAAAGGGGGTGGGTGGATGGAAGCAGTAAGCCAATAGGAAAACCATGCAGGCCTATATGGCAAAAGCAGGACACTAATAACTCTCAACACAAAAAAGGCCACCAGCCACATGGACACTCACAAATCACAAGCAACAAGCAGGGGGCCTGGGAAACACCAGGAGCTGACAAAAGATGTATAAAAGCCAGGCAAAGGATGCATGCTAAAGTACACTGCTCTGCTTTTTTAATGCAACAAAATGCAAATACGAAGATTCACAGGCCCCAAAAAGGTATGCAGGGTGCATGCATTGCACACCAACACACACCAGACACTGCAACAAAATGCAAATACGAAGATTCACAGGCCCCAAAAAGGTATGCAGGGTGCATGCATTGCACACCAACACACACCAGACACACACAATAAAGGTATGTCTTTAAGACGCCCAACATCAGAAAGCCCACCACAAAAAAAACACACTTCTCAACTCAATCCAATACCATCCATGCCTTAATATTGTTTAAATTCAACAGACCACACAGAAACACTTGATTAATAAAGCTGTGGCTACCTGCTCTGAGCCTATTGGATGAAAGCAGGCATATTGGTAGACAAGGCCAGACAAGCTTGCAGGCCTAGGCTTCAAAATGGCCACCAGCCACATGGCCAGGCCCAACAACATCAGAAAGCCCACCCCAAAAAACACACTTCCCAACTCAATCCAATGCCATTCATGCCCTCAATGATGTCTATTCAACAGACCACACAGACACACTTGATTAATAAAGCTGTGGCTACCTGCTCTGAGCCTACTGGATGAAAGCAGGCCTGTTGGCAGACAAGGCCAGACAAGCTTGCAGGTCTAGGCTTCAAAAAGGCCACCAGCCACATGGCCAGGCCCATCAACCTCAGAAAGTCCACCCAAAAAAAACACACTTCCCAACTCAATCCAATGCCATCCAAGCCGTAAATGATGTCTAAATTCAACAGACCACACAGAAACACTTGATTAATAAAGCGGTGGCTACCTACTCTGAGCCTATTGGATGAAAGCAGGCCTGTTGGCAGACAAGGCCAGACAAGCTTGCAGGCCTAGGCTTCTAAATGGCCACCAGCTACAAGGCCAGGACCAACATCAAAAAGCCCACCCCAAAAAACACCTTTCCCAACTCAATCCCATGCCATCCAGGCCCTAAATGATGCTTCAAAATGAAATACATTAAAAAAAACAAAGGAACAGTTGCTTCACACCCATGAGGCCATGACTATCTCGGGCCTACTGACTACTAGTCTACTACCCACAAGATTTTCAAAAAAGGAATGAAAGTTACCAAAATTAAATTTTAGTTGCAACAACTGCAATGCCCCAATCAAAACAGACACAACAACCACTTACTTGTAAAATATCCCGTTCAAAAATCCTCAAATCCAATTGCAATGATGCAGCAGACAAAAAGAGTGATCTTTCCAGCTCAAAATCCAAAGGCAGAATGATCAGGAGATAGAAAAAGCACTGGGAGGAGCCTGCTGGACACCCTCTCCCCACCTTTTTCAAAAAGGACTCCTTGCACAAAAAAGGACAGCTTAATGTCAATTAGAGGAGTTGTTTTCATCCAAATCATCATTTGTAGAAGGTTTCATGCTGCTAGAGCTGATAGTCTTCTCCAAATTAAAGATTTTACATGTTCGAGTTCCCGAGATTCACATTACTTCCGCTGATGGCGCGTCCAAAATGACGTGATTGCGTTCTCTCGCTCCCTGTCGCGTTGGATATGACGTGTTCGGGGTCTCTCACTCCTTGTCGCATTTGATACGAGGTGCTCGCATCTTCACGCTCGCGCTCGTGGTGGAGAATGACGTGTTTGGGATCTCTCGCTCCTTGTCGCGTTCGATATGACGTGTCCGCCTACTCACGCTCTCACTGGCAGTGGAGAATGACGTGATCGAGATCTCATACTCTCGCCAAGCATGATCGCGAGACGAATGACGTGATCGTGAGACGAATGACATGATCGTGTTAGCTAAAATGGCTACCAACAATCCAACATCTCGTGGAGAACGCGACCGGATTGGGAAAACTTGTCAGCGAACGCGGGGATTCAGGAAAGGCAATCACGCGTGCAAGAACTTATTTTTACAGCGCGAGCAGGAAAAGAAATTCCGGGACGATGTTGAGTGCGGAAATTTTGAAATTTCGCGATCTACGTGGAATGCGAAACTGTCAAATTAGCCCAATTTCCGCAAGCGGAACGGAATTTGACGCCCAGGCCTAATTGAGATCTCACAGATGCAAATTGCAACTGCTGAGGTACGAGAAGAAACTAAAAGCGCGCAGGTAACATCCGATACGAACATTGCTGATGCGACCTATGATGAAGGTTAATTTTCTAAACGAAGTATTCCAACATTCACCTACAACATAAGATCACTTTTTGTTTACAGAAATCGAAGATTTCTTTTTTTCTCAAAGCCCTAACACTGACGTTTGATTTTGGCACACAGTGAACTGAGAGACTATGAATTTGAACTTCATTTTTCAAAACAATGTACTAACTTTTGAACTTTTTCCCTATGATTAATTTTTTTTCTCCAAATTGGTATTTTTCATTTTTGACACATGTAAACTGCTTATAGTAGAACTATTCATAGAGAATAGAATTCTTTGAATACTTCCAGAGACAATATGTGTCCTTGTCCACAAGCAAACATTTTTACGTAATCTGACATGAAATGGTTTCGGCCCTTTTTTCTTCTGTATTTACGAGCGATTTCATAAATGTATATTTTCATGATTCATTCGGTTCGCATTCAAATGGCAACATATGCTTCAAATGAAACATTGCTTTAATAGGTACAGCACCAATGCATTTTTTATGCTTACAACCAGTTCTAATGCATTTTAAAATGTATTTTGGACATGTTTTTAGCACTTTGTGTGTAGATATATTTTAGATATGTTTAACATGTTTAGGTTTTAGTAAAGTCATTCATACGAAAGTGGAGTGGGTGTTGTGGGACGATTTAGATGCTGTATATAGATTTCCGAATTCATGCCCTGATATAGGTACAATTCACTTAGGCCTTATTTAGTCAGAGAAATCCAGCCCTTATTTAGGCATTGCTCATGCTAACCAAATACAGGCATGGTAAACTACATCCAATCCTCTTCGTCACAATGAGTTCTTGAAAAACCAGACTCTTATGCCTTTAGGACTTCCCCTGTCCTGGATATTGATTTCTCTAAGAACTCATTTATTATGCACGAACATATATTCCTTAGGGATTCATTCATGACGTTCCTATTCATGTACGTCAATACTGGCATTCCTAAACACCTTCAAGGTATAAATATACCTTCACATGCTATGGCAAGGAACGGTGTGGTACGGCTACCTACTTGCACGACGCGGCTCGCCAGAGCAAGTCCTGAAGGAAGTCAACTCTCCAACTGATGCACTGACCAGATACTTTCATCCTCCTTGCCGAGAATCCAGCTTCAGTGTTTCTGACTCCCCTTGCGGGGTGTTAGAGATTGACTCCCGGGGAAGAGATACCAACCTCTCTCATTCAAAGGTATGGAGCTGATTAGAACCTAGAGAAATGTTTGGCAACTCTTGGCACAACTAAACTAAACTATAGCTAAACAGCACCTACTTCTTCCCTCATACTATACTTAGGTTAGGTACACTGGGGTAGGAATATTTTAGATGCACCAGTTGAGTATTTTAGCCTGTGGTATTTATGTATGTATTTTTATATATGTCATAGCTAAAGACCATGCTACTGCGGTATTATTTTATCAGTCAGTCAAATAGGCTTTATTTCGATAAAATACATATCTTTAAAAGCAGTACATACGACAAGATAAAAAAGATAAAAGCCAACCATGTACAGGTAAATAAAGCTAAATGTGAATAAAAATGGCATCAATAAATTACCTAAGACAGTCTAACATAATGACCACAATTAAACAATTTCTTTAAGCCTTTTTGACCTAATCACCCATGCCCAGCCTAGAAACTTTGCCATACCACATACTAACAAGGGGCGGGTATCGGACTTCAAAATCCGCAAAGCCTCAGTAAAGTTTCTGGTACCCAGCTCCTTGCACAGAGGTTTCAGCCACCTTGATCGGGGGACTTTGTAGGCAGGGCATTCGAATAAAAAATGAGCCACCGACTCAGTTCTAGGTGTGCAAAAAGAACAAAAGGGAGTGGTTTGGGCCGGAATTTTCCAGCACGCGGTCAGTTCCCCCACTGGTAGTACTCCTGTTCTAAATTTAAAATACAACGCCCTATCTCTCAGTTTCGAAATTAAATCGAGATAGGGTTCTCGGAGAGGGACTTCCTTCACCAGAATAAACTCGCTGGAGGATCTACATAGGTTGGGATCAGAACATCTCTTGCCCGCTACCCAATTCCAGTAGGCTCTCTTCAAGACGGTCTTAGGGGGGGCAGTTCTAGACTGCCAAACCTCCCCAAGACCCAACTCCCCAAGCAGGGATTTGACATCCCTCAGCCATCTTATTTTAGACCAGCCGGGCAGCAATAGAACCTCCTTCAACCCTTCCGCATAGCTGGAAAGCTCAGGGGCTCTCCATAGGCGGGCCCAGAGTAGAAGGGGTCGCAGTTTAGCCTGGTCTTTGATTGGGCGGCAGCCCATATCCAATAGCAAGGGTAGTGTGGGGGTACTCTGTGGGAAGACCATCAGATTTTTCAAGAATTTATTCTCTGAGGAGGCTAACAGGTCAGCATTCGAGAAACCCCAAAGCTCAGCCCCGTAGAGAGCTGCACTGATGACTCTCGCTGTATATATATCCAACACAGGGGCAATAGGCTTGAAGGACGATGACCTCTGTTCCTTGAGAAGGGCCCCCACCACCCTTTTGTGACTCAATAACATCTTTTGAATATGGGAGTCCCACCGCATAGTGTCACTAAGACGAATGCCTAAGTAGTCGAACTCCTTGACCCTTTCCAGGAGCACCAAATTTAGTACAGGTGCCTGACCTAGCTTTTTTGGAGGGTTCAAGACCAAGTATTTTGTCTTATCTGTATTAATTTTTAACCCCCTAATCTCGCAAAAGGATTGGAAATTATCGAGGAGGTTCTGTAAACCCATAGGCGATTTTGAGATCAGGAGAGTGTCATCGGCAAATAGTAAGGTGGGTATTCTCCTGCCCGCCAGGGATGGTGCGTCAGCGGGGTATTTCAGAAGATGCTCCACCACTCCGTTCACATACAATGAGAACAGAGTGGGGGCAAGGACACATCCCTGACGGACGCCTCTGTTCACTGAGATTCTATCGGTCTTTTGGCCCTGCTTTCCCCACCTCACCTGCGCAAAGTTCTCTGAATGGAGTTTCGTCAGAAGGGAAAGAAGATAAGCGGGCATTCCCAGATCGGACAATACCTTCCACAGGCAACCCCGGGGCACAAGGTCGAAAGCAGTCCGTAAGTCAATAAAGGCAAGATACAGACTGCCATTACCTATTACGACCACTTTCCAATAGAGGAGCAGAAGTCTAAAGGTCTGCTCGATGGTCCCGGTGCCTGACCTGAAACCAGCCTGAAGGTCAGAGAGTATTATTTTATAGTACTGCTAACGCTGTACGTATTATACTTTGTATTCTGTCTTACGATTGCAGCAGTTGATATCTCTTGCATGAGAAATAAGACTGTTCAATATTCCCTTCAATTGAAACGCCCGTCTCTCTATTTCTGTGCAACTCTGTAGAAACGAAGCATGCACAATTGACTAAGTGAAACTGCAATCTATTGTTTCCATGACTCTGAAGATATTGTTCCGACTCTAAGGGAAGCAAAGTTGTCATGTTCATGCGGTTGTCAGAAACTAATCCCTTCTTGTGCATTCAAGACGTTTCTAGTGACCTCTGAGTTAGCTGGCAAACACAAGTAATTACATTTAATGTACTCGATAGAGACATACTGACCTGTCAAATCTATAGTGTATATTATTCCAATGCGCAGATCCTATCAGGGATATAGGAACTACACTACACTAGTTTGACTTTTATAATGAGTACGTCGACAACAAACACAAACATAGTTTGGGATTTCAGAGCACACTAAATTAAACTTTCCAATTTCTACTTCAAACTGATCAGTCCTAATCACTTTCCCATCTCCTTCAACATCTGTAATTGCCAAATTTTCACTTTCTATGGACTGCTCTTCCAAACCGAAATATTTCATTTCAATATCATCACACTTTTTTTGAACATCTGATAACGAACCATGTAAAAGACATGTATTCAGTTCACTCAAAGATAATGCAGGACTTTTTACATTGTACAGTTTCCTTACAAACTTCCGCATTTCTGAATGGTGTATTGCTAACATCCTAAACTGATGAAAAACACTTTTACACACTTTTCTTGAAAGACAAGCCGGAGAATGCCCATGCTTCTCAGTATATTTTCTTACATTACATGGATCTAGTCCTTGTAACAACTTAATCTTCTGTTTAATTTTTTTCTGTGTATATTCTCACAGCAAATTTCGCATTATATGAATAGATTCCTGTCTAATACTACAAATACTGCTACAACCCCACTTATACACAGGAGCTGTGCACGTTTCCCTCGCACTTCTTCAGCCATTAATTCTTCTGCACTTTTACCAACCATTTCCTCTTTTGGAAGGGGACAACCATCCTGAACTTCGTAGCAACGACCTCCAGTATCAATTGCAAATGCTAAACTATTTTTGTGGAAGTAACTTTCCTCATTAAAAAAAGGCTCACTAGTAGAAGAATGTTTCCAATGTCCACTAAAGATTTAGCAAAAGTTTGTTCTGTTCACAAGTCTTTTTCTTCTACTTTTCTCTTTCAACACTTTCATTATTTTATCCAACACTTTGATCCTCTTCAAAATCACAATGAATAACTTTTGTTTAAATTAAAAGCAGCATTCACTATACTTTTAATACGCTGTTTCTGTTTGAATTGTAGCACGTTCTTTTTATATTTGCAGCATGTTTTCATTAAAGACTTTGACGCATATTACCAAGCAATAGCGATAATTATCGCTATTGCTTGGTTAGAGACAAAAATGTATCGCTGAGCTGCGGCAATTTTTATCGCAAATAAACCTTGGTATTACCAAGGTTTATCGCAACTGCGATAAAAATCGGCCGCAATGCATGAATATCGCTGAAAAGTCAGCGATATTCATGCATTACTGAGCTAATGCTCTTAGCCATTTTATCCACCTCCCATTGGATAACATGGCTAAGAACTGCTCAGGGCAGGTGTTAGCTTTTGGAGATATTCGCGCTTAGCCCGAATATCTCCAAAAGTTGGTAATAGGAGATAGCGATGTTAGAGACTGTTTCCAGTCGCTAACATCTTGGCACGCCCACTTTGCATGTCATTAGTGATAAATATCACTGACATGCAAAGTGGGGCCCAAGATGGTCGCTATCTCCTACTAGCTGTCGGTAACTGGTGTTAGCGACAGCTAGGTAATAGGGAGATCATTTTATCTCTGCTTTCTTGGCTTTTAAAGCCAAAAAAGTGGAGATAAACCCCCTTGATAATATGCCCCTGAATTTCTCTAGTTTGAAAAAGTCTGACGAATTTCTTGAAATTGTTTTTGTCTCTTGGTAACACATATTGTTTCTGTATCATGTTTTCTTTTCCTGGTATTTGAAATTAAAGTCTGCTTCTCCTTACTTGAAAAATTCTTCTTTTTGCTTGGTGTGATGTTATTTTCATTAAATGTTCGTAACATTTTTTTCAGAAATTGTCTAGTGTTTTTTACCAGAAGAAACTGTTTGTGTGTGTAGGACTCTCATTTTTTTCTAATTGAAAATCTTTCCTTTTGTTCATATACATTTTTTTTCTCTTTCCTTTTTTTCAGTTCCTGTAGGCAATTCAAATTTTAATCCAAACAAAATAATTTTCTGAAAAAGAAAAAATAGATTCAATTATTTTTTACATCTGTTCAATATGTTAAAATAATAACATACAATTACATAAGTTCTACTGACAGCTTCCAGAGGCAGTGCTGCAACGTGATGGAGCAGGGCAGGGGAGCAGTAGGAGGCCAGGTAGTGCCATAGAACATACAGCAAGTATTTATTTATTTATTTACATGCACCTTTACAATTTATATGTAACTGAACTACCTCGTACTTTTCACTTCTCCGCCGTACCCCACCACCCTACGGCACTCACTCTGCAATCCACCGCAGACAACTTTATAGATAGTATTTTTTTTAATTGTAATCTATGTACTTAGGATGATATTATCAACCAAACAGCACACACAAAAAATACCATTACTAGCCTAACAATTTTATCAACAACTTCGCAAACATAACAGTGCACCCAAAGCTTTAGGTGGGGGGGAGTCTGTGGGGGTCTCAAAATGGGTCTCTATGAGGCTCTATTTACAGGCCTCGCAAAGGTAGTCCGTTGTTTTTTTTTTTTTATTGGACTGCAGTGAGACTGTGAGAGCATGCACATTGCTCACTACTGAGAAGGGGAGACATCATACCAGGTGAATCGTGTTGTACGATAAGGGAAATCCTTTAAAGAGAGCCAGGATTTCCCTTCTCTGTTTGCAGCGCAGGAGCAACATCATCGTGGGGTGATTAGCGGAGAGACCACCAGATGCGCAACGCCCATTGCCCCGGACTCCCTGATACAGCTAACCGGGCGCACACACAGAGCCGCACCCCAGTACTTCACAGGTCTTCAAAAGACCATTTGGTTGTAAATAAGGCTCTGTTCTTTTTCATCCCTTTTTAGAGCCCATATCATATTGATACGCATTACCTATATACTGTGTTAAGTTAGCATGAACCTATTAAATGCTTTAAACGCCATTTTACCTTTTGCTGCTTCTGCACACAACACATAATTGTTGGTTTAGCTTTCAGCCCAGTAGAGAGGTGTGATTTACTCGAGAATAATATGTTATTGCTCTGATATCAGCCTTGCTTGGTAAACTGTGTCTGTACAGTGAGTGCTGAAGCCTTCAAGGATAACTCAACACAGTGTTGTTGTGAGGTCTGATCTTCGCACCTTCCTAGACATAACATACATGCAAACGGCAGCCACATTCTTGCTTTAGGCACGTTTTATATTGCTGCACACAGGGCACACGTTACACTTGATGCTGTTTCGCATGCAGAGAGCTGGTGGAAGATGATGTGATCCCTTCACACTAGGATCTTGAGGTATGGGGCCGCCCTGCTAAAACCCAATGAGACCTTCTTAGATATAATATATTATGCTAGTTAGGGAGGGTGAGAATTAGGTGTTGTTAGCCCCTATTCATTTCAGCATATTTAGTATGTTGTCACCTTTTGTATTCTATGGACTAGTAACTATGCTGATAACTTTGCTTCTAATAATATGTTTGCTTGTATTATCTAAGATACTGCATTTGTGAACACTGCATTAGTAAATAAATATTTAAAATATGCACGTGTCCTCATTTACTCCACGTTCTGGTTTGAAATGATTGTATAACGAAAGAGTGCTCATGTATTCCACGTGACCTGAGGTATTCTAAGTTCATGTTCTGGTTTGTCTAAACATTGGGAGTTTGTAATGACCAATGAGACACTGTAGCTAGTGCGGTAAGGTGATTTTGGGTACTAAGAAGAGTTTTGGCACACCTTAATTCACTGAGGTTCCAAGTCTCTATGCACAGTTCTGTAGGAGAACGGAATCCCTGCTACATGGCGCCCATACGTTGGTGGTCTTATTTCATGGCACTTGAGTAGTACATCATTCAATCCTTAACCCCTTCACTGTCGTTTCCGGAAATTGGTGGCGTCGGAAAAAACCTACCTATTTGTGAAATAGGTCTTTTCAAGCTTGAATCTTTCTAAATGGTTTCCTTGAATTAAATACCCAGTTTTGCTACAAAGTTTCCTTTGTCTTTTTTTTCTTATTTATTATCATGGCCGCTGCCGTGGACATTCCGCAACATAGTCGAATACGGTACGCATTCATTTGCAGAATTATAATGTCCATGTGGATGTCATGGCCGTGATAATCGTGGTGAGTGCGGAGATAGCTTACCCTTACGAAATCTTTTATTCGTGGGTGACATTCCCGGCAGTGGATGGTACTTCAGGTGTGTTCCACACGTACACTCCCACCCCTGTGCCGAATGAGTACACACCGTACCAGGCACAGGAAGTACCTATAGATACTTGGCAGCATCGCGTTTGGTTTGGTGGCGCCCTCCCCCATTCTTTAACAGCTCCGAGGTTAGGTCCTTTGTCCATTCCAGGCGCAAATTGGCCTGTTTTGGCTGGATTTACTCCTCATCCTCAACACGGCAATTGTACCGTAGTTGAACTTCGTAGACTACATGTAGTCTTCTTTAGCGTTATACGCGCGTTGGTACAATACATAACCCGTAACCTTCCGGGTGGGGCCCCGGGTGGGGCCCCGGGAGGTGCGGGGCTTCCTGCGGGACAGGGTGGTATGAAGCTCAGTCCTGTGATGGGCAATGCTGTGATGGGCAAGCGTCCCCAAGATAAGGATGAATTTCCTTTCTGGCTTGCTGAGAAATTTGACCAGCTGGAAGCAGTATTTCCTAACACGACTCCTGGTGAAAAACACAGGATTCTGACAATTAGTTTACCCAAAGACTTGGCCCCTGAAATCGGTGACTGTGAGACCTGGTGTAGAACATTTGCGGCGGTCTCTGCGAGGTGCTACGGCACTCCGTCTATGACTGTCCTGCCTGCGGTCCTTAAGCGTGTTCAGGATGAACACGGACCTGAGGCTGCGGTTGAACTGGGTATGCGCCTGTGTGGCACCTTTGATGTGGTTTGCGATCTCATTCTTGCTAATGTCAAGGGGGATGCAGTGAACTTTCAGGTAGCTAATGCTTTGAGTGTGCTTCCCGATGCCGAGAAACCCCGACAGTTAGCGAGGATTATTGTGGTGGCTTATAAGACCGTGGGCCGCAATAGTAGGGGTCTTAAGCCATTTTCTACTAAAGAGAAAACACAACCCCAAGGATAGAAGTCGGAGACTGATGTCCAGCCCAAGACCAAAAAACAAAATTGGCCTAGGAAACAAAAACAGGGAAAGCAACAGCAACAAAAACAGGAGTCTCGTCCTGTGTCTCCAGTGCCTGCCCCCACAGAACGTGTTTATGGCTTGCGCGATCGCGCGAAGATTAAATCACCTGATCGTTTTCAGGTTTCTGATCAACGCTCTCCTCGTTCTTTTCAGGATTCATCGGCCTCGGTGACCGGTGGTGGAGGAGGCGGCAGGGGTCGGGGTGGCCAGCAAGGAAGCGACCACCCCGGCCCAAAAGACGGTGCAGGAAAGCAGGACGGCTCTACGCCAAAGAGACCCAGTTTCAAAAGAAGAAAATCGCCGCTTTAACAGCGAGATATGCCACAGATAGTGAGATGCGGCTTCGGAATCTGACATGGGCTCTGACCTTGCTGGACAGCGCGGCAGAGATTACCATAGTGCGAGAGGCCCTGCATCCACTACTGAAGGTGACAGCGACTGACCGATACGCTGTAGTTGAAACAGCTGACACTAGAGTTGCTCCCCCTGACAGACTTTATGAAATTGTCCTGTTAATCGAAGGTGACATACAGCGTACCATAAAAGGGATATTTTGGGAAAATCTTTCGTCTACGTATGACATTTTGTTATCGGAGGCTGACTGGCCCCCACCTTTTGTGCTCGCAGCTCCGCGAGGGGAGGAGGTGATCCCCCCTAGTTTCGCGCACACAGTCTCGAAAGAGCATGCGCTGAATTTTGCAGAAGAGTGGGCTAAGGCTCTAGCGCCAGCTCTGTACCGTACACATTGTGGATGGGATACATTTTCTCCACGCCACGAGATTCCATTGCGGTCTCAGCCACAGCCTCAACCTCAATATCCCCTTCGACGTGAAGCTAAGGCTTCCGTTGCGGAAATCCTCGAACAATTGGAAAATCAAGGAGTGATTGAAACATGTGTGTCACAGATGAATAACCCTCTGTTTACTGTGATCAAGCCATCGTTTGGAATTGGATTACCGGCATTTAAACTCGCATTGCCGTACCTGTGCAGTACAGAATACTCAAGGCTCTGCCTTGGTAGATAGTCTAGTGCGTAAGCATTTTAAGACCACGCTTGACATATCCAACGGTTTTTATGCCCACCACTTGGATGGTCTAAGTTCCCAATGGACCTCCTTTACTTGCGGCGGTGTCCAGAAAACAATTTCGGCGTTTACCTATGGGCTATAAGAATAGTACTGGGATTTTTACTGCCCGCATTGTCTCTCTTTTAGAGAGAGTTGACCCTGATGCTTGCTCGTATGTGGATGACATTTATCTCACAGACGACGAACTGTAGGAGCATCTGTGTCGCACTGACCGATTAATTTGTATCTTTGCAGACATGGGTTACAAATTCAATTCTTCAAAATCGCACATTGCAGAATATACAGTGTTGTTCCTGGGCTACGAGCTCCACAATGAAGGTAGAGGATTGGCTCCTCACTTCCTGGAGAAATGCGCACAACTGCGCGCTCCGACAACTCTGAAAGAATTACAGTCTTTACTGGGTTTTTTAAATTTTGGGAGGACATACATTCCGGAATATGCCCAGCGTATCAAGCCTTTGTATGCTTTCATACAACCAACTTTTTCCAAATCATGCTGACTGCCAGAGCACTCAGCTATTCTGCAATCATTGCAGGCTGATCTGCTCACTTCAAAATTCTTACTGACTCGTGACAACCACACCAACCTGGTGATAAGAATCATCCCTGGGACGGTGGGTTTCACTTACCTGACTTTTAATGAAGGAGACACAGTACCTATTGCTTACAAGTCACACTTGTACACTTCGGTTGAAATGTGTTTTTCTACTGTGGAGAAAGTTTTGACAGCTGTACAGATGGCGATTCTTAAAGAACGTGCTCTGTCACAGGGAAAACGCATGTTGGTTGTTACCCCATGTCCTGCCTTGGAGGCAGTTACGAAAGCCAGTGTACCTAATTCAAAAGCTTTGCACCCTCGGTGGATACAATGGGCTGCTTCCTTGACGTCCCCGGATGTCACATTTATTTTTGACGCCTCATTGCGGTCGCAGGAGTACTTACAGTATGAATTCGTTCATCCAGCTCCTTTAGCTATGCGACCTTTGGAGGATTTCCATTGCATCATTTATACTGATGGTTCGGCGCAGGTTGCGCATGGCTCTAAACATGCCTACGTTTCCTCATGCGCCATTTTGGTCGGTGCCATGGTGAACGATGAGTTCAAGTCCAGAGTCGTGCACACGCAGACTCTAGGGGACTGCACCGCGCAATTGGCAGAGCTTCGGGCTCTGATGCTTGCATTGGAGTACGCAGATCCTAGTGTGACGACTTTTATTGTGAGTGACTCCTATTACTGTGTCCAGTCCACAATGAAAACCTGTTCTTTTGGATTCAAAATGACTTTCGTGATTCCAAGGGTAGCACGATAAAACATAAAATGATCTGGGTTCTTGTGGCTGAGCTTAAAGAGCAGTTGCCACTTGTCTTTGTGATTCATACTCTCGGCCATCAGCGTGTTGGAATTCACGCTGTTGGTAACCCGCTTGCTGATGAGGCGGCGAAATCTGCAGTATCGACATATTTAGTTGCAGCAGTTACACGTTCCAAAAGTAAGATTGATGATGATATCTTGGCGGCTGTTGCTGCCACTGAGAAGGGAGGTAAATATCCTGCGGGGTTCCCTTCGAAGTACACATACCACTTAAGTCCCGATAAGGTTCCTTATGTGAAAATACACGAAGTTGGGGAGAGGTTGATTCCCAACTCGGACCGCAGGAATACGTTGATTACAGTGGCACATGAAGGTGTTGCGTTTGCGCATGCGGGCGTCTCAGCCACTGTATCTCAGTTACAACAGCGTTTCTGGTGGCGGGGACTGTACAAACAGACGCGCGATTATGTCCTTCAATGTGACATTTGCAAGCAGATTAAGCCTTCGACTGCTGCGTGTCCGCCACAGACACAGTTGTACATATCTAATAAACCACTAGGATGCGTTTATTTAGATCACTGCGGTCCTTTTACTTCTGATACTGCGTATAAGTACATCTTAGTAGCAGTTGATTCATGCACACGCTTTGTGTGGGTCTGGCCCCATCGCAGGGCTGATTCACGGACTGTCATAAGAGATTTGCGTGTCTTTGTAGGGATTTATCCCTGTGGTACCTTCCATTCGGATCAGGGTCCAGCTTTCGCCTCTAAGGCGTACAAGGATGCCATGACGTCGATGGGGGTCCAAGTCAAGTTTTCGTCTCCGTACAGACCTGAGGGTAATAGCGAATGAACTGTGACTTAAAGCAATAATTGACAGCTCGAGTTATAGCCACTGGCAGAAACTGGTACAAAAGGGGGGTGGTGATGGACGGAGCATCTGAACCAATCAAACACTCACACCCAGTCAAAAGATCTGAGTTTGATCCATCACCATTCATTAGCCCACTCTGCCACCCCAGTTCAGACATGGCTATATGCAAATCAGTCTGACCCTGTGCCTCATGGGAACAGTCCAGCCCAAACTGCCAAGCCATGCCTTCCCTGGACCGGAAACAAGCTTCCGAGGACCGGTTTCTGCATTACAACCGCCTTCAGCCCGGCTTGCTTGAATCCTATGGCAAAGTGAGCAAGGGACTCACGTCTGAGCATACCCTGCCACACTTATGGCGGCCAAAAGCGGTACAAAAGGGGGTGGTGATGGACGGAGCATCTGTACCAATCAAACACTCACACCCAGTCAAAAGATCTGGGTTTGATCCATCACCGTTCTTTAGCCCACTCTGCCACCCCAGTTCAGACATGGCTATATGCAAATCAGTCTGACCCTGTGCTTCATGGGAACAGTCCAGCCCGAACTGCCAAGCCATGCCTTCCCTGGACCGGAAACAAGCTTTCGAGGACCGGTTTCTGGCATTACAGCCGTCTTCAGCCCGGCTTGCTTGAATCCAGTGGCAAAGTGAGCAAGGGACTCACGTCTGAGCATACCCTGCCACACTTATGGCGGCCAAAAGTGGTACAAAAGGGGGTGGTGATGGACGGAGCATCTGAACCAATCAAACACTCACACCCAGTCAAAAGATCTGGGTTTGATCCATCACCGTTCTTTAGCCCACTCTGCCACCCCAGTTCAGACATGGCTATATGCAAATCAGTCTGACCCTGTGCCTCATGGGAACAGTCCAGCCCAAACTGCCAAGCCATGCCTTCCCTGGACCGGAAACAAGCTTCCGAGGACCGGTTTCTGGCATTACAGCCGTCTTCAGCCCGGCTTGCTTGAATCCAGTGGCACAGTGAGCAAGGGACTCACGTCTGAGCATACCCTGCCACACTTATGGCGGCCAAAAGCAGTACAAAAGGGGGGTGGTGATGGACGGGATCTTTTGACTGGGTGTGAGTGTTTGATTGGTTCAGATGCTCCGTCCATCACCACCCCCTTTTGTACCACTGGCAGAAACTGGCTGGCCCATCTCAATGGCGTGCAGCGTGCTCTTAATAATCTCCCTAGAAGGTCTCTGGGTGGGCGGACCCCATACGAAATGCTCTTTGGTATCAAGATGTATGTCCCGGACCTTGACGGTCTACACTGCATGGCCCAAGCCACAGCCTTTGACATAGATGATCATTGCAATGTTTTACAGGATCTACAAAAGACCAGAGACAGTCTTGCAAAGGAACATTTGCCCTCCACATCGGATGATGCGTTGCAGATCCCGGTACTTGGCTGGCTACCCCAAGTTGGAGAACTGGTTCGAGAGAAGATCGATAACAAGAAAGAATTTGGTCCTTCCTATCGAGCTCCGGTTCTGTCCTTGGCGTGAAGGGCACAAGAACAGTCATTTTACCACCACTTCCAGGTTGTAAGGAAAACAGGTTTATCTCAATTGACAATGTCAAAATACACAGAGTGGCCGATTCTTCTTAGTATGACACCGGCTGTCTCCTGTCCATCGTTTGTGAGAAATTCTGTATTGGCCACTGATTCTAATCCTGAGCCAGAAGTGGCCATCGAAATGCCTGCAATTTCCAGTCCTTTTTTGAGTACTTTGCCTGGTACTAACGTTGATGAACTTGATTACACCTGTCGATGCCTGATTTGCAAACACGTTTGGCCACAGAATCCAGATTTTCTTTTGACACTGTTTCGAATAACTCAAAAAAGCCCTCACATTTTGCAATTTATGCCAGTTTATTTAAAAAAAACTTTTTGATTCCCCCTTGGACATATATTTGGTTGTTACTTTTTTCAGTTTACCTTTTTATGTTCTTTGGTTTTGTGTTTTATTTTTTTCGAACTGTCGATGGACATTATATCAAGGAGAGAACATGCATTCGACATCTAAATGGAACTTTGGCGCCCTTTTCTTTATCACATTCGGCACACAGACTGAACAGAGACTTAACTTTTGTTAATATCACTGCTTGGCCTGTCCTTGATGGGAATGTATGGGATGCTGTTAAATTTCAAATCCATGGCCCTACCGAGGTTGTTAATGTCCCTAATGTGCTCAGAGTAAACATGAGGGATGTGGTAAAACAAGACATACGTTCTGATGATTGGGATATTAAGGCCGTAGAGACATTGTTTTCTGATTTGAAATATTATGCTGCCTTTGATGCTGAAGATTTGTACTTAGAATCTGCTAATTATGGTGAATTATTTTGCTTCCAACATGTTGGCAACCATTATCTGCATAAAACTAATTCCAGAAGGAGTGCTGTAAATTACACGTAGTGGGAGCATTGCCCGCTCCTTCACAAGGCAGTTCGAGTATTTTTTTGAAAAAGTACACTTATTTTACTGACTTTAACCAGTCCAATCCCGCATCTTTTTATTTTAAAATGACCCAGAAGTCCATGTCCAAGGTTAGACTTACCAATACTAAGTTGTTGTACTCGAAGTCCTTTCTAGACAAGCTGGCTATAGAAGGCTACGAGTTATGGAAGGAAACTGTTGACCTTAAATCTGTTTGGGGTTCTAAAAGTTGGCAGGTTCAAGGCACTGAGGCTTTGCACCGTGCATGTCTCATCCCAAATCATATGTTGTTTTTAAATTCTACCATTTCTCAAACTACATGCTTTGGATTGGCTACTTCTAAAAGATTAAATTCTCCTTCCCTACCTGATTTAGAAGAATATTCCGGTAGGGGTAATACAACTGAATTTTCGATTAGAGAGTTGCAAACTCTTATGCAAAATTCGTCCTTTAACATATCCAGTATGAACCCAAAAGGTTGGCTGATGTGGCACAGAAGTGCTGATTCATGCCAACGTCGTTTTCTGGGTTTGGCAGATGGATTTACACAGGTCAGAACGGATCCCCGTTTCGAAACTGACCATTCGGTCACCACTTATTCTGTGGGCAAGTTGTGTCAGAATTGGCTAAAACATTCTACCTTGGCATCGGTTAAACTGCATTTATCCAAGCTAACTGATGATGTGGATTTAAATGATTTCATAAAAGGCCCGGCTAGTGGTAGATCAAAAAGATGGATATATGCGATTTACAATGAAATCTGGAAACCATCACAAATTGAGGCGGCTACACTCCTTAGGGCCATTGATCAAGCTAATTTAGAGAAAGTGCTTGCAGTTGTAGATAATAGCATTAACATGCTTTCTTCCCGCATTTACACGTTAGATAACATTGTGTCTTCTGTTGTTGATATTGTGCAAGATGAAGTGTCTGTGTTATACCATGGTCAAAATCAATTGCGTTCCATTATGCAATTTGCGTGGACCTTGCAGACGCTTAAGTCTGGGAAGGTGCCTTGGAATTACATGAACGTCACCTCCCTTTTTGCCCCTTTTAATTTGACTGACTAGCAGCGCTTACTTTCAATGAGAGATGCCTCCTTTTCTATGTTACACATTGAAAGATTAGAGTCTTTACCGTTTTCGGTGGCAGAAGCCACTGCTGCAACGTGGCTTATCCACGGGTAGATCACGTTACCATTTGCTTTGTTTAAATTTACAAATTGTATGCAATATATTCCAATAGGCAGATACGAACCACTCGGTAGTTCATTTCTACATGAAGCCTGGTCACTTCCGTTTACTTACAGATGCCTGAAAGATGGGAAAGAGGTGTATCTTAAAGGGGAGGAGTGCACAGAAACACCGGATCACTCATTAAGGTGTAGACACATTCAATTGCATGGTTCTTGTAACCAAGAACGGCAAATTTAACCTGTGTTTTGAAAGGTACTCCAGTTCCCGCAATCGTCACCACTTTCACATTACTGCCAAACGGCAGTTATTTACTTTTAAATATTGAAGATTGTTGTGGGTTAATTAGAGGTATTGCTTATGTGGTAACAGTAACTGAACGTGTAGTTTGTTGCCAAAACGTCTGTATCCTCCTCCACATGGGAACTCGGATGTTTCCATTTGCCGCGGATTCCAACCTTGATGGCAGAGTTCAATGGAATGAGTAGAATAAGAGCCCTTTTGTCTCAGAAAGAAGTGGCCCTGAGTTCAGCTCGCGAAACATTTGTCCTTCACGTCGCCAACACCCGCACAGAGGTGCAGGCACTATTAAATACTGACTTGCCATTGCATTTCAGCGAGCTGATTCATACAATCTTTAACGCATCCTCCACTTCCGGCCTCGCATACTTTTTTAAGATAGTTAGCAGTGGTCTTGTAACTTCATTTGAAAAGATATTTGGAGTCATCCCTGCTTTCTTCCATTTGATTTTTTCGAGCTTGTTTGGTGGATTTCCTGTTTTGCTGGTGTTGGCTGCAGGCGTTCTGGTGATATTTTGTTTTATTAAGAATGGCTGCCCATCCTGTGTTTCACAACGCGCAGCACCACCTTGCACTGTTTCGCAACAGGATGCTTGAATACTATGGCACGCTGCCACTTGCCACCTTGAGCGCAGCATATGGATTATCTTTTCGATTTTCCTATTTTACATGTGTCCAGCCTGTGTTTCATTGCCTGAGCTGCGATTTCGAGTGGGCCCTTGATTTGTATCTCTGCAAGACGGTGTCTCCTATCGTGGATTTTAATCAACTGATGAGTCCCGTAGTTGCTCATTAGTTGGTTTGTTCTGACGGAAGGATTATGGCCTTGGCAGCGATGCATGGACTAATGGGTCGTTGGAACATACTCGCAGCAGCGCAATATTTCTTTGCACATGGCTTCATTGAGAACCCACTGAGTTGCCCTCTGATGGTGCTAGAGGCTCCGGTAATTGAAGAGCATGAATGTTCTTTCCCCCTATTGAATTGGATGGCTGATTTGTTTTCTGATGATAACAGTGACTTCCTTTTGGAAGCCGTTGCTGCTTATTTTGCATATTCTGTCCTTGGCTGAATGGAATTGAAGCTTTTATTAACATTGAGCTACTTTCAAAGTTTTTTTGCAGAATTATGACTAAAATTACATGTCCCGGAACTATTGACATTGACAAATTAATTTTTTTCAATTTTGAATTTTTTAGGATTATGTCCGATTTGTTCTTTTCCCGGGTCTATTTACTTTGATCAAATTGTCCAGAGGATACAATTTTGGATTTTTTTAAGTGACGAAATTATTTTTCTCACTTGCTCAAAATTTGAACTGCCTATCATTCTTCAACTCTGCACTTCAACGTTGAGCCACTTATATTATTATGTCTGGTCCGGTCTCAGATCATGGGGGATGTCATATTGATACGCATTACCTATATACTGTGTTAAGTTAGCATGAGCATATTAAATGCTTTAAATGCCATTTTACCTTTTGCTGCTTCTGCACACCACACATAATTGTTGGTTTAGCTTTCAGCCCATTAGATTTACTCGAGAAAATTATGTTATTGCTCTGATATCAGCCTTGCTTGGTAAACTGTGTCTGTACAGTGAGTGCTGAAGCCTTCAAGAATAACTCGACACAGTGTTGTTGTGAGGTCTGATCTTCGCACCTTCCTAGACATAACATACATGCAAGCGGCAGCCAAATTCTTGCTTTAGGCACGTTTTATATTGCTGCAGACAGGGCACACGTTACACTTGATGCTGTTTCGCATGCAGAGAGCTGGTGGAAGATGATGTGATCCCTTCACACTAGGATCTTGAGGTATAGGACCGCCCTGTTAAAACCCAATGAGACCTTCTTAGATATAATATATTATGCTAATTAGGGAGGGTGAGAATTAGGTGTTGTTAGCCCCTATTCATTTCAGCATATTTAGTATGTTGTCACCTTTTGTATTCTATGGACTAGTAACTATGCTGATAACTTTGCTTCCTATAATATGTTTGCTTGTATTATCTAAGATACTGCGTTTGAGAAGACTGCATTAGTAAATAAATATTTAAAATATGCACACGTCCTCATTTACTCCACGTTCTGGTTTGAAATGATTGTATAACGAAAGAGTGCTCATGTATTCCACTTGACCTGAGGTATTCTAAGTTCATGTTCTGGTTTGTCTAAACATTGGGAGTTTGTAATGACCAATGGGACACTGTAGCTAGCTCGGTAAGGGGATTTTGGGTACTAAGGTGAGTTTTGGCATACCCTAATTCACTGAGGTTCCAAGTCTCTATGCACAGTTCTGTAGGAGAACAGAATCCCTGCTACACCCATACATCCCCACTCTGCCTACTGCTGAAAGAATTAGCCTCCCCTGAAAGTTTGTTTTGGTTACGCCTCTGGAGACGACCACAGGCAGCCAACTCCAGCACGACCCTGCTCTGACCTTTCACAGTGTCTTGTTTTAGTGCTACGAAAACACACGCTTTGCCTGGCTCACTTAGTTCTCACACCCCCTCTTTAATATAAGATAGTAGCTTTGGATTTACCTTTATATTCCTATACTGTGCTTCACATGGAAATATAGAAGTGCAGGTTCTCTCTACCCCAAATTAGCTGTCCGGTATACTTTCTCAAATGTAAGAACTACAGGTATTCAGTATCTGTCAGTCACGGCCAATTTAAATCAGTGTTCCTAAATAGAAATGGACAAAACGTTATGATTCTAAATTAACGTCTTACACTGAAAAGCTGCTTTACATTTCTTTCACTGCATCAACCTTTGTTTAAAACACCACCAGAGAAGGGTGGTGAACATGGTCCACTAAGAGCCACTCAAAGCTTTCTTGTTCTTTATCAGAAACGTCTGCCTGTCAATGCTTATCACCAGCCTTTTCGGCCCTTTAAGAGGCTGGGTGGATGAGTATAATACGCGGTATTTAGGATCGTGGGGGAGGATCCACGATAATAAGGATGGATCGTTGAATAAAGGGCGAGTGAATGGATGGCCAGATGGTTGAATGGCTAGCTAGATGTATGTATGAATGGATGGATGGATGAAAGGATGAATGGATGCATGGACCAGTACTTAGGATAGACAGGTGGGCTGATAGATGCTTAGGATTGGTTCTGGGACAGATGTATGTATGGATATATGGGCGTATGGCTGGATGGATGGCACAGTGCTTACCATAGGTGAGTGGCTGATAGATGCTTAGGATAAGTACAGGGACAGATGTTTGTATGTATGTAGGTAAGAATGTATGGATGAATTGAAAGCTGCTTGGATGGCACACTGCTTAGGATGGATGGATGCAGGGCTTTAAGTGGGCCGGGTCTCAGCACCGGCAGTTATTTTCAGGGGGCCTCGAAACGGGTCTTTATCGGGCTCTATTTTCGGCCCTCGCAAAGGTAGTCAGTTTTCTTCTTTTTTATTGGACTGCAGTGAAAGCATGCACATTGATGTGCGCATTGCTCATTTTGCTCACTTCTGAGAAGTGAAGACATCATGCTAGGTGAGCAAAGTTGTAGGAGGAAGGGAAATCCTTTAAAAAGTGTGTTTTCCGAAGGTAGGATAATTGAAGGAGATTTTCTTAAGCACACAATTCTAGCTATCTTGATTTAGACCACACCCCTACTTGGATAGCCCACATCCCTTTAAGAAGTTAGTCCCGCCCCTTTTACAGCACCCCCTGTTTTTTTTCCCACTTAAAGCCTTGACTGCACCATAGTAACAAAGAAATGGTCCAAGCTTCCATTAAAATCTACAGTGGCGCCAAGTTTCATAATTTGCCATCAATGCTCAATGCCTCAAGTGTATCCTGCTCAACACCCGCTCCGTCCACAGACACGCCATCGAACTTTGGAACCAGCTCGACACAACTTCACCAGATGTCGCCTTCCTCACAGAAACCTGGATGAACGCCTCCTCTGCACCCGACATCGCCATCGCCATCCCAGACGGATACATGATCACCCGGAGGGACCGCGCCAACCAGACTGGAGGAGGCATCGCCATCGTACACAAGAACACCATCCGCATCACGACCAACTCCGACGACACCTTCAACGCTGCCGAACACCTTCACCGCTGCCGAACACCTTCACTTGCAGATACACACCAACCCCAAGACGACCCTCAGAGGCACCCTCGTCTACAGACCCCCGGGACCATGCACACAATTCAGCGAAGACATCACGGACTTCATCAGTCCGCACGCCCTCCCCTCCGCTGACTACATCCTCCTAGGGGACCTCAACTTCCACCTGGAGAACAACAAGGACCGCAACACCGCTGCCCTGCTGGACAACCTTGCCAACCTTGGATTCAAGCAACTGGTCAACACCCCCACCCACTACGCCGGCCACACGCTTGATCCCGTCTTCTCATCCAGCAAGCACATCACCTTCAGCCACTCCGCCGGACTTCACTGGACTGACCACAGCTGCATCCACTTCAGCTTCAGAAGAACCACGACCCACCACCACCCGCAACAGGCTCCTTGCCGGAGCTGGAGCAAGATCACCGCCGAGCAGCTCACCGCCTCCCTCAGCCAGAACCCTCCCACCAGCACTACGGACCCCAACGAAGAAGCCCGCAACTTCACGCAGTGGCTGACCGCCTGCGCCGACGACCTCGCACCATTGAAGAACCCTCCCAGCAGACCCAGAAGCAAGAAAGCCTCCTGGTTCACCGACGAACTCAAGGACTCCAAGAAGAACTGCTGCTCCCTCGAGAAGGCCTGGCTCCTCGACCAGACCATAGACAACATGACCGCCCTCAAACAAGCCACCCGCAAGCACCACCAGCTTATCTGCACCACCAAGAAGACATCACTGAAGGAACGACTGGACAACAACGCCAACGACAGCAAGGAACTCTTCAGCATCGTCAAGGAGTTCTCCAACCCCAGCACCGGCAACTACGACATAACTCCTTCACAAGATCTCTGCGACTCTCTCGCCTCGTTCTTCCACCGCAAGATCGCCGACATCCACAACAGCTTTGGCGCACCATCCACGCACCCAACCGTAGAACTAACGCCCCCCAACCGCCACCCTCCGCACCTGGACCACCGTGACCACCGAAGACACAGCCCGCATGATGAACACCATCCACTCCGGATCTCCGTCCAACCCCTTCCCCACCACGTCTTCAACAAGGCCGACTCCACCATCGCACCCCAACTCCGGAACATCATCAACACCTCTTTCAACACCGCCACCTTCCCGGAGAGCTGGAAGCATGCCGAGCTCAGCGCCCTACTGAAGAATCCGACAGCGGACCCCACCGACCTCAAGAACTTCCACCCCATCTCGCTCCTCCCTTTTCCTGCCAAAGTCATCGAGGAGACCCTCAACAGACAGCTTGCCGCCTTCCTCGAGACAAACGGATCCCTTGACCCCTCACAGTCCGGTTTCCGAGCTAACCACAGCACCGAGACCGCCCTCATCGCAGCCACCGACGACATCAGAACCCTGCTCGACAACGGGGAAACAGCGGCCCTCATCCTCCTGGACCTCGCTGCAACGTTCGACACTGTCTGCCACCGCACCTTAGTTCAACGCCTCAGCAACATCGGTATCCAAGAGAAGGCACTGGAGTGGATCATCTCGTTCCTCGCCGGAAGAACACAGAGAGTCCGCCTCCCCCCGTTTTGATCCGAGGCCACCGAAGTCATCTGCGGTGTACCGCAAGGATCATCACTCAGCCCCACCCTCTTCAACGTCTACATGGAATCTCTTTCAGCCATTGCACGCCAACACAACCTCAACATCATCTCCTACGCCGACGACACCCAACTGATCCTCTCCCTCACCAGAGACCCCGCCACCGCCAGAACCAGCCTACACGAAGGGAGGAAGGACGTCGCTGAGTGGATGAAGAACAGCCGCCTGAAACTGAACTCAGACAAGACGGAAGTCCTCATCCTGGGACCATCGCCCTCCGCCTGGGACGACTACTGGTGGCCCCCCGCCCTGGGCGCCACTCCCAAGCCAACAGACCACGCATGCAACCTGGGCTTCATCCTGGACTCCTCCCTCTCAATGACCAGACAAGTCAATGCCGTCTCCTCATCGTGCTTCAACACCCTACGCATGCTCTGCAAGATCTTCCGATGGATCCCGACCGAAACCAGGAAGACGGTCACCCAAGCACTCGTCACCAGCCGACTGGACTACGGAAACACCCTCTATGCCGGAACCACAGCCAAGCTACAGAAAAGACTCCAACGCATCCAGAACGCCTCCGACCGACTCATCCTGGACATCCCCCGACGCAGCCACATCTCCGGCCACCTGAGGGACTTGCACTGGCTCCCCGTCAGCAAGAGGATCACGTTCAGGCCCCTTACCCACGCACACAAGTCTCTCCACGACCTGGGCCCCAAGTACCTCAACGACCGCCTGACCTTCTACACACCCACCCGCCAGATACGTTCTACTAGCCTCGCCCTCGCCGCCGTACCACGCATCCGAAGAGTCACCGCCGGAGGAAGATCCTTCTCCTACCTGGCGGTCAAGACATGGAACTCCCTCCCCATCCACCTTCAGCTGACCCAGGACCATCTCGCCTTCAGGAGACAACTCAAGACCTGGCTGTTCGAGCAGTAGCGGACCCCTTCCCCCAAGCGCCTTGAGACCCTTCCGGGTGAGTAGTGCGCTATACAAATGTTATGATTAATTGATTGATTGATTGATGCTGGCAGCTTTCTACCACACTGCAAGAGTGTTGTAAATCAATCTAGGACCCTAGTGTAATTTTCCCAATTCATACCCTTATATAGGTATAGATTATTCGATCCTTATATAGGCATAGAAATCATTACCATATTTAGACTGAGCCTATGCAGCTCAAATACGGCATGGCTACTTCCACTAAGTTCCAAGAATCTACAACGATTTCTTAGAGAAACCCGCCTTCAGTAGCTCGGGACTTCCCCTTGCCTGTATGCTAATTTATCTAGGAAATCAAGGAGTTTTCTAGGGATTGAGTCCCTATATCACATTATTAAGTTCAATCGCACGTCAATCTCGGCACCTTCAAAGTATAAATATGCCCAGATTTGTCCAGACAAACACACAGTGGTTTGGAGCAGATCGACTTACTACTTGCCCGACACCCTGCAGCAGCAAGTGCGGAAGGAAGCCGACTCTCCAGCTGACGCACTGAGAGACGCTGTCTTTTCTCAAGCCAATAAATCCAGCTCCAGTGGTTCCGGTTTACCCTTGCGGGTTGCTGGGAAATCGAGTTCCGAGAGAGAGATACAAGACCTCCTTCATTCTAAACCAAAGGTACGGACCTCATTAAATTCTTAGAGAATTCCTTATCAGACTCTTGGCAGAGAATTACTAAACTTAAGCTACTCCTTACTTACTCCCTCCCTCGTACTAGACTTAGGTTAGGTACACCGGGGTAGGCGTATTTTAGAAGCACCAGTTGAGTACTTTTAGACATCTTTTATCATTGTATATATTTTATTTGTTTTAAGCAACTTATGGCTTAGAAACCATATCGTGCTTTTACAGTACTACTTTATAATACTTTTCGTATTATACGCCTTGTAATTTATAACCAGTATTACGATTGTAGCATTACATTTCTTATGCTTGAGAGATAAGACTGTTCAATAAATACTTTTATTGAAAACGCCCGTCTTTTCCTTTACTCAGCAACTCTGGTAAAATGAAGCATGCACGAATGACTGAGTGAAATAACTATCTACTGTTTCCGCGACTCTAGAGATACGTTTCATTCTGGGGAAACAAAGTTGTCATATTATATGGTTGTCAGAAACTAATCCCTTCTTGTTTATTCGAGAAAGTTTCTAGTGACCTCTGAGCTAGCTGGCACTCACTATTAAGTTTAATAGATTCAGTAGAGACCTGGTTGACTTCAGTCCTACATCTAATCTACAGGATTTATTATTTCAATGCGCAGAGCCTATTGGGAATATAGAAACTACACTTCATGGCGCCCAACGTTTGGTAAGGCGATAATTTAACGCTAGATACTAGAGTAACTCAGTCGTGCTTTTCACACAGACCCCTTTTCCCATAAAAACTCCAAAAGACGTCTGGAGTGGGTTAAAGGATAATATCCGCTAAAACTAAGTAGGATGAGAATCATATGTATTAGTTTTTAGTTTATTCAACGTTGAAGGATACAATGTTCCAAAATATTGTGCACCTAATCTTGGTTTCCTTGAAACTTGTTCTGCAGAAACAGACTTTCGGTCAATAAAAATGTCAGAAAGTGACGACGAAAGAGAAAGAGAGAGAGTTGCTGCACAAGTAGCTTTAAATGACAGAACTCTCCTACAGAATGACCCGGATGTTATATTCATCCCGGTAAATGTAAGAAAAATAATAACATACAAACTCATAAATAATGGAGTTCCAGCAACGGGTGGTAAAGTAATATTTGTTATAGAGGCACATGAATAGGGGAGAGGGGTTGGCCTAACGGCTAAGGCGCTCGACCTCGGACCTGGGGATCTGGGTTCGAGTCTCGGTAACGACGCAAAAAACCTCCTGTGATTCTGGGCAAATCACTTAATCTCCCCGTGCCTAAAATGAAAGTGTGTCCTCATGTAACGTAACTGGTGCTATGTAAAGCGCTCTGATACCTGATTCGGTTCGAGTCAAGTTCACGCTATATAAAACTGCAAAAAAAAAAAAGAATATCGGCAGACAGAGGTATTCTATTCATGGATTCATTTTCCTCCAGCAGATAGTGATACACACGAGTTTCACTACTACAAAATAGAGGAACATGCAGTGGAATATGTTCCTTACGAGGACATTGAAATTCCATTAACTTACCAAGAGCATGAGCTCTGGTTTAAAGGCGCCCTAAAACATCAAGATCACATTACCAGGCTCAGTCCACTAGGTAGACCAGGAGCTACATGGACGGTATTAGCCAGCTATACACCTCATCCTGAAATAGAACATATGTCAGACCGAGAACTGTTAGCTCAGTTAAGACAACTGATTAAGATTCACAGACAGTTGGTACAATATGTCATGAGAACTTTAACAGTCCAACCAACTGTAGGAATTCCACAACAGACCCCTCATCAGGGGAACACAAACAAAATAACACCACAGACTATACAATCAGTCATCGGTAAATTGCCTGCTAAAAGGGAACAAATTACGTTTTGGTTAGCACAAAAAAGTACTCAAATCGAGGCAGTATTTCCTGATACTACACCTCATGAGAAACACAGAATTCTGACAATCTGTTTACCAATGGAGATAGCACCACATGTGGAGTACTGCGACACTTGGGGTACAGTCTTTGCTTCAATCTACACATAAACACATGGTGTTCCGTCTATGGCGGTAATACCAGAAGTTGTAGGTCAGATTCAAAATGAATACGGTCCAGAACCGGCCTTAAATCTAGGTATGAAATTACTAAAAGATTTCAAGCAGGTCTCGGCTATACTATTAGCCAACATTAGGGGTGAAGCAGCAGCATCGGTGCTATCCGCCAGAGGTTAAGAGAAACAAATATAGCAGACCAGCCCTATGAGCTGGCGAGAATTATTGAAAAATCCTATGAAGAACTAGGTAGAGATAGTTTGGGTAGGAAACCAGTAAAACCCCAACTAACAGAAAAACCTGAAAAAGTATTTATCAAAAATAATCTCACCACTCTTAAAAAGAAGTGGGAAACTACTACAAAGACACCTCCTAAGGAGAAGTATTCTCAATCCTGGGGAAGATCTCTCCAACAATGAGATAGGTCTCCCCAACGGGAGCCCTCTGAAAAAAGATATTACCTCAGAAATAGGGATAATTTAAGAAAACCTGATAGATATCAAGACACTGATACACGTTCCTCTCATCCCTTTCAGAATTCCCCGCAGAAATCAGAAAGAAGAGGACGATCAGAACAAAAAGAAGAACGCGTGAAGTCCAAAGACGAAGAGCATATTCCAAAAAACAAGAAAACTCAATTTTCCAAAAAGAAGGTAGCGAGTGTAAGAATCAAACATGCCGAGGATCTTGAGGAAACACCTCAAGAACGGGGAGTGGGCCCAGACAATGCTAGACAGCGCAGCAGAAGTAACCATAATTCACAGGATCCTGATGGATCATCTGGAGACAGTGGACTTGAATGACTGCATTCAAGTTGAAACTGCCGACACCAGGGTTAGCGTACCCCACAAGTTATATGAAGTAACACTCCGGATGGAGGGGGACATAACTAGGAAAATAAAGGCACTCTTTTGGGAGAAGCTTTCAAAGGGTTATGACATACTTCTAGCTGAACAAGACTGGCCACCTGAGTTTGTCAGGGAGTGCCCACATGGCGAAGAGATAATTATGCCAGCCTTCTCAAAATGTATTCCTATTCATAAAAAACACACATATGCCAGAAAATAGGCAGTGGCCCAGGCTCCAGCATTATATAAAAATCATGTGGGATGGGATGAGGACTCTCCTCACCATAAAATCCAGTTAAAGAGCCAACCTACTGCACACAGACAGTTTCCAGTTAAGCAAGAAGCTAAAAAACAGATCAGGGAGATTTTAAATCAACTTGAATACCAGGGGGTGATTGAAACATGCACCTCGTCAATGAACAATCCTTTGTTTCCTGTCTCCATGTCATACAATTCATATTGTCTAGTTTTGGATTACAGACACTTAAACTCTTGTTGCAAAACATTTGCAGTACAAAATGCACACAGCGCAGCACTAATGAATAACATTGTGCGTAAAAAATATAAAACCACATTAGATATTTCAAATGGGTTTTTCTGTCAAAACATTGCACCTGAAAGCAGGCACTTGACCGCTTTCTCAATAATGGGGACACAGTGACACTTCTGTCGTTTACCACAGGGATTCAAGAATAGTCCAGGGTTATTTTCAGCAAGGGTAACAGAGTTAATACAAATGTATGATGATGAGGCATTATCATATGTCGATGACATCTATCTTACAGATGATAATTTGGACGTGCACTTGAAAAGAGTAAACACCATAATACTAGGGTTCCCTTCTGAAGGGTACAAATTCAATTTTAAGAAATCACGAATTGCCAACCTCGATGTCCTCTTCTTAGGATACGAGTTATCAAATGAAGGCAAAAGCCTGGCGGCAAACTTTCTAGAGAAATGTGCGCTGCTCCAAGCTCCTAAAACGCTGAAAAACTTACAGTCTATTCTAGGTTTCCTGAACTTATGTTCTAAATTACCCAGAGAGGGTTAAACCTCTCTACGAACTAATCAAACCTGATTTTATAACCAACTAATTGGACTCAAAAACACACAGAAATTTTGCGTTCAGTGCAAACAGACATGTTAGCAAAAACACACTTAGAAACACGCTCCAATGCGTGCAATCTTGTAATCCGAATCCACCCTGGGAGACGCGGATACACGTACCTGACCTTTAATGAAGGTGAGACGGTACCAATAGCTTACAAGTCACACTTGTATACACAAGCTGAAATAAAATTAACTTCAACAGAAAAAATTCTGACTGCGGTTCAAACTGCAGTAGCAAAAGAGAGAGCTCTCGCACAGGGTAAACGTATAATTATCGTTACACCTGTACCTGCCTTGGAGGCAGTGACAAAGGCAAGCATTCCCAATGCTAAAGCTTTGCATCCGAAATGGATACAATGGGTTAACTTTCTTGCTGCAACAGACGTTGAATACGTCTTTGACCCAAGTTTAAAAATACAAGAATTCCTACAATACGAATATGAATGTCCTCTGCCGATCGAACTCCTACCTCTAGAACATTGTGGATGTATAATATATACAAACGGTTCAGCACAGCCCGCCATCGGGGGTAAGTAAGCTTACAGTGCTGGCGCGAATGTAAATTCAGACCTATGGTCACCAAAACTCAATCACTCGGGGACTGTACAGCTCAGGGAGCTGAACTACAGGCTTTCAAGATGGCGCTTGTGAATGCCAATCGCGAATTCCCCACACTAATAGTGTGCGATTCGTATTACTGCATCCAATCTTACAATGAATATCTGCAGAACTGTTTCAAAACGGTTTCAATGATGCAAAAGGCGGCACGATTAAGCATAAAATGCTTTGTGAACAAATAGTTATTTTACAAAAAGAACTACAAAACACTCACATGATACATACACTGAGTCATCAACGTGATGGCGTTCATGTTGCAGGGAATTCATTGGCTGATGAAGCCGCAAAGGCAGCTGAGCAAACGGCTTCAGTAGCTGCAATCACTCAGTCAAAAACAAAAATAGACAGCGAAATAATGCAAGCTGTCACTGCTTCAGTCAAAGACAGTGGTAAGACACTCCCAAAGGGCTTTCCTGTAAAGTACTCATATATAACTGATGCGAATAATGTTCCATTTGCTCAAATCCCTGGAGTGGGGGATAGGGCAATTCCAAACATGGAACATAGCTTAGGACTGATCTTAGCAGCACACGAGGGACTGGTGTCTACTCATGCAGCAATTTAAGCAACAGTATCGCTATTAAAACAAAGATATTGGTGGCCGCGTATGAGGAAACAAACTAGAAACTATGTTCTAGAATGTGAAATCTGCCAGAAAATAAAAGTTTCAACAGTTAAACGACCTGCACAGACGCCACTCCTAATTTCAGATAAACCACTAGCGTGTGTTTATCTGGACCACTGTGGTCCCTTAACAAGGGATGGTAACTATAAATACATCATGGTCGCAGTGGATTCCTGCACATGATTCATTTGGATGTGGCCACAGCGCTCGGCTGACACCAGAACTGTTATAAAGGATTTGCGAGTCTTTATCAGCACATACGCAATCGGCACGCTACATTCTGACCAGGGTTCTGCGTTTCGCTCTCAAGCTTACAAAGAGGCCATGGCTAGTTTGGGCGTTACATTGCGGTATTCTAGTCCCTTCCATCCTGAGGGTAATGCGGTAGTGGAAAGAAAAAAACGTGACATAAAGCAATCCATAACAGCTAAGGTATTAGGTTCGGGTGAAGGGTGGGTCCAACATCTAATAAGTGTCCAACGTAGTCCTAACAATCTGCCAAGAAATTCTCTGGGTGGAATCACTCCGTATGAATTAATGTTTGGTACTAGAATGATAATCGAAGACCTCGATGGTCCAACTTCAGTGGTGGAACAAAAACTCTTTGATGTCAAAGACCGTTTGACTGCTTTACAGGACTTAAATGAAACAAGAAGAAGTCTGAGTAACAAAACACAGAAACAAACGACCACTGAAGAAAAACCACCTGTCCCAGCAAGGCCTATCTGGATTCCACAGATTGGGGATCTGGTCAGAGAGAAGATCGCGGTAAAGAAGGAATTTGGGCCTTCATACAGAAAAGCAGTACCTGTCTTGGAAATAAAAGGAACAAGATCAGAAGTACGACCGCCCCTTGCTGGAAAAAGGGAGAACAGAGTTGTATCAATCGACCTGGTCAAACCACAACATGTGGCCAATAATAAGTAGTAGGCCCCGTGGACTCTCAAGATGTAGCAGACAGTCAAATCTTGCTACAATTCAAGAGGTTCAAACTGAAAGACTTATCATCTTTGATAAACCTGCAGTGAGAAAAGAAGGACTGTGCAACAAAGCAATGGAACTTGTGCCTCAAGAAACCCAAATAACAGTTCGGCAAGAAACACCTGTCTACAATGATGTAGCCTCTGACTATACAAACATGTCCATGGAAGAAGCAACTCCAGTGATTTCAAATAATCCGGATGCAATCCCAACTATTGACAGAACTGACTCTGGCTATTTTATCAACTTTGATGATTTTTCTGATGATCCAAGTGAATCAGAACCAACGCCAGCTAAAGAACTTTTCAAAGAAAAATTAACAGAACTCTTTCATCAACTTGAGAAACAATATCTGGTTTAACCCTGGGTTGAATTTTGAATTGTGTTAGGTATATTTTTCCTCCTGCTCTGGCTCATTCTTGTGTTAAGTTTGGGACAAATGATAGATGGAAAATACAGTAAGATGGACACTGCAAGTACCAACGTCAACTTACTGCTGCAACCTCACAGCTCGTCTCATCGTGAACGAAGAGACCTGCCATCAGTAAACATCACAGCCGTTCCTATACCTAGTGGTATAGCATGGGACAGAACTGATTATGACATTTATGGCCCTGTGGAGTTGTTGAAGATTCCACACCAGTTCAAGGTTTCTTTGACTGACATTTTTTCAACCAGCACATTTTCTGATGATTGGGACTTTGAAACTGTTAACAATATGATGACAGATTTAGAAATGTCAGCAACATTCACAGAACATGAATACTTAGAAGGTTAATCTGATTATGAACAGATGTATTGTTTTAACCACTGTGGTCACCATTATTTCCATAAATATGCACACCCTAGAAATGTTTTTACTTATAATCAATGGGAACATTGTCCAACTCCCCCAAGGGGTATCTCGAAAACATTTTCTGAAAAATTTCAGTACTTCTCAGGGTTTAATGTTACAAATGCAGAAACGTTTTATTTCAAAAATATGAATAAGACAGGAGTGAAAACTATGTTGACCAATACCAAACAAATTTATTCTGCAAACTTTTATGCCCAACTGTCTACATTAGGATTTAACTTTTGGAAAGACAACATTGAGACAAGGAAGATTGGCAGGTGCAAGGTATAGAAGCCCTGTTTAGAGCCTGCATTATACCAGAACAAATAATGTTTTTGAATGACACTATTCAACAAACTTCATGCCTTGGCCTGGCTAAGATTAAAGAGTTTAACAAACCATCTATACCTAAGCCCCTACCTGAAAGTAATGAGACTGCTGATTATGGAATAGACGTAACATATTTTAAAACAAAACAGAACAAATCCTGATTGGAAAAAATGGTTAATCTGGCCTACAGACACAAATAACTGTCAAGATAGATTCCTGAACAGAACACAAGGGTTCACAGTGAATAAGCCACATCCAAGATACTCCCAGAGACAACATCCAGGGATAGTAACAACATACAGTGTAGGGAAACTCTGCCTTGAATGGCTACAGACATCTACACTCCTGCAAATCATACAACCCTTATCTTTACTTACAGAAGGCAATGATTTGTGAGATTTCTTAATGGGGCTTCGCAAACCACGGCAGAAACGTTTCATATACGCCGGTATATACGCTGCATACAAAATAGCTTGGAAAGTGACGCAAATGGAAACTGCAGAAAGAATACGAGAAATTGATCGTATTAATTTAGAGAAAACACTCTCTGTAGTGGACAATGGTTTAACGACTCTGTCCTGAAGAATTTATTCACACATACATCTCCTACCCCCCCTTTCCCACTATTTCCACAAAAAGTATGATTTGCAAATGTGGGACATTTTGTTTATCTTGCATGAATACATTAGCAAACCCAAATTAACAGTGTACCTCATTTTCAAAACCATACAGTACTTTAAAGATGACAAACTACACTTCTTCTTTGTGAAAAATGTCTAAACATATATAAAGTACTTATTTAACAACAGGTCAAACTTTATGCATATTTTATAACCAATATGAAACACCACACTTTACTAACAGTATAATATTGTGAAATAAAAAAAACTTTCAAATTTAAAAATATCACCTCAAATACTTAACCACTACTACAGAACACATAACACACCTTGTTCATTTCTACCTCACCTTTTTAGTTGTTATGCAGATTGCAAATGTCACACACGCATGAAATTCTTTCTTTGTCACACAGTATATGTAATGCACCACTTTCATCAAGAATGGAACTAGTAACGGCCCAATTTCTCTGTCACTCCACATATAGATACATGTAAAGAACAAATCAGAATACTTCATTCCTTCATCGACATTCCAAAACTTATCTCCATTGATTATTTTTTAATTTTCCATATGAAAAGTTTCTTCATATTCCGCGCCCCATACAGATCAGAAGTTCAACCTATTTTATCACCAAACTTTCTGGAACATTCTACGACACCTGCAGGTTAAAATTTCATATATTTTTTAAACGTAACGGTTTTTATTTCTAGCACATTCTCGAACATTTAACAGCACCTGCAGGTTAAAAAGTTCCCCATTGTTTTGAATTCCAAATATATCTTCCAAATGCAAGTAGCACGTCTGGTTGAGCTGAGCACATTTCATTCTATCATATGTACTCCACGTTTAGACTGCTCTTTGATAACCAACAACAAACATGCTTTTTCACACAACTAATATGCACCCTAGTTTATAGTACCCAATGCTTCTTATCTTCCAATCAATTATCATTCTCTGTGGAAAAAAAATATATTTTCCCCCATCTTTAAACATATCTCTTACTCTACGAAGGAACTGCATGAGCTACAGACATCTTTCCATACCTTCCAGCCATACCTTCAAAATGCTAGTGTGGATCACAGGACATAGCTATGTTTTCTGGTGCAAGAGGTATGCAGAAAAGAGACGTATTGACTTAGACCTAGGTTTACACAGAGAGGATTGAAGTGGCACCAATTGCTACCTTTGGTTAAAACCTCTTTGGATCTTCCACACCCTGACCTCATGATTGTGCATTGTAGTGGAAATGACCTAGGCACATTGACTAGGGTAGGTTTGGAAATGCTTATGAAGGACACCTTTGGACAATTGATGTTACTTTTGCCTCAAACTGTCTTTGTATATTCCAATATATGCCAAAAGACAGGAGTGGAAATGGTCAAACCAATTTTGTTCTCAGATTGAAAAATCTAGGAAGAATGTCAAAAAGCTGTGTCTTCATACCTCAGAGATCATAGAATGGGGTTGATCTACAACAACATATGTTTTGATATGGCTGATATCTATAGAAGTGATGGAATACACTTCACAGATCAGGGAAATTGAGTTTTTCTGAATAACCTGAAGTTGTGCATCCGCACCTACATGTAGCTACAACGGATGTATGACGTTACAACACATACTTTTACCACGCCTACCATTACCACGCATTTTTTACAACGCAGGATCCATTACAACGCATACCATTACCACGCATGTATTTACAACGCATATACCTTTACAACGCATACAATTACAACGTAAGTATTGGTAAGTATATAATATTTTTTAATATTTAATTTAATTAAAATTAATATAATGTAATTTAATTTAATTTAATTAATTTAATATAATTTAATTTAATTAATTTAATTTAATTTAATCAATTTAATTTAATGTAATTTAAATTTAATTATATTTAATTTTTACCCTGTACCCTTTTACCCAAAAACCCAAAACTGACCCTGAACCCAAAAAATACCCCTTTACCCAAAAACCCAAAACTGACCCTGAACCCTAAAAATACCCCTTTATCCAAAAACTCAAAACTGACCCTAAACCCTAAAAATACCCCTTTACCCAAAAACCCAAAACTGACCCTGAACCCTAAAAATACCCCTTTACTCAAAAACCCAAAACTGACCCTGAACCCTAAAAATACCCCTTTACCCAAAAACTGAAAACTGACCCTGAACCCTAAAAATACCCCTTTACCCAAAAACTGAAAACTGACCCTGAACCCTAAAAATACCCCTTTACCCAAAAACTGAAAACTGACCCTGAACCCTAAAAATACCCCTTTACCCAAAAACTGAAAACTGACCCTGAACCCTAAAAATACCCCTTTACCCAAAAACTGAAAACTGACCCTGAACCCTAAAAATACCCCTTTACCCAAAAATTGAAAACTGACCCTGAACCCTAAAAATACCCCTTTACCCAAAAACTGAAAACTGACCCTGAACCCTAAAAATACCCCTTTACCCAAAAACTGAAAACTGACCCTAAATATACCCCTTTACCCAAAAACTGAAAACTGACCCTGAACCCTAAAAATACCCCTTTACCAAAAAACCCAAACAATATTTTTAATAAAATAATATACTTACCAATACTTACGTTGTAATGGTATGCGTTGTAAAAGTACATGCGTTGTAAATACATGCGTGGTAATGGTATGCGTTGTAATGGATCCTGCGTTGTAAAAAATGCGTGGTAACGGTAGGTCGTGGTAAAAGTTGCGTTGTAAAGGTTGTATACCGCTACAACTAATGAACACAGGGGCTTTTTTCAGAGCAACCCTATAACTGACAACTTAGCCCCGATATTTTAGGGCCAGGTAACGGCAACTCCCGGACCCTCGCCAAAATATATTCTCCACACAGCTGTGGCGCAGGGGACAGACCATCTGACTTTGGAGCACAGAGCTCTCGCTTTGATCTAGCGACATCTCAGGATAGAACCATGTGACTCTGGGCAATAGATCACTCGATTTCCACGACAGCCCCCAGTGCCTGAAGACCCATACAAGTGAATAGTTTGCACTTGACAAATACCGGATTGATTAGAAACTGCAGAATTAACCTTCACTCTTCCTCTGTAGCACCTCCCAATCCCCCTACAGACGTCACACTGTTTAAAACTAAAGTTCCTCCTAGTACGTATCAGTTCAGAGCACAGGGCTCACATTTTAATCCCCTGCTCCGGCAAGAACTCAGCTCAGCTCAGTACCATGTGACTCTGGGCAATAGCTCGCTTAATAGCTGGCATAATTTCCACGCCCGCCTCCAGGGCCTTCAGACCCATAGGAGTGAGTAGTGTGCGCTTTACAAATACCATATTGATTTACCTTTGCACTCCCTGTATAACACCACCTAAGCACCATATACAAGTTACGGTTACCGTCTAAAATATTGCTGACACTACTTGGACAGGTGTTGCACAGTGCCCAGAGCACATGACTTCACAGCATAGGACACACAGTTTGGGCTTGCGGTTTCATCAGCACCATTAGACCCATAGGAGTGAGTAGTTTGCATTTTACTAATACCGAATTGATTTGATACACGCGCATTTACTTTCACACTCCCTGTATACCACACCTAAGCACCATACAGAAGTTACAATGTTCTAAACAAACAAAAGTTCCTCAGAGAAGGTATAACTAGATGCTGACACTAATTGGACAGCTGTGGCACAGCAACCAGAGCACATGACTTCACACCATATGACCCACAGTTTGGACTCACGCTTTCATCCCCGAGTCCGGAAGCCGCTGTGCTGGAAAATTCCAAGCGTGCGCGGTTTGGACGGCCCCCTGCTGTCCTCTGCACACGCCCACCGTTATGTCAGATGGCCGGGGGCCATCCGATGCACGGAAGAGGCTAGACAATACCTCACATATTTTTCATTACCCAGGACTTTCAGACCAGTGAGGGTCACTAGTTTGTCCTAGTAGGTATAAACACATGCTGACACTACTTTCACAAGTGTGGTGCAGCGGCCAGGGTTCATTATTTCACAGTATAAGACACACAGTTTGGGCTTACGCTTTCATCCCTGAGTCCCGCAGCAGCTCACCTTAGCAACATCAGACTATAGGCAATACCTCACTCAATTTCCGTAGCCCATCACTTTCAGACGGGTAGGTATGAGTAGTTTGCTTTGCACTCCCTGTATAGCACACCCTAAACACCACAGAGAGGTTACAGAGCTCCTACCCTCCTCTTTCCTACTTTTTTGGCCCTTTTTTCACCTTACTTGTTTCAACGGAATCACAAAATGGCTGCCAACACTTCCTAGTTGCAACAGCTCGCACCTCTCACAGCCAATAAGCAGCATGCTCGTGCTCATAACGCCTCAGCCAATAAAATGGCAGAATTCCCAAATATTGATATCTGTAAATATTGATATTTCTCCCAAACTACTGAATGGATTTACAATAAACAAACAAAAGCGTACTTTATAGACCAAGACCCTTCTCCTTGCCAAATGTGGGGTAATTCTGTTCACCCGTTCCACCTGTAGTCTTGTCTGAAGTTTCCTATGGAATTGCATGGAGAAAACATGTTTTAAGACCCCCCTTTTTTCTCGCCCCCCCCCTTGGAAAATCACCCCCAAACTTTCAACATAGGAGCTGATCTGAACAAAGAATTAGTTTGGAAAATTCATAAAACGATACAAAAGTTATAAGTAAAACAAAAAATGCTCTTCCTATGGAACCTTGGTCCTAACTATACCTACCTACTTGCGACCGCCAGTCTTTTTGCTGTTGGCTGAATAAACAACATATACTACACCTCCTGAGTGCTCTACTTTGTACTAAAAGACGACGGAGTTTGGGAAGGTATATTGTAACGTTGGGCATCCCTAGGATAAAGCACCCGCCTGCGAGTGCCTCGACATTGAGGGCAATCAGGAGCATGATATATATATATATATATATATATATATATATATATATATACAACAATCACAAGACATTTAATTGTGATTAGTTATTTATTTTTAAGCACTTTAATCACTTTACACAGTACTTATACAAGCACCTTCAGCGTAGTTCTATACCTAGTTCATAGAGAAACAAAACATCTAACAAAGCAAACATGGTTCCAATCAACTTAGTGAATAAGAAACCAAGTCGAATGTTTTGAATTGTCGCATTCTCTGTTTGGTGATTTACTGATACTGACATAGATACAACCATTATCCACAATTGAATATGCCTCAAACCAAATGTATGTTTAAGACACCGCACCCTTTGATTGTCTTGGTATTTGTACTAGTATTGTTTCATTATTTTATTACCATGTTGTGACACCATGCACCTTTTTAGATAAATATGTAAATACATATATTTATTTATTTACCTATTCAGGGATTTGTCCGAATTATTGCAAAAAAATTACAAGTATATTGATGGTATTTTTTCTACTAAGAACAGAGAGATGTCCTGTTTGAACTTCAAATGATTACACATTGGAAATATTTCTTTTATTTTCACTTAATCACGTGACACAATGAGTGGTAGAGAGGAAAAAATGTGTTTAAATACTCTGGGAGACGTAAGTCTCGTTATGTGAACAAGCCCACCTGCTGGGCGAAACACATCAGCCCACCATGCCAAAGCGTCTGTTTTATTGAAAAATAAAGAAAACATGCACCTAATTGGAGTCCGTGTCTCTATCTTGACCATGATTACGGAGCAAGTTTTGGGAACTTTGGTGTCTTCATATATATATATATATATTACCTACTGGCGATAGCCAGTAGGTATATATAGTTAGGATTGTTTTCCATAGGGAAATCGCAACATTCTATTGGGAATAACTTTGGCGCCGGTTGAGGAATCTTCCTGAGATTTTCCTTAACTTTGACTCGCGGCGCTCCGCTCCTTCCCTGAAAGTTTGGGGGGGATTCATCAAGCAGGGGCCTGGATAAAAGGGGGGTCCCAAAATGTGTTTTCCCCATGTTAATTTCCATAGGGCGGTTGGACTCACTTTTAGCCCGAACGGCTGAATGGTTTTCCACCAAACTTGGCAAAATTGTAGGGACTGGTAGCCCGATGTGCCTTTGCTATGTCTCAAGATATGTGCACCAGTGGTTTTTTTAACTTTGAAAACATATATATTGGGCTACATTGGGCTATATATATGTTAGAGCCCAAATGTAGCCCAATGTAGCCCAATGTAGCCCAAAGATGGCCACCAGAGACAAAAAAAAACAAATGTAGCCCAAATATCAGCCAGATGTAGCCCAACTATAGCCCAATGACAGAATGTCCCAGAGTGTTCTAAAGAGCAACTAGAGCGCTAACAGTCTTACTTATGACAAAAGTATGGCACACCTGAAGTCATCTTGATTGGAATAAAGTGTTAACACTTAAAACATTTAATTTGCAAAGGAACAAAATGAGGGGGTTCATTTTGCCATAGAAATTATGATTAGTGCTGAAGAAAGAAAAATTAGGGCACATTTTGAGTGACTTCTCAAATCCTCTTATATTTCATTAAAAAAATTCTGATATGCAGTCTCCCAAGATGGCCACCAGAGACAAAAGAGCCCAAATGTAGCCCAATGTAGCCCAATGTAGCCCAAAGATGGCCACCAGAGACAAAAAAAAACAAATGTAGCCCAAATATCAGCTCGATCAAATTTGGTCCCTCAACATCCCTATCGACCCTCCAATCATTTCCCCTTGTTCCTGGTCAGACCACTCCCTCATTTCCTTCACAGCCGACCTCGGACGGCCGCCTAAACCCCCCTGCCCAAAAACATCTGGGCCAGAAAGTGGGATAAGGCGATCCTTCCTGCGGTCTGCTCCTCCCTTGCAGCATCCAGTCCGGAGCTTAGTGACTTACCCCTTTCCACCCAACTCTCAGCCATCAACAACTGGCTGCTAAAGGCGTGCAATCCCATCGTCCCCCTTAAGAGAGTGACCATTAAACGTGCCCATGCGGCCAACAGATGGTTCACTCCCGCCTTAAGGGACAAAAAGCTTGCGGCTCGTAGAGCCGAACGCGCCTGGCGCCGTACCTACTGCCCTCTTCTCAAGGCCAGCTACTGCTTGTCATTGAAGGATTACAAATGCGATATATTAAAAGCCAAAGCGGAGTACTTTTCTGGCAGAATCTTGGCAGCAGAAAACCAACCCAAGGAGATATTCGCCACTGTCCACGAGCTCGCTGCTTCCGACAGGGCGACCCCCAAAATCCCCCCATCCCAAACACTTTGTAATTCCCTCAATTCCTTCTTCTTCGAGAAGATTGCCCTCATCAAGGCCAACATCCCCCCACCATCCCTGGCATTACCTGCTGCTCCCCTCTCTCCCCCCGCCCCTTCCTTTACTCAGTTTCCCCCCCTCACCCGAGACACTTTGCTTCCCCTCCTGGCCCGGATCAAATCGGGCTCCCCTCAGGACATCGGCCCTGCATTTGTTTTAAAAGAGCTTTTCTCTAACTGTTATTCTCCTCCACTCACCTTCATCAATCACTCCCTCAGCACCGGTACTGTTCCTCTTGCCCACAAGTCGGCAGTCATCATCCCTATCTTGAAAAAGGCAGGCTCCGATCCTTCTCTGCCCGCCAACTACCGCCCTATCTCCCCCCTCCCATACCTCACAAAGGTCTCAGAGGCTCATATCACCAGGTCGCTGAGCTCCTTTGTGGAATCCACGGGCTGCCTCTCCGCCCGCCAAGCGGGCTTTCGCCTGCTGCACTCTACCAAGAAGGTAGTCGTGTCGGTGATGGATCAACTAAGGGAGGGCATTGACACTGGCTGACCACAGGCCCTGGTCCTGTTAGATCTGTCCGCCGCGTTCGACACGGTGGACCATGACATCTTGTTGACCCGTGTCGAAGCGGCGGGCATTGGGGGCACGGCCTTTGCCTGGGTCCGTTCTTTTCTGATGGACAGGGAGCAGGCTGTTCATCTTGCCAACTTCACTGCTCCACTTAGGAGGGTGACATGCGGAGTCCCCCAAGGCTCTTCCCTGTCCCCCTTGCTATTCAATTTATACATTTCACCCCTCATTTTTTCTTTGCAGCAGATGGAGGTCTCGGTGTTTAATTACGCCGATGACCTCCAACTTATTTTCAATCTCTCCCCCTCCCCTTCTTCGTCCTCTAATTTCCAGAAGGTTATGCTTTTTATCCAAGGGTGGATGAACTGCAACCACCTCAAGTTAAACCCGGACAAGACCGAATTGGTCCTGACGGGGGGTGGTTGCAGTCCCTGGTCCTCTTCCTTCTGGCCCCCTTCCCTTGGCCCTCCCCCCCTTCCAGTCCCCAAAGTCAAAACCCTAGGCATCTTCATCAATCCCCTACTCACTCTCCATGCGCAGACCAGTTCAGTGGTGTCTGCTTGCTTCTTCTCCCTTCGGATCATCCGAAGGGTTTCCCGCTTCTTCACTGCCGCTGCACTCAAACTCATTCTCATGGCCATGGTGCTTTCGCGCCTTGACTACGGGAATGTAATCTACAATGGCGCGCCGGCCTACTTGATCCGTCGGCTTCACCTGATTCAAAATCAGGCGGCTCGCCTGATTTACGGGCTCCCCAGGTTCAACCACACGACCCCCCTGCTGCAGTCTCTGCATTGGCTTCCAGTGAGGGAGAGGGCCCTCTTTAAGCTGGGCTGTATCACCTATCAGGCTAGATCAGGGACCGCCCCCGTCTTCCTGTGTGAAGCCATCTCCCCTTACCTCCCTTCCAGAGAGCTTCGTTCCACCCACCTGGCCCTCTTGTCAGTTCCCCGCTTCAGGAAACAGAAGTCCGGGGGGGCTAGATTTGCAGTGCTGGCTCCATCCTTTTGGAACTCACTCCCGCTTGCTCTCAGGACGTCATCTTCCTATCTGGAATTTCGCAAGTCACTGAAGACCTTCTTGTTCTCCAGATCTGTAGCAGCCTAGCCCCCTTCTTCGCCTCCACTGATCCATAGCTATCTAGCGCCATGAAACCGTTCCGGTATAAGAGCGCTCTACAAATATTTTAAAATTCAAATTCAAATTCAAATATCAGCCAGATGTAGCCCAACTATAGCCCAATGACAGAATGTCCCAGAGTGTTCTAAAGAACAACTAGAACGCTAACAGTCTTACTTATGACAAAAGTATGGCACACCTGAAGTCATCTTGATTGGAATAAAGTGGTAACACTTAATACATTTACTTTGAAAAGGAACAAAATGAGGGGTTTCATTTTGCCATAGAAATTTTATATATATATATATTCACTGAAAAAACCATAGGTTACACACCAGTTATAGTTAGGAAGTAACATTTAAAAAACCTTTGAAATTCACTGAAAAAACCATAGGTTTCACACCAGTTATAGTTAGCTGGAAATTTTACTCGCATAAAACCATTGAAATTCCCACGTTATAGTTATTTGGACTCACTATAACTTGCACGTCTGCAATGCACTGCTGATGACGTCACATATTACATCACTCATGCATATATTTAAATATTTAAACATTACTCGCTAATATATGTATTCACTAAGATACACTTAATAAGCCAGTTAACCAATCAATTTTTTTTTTTAAAACACTGAAAAAACCATAGGTTTCAGGCCTTATATAGTTAGGAATTAGCATTTAAAAAACCTTTGAAATTCACTGAAAAAACCATAGGTTTCAGGCCTTATATAGTTAGGAATTAGCATTTAAAAAACCTTTGAAATTCACTGAAAAAACCATAGGTTTCAGGCCTTATATAGTTAGGAATCAGCATTTATAAAACCTTTGAAATTCACTGAAAAAACCATAGGTTTCAGGCGTTATATAGTTAGGAATTAGCATTTAAAAAAACCTTTGAAATTCACTGAAAAAACCAAAGGTTTCAGGAGTTATATAGTTAGGAATTAGTTTTTAAAAAACCTTTGAAATTCACTCAAAAAACTATAAGTTTTAGTGGTGTTATAGTTAGCTGGACATTTTACTCATACAAAACCAATGAAATTGCTCCTATATAGTTAGTTGTACTAACTATATTTCGCGCACCCGCAATCCACTGATGATGATGTCACATATTAGATCATTCATGACATGGTCAGTGACATCACTGATGACATCTCAAATGACATCACTGATGACATCACTGATTACATCATCCACGTGACAATCACATACACCTTTTCATACACTATTACAATTTTTCATCACTGTTTGTAAAATACAGAGTATCATATTTAAATCCATTGTCACAGCAATACAAGTATCTAAAAATCCACTCAGTGATTCATAGATGTATACACACATCTAATCACTTACCTATGGATTCACTCATACATGCTGTCAATGAACAATAGAACACTATCAAAAATACTTATACATCTATATCGACATTAAACAACAGCACGCTTCCTATTCACATATGAAGTCATCCTACTCACTTATGCAAACAATGGATCATACTTACATATTTACTTAGCAAAACACTTATATAAACACCACTTCTTCTATTTATTTAGATAGTAAGTCATACTTAGTGAATTATAAAATCATTATTACAAGTATACAGTTATCCATACAGTCACTCACACAATCATTGTGTCTTATGTATACTTATTTATATACAACAACTGACACATACACTGCCTTTTATTTTTCTAGTTTGTTGGACCTGTACCTTTGAGAAATATATTTGTTCATCACCACACCCATAAAGAGATTCCCTCACCCAAACTGTTAGAACATGTAGTTTTAACTTCATATATCTACCGAATCAACTATTCACACATCTTTGGACAGTCACACCCCCCCCACCGAACCACACACACTTTCACACTCCCATCCAAATACTCAGTTAACTAATCAATAACTAATTTAGACTTTCACATAGCTAGTAACCAACTGTAGAATCAGTTTACACAACAACTGACAAAGTGATACAGATATTCACACAGTTTAGTCACTATCCACTATATTTAGTGAGACATTATAAATAGGTCAAGTAAACAGTCAATTACACTGCTACTAAATCCTCCATCCAAATATTTATTTATATATATCCATTCATTCTTCAATGTAAATTGCTATATATATAATGCATATTTAAATAACGAAGCAAACCACATTCACTGGATGATGTCATCAGTGATGTCATCAGTGATGTCATTTGAGATGTCATCAGTGATGTCACTGACCATGTCATGAATGATCTAATATGTGACATCATCAGCAGTGGATTGCGGGTGGGCAAAATATAGTTAGTACAACTAACTATATAGGAGCAATTTCATTGGTTTTGTATGAGTAAAATGTCCAGCTAACTATAACACCACTAAAACTTATAGTTTTTTGAGTGAATTTCAAAGGTTTTTTAAAAACTAATTCCTAACTATATAACTCCTGAAACCTATGGTTTTTTCAGTGAATTTCAAAGGTTTTTTTAAATGCTAATTCCTAACTATATAACGCCTGAAACCTATGGTTTTTTCAGTGAATATATATATGTATATATATATATACATATATATATTCACTGAAAAAACATAGGTTTCACATACGTTATAGTTAGGAATTAGCATTTGTCCCCGGGGCAGGCTGGGGGGATTGGGCCCCCCACACTTCTTTTCACTATGCTCCTGGGATTTGGTCCCCCCAGGGGATAATTTGAAAAAAATCAGACCGTCCTTTTTTTTTCACAGTTTAAGCATACGTACGCGTACCCCTTGATTTAAAAAAAATAATAATAATAATTTTTGTCCCTGGGGGTCTTGTGGGACCCCCTGAGCAGGTCTAGGGGGTCAGGGTGTTTCTACCCTTCCCCCTTTTTGCGTTCTACATGTTTGTTTTTCTGCTTTCTTGTGCCTCGGTCTACCGAGCACAAGATGGCTGCCAACACTTCCTGGTTTGGAGTGTTGACAGACAGTTGACAGCCAATCAGCATACAGCTTGTGCTGGGAAAGGTACGCGTACGTACGGTACGCATACCTGTATGCGTACCCCGCAATTTTTTAAAATAAATTGGCCTTGGGGGTCCTTGTGGGACCCCCTGAGCAGGCCTAGGGGGTCAGGGTGTTTCTACCCTGCCCCCTTTTCTTAGTTTTCACCTTTGTTTCCCTGTTTTCTTTTGCCTCAGTCTACAGAGGCACAATATGGCTGCCAAAACTTCCTGGTTTGGAGTGTTGACAGACAGTTGACAGCGAATCAGCATGCAGCTCATGCTCGGAAAGATACATGTACGTATGTGTACGTACGTGTACGGTACGCATACCTGTACACGAACGGTAAGCGCCTATAGATATCGCTATGATTTTACTTTTGATTTTCCCAGGAACTACTGAACGGATTTACACAATTGAATAAAAAGCGTGATCTGCGAACAGAACTCTATCTTTTTGCCAAAATTGGTTTAATTCCGTTCAGCCGTTCGGGCTGTAACCCTGGCTAAAGGTCTTATGGAAAATTGCATGGGGAAAATACATTTTGGGACCCCCTTTTTACTCAGCACCCGCTTTACAAATCACCCCCAACCTTTCAGGGAAGGAGCGGAGCGGAGCAGGCCATTTTCTTGGAGAAATTCGCGAAGATTCGTCCACCGGCACCAAAGTTATTCCAAATAGAATGTTGCGTATTTCCTATGGAAACTAGGTCCTAACTATAACTACCTTCTGGCGACCGCCAGTAGGTAATACATATATATATATTCACAGAAAAAACCATAGGTTAGAGACCATGTATAGTTAGGAATTAGCATTTAAGAAACCTTTTTTTACTCACACAAAACCATTGAAATTCCATATATAGTTAGTTGTACTAACTATATATCGCGCACCCGCAATCCACTGCTGATCATGTCACATATTACATCATTCATGACATGGTCAGTGACATCACTGATGACATCACTGATGACATCTCAAATGACATCACTGATGACATCACTGATGACAACATCCAGTGACTGTGTATTTCTGTAAAGTTAAAATATGTCTTACATATTGAAGAATGAGTGGATGTATAAGTGTCTGGATGAAGGATTTAGTAGGTGCATGACTGACTGCGCTATATATAGTTAGTACAACTAACTATATATGGAATTTCAATGGTTTTGTGTGAGTAAAAAAAGGTTTCTTAAATGCTAATTCCTAACTATATATGGTCTCTAACCTATGGTTTTTTCTGTGAATTTTCAAGGTTTTGTAAATGCTAATTCCTAACTATATATGGTCTATAACCTATGGTTTTTTCAGTGAATTTCAATGGTTTTTTAATAGCAAATATCAAAAGGTTTAAAATGTATTCTTCTTTAAATCAAAAAAAATATTTTATATGTTTTTAATACAATTTTTTTATGTATATATATATATTTTTTTTGTTTCGCTACCGGTCCGCGCACCGGGTAGCTTCCCGTTAGCTCAATTTGGTGTCGCGACCCGGTCCGCAAACCGGTAAACGTTCCGTTTGCGCAACTGCCGCATTAGAAAACAACATCGTGACGCGTCGCGTAAGCGCGACGTATCGCGTTGTCGCGTGATACGTCATATGACGCGCCGCGTTAGCGTTCCCGGAAGTGAACCGGTACGCGAAGCGAGGCGCGAAGCGCAGCTTCCCGGAAGCGATCCGGGACGCGGCGCGAAGCGCGTAACGTAAGCATAACAGGTCATGTGACTTTTTAATAACACTTTTCATTGGTTCATTTCACTTTTGGTTTCCTAATGATGTAAGGCTAGGTCATGTGACCTAAAAATAACACTTTTCATTGGTTTAGAACTATTGTTTTTCCCAAATGATGAAAACCCCTCCTTGTTTCCTCACTCTGACTTTCATCTTTGTGAGAGGAAGACCTTTTTTCTTCACTTAGCAATGGCAAGTGTTGTAGCTTCAGCTGGTGCATCCCCACCACCACCACCACCTCCTAGGAAGAGAGGACCACCTGCTGAAGTTATCATTCAGCAAGAGGAGGAAGAAGAGGAAGAAGAGGAACAGCAGGAAGAGAGGGAGTTTTTGCCTGAGGAGCCCATGAGGTCTCATGTTAAAGAAAATTATATTTGGCAATTTTTTAAATATCCCCGGGGCCAAAAAAAGTGAATGCCCGGTATGTAACTTGCCTTATCTGTAAGAAAGTCTTGTCCAGAGGGACAGATAAAAAATATAGTTATGGCAATTATACAATGCATCGCCATATGGAGAGGTGGCACCCTATCAACTACAGTGCTGCGCAGTTACGTGACCAGCAAGATAATCCCCCTTCTGTGGCCAGAAGATCAGTTGTAGAGGAAGTGACGGGACCAGAGGCGAGGGAGACGGTCCCAAATATACAGATGAGGTTCGGGGAAGTCAAACAAGTGTGCGTGCGTTGCGGTCAGTTGATTTGCTACAGAGAAAGTAGCATCAATTTAATCAACAGAGCTATCGACAATCATGATTGTCCAAAACGCCCCAGAAAAAAAATTATCTTTTTTTTTTTGTTGCTCCTGTTGAGCCCTTTACAATGAATCGTTCTCGTTTCCCCCCCCCAAAAAACCCCCCAAAAAATATAAAACCGTTCAAAAAATACAAAAAAAGTAAAAAAATGTTCAGAAAAATAATACAAAAATATAAAACAACAAAAATAATAAAAAAAAAGTTCTTTTCAGAACTACCTCCCCTTTATAAAAAAATTGCTAGAATGTTTAGCACTCTGGCAATCTCTATTTCTTTTGGTTCGCTTCCCGGTTCGCTCGCCGGCACGCGAACCGGGAGCGAACCAAAAAAAAAAAAAAAAAAAAGAAGAGTAAGTATAAGGGAAGGAAACAGAGAGTAATGTTAAAAGAAAGACAGCTATAGGGACTAAACCAAAGATACTGTTTAATAGATCTATTTACCGAAGAAAAGATGGAAGAGGGTATAATTATGAAAAACAAAATAGATAAGGAAGTGAAAGAAAAAAAGGAGAGTAGAAGAATAACAAACAAGAGTTTCTTAGAGAATGTGACTGAATGATCAAATTATGATTAAAACATTGGAATAACAGAGAGAAAAAACAGAATGCAGAAAAGAAGAAGTAACAGAAAAGGAATGATTGAAACAGCAAAGAAATGTAAATAACATAGGGGCATATTATCAACATAGGCGATAAAAGTTTTGCTGCTTTTATCGGCAGAAATCTGCTGCTAAAGCCGCTTTTGCGGAAGAGAACTGCCGCTAAAGCCGCTTTTGCGGCAGTTTTCTGCGGATAAAAGCAGCAATGATTTTATTGCCTGTGTTGATAATATGCCCCTTAGTGTGCTTGAACTACAGAGAGAAATCATAATGAACAAGTAGTTAAAGAGTGATCAGTCAGAGACAGTGAGAGTATTAGAGACGGAGTGAGTGAATAGGAGTGAGGAACTATGAGAACAGAGAGAGTGAGAAAAAGAGTGGAAGGAGTAGAGTAAGTAAGTAATAGAGAAAGGAATGAGGGAAGTAGCAAAGGCAGGAAAGTGAGGGTTAGAGAAATGAAGCAGTGGAATTAATAGAAGTTAAATGTGATAGAAATGTAACGAAAAGAGTACAAAACATTTACCTTATAATTGTCGTTAACTTAGTCACTTGTTATTTTTATACTTTCAATCTGTGAAAGAGAGAACAAACATTTGAAAAATATTAAAACATGTATTTAAAAATTAGAAAAGACAAGGGAAAAGATTGAAGGACAAACTGTTTTTCAACAACTTTGACACTTACAGAAGGCTCTGCTTCTCCATGCCCCCTACACAGTCCTAAAAATATACATTTTAAACTAACAGTATCTTGATGCAGATGAAGTGAGGCCTATCTTGCAACATGGTGCATCTTTTGCACTGCTGCTGTCTCACAAAAGTGACGCAACGGCAGCGCAAAAGAGGTGCACAGCCATCATAAAACTGTCCCTAACATTTTAAATGATTGTTTCAGGATGCCAATAAGGTGTGTCCTATCCAGAGGTTTGTTTGAGGTGAGGCCTACTCAGGGTTGCAGATGAAATTTAGGGGCATATTACCAACCAATAGAGATAATTTTTGTCTCTAACTTATTTAGAGACAAAAATTATCGCCGCAAACCGGCGATTTTTATCGCAGATAAACCTTGCTATTGGCAAGGTTTATCGCAAATGCGATAAAAAACGGCCGCAATGCATGAATATCGTTGAAAAGTCAGCGATATTCATGCATTATCGAGCAAATGCTCTTAGCCATGTTATCCACCTCCCATTGGATAACATGGCTAAGAACTGCTCCTGGGCAAGTGTTAGCTTTTGGAGATATTCGCGCTTAGCGCGAATATCTCCTAAAGTTGGTAATAGGAGATAGCGATGTTAGCGACTGTTTTCAGTCGCTAACATCTTGGCACACCCACTTTGCATGTCATTAGTGATAAATATCACTGACATGCAAAGCGGGGCCCAAGATGGTCACTATCTCCTATTAGCTGTCGCTAACTGGTGTTAGCGACAGCTTGGTAATAGGGAGATAATTTTATCTCCGCTTTCTTGGCTTTTAAAGCCAAAAAAGCGGAGATAAAGCCCCTTGATAATATGCCCCTTAGAGTTGTTGAAGAGTACAGAGGAGATAATACATGTCCATGCCTACCAATGAAGTGAGTCATGTCCACTTCACTCTTGAACAAAGGCCAGACCTCCTCTGTTTCCCTGGACAGGCCTAAACTTGATCTGCACAATGTGATTCGTAATATTAGGAAACACAGGTGATGTAATTGAAAAACGTGCAATTTCTTTTGCTCATTTCACAATCACATCACTTGTGTTTCCTTTGCTTAGGTATCTCATTGTGCAGATGTAGTCCAGCATATGAAAGAGTACGCAGAAGTGAAGCACTGCATACAACAACTTTGACACTTACTGAAGCCTCAGCTTCTGCATGCCCCCTACACAGTCCTAATTATATACATTTTAAAGTGACGGTATCTTGCTGGAGATGAACTGAGGCCTATCTTGCAACATGGTGCATCTTTTACACTGCTGCTGCGTCACAAAAGTGACGGAACAGCGGCGCAAAAGAGGCGCACGGCCATCATAAATCTGCCCTTAACATTTTAAATGATTGTTTCTAGATGCTGATAAGGTGTGGCCTATCCACAGATTTGTTTCAGGTGAGTCCTATCCAGGGTTGCAGATGAAATTTAGGCTTGTTGAAGAGTACAGAGGAGATAATACATGTGCAGGCCTACCAACGAAGTGAGTCATGTCCACTGCACTCTTGAACAAATGTCAGACCTCCTCTGTCTCCTGGAACAGGCCTAAACCTCATCTACACAATGTGATGTGTAATGTTAGGAAACACAGGTAATGTAATTAAAAAACGTGCAATTTTTTTTGCTCATTCCACAATCACATCACCTGTGTTTCCTTTGCTTAGGTATCTCATTGTGCAGATGTAGTCTATCATATGAAAGACTACGTAGAATGTGAGCACTGTATGCAACAACTTTGACACTTACAGAAGCCTCAGCTTCTCCATGCCTACTACACAGTTCTAAATGTATATCATAAATACAAAAAGTACAGAATTAATTTTACATGTTAAATGGTTTATTTTTGCTGCTCTCAGAATTTATCAAATTTCACTAAAAACAGTGACTTGAAGGTATTCATCATATAACAGCGGGGGAAAAAAACACAATCAAAATGATTGTGTTTAAAAAACCCATATAACATAACCAATCAGAAATCAGAACTCCTGAAAAGTAACTTACTTTCCATGACGTCGAAGGATATCCTATGAACTGCTTACACTCTGTTGTGCTGTTATTATTTTCAGCCCGCCAATTTCTGAAAGAAAAGCTCCATCGTTTTGACAAATATGTTACATACAATAAATGACTTCTCGCTCTCTACCGCACTTTTCCACAAGGCCAAATCGTGTAAGAGCCATTTATAACTCTTGGAATTCTTCTAAGAAAATCCCGTCATTTTGTATTTCCGCAACTTTCAGAAAGAAAACGTTCAAGATCACTTTCACAATCCTGTACTAGTAATATCTCACCCTTCTTGCTCACTCATGTTCCACATTTCCTATGACACTGATACTGCTTACTATGAAGCAGACTTACACTACCTCTATGACTACTACAATTATTTAATTCTCTACATCACTTTTAATCACAAAGCAATTTAAAACAGTAGATAAAATTATATCAACCCCTAGAATCATTATAGGCCAGCTACCTACCCTAAATTCTCTTTTCTGAAAACAGAAAGTAAGAATATTTTTAAGTAAAAAGGCAACATTGTATCGTAGTCAAATGGGAATCATTTCCGAAACAGCAGCTTTTTTTACATTTTCAATAAGCTGTGTAATAAGCGGATCTTATCAAAGGACCATCATGTCAAATAATAGCTGCAGTTACAAATGTTCTTCCTAAAATCAACGACTGTGTAGCCACAACATTTGTAATTAAAGTTGAAGACTTAGTTTCATCAGGTTTATATAGTTGGAATTTTAAAATGACATTATAACCAAAAGTTTGGTCAAATAATCTTGACAGAATTGCAGACTTACATTACCTCTACTCCATGTTTTGATTGGCTGCTTGAATTAGCTCATAAAAAGAAACAGTTTTTCTGAACTCATTCAAAGTGCAGTTATTTTTCCATGACGTTAAGTGTTATGGTAAGAACACCGTTTGCTTTGGGAAATACTCTGTTGTCCTTTAACTAATCCGTGCCCACCACTTTCTGTAAGAAAACCTTCTTTTTTTCCAGGAACTATTTAAAACTCAAAAATAACTTTTGACTCTGTACTACACTTATCCTCAAGGCCAAATAGTGTAGGAGCCATTAGAACCTCTTGAAATTCCTCAGAGCAAATCCCGAGATTCCTTCCCTAAAATTTTGGTTTTAAAAAAACCAGGTAAGAATTTTTAAGGTCAAAAGGCAATTTTTTTTGAAAGTTAAAACAGAATCATTGCAGAATGACCAGCCGTTTCTAGACTTTAAATAAGCTGTGTAATGTCCTGATGTTGTTGAAGGACCGTCATGATATATAATTGCTGCAGTTACAAAAGTCCTTCCTGATATTGACAACTGCGAAGCCACAACATTTTTAATTAAAGTTGTCAATTTTGTTCCATCAGGCCTACATCGTTGGAACATTAAAATGACATACTGGCCATATGTTCGTATAAATAATGTTGACAACATTTCAGACTTACATTGGCTACACTCCATGTTGTGATCAGCTGCTTTTACTAGCTTATTAAAGGACACTGATTTACTGTCTGGCAAAGTTAAATATATACATTTTTCTGAGTCTACACTAGTAGTACTTAATACCGTACAGTTCTCGCAGTCATGCTGCCATTGATAAGAAAGCCCAAACAGGTGATCTACATCTACACCTTCATCATGCAATACATCAAGCATATACATTAAAAACTCCTGACAATCTTGCTGAATATTTTGAGAGAATTGTGTTTGACCTGAACATCTGTCTAACAGATTTCGAATTTCAGACACACTTTCTATTTTTGTTCTATCAGTGCTACATTTCTCTAACACAGAATTCAACAAACTGCAAAATCTTTGATCCAAACTGACCACAATCTCTTCTTTTACATTTTCTAGAGAAAACAAAACATTAACCACTACATTAGCATAGCAGTTGACACCAGAACTGTTTTCAAATTGAAAACCAACAACATCTTCAACAAAATCCTTTTTCTTTCTGCTTATAATTTCTGGTTCATCGACTTTTTGTCTTTTTGCTACAACCTCCCTACTATTGGTCACATTTCTTCGTTTACGGCCTACCACACGTTTCTCAAACAAAGGATATTGAGGCAAATGTGGCGCATACTCTCTTCTTAACCTATTGTATTCCTTAACACAATCTAGATCTGCACAAATGTTTGTGACATCACACTCAATCAAGTACAATCCCGATAAAGTTTTAACTCGTGACAATGCCACATATGCCATACCCTCCTTGAACACAGAACTGCCAATATTCACCAATGCACTGTCTACACTTAAACCTTGCGATTTATGGATTGTCACCGCATATGCCAAGCAAACAGGAAACTGCTTACGGCGAACATATAAGTCTTTTACAAGCAAAAACCTAGCAGAGCAACGACCAATTAGCTGTACTTCCTCAATGCCATCAAATTTAATTTTTAAAAATTCAATTCCATCTCTGTTTCTGTATTTCACAAAATCAACAACATTACCCATTGATCCATTTACCAGACCTCTTTCAACATGTAAATTCCTTCTTAAAATTATACGGCAGCAATTTAAGCACACATTCAGTTTTAGATATAGTCTTCTCTAATGAATCCAATTTTGATTTCAAATTCTCAGACAAAATAATTGTTGATCCCATATGCTCTACTCTGTCAATAGCTTCCAGTTTCACAATCTCTTGGTTTTCTAAATACAACATTTTGTTGTTGAAGGTGGCACATTCTGCAAGAGTTGGCATCAAACATATTCCAGATTTCTTCTCAGTAATTTTCTGAAAAATATTCTCAGGCACAACGTCTTGTTCTGGATACAAATTTGACAGTAATCGTGCATGTAAAGCTTCTTTCCCATGCTCGGTCACTTTTCCGATTCTAACATCTTGTAGAATATTCTTGTAATCTTCGTCTTTCGCCTGATACATATTTTCACGCAGTTCAGTATAATTGAAGTTTAACCATATATTAACGTTGCCAATGCTCCCTAGGCACTTCCTGGTATCTTCATGCGTGAGCATTTTGAACACAGGTTGTCCTTTCACTGGTGTCAGCTGCAGAAGATCACCAAAAACAATGATGTGTTTGCCACCAAATAACACACCATACTCTGTTTTGAGAACTTCTTGCATTCTCAAATGCACAAAGGCAAGCATGACATTGGAAACCATGCTTACTTCGTCAATGATAAGAAGTTTCATTTTCTTCAAGACTCTTGAAACTTCACAACAAGCATCTCCAGATAACTTGTGGTATTGTAATTTGTTATCATGCTCCACTGGCAGCATCAGTAGACAATGCAAAGTAATACCTTTAATGTTATGTGCTGCCAGTCCAGTTGGAGCGGTGACAACACAAGACAGCGATGACTCAGTCCTTTTCTGCAAATAACATGAAATTGCTTTAATGAGGAAACTTTTTCCAGTTCCCGCTTCTCCACTCACGTACAGTCGGACAGGCTTCAACGACGTACATGAGCACTCTTTCTTCTCATGACTTAATCCATGATCAATTTGGTTGGTAACTTCGTCATATATTTTCCTCTGCTCAACGTTGAGTTGTCTTTCCAAGTCTTCTAAGTTAACCGCATCCTCCTGAGCATGTGCCATGGCTCTTTCCACTTCAATCATGGCAGTGGCAGCTTCATTTTCGATAACTGGTCCTCCTAGTGGATCCTGACTCAATGAAACAGAACTCTGACTGTCCTGAGAACAGTCTCTAGCAATCTCGGCTACAATCGTTGCTTCATGCTCGATTTCCGCATTCAACATTTCTAGATATTTGGGAAAAACAGGACATTCTATGGTCTCCTTGGCGGCATTGAAAGAGTCTTCGTAACAGAGGAAATCTCCAAGCAGTCCCTCTTCTGCACGCCAAGGCTTGAAAAGTTGCAAAAGTGCTAAATAGAAAAACTCTTTTTTTCAGGAGATTCGCCACTCAATTTTCGATGGTTTACCAAGTGTCATTTTCTTTGCTTGACCAGACATCCCTCACTTCCAATTACAGCATACACTCCTTTATCACTATCTTCTTTGATGTTCCTCTTGAATATGTAATTTTGTAGAACCTCATACAGACAAACATTCTCGAGGTGACTGCTTCTATTTGGATAATATGTATCCAACATGTTCATTTTCAAAATATCGGTACTGTTTGGCTCCTTTTCCGCCAAATACTCAATTTCCCGCACAGGTTTCAGAACTCGATTACGCGTTGCAGCAAGACTCGCCCAAACAATACTCCTGGATTTGGCATAGAGACTTGCTGAAGACAACCGGTCAGAACATTCGTAAGCTCCGATTTCTCGATGTGACAACATCTTCAGACTGAAACTGTACAACTTCTTACTGAGGCTCTTTTCATGGGAAATGTCCTCCCACATATCCTTCAATTCTGTCTTTTCTTTTTTGGTGATGTAAGATGTCACATACCGAGCCACAGCCATACAGTTATCAGCCACAAACTGTATATCCATGTTAGCATTCCACATGGACAAAATCACTGGGTTGTAGTCGTTGATGTACTTGGACTCTTCGTTCCTTTTCAAATTGTATGTGTTTTTAGGTGATTTCTTCATCACATTATGTCGCAGTGAAGACATCAAACTGTTTACTCTTCCTTTAGAAATCACCGGTCGTGGAAAACCGAAACGACATTTGGTGTAGAACTTGTCCTTGTTTCGGAATTTACGACGGCAGTACTTTCCACATCGATGGCTTTGGAAACGCAGAACTTTTTCTCTTAGGCTTTTCTTCTCCTTTGCGTTTGGAACAGCACACGTAGAATACTGTTGGATGAAACTCATCACTGAGTCTTCTGGATCCGTTCCAAATTTAGGTGCATCCTTGATCCACAGCAACATATGTATATGAGGAGCACCTCTTGCTTGGTACTCCTTTCTCCAGAAGAAATCCAACACCTCTCCAAGAGGTGGATTCTTCTTATTCATGATGAAAGACATCATAGCTTCAAATCTATGATTGAAGTACCTACATACATTGACTGGATCCAAAGAGCACAGTTCTCCGGGGGTCTTGAATTCGATGTTATCTACGTTAGCATTTGTCTCTTGTAGAAATTCAAGTAAGTCTTCCCAGCCATACTCGGCACAGCTCAGAGTGAGGAACCATGTGGGAGTACCTAAGTTCCTCAGCATACATTTTAAATCACCATGACGACGGTACCAGTACTCATTAGTACCACGCTGACACGCCATGAGATTAATCAGGTGAGAATCCAAAATACTGTCTTGGACATTGACTTTATCCATAAAGTCACTTGCCGAGATGTTTTGCATGTGTATACCACTTTTCAAGATGTGGTTCACTGCATATGACAGTCCAGACAGATCGCTTTCAAACAGGAGATGAAACAAATAGGGAATGCATTGTCGAAACCTAGCATCTCCTGCATACAATCGCAAAGTCCGGTATTCAGAAGCAGGAATTTGATGAGGTCGCTCATCATATCTTCCTCCCTGACCTGTTGGAAAAAGCTGTGGGAAACACCGAGCTTCCAAACTTTCCTCCCAAACACTAATGGGACTCCCTTTGGCTTGTTTCATTTGAAACAACTCAATAGCATTCCCCATGACTTCCTTGGAATGCAAAGGATGAACACTATAATGTTCATATATTGCTTCACTTTTAGAGGGTTCTACTTTCTCAATTTGACCAGCACACAAATCGCTATCCTCTTCTTCACTTACTTCCTCTTCTGCAACATATACATTCTTATAGTACTTATTGCTTTTTTTCAAATACAATGTTGCCTTTTTGACTTTCCTAACATCCACTAAATCTTGCCATATTTTCTTACTCTTTGTCGGAACCCCATTAACTAAGATAACCAGAGGTTCCTCTTCCACTTTTTCTACTCCAATTGTATTAATGTTTTTCTTCATATCTAGAGGCAAATAAACAACCCTTCCCTTTAATCCTCTCTGTAAATCTGATGGAGGCAATTTCCCTGTCTTTGGCTCCATTCTTACAATAGCCTGAAAGGGATGGATGCTTTGAATCAAAATAGATTCATAAGTATTTAAATCCTTCAATTCAGAAGTAATCTCAACCAATTCCAGATTATTATGAACCGCTCTAGCAGGCATCCGTTTTTGATTTAATTTGTTACAACAATAAGTACACACACGTTGATCCAATCCCAAATCAAAACAATTTTCTACCATCAAGTATGTTGTAAAATCCTTCCATTCACTATTATTTTCCCTTTCACTTTTCGCATATAAATCAACTAACTTAGTCTGATTCGTATAATAAGTGCGTCGACAACACACACAAGTGAAATTAGGCCTCTCACTTGATTTCACCTGAAACGTCGCAATTTCCTTCTGGAAATTATCTGTACTGGAAACCTGTACACTATCTTCCACATTACCCTCTTCTTCTGGGTCAATTTCAACATTCTCCTCTTTACTTCCAAAGTAACAAAACTCAATTTCTTCACAAATATTCTTCACATCTATTTCAGAACCATGCAAAAGAGCAGTGCATAATTGTTTAAGCATAATTGCTGGACTCTTAGCATAATACAACATTCTAACTAATTTCCTCACTTTCTTATGATACACTGCTAGCATCCTGAAATGATGAAAAACACTCTGGCATACTCTCCTGGAAAGACAAGCCAGTGAATGACCATGCAAACCTGTCACTTCTCTCACTCTGCAAGGATCTAATTCTTGCAACAACATCATTTTCTGCTTCAAACTTTTCTTATTAAATGTCCGTACAAGATCACAAAGCAAATTGATGGAATCCTGTTGCACACTGCAAATACTACTACACTTCCAGGTGTACACAGGTCCCTTAGGACGTCTTCCTAAAACCTCATTACCTAACACCTCTTCTGCCTCTGTTGTCACAAGTTTTTCTTTTTCAACTGGACAACCATCTTTCACCTCATAAGCTCGACCACTGGTGTCAACTGCATGCACCAAATAATTATCCTGGAAATAACTCTCCTCATTAAAAAATGCCTCACAACTTGAACTATGCATCCATTCTCCTGAAAAAACTTCACAAAAATTACTACGATTAACTGTTCTCTTCCATCTACTATTTCTTTTGAAATCATAAATTGCCTTGTTTAGTGTTATAAATAAGATAGTCCTTGTAGTCAGATGATGTATAGGTATATTCATTAGATTTATTGTCAAGATAATCAGATCAGTAAATCACAGGAAGATGGTAAGTCCATATAACGCCCCACCAGGAGCAGCCTCTGTCCTGCTCAGCCTGCCACCAACTGACTCTCCACAGCTCCCCAAGCACCCAACATTCCACGATGACCACATCATACCTCCAACATTCCAGTCATCTTCAGGCACATCCATGCACACACTGGCTGAGCAGTAGATAGAGGAACCATAGAGAAGGGAAGTGCAGCAATAGATTATAACACATCCCCCTCCCTAAGGAAACCAAACACAATGAAGAATAAATAAAGATGCATGAAAATACACCGAACAAATGAATCAAGTACATATAACAAAATGAAAATGTAAGCCAATTCAAATGCCAATGAAATCACACACCTTAAATCACAATAAAAGAGCTCTCGGAAATCATTAGATACAAACAGTATTAATGTAATCATTCCAACACAACGTAGGTAAAACAAGAAAACCACAAACAGATTCATAACCAGGTAAAACCCAGGATTGCTTCAACTAAACATTTTATAGGTAAGAAGCAGTGAAAACCCACAAGAATGTGTCATATGCAACACAATCAAACCTAGGATAGCACTTAAAGAAAGTACCGGAAAAACCATTCACCCACCAACCAAACAGTGAGTGTAAGCGTAGAGAACTTCATGTGAAGGTGTTTACTCCACGCAGACAAAACCTCAATAACCAATCAGGAAAACACTCACTCACCAACCGAACAGTGAGTGTAAACGTAGAGAACTTCATGTGAAGATGTTTACTTCACGCAGACCAAACCACAATAGCCAACCAGGAAAACCATTCCCTCACCAACCAAACTGTGAGTGTAAGCGTAGAGAACTTCATGTGAAGACGTTTACTCCACGCAGACCAAAACAGAAAGACAATCATCCACCTAAACTAAAAGTGAAGTAGATTGCTAAACCAAAAGTCGAGAAGGCAATTACAGCTAAGACCACACACACAACCTCCTCTCATTCCATACAAATTCACAAAAGACTAACAGAAAGATCTCGTGACAGTGAAACATGCCTCCAAACAATACTGCAAACATATCGTTGTAAACAGGTAAAACATTAGTAACACAATAAATTAAAATAAAAAACGTAGTCACCGTTGTCTATGAACGATGAGCGATTTCTCACCCGAAATTCTTGTAACCTCTCACCCGAAGTCCATGTGGTACAGGTTAGAACCAGTGTTTCCACGCAATCGCGCCACCAGTACCACAGTCCAAGTCTTGACAGCAACATTCCAATAAACACCCATCGGTTGAGTGACTTCCAATAACCTTCTTTGGATGAACTCGAGATCTCCCACCATAAAGTTCATAAAAATGACTCCTATTAGCCCACAAGGTAGAAGCCCAAGAAATCCATTGTCGAGTAGCGGTACCCACAAGGACACGAAAATCCCACCATTCATTGGCAAAGTCAAGCGCTGCATCCCAAGACAAATACAAGTGATGAGAAGTCGGATGGACATCGTGAATGATACTAGACTCAAAGTCCAAAGAACAGTAATGCAAAGCGTCTTTTTTCCAATAAAAAAAAACGTCGTGAACTTCAGCAAAACAACGAAGTCTTTCCCAAAGTATTAAGATGGCCGCCACAACGTCGTTAGGCGTCGTTTTCCAAAGGAAATGGGTCTCGTCTTTACCCAGGAATCCCCATCACCAACACGCTGATGAACTCCAAAGACGTCATCAATTGGACTCCAGCAGGGGAACCGAGAGGAGCTCCGCTGACCAACCGTCACCTACTCGACAAATGGTGAGTTGGTTGAAAGGTACGCTGGCCCGATTTTGAAATGTAAAGTCACTTCCACAGCCAGAACACGCTGCGAGCGCGGCAAAAGAAAACTGTGCGAAACGACGCTCAACCCCCAGCCTTGCTTTCACAACCGCAGTCAGTTCACAACACACGTTTACAACACGAAGTGTAAACTCACCAGGTGCCACCTCTTGTCCCAAGTTAAATCTCCATGCTTGTAGTCAGTCCGCTTCACTCGTGAACACCACGAAGTGAAAACTCACCACCTGCTGCCTCAGGTCCCAAGTCAGATTTAACGGGCAGCAGGACAGCAGACCAAATAAAAACAGTAATAGGACAGACAGCACGTGATCAATATTGAAGAAAATTACAGGTGACAAGCAAGGCTGATAAATCCAAGTCTGGTGTTCATAGGAAAGCCAACAAACTTTAAACTCTCTGGCTGCAGGCTGTCCTGTTAACTAAGAACACTGGTGGGGCTTACCAGAGCGCTTGTTTCACGTTATCTTCTTTCTTTAAAATTCCTGTAGTTTCTCAAGTCCTTTGTTTTATGGTAATCTAGGGTATCCAGGGTAATGTAGGGTAATCCTTCACCAACACGTAGGTAGTTCCTTTGACCTCGTCGCCAGTGTTATAAATAAGATAGTCCTTGTAGTCAGATGATGTATAGGTATATTCATTAGATTTATTGTCAAGATAATCAGATCAGTAAATCACAGGAAGATGGTAAGTCCATATAACGCCCCACCAGGAGCAGCCTCTGTCCTGCTCAGCCTGCCACCAACTGACTCTCCACAGCTCCCCAAGCACCCAACATTCCACAATGACCACATCATACCTCCAACATTCCAGTCATCTTCAGGCACATCCATACACACACTGGCTGAGCAGTAGATAGAGGAACCATAGAGAAGGGAAGTGCAGCAATAGATTATAACATTTAGCTTCCTAATTCTATTGATTATCAAAATAAATACCTTTCGCTTAATTTCAAATGCCTGATCAATAACTTTCTCAATTTTTTTTTTCTTATAAAAAACCACTTTCTGTTGACCTTTCTTAATATTTTTTAACAAATTGCCAATTATCCTGTTGCGGAACATTCGTCTACAAATGTCCCTAAACTGATTTTTCCTTCTTCTACCATGCACAGAGTTATCTCCTGCTCTATCAGTAACATTTTTGATTGGCCTTCCCTTTCCGTTTAAATTGCTTCTCTTTTTCTGGACTAAAACATTTTCTGTAGTACTACTTTTTTTTCTACAAATGTTTCTTATGAATGATTTTGTTGTCTTACCCGGAGCTTTCTTGGTGACTTGACGAGTTTTTATTGTAGAGGACTGCTGCAAGAATTTATTAAGCTGCTGTCTTTGACGTTTTGTAGCCTTTCGGTTTCGTTCTTTAGATGGCATTATCTCCTTTTGAAATGATCTGCAGTTGAATCTGTGGTAAAATATAATTAAAAATGTTATTAACCACTATTAGCAAACAGTAAATCAATAACAGTCGTCAAAAATTTAACAAACTACTTGTCATTTTTACATAGAATAATTTTTAGTGCATTGGCAAATTTAGTATTCACAAATAGTAGCAAAGAAATGGAATGCTTCTACATTTGACCGGTGCTGTTTTATATGTGAATCTCAACTAATTTTATGAGCATATTTGACTATTTTATTAAAAACACTACACACAACCTGTTTTTGAAGTTTTGTTTAATTTTAAATGAAACGGTTTACATTTTTACTTTTCATTTCCAGTAACTTTTAAAAATAAATGTTTATAGTTCCATAGTCTCAAGCAGGTCAGCTTCCCACCCTATGTCATACAATTGTAACAAATCGGCATCCTCATCATGTTCTTCATCATCCTCAGGATTTAAATCATCCAAGGGATCTACTTCCACTGACGTTTCAATGACAAGTTCAATGATAAGATCGAGATCAACTGATTGCTCATTATCACTCATGGTTGATGTTGTCGTTATCTTTAAAGAAAGAGAACAACAATGAGATGTTGCAGAGTAAGAGACAAATCTCAGAGACTATAATATTAAAATTGTTTAACAAGAGTAACATTTTGCAGCTATTATTTAGCCATGTCCAGCGATGCTGAGGAGGTGAGGCCTATGTCCAAGTTTTCAGTGAACAGGACTCATCTGTTCTTAACCTTGGATAAGCCTCACCGACTCTGTGTACCCTGCTCATACTTAAATGTAAAGGGGCAGATTTATGTTAACTGGCGCATCCCCAGGGATGCACCAGTTAACGTGCACCGCTGCTCTGCCACCCATGGTGTGCCGCATTTACAATGTGGAGAACCATTGAGCAAAAACAGCACAGATGCGTCACGCATCTGTGCCGCAAAAGCAGCACATTGCAGGAATCACGTCGTAAACGCGACATGTCTACTGCAATGCACAGGAGCAAGCCACACATTGCATGGTGCATCCCTCCTTATGCCTGTTTCAAACAGGCGTAAGGATTTGATTCAGCAATGCTATAAAGCTGACTCAGTGAAATCTTCTAAATTTCACTGTGTTAGTTTTACAGGGCTTTCATGCAAATGAATGCCCACCCTGCAACAAAACGCCTATATGAAACCTGACGCAGGTTTCATGTGGCACAGGACTTTACAGCATGACACATCTGCCTAGATGCATCAATTTGTAAATATGTCGCAACATAGCGCATCTTTTGCGCCGCCGCTACGTCACAAAAGTGACGCACAGCGGCGCAAAAGAGGCACACGGCTATCATAAATCTGTCCCTAACATTTTAAATGATTGATTCAGGATGACGATAAGGTGTGGCCTATCCAGAGGTTTGTTTGAGGTGAGGCCTACTCAGGGTTGCAGATGAAATTTAGGCTTGTTGAAGAATACAGAGGAGATAATACATGTGCAGGCCTACCAATGAAGTGAGTCATGTCCACTGCACTCTTGAACAAAGGTCAGACCTCTTCTGTGTCCGTGAACAGACCTAAACCTCATCTGCACAATGTGATTCATAAAGTTAGGAAACACAGGTGATGTAATTGAAAAATGTGAAATTTCTTTTCCTCATTTCACAATCACATCACCTGTGTTTCCTTTGCTTAGGTATCTCATTGTGCAGATGGAGTCTAGCATATCAAAGAGTACACAGAAGTTGAGCACTGTATACAACAATTTTGACATTTACAGAAGATTCAGCTTCTTATCTTGTTGGAGATGAAGTGAGGCCTGTCTTGCAACATGGTGCATCTTTTGCATCACTGCTGCATCGGTTTCATGTGGCACGGGACTTTACAGCATGACACATCTGCCTAGATGCATCAAGTTGTAAATATGTCGCCACATAGCAAATCTTTTGCACCGCCGCTGCGTCACAAAAGTGACGCACAGTGGCGCAAAAGAGACACACACCTATCATAAATCTGTCCCTAACATTTTAAATGATTGATTCAGGATGACGATAAGGTGTGGCCTATCCAGAGGTTTGTTTGAGGTGAGGCCTACTCAGGGTTGCAGATGAAATTTACGCTTCTTGAAGAGTACAGAGGAGATAATACATATGCATGTCTACCAATGAAGTGAGTCATGTCCACTTCACTCTTGAACAAAGGCCAGACCTCTTCTGTGTCTGTGGACAGGCCTAAACCTCATCTGCACAATGTCATTCGTAAAGTTAGGAAACACAGGTGATGTAATTGAAAAATGTGGAATTTCTTTTCCTCATTTCACAATCACATCACCTGTGTTTCCTTTGCTTAGGTATCTCATTGTGCAGATGGAGTCTAGCATATCAAAGACTACGCAGAAGGTGAGCACTGTATGGAACATGGCTATGTAACTCAAAGAATCAAAATCTAAATTTGACAAGCACACATGGGGGCGTATTTACAAGGACCTTCCACCACGGGGAAGTCTTTAATTAAAATGGGAAAAATAACATCAAAGGGACTCAAATGCCTTTTAAATATACCCCAAGCAACCTATGAAACTCTAGCACTACATATCAAGAAACCTAATTGATTTCAAGAATCGTTTTTAAACACATCATCTAAATCAATTATATACCTACATTCAAGGGGAAATGACTTATAATGCCCTAAGACACATGAAAGCGTTTTTTTAAGGCCCTTGCACCATTTTTGGGTCACTTTTAACATGGCTATGTAACTCAAAGAATCAAAATCTAAATTTGCCAAGCACAGATGGGGGCGTATTTACAAGGACCTTGCACCACGGGGAAAGGTCTTAAATTAAAATGGGAAAAATAACATCAGAGAGACTCAAAGGCCTTATAAATATGCCCCAAGCAACCTATGAAACTCTAGCAGTACATATCCAGAAATCTAATTGATTTCAAAAAACGTTTTTAAACACATCATGTAAAGCAATTATATACCTACATTCATCAGGAAGTGACTTAAAATGCCCTAAGACACATGAAAGCGTTTTTTAAGGCCCTTGCACCATTTTTGGGTCACTTTTAACATGGCTATGTAACTCAAAGAATCAAAATCTAAATTTGCCAAGCACACATGGGGGCGTATTTACAAGGACCTTGCACCACAAGGAAATGTCCTAAAATAAAATGGGAAAAATTACATCAAAGGAACTCAAACGCCTTGTAAATATGCCCAAGCAACCTATGAAACTCTAGCAGTACATATCAAGAAACCTAATTGATTTCAAAAAACGTTTTTAAACACATCTTGTAAAGCAATTATATTCCTACATTCATGGGGAAGTGAGTTAAAATGCCCTTAGACACATGAAAGCATTTTTGTAAGACCCTTACACTATTTTTGCGTCACTTTTAACATGGCTATGTAACTCAAAGAAACAAAATCTATTTGTAAAACACTTGACACAAAGCAACATTTTAAATACACAACTTTCTTCATAATTTTCTCCCTAAAGCATACTATTCTCTATCTAAATTAAATGAATCTTTTCTCACCTTAGCAAATACTTTATGAGTTTCAAAACAGTATCAGACACACACCAATTTGTCTTTAGCAGAGCAAAAGGTATGCACTCCAGAGTCTGCAAGCAACAATGACACAGAAATGCTGTAATTCATCACACATATCTCTCATGTCACCCAATTAAAACTCTTCCCTCACTTTTTTCAAATCAACACCCTTCCCCCCTCTGCCCTTTCTGCCTTTTTTTCCATAGCAACCACCTCCTGAAAGACCTCTGATGTTTGCAAGTTCACACAACAATGTTTCAATTGAACTCTGAACTCTCAGTACACCTGCATATCCAGTGCAATCTTTCATAAAATGATTTTTTCTTGACCATTCAAATTACATCTTTCAAAGAACTCATCCATGCACCCTAACTTTCTGTTTTCAGCAATCAAAATCCACCAATCACTGCTACTGCTTCATTAACACAGAAACTCCACAGTTTTTTTCATTTTAAACTCTTATTTTTTCAACTGCCATTTCATTGCCACACTTCATCTGACTGCAGCAGAACCTTCTCTCACCATGTTTTCTGTCTGGATTGTTGGACATAGTTACATCTACTGGGCTCAAAGGTATGCTGATAACAGAAATGTACCTAACCTCAATTTACAAAATGTGGAAATTAAGTGGATTGGCCACAGAGGATTAAAATGTCACCAATTGATACCATTGGTGAAAACCTTTTTGCATTTGCCAAAACCTGACCTGTTAATTGTGCACTGTGGAGGAAATGACTTGGGCACTTTGACTGGGGTAGGTCTGGAAAAGCTTTTAAAAGACACCTTTGACCAATTGATGGCACTTTTTTCTCAAACTGCCTTGGTATATTCAAATATATGCCAAAGACAGAAATGGAGGTGGTCGAACCAATTTTGTCCACAAATTGAGAAATCGAGGAAGCATGTAAATAAGTCTGTTTCAGCTTACATGAGAGACCATGGAATGGGCTCCATGTACAACAATAACTTGCGTTACTACATGCAAGATATCTACAGAGGAGATGGAGTTCACTTCTCAGATGAGGGGAACAGAATTTTCATTCTGAATTTAAGACTGTGCATTGGTACCTACTTATTAGTACCTAAATCTACCATAAACCTAAAAGCTCTTCTCAGAGCTACCCTAACTATGATCACCATAAACAAATTTTAAATGTAATTTTTTTTTACTAATTTTCACAATTTACGCTTTCTGGAGCGCTACCCCGTACGCGCACCGGACGCTAACCGCGCGAAAATTTTTAATTTTTTTAATTTTTTTTCGCACATATGGACTTCCTCAGCCACCCTCAGAAAACCTAGGGGGTCAGGATACGTCTACCGTGCCCCCTTCTACCCATTCTGAACATGATTTGCCCTCCATCTTGTATCTCAATTCTACCGAAACACAAAATGGAGGACTCCCGTAACGCTGCCGGTACGCGTACCGGGGCGCTCACCGGGAAGCGCTCGATTAAAAAAGGTGGGAAAGTAATTTACAGAAAAACCACTGGAGACAATTTCACCAAATATAGATTAGCTCATACTACATACCAATCCCTACCATTTTCACAAATTTGATTGGAATTCCATTTAGCCATTTAGCCTGTAGACCTCTCTAAATACCCTGAGGTAAATTACTTCACAAAACACATCTGAAGTGTTGGAATTGACAACCAATTAAAATGTTACTTTCATTTTCTACTTTTGTTACCTGACATTTGATTGGTTATGTACCTGAATATATATAAAAAAAGAGAGAGAAACACAGCCATTTTGACTACTACTTCCTGAACTACATTGCAAGATCATTTTCACTCACAACTTAAACTTGTTTTTAAAAGGTAAGATATTATTTTATAAATTTGAAAACATTTTCAGATAGTTATATACTATCCCTCTGTAAGAGTTACACATTGAGAAAGGCTTGTTTATTATAATTATGGATTGATTTAGGTTTCTGTGGTATAATTATGAATTTACTTAGGCTTTTTCACAGGCACTTTTTAATAGTACTACTTCACGCCTCAAAAGTACCTGTCTGAACTTAAACCCAACAGTGCCCTATCTCTACTGATATATTTATTTTTTATTCAAATTTCAGCACAAAAATGCAAGGAGAACAGAACGTTTCCTTTGAAATTGTCCTAGACATGAACAATGAGGAAATCATTGAACCCATTGACTTGGAATTCATGGATGAATCACGAGACCATGAACTTCTACAATGTGTAGAATCTGTGGATTTCTTACTTCAATATGAGGACGGTCAAATGTGGGAAGTTATGTTCAGTCAAAAAGAAGACATATCGGACAGTCAAATGTTAGACGTTCTATTACATTTTGAAAAAGAATCAGAAAAATAAAATTATATTTAATATTAAAAAATTGTTTGAGTCTTTAATCATTTTTATATGTAATTCATAAACGAGTACCAAATTGATTATAATGTAAAGTCAGACTTATAGTATACTGTGCACAATCCCAAAAATAAATTTATATTTAATAATCATAAATACTGCTACTTAAATAAAAAGAAACAAAAAAAAAACAACAAAAAGAAACATACAATATTTCAAAATATCATAGTCTATCATTCTTTTTTCCTTATATTTCCGGTGCGCGTACCGGGCGCTCCCCACGCAAAAAAAACAATTTTTTTTTTTAAAGCCTCCACATCAAACCTAGGGGGTCAGGGAGGATCTACTATGCCCCCTTATGGTCATTTCCCCCTTTGTTTTGGCCTCCTCTTGTCTCTCGATCCTACCGAGAGACAAGATGGCGGCCGCTCCGGACTGTTTAGAATGTTGACAGACACCGGAGAGCCAATCAGCTTCGCTTCGCGAAGTTCCGTTACGCGTCAGGTACGCGAACCGGGGCGCTGCCCGGAGCGCGCTTACAGATATATATATTTTTTTGAACGTTAATTTCTCAAAATCCACTGGAGCACATATATTCAGACCTAGCAAAGGCACATCGGACTAACAGTCCCTACAATTTTGCCAAGTTTAGTGCAAATCCATTCAGCCGTTCAGGCTAAAAGTGAGGCCAACCGCCCTATGGAAATTAACATGGGAAAAACACGTTTTGGGACCCCCTTTTTTTCTCGCCCCCCCTTGACGAACCCCCCCAAATTTTCAGGGGCTGCTCAGAAACAAAATGTTCCATTTTCCTGAAAATTTCAGCCAATTCTGTCCACAAACGCCAACGTTATTAGACATAGAATTTTCAAAAATCCCATAGAGAAAAAATCCTAACTATATATACCTACTGGCGACCGCCAGTAGGTAATATATATATATATATATATATATATACCATAGGTTTCAGGCCTTATATAGTTAGGAATTAGCATTTAAAAACCTTTGAAATTCACTGAAAAAACCATAGGTTTGTGGCCTTATATAGTTAGGAATCAGCATTTAAAAAACCTTTGAAATTCACTGAAAAAAACATAGTTTTTAGGCCTTATATAGTTAGGAATTAGCATTTAAAAAAACCTTTGAAATTCACTGAAAAAACCATACGTTTCAGGAGTTATATAGTTAGGAATTAGTTTTTAAAAAACCTTTAAAATTCACTCAAAAAACTATAAGTTTTAGTGGGGTTATAGTTAGCTGGACATTTTACTCATACAAAACCAATGAAATTGCTCCTATATAGTTAGTTGTACTAACTATATTTCGCCCACCCGCAATCCACTGCTGATGATGTCACATATTAGATCATTCATGACATGGTCAGTGACATCACTGATGACATCTCAAATGACATCACTGATGACATCACTGATGACATCATCCAGTGAATGTGGTTTGCTTCGTTATTTAAATATGAATTATATATAGCAATTTACATTGAAGAATGAATGGATATATATAAATAAATATTTGGATGGAGGATTTAGTAGCAGTGTAATTGACTGTTTACTTGACCTATTTATAATGTCTCACTAAATATAGTGGATAGTTACTAAACTGTGTGAATATCTGTATCACTTTGTCAGTTGTTGTGTAAACTGATTCTACAGTTGGTTACTAGCTATGTGAAAGTCTAAATTAGTTATTGATTAGTTAACTGAGTATTTGTATGGGAGTGTGAAAGTGTGTGTGGTTCGGTGGGGGGTGTGTGACTGTCCAAAGATGTGTGAATAGTTGATTCAGTAGATATATGAAGTTAAAACTACATGTTCTAACACTTTGGGTGAGGGAATCTCTTTATGGGTGTGGTGATGAGCAAATATATTTCTCAAAGGTACAGGTCCAACAAACTAGAAAAATAAAAGGCAGTGTATGTGTCAGTTGTTGTATATAAATAAGTATACATAAGACACAATGATTGTGTGAGTGACTGTATGGATAACTGTCTACATTTAATAATGATTTTATAATTCACTAAGTATGACTTACTATCTAAATGAATAGAAGAAGTGGTGTTTGTATAAGTGTTTTGCTAAGTAAATATGTAAGTATGATCCATTGTTTGCATAAGTGAGTAGGATGACTTCATATGTGAATAGGAAGCGTGCTGTTGTTTAATGTCGATATAGATGTATAAGTATTTTTGATAGTGTTCTATTGTTCATTGACAGCATGTATGAGTGAATCCATAGGTAAGTGATTAGATGTGTGTATACATCTATGAATCACTGAGTGGATTTTTAGATACTTGTATTGCTGTGACAATGGATTTAAATATGATACTCTGTATTTTACAAACAGTGATGAAAAATTGTAATAGTGTATGAAAAGGTGTATGTGATTGTCACGTGGATGATGTCATCAGTGATGTCATCAGTGATGTCATTTGAGATATCATTAGTGATGTTACTGACCATGTCATGAATGATCTAATATGTGACATCATCAGCAGTGGATTGCGGGTGCGCGAAATATAATTAGTACAACTAACTATATAGGAGCAATTTCATTGGTTTTGTATGAGTAAAATGTCCAGCTAACTATAACACCGCTAAAACTTATAGTTGTTTGAGTGAATTTTAAAGGTTTTTTAAAAACTAATTCCTAACTATATAACTCCTGAAACGTATGGTTTTTTCAGTGAATTTCAAAGGTTTTTTTAAATGCTAATTCCTAACTATATAAGGCCTGAAACCTATGGTTTTTTCAGTGAATTTCAAAGGTTTTTAAAATGCTGATTCCTAACTATATAAGGCCACAAACCTATGGTTTTTTCAGTGAATTTCAAAGGTTTTTTAAATGCTAATTCCTAACTATATAAGGCCTGAAACCTATGGTTTTTTCAGTGAATTTCAAAGGTTTTTTAAATGCTAATTCCTAACTATATAAGGCCTATGGTTTTTTCAGTGTTTTAAAAAAAAAATTGATTGGTTAACTGGCTTATTAAGGGTATCTTAGTGAATACATATATTAGCGAGTAATTTTTAAATATTTAAATATATGCATGAGTGATGTAATATGTGACGTCATCAGCAGTGCATTGCAGACGTGCAAGTTATAGTGAGTCCAACTAACTATAATGTGGGAATTTCAATGGTTTTATGCGAGTAAAATTTCCAGCTAACTATAACTGGTGTGAAACCTATGGTTTTTTTCAGTGAATTTCAAAGTTTTTTAAATGCTAATTCCTAACTGGTGTGTAACCTATGGTTTTTTCAGTGAATATATATATATATATACAATTTCTATGGCAAAATGAAACCCCTCAGTTTGTTCCTTTTCAAATTAAATGTATTAAGTGTTACCACTTTATTCCAATCAAGATGACTTCAGGTGTGCCATACTTTTGTCATAAGTAAGACGGTTAGCCCTCTAGTTGTTCTTTAGAACACTCTGGGACATTCTGTCATTGGGCTATAGTTGGGCTACATCTGGCTGATATTTGGGCTAAATTTGTTTTTTTTTGTCTCTGGTAGCCATCTTTGGGCTACATTGGGCTACATTGGGCTACATTTGGGCTCTAACATATATATAGCCCAATGTAGCCCAATATATATTTTTTCAAAGTTAATTTTTGTAAAAACCACTGGAGCACATATCTTGAGACATAGCAAAGGCACATCGGGCTACCAGTCCCTACAATTTTGCCAAGTGTGGTGGAAAACCATTCAGCCGTTCGGGCTAAAAGTGAGTCCAACCACCCTATGGAAATTAACATGGGGAAAACACGTTTTGGGACCCCCTTTCATCTCGGCCCCCGCTTGACGAATCCCCCCCAAACTTTCAGGGAAGGAGAGGAGCACCACGAGGCAAAGTTAAGGGAAATTTCAGGAAGATTCCTCAACCGGCGCCAAAGTTATTCCCAATAGAATGTTGCGATTTCCCTATGGAAAACAATCCTAACTATATATACCTACTGGCTATCGCCAGTAGGTAATAACATTTCTATGGCAAAATGAAACCCCTCAATTTGTTCCTTTTCAAATTAAATGTATTAAGTGTTACCATTTTATTCCAATCAAGATGACTTCAGGTGTGCCATACTTTTGTCATAAGTAAGACTGTTAGCGTTCTAGTTGTTCTTTAGAACACTCTGGGGCATTTTGGCGTTGGGCTATAGTTGGGCTACATCTGGCTGATATTTGGGCTACATTTGGGCTCTTTTGTCTCTGGTGGCCATCTTGGGAGACTGCATATCAGAATTTTTTTAATGAAATATAAGAGGATTTGAGAAGTCACTTAAAATGTGCCCTAATTTTTCTTTCTTCAGCACTAATCATAATTTCTATGGCAAAATGAACCCCCTCATTTTGTTCCTTTGCAAATTAAATGTTTTAAGTGTTAACACTTTATTCCAATCAAGATGACTTCAGGTGTGCCATACTTTTGTCATAAGTAAGACTGTTAGCGCTCTAGTTGTTCTTTAGAACACTCTGGGACATTCTGTCATTGGGCTATAGTTGGGCTACATCTGGCTGATATTTGGGCTTCATTTGTTTTTTTTTGTCTCTGGTGGCCATCTTTGGGCTACATTGGGCTACATTGGGCTACATTGGGCTACATTTGGGCTCTAACATATATATAGCCCAATGTAGCCCAATATATGTTTTTTCAAAGTTAATTTTCGTAAAAACCACTGGAGCACATTTCTTGAGACATAGCAAAGGCACATCGGGCTACCAGTCCCTACAATTTTGCCAAGTTTGGTGGAAAACCATTCAGCCGTTCGGGCTAAAAGTGAGTCCAACCGCCCTATGGAAATTAACATGGGGAAAACACGTTTTGGGACCCCCCTTTTATCTCGGCCCCCGCTTGATGAATCTCCCCCAAACTTTCAGGGAAGGAGCGGAGCGCCGCGAGGCAAAGTTAAGGACAATTTCAGGAAGATTCCTCAGCCGGCGCCAAAGTTATTCCCAATAGAATGTTGCGATTTCCCTATGGAAAACAATCCTAACTATATTTACCTACTGGCTATCGCCAGTAGGTAATATATATAGATATATATATATATATCTATATATATTACCTACTGGCGGTCGCCAGTAGGTATATATAGTTAGGATTTTTTCCCTATGGGATTTTTGAAAATTCTATGTCTAATAACTTTGGCGTTTGTGGACGGAATTGGCTGAAATTTTCTGGAAAATGGAACATTTTGTTTCTGAGCAGCCACTGGAAATTTGGGGGGAGTTGGTCCAGGGGGGGCCGAGAAAAAAGGGGGGTCCCAAAACGTGTTTTTAACATTGAGTTTTCCATAGGGCGGTTAGCCTCACTTTTAGCCCGAACGGCTGAATGGATTTGCATGAAACTTGGCAAAATTGTAGGGACTGGTAGCCCGATGTGCCTTTTGTAGGTCTCAATATATGTGCTGCAGTGGATTTTGAGAAAATAACGTTCAAAAAAAGATATATATCTGTAAGCGCGGACCAGGCAGCGCCCCGGTACGCGTACTTGACGCGTAACGGAACTTCGCGTAGCGAAGTTGATTGGCTCTCCGGTGTCTGTCAACATTCTAAACAGTCCGGAGCGGCCGCCATCTTGTCTCTCGGTAGGATCGAGAGACAAGAGGAGGTCAAAAGCGAAGGGGCAAATGACCTTAAGGGGGCATAGTAGATACTCCCTGACCCCCTAGGTTTGATGTGGAGGCTTTAAAGGGGCCCCGCGGGGCAAAAAAAAATAAATTTTTTTTTGTTTTTTTTCGTGGTTAGCGCCCGGTACGCGAACCGGGAAGCGTACTGGGGAGCGTATCACAATAAAAAATGAATGATAGACTTTTCAAATGCTGTATGTTAATTGATTGTTGGTTTTGTTGATTATTTTTTTTTTTTTTTTAACTTTTTTTATTGTGTTTCATAATTTATTAAACTTTCTAACATTTCATTGTCAGAAATTTCATAATCATGGAATATAGATTGTAGTCTCTGAGGTTGTAAAATGTCCTCATTTGCAAGGAGGTTATCTACTGCTTGCACACATTGCAGTAGTTCTTGGTCCCATGTTTCATCCATAAATTCAATCTCATTTGGATCAATGATTTCTGTGTTGGACTCTGGAAGGACAATTTCAAATGAAATGTTTTGTTCACTTTCCATTTTTCCTGAAATTTGCATAAAAAAAATATATATTAGTAGAGGTAGGGCACTGTTGGGATTAATTTTAGATAGGCAGTTTTTATCAGAGAATTTATCTTTGGGCAGTGTATAGTATCAGAGTGGAAGTAGGAATATAAAAAAGTGTATCTAAATTTATAAGTACTACAGAGGGATAGTATATAACTAACAGAAAAAGTTTGCCATATTAACTTAAAGTGCACAATATACTTCAGTTTTAAAAATAACAACTTACCTTTAAAAAGAAGTTGAAGTTATTAATGAAAATCCAAATGAAATGTACACCAGGAAGTAGTAGTCAAAATGGCTGTGTTTCCTTCTCTTCCTTTATATATATTCGGGTACATAACCAATCAAATGTCAGGTAAAAAAAGTAGAAAATGAAAGTAACATTTTAATTGGTTGTCAATTCCAACACTTCAGATGTGTTTTGTGAAGTAATTTACCTCACGGTATTTAGAGAGGACTACAGGCTAAATGGCTAAATGGAATTCCAATCAAATTTGTGAAAATGGTAGGGATTGGTATGTAGTATGAGCTATTCTATATTTGGTGAAATTGTCTCCAGTGGCTTTTCTGTGAACTACTTTCCCACCTTTTTTGATGGTGCGCTTCCCAGGAAGCGACCCGGTACGCGAACCGGTGAGCGCCCTGGTACGCGAACCTTAAGCGTAACGGGAGTCCACCATTTTGTGTTTCGGTCGAATTATGATACAAGATGGAGGGCAAATAATGTTCAGAATGGGTAGAAGGGGGCACGGTAGACTTATCTTGACCCCCTAGGTTTTGTGAGGGTGGCTGAGGAGGCCCATATGTGCGAAAAAAAACACATTTTTTTAAAAAATTTCGCGAGGTTAGCTCCCGGTACGCGTACCGGGTAGCGCACCAGGGAGTGTACTTTGTTGAAAATTAGTGAAAAAAGTTAGAGTAAAATAATAATTGTGAGTAATTAGATGTAGGGTAGCTCTGAGAAGAGCTTTTGGGTTTATAGTACATTTTGGTACTTATAAGTAGGTACCAATGCACATTTTTAAATTCAGAGTGAAAACTCTGTTGCCCTCATCTGAGAAGTGAACTCCATCTCCTCTGTAGATATCTTGCATGTAATAACGCAAGTTATTGTTGTACAGGGAGCCCATTCCATGGTCTCTCATGTAAGCTGAAACAGATTTGTTTACATGCTTCCTCGACTTCTCAATTTGTGGACAAAATTGGTTTGACCACCTCCATTTCTGTCTTTGGCATATAATTGAATATACCAAGGCAGTCTGAGGAAAAAGTGCCATCAATTGCTCAAAGGTGTCCTTTAAAAGCATTTCCAGACCTACACCAGTCAAAGTGCCCAAGTCATTACCTCCACAGTGCACAATTAACAGGTCAGGTTTTGGCAAATGCATAAAGGTTTTCACCAATGGTATCAATTGGTGACATTTTAATCCTCTGTGGCCAAACCACTTAATTTCCACATCTTGTAAATTGAGGTTAGGTAAATTCCTGCTTTCAACGTACCTTTGAGCCCAGTGAATATAACTATGACCAACAATCCAGACAGAAAACATGGTGAGAGAAGGTTCTCCTGCAGTCAGATGAAGTGTGGCAATGAAATGGCAGTTGAAAAAATGTGAGTTTGAAATGAAAAAAACTGTGGAGTTTCTGTGTTCATGAAGTAGTAACAGTGATTGGTGGATTTTAATTGATGAAAACAGAAAGTTAGGGTGTACAGATGTGTTGTTTGAAAGATGTATTTTGAGTGGTCAATAAAAAATCATTAAATGAAAGAAAGCACTGGATATGCAGGTGCACTGAGAGTTCAGAGTTCAATTGCAACATTGTTGTGTGAATTTGCAAACACCAGAGTTTCTCCAAGAGGTGGTTGCTATGGAAAATAGGCAGAAAGGGCAGAGGGGGAAGGGTTTTCATTTGAAAAAAAGTGAGGGAAGAGTTTTGATTGGGTGACATGAGAAATATGTGTGAAGAATTACACCATTTCTGTGCTTTTGATAGCTGCAGACTCTGGAGTGCATACCTTTTGCTCTGCTGAAGACAAATTGGTGTGTTTCTTAGACTGTTTTCAAACTCAAAGTATTTGCTAAGGTGAGAAAATATTTCTTTACTTTAGATAGAGAATAGTGTGCTTTAAGGAGAAAATTATGATTTATGTGGCGCAATTTGCTAGTAAATATGCTCTCACATGTGCATGGAAATTTTTGATTTTGAATGTTTTTGTTATATAGCCATGTTAAAAGTGACGCAACCATGCTGGAAAGGCAATCAAAAAATGCTTTCATGTGTTTTAATGACATTTTAAGTCATTTTCTGATGTGCAGTGTTTAGAAATTATGATTTGAAAATCGTTTTTGTGGAAAAGGAATTGTTTTTAAATTCATGACAAGGATATAATGGTGTATGGTTATTTATAAGGCAATTGACTGTCCTTGATGTTATTTTTCTCATTTTAGTGTAAGACCTTTCTCTGTGGCGCAAATTGCTTGTAAATATGCTCTTACATGTGCATGAAAATTTTAATTATCAATGTTTGTGTTACATAGCCATGATAAAAGTGAACCAACCATGCAGGAAAGCCAATAAAAAAACGCTTTCATGTGTTTCAATGACATTTTAAGTCATTTTCTCATGTGCAGTTTTTTGAAATTATGATCTGAAAATCGTTTTTGGGAAAAAGGAATTGTTTTTAAATTCATGAGAAGGACATAATGGTGTATGGTTCTTTATAAGGCAATTGACTGTCCCTGATGTTATTTTTCCCATTTTAATGTCAGACCTTTCTTTGTGGCGCAAATTGCTTGTAAATATGCTCCCACCTGTACATTGAAAATTTTGATTTTGAATGTTTATGTTACATAGCCATGTTAAAAGTGACCCTACCATGCAGGAAAGCCAATCAAAATACGCTTTTATGTGTCTTAAGGACAATTTAAGTAATTTTCCCATGTGTAGTGTTTTGAAGTTATGATTTGAAAATCGTTTTTGAGGTAAAGGAATGTTGTTAAAATTTATGTTCGCCATATGCCCCCAAATTTCTTTTTCAGGGTTGCAGCAGGGTGTTCTTGAGACACCCCTGCACTTTTGGAATAAATTCCTAATTTGTGATGAGCAAATTGTTAATCGCAAATTGCACCTTCATTTATATGAGCCTCCTAGCCCATGGAAATGAATGGGTAATTTGCAATTAGCAATTTTCTCATCGCAAATTTGGAATGGTAAAGAATCGCTATTTATTCCTTAAAATTCGCTTTTTTGGAAATGCAAAATAGTTATATGATACATATGGCGGTTGATGTCTAACAAGATAAGAAGCTTATGGATACATTTATGATGACTGGTGCAATGAAGTAGAAATCACTTACTTCATTGGTAGGCCTTTACAATAAATTATCTCCTCTGTATTCTTCATCAAGCATAACTTTAATCTGCAATCCTGAGTAGGCCTCACCTTAAACAAACCTCTGGATAGGCCACATCTTATTGTCATCCTGATTTAATCATTTATAATTCTAGGGACAGATTTATGATAGGTGTATACCTCTTTTGTGCCACTTAGAAAACATTGTCCATGGGGAAATGACTTAAAATGTCATTAAGACACATGAATGTTTTTTTTTAAAACGTTTGCAATTTTTTTGGGTCACTTTCAACATGGCTATGTGTCTGAAACAGTCAAAATCTAAATTTGCAATGCACTGGTGGGAGCATATTTACAAGGAATGTGCTTCATGGGGAAAGGTCTTATAATGTAATATGGGAAAAATGACATTAGAGATACTGAAATGCCTTATAGAGAAGCATACACCATTATGTCCTTGTCATAAATTTGCAAACCATTACTTTTCCCCAAAAACGATTTTCAAATTATATTTAGAAAACAGTGCACATGTGGAAATTACTTAAAATGTCAATAATTCAAAATTTGTGATTCCTTAAATGCAATGTATCAAAAAAAAATATGTAAAAAATGATATTAAGGATTTGGAAACTACCACCAACTTGTAGTTTGTGGTAATTTGCGAATTCTTTTCAAAAAGCATTTTTTTTTAAAAAAAAAAAAGGTCCCATATGACGCCCATACATGCCATTAGGGCATGTAGGTGTGCCATGTGCTCCCAAATTTCTTTTTCAGGGGTGCAGCAGGGTGTTCTTGAGATACCCCTGCACGCTTGAAAAAAATCCTATTTTGTGATGAGCTAATTGCTAATCACAACTTGCAACATTAATTCCTATGAGCCTCCTAGCCTATGGAAATGAATGGGTAATTTGCAATTAGCAATTTGCTCATTGCAAATTAGGAATAGTAAAGAATCGCTATTTATTCCTTAAAATTTGCTATTTATAATATGTAAAATATTTTGATGATACATATGGCAGTTCATCTGTAACAAGATAAGAAGCTTAGGGATAGATTTATGATGAGTGGCGCATCCCCAGGGATGTGACAGTCATCCTGCGCCACTGTTCCGCCACCCATGGTGTGCTGCATTTACAATGCGGCGCAGCATGGGGCAAAAAAGGCACAGATGCGTGACGCATCTGTGCTGTAAAGGTGGCGCATTGCTGGAGTTGTATCGTAAGTGCGATGCAGCTCCAGCAAGGATCAGGGGTGCCCCATCTATACAATGCTGCGTCAAGACCTATGCCAGCTTCAAGCAGGCGCAGGGTTTTGAAGCAGCTTTCTCCTATCTGATTGTAAATGCGGCACACCATGGGTGGTAAAGCAGTGGTGCACATTAACTGGTGCATGCCTGGGGATGTGCCATTTAATATAAATCTGCACTTTAACATTTGAGTATGTGCAGGGGACACAGAGTCGTTGAGGCTTATCCAAGGTTAAGAACAGATGAGTCCTGTTCAGTGAAAAATTAGACATAGGCTTCACCTGCTCAGCATCGCTGGACATGGCTAAATAATAGCTGCAAAATGTTACTCTTGTTAAATAATTTTACTATTATAATCTGTGAGATTTGTCTCTTACTCTGCAACATCTCATTGTTGTTGTCTTTCTTTAAAGATAAAGACAACCTCAACATGAGCGACAATCTGCAATCAGTTGATTTTGACCTCATCATTGAACTTGTAATTGAAACATCAGTGGATGTTGATCCATTGGATTATTTAAATCCTGAGGATGAAGAAGAGCGTGATGAGGATGCAGATTTGTCCGAATTATATGATATAGGATGGGAAGCTGACCTGCTTGAGCCTTTGGAATTATAAACATTTATTTTTAAAATTTATAATCAATAAAAAGTAAAAAGGTAAACCGTTTAATTTAAAAATAAAGACACCTTCAAAAACAGGTTATGTGTAGTGTCTTCAATAAAATATTAAAATATGCTCATAAAATAAGATCAGATTCACATATAAAATAGCATAGGTAACATAAATATAAATCTCATTTCTTTTCTGCTATTTCTGTATTGTAAATTTGCAAGGACTAAAAAATCTTCTATTTAAAATGTCAAGTAGTGTGTTATGTTTTTGATCACTATTACTGATTTACTGTTTGATAATAATGTTTAATAACATTTTTATTATATTTTTCCTCAGATTCAACTATGCCTACAAAAATAAGAGAGATGAAGGCTGCAAAACGTCAAAGACAGCAGGAGAAAAAAAAAATGCAGCAGTCCTCTAACAAAAAGATTTCTCAAGCGATGAAGAAAGCACCGGGTAAGAGCTCTAAATATTTCATAAGAAATATTTCTAATAAAAAAAATATTAGTACAGAAAATGTTTCAATCCATAACAACACAAGTAAATCAAATGGAAAGAAAAGGACAAATGAAAATGTTACTGCTAGAGCAAGAGATAAATCTGTGCATGATAGTAGAAGGAAACAACAGTTTACGGAGATTCGTAAACGAATGTTCCGTAACAGGATAATTGGCAATTTGTTAAAAAATATTAAGAAAGGTCAACAGAAATTAGTTTTTTATAGGAGAAAAAAAAAAGTTGAGAAAGTTATTGATCAGGCTTTTGAAATTAAACGTAAGTTATTTATTTTGATAATCAATAGAATTAGGAAGCTAAACAAGGCAATTTTTGATTTCAAAAGAAATAGTAGATGGAAGAGAATAGTTAATCGTAGTAATTTTTGTGAAGTTTTTTCTGGAGAATGGATACATAGTTCAAGCTGTGAGGCATTTTTTAATGAAGAGAGTTATTTCCAGGATAATGATTTGGTGCATGCAGTTGACATCAGTGGTCGTGCTTATGAAGTGAAAGATGGTTGTCCAGTTGAAAAAGAAAAACTTGTGACAACAGAGGCAGAAGAGTTGTTAGGTAATGAGGTTTTAGGAAGACGTGCTAAGGGTCCTGTGTACACCTGGAAGTGTAGTAGTATTTGCAGTGTGCGACAGGATTCCATCAATTTGCTTTGTGATTTTGTACGGTCATTTAACAAGAAAAGTTTGAAGCAGAAAATGAGGTTGTTGCAAGAATTAGATCCTTGCAGAGTGAGAGAAGTGACAGGTTTGCATGGTCATTCACTGGCTTGTCTTTCCAGGAGAGTATGCCAGAGTGTTTTTCATCATTTCAGGATGCTAGCAGTGCATCATAACAAAGTGAGGAAGTTAGTTAGACTGTTGTATTATGCTAAGAGTCCAGCAATTATGCTGAAACAATTATGCGCTGCTCTTTTGCATGGTTCTGAAATAGATGTGAGGAATATATGTGAAGAAATTGAGTTTTGTTACTTTGGAAGTAAAGAGGAGAATGTTGAAATTGAGCAAGAAATAGAGGGTCATTTGGAAGATACTGTACATGTTTCCAGTACAGATAATTTCCAGAGGGAAATTGCGACGTTTGACATGAAATCAAGTGAGAGGCCTAATTTCACTTGTGTGTGTTGTCGACGCACTTATTATAAGAATCAGACTAAGTTAGTGGATTTATATGCAAAAAGTGAAAGGGAAAATAATAGTGAATGGAAGGATTTTGCAACATACTTGATGGTAGAAAATTGTTTTGATTTGGGATTGGATCAACGTGTGTGTACTTATTGTTGTAACAAATTAAAACAAAACCAGATGCCTGCTAGAGCAGTTCATAATAATCTGGAATTGGTTGAGATTCCTTCTGAATTGAAGGATTTAAATACTTATGAATCTATTTTGATTCAAAGTATCCATCCCTTTCAGGCTATTGTAAGAATGGAGCCAAAGACAGGGAAATTGCCTCCATCAGATTTACAGAGAGGATTAAAGGGAAGAGTTGTTTATTTGCCTCTAGATTTGAAGAAAAACATTAACACAATTGGAGTAGAAAAAGTGGAAGAGGAACCTCTGGTTATCTTAGTTAATGGGGTTCCGACAAAGAATAAGAAAATATGGCAAGATTTAGTAGATGTTAGGAAAGTTAAAAAGGCAACATTGTATTTGAAAAAAAATAATAAATACTATAAGAATGTATATGTTGCAGAAGAGGAAGTAAGTGAGGAAGAGGATAGCGATTTGTGTGCTGGTCAAATTGAGAAAGTAGAACCCTCTACTAGTGAGGAAATATATGAACATTATAGTGTTCATCCTTTGCATTCAAAGGAAGTCATGGGGAATGCTATTGAGTTGTTTCAAATGAAACAAGCCAAAGGGAGTCCCATTAGTGTTTGGGAGGAAAGTTTGGAAGCTCGGTGTTTCCCACAGCTTTTTCCAACAGGTCAGGGAGGAAGATATGATGAGCGACCTCATCAAATTCCTGCTTCTGAATACCGGACTTTGCGATTGTATGCAGGAGATGCTAGGTTTCGACAATGCATTCCTTATTTGTTTCATCTCCTGTTTGAAAGCCATCTGTCTGGACTGTCATATGCAGTGAACCACATCTTGAAAAGTGGTATACACATGCAAAACATCTCGGCAAGTGATTTTATGGATAAAGTGAATGTCCAAGATAGTATTTTGGATTCTCACCTGATTAATCTCATGGCGTGTCAGCGTGGTACTAATGAGTACTGGTACCGTCGTCATGGTGATTTAAAATGTATGCTGAGGAACTTAGGTACTCCCACATGGTTCCTCACTCTGAGCTGTGCCGAGTATGGCTGGGAAGACTTACTTGAATTTCTACGAGAGGCAAATGCTAACGTAGAAAACATCGAATTCAAGACACCCGGAGAACTGTGCTCTTTGGATCCAGTCAATGTATGTAGGTACTTCAATCATAGATTTGAAGCTATGATGTCTTTCATCATGAATAAGAAGAATCCACCTCTTGGAGAGGTGTTGGATTTCTTCTGGAGAAAGGAGTACCAAGCAAGAGGTGCTCCTCATATACATATGTTGCTGTGGATCAAGGATGCACCTAAATTTGGAACGGATCCAGAAGACTCAGTGATGAGTTTCATCCAACAGTATTCTACGTGTGCTGTTCCAAACGCAAAGGAGAAGAAAAGCCTAAGAGAAAAAGTTCTGCGTTTCCAAAGCCATCGATGTGGAAAGTACTGCCGTCGTAAATTCCGAAAGAAAGACAAGTTCTACACCAAATGTCGTTTCGGCTTTCCACGACCGGTGATTTCTAAAGGAAGAGTAAACAGTTTGATGTCTTCGCTGCGACATAATGTGATGAAGAAATCACCTAAAAACACTTACAATTTGAAGAGGAACGAAGAGTCCAAGTACATCAACGACTACAACCCGGTGATTTTGTCCATGTGGAATGCTAACATGGATATACAGTTTGTGGCTGATAACTGTATGGCTGTGGCTCGGTATGTGACGTCTTACATCACCAAAAAAGAGAAGACAGAATTGAAGGATATGTGGGAGGACATTTCCCATGAAAAGAGCCTCAGCAAGAAGTTGTACAGTTTCAGTCTGAAGATGTTGTCGCATCGAGAAATCGGAGCGTACGAATGTTCTGACCGGTTGTCTTCAGCAAGTCTCTATGCCAAGTCCAGGAGTATCGTTTGGGCGAGTCTTGGTCTTGCTGCAACGCGTAATCGAGTTCTCAAACCTGTGCGGGAAATTGAGTATTTGGCGGAAAAGGAGCCAAACAGTACCGACATTTTGAAGACAAACATGTTGGATACATATTATCCAAATCGAAGCAGTCACCTAGAGAATGTTTGTCTGTATGAGGTTCTGCAAAATTACATGTTCAAGAGGAACATCAAAGAAGATACTGAGAAAGGAGTGTATGCTGTAATAGGAAGTGAGGGATGTCTGGTCAAGCAAAGAAAATGCCACTTGATAAACCATCGAAAATTGAGTGGCGAATCTCCTGAAAAAAAGGAGTTTTTCTATTTAGCACTTTTGCAACTTTTCAAGCCTTGGCGTGCAGAAGAGGAACTGCTTGGAGATTTCCTCTGTTATGAAGACTCTTTCAATGCCGCCAAGGAGACCATAGAATGTCCTGCTTTTCCCAAATATGTAGAAATGTTGAATGCGGAAATTGAGCAGGAAGCAACGATTGCAGCCGAGATTGCCAGAGACAGTTCTCAGGACAGTCAGAGTTCTGCTTCATTGAGTCAGGATCCACTAGGAGGACCTCTTATTGAAAATGAAGCTGCCACTGCTATGAATGAGGTGGAAAGAGCCATGGCACATGCTCAAGAGGATGCGGTTAACTTAGAAGAGTTGGAAAGGCAACTCAACGTTGAGCAGAGGAAAATATATGACGAAGTTACCATGCAAATTGATCATGGATTAAGTCATGATAAGAAAGAGTGCTCATGTACGTCGTTGAAGCCTGTCCGACTGTACGTGAGTGGAGAAGCGGGAACTGGAAAAAGTTTCCTCATTAAAGCAATTTCATGCTATTTGCAGGAAAGGACAGAGTCATCGCTGTCTTGTGTTGTCACTGCTCCAACTGGACTGGCAGCACATAATATTAAAGGGATTACTTTACATCGTTTACTGATGCTGCCAGTGGAGCATGACAACAAATTAGAATATCACAAGCTATCTGGAGATGCTTGTTTTGAAGTTTCAAGAATCTTGAGGAAAATGAAACTTCTTATCATTGACGAAGTAAGCATGGTTTCCAATGTCATGCTTGCCTTTGTGCATTTGAGGATGCAAGAAGTTCTCAAAACAGAGTATGATGTGTTATTTGGTGGCAAACACATCATTGTTTTCGGAGATCTTCTGCAGCTGACACCAGTGAAAGGGCAACCTGTGTTCAAAATGCTCACGCATGAAGATACCAGGAAGTGCCTAGGCAGCATTGGCAACGTCAATATATGGTTAAACTTCAATTATGCTGAACTGCATGAAAATATGCGTCAGGCAAAGGATGAAGTTTACAAGACTATTCTACAAGATGTTAGAATTGGAAAAGTGACCGAGCATGGGAAAGAAGCTTTACATGCACGATTACTGTCAAATTTATATCCAGAACAAGATGTTGTGCCTGAGAATATTTTTCAGAAAATTACTGATAAGAAATCTGGAATATGTTTGATGCCAACTCTTGCAGAATGTGCCAAATTTAACAACAAAATGTTGCATTTAGAAAAGCAAGAGATTGTGAAAGTGGAAGCTATTGATAGAGTAGAGCATATGGGATCAACAATTATTTTGTCTGAGAATCTGAAATCAAAATTGGATTCATTAGAGAAGACTATATCTAAAACTGCAGGTTTTGAAAAGACTCTGAATGTGTGCTTGAACTGCCGTATAATTTTAAGAAGGAATTTACATGTTGAAAGAGGTCTGGTAAATGGATCAATGGGTAATGTTGTTGATTTTGTGAAATACAGAAATAGAGATGGAATTGAATTTTTAAAAATTAAATTTGATGGCATTGAGGAAGTACAGCTAATTGCTCGTTGTTCTGCTAGATTTTTGCTTGTAAAAGACTTATATGTTCGCCGTAAGCAGTTCCCTGTTTGCTTGGCATATGCGGTGACAATTCATAAATCGCAAGGTTTAAGTGTAGACACTGCATTGGTGAATATTGGCAGTTCTGTGTTCAAGGAGGGTATGGCATATGTGGCATTGTCACGAGTTAGAACTTTATCGGGATTGTACTTGATTGAGTGTGATGTCAGAAACATTTGTGCAGATCTAGATTGTGTTAAGGAATACAATAGGTTAAGAAGAGAGTATGCGCCACATTTGCCTCAGTTTCCTTTGTTTGAGAAACGTCTGGTAGGCCGGAAACGAAGAAATGAGAACAATACTGGGGAGGTTGTAGCAAAAAGACAAAAAGTGAATGAACCTAAAATTACAAGCAGAAACAAAGAGGATTCTGTTGAAGATGTTGTTGGTTTTCAGTTTGAAAACAGTTCTGGTGTCAACTGCTATGCTAATGTAGTAATTAATGTTTTGTTTTCTCTAAAAAATGTAAAAGAAGAGATTGTGGTCAATTCTGATCAAAGATTTTGCAGTTTGTTGAATTCTGTGTTAGAGAAATGTAGCACAGATAGAACAAAAATAGAAAGTGTGTCTGAAATTCGAAATCTGTTAGACAGATGTTCAGGGCAAACACAATTCTCTCAAAATATTCAGCAAGATTGTCAGGAGTTTTTAATGTATATGCTTGATGTATTACATGCTGAAGGTGTAGATGTAGATCAGCTGTTTGGGCTTTCTTATCAATGGCAGCATGACTGCGAGAACTGTATGGTATCAAGTACTACTAGTGTAGACTCAGAAAGATTTATATATTTAACTTTGCCAGACAGTAAATCAGTCTCCTTTAATAAGCTAGTAAAAGCTGCTAATCACAGCATGGAGTGTAGCCAATGTAAATCTGAAATGATGTCCACATTATTTATACGAACATATGGCCAGTACGTCATTTTAATGTTCCAACGATGTAGGCCTGATGGAACAAAATTGACAACTTTAATAAAAAATTTTGTAGCTTCGCAGTTGTCAATATCAGGAAGGACTTTTGTAACTACAGCAATTATATATCATGACGGCCCTTCAATATCATCAGGACATTACACAGCTTATTTAAAGTCTAGAAATGGCTGGTCATTCTGCAATGATTCTGTTTTAATTTTCAAAAAAAAATTGCCGTATGACCTTAAAAACTCTTACCTGGTGTTTTTAAAACCAAAATTTTAGGAAAATAATCTCGGGATATGATCTGTGGAATTTCAAGAAGTTCTAATGGCTCCTACACAATTTGGCCTTGAGGATAAGTGTAGTTCAGAGACATAACTTCTAATCAAAGGATTGGACATCATGGAGATGTATGTGCACTTTAAATGAGTTCAGAAAAACTGTTTCTTTTCATAAGCTAATTGAAGCAGCCAATCAAAACATGGAGTAGAGGGAATGTAAGTCTGCAATGCTGTCTACTGTTTTACATTGCTTTGTGATTAAAAGTGATGTAGAGAATTAAATAATTGTAGTACTCATAGAGGTAGTGTAAGTCTGCTTCATATTAAGCAGTATCAGTGTCATAGGAAATGTAGAACATGACTGACCAAGAAGGGGAAGATATTACTATTCCAGGATTGTGAAAATGATCTTCAACATTTTAATTCTGAAAGTTGCGGAAATGCCAAATGATGGGATTGGCTTACAAGAAATCCAAGAGTTATAAATATCTCTGACTAGATTTGGCCTTGTGGAAAATAGTGGTAGAGAGCAAGAAGTCATTTATTGCATGTAACGTGTTTTTAAAAACGATGGAGGTTTTCTTTCAGAAAGTGGCGGGCTGAAAGTAATAACAGCACAAAAGAGTGTAAGCTGTTCATAGGACATCCTTGGACGTCATGGAAAGTAAGTTAACTTTAAGGAGTTCTGAATTTTATTTTCTGATGTTGTATGGGTTTTTTAAACACAATCATTTTGATTGTGTTTTTTTTTCCCCGCTGTTACATGATGAATACCTTCAAGTCACTGTTTTTAGTGAATTTTGATACATTCTGAGAACAGCAAAAATAAACCATTTAACATGTATAATTAATTCTGTACTGTTTGCATTTATGATGTATATGTAGAACTGTGTAGGAGGCATGGAGAAGGTGAGTTTTCTGTAAGTGTTAAATTTATTGTATGCAGTGCTGCACTTCTACGTATTCTTTCATATGCTGGACTACATCTGCACAATGAGATACCTAAGCAAAGGAAACACAAGTGATGTGATTGTGAAATGAGCAAAATAAATTGCACATATTTCAATTACATCACCTGAGTTTCCTATCATTACGAATCACATTGTGCAGATCAAGTTTAGGTCTGTCCAGGGAAACATAGGAGGTTTCTACTTTGTTGAAGAGTGCAGTGGACATGACTCACTTCATTAGTAGACTTTCACAGATATTATCTCCTCTGTACACTTCAACAAGTGTAAATCTCATCTTGAACTCTGAGTAGGCCTCACCTCAAACAAATCTCTGGATAGGAGACATGTTATTGGCATACTGAAGCGACACTTTTCTGAAACAAGAGCAATGCAAAAGATGCACCATGTTTTAAGATAGGCCTCACTTCATCTGCATCAAGATACTGTTAGTTTAAAATGTATATCTTTAGCATTGTGTAGAGGACCTGGAGAAGCAGAAGCTTCTGTCAGTGTCAAAGTTGTTGAAAAACTATTTGTCCTTCAATATTTTCCCTTGTCTTTTGTAATTTTTAAATACATATTTTAATTTTTTTCAAATGTTGGTTCTCTCTTTCACAGATTGAAAGTATAGAAATAAAATGTGATTAATTTAACGGCAATTACAAGGTAAATAGTTGTACTCTTTTCGTTACATTTCTATCACATTCACCTACTATTAGATCCACTGCTTCACTTCTTTAATCCTCAGTTTCCTGCCTTTGCTACTTTCCTCATTCCTTTCTCTATTACCTATTTACTCAACTCCTTCCACTCTTTTTCTCAGTCCCTCTGTTCTCATAGTTCCTCAGTCTTGTTCACTCACTCCATCTCTATTACTCTTAGTGTCTGTGAATTACTTTCCCAACTTTTTTTTTTTTGGGACCGCTTCCTGGGAAGTTGCCCGGTTCGCAAACCAGCAGTGTTATGGCAGTCCACCATTTTGTGTTTCGTTCGAATCAAGATACAAGATGGAGGGCAAATAATGTTCAGAATAGGTAGAAGGGGGCACGGTAGATGTATCTTGACCCCCTTGGTTTTCTGAGGGTGGCTGAGGAGGACCATAGTTCTTCACTCTTGTTCACTCTCTCTGTTTCTATTAATGTCACTGTTTATGACTGATCAAAAAAATGTTTTTTAAAAAAGAACAGTAACTATAAGGGAAGGAAATAGACAGTTATGTTAAAAAAAGACAGCTATAGGGAGTAAACTAACGATACTGTTACCTACAATCCACTGCTGTTGATGTTACTGACCATGTCATGAATGATGTAATATGTGACATCATCAACAGTGGATTGTAGGTAACAGTATCCTTAGTTTACTCCCTAGAGCTGTCTTTCTTTTAACATAACTGTGTATTTCCTTCCCTTATAGTTACTGTTCTTTTTTAAAAAATATTTTTTTGGTTAGCTTCCGGTACGCGTACCGGGTAGCGCTCCGGGAGCGAACTAAGAGAAATACAGGTTGGCAGAGTTCCAAATATTCTACCAATTTTTTTATAATGGGGAGTTAGTTCTGAAAAGAACTTTTTTTTTTATGTTTTTGTTGTTTTATATTTTTTTTAGTATTTTTTGAACATTTTTTTACTTTTTTTGTATTTTCTGAACGTTTTTAAATTTTTTTTGGTGTTTTTGGGGGGGGGGAAACAAAAACGATCCATTATAAAGGGCTCAACAGGAGCAAAAAAAAAAAAAGAATTTATTTTTTGGTGGGTCTTGTGCAAACATTAATATGATTTTGAATTGCTCGCAAAATCAAAGTGATGCTACTTTCTCTGTAGCAGATGAAAGCGCCACATTCCACGCACACTTGTTTTACGTGCCCAAACAACATTTGGATGTTTGCAATCACCTCCCTCGCCTCTGGTCCCGACACCTCTGGAACCACCGATCTTCTTGCCATTTGGAGGGGATTTTGTTGTTGGTCACGTAGCTGGGCAGCACTATAATTATTTGGGTGCCACCTACTCATATGCCGATGCATAGTATGATTGCCATAACTATATTTTTTATCAGTGCCCCTTGACAATCTGTCACCGCATATGCGGCAAAACACGTAACGAGCATTCACTTTCTTTTGCCCCTCAGGAATTCTGTAGAATTGCCAGATATAATTCTCCTGTCGATTGTACCTCCTGGGCTCCTCTGGCAAAAACTCATGCTCTTCCTCCTCTTCCTCCTCTTCCTGTTCTTCCTCTTCTTGCAGAATTACTTCTGCAGGTGGTCCTCTCTTTCTTGGATTTGGTGGAGGTGGTGGGCTAGCACCAGCTGAAGCTACTAATGAAGCCATCACAAAGTCTCAATAAAGGGTCTTTCTCTCACCAAGATGAAAGTCAGAGTGATGAAAGAAGGAGGGGTTTTCATCATTTGGGAAAAACAAAAGTTCTAAACCAATGAAAAGTGTCCATTTTAGATCACATGACCTTGTATTACATCATTAGGAAACCAAAAGTGAAATGAACCAATGAAAAGTGTTATTATCGAGTCACATGACCTGCTATGTTTACATTACGCGGTCGGCGCCGCGCCGCGGATCGCTTCCGGTTCGCGTACCGCTGCACTTCCGGGTACGCGAACGTAGCACGTAATATGACGTATTACGCGAGAACGCGAAACGTCATGCTGACGCGAAGCGTCGCGATGTTGTTTTGTAACGCGAGAGGTGCGCTAAAGGAACGTTTACCAGTTCGCGTACCGGGTCGCGCCTCCAGATTGAGCTAACGGGAAGCTAACCGGTACGCGTACTGGGAGCGAAACAAAAAAAATACAAAAAAAATTGTATAAAAAACATGTAAAAAATATTTTTCTTTTTAAAGAATAATACATTGTAAAGGTTTTGATATTAGCTATTAAAAAACCAATGAAATTCACTGAAAAAACCATAGGTTATAGACCATATATAGTTAGGAATTAGCATTTACAAAACCTTAAAAATTCACTGAAAAAACCATAGGTTATAGACCATATATAGTTAGGGATTATCATTTAAAAAATCTTATTTTACTCACACAAAACCATTGAAATTCCATATATAGTTAGTTGTACTAACTATATATCACGCACCCGCAATCCACTGCTGATGATGTCACATATTACATCATTCATGACATGGTCAGTGACATCACTGATGACATCACTGATGACATCTCAAATGACATCACTGATGACATCACTGATGACATCTCAAATGACATCACTGATGACATCACTGATGACATCTCAAATGACATTACTGATGACATCACTGTTGTGATAATACGATGAACCTCTTCAGACTCTAATATAACCTTAGATACACTCAGTGTAAACACAGACTCACAGATTGTCACTCATCCATGAAGTTACACACACACCTAGACAGTCATGCAAACAATCAATCACACCTCCATTTCCTTAACTATACAGTTAAACACACCTTACTTACTTATTCAAACAAATACTAAAACATATTTACTCACTCATACGATCCTGGATACAAGTTCACAATGATCCATACAGCCACTCACACATTCACTGGCTCTTATGCACAGTTATTTATATATGTCAACTCTCACATGTACTGTATTTTACATATGTACTTAATTTGACATGTAGCACTGAGATATCTATTCACTCACCAATACAGTCATGCACACAGTCAACCGCCCATACAGCTGTTTCCAACATGCACTTTTGAACCCATACATCTATGCACAGAGTCATACACTTCCCAGCCACTCACACACACACTCAGTCTCCCATACAAATGCTTGGGCAACCAATCAATAACCTATATAGTTACTCATATAGCTACTGATCAACACATGCAGCAGTTTACAGAACAACAGACATAATGATGCACAAATTAAGACAGTTTAGTCACTAACCCATGCACTCAGTGAGACACATTTAATCACTCACTCATACAGTCAGTCACGCACCTACTAAATCCTTCATCCAGACACTTCTACATCTACTCATTCTTCAATATGTAAAACATATTTAAACTTTACAGAAACACACAGTCACTGGATGATGTCATCAGTGATGTCATCAGTGATGTCATTTGAGATGTCATCAGTGATGTCATCAGTGATGTCACTGACCATGTCATGAATGATGTAATATGTGACATCATCAGCAGTGGATTGCGGGTGCGTGATATATAGTTAGTACAACTAACTATATATGGTCTATAACCTATGGTTTTTTCAGTGAATTTTTAAGGTTTTGTAAATGCTAATTCCTAACTATATATGGTCTATAACCTATGGTTTTTTCAGTGAATATATATATAGATATATAAATATATGTATATATATATCTACAAGTTGAACAACATAGAATTGGACATGAAATATCAAATGGCAACAATAGATGTTTCTTCCCTCTATACGTCCATACGACATCAGGACGGTTTAGATGAGTTCCGAACATTCTTAAAAGAAAGATCAGTAAACTTCCAGGAACACTCCGCCATGCTAATTGAGATGTTAACCTATTGCCTGACACACAACATCTTCCTCTTTCAAGGTAAATTGTACTTACAACAACAAGGGTCGGCGATGGGGACATCTTTTGCCCCTACTTACGCAAATCTACTTATGGCCATCTGGGAAAAGGGGTCCTGTTGGAAGAAAACAAGAAACATCGAAAAATAAAAAGTTGGTGTCGGTACATAGACGACCTCTTTGTTATATGGGATGGGAACCAGACAGAACTACAGGCCTTCAAGATTCTCTGGAGAACAACAGGTAAAACTTACACTTCACATAAACTATCAGTAACACCAGTGTGATCTATTTGGATGTAGAAGTGAGCATATGCAACAACAAACTAAGCACCAAGATGTACCGTAAACCAACATCCTGTAATAGCATCCTCCTTCCCATCAGCGGTCATCCTTCAAATCTAAAATGGAGTATACCGTACAGAGAGATGCGAAGAGCGAAAAGAAACTGCTCTGACAAAGAAGATCTGGATGCGGAAATCGAGAGAATGTTTGGCCGGTTCCTTTTAAGAGGATAGACGCTAGAAGTTCTTACAACAGCGAAATCCCGGATGCACCTGAAGAATAGACCGGACCTCTTGGTCTCACGGAAAGAGCAAGAACAAACAATGGGAGCCCAAGAGGCCGCTAAAGGACGAAAGATGGAAGAGTCAGAAAGCAAAATACGTTTCATGATGGACTTCAATAATCAGAGTCAAAATCTCAAGAAGATTATAAAAAGAAATTGGGAAATCCTCTTATTAGATGAAACCCTGAAGGAACATCTAACACCCTATCTGAGTATAACCTATAGAAAGACATCGTCCATAAGAGACATTCTGACGCAAAGTCATCTGGATATTAAGCAACAGGAAAAAAACTCTTGGCTGACTACACCAGGCTTTTGGAAATGTGCAAAGTGCAAAGCTTGCGAGCATTGCCAGAATATCAAGGAGTACACACTGCAAAATGGAAAAACTGAAAAGATCCTAGATCACATTACCTGTGAATCGAAGTATGTGATATAAAGACTCAAATGCCCATGTGGAAAAGACTATATCGGGAGCACCATCAACAAATTAAAACTGCAGATCCTCCAACATCTGCGTGATATAAAAAATAACGATCCAAACTACCCTTTGGCGAAACACTTCAATGAACAACATCAAGGAGATTGTACCAAATTAACATACTCAGGCTTAAAGCTCGCCAAAATATCTGAAAGAGGAGGAGATCGCACTCTGAAATTAAGAAAAATGGGAAGCAGAATGATTCTCGGGATGGGAACCGAATTCTCACATGGACATAACTTAGATGCAGAACTACATGTACACCTGGAGAAATGAACAACACGTAGAGGTTCCCCATCAGCAATGAAAGTCCAGCTCCTCAGAATGCAATATACATAAATGAACTCATCCCCATTAGAAACCAGAGAAGAATAAGATAAAGATCTCATCAACAATAAAGACTCACAAAAGTACATAGGAAATGGAAACATTCAAAGAATTACAGAAAACAGCAAGAAGAATGTAGGAAAATGGACAAGAGTTGGGGGGAATGAGGTTAAAAAAAAGGAGTCGTACTGTAATACGATTGATGTTTGGAATTGAAGTTCAAATGAAGAAAAAAGGAAGTGAAAATGAGTTCAATTTTGTGAAAGTAACTAAAAAGAGAAAGGATTATCCTTTGAAGTGACAAAATGAACACTAACGGAGCGATAAAGAAGAGAACAATTAGTAAAAGCTATTTTGGATTTCTGAAAAGGACAATATATTCTATCTTTGAAAAGAACTACGAACTAGCGTATTTGCACAGTATGACCAAACACATTCCAGTTGTTTTAGATCACATTATTGAATGAATTAATCAACCCTAATTCCTGCTATTTAAGGACTATATAAGTAAAATGTACTTTACATGAATTATGAAAGTAACAAGTTTACAAACATATGAGTGAATTCATTCACTAGGCACTTTGCACTTTATCAGAATGTGAAAAGATAACGAATTCATGAATGAATTCTCTGTACTATGCACTTTGCACTTTCTTAGTACGTCTTAAAAGTAGTACTTTACAAGAAATAATGATGATGTAACTAAGAATGAAGTACAAAATGGCGACTATAATGCGCCATGTAACAATGTTCAAGGTTGGTAGTCTAATTGTTTTTTTTGTCAAAGAAGTTTTTATTGAAGGTTTTAACAAAGACTGAAGGCACAATCTGCCCATTATCCCTCGCAGGGGAAAGCTAGTCATCAATCAAAGCACGAAGATAGAAGAACAAAAAAAAGAGAAAGAGAAAAAAAAGGGGGGACCCAGCTATAAGTGATAGAGTACCACCCTCCCCAACCCCTCCCCCCACCCTCCACCCTGGTGGTGGCAACTATAGTCTGGCAGTGGATCATCAATGTGGAGTCTACTTAGAGTTGGAAAAGATGCAAGGCCCGAACTGACGGGGGACAAACCGCTGAAGGCTGACCCCTCGAGAGGAAGGAGACCAGCGGACCCCATCGAAACTCAAAATTCTTAAAGTCTTCCCTAAAGATATCCGACATGCGTTCCAGACTGAGCAGTCTCCAGAGCCGGGAATGCCACAGGGAAATTGCCGGGGCCTCCCTCTTCTTCCACGCCGCCGCAATAGTGACCTGGGCCGCCCCATACATAGCCACATGATTCTCTTGTCAGCCCTAGTTTGATGTTCTAACATAGGATCACGAATGCCCAGGAGTGTTGTAGCCATGGATGTCGGAATGGGGTACCCCAGTATGTCCTTCACCTGTGCTAAAATTTCCTCCCAAAAAGGTCTAATGGTTAGGCAGTCCCACCAAATATGCTGGAAATCACCGAGCAGTCTGCATCCGCGCCAGCATCTATCTGATGTGCCTGGGAAAATTCGTGCTAGTTTGGACGGGTATAAGTACCAGTCCATCATTGTCTTCAAGTGTGCTTCTCTCAAGTCTGTGGATTGGTTAAATTTTGAAATGTCCGACCATAAACGTGTCCACTCCTCGTCTGGGATGTCCCGTTGGGCCAACCTTTCCCACATAGACATATATCGCGGACGGGGGGAAAGAGTAGTGGATAGCAAGAATTTGTAGAGAGATGAGATTGCACCCTTCATGGAAGAAGCTTTGACCAGGAAGGACTCAAATTTAGTAAGTGGGCGGGAGGCCCCTTCCCGGACTTGGGGTCCCAAGGCTCAATGCAGTAACTGGGCATGGTGATAGCGCTCGGAGTCCCCAATCCCATATTCCCTTTTACAGTTATCGAACGTGAGGGGATCATAGTCATGGAACAGATGGGTCAGCGCCAGACATCCCCCCTCCCGCCAGGCGTCAAAGGGCCCCTCATGGAGAGCTGGAGGAAATGCTGTTTGGAAGTGTATTGGTGTAAAAGGGGAATGGAAGGAAGACCAGCCGTCATCTGTCGATACAGAGTCCCAAACCCTCAGGGTGGTACGTGTAGTGGTGTTAAGGTAAGCATTTTTAGGTCTGTCTTGCCGTGCCCGCCAGATCAAGTCCCAAATCGTTCTTCCTGCTACACTACGGTCCATATGGAGCCAGTGTTTCTCAGACTCTTTTTGCGACCATTCCACCAGAATCCTGAGCTGCGCAGCTTTATAATAGAGCTGAATATCAAGAAGGACGACTCCTCCCTCCTGCTGGGGGCAACGCAGCACAGAGAACGAGAAGCGGGCCCGCCCTCCGTGCCAAACGAAGCGCAGGATCATTGCTTGCACTCGCCTGAAGTAATCCCTCTCTAGATCGATTGGAAGCGCCTGGAATAAATATAATAATTTAGGGAGTAGGGACATCTTTATGGCATGAACACGACCAAGCCAGGAGAGAAAGAGCGACTTCCACCGCGTCAACTCCGCCTGAATACGGAGGAGAGTGGGGGGGAAGTTGGCAGTGTATAGTTTCTCTACCGTCGGTGTTAGCTGCACACCCAGATATTGGATAGAGGATGAAGCCCACGCCAAAGGCGTAAGCGAGCGAAGGAGAAGAGCTTCATCCCATGAGAGAGTGAGATTGAGTATATAAGATTTATCTATATTGATTTTGAAGCCTGCAGCTTCCTCAAAGCGCTCCAGCACCGTCTGCAGATGTGGAAGAGACCTTGTCGGGTTTGTCAGGGATAAGAGGACGTCGTCAGCGAAAAGAGAAATCTTATGGGCTTCACCTGTGAAAGGGAGACCCTCAATTCCCGGGTGTTCCCTGAGAGCAATCGCTAGAGGCTCTATACTGAGAGCGAACAATAGAGGGGACAGGGGGCATCCCTGTCTAGTCCCCCTGGAGTGTGTAAAGGAGGAGGATTGCACGCCATTAATCAAGACTTTGGATCGAGGGTGTCTGTAATTAGTCTGAAGCATATTTATGAATTGAGGGGAGAACCCAAACGCTGTGAGGGTCGCGAACAGAAATCCCCAATCCACGCGTCAAACGCCTTTTTGGCATCCAGCCCAACCAGGACTGCCGGAATCTTGAATTTGTTGGCCTTCTCAATCAAGTGGACAATGCGACGGGTGTTGTCGTGGATCTGGCGTCCTGCAATAAAGCCCGATTGGTCCGGGTGACTAAGGAGCAGCATAAGATCGTTCAATCTTTTAGCTAGAATGGAGGAGTATAACTTCGCGTCAATATTCAAGAGTGCGATGGGCCTAAAGGAAGCGCAGCGTGAGAGATCTTTCCCAGGTTAGGGGATCACTGAAATCACAGCCTCTGACATGGAGTCAGTCGTGTCACCGTCCGTCGCCATTCTATTAAAAAGCTGGACTAGGCGTGGGCCAATATCCGATATGAGTGTTTTATAAAAGAGAGCGGTATAACCGTCAATGCCCGGCACCTTATGGGGTTTCAGTGCTTTAATATCCGTGGTAACCTCTTCAAGTGTGATTGGAGCTATAAGCTCCTCATTCCAAGCAGGAGAGACCTGAGGGATGGGCAGATCCCTCAGGAAATCCTGTTGTTTCTCAGTATCCAAGGTATCCGCTGTATACAAGGCCCTGTAAAACTCCCCGAAGATGCCCGCTTTGTCTTTCCCACATAGACATATTTCGCGGACGGGGGGAAAATGTAGTGGATAGCAAGAGTTTGTAGAGAGATGAGATTGCACCCCTCATGGAAGAAGCTTTGACTAGGAAGGACTCAAATTTAGTAAGTGGGCGGGAGGCCCCTTCCCGGACTTGGGGTCCCAAGGCCCAATGCAGTAACTGGGCATGGTGATAGCGCTCAGATTCCCCGATCCCATATTCCCTTTTACAGTTATCGAACGTGAGGGGATCATAGTCATGGAACAGATGGGTCAGCGCCAGACATCCCCCCTCCCGCCAAGTGTCAAAGGGCCCCTCATGGAGAGATGGGGAAATGCTGTTTTGAAGTGTATTGGTGTAAAAGGGGAATGGAAGGAAGACCAGCCGTCATCTGTTGATACAGAGTCCAAAACGCCCAGGGTGGTACGTGTAGTGGTGCTAAGGTAAGCATTTTTAGGTCTGTCTTGCCGTGCCCGCCAGATCAAGTCCCAAATCGTTCTTCCTGCTACACTACGGTCCATATGGAGCCAGTGTTTCTCAGACCATTCCACCAGAATCCTGAGCTGTGCAACTTTTTAATAGAGCTGAATATCAGGGAGGACGACTCCTCCCTCCCGCTGGGGGCGACGCAGCATAGAGAACGAGAAGCGGGCCCGCCCTCCATGCCAAATGAAGCGCAGGATCATAGCTTGCACTCGCCTAAAGTAGTCCCTCTCTAGATCGATTGGAAGCGTCTGGAATAAATATAATAATTTAGGGAGTAGGGACATCTTTATGGCATGAACACGACCAAGCCAGGACAGAAAGAGCGGCGTCCACCGCGTCAACTCCGCCTGAAAACGGAGGAGAGTGGGGGGGAAGTTGGCAGTGTATAGTTTCTCTACCGTCGGTGTTAGCTGCACGCCCAGATATTGGATAGAGGATGAAGCCCACGCCAAAGGCGTAAGCGAGCGAAGGAGAAGGGCTTCCTCCCATGAGAGAGTGAGATTGAGTATATAAGATTGATCTAGATTGATTTTGAAGCCTGCAGCTTCCTCAAAGCGCTCCAGCACCGTCTGCAGATGTGGAAGAGACCTCGTCGGGTTTGTCAGGGATAAGAGGACGTCGTCAGCGAAAAGAGAAATCTGTTTGTTTCTTTGTTTCTCAGTATCCAAGGTATCCGCTGTATACAAGGCCCTGTAAAACTCCCCGAAGATGCCCGCTTTGTCTTCGTCCCTGTGGACCAACATGCCCGAGGGGTCTTGAATACCCCCGATGTTCTCCCTCTCCCTTTTATCCTTCAGTTGCCTAGCCAAATGTTTCCCTATTTTATTGCCCTGAGTGTAAGACAAATTACGCAGTTTAAGGAGAGTGAATTCAGCCCTATTGTTATAGATAGCTCTGAGTTTGCCCCTGACCATTGTAAGGATGCGCAGCGTCTGTCTGGTGAGTGCCAGTTTGTGAGTTTGTTCCATCTTAGCTAGTTCGGCCTCTAGATCTTCCCTTTCCTTAGCCCGTTGTCTATTCAGAGCAGAGTTTAGCGAAATGCATTTGCCTCGCAGTACGGCCTTGAAGGAGTCCCAGATAATATATTCGGAAGTGTCCTCCGGCCTATTCAAGACAAAGAATTCCCCAATAGTCTCCCTCAACTGATTACACGATTCTTTATCTCTCACCAACGACGCCGGAAAATACCACCGAGCTGGTGATGGGGCCTTACCCAACCAAGAGAGGCACACTGAATACAAACCATTGTTAGAGACAACTATGGGGAAAATCTTGGCCTCCCTTAAACTGCCGGAGAAGGTGTAGTCTCGGGTCTGGGGGTAGAGGGTGCGCCATGTGTCCAGGAGGCCTAAGTCCTGAATCCGCCAGAGTGTCAGTGGAAAATAAACCCATGTCTGAGCGTCGGGTGTGTGTGCTATCAAGTTCTGGGTGCCATATTAAGTTGAAGTCCCCCATAAGAAATAGCGGTCCCTCAGCAAAGTCTGTCACCTTACCCAGGAGAGTGTGCAGGAATCCCTTCTGCCCCGTGTTGGGGGCATAGAGTGTCACGAATGTAGACAATTTCCCCTTCAGGCGTCCCTTGACCATGAGCCATAGCCCGTCCTTGTCGCTCTGAACTTCTAAGGGCTGGAACTGGGTATTAGAGCAAAACAAGAGGGCCACTCCCTTATGCTTGGTAGCTGCTGAGGATTTATAAATAAGTGGGTATTGCTTATGTTTCAAACGAGAATCTTCAGACTTAAGTAAATGAGTCTCCTGTAGGGCCACTATATCAAGGTGGTGATCCAATATATATTTCCAGACTTTCTGTCGTTTTTCAGGGGAGTTGAGCCCCTTGACAATCCATGTACCTACGGTAATGGGCATCGCAGGGCAGTACCTGTGTATCTTCTCAATAAATAGCCCACCAGTATATCCCAAACCAGTATTATGCTGTCAACCCACCTTTCCCTCCATGCGAGCTGGTAAGATCTCAAGTGGTTTAAGGTGCCCAAGATCCACCCCCCCACCATAGAAGCAGCCACTCTCATCTCTCATCACCCCTCTCCCGTCTCCGGGACTCCAAGCCAGCTTCCTATCTTGAAGGAACAAAACAGAGTAGCCACCACCATCTTCCCCCACCCACCCCCTACCCCCCCATAACAGGTCCCAACATAACAAGAACCCAAAACAAAAAACAAAAACCATCATATAGTGGTAGCGTGGGGCAAAACTGCCCCGCATGGATCAAAGGGGGACAACGGGTCCTGGGACCCAGTCCGCACAGCACTACCGTGAGAGCATAGTGAAAGGTCCATATGCAGAAATCACTTACATTATGTCCCAGATGTCACAGTGTTGAGGCTCCTGATCTAGCTATGAAGCTCTTGGCCGCCCTGCTATAAGCCAGACCGGGAGAAGGAGTAAGTCCACTCCTCCCTCTAAGGGAGAGCCTCGCTCGACGTCATGGTACTATCCGTCGTGTAGCAGTACATCTCTATAATCACCTTGTACGTCAGCGATTCCCTTTTCTTGCATACTGCGACCAGGTCGTGGCAGAGGGCACCCTCCCAGAAGCAGCCCCGGGAACCCCAGCGGCGGAGTCTCCCTCCTCCTCCGGGAGACCAAGGATGTTTATACCGTCTTTCAGGTCGGTGACATGGTTTCTTTTGTTGTGGAGTTCAAAGCTGAGGCCAAAGGGGTATGTCCAGCGATATTTGACTCCATCCTCCTGGAGCTGGGTGGTAACCGGTCGCAGTGTTTGTCTCCGAGCCAGAGTAGAGTGGGCGACATCTTGAAATATGGCACAAGAAAAGTTCTGAAAGGAGATGGTGTCCTTCACCCAGGCGGCCTGCAGAACCGTCTTCTTGGTTTTGTAAGAGTGGAACTTCGCCCAGGATGTTTCGCGGTTTCTTCCGTTCACTCCTTTGAAGGGGGGCCACCCTGTGGACCCTGTCCAGCTTGATCTTGAGCACTTTGGGGTGTAGTATCTCCGCAAAGAGGCCCTCCATGAACGCTTCTAAGTCTGGCCCCTCGGCGCCTTCCTCCAGGTTTTTGACGCGGACGTTCTCCCGTCAAGCGCGGTTTTCCAGGTCCTCAGTTTTCAGCTGTGTTTGCTGGAGCTGTTCTTTAAGAAGGAGAACGTCCTTCTGACATTCAATCACCAGTTTCTTGTGTTCCTGGTGTTGTGACTCGAGGTCGAGGACCCTGGTGCCCACGGAGTCTACATCCCGCTGAAGGGAGGTCAAGCGTTCTGACAGGTCCGAGCGTAGTTGATCGATTGAAGATTTGACGTCCTGACCGAGCTCATTACGTAGCTCAGATTTGAGGTCCTTGAGCATAGACTGGAGGTCCACGTTAGAGAGGGCCATGGTATACTTTTCTGAGGTACTCCTAAGAGCCGGACGATCAGCTACAGCAGCGAAGAAATCCGAGACCCTGCCTGTTCCTTTGCTCGTGTTTTTCTTTGGCGGCATAGGGGAGTAGCTTCACACTGTCAGATAGCTGCGAGCATGCCAGGGGGACCCTCTCTTCAATTGGAGGGCCAGAGGGGGTCCCGTGCTGCATTCAGAGGTAGCGTCACTCACTCGTCTAATGGGGCCCTGTCGCGGCGATGTGAGCGACCTCTCCTGCTGGCAGTGTGGACTTCCCAGCTCTCTCGCAAGGCCGTGGACCAAAGACCTCTCCAGATTCGTGGCCGCTGGAGTGACGGTAGCCCTGCTCAGCCTTTCCAGGACATCTGAATCGCTAGCCGGTGTCGTCGACTTAACTAAGGTCGTCCCCCAGCCCCCTCGCCTGGTGTAAGTCACCCTTTACCTCGCCGCCTAACCGGTACCCCGTCCTGTCATGCCTGAGCTGCCGGGGGGAGTCAACATACCACGAGGCTCACCGCCATTTCATGGCGCTTCGCCAGCCGCCATCTTGGGGACAGGCATCCGAAGTGACTCTCCTGGTGGGTGCCGCATTAGCCTCTTCCCAGGTCTCATGCCAGTCTTAGGTTAGCCCCTGATCTGCCTCCTCTCTGAGCCACATCGGGGTCGCTGGGGGAATTTAGCGCGCGCTGAGGTCCCTCGCAGTTTCGGAGCGTCCCGCCGGCCACCATTTTGAGGTCAGGCAGCCGGTGGACTGCTCCTTGTGGGTGACGAGTGGGCTAGGTGGCTTCACAGGCGGCCCACAACAACGTACCTCTGCTGCCTGCATGGTGAGAGCGCACTCCTCAGTGGTCCCAGCGTCTGCCAGTCGCCGCCGTCGGTCACCTCTCCTGAGCTGCGCCAGCCGCCATCTTGCTCTGAGGACTCGGCGCTGGTAAAAGTAGGTAAAGCAAGTTCCCGTGGCCTCAAAAACGCGCTAGCGAGCCATAAGTTTGTGCCTCTGTATTCCCGCAATCCGTGGGCGGTCGAAGAGCTCCGTTCTGCCCAGGATTGCCGCCAGTAGAGTTCAGGAAGCGCTGCGCGGACCGGGAGCCGAAACAGGTCACGTCTTCCCGACCAACTTGCCCAGCCACACCCCCGTCTAGTTGTTTTTTAAACCGTAGCGAAACTGACGAGGGTACTAGCACAGAGCACATTATAAATTCTCTAGACACGGAGGACTCTATGGTCCAGTTGAAGACTAAGTATAGTCGAAACGCGTAGGCCGTCCTTTTTGCAACTGCACATGGTGTTTTAAATAATAAATAACTTAAACTTACCTGCTGCTGTGATGCCGTGACTTCTGTCGGCGAACAAAGAAAAACCAAGGGAAATGATGGACGGAGCGTTGACAATACACGCACTCACCCCCAGTCAACTGATCTGGGTTTAATCCATCACCGTTCTTTAGCCCACTCTGCCACCCCAGTTCAGACATGGCCATATGCAAATCAGCCTGACCCTGTGCCTCATGGGAACAGTCCAGCCCGAACTGCCAAGCCATGCCTTACCTGGACTGGAAACAAGCTACTGAGGACCGTTTTCTGGCATTTCAGCCTTCTTCAGCCCGGCTTGCTTGAATCCAGTGGCAAAGTGAGCAAGGGACTCACGTCTGAGCATACCCTGCCAACTTATGGCGAACAAAGAAAAACCAAAGGAAATGATGGACGGAGCGTTAACAATACAAGCACTCACCCCCAGTCAACTGATCTGGGTTTAATCCATCACCGTTCTTTAGCCCATTCTGCCACCCCATTTCAGACATGGCCATATGCAAATCAGTCTGACCCTGTGCCTCATGGGAACAGTCCAGCCCGAACTGCCAAGCCATGCCTTCCCTGGACCGGAAACAAGCTACCGAGGACCGGTTTCCGGCATTTCAGCCTTCTTCAGCCCGGCTTGCCTGCATCCAGTGGCAAAGTGAGAAAGGGACTCACGTCTGAGCATACCCTGCGAACTTATGGTGAACAAAGAGAAACCAAAGGAAATGATGGACGGAGCGTTGACAATACAAGCACTCACCCCCATTCAACTGATCTGGGTTTAATCCATCACTGTTCTTTAGCCCACTCTGCCACCCCAGTTCAGACATGGCCATATGCAAATCAGTCTGACCCTGTGCCTCATGGGAACAGTCCAGCCCGAACTGCAAAGCCATGCCTTCCCTGGACCGGAAACAAGCTACCGAGGACAGGTTTCTGGCATTTCAGCCTTCTTCAGCCCGGCTTGCTTGAATCCAGTGGCAAAGTAAGCAAGGGACTCACGTCTGAGCATACTCTGCCAACTTATGGCGAACAAAGAAAAACCAAAGGAAATGATGGACGGAGCGTTGACAATACAAGCACTCACCCCCAGTCAACTGATCTGGGTTTAATCCATCACCGTTCTTTAGCCCACTCTGCCACCCCAGTTCATACATGGCCATATGCAAATCAGTCTGACCCTGTGCCTCATGGGAACAGTCCAGCCCGAACTGCCAAGCCATGCCTTCCCTGGACCGGAAATAAGCTACAGAGGACCGGTTTTTGGCATTTCAGCCTTCTTCAGCCCGGCTTGCTTGAATCCAGTGGCAAAGTGAGCAAGAGACTCACGTCTGAGCATACCCTGCCAACTTATGGTGAACAAAGAAAAACCAAAGGAAATGATAGACGGCAGATCGGGCTGGACTTTTCCCATGAGCCACAGGGTCAAGGCTGATTTGCATATGGCCATGTTTGAACTGGGGTGGTGTGGAGTGCAAAAAAACAATGGATTTAGGTCCAGATCTCTGTACTGGGGTGAATGTATGACATTGATCTGCATTCTGTCCATCAATTGTTGTTTTTGCATTTGTCACCCCGAGTGGGATGGGTATGCTCAGATGTGAGTCCCATGCTATCCACACCACTGGAGTCAAGCAATCCTGGCTGAAGACGGCTGATAGCCAGAAACCGGTCCTAGGATGCTTGATTCCGGTCTGGGAAAGACATGGCTTGGCAGTTCGGGCTGGACTGTTCCCATGAGGCACAGGGTCAAGGCTGATTTGCATATGGCCATGTTTGAACTGGGGTGGTGTGGAGTGCAAAAAAACGATGGATTTAGGCCCAGATCTCTGTACTGGGGTGAATGTATGACATTGATCTGCATTCTGTCCATCAATTGTTGTTTTTGCAACCGTGACTTCTGTCTACACACGTGGAGACGAGAGGAATCAAAGCAATATATATATATATATATTCACTGAAAAAACCATAGGTTATAGACCATATATAGTTAGGAATTTGCATTTACAAAACCTTGAAAATTCACTGAAAAAACCATAGGTTAGAGACCATATATAGTTAGCTGGACATTTTATTGACATAAAACCAATGAAATTCCATATATAGTTAGTTGCACTAACTATATATCGCGCACCCGCAATCCACTGCTGATGATGTCACATATTACATCATTCATGACATGGTCAGTGACATCACTGATGACATCACTGATGACATCTCAAATGACATCACTGATGACATCACTGATGACATCTCAAATGACATCACTGATGACATCATCTAGTGTCTGTGTGTTTTTGTAAAGTTTAAATATGTTTTACATATTGAAGAATGAGTGGATGTATGGAAGACTGAGTGTGTGTGTGGCTGGCTGGGAGGTGTGTGACTCTGTGCATATCAATGTGTACTTGTATCAGTGATTGTATAAGAGAGTAAGTATGTGTTAGTATATGTGTGAAAAGTATGGTGTTCTGTGTTTAACTGTATAGATGAGGAAATCGAAGTGTGATTGATTCTTCACAGGACTGACTAGGTGTATGAGTGCATATGATAGTGTTGTAATAATGAGTGACTGTATGTATGAGTGATTGTATGGGTGAATGAGTGAATGTGTGTGTAGACGTAGGAATCAGTGAGTGCGTATGTAGTAACTGGTATTGGTGTGTCATGATGTCATCAGTGATGTCATTTGAGATGTCATCAGTGATGTCATTTGAGATGTCATCAGTGATGTCACTGAAGTATGGCGTTCTGTGTTTAACTGTATAGATGAGGAAATGGAAGTGTGATTGATTCTTTACAGGACTGACTAGGTGTGTGAGTAACTCCATGGATGAGTGGCAGTGTGTGAGTGTCTGCATAGGTGTATGAGTGCATATGATAGTGTTGTAATAATGAGTGACTGTATGTATGAGTGATTGTATGGGTGAATGAGTGAATGTGTGTGTAGACGTAGGAATCAGTGAGTGCGTATGTAGTAACTGGTATTGGTGTGTCATGATGTCATCAGTGATGTCATTTGAGATGTCATCAGTGATGTCATCAGTGATGTCATTTGAGATGTCATCAGTGATGTCACTGACCATGTCATGAATGATGTAATATGTGACATCATCAGCAGTGGATTGCAGGTGCGCGATATATAGTTAGTGCAACTAACTATATATGGAATTTCATTGGTTTTATGTCAATAAAATGTCCAGCTAACTATATATGGTCTCTAACCTATGGTTTTTTCAGTGAATTTTCAAGGTTTTGTAAATGCAAATTCCTAACTATATATGGTCTATAACCTATGGTTTTTTCAGTGAATTTCATTGGTTTTTTAAAAGCTAATATCTATAGCTGTAAAATATATTCTTTATTACGTGACGTATCATGTAGCCACGTGAGACGCCTCATGACGCGTCGCATAACCGTGACGTATCGGCTCTGCAGCGCAAACAAAACCCGTAACGTAAGCGTGCCGGAGCACGCTTACAGATATATATATTTTTTTTAACCTTAATTAGACAAAATCCACACGTGCACATATCTTGAGGCCTTGCAAAGGCACATCAAACAAACAGTCCCTACAATTTTGCCAAGTTTGCTGGAAATCTATTCCCTTCATTTTTTTTTTACTGTTTCTCTTGGTTTTCCCCTTGATACGCTTACCGGGACGCTACCCGGTACGCGAACCGGACGCTCCAAAAACACAAGATGGCGGACTCCCGTTACGCTGCCGGTTAGCTGCCCGGTTCGCGTACCGGGAAGCGCCTCTACCGCGAAAAATCGCAGGGGACTTTAATATCCCCCTCATCAATCCTAGGGGGTCAGGAGGGGTTTACCTTGCCCCCTTTCCTTCATTTCCCCCTTCTTTTTTCACCACATCTTGTCTCTCGAACCTACCGAGAGACAAGATGGCGGCCGCTCCGGACTGTTTACAATGTTGACAGCTACGCTGCCGGTTAGCTGCCCGGTTAGCTGCCCGGTGAGCTGCCCGGTGAGCTGCCCGGTTCGCGTACCGGGACGCGCCTCTACGGCGTAAAATCGCAAAATTTTTTTTTTTTTTTTTTTTGCCCCGCGGGGCACTTTAATATCCCCCTCATCAATCCTAGGGGGTCAGGAGTGGTCTACCTTGCCCCCTTTCCTTCATTTCCCCCTTTGTTTTTCACCACATCTTGTCTCTCGATCGTACCGAGAGACAAGATGGCGGCTGCTCCGGACTGTTTAGAATGTTGACAGACACCGGAGAGCCAATCAGCTTCGCTTCGCGAAGTTCCGTTACGCGTCAGGTACGCGAACCGGGGCGCTAACCGGAGCGCTGTCACAGATATATATATTTTTTTAAACGTTAATTTCTCAAAATCCACTGGAGCACATATATTGAGACATAGCAAAGGCACGTCGGGCAAACCATATCTACAATTTTGCCAAGTTTCATGTAAATCTATTCAGCCGTTCGAGCTAAAAGTGAGTCCAACCGCCCTATGGAAAAATGAATGGGAAAAACGCGTTTTGGGACCCCCCTTTTTTCTCGGCCCCCCCTTGACGAACCCCCCCCAAATTTTCAGGGGCTGCTCAGAAACAAAATGTGCCATTTTCCTGAATATTTCAGCCAATTCCGTCCACAAACGCCAAAGTTATTAGACATAGAATTTTCAGAAATCCCATAGAGAAAAAATCCTAACTATATATACCCACTGGCTATCGCCAGTAGGTAATATACATATATAAACATATATAATCTGCATATCTATATAAATATAAATGCATGCATACATATACATATATGCATACATATGCATGTTATTTACATGAAAGTTTTAAAAACACTAATAAAAGCAAAGCTAAAAAGCCACCTCATTACAAACAGAATGGCTTTAACTTAAACGAGGGCGAGATCTATTGCATTTTCAATGCTTGTTTACTTTGGTTCTATCAAGAAGGCATTCAGATGTGTCACACATTTGCCATAAATTCTGAATGTTAGCACTCTAGTTGCTCATTAGATCCCTGTAGTAAAGCTAGTGCTCACCAGGGAAGTCTGCTGCTAATCATGGTTTGCAGCCATTTTCCCGCATTTTTTATCCCGCAGACTTTCAGTCCGCATACCATTATCCCGCAAGGTCATTGACCTCGCATACCATTATCCCGCATTTTTTCAAAACGCATGTGCATTTATCGCGCATGCCTTTACAAAGAATTACGTTTTAAAGGCATGTATGGTAAATGCATTTGCGTTGTGAAAACCACGATGACGAGAGAGGTAAGTGGGTTTGTGTTAATTTTTTCGTGGGTTAGTGATTGTGTAGTGTAGTGTAGTGTTGTGTAGTGTAGTGTTGTGTTAGTGTAGTGTAGAGTTGTGGTGGTTGTTTAGTGTAGGGTCATGCTGGGGGTAGTGTTTTAGGGTTTAGGGTTGTGTTGTAGTGTTTGCGTAGTGTAGGGTCATTCTGGGGGTAGTGTTTTAGGGTTTAGGGTAGTGTTGTAGTGTTTGCGTAGTGTAGGGTCATGCTGGGGCTAGTGTTTTAGGGTTTAGGGTTGTGTTGTAGTGTTTGCGTAGTGTAGGGTCATGCTGGGGCTAGTGTTTTAGGGTTTAGGGTAGTGTTGTAGTGTTTGCGTAGTGTAGGGTCATGCTGGGTGTAGTGTTTTAGGGTTTAGGGTAGTGTTGTAGTGTTTGCGTAGTGTAGGGTCATGCTGGGGGTAGTGTTTTAGGGTTTTGGGTAGTGTTTGCGTAGTGTAGGGTCATGCTGGGGTGTAGTATTTTAGGGTTTAGGGTAGTGTTGTAGTGTTTGCGTAGTGTAGGGTCATGCTGGGGATAGTGTTTTAGGGTTTTGGGTAGTGTTGTAGTGTTTGCGTAGTGTAGGGTCATGCTGGGGGTAGTGTTTTAGGGTTTTGGGTAGTGTTGTAGTGTTTGCGTAGTGTAGGGTCATGCTGGGGTGTAGTGTTTTAGGGTTTTGGGTAGTGTTGTAGTGTTTGCATAGTGTAGGGTTTGCTGGGGTGTAGTGTTTTAGGGTTTTGGGTAGTGTTGTAGTGTTTGCGTAGTGTAGGGTCATGCTGGGGGTAGTGTTTTAGGGTTTTGGGTAGTGTTGTAGTGTTTGCGTAGTGTAGGGTCATGCTGGGGGTAGTGTTTTAGGGTTTTGGGTAGTGTTGTAGTGTTTGCGTGGTGTAGGGTCATGCTGGGGGGTAGTATTTTAGGGTTTTGGGTAGTGTTGTAGTGTTTGCGTAGTGTAGGGTCATGCTGGGGGTAGTGTTTTAGGGTTTTGGGTAGTGTTGTAGTGTTTGCGTAGTGTAGGGTCATGCTGGGGGTAGTGTTTTAGGGTTTAGGGTAGTGTTGTAGTGTTTGCGTAGTGTAGGGTCATGCTGGGGTGTAGTGTTTTAGGGTTTTGGGTAGTGTTGTAGTGTTTGCGTAGTGTAGGGTCATGCTGGGGGTAGTGTTTTAGGGTTTAGGGTAGTGTTGTAGTGTTTGCGTAGTGTAGGGTCATGCTGGGGTGTAGTGTTTTAGGGTTTTGGGTAGTGTTGTAGTGTTTGCGTAGTGTAGGGTCATGCTGGGGGTAGTGTTTTAGGGTTTAGGGTAGTGTTGTAGTGTTTGCGTAGTGTAGGGTCATGCTGGGGGTAGTGTTTTAGGGTTTAGGGTTGTGTTGTAGTGTTTGCGTAGTGTAGGGTCATGCTGGGGGTAGTGTTTTAGGGTTTAGGGTTGTGTTGTAGTGTTTGTGTAGTGTAGGGTCATGCTGGGGGTAGTGTTTTAGGGTTTAGGGTAGTGTTGTAGTGTTTGCGTAGTATAGGGTCATGCTGGGGTGTAGTGTTTTAGGGTTTTGGGTAGTGTTGTAGTGTTTGCGTAGTGTAGGGTCATGCTGGGGGTAGTGTTTTAGGGTTTAGGGTAGTTTTGTAGTGTTTGTGTAGTGTAGGGTCATGCTGGGGGTAGTGTTTTAGGGTTTAGGGTAGTGTTGTACTGTTTGTGTAGTGTAGGGTCATGCTGGGGGTAGTGTTTTAGGGTTTAGGGTAGTTTAGTTGTTTAGTGTATGCTAAAGGCATATTCGTTCTAAAAGTTTTCGTTATTTTAATTTGCGGCCTAATAGTACATGCGGGATTTTTTTGCGGACTGATGGTATGCGGGATTTCGTCATATATTCGCTAATCATACTTTCTATGGCAAAATGAACCCCCTCATTTTGTTCCTTTTTAAATTAAATGTTTTAAGAGTTACCACTTTATTCCAATCAAGATGGCTTCAGGTGTGCCATACCTTTGTAATAAGTAGGACTGTTAGCACTCTAGTTGTTCTTTAGAACACTCTGGGACATTCTGTCATTGGGCTATAGTTGGGCTACATCTGGCTGATATTTGGGCTACATTTGTTTTTTTTTGTCTCTGGTGGCCATCTTTGGGCTACATTGGGCTACATTGGGCTACATTGGGCTACATTTGGGCTCCAACATATATATAGCCCAATGTAGCCCAATATATATTTTTCAAAGTTAATTTTCGTAAAAACCACTGGAGCCTATATCTTGAGACATAGCAAAGGCACATCGGGCTACCAGTCCCTACAATTTTGCCAAGTTTGGTGTAAATCCATTCAGCCGTTTAGGCTAAAAGTGAGGCCAACCGCCCTATGGAAAATTGCATGGGAAAAACACGTTTTGGGACCCCCCTTTTTTCTCGGCCCCCCCTTGACGAAACCCCCCCAAATTTTCAGGGGCTGCTCAGAAAAAAAAAGGTTCAATTTTCCTGAAAATTTCAGCCAATTCTGTCCTCAAACGCCAAAGTTATTCGACATAGAATTTTCAAAAATCCCATAGGAAAAAAATCCTAACTATATATACCTACTGGCTATCGCCAGTAGGTAATATATATATATATGTATATATATATATATATATATATATATATGTATATATATATATATATATATATATATATAGTCACTGAAAAAAACAATAGGTTCACACATGTTATAGTTAGCTGGACATTTCACCTATACAAAACCATTGAAATTTCCCCATTATAGTTAGTTTAGCTAACTATAACTCGCGCGCCCGAAATGCACTGCTGCCGTCACATATTACATCACTCATGACATGGCCAGTGACATCACTCATGACATCACTGATGACATCTCAAATGACATCACTGATGACATCATCCAGTGAATGTGTGTCTTTCTGAAAAATAAATATTTTTTATACGTATATCTAAAGGTCGAAGGAAGGATAAATGGGTAAATAATAACCATGGGCGGAGTTTGGAAATTTTCGGCAACTTTGCGCTTCGCAGTGAGCATGAAGTTGTCGACTACTTCGCAATCTACAGTGTAGCGTAGTAGTTTTTCTTTCTCACGCGCTCAATAGCATTCTCGCGTGCGCGGTAATGACTTACCGTGGTTCTGCGTTCGCTTTCTCGCGTTTCTCTCCCGGTCGCGTTCGCCACGATGTTTGGAATCCGGCCACACAATCCCATATGACTGTGCAAACACGATCACGTCATTCGGAAGCGCGATCACGTCATTAGGACACGCAGAAACTGCAATCTGGCACAGAATATCTCTCAAGCATGTTAAAACATTCTCAAAAATGATCATTTTGCTCATGAAAAACCCTCAGATTGTGATTTGGCTGTATTTTTTTTGTGGAAGGAGTCCTCTTTTTGTTTCTACTTTTTTCAAGAGAAAGGAAGTGCCCCTGAATCTCCAACTTCCTGTTCCTGTCCACCAGGCTCCTCCCAGTGCGTTGTCCATGTGCTGTTCACTTTCATTTGGATTTGGAGCTGGAAGGATCACTCTTTGTGTATGTCTGCTGCATCATAGCATTTGATTGGATTCATTGAGGACTTTTGGATTTGAACTTTTCTTTTACAAGTAAGTTTGAGAATTCAGAATTGGTGTACTGTAAATGTGTGTTTGATTTGGGTTTTTTTTAACTACAGTTTTCTGTGCTTCTCAATCTTTCTTAAAAATTATTATTGAGGGAGGCCTGTATTTTCATGAGGGGCCAAGTTGTATTTCTTTGAAATTTCATCCAGTAGGCCTAGAGGTACCCATGGGTCCAACCATGTTTCTGTGGTGTCTGTAAAACATAATGGATGGCATTGGATTCAATTGCAAACTCTGCTGTAGTGGAATTTCACTTTTTTTGTGTGTAATTACATTTGGGCTTTTTTCAGCCAATAGGTAACCCTAGTAGTTCATGTAGTTAGTATAGGCCTGCTTGAGTTCATTTACTTTCTGTGGGTGGCTTGGTCATGTGGTGGTGGCCATTTTGTGTTTTCAGCCACTGTGCTTTTGCCATAAGCCTCCAAGCTTGTGGCCTACTCTGCCAGTAGCCCAAGGGTACTGCTAGAGTCATCATGGGTGCATGAAAGTTGATCAACTGTTATTGTGGTGTTTAAGTTGTAAGTGTAACATCATGTACGTCATGGATGGCTTTGGATTGATTAGCAAAAATGTGTTGAATTGCAGGTTTTGGGTGTGTGTTGAATAATATGGCTTTTTCTGCGCACTAGGTAACCTTAGAATTCAGCTTGCGTAGTTTTGGTAACTTTGAACAGTGCGAGAACGTGACCTTACAGTTTTTGTCTTCTTCGCGCGCTCAATTTGCATGCACGGGCACACGATAACGACGTTTTGTTCAATTTGCGCTGCCGAACACGCCGAATTTGCAATCTCTCGAGCAATGTCTCGAGTTACATAAAACCTTCTTGAAAATGTTGATGCTGTTCATTTTGCTACAGAAACTCCTCAGGTTGTCATTTGGTTGTATTTTTTGGAGCATGGACCACTTACTGTTTCTGTCCTCTATGTACTTTGTTGTTTGAGGGTGGGCTGACCGTGTGGGTGGTAGGGCGGCCATTTTGTGAAGCCAAGCATTGTACTTTGCCATAGGCATCTATTGTCTGTCTTCTCTTTCTTTTCATGTTGTTGGGGGTGGCCAGGCCAGGTGGGGCGGCCATTTTGTGTGACCTTCCATCGTGCTTTTGCCGCAGGCCTACAAACTTGTGGTCTATTCTGCCAGTAGGCCTAGAGTCCCAGAAGTAGTCAGCGGGGATGCTTGATGTAGCGGTTTCTATTTTGTCTGTTGATTTTAACATCATTTAGGGCATGGATGGCAATGGATTGAATTTCCAAATGTGGTGTTTGGGGTGTAGTTAACTTTTTGGGTGTGTATAAAAAACTGTAAATGCCTTTGTTGTATGTGTTGTTGTTGTGTAATGTTCAAACCTTTTAGCCATGGGGATTTTCTTTTTGGCATTAAGCTGTGATGTGTAACAGGCATCCTCCTTTTTCTGGCCATATAGGGATATGTAGGCCTGCTTGAGTTTATTATGTTCTGGCCTTTACCCATGTGCCTGTGATGAGTGCCCATATGGCTGGGAGCTGTGGTGGTGGTAGTAGTAGTGTGCTGTTTTGTTTTTGCCGCATTGGCCTGTGTCTTGCCATTGTTCCTGTTGGCTTACTGTTCACATCCCCATTGCTATCTGCTGCAGGTCACTGATGCTGCATCCATTCGAAATGATGCACAAATTAAGGATAAACAAGTTCCACTTCCATTACATTTGTATTTTAGTTCTTTGCTATTCTTACTCTTACTGAGTGTACTAATACTACTAGTACTAACTAAAATTAAAGCTAAAAAAAGTCCACATTCGACTGATGTTATTCTGCCTTCTTTGCTTGTAGGTGCACAAAAGACTGAGGAGGAGGTGTCTGTCATCATTCATCGCTTGTTCTACTGCCAAACGGATGTCCTTCTGTTCTACGTCACGTGTGGTGTGACTCACCTGACCAGACATCTCAGCAACTTGTGCAACTGAGTGCTGCTGCTGACATCTGAAGAAGATTGGCCCAAAGAAAGCAGGTACCAGGTCCTTCAAGACCAAGAGTTGCTGAGAAGAAGAAGGAAGAACAGAAGAAAGAAGTGACACTTAAGTCTGGTGTTGACCCGAAAACCTTTTTTGGGAGAAAAAAAAGTACGCCTGCAGCAGCGGTGTCCGGGCTGCAAGCTGGGGACAGCACGTATGCATCAGTGGGCCCAAGCCACCAACCCAGGCCCAAGCAGATGAGTGGGGAAGAGGTAGCCAGCCTAATGGTGTAAAGCAGTGATCCTGAGCCTGACCTAAACTTATCACTATCTCAAAGTAGTACACAATCAACGCAAGAGGGAACATAGCAGAAAAGTGGTGAACAACAACCACCACCCGCAATAGTAGATGTTCCAAAACAGCATCCACAACCACCGCCCGCAATAGTAGGTGTTCAACAACCACCGCCCGCAATAGTAGATGCTCAATGAAAAGAACAACCACAACCACCGCCTGCAATAGTAGTTGTTCCACAACCACCACCCGCAATAGTAGATGCTCAACGAAAACAACAACCACAACCACCGCCTGCAATAGTAGTTGTTGTTCCTCCCGAAGTCGGGGCAGTTCAGGAAATTGAGTCTGATGCGGAGCAAGAAGAATAGGAAGCCACTCATGCAGGAGATCTATTGTTTTCCAAATCCCCACCAAGGAAAAGGAGGGTTAGTCCATCGAGTTCTTCGCCAAGCATCCCTTCTGATGATCTTGATCTCAATTGGGAGCCACAACAATCTGAGCATGAGAGGGAGAGACATCCCAAGAAGACCAGGCTAGGGAAAAGGAAGGTTCCAGCAAGCCTTACACTTATGGAGTGCGATGTTGAACAGCCGGATAATGATGGTGATGACGAGTCAGACCCAGTCATCACAAGCATTACTCCTGGCCCTGAGGACATGGAGACCAACATTTTTACCCTATCAAGAATGGCTGCAACTAGTAGGGATGTAGCACGCATACCTCCAACACAGGCCACACCAAAACTACCTCCAGCTTCCATTTTTACATTTGCACAGGTCCGGCAGCGTCCTACATCCAGCACAAGCTCCACCTCCGCAGAAGTAGGTAGTGGTACTACTGCGCAGCCACATAGTAAAATTCAACACACAACCTCCAATTCATTCGGCATTGGAAGTGGCACCTCTAGTAGGAGACAAAAGTTAAGCTCCCCAGTGTGGGACTTCTTTAATATTAGCGCAAATGAGGACAACATTGCTATATGCTCCATTTGTCATTCCTCTGTTAGTCGTGGTAAGCTTGGTACAAACTATGGTACCGGAGGCCAAATTACCCATTTGAAAAAACACCACGCAATCAAGTGGGAGGACCACCTACGTAGCATAAAAGCAGGAACCATTAATGTTGGTGGGGAAGTAGTAGAAGGTCCACTCACGGTCGAACAGGAAGAAGGGGGAGACATTCTATCTGGTAGTGGTACACAAAGTACCCCTGTCCCCAGCACTGCAGTGGTAGAGCCCACAACCTTCGCATCAGCAACATCTCAGTGGCACCAGAGTAAGAGTAACCCGGAGACACCAAGGAGTACGGGTGCGAAGCCTGCGACGCGAAGTACTGCATCGAGCATAACTGAAAGAAATACCAAGCAGCGTACAATTCTTAGCATGTTTAGGCAGGAGGGAAAGTACGAGCACAACCACCCAATAGCACGTTTGTACATTGCTAAGCTTGCTAAAATGTTAGCACTGGACCTTCTCCCTTTTCCTTTTGTTGAAGGGGTGCGTTTCCTGGAATTTGTGACAACCATCTGCCCAAAATGGAACGTTCCCAGCCGCTACTATTTTGCCAGAGTAGCTGTTCCAGCACTACACCACGACGTGCTGGAATTGCTTGGAAAAGACTTACTGCAGAGTGTTATTCATAGTATCCACCTAACAACAGACGTGTGGACCAGTTGCCAAGCCACAGATTACATGTGCATCACTGCACACTGGATCTCTTTTTCAGGTGTTAGAGACAAGCCATTAATGACTTGGGCCCGGTCTATTTGAGAAAAAGACTCAAACTATCCTTATCATCTAGATCTTTGAGATCCAACAGCTTGCGTCTCTTAGTGGTACCTAGATTCCGCCGCTCCAGGTGTGGGGGAAGAACGTTTGGAGTAGTTGCTGCCAAGCTTTGGAACACTCTTCCTTTAGATCTAAGGTTCTGTGAGTCGGAACTAGTGTTCCGTCGTAAACTCAAGACTTGGCTGTTCACTACTGCTTAATATAGTTCTTCTAATGATCAGTAATCTACAGCGCCGGGACACCCCCTTCTGGGGGTAGCCGTGCGCTTTACAAGCTTCTTAAATAATAATAATAATAATAAGCTATCTGCAGGTGTTGACACTGTTGAGATTTTTAATGATACTCGCAGACATGCAACTGTAGCCATGTTTGCTATGGAGAAATCTGATACTGCTGCAAACATTTTGGCTGAGTTTAACAGCAAGGTCTTTGAATGGCTGCGACCAAGAGGCCTTAACATTGTTTTGTTTTTTTTTGGTTTTTTTTATCCTCATCTGCCCGACACACGTCCCTTAGATGCGGAGAAAACCACCCGACCAGCTCACTGCCATTGGGAGCGATGCCCTGGGAATTGAGCCGCTACACGCCTAGGCAGAAGTTTTTATGAGTTGGTGGGAGCAACCATGCATCTTGTGACGATATCTCAAGGCAGCTTCGTGCCAATAAATCCAGTATATAGGTGTCAAAATCTGGGCGGACCACCATACTGAACCATTAAATGGGTGGGCTTAATCATCGGATATTTGGGGAACCCCAAGAAGGCGAGAAAAAAAAAAAACCTCACTTCCACTCTGTCAGAAATTTCCAAAATGTGAGGTTCTGAACTCTACATGATCTTTTCAAGTCCACCTTGGAGGTTTCATAAAGTGAGGTTAGCCATGCTGAGTGAGTGGGAGGGGTGGTATCCACCCAGTGCATGCATATCTGCCGTCTTGCCAACAGGATGGCATAGAATATAAAGGACCGTACTGCCCCAGTGATGTTCTGGTCAAGACCAAGAATAACAAATGGTAAAGTTAAGGAAATGTTGATCTTAGTAATTGAATCCAAAGTTACTTTGATCTCCATCCAGAAAGTAGATATGTGGGGGCAGTCCCAGAACATGTGTATATCGGAGGCTGCTAGCATTTGGCATTTATTACAGCATTTCCCCTCTTGGTATTTGGATAAACGTAAAGGGGTGAGATAGGCCCGATGTAAAGTAAACAGGTGGTTTCGTCTAAGCCAAGCGGGTTTAACCAATTTATACAGAAGGGAAAAGGATTCTGTCCACCGGTCCTCATCTAGTGTCGCAATTTCTCTACCCCATAGCTCCGTTGGGAGTTGAAAGTCCCCATCTATCACTTCCAGTATGGACCAATACCAAAGAGCCACCTCCTTACCCCCTATCTGTTTTTCGACTAGCTGTTGTTCTAGAGGACTAATTCTCCCGGTATTAGAGTCTTTCCTAATTAATTCTGTGGCCCAGCTACTAATTTGTGTGTACTTAAATCTTGACAATGTCGGCCCTACTTTCTCCCTAAGGACATCCCACCGTTTTAAGATACCTTCATATAACAATTCACCCCATCTAGAAAGCCCAGCTGTAATTAGGGGGATAGCCAGAGAATCTTGCAAGCACAAAGGGAGCCCAGGAGAGTCCCAAATTTGAGCGTAATTAGAATAGTACGCCAACCCCACTCTACGTTTGATTTGTACCCATGACTTAAGTTGTGTTAGTAGAGTCTTCAGCCTCACCTTCTTGAAGAATTTTCGATCTCCAAACTTAAATAAAAACCCATCTAATGGGAGGTTTGCCCCTACCAGCATTGCCTTAAATAGCGTCCCATTTGAAGTAAGATCTGGTGACTTCAAGAGCATTCTTGAGTGGGAAAGCTGGAATGCCCAGGAGTAATACTGCAAGTCTGGGAGGGCCAATCCACCTTTTTCCCTCCTCCTCCTCAGTTTTTTCCAAGCCAACCTTGTGGCTTTATAGCCCCATATGAAGGAATTGATTTCTTGTTGGCACTTAAGAAGTTGCTTTGAGTCAAATGCAAGGGGAATTGTGTTAAAAATAAAAGTCAGTTTCGGAAGGATAGACATCTTTACGATATTCACTTTCCCAAAAATTGATAGTCTTAGACCCACCCAAGATCTCAAGAGGGCCCTACATTCTCTGGCGACCAGGTCTAGGTTTGTTTTTGCTAAGGCTTCAATATCTTGTGTTATTTTAACTCCGAGGTAACGCATTGAACAAATTGAGGGCGTCATTCCAACACCCGGATTGGCAATATTCCATGTCATTAGCTCAGTCTTATCGGCATTGATATCATAGCCTGAAATACTTCCGAATTCCTTGGCCCTTTCGACCACTATGGGAAAAGCATTTGCTGGATCGCTGGTGTAGATTACAATATCATCGGCGTATAGCCCTACTTTCCTTTCCCATACGCCGAATTTAAATGAAGAAATTCTTGAATCGTCCCTAAAAGATTGTGCAAGTGGCTCAATGTATATGTTAAAAAGTAAAGGGGACAGGGGACACCCCTGTCTTGTTCCCCTGGTAATCAAAAAGGGCTGGGTACATGCACCATTGACCATAATACTTGCACTAGGATTTGCATATAGGAGTCCAATTGATCTCCGAAAATTTGGACCGAGTGCGAATTTCTTCATGGTCTCATCTAGGTATGACCAGTTTACTCGATCGAACGCTTTAGTAGCGTCAAGGGTCAGAATGGCCAATGGAATAGAGAACGTAGAGGCTATATCCACTGCCCCAATTAGGTCATACGTAAGGTCCGAGAGTTGTCGACCCTTTATGAAGCCCTTTTGGTCAGTGTGGATTATTGAGCCAACCTCACGCCCTAACCTGTTTGCCAACACAGCTGCAAAGAGCTTATAGTCGCTGTTTAGAAGCGAGATCGGCCTATATGAGCCGCATTTAGCTGGGTCTTTTCCGGGTATCAGGATCAGGACAATAATCGTCTCGCCCCATGATTTAGGAGGGGTCACCCCGGTTATTAAGATGTCATTAAAAAGCCTTGTCAGCACCGGAACTATTTCGGGTGCTAGGACGCGTAGTAGTTCACCAGGGAGACCATCAGGGCCAGTTGCCTTACCCCTCTTCACCTTGTTAATACTTTCCCTCACTTCTTCCTCTGAGATAGGCCTGTCAAGACGATCTCTTTGCTCAGAGCTAAGAATGGGTAGAGTGATCTTCTCCAGCCATCTGGATTTTGATATCGGGTCCCCCGAGGTCTCTTCCTTATATATTTGCTTGAAAAACTACAGAAATGCTTCTCCAATATCTTTGATGGATGATCTTTCAAGTGTCTCGCCCTCTACAATGATATGCTTTATATGTTTTTTTGCCTGCTCAGATTTAATTTTCCAAGCAAGGACCTTGCCCGCGGACTCACCGTATTCAAAGTTGGAGAGCTTACTTACTTCCCATCTCCGTGCAACCCTCTCCTGAAGGATATTATCAAGCTTCTCTTTTAGGTCTTTACGTTGTTCTTGTTCCATGTTGGTCCCATTTCCGGAACCAATACGTTGGTCCAATGATGCTATATCTCTTTCGATATTGGCGATCTTTGCCCTATATATTTTCCCTCGATAAGAGGCCCTGTTAGTTATGTAACCTCTCAAATAGGCTTTGTAGGATTCCCATACTATATTTAACTGAGTAGAGTTTATGTTGGTATCCATAAAAAAAATTGTTTCTTGGATGAGGAGATCTATCGAAAACTACTCTTGATAGACAATGGGAGTTAGGTCAGAGAATGGAGAGGTTTAGGGCTCTGGGAGCCACTGTCCAGATGAGGTTTCCTGCCTTCCTGAGGGTTATGTATAACAATAAAATGCATAACATCCACTCCCCTTTGGAGGCAGATGAACTTCTGTCATCTATTAGCGATCATCAACAGGATAACATCTAGTGGTAGATTTCAGGCAAGATAGTAAGGAGACACTGAGATACAGAGATAAACGATATGGAGGAAAGGCAAGGAAAAGAAAGGAAAGGAAAAAAATATATATATATAAATAATAAAAGGAAAAAATGGGGGAAATAGAATAAACATATAAAAGAAAACATATTAAAGGGAAGAAAAAAAAAAGAATAAGGTGTGGTTGGGAGAGAGGGATGTTTCACAGAGGGTGTCTAAATCTAAAAAAAAAGAAAATACAAAGGACAAGAATTATAAAAAAGAAAGGAAAGGGAAATAATAAAAAAAAATATATAAAAAAAAATATATATATATATATTTATGTATATATATATTCACTGAAAAAAACATAGGTTATAAACCATATATAGTTAGGAATTAGCATTTACAAAACCTTGAAAATTCACTGAAAAAAACATAGGTTATACACCATATATAGTTAGGAATTAGCATTTTTAAAACCTTATTTTACTCACACAAAACCATTGAAATTCCATATATAGTTAGTTGCACTAACTATATATCGCGCACCCGCAATCCACTGCTGATGATGTCACATATTACATCATTCATGACATGAAAAAACAGCAGGTCTGGGAGCACACCGCTCACCTATCAAGCAAGGATCGCCCCTGGCATTCTGGGTAATGCAGTCTTTGGTAATTTACCTCGTAGACGCGTTGTCGAGTGTTTCGCCAAGGTTGGCGCAGATGACGCTGATCTCTAGACACCGGTGTTTCAGGTTCGTTAACCTTCGTCAGTAGAGATTACAGACTAGTTTTAGGGGTTTGCTGAATAGGCTGCCGAAATCATCTCAGGTCTGGTACCACTCACTGGCGCGCAGGGCATCAACCACGAGCTCGTCAGCTCCATGACTCACGGGAGTCCATTAGAAAAAACAGCAGGTCTGGGAGCACACCGCTCACCTATCAAGCAAGGATCGCCCCTGGCATTCTGGGTAATGCAGTCTTTAGTAATTTACCTCGTAGACGTGTTGTCGAGTGTTTCGCCAAGGTTGGCGCAGATGACGCTGATCTCTAGACACCGGTGTTTCAGGTTCGTTAACCTTCGTCAGTAGAGATTACAGACTAGTTTTAGGGGTTTGCTGAATAGGCTGCCGAAATCATCTCAGGTCTGGTACCACTCACTGGCGCGCAGGGCATCAACCACGAGCTCGTCAGCTCCATGACTCACGGGAGTCCATTAGAAAAAACAGCAGGTCTGGGAGCACACCGCTCACCTATCAAGCAAGGATCGCCCCTGGCATTCTGGGTAATGCAGTCTTTGGTAATTTACCTCGTAGATGTGTTGTCGAGTGTTTCGCCAAGGTTGGCGCAGATGACGCTGATCTCTAGACACCGGTGTTTCAGGTTCGTTAACCTTCGTCAGTAGAGATTACAGACTAGTTTTAGGGGTTTGCTGAATAGGCTGCCGAAATCATCTCAGGTCTGGTACCACTCACTGGCGCGCAGGGCATCAACCACGAGCTCGTCAGCTCCATGACTCACGGGAGTCCATTAGAAAAAACAGCAGGTCTGGGAGCACACCGCTCACCTATCAAGCAAGGATCGCCCCTGGCATTCTGGGTAATGCAGTCTTTGGTAATTTACCTCGTAGACGTGTTGTCGAGTGTTTCGCCAAGGTTGGCGCAGATGACGCTGATCTCTAGACACCGGTGTTTCAGGTTCGTTAACCTTCGTCAGTAGAGATTACAGACTAGTTTTAGGGGTTTGCTGAATAGGCTGCCGAAATCATCTCAGGTCTGGTACCACTCACTGGCGCGCAGGGCATCAACCACGAGCTCGTCAGCTCCATGACTCACGGGAGTCCATTAGAAAAAACAGCAGGTCTGGGAGCACACCGCTCACCTATCAAGCAAGGATCGCCCCTGGCATTCTGGGTAATGCAGTCTTTGGTAATTTACCTCGTAGACGTGTTGTTGAGTGTTTCGCCAAGGTTGGCGCAGATGACGCTGATCTCTAGACACCGGTGTTTCAGGTTCGTTAACCTTCGTCAGTAGAGATTACAGACTAGTTTTAGGGGTTTGCTGAATAGGCTGCCGAAATCATCTCAGGTCTGGTACCACTCACTGGCGCGCAGGGCATCAACCACGAGCTCGTCAGCTCCATGACTCACGGGAGTCCATTAGAAAAAACAGCAGGTCTGGGAGCACACCGCTCACCTATCAAGCAAGGATCGCCCCTGGCATTCTGGGTAATGCAGTCTTTGGTAATTTACCTCGTAGACGTGTTGTCGAGTGTTTCGCCAAGGTTGGCGCAGATGACGCTGATCTCTAGACACCGGTGTTTCAGGTTCGTTAACCTTCGTCAGTAGAGATTACAGACTAGTTTTAGGGGTTTGCTGAATAGGCTGCCGAAATCATCTCAGGTCTGGTACCACTCACTGGCGCGCAGGGCATCAACCACGAGCTTGTCAGCTCCATGACTCACGGGAGTCCATTAGAAAAAACAGCAGGTCTGGGAGCACACCGCTCACCTATCAAGCAAGGATCGCCCCTGGCATTCTGGGTAATGCAGTCTTTGGTAATTTACCTCGTAGACGTGTTGTCGAGTGTTTCGCCAAGGTTGGCGCAGATGACGCTGATCTCTAGACACCGGTGTTTCAGGTTCGTTAACCTTCGTCAGTAGAGATTACAGACTAGTTTTAGGGGTTTGCTGAATAGGCTGCCGAAATCATCTCAGGTCTGGTACCACTCACTGGCGCGCAGGGCATCAACCACGAGCTCGTCAGCTCCATGACTCACGGGAGTCCATTAGAAAAAACAGCAGGTCTGGGAGCACACCGCTCACCTATCAAGCAAGGATCGCCCCTGGCATTCTGGGTAATGCAGTCTTTGGTAATTTACCTCGTAGACGTGTTGTCGAGTGTTTCGCCAAGGTTGGCGCAGATGACGCTGATCTCTAGACACCGGTGTTTCAGGTTCGTTAACCTTCGTCAGTAGAGATTACAGACTAGTTTTAGGGGTTTGCTGAATAGGCTGCCGAAATCATCTCAGGTCTGGTACCACTCACTGGCGCGCAGGGCATCAACCACGAGCTCGTCAGCTCCATGACTCACGGGAGTCCATTAGAAAAAACAGCAGGTCTGGGAGCACACCGCTCACCTATCAAGCAAGGATCGCCCCTGGCATTCTGGGTAATGCAGTCTTTGGTAATTTACCTCGTAGACGTGTTGTCGAGTGTTTCGCCAAGGTTGGCGCAGATGACGCTGATCTCTAGACACCGGTGTTTCAGGTTCGTTAACCTTCGTCAGTAGAGATTACAGACTAGTTTTAGGGGTTTGCTGAATAGGCTGCCGAAATCATCTCAGGTCTGGTACCACTCACTGGCGCGCAGGGCATCAACCACGAGCTCGTCAGCTCCATGACTCACGGGAGTCCATTACTGACGAAGGTTAATGAACCTGAAACACCGGTGTCTAGAGATCAGCGTCATCTGCGCCAACCTTGGCGAAACACTCGACAACACGTCTACGAGGTAAATTACCAAAGACTGCATTACCCAGAATGCCAGGGGCGATCCTTGCTTGATAGGTGAGCGGTGTGCTCCCAGACCTGCTGTTTTTTCTAATGGACTCCCGTGAGTCATGGAGCTGACGAGCTCGTGGTTGATGCCCTGCGCGCCAGTGAGTGGTACCAGACCTGAGATGATTTCGGCAGCCTATTCAGCAAACCCCTAAAACTAGTCTGTAATCTCTACTGACGAAGGTTAATGAACCTGAAACACCGGTGTCTAGAGATCAGCGTCATCTGCGCCAACCTTGGCGAAACACTCGACAACACGTCTACGAGGTAAATTACCAAAGACTGCATTACCCAGAATGCCAGGGGCGATCCTTGCTTGATAGGTGAGCGGTGTGCTCCCAGACCTGCTGTTTTTTCTAATGGACTCCCGTGAGTCATAGAGCAGACGAGCTCGTGGTTGATGCCCTGCGCGCCAGTGAGTGGTACCAGACCTGAGATGATTTCGGCAGCCTATTCAGCAAACCCCTAAAACTAGTCTGTAATCTCTACTGACGAAGGTTAATGAACCTGAAACACCGGTGTCTAGAGATCAGCGTCATCTGCGCCAACCTTGGCGAAACACTCGACAACACGTCTACGAGGTAAATTACCAAAGACTGCATTACCCAGAATGCCAGGGGCGATCCTTGCTTGATAGGTGAGCGGTGTGCTCCCAGACCTGCTGTTTTTTCTAATGGACTCCCGTGAGTCATGGAGCTGACGAGCTCGTGGTTGATGCCCTGCGCGCCAGTGAGTGGTACCAGACCTGAGATGATTTCGGCAGCCTATTCAGCAAACCCCTAAAACTAGTCTGTAATCTCTACTGACGAAGGTTAATGAACCTGAAACACCGGTGTCTAGAGATCAGCGTCATCTGCGCCAACCTTGGCGAAACACTCGACAACACGTCTACGAGGTAAATTACCAAAGACTGCATTACCCAGAATGCCAGGGGCGATCCTTGCTTGATAGGTGAGCGGTGTGCTCCCAGACCTGCTGTTTTTTCTAATGGACTCCCGTGAGTCATGGAGCTGACGAGCTCGTGGTTGATGCCCTGCGCGCCAGTGAGTGGTACCAGACCTGAGATGATTTCGGCAGCCTATTCAGCAAACCCCTAAAACTAGTCTGTAATCTCTACTGACGAAGGTTAATGAACCTGAAACACCGGTGTCTAGAGATCAGCGTCATCTGCGCCAACTTTGGCGAAACACTCGACAACACGTCTACGAGGTAAATTACCAAAGACTGCATTACCCAGAATGCCAGGGGCGATCCTTGCTTGATAGGTGAGCGGTGTGCTCCCAGACCTGCTGTTTTTTCTAATGGACTCCCGTGAGTCATGGAGCTGACGAGCTCGTGGTTGATGCCCTGCGCGCCAGTGAGTGGTACCAGACCTGAGATGATTTCGGCAGCCTATTCAGCAAACCCCTAAAACTAGTCTGTAATCTCTACTGACGAAGGTTAATGAACCTGAAACACCGGTGTCTAGAGATCAGCGTCATCTGCGCCAACCTTGGCGAAACACTCGACAACACGTCTACGAGGTAAATTACCAAAGACTGCATTACCCAGAATGCCAGGGGCGATCCTTGCTTGATAGGTGAGCGGTGTGCTCCCAGACCTGCTGTTTTTTCTAATGGACTCCCGTGAGTCATGGGGCTGACGAGCTCGTGGTTGATGCCCTGCGCGCCAGTGAGTGGTACCAGACCTGAGATGATTTCGGCAGCCTATTCAGCAAACCCCTAAAACTAGTCTGTAATCTCTACTGACGAAGGTTAATGAACCTGAAACACCGGTGTCTAGAGATCAGCGTCATCTGCGCCAACCTTGGCGAAACACTCGACAACACGTCTACGAGGTAAATTACCAAAGACTGCATTACCCAGAATGCCAGGGGCGATCCTTGCTTGATAGGTGAGCGGTGTGCTCCCAGACCTGCTGTTTTTTCTAATGGACTCCCGTGAGTCATGGAGCTGACGAGCTCGTGGTTGATGCCCTGCGCGCCAGTGAGTGGTACCAGACCTGAGATGATTTCGGCAGCCTATTCAGCAAACCCCTAAAACTAGTCTGTAATCTCTACTGACGAAGGTTAATGAACCTGAAACACCGGTGTCTAGAGATCAGCGTCATCTGCGCCAACCTTGGCGAAACACTCGACAACACGTCTACGAGGTAAATTACCAAAGACTGCATTACCCAGAATGCCAGGGGCGATCCTTGCTTGATAGGTGAGCGGTGTGCTCCCAGACCTGCTGTTTTTTCTAATGGACTCCCGTGAGTCATAGAGCAGACGAGCTCGTGGTTGATGCCCTGCGCGCCAGTGAGTGGTACCAGACCTGAGATGATTTCGGCAGCCTATTCAGCAAACCCCTAAAACTAGTCTGTAATCTCTACTGACGAAGGTTAATGAACCTGAAACACCGGTGTCTAGAGATCAGCGTCGTCTGCGCCAACCTTGGCGAAACACTCGACAACACGTCTACGAGGTAAATTACCAAAGACTGCATTACCCAGAATGCCAGGGGCGATCCTTGCTTGATAGGTGAGCGGTGTGCTCCCAGACCTGCTGTTTTTTCTAATGGACTCCCGTGAGTCATGGAGCTGACGAGCTCGTGGTTGATGCCCTGCGCGCCAGTGAGTGGTACCAGACCTGAGATGATTTCGGCAGCCTATTCAGCAAACCCCTAAAACTAGTCTGTAATCTCTACTGACGAAGGTTAATGAACCTGAAACACCGGTGTCTAGAGATCAGCGTCATCTGCGCCAACCTTGGCGAAACACTCGACAACACGTCTACGAGGTAAATTACCAAAGACTGCATTACCCAGAATGCCAGGGGCGATCCTTGCTTGATAGGTGAGCGGTGTGCTCCCAGACCTGCTGTTTTTTCTAATGGACTCCCGTGAGTCATGGAGCTGACGAGCTCGTGGTTGATGCCCTGCGCGCCAGTGAGTGGTACCAGACCTGAGATGATTTCGGCAGCCTATTCAGCAAACCCCTAAAACTAGTCTGTAATCTCTACTGACGAAGGTTAATGAACCTGAAACACCGGTGTCTAGAGATCAGCGTCATCTGCGCCAACCTTGGCGAAACACTCGACAACACGTCTACGAGGTAAATTACCAAAGACTGCATTACCCAGAATGCCAGGGGCGATCCTTGCTTGATAGGTGAGCGGTGTGCTCCCAGACCTGCTGTTTTTTCTAATGGACTCCCGTGAGTCATGGAGCTGACGAGCTCGTGGTTGATGCCCTGCGCGCCAGTGAGTGGTACCAGACCTGAGATGATTTCGGCAGCCTATTCAGCAAACCCCTAAAACTAGTCTGTAATCTCTACTGACGAAGGTTAATGAACCTGAAACACCGGTGTCTAGAGATCAGCGTCATCTGCGCCAACCTTGGCGAAACACTCGACAACACGTCTACGAGGTAAATTACCAAAGACTGCATTACCCAGAATGCCAGGGGCGATCCTTGCTTGATAGGTGAGCGGTGTGCTCCCAGACCTGCTGTTTTTTCTAATGGACTCCCGTGAGTCATGGGGCTGACGAGCTCGTGGTTGATGCCCTGCGCGCCAGTGAGTGGTACCAGACCTGAGATGATTTCGGCAGCCTATTCAGCAAACCCCTAAAACTAGTCTGTAATCTCTACTGACGAAGGTTAATGAACCTGAAACACCGGTGTCTAGAGATCAGCGTCATCTGCGCCAACCTTGGCGAAACACTCGACAACACGTCTACGAGGTAAATTACCAAAGACTGCATTACCCAGAATGCCAGGGGCGATCCTTGCTTGATAGGTGAGCGGTGTGCTCCCAGACCTGCTGTTTTTTCTAATGGACTCCCGTGAGTCATGGAGCTGACGAGCTCGTGGTTGATGCCCTGCGCGCCAGTGAGTGGTACCAGACCTGAGATGATTTCGGCAGCCTATTCAGCAAACCCCTAAAACTAGTCTGTAATCTCTACTGACGAAGGTTAATGAACCTGAAACACCGGTGTCTAGAGATCAGCGTCATCTGCGCCAACCTTGGCGAAACACTCGACAACACGTCTACGAGGTAAATTACCAAAGACTGCATTACCCAGAATGCCAGGGGCGATCCTTGCTTGATAGGTGAGCGGTGTGCTCCCAGACCTGCTGTTTTTTCTAATGGACTCCCGTGAGTCATGGAGCTGACGAGCTCGTGGTTGATGCCCTGCGCGCCAGTGAGTGGTACCAGACCTGAGATGATTTCGGCAGCCTATTCAGCAAACCCCTAAAACTAGTCTGTAATCTCTACTGACGAAGGTTAATGAACCTGAAACACCGGTGTCTAGAGATCAGCGTCATCTGCGCCAACCTTGGCGAAACACTCGACAACACGTCTACGAGGTAAATTACCAAAGACTGCATTACCCAGAATGCCAGGGGCGATCCTTGCTTGATAGGTGAGCGGTGTGCTCCCAGACCTGCTGTTTTTTCTAATGGACTCCCGTGAGTCATGGAGCTGACGAGCTCGTGGTTGATGCCCTGCGCGCCAGTGAGTGGTACCAGACCTGAGATGATTTCGGCAGCCTATTCAGCAAACCCCTAAAACTAGTCTGTAATCTCTACTGACGAAGGTTAATGAACCTGAAACACCGGTGTCTAGAGATCAGCGTCATCTGCGCCAACCTTGGCGAAACACTCGACAACACGTCTACGAGGTAAATTACCAAAGACTGCATTACCCAGAATGCCAGGGGCGATCCTTGCTTGATAGGTGAGCGGTGTGCTCCCAGACCTGCTGTTTTTTCTAATGGACTCCCGTGAGTCATGGAGCTGACGAGCTCGTGGTTGATGCCCTGCGCGCCAGTGAGTGGTACCAGACCTGAGATGATTTCGGCAGCCTATTCAGCAAACCCCTAAAACTAGTCTGTAATCTCTACTGATGAAGGTTAATGAACCTGAAACACCGGTGTCTAGAGATCAGCGTCATCTGCGCCAACCTTGGCGAAACACTCGACAACACGTCTACGAGGTAAATTACCAAAGACTGCATTACCCAGAATGCCAGGGGCGATCCTTGCTTGATAGGTGAGCGGTGTGCTCCCAGACCTGCTGTTTTTTCTAATGGACTCCCGTGAGTCATGGAGCTGACGAGCTCGTGGTTGATGCCCTGCGCGCCAGTGAGTGGTACCAGACCTGAGATGATTTCGGCAGCCTATTCAGCAAACCCCTAAACTAGTCTGTAATCTCTACTGACGAAGGTTAATGAACCTGAAACACCGGTGTCTAGAGATCAGCGTCATCTGCGCCAACCTTGGCGAAACACTCGACAACACGTCTACGAGGTAAATTACCAAAGACTGCATTACCCAGAATGCCAGGGGCGATCCTTGCTTGATAGGTGAGCGGTGTGCTCCCAGACCTGCTGTTTTTTCTAATGGACTCCCGTGAGTCATGGAGCTGACGAGCTCGTGGTTGATGCCCTGCGCGCCAGTGAGTGGTACCAGACCTGAGATGATTTCGGCAGCCTATTCAGCAAACCCCTAAAACTAGTCTGTAATCTCTACTGACGAAGGTTTAATGAACCTGAAACACCGGTGTCTAGAGATCAGCGTCATCTGCGCCAACCTTGGCGAAACACTCGACAACACGTCTACGAGGTAAATTACCAAAGACTGCATTACCCAGAATGCCAGGGGCGATCCTTGCTTGATAGGTGAGCGGTGTGCTCCCAGACCTGCTGTTTTTTCTAATGGACTCCCGTGAGTCATGGAGCTGACGAGCTCGTGGTTGATGCCCTGCGCGCCAGTGAGTGGTACCAGACCTGAGATGATTTCGGCAGCCTATTCAGCAAACCCCTAAAACTAGTCTGTAATCTCTACTGACGAAGGTTAATGAACCTGAAACACCGGTGTCTAGAGATCAGCGTCATCTGCGCCAACCTTGGCGAAACACTCGACAACACGTCTACGAGGTAAATTACCAAAGACTGCATTACCCAGAATGCCAGGGGCGATCCTTGCTTGATAGGTGAGCGGTGTGCTCCCAGACCTGCTGTTTTTTCTAATGGACTCCCGTGAGTCATGGAGCTGACGAGCTCGTGGTTGATGCCCTGCACGCCAGTGAGTGGTACCAGACCTGAGATGATTTCGGCAGCCTATTCAGCAAACCCCTAAAACTAGTCTGTAATCTCTACTGACGAAGGTTAATGAACCTGAAACACCGGTGTCTAGAGATCAGCGTCATCTGCGCCAACCTTGGCGAAACACTCGACAACACGTCTACGAGGTAAATTACCAAAGACTGCATTACCCAGAATGCCAGGGGCGATCCTTGCTTGATAGGTGAGCGGTGTGCTCCCAGACCTGCTGTTTTTTCTAATGGACTCCCGTGAGTCATGGAGCTGACGAGCTCGTGGTTGATGCCCTGCGCGCCAGTGAGTGGTACCAGACCTGAGATGATTTCGGCAGCCTATTCAGCAAACCCCTAAAACTAGTCTGTAATCTCTACTGACGAAGGTTAATGAACCTGAAACACCGGTGTCTAGAGATCAGCGTCATCTGCGCCAACCTTGGCGAAACACTCGACAACACGTCTACGAGGTAAATTACCAAAGACTGCATTACCCAGAATGCCAGGGGCGATCCTTGCTTGATAGGTGAGCGGTGTGCTCCCAGACCTGCTGTTTTTTCTAATGGACTCCCGTGAGTCATGGAGCTGACGAGCTCGTGGTTGATGCCCTGCGCGCCAGTGAGTGGTACCAGACCTGAGATGATTTCGGCAGCCTATTCAGCAAACCCCTAAAACTAGTCTGTAATCTCTACTGACGAAGGTTAATGAACCTGAAACACCGGTGTCTAGAGATCAGCGTCATCTGCGCCAACCTTGGCGAAACACTCGACAACACGTCTACGAGGTAAATTACCAAAGACTGCATTACCCAGAATGCCAGGGGCGATCCTTGCTTGATAGGTGAGCGGTGTGCTCCCAGACCTGCTGTTTTTTCTAATGGACTCCCGTGAGTCATGGAGCTGACGAGCTCGTGGTTGATGCCCTGCGCGCCAGTGAGTGGTACCAGACCTGAGATGATTTCGGCAGCCTATTCAGCAAACCCCTAAAACTAGTCTGTAATCTCTACTGACGAAGGTTAATGAACCTGAAACACCGGTGTCTAGAGATCAGCGTCATCTGCGCCAACCTTGGCGAAACACTCGACAACACGTCTACGAGGTAAATTACCAAAGACTGCATTACCCAGAATGCCAGGGGCGATCCTTGCTTGATAGGTGAGCGGTGTGCTCCCAGACCTGCTGTTTTTTCTAATGGACTCCCGTGAGTCATGGAGCTGACGAGCTCGTGGTTGATGCCCTGCGCGCCAGTGAGTGGTACCAGACCTGAGATGATTTCGGCAGCCTATTCAGCAAACCCCTAAAACTAGTCTGTAATCTCTACTGACGAAGGTTAATGAACCTGAAACACCGGTGTCTAGAGATCAGCGTCATCTGCGCCAACCTTGGCGAAACACTCGACAACACGTCTACGAGGTAAATTACCAAAGACTGCATTACCCAGAATGCCAGGGGCGATCCTTGCTTGATAGGTGAGCGGTGTGCTCCCAGACCTGCTGTTTTTTCTAATGGACTCCCGTGAGTCATGGAGCTGACGAGCTCGTGGTTGATGCCCTGCGCGCCAGTGAGTGGTACCAGACCTGAGATGATTTCGGCAGCCTATTCAGCAAACCCCTAAAACTAGTCTGTAATCTCTACTGACGAAGGTTAATGAACCTGAAACACCGGTGTCTAGAGATCAGCGTCGTCTGCGCCAACCTTGGCGAAACACTCGACAACACGTCTACGAGGTAAATTACCAAAGACTGCATTACCCAGAATGCCAGGGGCGATCCTTGCTTGATAGGTGAGCGGTGTGCTCCCAGACCTGCTGTTTTTTCTAATGGACTCCCGTGAGTCATGGAGCTGACGAGCTCGTGGTTGATGCCCTGCGCGCCAGTGAGTGGTACCAGACCTGAGATGATTTCGGCAGCCTATTCAGCAAACCCCTAAAACTAGTCTGTAATCTCTACTGACGAAGGTTAATGAACCTGAAACACCGGTGTCTAGAGATCAGCGTCATCTGCGCCAACCTTGGCGAAACACTCGACAACACGTCTACGAGGTAAATTACCAAAGACTGCATTACCCAGAATGCCAGGGGCGATCCTTGCTTGATAGGTGAGCGGTGTGCTCCCAGACCTGCTGTTTTTTCTAATGGACTCCCGTGAGTCATGGAGCTGACGAGCTCGTGGTTGATGCCCTGCGCGCCAGTGAGTGGTACCAGACCTGAGATGATTTCGGCAGCCTATTCAGCAAACCCCTAAAACTAGTCTGTAATCTCTACTGACGAAGGTTAATGAACCTGAAACACCGGTGTCTAGAGATCAGCGTCATCTGCGCCAACCTTGGCGAAACACTCGACAACACGTCTACGAGGTAAATTACCAAAGACTGCATTACCCAGAATGCCAGGGGCGATCCTTGCTTGATAGGTGAGCGGTGTGCTCCCAGACCTGCTGTTTTTTCTAATGGACTCCCGTGAGTCATGGAGCTGACGAGCTCGTGGTTGATGCCCTGCGCGCCAGTGAGTGGTACCAGACCTGAGATGATTTCGGCAGCCTATTCAGCAAACCCCTAAAACTAGTCTGTAATCTCTACTGACGAAGGTTAATGAACCTGAAACACCGGTGTCTAGAGATCAGCGTCATCTGCGCCAACCTTGGCGAAACACTCGACAACACGTCTACGAGGTAAATTACCAAAGACTGCATTACCCAGAATGCCAGGGGCGATCCTTGCTTGATAGGTGAGCGGTGTGCTCCCAGACCTGCTGTTTTTTCTAATGGACTCCCGTGAGTCATGGGGCTGACGAGCTCGTGGTTGATGCCCTGCGCGCCAGTGAGTGGTACCAGACCTGAGATGATTTCGGCAGCCTATTCAGCAAACCCCTAAAACTAGTCTGTAATCTCTACTGACGAAGGTTAATGAACCTGAAACACCGGTGTCTAGAGATCAGCGTCATCTGCGCCAACCTTGGCGAAACACTCGACAACACGTCTACGAGGTAAATTACCAAAGACTGCATTACCCAGAATGCCAGGGGCGATCCTTGCTTGATAGGTGAGCGGTGTGCTCCCAGACCTGCTGTTTTTTCTAATGGACTCCCGTGAGTCATGGAGCTGACGAGCTCGTGGTTGATGCCCTGCGCGCCAGTGAGTGGTACCAGACCTGAGATGATTTCGGCAGCCTATTCAGCAAACCCCTAAAACTAGTCTGTAATCTCTACTGACGAAGGTTAATGAACCTGAAACACCGGTGTCTAGAGATCAGCGTCATCTGCGCCAACCTTGGCGAAACACTCGACAACACGTCTACGAGGTAAATTACCAAAGACTGCATTACCCAGAATGCCAGGGGCGATCCTTGCTTGATAGGTGAGCGGTGTGCTCCCAGACCTGCTGTTTTTTCTAATGGACTCCCGTGAGTCATGGAGCTGACGAGCTCGTGGTTGATGCCCTGCGCGCCAGTGAGTGGTACCAGACCTGAGATGATTTCGGCAGCCTATTCAGCAAACCCCTAAAACTAGTCTGTAATCTCTACTGACGAAGGTTAATGAACCTGAAACACCGGTGTCTAGAGATCAGCGTCATCTGCGCCAACCTTGGCGAAACACTCGACAACACGTCTACGAGGTAAATTACCAAAGACTGCATTACCCAGAATGCCAGGGGCGATCCTTGCTTGATAGGTGAGCGGTGTGCTCCCAGACCTGCTGTTTTTTCTAATGGACTCCCGTGAGTCATGGAGCTGACGAGCTCGTGGTTGATGCCCTGCGCGCCAGTGAGTGGTACCAGACCTGAGATGATTTCGGCAGCCTATTCAGCAAACCCCTAAAACTAGTCTGTAATCTCTACTGACGAAGGTTAATGAACCTGAAACACCGGTGTCTAGAGATCAGCGTCATCTGCGCCAACCTTGGCGAAACACTCGACAACACGTCTACGAGGTAAATTACCAAAGACTGCATTACCCAGAATGCCAGGGGCGATCCTTGCTTGATAGGTGAGCGGTGTGCTCCCAGACCTGCTGTTTTTTCTAATGGACTCCCGTGAGTCATGGGGCTGACGAGCTCGTGGTTGATGCCCTGCGCGCCAGTGAGTGGTACCAGACCTGAGATGATTTCGGCAGCCTATTCAGCAAACCCCTAAAACTAGTCTGTAATCTCTACTGACGAAGGTTAATGAACCTGAAACACCGGTGTCTAGAGATCAGCGTCATCTGCGCCAACCTTGGCGAAACACTCGACAACACGTCTACGAGGTAAATTACCAAAGACTGCATTACCCAGAATGCCAGGGGCGATCCTTGCTTGATAGGTGAGCGGTGTGCTCCCAGACCTGCTGTTTTTTCTAATGGACTCCCGTGAGTCATGGAGCTGACGAGCTCGTGGTTGATGCCCTGCGCGCCAGTGAGTGGTACCAGACCTGAGATGATTTCGGCAGCCTATTCAGCAAACCCCTAAAACTAGTCTGTAATCTCTACTGACGAAGGTTAATGAACCTGAAACACCGGTGTCTAGAGATCAGCGTCATCTGCGCCAACCTTGGCGAAACACTCGACAACACGTCTACGAGGTAAATTACCAAAGACTGCATTACCCAGAATGCCAGGGGCGATCCTTGCTTGATAGGTGAGCGGTGTGCTCCCAGACCTGCTGTTTTTTCTAATGGACTCCCGTGAGTCATGGAGCTGACGAGCTCGTGGTTGATGCCCTGCGCGCCAGTGAGTGGTACCAGACCTGAGATGATTTCGGCAGCCTATTCAGCAAACCCCTAAAACTAGTCTGTAATCTCTACTGACGAAGGTTAATGAACCTGAAACACCGGTGTCTAGAGATCAGCGTCATCTGCGCCAACCTTGGCGAAACACTCGACAACACGTCTACGAGGTAAATTACCAAAGACTGCATTACCCAGAATGCCAGGGGCGATCCTTGCTTGATAGGTGAGCGGTGTGCTCCCAGACCTGCTGTTTTTTCTAATGGACTCCCGTGAGTCATGGAGCTGACGAGCTCGTGGTTGATGCCCTGCGCGCCAGTGAGTGGTACCAGACCTGAGATGATTTCGGCAGCCTATTCAGCAAACCCCTAAAACTAGTCTGTAATCTCTACTGACGAAGGTTAATGAACCTGAAACACCGGTGTCTAGAGATCAGCGTCATCTGCGCCAACCTTGGCGAAACACTCGACAACACGTCTACGAGGTAAATTACCAAAGACTGCATTACCCAGAATGCCAGGGGCGATCCTTGCTTGATAGGTGAGCGGTGTGCTCCCAGACCTGCTGTTTTTTCTAATGGACTCCCGTGAGTCATGGAGCTGACGAGCTCGTGGTTGATGCCCTGCGCGCCAGTGAGTGGTACCAGACCTGAGATGATTTCGGCAGCCTATTCAGCAAACCCCTAAAACTAGTCTGTAATCTCTACTGATGAAGGTTAATGAACCTGAAACACCGGTGTCTAGAGATCAGCGTCATCTGCGCCAACCTTGGCGAAACACTCGACAACACGTCTACGAGGTAAATTACCAAAGACTGCATTACCCAGAATGCCAGGGGCGATCCTTGCTTGATAGGTGAGCGGTGTGCTCCCAGACCTGCTGTTTTTTCTAATGGACTCCCGTGAGTCATGGAGCTGACGAGCTCGTGGTTGATGCCCTGCGCGCCAGTGAGTGGTACCAGACCTGAGATGATTTCGGCAGCCTATTCAGCAAACCCCTAAAACTAGTCTGTAATCTCTACTGACGAAGGTTAATGAACCTGAAACACCGGTGTCTAGAGATCAGCGTCATCTGCGCCAACCTTGGCGAAACACTCGACAACACGTCTACGAGGTAAATTACCAAAGACTGCATTACCCAGAATGCCAGGGGCGATCCTTGCTTGATAGGTGAGCGGTGTGCTCCCAGACCTGCTGTTTTTTCTAATGGACTCCCGTGAGTCATGGAGCTGACGAGCTCGTGGTTGATGCCCTGCGCGCCAGTGAGTGGTACCAGACCTGAGATGATTTCGGCAGCCTATTCAGCAAACCCCTAAAACTAGTCTGTAATCTCTACTGACGAAGGTTAATGAACCTGAAACACCGGTGTCTAGAGATCAGCGTCATCTGCGCCAACCTTGGCGAAACACTCGACAACACGTCTACGAGGTAAATTACCAAAGACTGCATTACCCAGAATGCCAGGGGCGATCCTTGCTTGATAGGTGAGCGGTGTGCTCCCAGACCTGCTGTTTTTTCTAATGGACTCCCGTGAGTCATGGAGCTGACGAGCTCGTGGTTGATGCCCTGCGCGCCAGTGAGTGGTACCAGACCTGAGATGATTTCGGCAGCCTATTCAGCAAACCCCTAAAACTAGTCTGTAATCTCTACTGACGAAGGTTAATGAACCTGAAACACCGGTGTCTAGAGATCAGCGTCATCTGCGCCAACCTTGGCGAAACACTCGACAACACGTCTACGAGGTAAATTACCAAAGACTGCATTACCCAGAATGCCAGGGGCGATCCTTGCTTGATAGGTGAGCGGTGTGCTCCCAGACCTGCTGTTTTTTCTAATGGACTCCCGTGAGTCATGGAGCTGACGAGCTCGTGGTTGATGCCCTGCACGCCAGTGAGTGGTACCAGACCTGAGATGATTTCGGCAGCCTATTCAGCAAACCCCTAAAACTAGTCTGTAATCTCTACTGACGAAGGTTAATGAACCTGAAACACCGGTGTCTAGAGATCAGCGTCATCTGCGCCAACCTTGGCGAAACACTCGACAACACGTCTACGAGGTAAATTACCAAAGACTGCATTACCCAGAATGCCAGGGGCGATCCTTGCTTGATAGGTGAGCGGTGTGCTCCCAGACCTGCTGTTTTTTCTAATGGACTCCCGTGAGTCATGGAGCTGACGAGCTCGTGGTTGATGCCCTGCGCGCCAGTGAGTGGTACCAGACCTGAGATGATTTCGGCAGCCTATTCAGCAAACCCCTAAAACTAGTCTGTAATCTCTACTGACGAAGGTTAATGAACCTGAAACACCGGTGTCTAGAGATCAGCGTCATCTGCGCCAACCTTGGCGAAACACTCGACAACACGTCTACGAGGTAAATTACCAAAGACTGCATTACCCAGAATGCCAGGGGCGATCCTTGCTTGATAGGTGAGCGGTGTGCTCCCAGACCTGCTGTTTTTTCTAATGGACTCCCGTGAGTCATGGAGCTGACGAGCTCGTGGTTGATGCCCTGCGCGCCAGTGAGTGGTACCAGACCTGAGATGATTTCGGCAGCCTATTCAGCAAACCCCTAAAACTAGTCTGTAATCTCTACTGACGAAGGTTAATGAACCTGAAACACCGGTGTCTAGAGATCAGCGTCATCTGCGCCAACCTTGGCGAAACACTCGACAACACGTCTACGAGGTAAATTACCAAAGACTGCATTACCCAGAATGCCAGGGGCGATCCTTGCTTGATAGGTGAGCGGTGTGCTCCCAGACCTGCTGTTTTTTCTAATGGACTCCCGTGAGTCATGGAGCTGACGAGCTCGTGGTTGATGCCCTGCGCGCCAGTGAGTGGTACCAGACCTGAGATGATTTCGGCAGCCTATTCAGCAAACCCCTAAAACTAGTCTGTAATCTCTACTGACGAAGGTTAATGAACCTGAAACACCGGTGTCTAGAGATCAGCGTCATCTGCGCCAACCTTGGCGAAACACTCGACAACACGTCTACGAGGTAAATTACCAAAGACTGCATTACCCAGAATGCCAGGGGCGATCCTTGCTTGATAGGTGAGCGGTGTGCTCCCAGACCTGCTGTTTTTTCTAATGGACTCCCGTGAGTCATGGAGCTGACGAGCTCGTGGTTGATGCCCTGCGCGCCAGTGAGTGGTACCAGACCTGAGATGATTTCGGCAGCCTATTCAGCAAACCCCTAAAACTAGTCTGTAATCTCTACTGACGAAGGTTAATGAACCTGAAACACCGGTGTCTAGAGATCAGCGTCATCTGCGCCAACCTTGGCGAAACACTCGACAACACGTCTACGAGGTAAATTACCAAAGACTGCATTACCCAGAATGCCAGGGGCGATCCTTGCTTGATAGGTGAGCGGTGTGCTCCCAGACCTGCTGTTTTTTCTAATGGACTCCCGTGAGTCATGGAGCTGACGAGCTCGTGGTTGATGCCCTGCGCGCCAGTGAGTGGTACCAGACCTGAGATGATTTCGGCAGCCTATTCAGCAAACCCCTAAAACTAGTCTGTAATCTCTACTGACGAAGGTTAATGAACCTGAAACACCGGTGTCTAGAGATCAGCGTCATCTGCGCCAACCTTGGCGAAACACTCGACAACACGTCTACGAGGTAAATTACCAAAGACTGCATTACCCAGAATGCCAGGGGCGATCCTTGCTTGATAGGTGAGCGGTGTGCTCCCAGACCTGCTGTTTTTTCTAATGGACTCCCGTGAGTCATGGAGCTGACGAGCTCGTGGTTGATGCCCTGCGCGCCAGTGAGTGGTACCAGACCTGAGATGATTTCGGCAGCCTATTCAGCAAACCCCTAAAACTAGTCTGTAATCTCTACTGACGAAGGTTAATGAACCTGAAACACCGGTGTCTAGAGATCAGCGTCATCTGCGCCAACCTTGGCGAAACACTCGACAACACGTCTACGAGGTAAATTACCAAAGACTGCATTACCCAGAATGCCAGGGGCGATCCTTGCTTGATAGGTGAGCGGTGTGCTCCCAGACCTGCTGTTTTTTCTAATGGACTCCCGTGAGTCATGGAGCTGACGAGCTCGTGGTTGATGCCCTGCGCGCCAGTGAGTGGTACCAGACCTGAGATGATTTCGGCAGCCTATTCAGCAAACCCCTAAAACTAGTCTGTAATCTCTACTGACGAAGGTTAATGAACCTGAAACACCGGTGTCTAGAGATCAGCGTCATCTGCGCCAACCTTGGCGAAACACTCGACAACACGTCTACGAGGTAAATTACCAAAGACTGCATTACCCAGAATGCCAGGGGCGATCCTTGCTTGATAGGTGAGCGGTGTGCTCCCAGACCTGCTGTTTTTTCTAATGAACTCCCGTGAGTCATGGAGCTGACGAGCTCGTGGTTGATGCCCTGCGCGCCAGTGAGTGGTACCAGACCTGAGATGATTTCGGCAGCCTATTCAGCAAACCCCTAAAACTAGTCTGTAATCTCTACTGACGAAGGTCAATGAACCTGAAACACCGGTGTCTAGAGATCAGCGTCATCTGCGCCAACCTTGGCGAAACACTCGACAACACGTCTACGAGGTAAATTACCAAAGACTGCATTACCCAGAATGCCAGGGGCGATCCTTGCTTGATAGTTGAGCGGTGTGCTCCCAGACCTGCTGTTTTTTCTAATGGACTCCCGTGAGTCATGGAGCTGACGAGCTCGTGGTTGATGCCCTGCGCGCCAGTGAGTGGTACCAGACCTGAGATGATTTCGGCAGCCTATTCAGCAAACCCCTAAAACTAGTCTGTAATCTCTACTGACGAAGGTTAATGAACCTGAAACACCGGTGTCTAGAGATCAGCGTCATCTGCGCCAACCTTGGCGAAACACTCGACAACACGTCTACGAGGTAAATTACCAAAGACTGCATTACCCAGAATGCCAGGGGCGATCCTTGCTTGATAGGTGAGCGGTGTGCTCCCAGACCTGCTGTTTTTTCTAATGGACTCCCGTGAGTCATGGAGCTGACGAGCTCGTGGTTGATGCCCTGCGCGCCAGTGAGTGGTACCAGACCTGAGATGATTTCGGCAGCCTATTCAGCAAACCCCTAAAACTAGTCTGTAATCTCTACTGACGAAGGTTAATGAACCTGAAACACCGGTGTCTAGAGATCAGCGTCATCTGCACCAACCTTGGCGAAACACTCGACAACACGTCTACGAGGTAAATTACCAAAGACTGCATTACCCAGAATGCCAGGGGCGATCCTTGCTTGATAGGTGAGCGGTGTGCTCCCAGACCTGCTGTTTTTTCTAATGGACTCCCGTGAGTCATGGAGCTGACGAGCTCGTGGTTGATGCCCTGCGCGCCAGTGAGTGGTACCAGACCTGAGATGATTTCGGCAGCCTATTCAGCAAACCCCTAAAACTAGTCTGTAATCTCTACTGACGAAGGTTAATGAACCTGAAACACCGGTGTCTAGAGATCAGCGTCATCTGCGCCAACCTTGGCGAAACACTCGACAACACGTCTACGAGGTAAATTACCAAAGACTGCATTACCCAGAATGCCAGGGGCGATCCTTGCTTGACAGGTGAGCGGTGTGCTCCCAGACCTGCTGTTTTTTCTAATGGACTCCCGTGAGTCATGGAGCTGACGAGCTCGTGGTTAATGCCCTGCGCGCCAGTGAGTGGTACCAGACCTGAGATGATTTCGGCAGCCTATTCAGCAAACCCCTAAAACTAGTCTGTAATCTCTACTGACGAAGGTTAATGAACCTGAAACACCGGTGTCTAGAGATCAGCGTCATCTGCGCCAACCTTGGCGAAACACTCGACAACACGTCTACGAGGTAAATTACCAAAGACTGCATTACCCAGAATGCCAGGGGCGATCCTTACTTGATAGGTGAGCGGTGTGCTCCCAGACCTGCTGTTTTTTTTTTTTTTATCATTCATGACATGGTCAGTGACATCACTGATGACATCACTGATGACATCTCAAATGACATCACTGATGACTCCACTGATGACATCTCATTTGACATCAATGACCACATCACTGATGATATCATTCATGTGACAATACAATGCATCTCCTCACATTTTAATATAACCTCTGTTTCACCCAGTGTTAAATACAGAGTATAATTTTTGAAACCATTGACACACCAATACTAGTTACTACATATGTACTCACTGATTCCTACGTCTACACACACATTCACTCATTCACCCATACAATCATTCATACATACAATCACTCATCTTTACAACACTATCATATGCACTCATACACCTATACAGACACTCACACTCTGCCACTCATCCATGGAGTTACTCACACACCTAGTCAGTCCTGTAAAGAATCAATCACACTTCCATTTTCTTGTCTATACAGTTAAACATAGAGCACCTTACATTTTCAAACATATACTAACACATACTTACCTTGTTATACAATCATTGATATAAGTACACATTGATCTGCACAGAGTCACACACCTCCCAACCAGCCACACACACACTCAGTCTCCCATACAAATACTTGGACAATCAATCAATAACCCATATAGTTACTCATATAGCTACTGATCAACACATGCAGCAGTTTACAGAACAACAGACATAATGATGCACAAATTAAGACAGTTTAGTCACTAACCCAGGCACTCAGTGAGATACATTTAATCACTCACTCATACAGTCAGTCATGCACCTACTAAATCCTTCGTCCAGACACTTATACATCCACTCATTCTTCAATATGTAAGACATATTTAAACTTTACAGAAACATAAAATCACTGGATGTTGTTATCAGTGATGTCATCAGTGATGTCATTTGAGATGTCATCAGTGATGTCATCAGTGATGTCACTGACCATGTCATGAATGATGTAATATGTGACATCATCAGCAGTGGATTGCGGGTGCGCGATATATAGTTAGTGCAACTAACTATATATGGAATTTCAATGGTTTTGTGTGAGTAAAATAAGGTTTTAAAAATGCTAATTCCTAACTATATATGGTGTATAACCTATGGTTTTTTCAGTGAATTTTCAAGGTTTTGTAAATGCTAATTCCTAACTATATATGGTTTATAACCTATGGTTTTTTCAATGAATTTCAATGGTTTTTTAATAGCAAATATCTATAGCTGTAAAATGTATTCTTATTTAAATCCAAAAATATATTTTATATGTTTATTAATAATTTTTTTTAAATATTTTTTTTGTTTCGCTCCCGGTCCGCGGACCGGGAAGCTTCCCGTTAGCTCAATTTGATGCCGCGACCCGGTCCGCGAACCGGTAAAAAATCAACATAGTGACGGTATCGCGTTGCCGCGTAATGCGTCTTATGACGTACTGCGTTAGCGCACCCGGAAGTGCCCCGGGGCGCGGACCGAGGCGCGAAACGCAGCTCCCCGGAAGCGATCCGCGGCGCGTCGCGAAAACGCGATGTATCGCGTTGCCGCGTAATGCGTCTTGTGACGTACCGCGTTAGCGCACCCGGAAGTGTCCCGGGGCGCGGACCGGGGCGCGAAGCTTAGCGACCCGGAAGCTAACCGGGGCGCGTTCCGCAGCGCGTAACATGAGCGTGAGAGGTCATGTGACTTGTTAATAAAACTTTTCATTGGTTCATTTCACTTTTGGTTTCATAATGATGTAAGGCTAGGTCAGGTGACCTAAAAATAACACTTTTCATTGGTTGAGAAGTATTGTTTTTCCCAAATGATGAAAACCCCTCCTTCTTTCCTCACTCTGACTTTCATCATTGTGAGAGGAAGACCTATTTTGCTTGTTGGAAAATGGCTTCATTGGTAGCTTCAGCTGGTGGACCCCCACCACCACCTCCACCTCCTCATGGGAAGAGAGGACCACCTCCCCAGGTCATTACCAACACTGAGGAGGAAGATGAAGAAATGGATGAGGAGGGAGAAGAACCACAGTTCTTAGAAGAGGTGCCCCGGGTTTCCAGAAAGAAAGCCAGTTTCATCTGGCAGTTTTATTCGATCCCTCGTGGCCAAAAAAAAGTCAATGCGAGGTATGTCACCTGCCGCATATGCAAAGAACAATTGTCCAGAGGGACGGACAAAAAATATAGCTATGGAAATCACACAATGCACAGGCACATGACAAGGAAGCATCCACTAAATTACAGCCGGGCGGAAATAAGGGATATGCAGGACAATCCAAGACCAACTCCTGTGGCCAGACCAACAATACCGATTTCTCTAACACCAGAAGAGGCACGGGAAACTGTGCCAAATATTCAAGAAAATTTTGGGCACATGATTCACTTATGTATGCACTGTCGTGCATTATTAGCTTGTGGCAACATGAGCATCAATGCACTCAACCTGGCGTATGAACACCATGATTGCCCTAACCGCCCCCAGTAATTTTTTTTTGCTCCTGTTGAGCCCTTTTCAACGCCTGTTTTTTGTTGTTTCCCCCCCCCCAAAAAAACCAAAAAATATATAAAATCGTTCAAAAAATACAAAAAAAAACAAAAAATGTTCAAAAAATAAAAAAAAATATAAAACAACAAAAATATAAAAAAAAAAGTTATTTTCAGAACTACCTTCCCTTTCAAAAAAAATTGCTAGAATGTTTAGCACTCTGGCAAGCTCTATTTCTTTTGGTTCGCTCCCGGGTTAGCTTCCCGGTACGCGGACCGGGAGCTAACCAAAAAAAAAAAAAAAAAAAAAAGTGTAAGTATAAGGAAAGTAAACAGAGAGTGATGTTAAAAGAAAGACAGCTATAGGGAGTAAAGAAGAGATACTGTTTAATAGATCTATTTACCGAAGAAAAGACAGAAGAGGGTATAATTGTGAAAAACAAAATAGATAACGAAGTGAAAGAAAAAAAAAGAGAGTATAACATTAACAAAGAAGAGTTTCTTGGAGAATGTGAGTGAATGTTCAAAATAAGATTAAAACATGAGGAATAACAGAGAGAAAAAATAGAAAACAGAAAACAAAAAATAACAGAAAAAGATGCATTGAAACAGCAAAGAAATGTAAGTAACATAGAGCCATATCATCAACATAGGCAATAAAAGTTTTGCAGCTTTTATTGGCAGAAATGTGTCGCTAAAGCTGCTTTTGTGGCAGAAAACTGCCGCTAAAACCACTTTTGCACCAGTTTTCTGCCAATAAAAAGAGCAATAATTTTATTGGCTGTGTTCATAATATTCCCCTTAGTGTGCTTCAACTACACAGAGAAAGCATTATGAACAAGTAGTGATAGAGTGATCAGTCAAAGACACTAAGAGTAACAGAGACGGAGTGAGTGAACAAGAGTGAGGAACTATGAGAAGAGAGGGACTGAGAAAAAGAGTGGAAGGAGTTGAGTAAGTAGGTAATAGAGAAAGGAATGAGGGAAGTAGCAAAGGCAGGAAACTGAGGGTTAAAGAAATGAAGCAGTGGAACTAATAGTAGTTAAATGTGATAGAAATGTAACGAAAAGAGTACAAAATATTTACCTTATAATTGTCGTTAAATTACTCACTTTTTGTTTTTATACTTTCAATCTGTGAAAGAGAGAACAAACATTTGAAAAATATTAAAACATGTATTTAAAAATTAGAAAAGACAAGGGAAAAGATTGAAGGACAAACAGTTTTTCAACAACTTTGACACTTACAGAAGCTTCTGCTTCTCCAGGCCCCCTACACAGTCCTAAAGATATACATTTTAAACTAACAGTATCTTGATGCAGATGAAGTGAGGCCTATCTTAAAACATGGTGCATCTTTTGCATTGCTGTTGTTTCAGAAAAGTGTCGCAAGACACTAAAATTTTAAATAATTGCTTCAGGATGCCAATAAGATGTCTACTATCCAGAGGTTTGTTTGAGGTGAGGCCTACTCAGGGTTGCAGATGAGATTTACACTTGTTGAAGAGTACAGAGGAGATAATACATGTGAAGGTCTACCAATGAAGTGAGTCATGTCCACTGCACTCTTCAACAAAGTCCAAACCTCCTATGTTTCCCTGGACAGGCCTAAACTTGATCTGCACAATGTGATTCGTAATGATAGGAAACACAGGTGATGTAATTGAAATACGTGCAATTTATTTTGCTCATTTCACAATCACATCACTTGTGTTTCCTTTTCTTAGGTATCTCATTGTGCAGATGTAGTCTAGCATATGAAAGAATACGCAGAAGTGCAGCACTGCATGCAACAACTTTGACACTTACAGAAGCCTCACCTTCTCCATGCCTCCTACACAGTTCTACATATACATCATAAATGCAAACAGTACAGAATTAATTATACATGTTAAATGGTTTATTTTTGTTGTTCTCAGAATGTATCAAAATTCACTAAAAACAGTGACTTGAAGGTATTCATCATATAACAGCGGGGAAAAAAAAACACAATCAAAATGATTGTGTTTAAAAAACCCATACAACATAAGAAATAAAAATTCAGAACTCCTTAAAGTTAACTTACTTTCCATGACGTCCAAGGATGTCCTATGAACAGCTTACACTCTTTTGTGCTGTTATTACTTTCAGCCCGCCACTTTCTGAAAGAAAATCTCCATCGTTTTTAAAAACACGTTACATGCAATAAATGACTTCTTGCTCTCTACCACAAGTTTTCACAAGGCCAAATCTGGTCAGAGCCATTTATAACTCTTGGATTTCTTGTAAGCCAATCCCGTCATTTGGCATTTCCGCAACTTTCAGAATTAAAATGTTGAAGATCATTTTCACAATCCTGGAATAGTAATATCTTCCCCTTCTTGCTCAGTCATGTTCTACATTTCCTATGACACTGATACTGCTTACTATGAAGCAGACTTACACTACCTCTATGACTACTACAATTATTTAATTCTCTACATCACTTTTAATCACAAAGCAATGTAAAACAGTAGACAGCATTGCAGACTTACATTCCCTCTACTCCATGTTTTGATTGGCTGCTTCAATTAGCTTATAAAAAGAAACAGTTTTTCTGAACTCATTCAAAGTGCACGTATTTCTCCATGACGTCCAGTCCTATGGTTAGAAGTTATGTCTCTGAACTACACTTATCCTCAAGGCCAAATTGTGTAGGAGCCATTAGAACTTCTTGAAATTCCACAGAGCACATCCCGAGATTATTTCCCTAAAATTTTGGTTTTAAAAAACACCAGGTAAGAGTTTTTAAGGTCATACGGCAATTTTTTTTTGAAAATTAAAACAGAATCATTGCAGAATGACCAGCCATTTCTAGACTTTAAATAAGCTGTGTAATGTCCTGATGTTATTGAAGGGCCGTCATGATATATAATTGCTGCAGTTACAAAAGTCCTTCCTGATATTGACAACTGCGAAGCTACAAAATTTTTAATTAAAGTTGTCAATTTTGTTCCATCAGGCCTACATCGTTGGAACATTAAAATGACATACTGGCCATGTGTTCGTATAAATAATGTGGACATCATTTCAGATTTACATTGGCTACACTCCATGTTGTGATCAGCTGCTTTTACTAGCTTATTAAAGGAGACTGATTTACTGTCTGGCAAAGTTAAATATATAAATCTTTCTGAGTCTACACTAGTAGTACTTGATACCATACAGTTCTCGCAGTCATGCTGCCATTGATAAGAAAGCCCAAACAGCTGATCTACATCTACACCTTCAGCATGTAATACATCAAGCATATACATTAAAAACTCCTGACAATCTTGCTGAATATTTTGAGAGAATTGTGTTTGGCCTGAACATCTGTCTAACAGATTTCGAATTTCAGACACACTTTCTATGTTTCTTCTATCAGTGCTACATTTCTCTAACACAGAATTTAACAAACTGCAAAATCTTTGATCAGAATTGACCACAATCTCTTCTTTTACATTTTCTAGAGAAAACAAAACATTAACCACTACATTAGCATAGCAGTTGACACCAGAACTGTTTTCAAATTGAAAACCAACAACATCTTCAACAGAATCCTTTTTGTTTCTGCTTGTAATTTTAGGTTCATCGACTTTTCGTCTTTTTGCTACAACCTCCCCAGTATTGGTCCCATTTCTTCGTTTCCGGCCTACCACACGTTTCTCAAACAAAGGATACTGAGGCAAATGTGGCGCATACTCTCTTCTTAACCTATTGTATTCCTTAACACAATCTAGATCAGCACAAATGTTTGTGACATCACACTCAATCAAGTACAATCCCGATAAAGTTCTAACTCGTGACAATGCCACATATGCCATACCCTCCTTGAACACAGAACTGCCAATATTCACCAATGCACTGTCTACACTTAAACCTTGCGATTTATGGATTGTCACCGCATATGCCAAGCAAACAGGAAACTGCTTACGGCGAACATATAAGTCTTTTACAAGCAAAAATCTAGCAGAGCAACGACCAATTAGCTGTACTTCCTCAATGCCATCAAATTTAATTTTTAAAAATTCAATTCCATCTCTATTTCTGTATTTTACAAAATCAACAACATTACCCATTGATCCATTTACCAGACCTCTTTCAACATGTAAATTCCTTCTTAAAATTATACGGCAGTTCAAGCACACATTCAGAGTCTTTTCAAAACCTGCAGTTTTAGATATACTCTTCTCTAATGAATCCAATTTTGTTTTCAGATTCTCAGACAAAATAATTGTTGATCCCATATGCTCTACTCTGTCAATAGCTTCCAGTTTCACAATCTCTTGCTTTTCTAAATGCAACATTTTGTTGTTGAATTTGGCACATTCTGCAAGAGTTGGCATCAAACATATTCCAGATTTCTTATCAGTAATTTTCTGAAAAATATTCTCAGGCACAACATCTTGTTCTGGATATAAATTTGACAGTAATCGTGCATGTAAAGCTTCTTTCCCATGCTCGGTCACTTTTCCAATTCTAACATCTTGTAGAATAGTCTTGTAAACTTCATCCTTCGCCTGACGCATATTTTCATGCAGTTCAGCATAATTGAAGTTTAACCATATATTGACGTTGCCAATGCTGCCTAGGCACTTCCTGGTATCTTCATGCGTGAGCATTTTTAACACAGGTTGCCCTTTCACTGGTGTCAGCTGCAGAAGATCTCCGAAAACAATGATGTGTTTGCCACCAAATAACACATCATACTCTGTTTTGAGAACTTCTTGCATTCTCAAATGCACAAAGGCAAGCATGACATTGGAAACCATGCTCACTTCGTCAATGATAAGAAGTTTCATTTTCCTCAAGATTCTTGAAACTTCAAAACAAGCATCTCCAGATAGCTTGTGATATTGTAATTTGTTGTCATGCTCCACTGGCAGCATCAGTAAACGATGTAAAGTAATCCCTTTAATGTTATGTGCTGCCAGTCCAGTTGGAGCGGTGACAACACAAGACAGCGATGACTCTGTCCTTTCCTGCAAATAGCATGAAATTGCTTTAATGAGGAAACTTTTTCCAGTTCCCACTTCTCCACTCACGTACAGTCGGACAGGCTTCAACGACGTACATGAGCACTCTTTCTTGTCATGACTTAATCCATGATCAATTTGCATGGTAACTTCGTCATATATTTTCCTCTGCTCAACGTTGAGTTGTCTTTCCAACTCTTCTAAGTTAACCGCATCCTCCTGAGCATGTGCCATGGCTCTTTCCACTTCATTCATGGCAGTGGCAGCTTCATTTTCGATAACAGGTCCTCCTAGTGGATCCTGACTCAATGAAGCAGAACTCTGACTGTCCTGAGAACTGTCTCTGGCAATCTCGGCTGCAATCGTTGCTTCCTGCTCAATTTCCGCATTCAACATTTCTACATATTTGGGAAAAGCAGGACATTCTATGGTCTCCTTGGCGGCATTGAAAGAGTCTTCGTAACAGAGGAAATCTCCAAGCAGTTCCTCTTCTGCACGCCAAGGCTTGAAAAGTTGCAAAAGTGCTAAATAGAAAAACTCCTTTTTTTCAGGAGATTCGCCACTCAATTTTCGATGGTTTACCAAGTGGCATTTTCTTTGCTTGACCAGACATCCCTCACTTCCTATTACAGCATACACTCCTTTCTCAGTATCTTCTTTGATGTTCCTCTTGAATATGTAATTTTGAAGAACCTCATACAGACAAACATTGTCGAGGTGACTGCTTCTATTTGGATAATATGTATCCAACATGTTGGTCTTCAAAATGTCGGTACTGTTTGGCTCCTTTTCCGCCAAATACTCAATTTCCCGCACAGGTTTCAGAACTCGATTACGCGTTGCAGCAAGACCAAGACTCGCCCAAACGATACTCCTGGACTTGGCATAGAGACTTGCTGAAGACAACCGGTCAGAGCATTCGTAAGCTCCAATTTCTCGATGCGACAACATCTTCAGACTGAAACTGTACAACTTCTTGCTGAGGCTCTTTTCATGGGAAATGTCCTCCCACATATCCTTCAATTCTGTCTTCTCTTTTTTGGTGATGTAAGACGTCACATACCGAGCCACAGCCATACAGTTATCAGCCACAAACTGTATATCCATGTTAGCATTCCACATGGACAAAATCACCGGGTTGTAGTCGTTGATGTACTTGGACTCTTCGTTCCTCTTCAAATTGTATGTGTTTTTAGGTGATTTCTTCATGACATTATGTCGCAGCGAAGACATCAAACTGTTTACTCTTCCTTTAGAAATCACCGGTCGTGGAAAACCGAAACGACATTTGGTGTAGAACTTGTCCTTGTTTCGGAATTTACGACGGCAGTACTTTCCACATCGATGGCTTTGGAAACGCAGAACTTTTTCTCTTAGGCTTTTCTTCTCCTTTGCGTTTGGAACAGCACACGTAGAATACTGTTGGATGAAACTCATCACTGAGTCTTCTGGATCCGTTCCAAATTTAGGTGCATCCTTGATCCACAGCAACATATGTATATGAGGAGCACCTCTTGCTTGGTACTCCTTTCTCCAGAAGAAATCCAACACCTCTCCAAGAGGTGGATTCTTCTTATTCATGATGAAAGACATCATAGCTTCAAATCTATGATTGAAGTACCTACATACATTGACTGGATCCAAAGAGCACAGTTCTCCGGGGGTCTTGAATTCGATGTTATCTACGTTAGCATTTGTCTCTTGTAGAAATTCAAGTAAGTCTTCCCAGCCATACTCGGCACAGCTCAGAGTGAGGAACCATGTGGGAGTACCTAAGTTCCTCAGCATACATTTTAAATCACCATGACGACGGTACCAGTACTCATTAGTACCACGCTGACACGCCATGAGATTAATCAGGTGAGAATCCAAAATACTGTCTTGGACATTGACTTTATCCATAAAGTCACTTGCCGAGATGTTTTGCATGTGTATACCACTTTTCAAGATGTGGTTCACTGCATATGACAGTCCAGACAGATCGCTTTCAAACAGGAGATGAAACAAATAGGGAATGCATTGTCGAAACCTAGCATCTCCTGCATACAATCGCAAAGTCCGGTATTCAGAAGCAGGAATTTGATGAGGTCGCTCATCATATCTTCCTCCCTGACCTGTTGGAAAAAGCTGTGGGAAACACCGAGCTTCCAAACTTTCCTCCCAAACACTAATGGGACTCCCTTTGGCTTGTTTCATTTGAAACAACTCAATAGCATTCCCCATGACTTCCTTGGAATGCAAAGGATGAACACTATAATGTTCATATATTTCTTCACTAGTAGAGGGTTCTACTTTCTCAATTTGACCAGCACACAAATCGCTATCCTCTTCCTCACTTACTTCCTCTTCTGCAACATATACATTCTTATAGTATTTATTATTTTTTTTCAAATACAATGTTGCCTTTTTAACTTTCCTAACATCTACTAAATCTTGCCATATTTTCTTATTCTTTGTCGGAACCCCATTAACTAAGATAACCAGAGGTTCCTCTTCCACTTTTTCTACTCCAATTGTGTTAATGTTTTTCTTCAAATCTAGAGGCAAATAAACAACTCTTCCCTTTAATCCTCTCTGTAAATCTGATGGAGGCAATTTCCCTGTCTTTGGCTCCATTCTTACAATAGCCTGAAAGGGATGGATACTTTGAATCAAAATAGATTCATAAGTATTTAAATCCTTCAATTCAGAAGGAATCTCAACCAATTCCAGATTATTATGAACTGCTCTAGCAGGCATCTGGTTTTGATTTAATTTGCAACAACAATAAGTACACACACGTTGATCAAATCCCAAATCAAAACAATTTTCTACCATCAAGTATGTTGCAAAATCCTTCCATTCACTATTATTTTCCCTTTCACTTTTTGCATATAAATCCACTAACTTAGTCTGATTCTTATAATAAGTGCGTCGACAACACACACAAGTGAAATTAGGCCTCTCACTTGATTTCACCTGAAACGTCGCAATTTCCTTCTGGAAATTATCTGTACTGGAAACCTGTACACTATCTTCCACATTACCCTCTTCTTCTGGGTCAATTTCAACATTCTCCTCTTTACTTCCAAAGTAACAAAACTCAATTTCTTCACATATGTTCTTCACATCTATTTCAGAACCATGCAAAAGAGCAGCGCATAATTGTTTAAGCATAATTGCTGGACTCTTAGCATAATACAACATTCTAACTAATTTCCTCACTTTATTATGATGCACTGCTAGCATCCTGAAATGATGAAAAACACTCTGGCATACTCTCCTGGAAAGACAAGCCAGTGAATGACCATGCAAACCTGTCACTTCTCTCACTCTGCAAGGATCTAATTCTTGCAACAACTTCATTTTCTGCTTCAAACTTTTCTTATTAAATGACCGTACAAAATCACAAAGCAAATTGATGGAATCCTGTCGCACACTGCAAATACTACTACACGTCCAGGTGTACACAGGACCCTTAGCACGTCTTCCTAAAACCTCATTACCTAACACCTCTTCTGCCTCTGTTGTCACAAGTTTTTCTTTTTCAACTGGACAACCATCTTTCACTTCATAAGCACGACCACTGGTGTCAACTGCATGCACCAAATCATTATCCTGGAAATAACTCTCCTCATTAAAAAATGCCTCACAGCTTGAACTATGCATCCATTCTCCAGAAAAAACTTCACAAAAATTACTACGATTAACTATTCTCTTCCATCTACTATTTCTTTTGAAATCATAAATTGCCTTGTTTAGCTTCCTAATTCTATTGATTATCAAAATAAATAACTTACGTTTAATTTCAAATGCCTGATCAATAACTTTCTCAACTTTTTTTTTTCTCTTATAAAAAACCAGTTTCTGTTGACCTTTCTTAATATTTTTTAACAAATTGCCAATTATCCTGTTGCGGAACATTCGTTTACGAATGTCCCTAAACTGTTGTTTCCTTCTACTATCATGCACAGAGTTATCTCTTGCTCTAGCAGTAACATTTTTGATTGGCCTTTCCTTTCCATTTGATTTGCTTATCTTTTTATGGACTGAAACATTTTCTGTAGTAACATTTTTTTTACTACACATATTTCTTATGAAATATTTTGTGCTCTTACCCGGTGCTTTCTTCGTGACTTGACAAATCTTTTTGTTAGAGGACTGCTGCTTATTTTGTTTCACCTGCTGTCTTTGACGTTTTGCAGCCTTTCTCTGTCTTTCTATTGTTGGCATGGTGAAATCTTGAAATGATCTGCAGTTGAATCTGTGGTAAAATATAATAAAAAATGTTATTAACCACTATTACCAAACAGTAAATCAATAAAAATGATCAAAAACTTAACACACTACTTGACATTTTAAATAGAAGATTTTTTAGTCCTTGGCAAATTTACAATACAGAAATAGCAGAAAAGAAATTACATTTATATTTATGTTACCTGTGCTATTTTATATGTGAATCTGATCTAATTTTATGAGCATATTTTAATATTTTATTGAAGACACTACACATAACCTGTTTTTGAAGGTGTCTTTATTTTTAAATTAAACGGTTTACATTTTTACTTTTTATTAATTATACATTTTAAAAATAAATGTTTATATTTCCATAGGCTCAAGCAGGTCAGCTTCCCACCCTATGTCATATAATTCGGACAAATCTGCATCCTCATCACGCTCTTCTTCATCCTCAGGATTTAAATCATCCAATGGATCAACATCCACTGATGTTTCAATTACAAGTTCAATGATGAGGTCAAAATCAACTGATTGCAGATTGTCACTCATGTTGATGTTGTCTTTATCTTTAAAGAAAGATAACAACAATGAGATGTTGCAGAGTAAGAGACAAATCTCAGAGATTATAATAGTAAAATTGTTTAACAAGAGTAATATTTTGCAGCTATTATTTAGCCATGTCCAGCAATGCTGATCAGGTGAAGACTATGTCTAATTTTTCAGTGAACAGGACTCATCTCTTCTTAACCTTGGATAAGCCTCACCGACTCTGTGTGTCCTGCACATACTTAAATGTAAAGGGGCAGATTTATGTTAAATGGCACATCCCCAGGCATGCACCAGTTAACGTGCACCGCTGCTCTGCCACCCATGGTGTGCCGTATTTACAATCAGATAGGAGAAAACTGCGTCAAAACCCTGCGCCTGCTTTAAGCAGGCATAGGTCTTGACGCAACATTGTGGAGATGGGGCACCCCTGAGCCTTGCTTGAGCTGCATCGCACTTGCGATACAACTCCAGCAATCACTACCTTTACATCACAGATACATCACGCATCTGTGCCATTTTTGCCCCATGATGCCCCGCATTGTAAATGCAGCACACCATGGGTGGCGGAACAGCGGCACAGGATGACTGACACATCCCTGGTGATGCACCAGTCATCATAAATCTATCCCTAATCTTCTTATCTTGTTACAGATGAACCGCCATATGTACCATCAAACTATTTTGCATTTCCTAAATAGCGAATTTTAAGGAATAAATAGCAATTCTTTACCATTCCTAATTTGCAATGAGCAAATTGCTAATTGCAAGTTACCCATTCATTTCCATGGGCTAGGAGCCTCATAGGAATGAAGGTTTAATTTGCGATTAGCAATTTGCTCATCACAAATTAGGAATTTTTCCAAGGGTGCAGGGGTGTCTCAAGAACACCCTGCTGCACCCCCTGAAAAAGAAATTTGGGGGCATATGGCGCACATACATGCCCTAAGGGCATGTATGGGCGTCATATGGCACCATTTGTTTTTTGGAAAAAAAGCTTTTTGAAAAGAATTCACAAATTACCACCAACTAGAAGTTGGTGGTAGTTTCCAAATCCTTAATGTCATTTTTTTACATATTTTTTGTTTGATACATTGCATTTAAGTAATCGCAAAATTTGCAAATCCTTCAGTGCAATCGCAAAATAAGGAATAGCAAATTTTGCTATTCCTTATTTTGCATCAAACTTGTTTGATATATACCATTTGTCTAATTAGCATTCGCAAAGGCCGAAATTCGCAGAATTTTGATCTTTGTGAATGCTAATTAGCTTGATACATATGGCCCCAAGTGAGGCCTGTCTTGCAACATGGTGCATCTTTTGCATCACTGCTGCATCGGTTTCATGTGGTACGTTTTTTTTACACCATGACATATCTGCCTAAAAGCATCAATTTGTAATTTTGTCGCCTCATAGCAAATCTTTTGCACCGCCGCTGCATCATAAAAGTGACGCTCAGTGGCGCAAAAGAGGCATACACCTATCATAAATCTGTCCCTAGCATTTTAAATGATTTATTCATGATGACAATAAGGTGTGGCCTATCCAGAGGTTTGTTTAAGGTGAGGCCTACTCAGGATTGCAGATTAAAGTTACGCTTGATGAAGAATACAGAAGAGATAATACATGTAAAGGCCTACCAATGAAGTAAGTGATTTGCACTTTATTTCGCCAGTCATCATAAATGTATCCCTAAGCTTCTTATCTTGTTACAGATGAACCACCATATGTACCATCAAACTATTTTGCATTTCCTAAATAGCGAATTTTAAGGAATAAATAGCAATTCTTTACCATTCCTAATTTGCAATGAGCAATTTGCTAATTGCAAATTACCCATTCATTTCCATGGGCTAGGAGGCTCATAGGAATGAAGGTGCAATTTGCGATTAGCAATTAGCTCATCACAAAATAGGAATTTTTCCAAGGGTGCAGGGGTGTCTCAAGAACACCCTGCTGCACCCCCTGAAAAAGAAATTTGGGGGCATATGGCGCACATACATGCCCTAAGGGCATGTATGGGCGTCATATGGCACCTTTTGTTTTTTGGAAAAAAAGCTTTTTGAAAAGAATTCACAAATTACCACCAACTAGAAGTTGGTGGTAGTTTCCAAATCCTTAATGTCATTTTTTTTACATATTTTTTGTTTGATACATTGCATTTAAGAAATCGCAAAATTTGCAAATCCTTCAGTGCAATCGCAAAATAAGGAATAGCAAATTTTGAATTAAGGACATTTTAAGTCATTTCCACATGTGCAGTGTTTTCAAATTATGATTTGAAAATCGTTTTTGGGGAAAAGTAATGGTTTGCAAATTTATGACAAGGACATAATGGTGTATGCTTCTCTATAAGGCATTTCAGTGTCTCTGATGTCATTTTTCCCATATTACATTATAAGACCTTTCCCCATGGAGCACATTCCTTGTAAATATGCTCCCACCTGTGCATGGTGAATTTAGATTTTGACTGTTTGAGTCACATAGCCATGTTAAAAGTGACCCAAAAAAATTGCAAACGCTTTAAAAAAACACATTCATGTGTCTTAAGGACATTTTAAGTCATTTCCCCATGGACAGTGTTTTGTAAGTGGCGCAAAAGAGGCATACACCTATCATAAATATGTCCCTAGCATTTTAAATGATTAATTCAGTATGACGATAAGATGTGGCCTATCCAGAGGTTTGTTTAAGGTGAGGCCTACTCAGGATTGCAGATTAAAGTTACGCTTGATGAAGAATACAAAGGACATAATACATGTAAAGCTCTACCAATGAAGTAAGTGATGTCCACTTCATTGCGCCAGTCATCATAAATCTATCACTAAGCTTCTTATCTTGTTAGACATCAACCGCCATATGTATCATATAACTATTTTGCATTTCCAAAATAGCGAATTTTAAGGAATAAATAGCGATTCTTTACCATTCCAAATTTGCGATGAGCAAATTGCTAATTGCAAATTACCCATTCATTTCCATGCGCCAGGATGCCCATATGAAAGAAGGTGCAATTTGCAATTAGCAATTAGCTCATCGCAAATTAGGAATTTTTCCAAAGGTGTAGGGGTGTCTCAATAACACCCTGCCGCACCCCTGAAAAAGAAATTTGGGGGCATATGGCGCACATAAATTTTAACAACATTCCTTTACCTCAAAAACGATTTTCAATTCATAATTTGAAAACACTGCCCACAGGGAAATTACTTAAAATGTCCTTAAGACACATGAAAGTGTTTTTTTATTGCCTTTCCAGCATGGTTGGGTCACTTTTAACATGGCTATGTAACACAAACATTTAAAATCTAAATTTGCCATGCACAGGTGGGAGCATATTTACAAGCAATTTGCGCCACAGAGAAAGGTCTTACATTAAAATGGGAAAAATAACATCAGGGACAGTCAATTGCCTTATAAAGAAGCATACACCATTATGTCCTTGTCATAAATTTAAAAACAATTCCTTTTCCCCAAAAACGATTTTCAAATCATAATTTCAAAACACTGCACATGGGAAAATTACTTAAAATGTCCTTAAGACACATAAAAGCGTTTTTTAATTGCCTTTGCAGCATGTTTGTATCACTTTTAACATGGCTATGTAACACAAACATTAAAAATCTAAATTTTCCTTGCACAGGTGGGAGCATATTTACAAGCAATTTGCGCCACATAATTCATAATTTTCTCCTTAAAGCACACTATTCTCTATCTAAATTAAAGAAATATTTTCTCACCTTAGCAAATACTTTGAGTTTGAAAACAGTCTCAGAAACACACCAATTTGTCTTCAGCAGAGCAAAAGGTATGCACTCCAGAGTCTGCAGCTATCAAAAGCACAGAAATGCTGTAATTCTTCACACATATCTCTCATGTCACCCAATCAAAACTCTTCCCTCACTTTTTTTCAAATGAAAACCCTTCCCCCCTCTGCCATTTCATGCCTTTTCTGCATAGCAACCACCTCTTGGAAGACTTCTGGTGTTTGCAAGTTCACACAACAATGTTGCAATTGAACTCTGAACTCTCAGTGCACCTGCATATCCAGTGCATTCTTTCATTTAATGATTTTTTATTGACCATTCAAAATACATCTTTCAAATAACTCATCCGTGCACCCTAACTTTCTGTTTTCAGCAATCAAAATCCACCAATCACTGTTACTGCTTCATGAACACAGAAACTCCACAGTTTTTTTCATTTTAAACTCTCATTTTTTCAACTGCCATTTCATTGCCACACTTCATCTGACTGCAGGAGAACCTTCTCTCACCATGTTTTCTGTCTGGATTGTTGGACATAGTTATATTCACTGGGCTCAAAGGTACACTGAAAACAGGAATTTACCTAACCTCAATTTACAAGATGTGGAAATTAAGTGGTTTGGCCACAGAGGATTAAAATGTCACCAATTGATACCATTGGTGAAAACCTTTATGCATTTGCCCAAACCTGACCTGTTAATTGTGCACTGTGGAGGTAATGACTTGGGCACTTTGACTGGTGTAGGTCTGGAAATGCTTTTAAAGGACACCTTTGAGCAATTAATGGCACTTTTTCCTCAGACTGCCTTGGTATATTCAAATATATGCCAAAGACAGAAATGGAGGTGGTCAAACCAATTTTGTCCACAAATTGAGAAGTCGAGGAAGCATGTAAACAAATCTGTTTCAGCTTACATGAGAGACCATGGAATGGGCTCCCTGTACAACAATAACTTGCGTTACTACATGCAAGATATCTACAGAGGAGATGGAGTTCACTTCTCAGATGAGGGCAACAGAATTTTCACTCTGAATTTAAGAATGTGCATTGGTACCTACTTATAAGTACCTAAATGTACCATAAACCCAAAAGCTCTTCTCAGAGCTACCCTACATCTGATCACTCACAATTATTATTTTACTCTAACATTTTTCACTAATTTTCAACAAAGTACGCTCCCTGGGGCGCTACCCGGTACGCGAACCGGGAGCTAACCTTGCGAAATTTTTTAAAAAAATGTTTTTTTTTCGCACATATGGGCCTCCTCAGCCACCCTCACAAAACCTAGGGGGTCAAGATAAGTCTACCGTGCCCCCTTCTACCCATTCTGAACATTATTTGCCCTCCATCTTGTATCTTAATTCGACCGAAACACAAAATGGTGGACTCCCGTTACGCTTAAGGTTCGCGAACCGGGGCGCTCAACGGTTCGCGTACCGGGTCGCTCCCTGGGAAGCGCACCATCAAAAAAGGTGGGAAAGTAGTTCACAGAAAAGCCACTGGAGACAATTTCACCAAATATAGACTAGCTCATACTACATACCAATCCCTACCATTTTCACAAATTTGATTGGAATTCCATTTAGCCATTTAGCCTGTAGACCTCTCTAAATACCGTGAGGTAAATTACTTCACAAAACACATCTGAAGTGTTGGAATTGACAACCAATTAAAATGTTACTTTCATTTTCTACTTTTTTTACCTGACATTTGATTGGTTATATACCTGAATATATATAAAGGAAGAGAAGAAAACACAGCCATTTTGACTACTACTTCTTGGTGTACATTTCAATAGGATTTTCACTAATTCCTTCAACTTCTATCTAAAGGTAAGTTTTTATTTTTAAAACTGAAGTATATTGTGCACTATAAGTTAATATGGTAAACTTTTTCTGATAGTTATATACTATCCCTCTGTAGTAGTTATAGATTTAGATAGACTTCTCTGTTATAGTTATGGATGGAGTTAGGCTTCTCTTGTATAATTATGAATTTACTTACGTTAAATCACATACACTTTTTTATATTCCTACTTCCACTCTGATACTATACACTGCCCAAAATTAATCCCAACAGTGCCCTATCTCTACTAATATATATTTTTTTAATCTAAATTTCAGGCAAAATGGAAGGCGAACAGAAAGTTGAATTTCAAATTGTCCTGCAAGAGAGCAGCCAAGAAATCAATGATGAAAATGATATTGAATTTTTCGATGAAACTTTAGACAAAGAACTACTGCAATGTGTACAAGCAGTAGATAACCTCCTTGAAAATGAGGACATTTTACACCCTCAGAGACTACAATGTATATTCAATGATAATTATGAAATTTCTGACAATGAAATGTTAGAAAGTTTAATAAATTATGAAACACAATCACAATAAAAAAAATGCTTATAAAATAAAGAAAATAAAAAATAATCAACAAAAACAACAATCAATTAACATACAGCATTTGAAAAGTCTATCATTCATTTTTCATTGCAGTACGCTGCCCAGAACGCTTCCCGGTTCGCGGACCGGGCGCTCCCCACGCAAAATAAAACAAAAATTTTATTTTGGTTTTTTTGCCCCGCGGGGCCCTTTTAAAACCTCCACATTAAACCTAGGGGGTCAGGGAGGATCTAGTATGCCCCCTTATGGTCATTTTCGCCTTTGTTTTGGCCTCCTCTTGTCTCTCAATCCTACCGAGAGACAAGATGGCGGCCGCTCCGGACTGTTTACAATGTTGACAGACACCGGAGAGCCAATCAGCTTAGCTACGCGAAGTTCCGGTACGCTTAAGGTCCGCGGACCGGAGCGCTGCCCAGAGCGCGCTTACAGATATATATCTTTTTTTAAACGTTAATTTCTCAAAATCCACTGGAGCACATATATTGAGACCTAGAAAAGGCACATCGGGCTACCAGTCCCTACAATTTTGCCAAGTTTCATGCAAATACATTCAGCCGTTCGGGCTAAAAGTGAGGCCAACCGCCCTATGGAAAACTCAATGTTAAAAACACGTTTTGGGACCCCCCTTTTTTCTCGGCCCCCCCTTGACGAAACCCCCCCAAATTTCCAAGGGCTGCTCAGAAACAAAATGTTCCATTTTCCAGAAAATTTCAGCCAATTCCGTCCACAAACGCCAAAGTTATTAGACATAGAATTTTCAAAAATCCCATAGGGAAAAAATCCTAACTATATATACCTACTGGCGACCGCCAGTAGGTAATATATATATATATATATATATATATATATATATATATATATATGACAAACGAAGAAGCACCAGACTTGGAGAGCCCTACGCCAAGTGTTAATGTTCATTTCATGCCAGGCAGTCCCGCTGTCACTCACTTCAAGTTCAGAGATTAATTAGCCAGCATTTCCTAACGCGTTTCAAGCGTCCATGCGCCCTTGTTCACAGGTGTTGGCCGATGGGTGTGAGCAGCAATACGCCTTCAAACATCCCTAAATAGTCCCGCCCAGCTGGGCGTGTCAGCATAGTGCATGCTGGGATATGAAGTCTATTGACAAGGTGTGTACCTGTGGCCGCCGTCACTCCATCAAATTCAATACCACAGTGGGTTTCTGTACCTGTTACGAGTGGCTGCAGGGCTGTGATTATCCCTTCGGCAGGAAAACACAAGGCTCCATCTGCGTCTGTAATCACCACGCTGGACCCGCTAGTCAGCGGTGGGGCACCTCCGCGACCCCGGCAGGCCGCAATTATATGACAAACGAAGAAGCACCAGACTTGGAGAGCCCTACGCCAAGTGTTAATGTTCATTTCATGCCAGGCAGTCCCGCTGTCACTCACTTCAAGTTCAGAGATTAATTAGCCAGCATTTCCTAACGCGTTTCAAGCGTCCATGCGCCCTTGTTCACAGGTGTTGGCCGATGGGTGTGAGCAGCAATACGCCTTCAAACATCCCTAAATAGTCCCGCCCAGCTGGGCGTGTCAGCATAGTGCATGCTGGGATATGAAGTCTATTGACAAGGTGTGTACCTGTGGCCGCCGTCACTCCATCAAATTCAATACCACAGTGGGTTTCTGTACCTGTTACGAGTGGCTGCAGGGCTGTGATTATCCCTTCGGCAGGAAAACACAAGGCTCCATCTGCGTCTGTAATCACCACGCTGGACCCGCTAGTCAGCGGTGGGGCACCTCCGCGACCCCGGCAGGCCGCAATTATATGACAAACGAAGAAGCACCAGACTTGGAGAGCCCTACGCCAAGTGTTAATGTTCATTTCATGCCAGGCAGTCCCGCTGTCACTCACTTCAAGTTCAGAGATTAATTAGCCAGCATTTCCTAACGCGTTTCAAGCGTCCATGCGCCCTTGTTCACAGGTGTTGGCCGATGGGTGTGAGCAGCAATACGCCTTCAAACATCCCTAAATAGTCCCGCCCAGCTGGGCGTGTCAGCATAGTGCATGCTGGGATATGAAGTCTATTGACAAGGTGTGTACCTGTGGCCGCCGTCACTCCATCAAATTCAATACCACAGTGGGTTTCTGTACCTGTTACGAGTGGCTGCAGGGCTGTGATTATCCCTTCGGCAGGAAAACACAAGGCTCCATCTGCGTCTGTAATCACCACGCTGGACCCGCTAGTCAGCGGTGGGGCACCTCCGCGACCCCGGCAGGCCGCAATTATATGACAAACGAAGAAGCACCAGACTTGGAGAGCCCTACGCCAAGTGTTAATGTTCATTTCATGCCAGGCAGTCCCGCTGTCACTCACTTCAAGTTCAGAGATTAATTAGCCAGCATTTCCTAACGCGTTTCAAGCGTCCATGCGCCCTTGTTCACAGGTGTTGGCCGATGGGTGTGAGCAGCAATACGCCTTCAAACATCCCTAAATAGTCCCGCCCAGCTGGGCGTGTCAGCATAGTGCATGCTGGGATATGAAGTCTATTGACAAGGTGTGTACCTGTGGCCGCCGTCACTCCATCAAATTCAATACCACAGTGGGTTTCTGTACCTGTTACGAGTGGCTGCAGGGCTGTGATTATCCCTTCGGCAGGAAAACACAAGGCTCCATCTGCGTCTGTAATCACCACGCTGGACCCGCTAGTCAGCGGTGGGGCACCTCCGCGACCCCGGCAGGCCGCAATTATATGACAAACGAAGAAGCACCAGACTTGGAGAGCCCTACGCCAAGTGTTAATGTTCATTTCATGCCAGGCAGTCCCGCTGTCACTCACTTCAAGTTCAGAGATTAATTAGCCAGCATTTCCTAACGCGTTTCAAGCGTCCATGCGCCCTTGTTCACAGGTGTTGGCCGATGGGTGTGAGCAGCAATACGCCTTCAAACATCCCTAAATAGTCCCGCCCAGCTGGGCGTGTCAGCATAGTGCATGCTGGGATATGAAGTCTATTGACAAGGTGTGTACCTGTGGCCGCCGTCACTCCATCAAATTCAATACCACAGTGGGTTTCTGTACCTGTTACGAGTGGCTGCAGGGCTGTGATTATCCCTTCGGCAGGAAAACACAAGGCTCCATCTGCGTCTGTAATCACCACGCTGGACCCGCTAGTCAGCGGTGGGGCACCTCCGCGACCCCGGCAGGCCGCAATTATATGACAAACGAAGAAGCACCAGACTTGGAGAGCCCTACGCCAAGTGTTAATGTTCATTTCATGCCAGGCAGTCCCGCTGTCACTCACTTCAAGTTCAGAGATTAATTAGCCAGCATTTCCTAACGCGTTTCAAGCGTCCATGCGCCCTTGTTCACAGGTGTTGGCCGATGGGTGTGAGCAGCAATACGCCTTCAAACATCCCTAAATAGTCCCGCCCAGCTGGGCGTGTCAGCATAGTGCATGCTGGGATATGAAGTCTATTGACAAGGTGTGTACCTGTGGCCGCCGTCACTCCATCAAATTCAATACCACAGTGGGTTTCTGTACCTGTTACGAGTGGCTGCAGGGCTGTGATTATCCCTTCGGCAGGAAAACACAAGGCTCCATCTGCGTCTGTAATCACCACGCTGGACCCGCTAGTCAGCGGTGGGGCACCTCCGCGACCCCGGCAGGCCGCAATTATATGACAAACGAAGAAGCACCAGACTTGGAGAGCCCTACGCCAAGTGTTAATGTTCATTTCATGCCAGGCAGTCCCGCTGTCACTCACTTCAAGTTCAGAGATTAATTAGCCAGCATTTCCTAACGCGTTTCAAGCGTCCATGTTCCCTTGTTCACAGGTGTTGGCCGATGGGTGTGAGCAGCAATACGCCTTCAAACATCCCTAAATAGTCCCGCCCAGCTGGGCGTGTCAGCATAGTGCATGCTGGGATATGAAGTCTATTGACAAGGTGTGTACCTGTGGCCGCCGTCACTCCATCAAATTCAATACCACAGTGGGTTTCTGTACCTGTTACGAGTGGCTGCAGGGCTGTGATTATCCCTTCGGCAGGAAAACACAAGGCTCCATCTGCGTCTGTAATCACCACGCTGGACCCGCTAGTCAGCGGTGGGGCACCTCCGCGACCCCGGCAGGCCGCAATTATATGACAAACGAAGAAGCACCAGACTTGGAGAGCCCTACGCCAAGTGTTAATGTTCATTTCATGCCAGGCAGTCCCGCTGTCACTCACTTCAAGTTCAGAGATTAATTAGCCAGCATTTCCTAACGCGTTTCAAGCGTCCATGCGCCCTTGTTCACAGGTGTTGGCCGATGGGTGTGAGCAGCAATACGCCTTCAAACATCCCTAAATAGTCCCGCCCAGCTGGGCGTGTCAGCATAGTGCATGCTGGGATATGAAGTCTATTGACAAGGTGTGTACCTGTGGCCGCCGTCACTCCATCAAATTCAATACCACAGTGGGTTTCTGTACCTGTTACGAGTGGCTGCAGGGCTGTGATTATCCCTTCGGCAGGAAAACACAAGGCTCCATCTGCGTCTGTAATCACCACGCTGGACCCGCTAGTCAGCGGTGGGGCACCTCCGCGACCCCGGCAGGCCGCAATTATATGACAAACGAAGAAGCACCAGACTTGGAGAGCCCTACGCCAAGTGTTAATGTTCATTTCATGCCAGGCAGTCCCGCTGTCACTCACTTCAAGTTCAGAGATTAATTAGCCAGCATTTCCTAACGCGTTTCAAGCGTCCATGCGCCCTTGTTCACAGGTGTTGGCCGATGGGTGTGAGCAGCAATACGCCTTCAAACATCCCTAAATAGTCCCGCCCAGCTGGGCGTGTCAGCATAGTGCATGCTGGGATATGAAGTCTATTGACAAGGTGTGTACCTGTGGCCGCCGTCACTCCATCAAATTCAATACCACAGTGGGTTTCTGTACCTGTTACGAGTGGCTGCAGGGCTGTGATTATCCCTTCGGCAGGAAAACACAAGGCTCCATCTGCGTCTGTAATCACCACGCTGGACCCGCTAGTCAGCGGTGGGGCACCTCCGCGACCCCGGCAGGCCGCAATTATATGACAAACGAAGAAGCACCAGACTTGGAGAGCCCTACGCCAAGTGTTAATGTTCATTTCATGCCAGGCAGTCCCGCTGTCACTCACTTCAAGTTCAGAGATTAATTAGCCAGCATTTCCTAACGCGTTTCAAGCGTCCATGCGCCCTTGTTCACAGGTGTTGGCCGATGGGTGTGAGCAGCAATACGCCTTCAAACATCCCTAAATAGTCCCGCCCAGCTGGGCGTGTCAGCATAGTGCATGCTGGGATATGAAGTCTATTGACAAGGTGTGCACCTGTGGCCGCCGTCACTCCATCAAATTCAATACCACAGTCGGTTTCTGTACCTGTTACGAGTGGCTGCAGGGCTGTGATTATCCCTTCGGCAGGAAAACACAAGGCTCCATCTGCGTCTGTAATCACCACGCTGGACCCGCTAGTCAGCGGTGGGGCACCTCCGCGACCCCGGCAGGCCGCAATTATATGACAAACGAAGAAGCACCAGACTTGGAGAGCCCTACGCCAAGTGTTAATGTTCATTTCATGCCAGGCAGTCCCGCTGTCACTCACTTCAAGTTCAGAGATTAATTAGCCAGCATTTCCTAACGCGTTTCAAGCGTCCATGCGCCCTTGTTCACAGGTGTTGGCCGATGGGTGTGAGCAGCAATACGCCTTCAAACATCCCTAAATAGTCCCGCCCAGCTGGGCGTGTCAGCATAGTGCATGCTGGGATATGAAGTCTATTGACAAGGTGTAGCCACTCGTAACAGGTACAGAAACCCACTGAGGTATTGAATTTGATGGAGTGACGGCGGCCACAGGTACACACCTTGTCAATAGACTTCATATCCCAGCATGCACTATGCTGACACGCCCAGCTGGGCGGGACTATTTAGGGATGTTTGAAGGCGTATTGCTGCTCACACCCATCGGCCAACACCTGTGAACAAGGGCGCATGGACGCTTGAAACGCGTTAGGAAATGCTGGCTAATTAATCTCTGAACTTGAAGTTAGTGACAGCGGGACTGCCTGGCATGAAATGAACATTAACACTTGGCGTAGGGCTCTCCAAGTCTGGTGCTTCTTCGTTTGTCATATAATTGCGGCCTGCCGGGGTCGCGGAGGTGCCCCACCGCTGACTAGCGGGTCCAGCGTGGTGATTACAGACGCAGATGGAGCCTTGTGTTTTCCTGCCGAAGGGATAATCACAGCCCTGCAGCCACTCGTAACAGGTACAGAAACCCACTCTGGTATTGAATTTGATGGAGTGACGGCGGCCACAGGTACACACCTTGTCAATAGACTTCATATCCCAGCATGCACTATGCTGACACGCCCAGCTGGGCGGGACTATTTAGGGATGTTTGAAGGCGTATTGCTGCTCACACCCATCGGCCAACACCTGTGAACAAGGGCGCATGGACGCTTGAAACGCGTTAGGAAATGCTGGCTAATTAATCTCTGAACTTGAAGTGAGTGACAGCGGGACTGCCTGGCATGAAATGAACATTAACACTTGGCGTAGGGCTCTCCAAGTCTGGTGCTTCTTCGTTTGTCATATAATTGCGGCCTGCCGGGGTCGCGGAGGTGCCCCACCGCTGACTAGCGGGTCCAGCGTGGTGATTACAGACGCAGATGGAGCCTTGTGTTTTCCTGCCGAAGGGATAATCACAGCCCTGCAGCCACTCGTAACAGGTACAGAAACCCACTGAGGTATTGAATTTGATGGAGTGACGGCGGCCACAGGTACACACCTTGTCAATAGACTTCATATCCCTGCATGCACTATGCTGACACGCCCAGCTGGGCGGGACTATTTAGGGATGTTTGAAGGCGTATTGCTGCTCACACCCATCGGCCAACACCTGTGAACAAGGGCGCATGGACGCTTGAAACGCGTTAGGAAATGCTGGCCAATTAATCCCTGAACTTGAAGTGAGTGACAGCGGGACTGCCTGGCATGAAATGAACATTAACACTTGGCGTAGGGCTCTCCAAGTCTGGTTCTTCTTCGTTTGTCATATAATTGCGGCCTGCCGGGGTCGCGGAGGTGCCCCACCGCTGACTAGCGGGTCCAGCGTGGTGATTACAGACGCAGATGGAGCCTTGTGTTTTCCTGCCGAAGGGATATTCACAGCCCTGCAGCCACTCGTAACAGGTACAGAAACCCACTGAGGTATTGAATTTGATGGAGTGACGGCGGCCACAGGTACACACCTTGTCAATAGACTTCATATCCCAGCATGCACTATGCTGACACGCCCAGCTGGGCGGGACTATTTAGGGATGTTTGAAGGCGTATTGCTGCTCACACCCATCGGCCAACACCTGTGAACAAGGGCGCATGGACGCTTGAAACGCGTTAGGAAATGCTGGCTAATTAATCTCTGAACTTGAAGTGAGTGACAGCGGGACTGCCTGGCATGAAATGAACATTAACACTTGGCGTAGGGCTCTCCAAGTCAGGTGCTTCTTCGTTTGTCATATAATTGCGGCCTGCCGGGGTCGCGGAGGTGCCCCACCGCTGACTAGCGGGTCCAGCGTGGTGATTACAGACGCAGATGGAGCCTTGTGTTTTCCTGCCGAAGGGATAATCACAGCCCTGCAGCCACTCGTAACAGGTACAGAAACCCACTGAGGTATTGAATTTGATGGAGTGACGGCGGCCACAGGTACACACCTTGTCAATAGACTTCATATCCCAGCATGCACTATGCTGACACGCCCAGCTGGGCGGGACTATTTAGGGATGTTTGAAGGCGTATTGCTGCTCACACCCATCGGCCAACACCTGTGAACAAGGGCGCATGGACGCTTGAAACGCGTTAGGAAATGCTGGCTAATTAATCTCTGAACTTGAAGTGAGTGACAGCGGGACTGCCTGGCATGAAATGAACATTAACACTTGGCGTAGGGCTCTCCAAGTCTGGTGCTTCTTCGTTTGTCATATAATTGCGGCCTGCCGGGGTCGCGGAGGTGCCCCACCGCTGACTAGCGGGTCCAGCGTGGTGATTACAGACGCAGATGGAGCCTTGTGTTTTCCTGCCGAAGGGATAATCACAGCCCTGCAGCCACTCGTAACAGGTACAGAAACCCACTGTGGTATTGAATTTGATGGAGTGACGGCGGCCACAGGTACACACCTTGTCAATAGACTTCATATCCCAGCATGCACTATGCTGACACGCCCAGCTGGGCGGGACTATTTAGGGATGTTTGAAGGCGTATTGCTGCTCACACCCATCGGCCAACACCTGTGAACAAGGGCGCATGGACGCTTGAAACGCGTTAGGAAATGCTGGCTAATTAATCTCTGAACTTGAAGTGAGTGACAGCGGGACTGCCTGGCATGAAATGAACATTAACACTTGGCGTAGGGCTCTCCAAGTCTGGTGCTTCTTCGTTTGTCATATAATTGCGGCCTGCCGGGGTCGCGGAGGTGCCCCACCGCTGACTAGCGGGTCCAGCGTGGTGATTACAGACGCAGATGGAGCCTTGTGTTTTCCTGCCGAAGGGATATTCACAGCCCTGCAGCCACTCGTAACAGGTACAGAAACCCACTGAGGTATTGAATTTGATGGAGTGACGGCGGCCACAGGTACACACCTTGTCAATAGACTTCATATCCCAGCATGCACTATGCTGACACGCCCAGCTGGGCGGGACTATTTAGGGATGTTTGAAGGCGTATTGCTGCTCACACCTATCGGCCAACACCTGTGAACAAGGGCGCATGGACGCTTGAAACGCGTTAGGAAATGCTGGCTAATTAATCTCTGAACTTGAAGTGAGTGACAGCGGGACTGCCTGGCATGAAATGAACATTAACACTTGGCGTAGGGCTCTCCAAGTCTGGTGCTTCTTCGTTTGTCATATAATTGCGGCCTGCCGGGGTCGCGGAGGTGCCCCACCGCTGACTAGCGGGTCCAGCGTGGTGATTACAGACGCAGATGGAGCCTTGTGTTTTCCTGCCGAAGGGATAATCACAGCCCTGCAGCCACTCGTAACAGGTACAGAAACCCACTGAGGTATTGAATTTGATGGAGTGACGGCGGCCACAGGTACACACCTTGTCAATAGACTTCATATCCCAGCATGCACTATGCTGACACGCCCAGCTGGGCGGGACTATTTAGGGATGTTTGAAGGCGTATTGCTGCTCACACCCATCGGCCAACACCTGTGAACAAGGGCGCATGGACGCTTGAAACGCGTTAGGAAATGCTGGCTAATTAATCTCTGAACTTGAAGTGAGTGACAGCGGGACTGCCTGGCATGAAATGAACATTAACACTTGGCGTAGGGCTCTCCAAGTCTGGTGCTTCTTCGTTTGTCATATAATTGCGGCCTGCCGGGTCCGCGGAGGTGCCCCACCGCTGACTAGCGGGTCCAGCGTGGTGATTACAGACGCAGATGGAGCCTTGTGTTTTCCTGCCGAAGGGATAATCACAGCCCTGCAGCCACTCGTAACAGGTACAGAAACCCACTGAGGTATTGAATTTGATGGAGTGACGGCGGCCACAGGTACACACCTTGTCAATAGACTTCATATCCCAGCATGCACTATGCTGACACGCCCAGCTGGGCGGGACTATTTAGGGATGTTTGAAGGCGTATTGCTGCTCACACCCATCGGCCAACACCTGTGAACAAGGGCGCATGGACGCTTGAAATGCGTTAGGAAATGCTGGCTAATTAATCTCTGAACTTGAAGTGAGTGACAGCGGGACTGCCTGGCATGAAATGAACATTAACACTTGGCGTAGGGCTCTCCAAGTCTGGTGCTTCTTCGTTTGTCATATAATTGCGGCCTGCCGGGGTCGCGGAGGTGCCCCACCGCTGACTAGCGGGTCCAGCGTGGTGATTACAGACGCAGATGGAGCCTTGTGTTTTCCTGCCGAAGGGATAATCACAGCCCTGCAGCCACTCGTAACAGGTACAGAAACCCACTGAGGTATTGAATTTGATGGAGTGACGGCGGCCACAGGTACACACCTTGTCAATAGACTTCATATCCCAGCATGCACTATGCTGACACGCCCAGCTGGGCGGGACTATTTAGGGATGTTTGAAGGCGTATTGCTGCTCACACCCATCGACCAACACCTGTGAACAAGGGCGCATGGACGCTTGAAACGCGTTAGGAAATGCTGGCTAATTAATCTCTGAACTTGAAGTGAGTGACAGCGGGACTGCCTGGCATGAAATGAACATTAACACTTGGCGTAGGGCTCTCCAAGTCTGGTGCTTCTTCGTTTGTCATATAATTGCGGCCTGCCGGGGTCGCGGAGGTGCCCCACCGCTGACTAGCGGGTCCAGCGTGGTGATTACAGACGCAGATGGAGCCTTGTGTTTTCCTGCCGAAGGGATAATCACAGCCCTGCAGCCACTCGTAACAGGTACAGAAACCCACTGAGGTATTGAATTTGATGGAGTGACGGCGGCCACAGGTACACACCTTGTCAATAGACTTCATATCCCAGCATGCACTATGCTGACACGCCCAGCTGGGCGGGACTATTTAGGGATGTTTGAAGGCGTATTGCTGCTCACACCCATCGGCCAACACCTGTGAACAAGGGCGCATGGACGCTTGAAACGCGTTAGGAAATGCTGGCTAATTAATCTCTGAACTTGAAGTGAGTGACAGCGGGACTGCCTGGCATGAAATGAACATTAACACTTGGCGTAGGGCTCTCCAAGTCTGGTGCTTCTTCGTTTGTCATATAATTGCGGCCTGCCGGGGTCGCGGAGGTGCCCCACCGCTGACTAGCGGGTCCAGCGTGGTGATTACAGACGCAGATGGAGCCTTGTGTTTTCCTGCCGAAGGGATAATCACAGCCCTGCAGCCACTCGTAACAGGTACAGAAACCCACTGAGGTATTGAATTTGATGGAGTGACGGCGGCCACAGGTACACACCTTGTCAATAGACTTCATATCCCAGCATGCACTATGCTGACACGCCCAGCTGGGCGGGACTATTTAGGGATGTTTGAAGGCGAATTGCTGCTCACACCCATCGGCCAACACCTGTGAACAAGGGCGCATGGACGCTTGAAACGCGTTAGGAAATGCTGGCTAATTAATCTCTGAACTTGAAGTGAGTGACAGCGGGACTGCCTGGCATGAAATGAACATTAACACTTGGCGTAGGGCTCTCCAAGTCTGGTGCTTCTTCGTTTGTCATATATATATATATATATATATATATATATATATATATATATATATATATAAACAAATAAAAAGGAAAAATCACTAGAGCACCAACTCCGATTTGGAAAAACCATGTGACAAATACCCACCTATAGTTTTACCACTCTCTATAACTATGACGGTCTCTCTTAAGAAAAAAAAAAAAAAAAAGAACCTATCTAGGTATGCTGGGCTATATTTTATATATGTAACAGATCTGGGCAAGGGGAGCTTCTTAGAGAGACAAATCTGGCACCAACGACCAGATTAACTAAGGGGGGGTTTTCCAGGGAGGGGAGGGGGGGGGGAAGGGGTAAAACTACAAAATATCCTCACCGTCCAGTCACCGTTTCAAACCCACAATTCCTATCAAATACATGCTTACTCAGTTCGATCCGCATTGGGAGATGTAATTCTATAATGAGCTGGGGTAAGGGCATGGATATCAGCTGATGGGAATAACATTTTTGTCCTGGAATGTTAATGGCCTACGTGTTAAGAGCAGGAAATATAGAATATTGCAATATCTGAGGGACTCTCCAGCGCAGGTCATTGTCATCCAAGAAACACATCTTCTTCAACATGAAGTGAGGGACATGTTGAGCAAAATCAGATGGGTAGACTGTTTTATTTGCACTAACCACAATGCGAATATTCGTGGCATATTAATTATCTTCAAAAAGCAAATAAGAGCTCAGATTCTTGCCTATGAGGAGGACTTTAGTGGGAGGTGGCTATACGCTAAAGTTAGTCTAGAGGGCAATACATACAATTTGGTTGGCTACTACGGTCCCAATCAGGATGATCCCTCATATCTGAATAAAATTCAGAACCACCTACTAACAACTCAAGGGCCAATAATTTGGATGGGAGACTTTAATTTGGTACTTAACCCAAAATTAGATAAATCCCCCAACTCTAGGGCACTAACCTATAAGAAATCCAGGCAGGTATTGGGGGATGTTATGTCAGCGCTCGGATTGGCGGATCCATGGAGGGAGAGAGCTGGCGAGACACTCGGCGTATCATATCATAACTATAAATACAATCACAAGTCGAGAATCGACTATGCTCTTTTCAGTTACTCTTTAAGGGACCCCCTAAAGGACTTAACATACTTGCCCTCACACTTATCAGACCACTCCGCTATATTTTTCTCTTTACAATTGGCTCAGCAATCCTCTCAGACTTTATGGTCATTTGATCGCACGATTCTCTGAGAGGATGAACATTGGTTTTGTTGCCACCGACAATGGCAGTAATGTAGTTAAGGCCATGCAAGATGGTCGCTATTTCAGGCTCCCGTGTTTGGCACACTGCATTAACATTGTTGTTCAAGACTTTCTACAAAAATGAAAGCAAAGTCCGCAACTTACTGACCATTTGCAGAAGAATCTGCATGCATTTCAATCATTCTTTTAAAGCCCGGGAGCAGCTATGGGTCATTCAACGTGAGTATAAAATGCCAGTCAAGCACTCATCCAGGAGGTCCCAACACGTTGGAACTCTACTTATTACATGCTTGATCGGCTGTTTGAGCAGTACATACCACTTAATGCTTATGTAAAGCCATGACCGTTGAGATGTGTCAATGGGACCTCATTAAATGCCTGACAGAGATGCTACTTCCTTTTGAGGTCTTCACACGTGCAGTCAGCAGGGAGGACTGTACAATGGGCCAAGCTATCCCATTGCTGTACATGCTAGAGCAAGAGCTGAAGGAAGTGTCTGAAACATACGAAGGTGTTGAAGGAAAACTTGAAGCATGTTATCCGGCCGCTTATCTGAGAATGCAAGGATTCAAAATAAGATTGTGCCACATCAACATTACATTACTGCCACAATTTTGGATCCACGGTACAAATTATTTGTGAGCAGTAATGAAGTAATTCCTTTTTCAGAAGGGGATGTTGCCAAGTACAAAACTGTAATAGCTGAGGAAGCCACTGATTTAGAAAATGAACGGCTCTCAATTAGAGGCCTGCCAGTGCTAGCCCAGGACAGTGCAAGTACTACAGAGCATCCTACAGAGTCAAGTTCTTCTTCACAGCATGAGAGCAGTGCATTTGCTTTCCAGCAGTCACCAACACTACCAATAACAACAACAGCACCAACAGGATCTGATTCATCACACACAACCAAAAAAATAGCTGCTTGGTTTCTACAGAAAGGGATGGGTAAGTCCGTTGCTGTCGCAAAGCCAAAAGAGGCCAAGCAAATCGGAGCACCACTGAACATTGAGCGGATGGTCCAGGCCTATCTTGATGACACAACAGAGGTGTTCATGGAGCAAAGCCCATTGGTGTATTGGTATGGGAAGAGAAGCCAATGGCTAGTGCTCAGCAGGCTGGTGATAAAGTATCTGGCTTGCCCTGTTGCAAGTGTCTCTTCTGAGCGTGTTTTAAGTGCTGCTGGTGCCATTGTAACTGTGAAAAGGACCAGTCTCTTGCCCAAAAGCGTGGAGAGGTTAACCATGATCAAAATGAATCAGCACTTCATACCACCAGACTAAAAAATACGTGAATAACAGCAGTAATCGGAGAGCGAGTCGGAAGACATAACTAGTGGGTTACATGACCTACTTCTGTCAGAAGAACCACCAGGGTTTGAGGAAGAGCTCTTCTTCCCTGACAACTAGGCTTTTAAATTGTTATTTTCTCCCTTCCTTTATTTGTGTGTATATCTGTCTTTCTGGTTCAAACTTCAAATCCATCACCACCGTCTCTTATTTTTATTTACCTATTGGAGTTCCACATCTATGCATTTAACTGTGCACTCCACTCCTCAGAGTCCTGCTCCATCTTCCTGACTCACCCTAAATACATTTTCATCTTGCCATACATTGGATGGAGATGAGAATTGTACAATAATGTAGCCTCTAACGGTCCCTCCATAACAAGTGAAACGTACGTGACTATAGCCATCTTCCGTTTTGTTTCCAATCTGAAACTCATCACTGTCTTAAGGCTACCACCTCTGTCTGCAGGCCTACACAACTGTTCACTGTCAGAACTTGAGCAGGGCTCCAAAATTAAAGTAAACTTGTCATCACTTTCAGAAGGCTCTGCAGCATCTGTGATCTGACAGCCACAGAGAAGAGCAAGACAGGTATATGAAATGAATGATGCCATGCAGTGCATTGGATGCTTGCTGACTCTGAGCAAATGTGCATGAAATAGAACTATACTAGTAGTTTAATATAATAACAAACTACTTGTGACTCAAGTGATAGTCAATGTTTCCATGTTGTTTAATAATATCAAATTGTACTCCTACTACAGCAGGTGCAGTCTGGACTTAATCGTAGTCACTCAATACAGACTGAGTTGCTGTTGGTCTGTTGGACAACACGTACAAGTGCCACACCGGATGATGATGACCACCATACCATCTTTGCACGCTGTCAGTCAGTTTGATCTGAGATGATTGATGGAATAGGTTCAGGAAGTGAAATACAAGGTAAACACAACCAATCAACATGAACCACAGCAGACCTAGGCTACATGTGTGTGCAGTGGTGGAATAGAATAGTGGTATGATTGACTGACAACGGTGCATTGATTTAATCACTTGATTTGGAAAATGCTAGGTTGCTGAATATGCCTTTTCTCTGGAACTGTGAAAAATGTAGGTAAATGGAGTTTGGGTCATAGACTCACGACCCGGTGTTGTAGCGTGGTCCTGTAACTGTTCTGTGCTGGCTCCTAGTAGAGTTACACAATGTATCCAAGCCGCCTCAGTCTGAAAGTCTTCTCTCTCACGAGTCTTGTCTTTTTGCACTACACCGTAATTGATTTTCATGTTTTCATTCAGTTATTTTGTAATACCCCATTTCTTTTTCCTTCAACACTTACAGGCCGGCCTTTTACCCAATGCTATTATACTTGGAGTAACAACTCACACTTACCTTACCAATCCTCCTCATCATCCAGCCAGAGACACCCAAGAATGATATTCAGTCACAGTGTCCATGGAAGGGAGGACAAAGATGAATGACGAAATACAACTACACATTTGGACCTGGATAATACATTAACTTTAGTATCATTAATTTTTCCTCTTCATTTATTTTACGCTTGCGTTTGGTAATTGATTGTTCACTAAAACTATTTATTAATTTTCTTTGCTAGCTTTCAGCCCGCTACAGCAGGTATTACGGTTTCTCTGAGGGCATACAGCCTAGGCAAAAGTCATATTCATATCATATATAAGAAATACTTCCTTGTACTGTCGTATTGTGTAGTAGTAAAGTACCACTCATTATATATTATTAACCATCAAGTTATAACTTATCTTCATCATGTATGCATTTCCTTTTTCTACCTTAACTTTAGATTTATTGGGTAGTAGTGGATCATCAATCATCGTCTTCATTGTTTTGCTTTTGTTGTCTCCATGCGTACTGTTTTTCTTTCTCAACCCTTTCCCCAAACCCCCATTCCCATCCATTCATCAAACCCTAAACCCTCTTCCCCCGGGCAGTGTGGTTTTATATTGAGGTGTGATATGACTACATTAAATCTACACCAACAATTTGTCACACGCTTGCTGGGGCAGATGTGGTGAAAGCAACACTAATGAAATGTCAACGAGGCAGGGCGAGGATCTTCTTCTGCTTGCCCAGCCAGCTCAGTGTATGTCCTAGTGTGCAAGGCAATTAACTTTCCAACGGTACCCACCGAATAAATCTAAATAATTGGTGGCATTGTTTGAATTTAATTTTACAGCATTAAAGTTTACGAATTAGGATTGTGTTTTAGTGACTCCTTCAACACAATTACAGTTATCTTCTTGTACTTGGCAGACCCCGACACCATTTATTTCTTTTAGTTTAGCAGTTGCAATATTGTTTTTATTTTTTTGTCAGTCTTATGTACTGTACTTTTCTACTTCTCCCACATTCTCTCTCAGGCAAATGACTGTCTCTTTGTTTTTGTTGCCAATGCTAGTGCAAGTGTCTAGTCTACTACTACCATCACACAACCACGGCATATTTCCCATTGTCTTGGGAAACTATGCAGCCCTTGTGGCCAATTAATAAATTATTGAAATCAAACACTGGCCGCTGTCCTGCATCTAGAAGTAAACCTTGTGACGTACATTAATTTGTGAAAGAGTAACCCCACCACAAAACAACATCATATGTGTACTGTTGGAATCGGAGGTCTCTGGTTGGCACAGGTATGTACTTGTGACAAGCAGGGACCTTCTCCTCTAGTGAGGGCAAGGGAACTGCTCCGTAAGAATGACCCCTGCTCACCCTCTAGGTTGCGTGGCGCGAGCAGACAAGGCTAATCCTCAGGGTGATAGTTAGTTGAGCATTTATGATCACATACAGTAAACCCACTGACCCACCACAAACGGACACCAGTCATAAGGTTGTATCGAAAATACATAGACTTTATGTAAAATATATACTTCATATGCAGGATTATCACAAGACCATATAACGTTTAGCGATTGAGGCCACCAGATTTAAATAGGCAATTTTTCTTAAGTGTTCTTGGTCAGCAAGGTACGCTGGAGAAGTGACCCGTTGATGAAGGTCGGACGACAGGGAAAACAAACATTGCGGACCCTGGATCCGATGTGAACTCGGGAACGAGTTCAAGTGTACCTTGAGTTGAGTGTCTGAGGCGTTTCAGGCGCGTCTACTGGTGAGGGCGGACCCGGGACTAGGCCGACGGTTCTCTGAAGGATCTATCCAGCTCGGACCCCCCTCGAGGTGCGAGGCGGGTGAGCGGGACGGTGTGGAGGGTTGCGGCGATCCGGGGTCTGATGCAGCGCACGGGGCGAGGCGCCATTCAGGCCTGCGGGGCGTACTACTTCTTAGCACGCTGGGTTGTACCTGTGGATCTGTGTGGGGCGTCGCGTTCTCGGGCAGACAGGTGCAGCACCGGGCCTCCGGTACCAATGTACGGAAGGACTTTCTTGAGGTGGGACACAAGCCTTGGTATGCAGGAGGGCACAGCGAGACAGTGGGTACGTATCGACATACGGACCGTCCGAGGCTATCAGATGCGCTCCGAGCAGATTCCGGCGGGAGAAGATGAGAGGTGCACAACGCGCTCTGTAGCAGTCAAGTTGACTGGAGAGCGAGCGGCCAGGCACTGAAGCGGAGAGCGACTCAAGCTTGAGCGGGGCTCTCTGCGGCGGGGCGACCAGGCTACGAGCAGTCACGACCTTAGGTAGATAGGTATTGTGTAGTCCTGAGTGTATATTCATCGGGGGAGGGGGTCCCTGCAGTCCTCGTGGTCACAGTTCTGAGAACAGTAACAGGAAAGGGCAGAGCATGGCCTGTCCAGAGACGGAGGCACCGGATCACGCACTCCATTTTTACTGACAGCAGGAGAGCTATTAGTTGCCAGCTGTCCGTCGCCCTACAGTGTCCGGCAGTTTCCTTTGCCGGGCCCTGGCTGCCAACTCCTTCCGTGATGGTTTTTGGGAAGGAGTATGAGTATCTATAAAAAAAGAAAAAGAATTGTAACTGAAACTCTTCAAAATTAATTCAACACATAGTGGCATAGTAGCACTAGCAAGCGCAGTACATACAATTGGTGGCACCTCTTAGTATCTAATCCATCCTCCTGTTTCCCCTGCCTGTAACATTTGTTGAAGTTTTTTTCCGGCTTTATACTTTCACTAGTACAAAGGGTGGACTTGAGTACACAGAAGAACACCAGTCTTTTTTGTATCTCCTTTTATATTTTCAAAGTAAGACTCTACTTCCAGTGACAGTCTCCACCTATGATGAATACAATACATCCAGGGGTCATCCATCCATTAAAAGTAAATGTCTATCATACTTGATTATCGCCTTAGCTGGTTTCACTTTCACCAACAACCATCCATGCGTCCACTCCTTCCTTGCCTTGGGTTTGACACAAACACCGCTGATGATTCTTGCTATCCACTATATCCATGCACCTATATTGTGTTGCCCATCCAGGCATGCATCTTCTTTTACCTTCCAGTTCCACCCATTCGTCAACAACCCATGCATCGGATTCCTATCAGCCACGTGCATGAACCTTCCAAACTATCTGTAACGGGGTACACTCGGCGCCCTCCCGTGACAGTTCAGGGGCTATGGAAGGGGCCACGGAGACCCGGCAGGAACTCACGCTCCCAACCCCCCCCCTCTTATCATCCACAGCAGTCGAGCGACGGCGGAGCCGATTACAACCTCGGAGACGGTGAGGAAGGTGACTGGCCCTTTAATCCCTGGGCTGTGGGAGACTGGGCGGGGTCTACCAACGAAGGGCTGCCTTCAAATGCGGAAGTAACTGACGAACTGGGGTGCTTGTACACCGGGAGTGGAGAGAGAGCGGAGGTGCGGAGAGACAAGGAGCAGAGCGAGCGAAGGAGTCTAGGAGCAGAGAAGAAACGACCAGAAGAGAGAGGCAAGGACGAGGTCCCCGAGATGGAGGAGAAGCCAGGAGGCCAACGACTCTACGAGCCGCCCAGCCATACACCAGGGGGAGGTGTGTGGCTAGTCCAGGTGCGTGATAAAATCAGGGGCTGGGTAGAACGGAGGGGCGGTCCCTTTGTATAGCAGTGGTATCCAGATTCCCGGTTCCCTTTCCCGGAGCACTACCCCTCCTTGCACTGTAATATTGGCTTGACACACGGGTTCTGTTCGACTCCTCACTCCCTTCCCCTTTTGCAGTGTTAAACCCGAGAGCAATACTAACGTGGTGCTCTCTTTTGTTTGTGGGTTCGGCAGACGGAGAGTCAAGCCGGACTCAGACGACCGGACGACCCAACGAAGCCGGACGGCTATCGGAGGACAGAAAACCCCAAGCTCTGGAGCAGACAGACAACAAGAAGCCGATCACCTCGAAGAACCCCTTTCCATAGAAAGACCTGTACGGACTATCTATATGCAACAATAAAACCTTCGCTAACCAAACCCCGACTGCAGCCCCTTCCTAACGCCTCCCGAGCGCCCGAGCCCGCTACAGTATTCTTCAATGGTTGTCTTATTACATCTCTTTCTTCCTTCCTCCTTCTACCCTAGTTCACTTCTTTCCCTTTTTGTTCAACACATCCCTCAAGGTCATCTGATCTGACTTTTAGTCTTCTCCATAACTTTCACAGCTGAACTGGAGTCTGATAGAAGAGGCCTTGTTTACTCAACTCACGCTGGTAATGCTGCAAAGAGTGTCTTCTTCAACCATTGCATATTGTCCAGTACAACTTCAAGTTCATACTTTCTTAATAAGTCTCATAGCACAGTGAAGGAAATGTTCCCCTTCCACCTAGTAATGCAAATAAGTAATGAATATAACTTACCACTGCCCACCGTTGATGTTTCCTCCCCCACTGGTGCTCCTGTAGGTGCCGCAGCCACTGTCACCTCCTGGATGGCATTAGAATCGCCGCTGGCCCCGTTGGCACTGGTGGTTGTGCACCTATAAAAGCAAGTACACCTTTTTAGATGCCTGCACACCTCCCCCTATTTTACTATTTGTACTTTTTTCACCAGGAAGGAAGTTTGAAAAAACAGTTATATACAGCATACATCATTGTAACTAGTCCAAATTGCGTACTACTGTACAGCAGTCAGTAGACAGAGATTAGTATTAATTTATTAGATGGTCCCTAAGGTCATCTCATCTCTACTCCTACTCTAGTCTTTGGAAAGTTAGCCAAGTAACCATTTTAGATCCGGGTCTACTGTTTTGCCCATGTTACCTCGCAGCTTGATGCACAGTAAGAAAGACACCTTTGAGGCCACATGGCTGTTGCATACAACTAAAGAGGTTGACAAACAAGTTGTGTTAGTCCCTTTTACTTATCCATAATGTTACACTTTTTGGCATGACTGCTAAAAGCTTGCATAATTGTATTCACTGTCTAACGTGGAACATTTTTCTCATAGGCAGATGAGAAGATTGCCTTCTACGAACCAGAGATTTTCAGAGCTTTCGAAAGATGCATGTGTAACCAGTGTACGTTCAACGGTGAGGGGTCTCCCACAATTCCCACAGTTCTCTATCGTGCACTAGTTATACAAAATGTATAGTATTTAATCTTCTTTATTTTGCCTGGTGGAGCTGGATGTTTTTCATGGAACAACTTACAAGTAACAACAATACAAAGCTTGTTATTAAAAAAATTTATTTTTTGAACTTGCACGTAGACTCTGTGGTATATTTTGAGTGTCAGTGGTGATGTGGACTTAAACGAGTGAGTGAGCGAAAGGGTGTTACATATGTTCTGGGTTGTGTAATAAAATCATTGGGTATATCTAACTATCTTCATGTGAGGGGTCGGAAGTGGGACAAATGACGTTGAATGAGACACTATTGGGAGGTAGACGGTCAGTGAATTGTGGGTTCTTCTGAGTTCTGTGACTGGGGTGTAAGTAAGGTCCAACCTCCCTATCACCAACATCCTATTTTCTTGTGCATAGTTCTGTATGTGGCTGTGCAGAGAATAACCACAACAGTAGTAGTAATATACTAACCTAACAAAAATTAGTAGACAAACATCTGGTTGCGCATTTTGTTGGTGGGAATTGACAAAGACCAGAGATTACAGAGGACAAGGCAAAAGACCGGACTAGACCCAGTGGCCACAGCTATTCTATCACAGCTTTATTCAAAAGAATACCTTAATTAAAGAGTGGCCAACTGGGCAAGCTTAGCTACAGACAGTCTAATAGTAGTAGCACAGAGAGTAATAGGGCAGAGGCAGTTTTAAGGAACTGAAAGTCAGGGATGGCATTGGATACCCAAAATTTGGAAACAAATTGAAGACCAAAGAGGCTTTTGCTACCATTGAATTAAGAAGGAGGCTTAATTAATAGGTTGTAAAAAATAAGGTGCGTTAAAAAGTTAGGGAAATATAATTGTTAATAATATAAGCACTGTAGGACTTACTGGGGCCAGCAGCAGGATCCTTGGTAGAGGAGCGCTCCTCTGGTTGTTGTCCTGCCAACTCGGACCCCGTCTTCTTGCTCCTGGGTGGTGCTGATCATGTAAGAAATAATAAAGAAAGAGAAACATTGAGTGCTGTTAAACAAATACATCATTCAAAAATCCTCTCAAACATTTTATAAAACAACAATATAAATAAAATTGACCTCTAAATGACTACTGGCTTGCAGGATTCACAGACCGTCTACTTATAGAACACTAATCAAATGTTCCATAATCATTCTGATTGCAGAATATACTAACGAAGCGAGTAACACCTGACCTACACCACCTATTTCAGACAGGCCAATTGTTCAGTAAGTCGGCATTTCCATTTTATTTTTGCATAGATGAGATGGAGGACACATGCATACATTTGTGCATACACGAAATTGTTGGTTGCTTGCGTCATATGAACTGCTACTGACTGACGTGACAATGCTATTGCTGCTAAGCCTACCACTCAGTAAACAAACTTCAAACAGTTCTATGGAGGGGTGGGATAAATAAGAACTAACTAAGCATTCAGTGCCAGAGGAGGGGTCATGCAGACCATTAAAAAAATATGAACTAATACTAAGTAAACCTATATCCATACACCACTATTTCACTAAAGGACAATCCCCCACATGCATCATTGTGTCTTTTTGCATTTATTAATTTGCGAAAAATAAGGAATCGCAAATTAAGAAATGCAAAATGATATGCATCAATATTTTCGGTATTCTTTTGGGATTCGGTAAAAATCGCAATTTTTACCGAATCCCAAAGAAATACCGATTTCTTAACTTAATTTTCGCAATTCCCATTGATTCCTATGGGCCAAAAGGCCCATAGGAGTCAATGGAAATTGCGAGTGGCACTTAGAAAATTTCATGGGTGCAGGGGGGGGTCCAAAGGACCCCCCCATGCACCCCTGAAATTTATTTTTCGCATCATGTTGCACACACACATGTCCTAAGGACATGTGTGTCCGTAACATGAATGTTGAAAAAAAAACATTTTACACATTTTACACACTTTTTCCAAATTTACCGAGTGGTTCAACCACTCGGTAAATTTGGCACCCTATTTGCGAATTTTCACTTTTTAAAAAAATGATGCATTGCTTTTAAGAAATCGCACATCTGCGACTTCTTAAAAGCACCCGCAATTTTAGAATTCGCACACATGTTACGAATTCTAAAATTGCTTCATGCATCCCAAAAAGCACTTTTGCATTCGCAAACGGCCGATTTTAAGGAATCACACCGTTTGCGACTACAAAAATGCTTGATGCATGTGGGGGATTGGAAGGACTAGACTCTAGCAATAGCATTAACTAACTTCAGTTCTCTGAAGTAAACTCTAACCTCAATAATCACCAGCCCAAGCTAGCGCAAAGTTACAAACCAATAAGAGAAGTGGCAAGCAGCACCTGTGTCATACAATAACAGAAGATTTTGAAACGGAATTGATCTGCAATGTAACTAAGTGCACCAGTAATCGTGTTACTTATTTGTCCAAGACTTTTACACAATACTTATACTACTATATATATATTACTAGCTACTCACCAAGCCCCACAACCTCGACACCTAGCAGGTCCAACAGGTCCTGCTCCCTGTCCAGAATGTCTGCCCACCGGTGGGCCAGCTGCTGGTGGGTACCCGAGCAGCAGAAGACTACCCGGCGCACCTTCGCCCACCGGCGGTGACTCTCCTCTGGAAGGTAACCGGAGCCTGGCCTGCTGCCTGCCGCCTGCTGCCAAGGTCAAGGGGAGGTGGCGCTGGATGATAGAAACCAGGGTGGCCACCTTCGCCTCCCCGAAAAGTTTCCGGGCCTGCACCCCTGCAGGTCACATTCTGCAGCAAGGCAGGCGGTACTTTGGGCGCAGGCGCCTTGCCCTTCGAGCCGGTACTGCTGCTGCCTTTTGCCATGGTTCTGGGGTAGAGGCGGAAAAGAAAAGTTAGAACAAAAGGAAAAAAGTTAGTGGGAAGAAGTAGGAGCTTAAAGAAAGAAGTAAAATAAAACAGTAGAAAAGTAAAAAAAAGGTGTAAAAGTAGAAATAAAATGCAAAATATAAACTTAGGGACAGAGAGAGATAGATGATAAGTTAAAAAAAGTCAGAAAAACTGTGAAAATAAGTAAAGATTGCAAAGATTAAAGCTGGATAGAAAACTAGGCCCAGAACCATAGCATAGAGTCTGAAAAACAAGATGGCCGCGCCCATTGCTACCACGTGGGTAAGTTTGCACGCGATTTCTCGCGAACAAGCACTTTTGTCAGCGTGAACAAGTAGATGTGTTCCTGAACATGACTTGCACAACGCGAACACGTTATGCGCGACCCGGAAGAGGAAATAGGAAACACGAGCGGGCGGGGCAATTGAAAAAACAAGATAGCCACGCCCATAGCCCACTGCATGGGTAAGGTCGCACGCTACAATCCCCCGAGCACGCAGACAGCACCCCGAAGACGCACAACGCGCTCACGAGCAAGAAAAACGGCTCGCAAACGGGTCCAACAAGCTACTACGCACACTTGCGAAGCTCGCGTAGTGCGAGAACATCTTCGCTTGGCTTAACGTAGCACGAATACGCGTATTACGCCCAGGGTTAGTAAATAACTGTCTAAATGGATGTTTTTTTCTCTAAAATGTATTGTATAACTGACTTATTAAGTGTGTCTTAGTGAATACATGTATTAACGAGTAATGTTTAAATATTTAAATATCTGTATCAGTGTCTCACTTTGTGTATAAGTGGCTGCATGGGTTGGTGAGTAGCTACACGAGTGTCCATATGGGTTATTAGTTGGTTCTTTGAGTATCAGAATGAGTGTCTGTATGGTTTGGTGGCGGGTATTACTTAGGGCACAGATGCATGAATGACTGACTCACTGTTTGCATGTTTTTTGAAGACAGCATGTGTGCAGGACTGCACGGGTGGATGAATGTGTGTATGGGTGTGCTAGTGAGTGAATGACTGCCTCAATACTGTCTTTATGAGTAAGTACATATGTTTTAAACAAGTATGTGTGAGTATCGATGTATATAAAGTTCCTGTATAAATAAGTATGTGTTTCTATCACTGATTGTTTAAGAGAGTAAGTATGTGTACGTTTCTGTAAAAGTAAGTGTACTGGTGTGTGTATAGCTGTATATGCAATCAAATGGATGTTTGATAGTTTATTTGCATGTGTGAGTATGTGTGTGAGTAACTGTATGAATGAGAGTAGGTGTGTAACAGTATTTATAAGTATACGAGTACAAATGATGAGTGAGTACATGTATAAGTGACTATATAGAACTGTTGGTGAATGAGTGGATGGGTATGTAGCTGGCAGAATTACTGAATAGGTTGTTGGTATGTGGTATTGGTATCTCCATTTTATTTTTTTATTTTAACTTTCTATTTCTGAAGGTGTGTATCAAAGGTTATATTACGTCAAAAGGAGGTCTGCCATTCTTTCACAAGGATGATATCATCAGTGATGTCATCAGTGATGTCATTTGAGATGTCATCAGTGATGTCATGAGTGATGTCACTGACCATGTCATGAGTGATGTTATATGTGACGTCATCAGCAGTGCATTGCGGGCGCGCAAGTTATAGTTAGCTGATCTAACTATGACGGAGGAATTTCAAAGGTTTTGTATGACAGAAATGTTCAGCTAACTATAATGTGTGAAAACTAGTGTTTTTTCAATGAATTTGCATGGTTTTTTAAATGCTAATTCCTAATTATAATGTGTGTGAAACCCATGTTTTTTTCAATGAATTTGCAAGATTTTTTAAATGCTAATTCCTAACTATAACGTGTGTGAAACCTATGGTTTTTTCAATGAATTTGCAATGTTTTTTAAATGCTAATTCCTAACTATAACGTTTGTGAAACCTATGGTTTTTTCAGTGAATTTCAAAGGTTTTGTAAATGATAAGTTATAAATGTATTAATTATTATGTCTTTCTTTTTCTAATAATTTCTTATATTTTTAATATAAATATTTATATGTATTTAATTTTTTAGATATTTCATATTCTTATTATAAAATAATAACAAAACTAAATTGCAAACTAATTATACGATTAAGTATTGCTTGACTTCGGTTGCAAGTATAACACAACTCCAGCAATGCTCTGGGGCCCTATGCTCACAAAGCTGTATCAATCCTTACACCTGCTTCAAGCATGTGCAAGGTTTTGACGCAGCATAAGCTCAAAAGTGACTGAAGGAAATGTTATACATTTCACGCAGTCACTTTTAGGAGGCGTTGTTGCACCCCCTTCTTCACAGGAAAGCCTCTTCTGGCGCAGGGATTTACAATGTAATGCACCCTCCAGATGCGTCACATTGTTAATAGGATGGCCCATGGCACATCTTTTGCACCACCGCTGTGTCACAAAAGCGACGCAAAGGCTGTGTTAAAGAGGCACAAGGGGATTTTAAATCCGCCCCTAACACATACAAATTCACCCAGGCAGTTTCACCAGCAGCGCAAATTGAAGCATAGACTTCTAACATATTTATGTACATATGTTACATTCAAGTGCTTCGCACATACTACAGTATACTATAGGTAAACACCTTATAGATTTATGCTGTAGCACTTCCTTATAGCTCTGCACTTTCACATTCTCCATACACTAGTAATACATTCATCCTGACAAACTTTTACACAATAACATAGAAATATAGTTCTTTCTTTGACCAGTGAAGGTAGTTCTTAAAAGAACTTGTTTTTTTTGTTTTGTATTTTTTTGTGTTTTTCCAAGCGGAAAAAAAAGAATGAAAAAATGAACAACTAATGTCGAGGACAGCAATGATCCTGTATCCTGCGTTTCATCGGGTCTATAGACTGTTACCCATAACACAAAAGTTTATCGCAATAAATGCAAACAACTTTAACTTTAGCAAAGTCAGAATCAATATGTGGGTGTGGACTGCTTGCTGAAAATGCTGCCGCAGTTGATGTGATTGGTGTAGCAGCAGGTGGGTTCTCGTGCAACCTCCGTCTTTCAGCTCGAGCAAAGTTCTTGGGGTGCAAGTTCTTCACGTGTTGCACCATATTTGCTGTGCCAAAGGAGTATTTTTCACATGGATCACCCCTTGAAAGAGTTGCTTGGCAAATTGTACAGGTTACTTTTGCAGCATTAACCTTTTTTTGACCTTCTGGAAAAGTGAAAAACTTCCAAATTAGAGCTTCTTTCCTCTTCTTTGGAGCTTCTTCAGGAAATAAATATTCCTCTGAAGAACTGCTGGAAGATGACTCCATTGCTCTTATTATGGTGATCTTCCTTCTATTTGAGAAGATTCTCACAACAAATGCTTCTTCTTAGAAAGTCAAAGTCGAATGATTATAATGGGACGGAACTTTCAACGCTCGCAATAGAAAAAGTTATGAAGCAATCAAATCTCTACTTTTAAAGTCACATGGCTTTGCGTACGCTTCTGATGCGCTTGCGCAGCTCTTTCAATACGAGTACGTATGATGTTGTACCGCAATTTGTGTAATTCTTTTTAAAAGTAATATAGGATTATTAAAAGTATTTAAAAAAAATCATAGTTATCCCAAATGTTTGCCCTTAGTATCTACATTAAATACATACATGTTTTAAACCAAGTAGAAACATTGCCCCCTTTCGCGTACAAAATGCCGTACATGACGTCACACAGAAGCTTTAATGCAACGCGTAACGTGAAAGCATATTCGTACCGTATGCGTGGGTACAAGCTGAGTATGATACGCAGTACAAACTATGGTGCGATCACCCTCTCCTTGACAAATCAGAGCTCAGGGCACGCTAAGGACAATGATTAAAAGTGCTGACTCATTGCAGATCCCATTCTGGGCCTACCTCTGCGTACATTAATACACCGCCCCCATCTCTCTCTGTTGTTAATGGTTAGTGCACACACTTATACTTGCACATGCGCGGTGCACGCCCGCCCACACTACCCACATGCCACCACCTAGCATGCTTGCTATCATTTAGCCTGGAAACCAATACATTACACAATGAGATGTCCCCCAGGGCTATCATTCTTGCAGACCGCGAAAAGACTACCAATGACGGCCCTGGGCTTGGTTTGGTCAGCCCCCGCGGTTCCCATATAATGCGGGCACACGTGAGCACGCTCTCTTTTGCCTGCCTGTGCTGCGGTGACAGACAGCGAAACCGCAGCCTTTCAAGACACGACAAAAGACGACAGAAGCAAAGGTAAGAGAAGACGTCACAACATCAGCCTCCACTGTAAATTGTATATGCATAATGCTATTTTTTTATCCTTCATTTGGCTTTCCTGCCCCTCAATGGTTTTAAGTTGTACATAATTGAAATATTTCTTAATATGTCACGAGATCCTATACACCTCTAATCTTAAAAATTGTGCGTGCATAAATTTCGGTGTCGTATTTCTGTACTACGCCACGTGCTTAGGCCTCTATTATTATTAATTGTGCGTCCATGATACTATTTTCTTTTCTGCGTCACGAGGCCGTCCCAGGCCTCTATTAACTTATTGATCTTCCATTGTTTCCTGGAGCAGCAATAGTCTTAACTACGGAATATTAAGAACCCACATTAAAATTCACTTTTGATAGTAGTTACGCAACTCAGTTTACAATGACTAATCAAAATGTCCTTTTGATCCTTCACCAAACATCGTTCAGAAGCAACCAAGGCCTATCGAGCAAGAGCAATTGAATTCTCTGCATTTATTGAATATACTTTGACGTATAGGCAGACTTCAAGTCGAATGGTGAACTCCGGTGGCCGCACTCTTTATACAAGGTAAGCACAGCACCCTAGATCTACAAAGCCTTCATAGCAATGCATTAGAAATAAGTCGCCATAACGGGCGTCAGTAACGCAATAGGCACTTCCATATAGACACCACTTGAACGCAGCACTATAACAACTGAAATATACCAGGTACACTGCACTCGTAAAACTGTAGTGTTTGCTTTGTTTGTGAAACGAGAGAGGGCCATATCAGCAACCCTTGGCGACAAAATTATTGCCACTTTATCGGCAGCAAACTGCTGCTAAACTGGTGATAATGGGTTTGATAATATGCTCTTTGCAATTCCAATCGAAGTTCATGTTAGATGTGAAGGACATCATTACTCTTTCCCTCTTAAACTTAGACACTATTGTCTGCTTCGACGTGTAGAAGATCAGCTCAACTTAAGTCCATCCCAGTGGCTGCAGTGTTTGGCCGCAAGGTTTACACAACAGTAGGCACAGAGGCCTAGATCTACAAATCCTTCATAGGAATGCATTAGAAATAAGTCACCATAACGGGCGTCAGTAACGCAATAGGCACTTCCATATAGACACCACTTGAACACGGCACTATAACAGAACAGGAATATACGAGTCACACTGCACACGTAAAACTGTAGAGTTACCACAACTTGTAATGCTTCAGCTCATTTACTCACATCTACATAATTCTAAAGTCTAATTTTCTTTTTTCTTTTGCAGATTACCAATCAAACACCTTTTGGAATCCATTTCACAATTTCTTTATAACATTGTTTAAGTTATTTTGCCAGTTCTAATATAGTTTTAATTGAGTTTCGTTTATATTTATTGTTTAGTAAAAGTTAATAAAAAAACGACATACTTATTTTATTTTGTTTGGGGAGGGGTATGACGGTCCACAATAAAAACAATGTTGAAATACTATAGTAAGATATTCAAGACTAGGATTGAAAACTATTGAGTTCTAACTAACTAACATAATAAATACAACGGTGAGAAACTACTAAAATGGCGGTGGACAGAGTACGTAATCAACGTTTGGCGCCTCTGCACTACCTTTCAAATAAATATATAAAAAATATGACTATTAATACTGTACAAAAGTACAGCACCGGATGAATCACACGAACCGGGAAAAGAAAGCAACAAGATTTCCTAACAGATATAAAAAAAGGTTTGCTTGTTGAACTTGAAGAAAAAGAAAACGTGAACTTCGAAACGATGCTGAGCATGCGTAGAGAATACAACTGCTACACCAAAAAAAGGAAAGCTTTACATAGGCCGCTTTTATCGACAGGAAACTGCTGATAAAGCGGAGATAATGTGTTTGATAATAGGCCCTTGTAACTTCCCATAGCAGCCCAGGTTCTGGTGTTAACCTGGGCTGCTATGGTTATTCACAAGGGCATATTATCAAGCCCATTATCACCGCTTTATCTGCAGTTTCCTGCCGATAAAAGCGACGATAATGTATGGCCTTTTGTTGAGGGCGCTGTAGGATAGGGAATAGTTTAATTTTCTATCCAACACCTTCCCTACTATCCACAGGGACTGGAGTTGAAATAGAAAACTAAACTCTTCCACTATCCAGATCCCCCCAACGCAAGTCGTTGTAACGACTTGCGTTGTTAAAACTGCGTTGCAATGGCATGCGGAGTAAAAGCATACGTTGTGATGACATACATCCCACATAGCAGCCCAGGTTCTGATCCTAACCTAGGCTGCTATGTTTATTCACAAGTTCATATTATCAAGCCCATTATCACCGCTTTATCTGCAGTTTCCTGCCATTAAAAGCGACGATAATGTATAGCCTTTTGTTGATAATATGGCCCATTGCTCTTTTTTTTGACCAGTAAACTTAGGTGCATATTATTAAGGACCGATGTTAAAATTATCACTGTTTTATTGGCAAGAAACTGCCGATAAAACGGCGATAATGAGCTTGATAATACGGCCTTGTTATTTCCCATAAAAGCCCATGTTAACATCAGAACATAGGCTTCTATGGGAATTAACAAGGACGTATTATCAAGCCCACCTTCCCAACATTAATAAAAAACTCCAGACAATGCAGGATACCCAGAGCTGGAAGGTCATTTTACATATTACTGCCCCAGAAAGGTGGCGTTCCCCGCGACGTGCATGGGGAGAGAGAGAGAGATCTCAAAACATTTTTTTTTTAAAAGACCCAAGGGGTGCCGCTCGTAACCCCCCCACATACTTAAAAATAAAACCAGAGGAGTGCCATTCCCCAGTGCTCGGGGCACCTTACAAGCCCCCATTATGCAGAAAAATTGCCCCCGTAATTTACCCCCCAGGACCTAATGAATAAAACGGACTTCTACTTTTTTTTTCACCTTTTCCACCGCGTACAAGTACTGCACGAGTACCCCGCCATTTTTTATAAAAAAAAAATTGAGCTTAAAGATCCATGTACAACCCCTTACCAAGACTATAGGCTCAGAATGTTTCTACCCTGCCCCCTTTCCTTATTTCTCAACTTTGTTTTACTGTTTTCTTGTGACCCTGCTCTCCCGACAAACAACATGGCTGCCAAAACTTCCTGGTTTGGAGTATTGCCAGCCAATCAGCATGCAGCTCCTGCTCGTAATTGTAGGTATTTACATACGCGTACGCCGCAATTTTTCTTTATAAAAAATAGAGCCTAAACATCCATGTACGGGTCGACCCCCCTGAGCAAGCCTAGAGGGTCAGAATGTCTCTATCCTACCCCCTTCCCTTATTTCTCAACTTTGTTTTACTGTTTTCTTGTGACTCAGTTCTAGCGAGGCACAAGATGGCCGCCAACACTTCCTGGTTTTGAGTGTTGACAGACAGTTCACAGCCAATCAGCATGCAGCTCGCGCTCGTAATTTAACAGATTTCAGTACGTGTACTGAACTCCGACTCTAGATATCGCTATGAATTTAATTGCAATATTCTCAGAAACTACTGAATGGATTTACACCATTTAACAAAAAGCACAATCTGCGAACTGAACTCTACCTCTCTGCCAAATTTAGTGTAATTCCGTTCAGCCGTTCGGGCTGTAGCCCTGGTTGAAGGTCCCTATGGAAAATTTGCATAGGGAAAACAAGTTTTGGGACCCCCCTTTTTTCTCGGCCCCCACTTGATAAATCACCCCGCGGAACCGAGCAGGCCATTTTCTTGGAGAAATTCACGAAGATTCGTCCATCGGCGCCAAAGTTATTCCAAATAGAATGTTGTGGATTTCCTATGGAAAATTGGTCCTAACTATAAATACCTACTGGCCACCGCCAGTAGGTAATATATATATATATATATATATATATATTACCTTTTCACAAGTGTCCAACGACAAGACTCACTCGCACCAGAAATAATAACTTGCAGTGCACCAAAGAACAGCGTGACAAATCCTTTTTAATAACAGTGCCCAACGCATTTCAAATCTTACATCCTTGTTCACGGGCCAGCAGCATATGATTGCAAGTTCATATCAAGGGACTCACCATAAATAGCCACACGTAAAAGTTAATTCTCCTCAAGTGAGTGAAATTAAATGCCATGCATTGTGGGATTGGTAGTCACTTAGCAATACTTCTCAAATGTTGCTGATTTTCCAAATGCAATATTAATGACCATGATAAGTTTGGAAAGGCACGATGTTCAAGATGCACCAAATATCGCATTCTGGTGCTCTGACGGGCTCCGTGTTCAAAGGGCCCCAGAACCGCCTTCCAATTGTTATATACCCTGCAATTGATTGATATATATATATATATATATATATATATATATATATATATATATATATATATATATATATATATATATATATATATCAATCAATTGCAGGGTGCACAAGTGAAGGAGTCCATACCCGGAGAAGTTTAAACACAGGCTTTATTTATCTTTCCTGCCAGCAAAAAGTCTCTGCATCCCATCCATTTCAAATAAGCGCCGGACGCGTTTCAAGACAAACGTCTCTTCATCAGCGGCATGGAGGTTTGGAGCTGCTTACACGTTTACTCACTCGCACCTGAATTAAATGCTCACCGCTATGGGCGTGGCGTGTCGCAGAGCCCACTGGCTCTTGTAGTGCGCTGTGACTCTTACCCGTGTGGGCGTGCAAGTAGTTCCGATTAAAACACAGTGAAATCCCAGTGGATGGAGGGGGGTAACTACCGATACCTCTTGCCATGCTTTGTGGTCGATATCCTGGTGAGCGGCTGTCGTCCCGCACCGCTAACCACTCACTCTCCGCTCCTGTTAATCCCAATGCTGCCAGCATCAGGACAGGACCCACAGTTAGGTGGTGAGCCTCCTTCGCGACCGTGGCCAGCCGCTCCATAACAATCAATTGCAGGGTGCACAAGTGAAGGAGTCCATACCCGGAGAAGTTTAAACACAGGCTTTATTTATCTTTCCTGCCAGCAAAAAGTCTCTGCATCCCATCCATTTCAAATAAGCGCCGGACGCGTTTCAAGACAAAGGTCTCTTCATCAGCGGCATGGAGGTTTGGAGCTGCATACACGTTTACTCACTCGCACCTGGATTAAATGCTCACCGCTATGGGCGTGGCGTGTCGCAGAGCCCATTGGCTCTTGCAGTGCGCTGTGACTCTTAACCGTGTGGGCGTGCAAGTAGTTCCGATTAAAACACAGTGAAATCCCAGTGGATGGAGGGGGGTAACTGCCGATACCTCTTGCCATGCTTTGTGGTCGATATCCTGGTGAGCGGCTGTCGTCCCGCACCGCTAACCACTCACTCTCCGCTCCTGTTAATCCCAATGCTGCCAGCATCACGACAGGACCCACAGTTAGGTGGTGAGCCTCCTTCGCGACCGTGGCCAGCCGCTCCATAACAATCAATTGCAGGGTGCACAAGTGAAGGAGTCCATACCCGGAGAAGTTTAAACACAGGCTTTATTTATCTTTCCTGCCAGCAAAAAGTCTCTGCATCCCATCCATTTCAAATAAGCGCCGGACGCGTTTCAAGACAAACGTCTCTTCATCAGCGGCATGGAGGTTTGGAGCTGCTTACACGTTTACTCACACGCACCTGGATTAAATGCTCACCGCTATGGGCGTGGTGTGTCGCAGAGCTCACTGGCTCTTGTAGTGCGCTGTGACTCTTACCCGTGTGGGCGTGCAAGTAGTTCCGATTAAATCACAGTGAAATCCCAGTGGATGGAGGGGGGTAGCTGCCGATACCTCTTGCCATGCTTTGTGGTCGATATCCTGGTGAGCGGCTGTCGTCCCGCACCGCTAACCACTCACTCTCCGCTCCTGTTAATCCCAATGCTGCCAGCATCAGGACAGGACCCACAGTTAGGTGGTGAGCCTCCTTCGCGACCGTGGCCAGCCGCTCCATAACAATCAATTGCAGGGTGCACAAGTGAAGGAGTCCATACCCGGAGAAGTTTAAACACAGGCTTTATTTATCTTTCCTGCCAGCAAAAAGTCTCTGCATCCCATCCATTTCAAATAAGCGCCGGACGCGTTTCAAGACAAACGTCTCTTCATCAGCGGCATGGAGGTTTGGAGCTGCTTACACGTTTACTCACTCGCACCTGGATTAAATGCTCACCGCTATGGGCGTGGCGTGTCGCAGAGCCCACTGGCTCTTGTAGTGCGCTGTGACTCTTACCCGTGTGGGCGTGCAAGTAGTTCCGATTAAAACACAGTGAAATCCCAGTGGATGGAGGGGGGTAACTGCCGATACCTCTTGCCATGCTTTGTGGTCGATATCCTGGTGAGCGGCTGTTGTCCCGCACCGCTAACCACTCACTCTCCGCTCCTGTTAATCCCAATGCTGCCAGCATCAGGACAGGACCCACAGTTAGGTGGTGAGCCTCCTTCGCGACCGTGGCCAGCCGCTCCATAACAATCAATTGCAGGGTGCACAAGTGAAGGAGTCCATACCCGGAGAAGTTTAAACACAGGCTTTATTTATCTTTCCTGCCAGCAAAATGTCTCTGCATCCCATCCATTTCAAATAAGCGCCGGACGCGTTTCAAGACAAACGTCTCTTCATCAGCGGCATGGAGGTTTGGAGCTGCTTACACGTTTACTCACTCGCACCTGGATTAAATGCTCACCGCTATGGGCGTGGCGTGTCGCAGAGCCCACTGGCTCTTGTAGTGCGCTGTGACTCTTACCCGTGTGGGCGTGCAAGTAGTTCCGATTAAAACACAGTGAAATCCCAGTGGATGGAGGGGGGTAACTGCCGAAACCTCTTGCCATGCTTTGTGGTCGATATCCTGGTGAGCGGCTGTCGTCCCGCACCGCTAACCACTCACTCTCCGCTCCTGTTAATCCCAATGCTGCCAGCATCAGGACAGGACCCACAGTTAGGTAGTGAGCCTCCTTCGCGACCGTGGCCAGCCGCTCCATAACAATCAATTGCAGGGTGCACAAGTGAAGGAGTCCATACCCGGAGAAGTTTAAACACAGGCTTTATTTATATTTCCTGCCAGCAAAAAGTCTCTGCATCCCATCCATTTCAAATAAGCGCCGGACGCGTTTCAAGACAAACGTCTCTTCATCAGCTGCATGGAGGTTTGGAGCTGCTTACACATTTACTCACTCGCACCTGGATTAAATGCTCACCGCTATGGGCGTGGCGTGTCGCAGAGCCCACTGGCTCTTGTAGTGCGCTGTGACTCTTACCCGTGTGGGCGTGCAAGTAGTTCCGATTAAAACACAGTGAAATCCCAGTGGATGGAGGGGGTAACTGCCCATACCTCTTGCCATGCTTTGTGGTCGATATCCTGGTGAGCGGCTGTCGTCGCACCGCTAACCACTCACTCTCCGCTCCTGTTAATCCCAATGCTGCCAGCATCAGGACAGGACCCACAGTTAGGTGGTGAGCCTCCTTCGCGACAGTGGCCAGCCGCTCCATAACAATCAATTGCAGGGTGCACAAGTGAAGGAGTCCATACCCGGAGAAGTTTAAACACAGGCTTTATTTATCTTTCCTGCCATCAAAAAGTCTCTGCATCCCATCCATTTCAAATAAGCGCAGGATGCGTTTCAAGACAAACGTCTCTTCATCAGCGGCATGGAGGTTTGGAGCTGCTTACACGTTTACTCACTCGCACCTGGATTAAATGCTCACCGCTATGGGCGTGGCGTGTCGCAGAGCCCACTGGCTCTTGTAGTGCGCTGTGACTCTTACCCGTGTGGGCGTGCAAGTAGTTCCGATTAAAACACAGTGAAATCCCAGTGGATGGAGGGGGGTAACTGCCGATACCTCTTGCCATGCTTTGTGGTCGATATCCTGGTGAGCGGCTGTCGTCCCGCACCGCTAACCACTCACTCTCCGCTCCTGTTAATCCCAATGCTGCCAGCATCAGGACAGGACCCACAGTTAGGTGGTGAGCCTCCTTCGCGACCGTGGCCAGCCGCTCCATAACAATCAATTGCAGGGTGCACAAGTGAAGGAGTCCATACCCGGAGAAGTTTAAACACAGGCTTTATTTATCTTTCCTGCCAGCAAAAAGTCTCTGCATCCCATCCATTTCAAATAAGCGCCGGACGCGTTTCAAGACAAACGTCTCTTCATCAGCGGCATGGAGGTTTGGAGCTGCTTACACGTTTACTCACTCGCACCTGGATTAAATGCTCACCGCTATGGGCGTGGCGTGTCGCAGAGCCCACTGGCTCTTGTAGTGCACTGTGACTCTTACCCGTGTGGGCGTGCAAGTAGTTCCGATTAAAACACAGTAAAATTCCACTGGATGGAGGGGGGTAACTGCCGATACCTCTTGCCATGCTTTGTGGTCGATATCCTGGTGAGAGGCTGTCGTCCCGCACCGCTAACCACTCACTCTCCGCTCCTGTTAATCCCAATGCTGCCAGCATCAGGACAGGACCCACAGTTAGGTGGTGAGCCTCCTTCGCGACCGTGGCCAGCCGCTCCATAACAATCAATTGCAGGGTGCACAAGTGAAGGAGTCCATACCCGGAGAAGTTTAAACACAGGCTTTATTTATCTTTCCTGCCAGCAAAAAGTCTCTGCATCCCATCCATTTCAAATAAGCGCCGGACGCGTTTCAAGACAAACGTCTCTTCATCAGCGGCATGGAGGTTTGGAGCTGCTCACACGTTTACTCACTCGCACCTGGATTAAATGCTCACCGCTATGGGCGTGGCGTGTCGAAGAGCCCACTTGCTCTTGTAGTGCGCTGTGACTCTTACCCGTGTGGGCGTGCAAGTAGTTCCGATTAAAACACAGTGAAATCCCAGTGGATGGAGGGGGGTAACTGCCGATACCTCTTGCCATGCTTTGTGGTCGATATCCTGGTGAGCGGCTGTCGTCCCGCACCGCTAACCACTCACTCTCCGCTCCTGTTAATCCCAATGCTGCCAGCATCAGGACAGGACCCACAGTTAGGTGGTGAGCCTCCTTCGCGACCGTGGCCAGCCGCTCCATAACAATCAATTGCAGGGTGCACAAGTGAAGGAGTCCATACCCGGAGAAGTTTAAACACAGGCTTTATTTATCTTTCCTGCCAGCAAAAAGTCTCTGCAACCCATCCATTTCAAATAAGCGCCGGACGCGTTTCAAGACAAACGTCTCTTCATCAGCGGCATGGAGGTTTGGAGCTGCTTACACGTTTACTCACTCGCACCTGGATTAAATGCTCACCGCTATGGGCGTGGCGTGTCGCAGAGCCCACTGGCTCTTGTAGTGCGCTGTGATTTAATCCAGGTGCGAGTGAGTAAACGTGTAAGCAGCTCCAAACCTCCATGCCGCTGATGAAGAGACGTTTGTCTTGAAACGCTTGAAACGCGTCCGGCGCTTATTTGAAATGGATTTGAAATGGATGGGATGCAGAGACTTTTTGCTGGCAGGAAAGATAAATATAGCCTGTGTTTAAACTTCTCCGGGTATGGACTCCTTCACTTGTGCACCCTGCAATTGATTGTTATGGAGCGGCTGGCCACGGTCGCGAAGGAGGCTCACCACCTAACTGTGGGTCCTGTCCTGATGCTGGCAGCATTGGGATTAACAGGAGCGGAGAGTGAGTGGTTAGCGGTGCGGGACGACAGCCGCTCACCAGGATATCGACCACAAAGCATGGCAAGAGGTATCGGCAGTTACCCCCCTCCATCCACTGGGATTTCACTGTGTTTTAATCGGAACTACTTGCACGCCCACACGGGTAAGAGTCACAGCGCACTACAAGAGCCAGTGGGCTCTGCGACACGCCACGCCCATAGCGGTGAGCATTTAATCCAGGTGCGAGTGAGTAAACGTGTAAGCAGCTCCAAACCTCCATGCCGCTGATGAAGAGACGTTTGTCTTGAAACGCGTCCGGCGCTTATTTGAAATGGATGGGATGCAGAGACTTTTTGCTGGCAGGAAAGATAAATAAAGCCTGTGTTTAAACTTCTCCGGGTATGGACTCCTTCACTTGTGCACCCTGCAATTTATTGTTATGGAGCGGCTGGCCACGGTCGCGAAGGAGGCTCACCACCTAACTGTGGGTCCTGTCCTGATGCTGGCAGCATTGGGATTAACAGGAGCGGAGAGTGAGTGGTTAGCGGTGCGGGACGACAGCCGCTCACCAGGATATCGACCACAAAGCATGGCAAGAGGTATCGGCAGTTACCCCCCTCCATCCACTGGGATTTCACTGTGTTTTAATCGGAACTACTTGCACGCCCACACGGGTAAGAGTCACAGCGCACTACAAGAGCCAGTGGGCTCTGCGACACGCCACGCCCATAGCGGTGAGCATTTAATCCAGGTGCGAGTGAGTAAACGTGTAAGCAGCTCCAAACCTCCATGCCGCTGATGAAGAGACATTTGTCTTGAAACGCGTCCGGCGCTTATTTGAAATGGATGGGATGCAGAGACTTTTTGCTGGCAGGAAAGATAAATAAAGCCTGTGTTTAAACTTCTCCGGGTATGGACTCCTTCACTTGTGCACCCTGCAATTGATTGTTATGGAGCGGCTGGCCACGGTCGCGAAGGAGGCTCACCACCTAACTGTGGGTCCTGTCCTGATGCTGGCAGCATTGGGATTAACAGGAGCGGAGAGTGAGTGGTTAGCGGTGCGGGACGACAGCCGCTCACCAGGATATCGACCACAAAGCATGGCAAGAGGTATCGGCAGTTACCCCCCTCCATCCACTGGGATTTCACTGTGTTTTAATCGGAACTAGTTGCACGCCCACACGGGTAAGAGTCACAGCGCACTACAAGAGCCAGTGGGCTCTGCGACACGCCACGCCCATAGCGGTGAGCATTTAATCCAGGTGCGAGTGAGTAAACGTGTAAGCAGCTCCAAACCTCCATGCCGCTGATGAAGAGACGTTTGTCTTGAAACGCGTCCGGCGCTTATTTGAAATGGATGGGATGCAGAGACTTTTTGCTGGCAGGAAAGATAAATAAAGCCTGTGTTTAAACTTCTCCGGGTATGGACTCCTTCACTTGTGCACCCTGCAATTTATTCTTATGGAGCGGCTGGCCACGGTCGCGAAGGAGGCTCACCACCTAACTGTGGGTCCTGTCCTGATGCTGGCAGCATTGGGATTAACAGGAGCGGAGAGTGAGTGGTTAGCGGTGCGGGACGACAGCCGCTCACCAGGATATCGACCACAAAGCATGGCAAGAGGTATCGGCAGTTACCCCCCTCCATCCACTGGGATTTCACTGTGTTTTAATCGGAACTACTTGCACGCCCACACGGGTAAGAGTCACAGCGCACTACAAGAGCCAGTGGGCTCTGCGACACGCCACGCCCATAGCGGTGAGCATTTAATCCAGGTGCGAGTGAGTAAACGTGTAAGCAGCTCCAAACCTCCATGCCGCTGATGAAGAGACGTTTGTCTTGAAACGCGTCCGGCGCTTATTTGAAATGGATGGGTTGCAGAGACTTTTTGCTGGCAGGAAAGATAAATAAAGCCTGTGTTTAAACTTCTCCGGGTATGGACTCCTTCACTTGTGCACCCTGCAATTGATTGTTATGGAGCGGCTGGCCACGGTCGCGAAGGAGGCTCACCACCTAACTGTGGGTCCTGTCCTGATGCTGGCAGCATTGGGATTAACAGGAGCGGAGAGTGAGTTGTTAGCGGTGCGGGACGACAGCCGCTCACCAGGATATCGACCACAAAGCATGGCAAGAGGTATCGGCAGTTACCCCCCTCCATCCACTGGGATTTCACTGTGTTTTAATCGGAACTACTTGCACGCCCACACGGGTAAGAGTCACAGCGCACTACAAGAGCCAGTGGGCTCTGCGACACGCCACGCCCATAGCGGTGAGCATTTAATCCAGGTGCGAGTGAGTAAACGTGTAAGCAGCTCCAAACCTCCATGCCGCTGATGAAGAGACGTTTGTCTTGAAACGCGTCCGGCGCTTATTTGAAATGGATGGGATGCAGAGACTTTTTGCTGGCAGGAAAGATAAATAAAGCCTGTGTTTAAACTTCTCCGGGTATGGACTCCTTCACTTGTGCACCCTGCAATTTATTGTTATGGAGCGGCTGGCCACGGTCGCGAAGGAGGCTCACCACCTAACTGTGGGTCCTGTCCTGATGCTGGCAGCATTGGGATTAACAGGAGCGGAGAGTGAGTGGTTAGCGGTGCGGGACGACAGCCGCTCACCAGGATATCGACCACAAAGCATGGCAAGAGGTATCGGCAGTTACCCCCCTCCATCCACTGGGATTTCACTGTGTTTTAATCGGAACTACTTGCACGCCCACACGGTAAGAGTCACAGCGCACTACAAGAGCCAGTGGGCTCTGCGACACGCCACGCCCATAGCGGTGAGCATTTAATCCAGGTGCGAGTGAGTAAACGTGTAAGCAGCTCCAAACCTCCATGCCGCTGATGAAGAGACGTTTGTCTTGAAACGCGTCCGGCGCTCATTTGAAATGGATGGGATGCAGAGACTTTTTGCTGGCAGGAAAGATAAATAAAGCCTGTGTTTAAACTTCTCCGAGTATGGACTCCTTCACTTGTGCACCCTGCAATTGATTGTTATGGAGCGGCTGGCCACGGTCGCGAAGGAGGCTCACCACCTAACTGTGGGTCCTGTCCTGATGCTGGCAGCATTGGGATTAACAGGAGCAGAGAGTGAGTGGTTAGCGGTGCGGGACGACAGACGCTCACCAGGATATCGACCACAAAGCATGGCAAGAGGTATCGGCAGTTACCCCCCTCCATCCACTGGGATTTCACTGTGTTTTAATCGGAACTACTTGCACGCCCACAAGGGTAAGAGTCACAGCGCACTACAAGAGCCAGTGGGCTCTGCGACACGGCACGCCCATAGCGGTGAGCATTTAATCCAGGTGCGAGTGAGTAAACGTGTAAGCAGCTCCAAACCTCCATGCCGCTGATGAAGAGACGTTTGTCTTGAAACGCGTCCGGCGCTTATTTGAAATGGATGGGATGCAGAGACTTTTTGCTGGCAGGAAAGATAAATAAAGCCTGTGTTTAAACTTCTCCGGGTATGGACTCCTTCACTTGTGCACCCTGCAATTTATTGTTATGGAGCGGCTGGCCACGGTCGCGAAGGAGGCTCACCACCTAACTGTGGGTCCTGTCCTGATGCTGGCAGCATTGGGATTAACAGGAGCGGAGAGTGAGTGGTTAGCGGTGCGGGACGACAGCCGCTCACCAGGATATCGACCACAAAGCATGGCAAGAGGTATCGGCAGTTACCCCCCTCCATCCACTGGGATTTCACTGTGTTTTAATCGGAACTACTTGCACGCCCACACGGGTAAGAGTCACAGCGCACTACAAGAGCCAGTGGGCTCTGCGACACGGCACGCCCATAGCGGTGAGCATTTAATCCAGGTGCGAGTGAGTAAACGTGTAAGCAGCTCCAAACCTCCATGCCGCTGATGAAGAGACGTTTGTCTTGAAACGCGTCCGGCGCTTATTTGAAATGGATGGGATGCAGAGACTTTTTGCTGGCAGGAAAGATAAATAAAGCCTGTGTTTAAACTTCTCCGGGTATGGACTCCTTCACTTGAGCACCCTGCAATTGATTGTTATGGAGCGGCTGGCCACGGTCGCGAAGGAGGCTCACCACCTAACTGTGGGTCCTGTCCTGATGCTGGCAGCATTGGGATTAACAGGAGCGGAGAGTGAGTGGTTAGCGGTGCGGGACGACAGCCGCTCACCAGGATATCGACCACAAAGCATGGCAAGAGGTATCGGCAGTTACCCCCCTCCATCCACTGGGATTTCACTGTGTTTTAATCGGAACTACTTGCACGCCCACACGGGTAAGAGTCACAGCGCACTACAAGAGCCAGTGGGCTCTGCGACACGCCACGCCCATAGCGGTGAGCATTTAATCCAGGTGCGAGTGAGTAAACGTGTAAGCAGCTCCAAACCTCCATGCCGCTGATGAAGAGACGTTTGTCTTGAAACGCGTCCGGCGCTTATTTGAAATGGATGGGATGCAGAGACTTTTTGCTGGCAGGAAAGATAAATAAAGCCTGTGTTTAAACTTCTCCGGGTATGGACTCCTTCACTTGTGCACCCTGCAATTTATTGTTATGGAGCGGCTGGCCACGGTCGCGAAGGAGGCTCACCACCTAACTGTGGGTCCTGTCCTGATGCTGGCAGCATTGGGATTAACAGGAGCGGAGAGTGAGTGGTTAGCGGTGCGGGACGACAGCCGCTCACCAGGATATCGACCACAAAGCATGGCAAGAGGTATCGGCAGTTACCCCCCTCCATCCACTGGGATTTCACTGTGTTTTAATCGGAACTACTTGCACGCCCACACGGGTAAGAGTCACAGCGCACTACAAGAGCCAGTGGGCTCTGCGACACGCCACGCCCATAGCGGTGAGCATTTAATCCAGGTGCGAGTGAGTAAACTTGTAAGCAGCTCCAAACCTCCATGCCGCTGATGAAGAGACATTTGTCTTGAAACGCGTCCGGCGCTTATTTGAAATGGATGGGATGCAGAGACTTTTTTCTGGCAGGAAAGATAAATAAAGCCTGTGTTTAAACTTCTCCGGGTATGGACTCCTTCACTTGTGCACCCTGCAATTGATTGTTATGGAGCGGCTGGCCACGGTCGCGAAGGAGGCTCACCACCTAACTGTGGGTCCTGTCCTGATGCTGGCAGCATTGGGATTAACAGGAGCGGAGAGTGAGTGGTTAGCGGTGCGGGACGACAGCCGCTCACCAGGATATCGACCACAAAGCATGGCAAGAGGTATCGGCAGTTACCCCCCTCCATCCACTGGGATTTCACTGTGTTTTAATCGGAACTACTTGCACGCCCACACGGGTAAGAGTCACAGCGCACTACAAGAGCCAGTGGGCTCTGCGACACGCCACGCCCATAGCGGTGAGCATTTAATCCAGGTGCGATTGAGTAAACGTGTAAGCAGCTCCAAACCTCCATGCCGCTGATGAAGAGACGTTTGTCTTGAAACGCGTCCGGCGCTTATTTGAAATGGATGGGATGCAGAGACTTTTTGCTGGCAGGAAAGATAAATAAAGCCTGTGTTTAAACTTCTCCGGGTATGGACTCCTTCACTTGTGCACCCTGCAATTTATTGTTATGGAGCGGCTGGCCACGGTCGCGAAGGAGGCTCACCACCTAACTGTGGGTCCTGTCCTGATGCTGGCAGCATTGGGATTAACAGGAGCGGAGAGTGAGTGGTTAGCGGTGCGGGACGACAGCCGCTCACCAGGATATCGACCACAAAGCATGGCAAGAGGTATCGGCAGTTACCCCCCTCCATCCACTGGGATTTCACTGTGTTTTAATCGGAACTACTTGCACGCCCACACGGGTAAGAGTCACAGCGCACTACAAGAGCCAGTGGGCTCTGCGACACGCCACGCCCATAGCGGTGAGCATTTAATCCAGGTGCGAGTGAGTAAACGTGTAAGCAGCTCCAAACCTCCATGCCGCTGATGAAGAGACGTTTGTCTTGAAACGCGTCCGGCGCTTATTTGAAATGGATGGGATGCAGAGACTTTTTGCTGGCAGGAAAGATAAATAAAGCCTGTGTTTAAACTTCTCCGGGTATGGACTCCTTCACTTGTGCACCCTGCAATTGATTGTTATGGAGCGGCTGGCCACGGTCGCGAAGGAGGCTCACCACCTAACTGTGGGTCCTGTCCTGATGCTGGCAGCATTGGGATTAACAGGAGCGGAGAGTGAGTGGTTAGCGGTGCGGGACGACAGCCGCTCACCAGGATATCGACCACAAAGCATGGCAAGAGGTATCGGCAGTTACCCCCCTCCATCCACTGGGATTTCACTGTGTTTTAATCGGAACTAGTTGCACGCCCACACGGGTAAGAGTCACAGCGCACTACAAGAGCCAGTGGTCTCTGCGACACGCCACGCCCATAGCGGTGAGCATTTAATCCAGGTGCGAGTGAGTAAACGTGTAAGCAGCTCCAAACCTCCATGCCGCTGATGAAGAGACGTTTGTCTTGAAACGCGTCCGGCGCTTATTTGAAATGGATGGGATGCAGAGACTTTTTGCTGGCAGGAAAGATAAATAAAGCCTGTGTTTAAACTTCTCCGGGTATGGACTCCTTCACTTGTGCACCCTGCAATTTATTGTTATGGAGCGGCTGGCCACGGTCGCGAAGGAGGCTCACCACCTAACTGTGGGTCCTGTCCTGATGCTGGCAGCATTGGGATTAACAGGAGCGGAGAGTGAGTGGTTAGCGGTGCGGGACGACAGCCGCTCACCAGGATATCGACCACAAAGCATGGCAAGAGGTATCGGCAGTTACCCCCCTCCATCCACTGGGATTTCACTGTGTTTTAATCGGAACTACTTGCACGCCCACACGGGTAAGAGTCACAGCGCACTACAAGAGCCAGTGGGCTCTGCGACACGCCACGCCCATAGCGGTGAGCATTTAATCCATGTGCGAGTGAGTAAACGTGTAAGCAGCTCCAAACCTCCATGCCGCTGATGAAGAGACGTTTGTCTTGAAACGCGTCCGGCGCTTATTTGAAATGGATGGGATGCAGAGACTTTTTGCTGGCAGGAAAGATAAATAAAGCCTGTGTTTAAACTTCTCCGGGTATGGACTCCTTCACTTGTGCACCCTGCAATTTATTGTTATGGAGCGGCTGGCCACGGTCGCGAAGGAGGCTCACCACCTAACTGTGGGTCCTGTCCTGATGCTGGCAGCATTGGGATTAACAGGAGCGGAGAGTGAGTGGTTAGCGGTGCGGGACGACAGCCGCTCACCAGGATATCGACCACAAAGCATGGCAAGAGGTATCGGCAGTTACCCCCCTCCATCCACTGGGATTTCACTGTGTTTTAATCGGAACTACTTGCACGCCCACACGGGTAAGAGTCACAGCGCACTACAAGAGCCAGTGGGCTCTGCGACACGGCACGCCCATAGCGGTGAGCATTTAATCCAGGTGCGAGTGAGTAAACGTGTAAGCAGCTCCAAACCTCCATGCCGCTGATGAAGAGACGTTTGTCTTGAAACGCGTCCGGCGCTTATTTGAAATGGATGGGATGCAGAGACTTTTTGCTGGCAGGAAAGATAAATAAAGCCTGTGTTTAAACTTCTCCGGGTATGGACTCCTTCACTTGTGCACCCTGCAATTGATTGTTATGGAGCGGCTGGCCACGGTCGCGAAGGAGGCTCACCACCTAACTGTGGGTCCTGTCCTGATGCTGGCAGCATTGGGATTAACAGGAGCGGAGAGTGAGTGGTTAGCGGTGCGGGACGACAGCCGCTCACCAGGATATCGACCACAAAGCATGGCAAGAGGTATCGGCAGTTACCCCCCTCCATCCACTGGGATTTCACTGTGTTTTAATCGGAACTACTTGCACGCCCACACGGGTAAGAGTCACAGCGCACTACAAGAGCCAGTGGGCTCTGCGACACGCCACGCCCATAGCGGTGAGCATTTAATCCAGGTGCGAGTGAGTAAACGTGTAAGCAGCTCCAAACCTCCATGCCGCTGATGAAGAGACGTTTGTCTTGAAACGCGTCCGGCGCTTATTTGAAATGGATGGGATGCAGAGACTTTTTGCTGGCAGGAAAGATAAATAAAGCCTGTGTTTAAACTTCTCCGGGTATGGACTCCTTCACTTGTGCACCCTGCAATTTATTGTTATGGAGCGGCTGGCCACGGTCGCGAAGGAGGCTCACCACCTAATTGTGGGTCCTGTCCTGATGCTGGCAGCATTGGGATTAACAGGAGCGGAGAGTGAGTGGTAAGCGGTGCGGGACGACAGCCGCTCACCAGGATATCGACCACAAAGCATGGCAAGAGGTATCGGCAGTTACCCCCCTCCATCCACTGGGATTTCACTGTGTTTTAATCGGAACTACTTGCACGCCCACACGGGTAAGAGTCACAGCGCACTACAAGAGCCAGTGGGCTCTGCGACACGCCACGCCCATAGCGGTGAGCATTTAATCCAGGTGCGAGTGAGTAAACGTGTAAGCAGCTCCAAACCTCCATGCCGCTGATGAAGAGACGTTTGTCTTGAAACGCGTCCGGCGCTTATTTGAAATGGATGGGATGCAGAGACTTTTTGCTGGCAGGAAAGATAAATAAAGCCTGTGTTTAAACTTCTCCGGGTATGGACTCCTTCACTTGTGCACCCTGCAATTGATTGATATATATATATATGTATATATGTACATAGACACACAGACACACACGTAGCCACCATTTGCAGTCATTGCTGCATGCAGTGCAGATGAATAAATGGGCAGTGGATGGTAAATATTAAGTTTTTCCCAAAGGTTTCAGAGTGGCATTGTCTTATATTTTGTTGTGCTGTGGCATTGATTTAGCACTCTATATCCCAGATACTGTCCTGGAGGATTTCGGGGTTCATTAGGAGTGAGTGGTTGAAACATGGTGTTGTTTGTGGTAAGGTTGATATTGGACATGTTGGGTGAGGTCTCTGAGGTTTAGGGATGTGTTCTATTTAGTGCTCTGGTATGTTGAAGAAAAATGCAAGAATAGAAGCAGTTTGGCATGCTCTCTAATTTATATTTAGGAGTTAAGTACTATTGTGGATAGTTCTATGTGTTGTCAAATTTCAAGAATTTGAGATGGATGTAAGTTTATGCATTGTATAAGTGAGTTGGTTTCATATTTCAGCTGTTTGCACTGAGAGGTTTTTCCACAGGAGCAGGTTTTTGAAGGGATCAAAACAGATGATGCCAGACTACAGTGCAGAGCTGTGGTTTATTGGTATCTCCAGAGCGTGTGCTAAAAGAAAAAAAGAGCAGCTCCGTGAATGTTGTGAAGCATAATACACATTTGTTTGAAAGTTATTCATCTAACCACAGGTAATCAGTATAAAGATGATGCAGCGCTACTCCAAAAATAATTTCTAAAACCATATTACCGATCCCTGAATCACCAGAACACACATTTACTCGCCAGTGGGACCCATATCACTGTGAGCTATTCACACACACTTCTACCTTACTCTATGGATCGGTGAATTCCAAAGGAGAGCTGCTGTATCATAGCGAAGTGTGTAAATTAAAACTGACATTTTATATTATTTACATCTGCCGTTTAAGGAGCTTTACCATGGTTTATTGACAAAATTATACATTTAGACATATCGCCATAAGGGTCGATGGGGCTGCTACTAACAAATTAGGCATAGGAAAACTCAAGACCAGCTTAATTCTCCATTTATCTAATTTTTATTAAAGCAAATTTAACAAGTCTAAAGGTTTATTTTCTTTATTAGTTTCTTTAATTTTCAAACAACATTTAAAGATGAGAGTTTAGTCCAAAACAGTTAATTTAATTTATTTTAGAAAATTTCTGAAATAAACATTAGCAATTTTAGGTTCAGAACGCAAGTATTAGCAAAGACAGATAGTTCCCAAAATTAATTTATCCTGACTTCCCTAACTAAAATCCCTTACTCAAGGTGCATTTCCTGCTCAAAGAAAAATAAACATTTAGGGCCAGATGTAGGAAGGCAAATACCGGTCGGTAACGGCCGATTTTGGCCGTTACCGACCGGTATTTGGTTTTTGAGATTCGGTTTTACCGATTCGGTAAATTTACAGATTCTGTAAAATACCGAATCGGTAAATTTACCGAATTGGTAAATCTAGATGTAGGTGGCACTTGAAATAGTGCCACAGGCCCTTAAGAATTCGTTATTTACCATGAAATACTATTTCATGGTAAATAACGAATTCCTGTGTACATGCACATCTGTGCCTGTACACCTGTACCATGTGGCACACACACATGCCCTAAAGGCATGTATGTGTGTCACATGGCACACAAGCCAGAGTCAGGGGTGCAACAGGGTGTCAAAGTGACACCCTGTCCCCCTTGTCAAAAACTTTACCGAATCGGTATTTACCGATTCGGTAATTGACATTGATTCCTATGGGCCTCAAGGCCCATAGGAATCAATGGCAATTACCGAATCGGTAAATACCGAATCCTACAGATTCGGTATTTTTTATCGATTTTTTTACCTACATTGGATTTACCGAATCATAAATACCGAATCGGTAAAATTCTGTATTTATTTATTTATTTGAAAGTTTTATAGAGCGCGAACAAGATCCTTGCGGATATCAGAGCGCTTTACACACAATGGGATAAAAACAGATAAAAAGCTAAACAAAATATAATACAAATTTGAACAAAAACAAATTGATCAAATGTAAACAAGGTGGGGTAGCAACAATGTAAAGGAGGGCCACTGTACAGAAATAAAGGAATGAAAGCTAAACAAAATATATCAAGCAAATATGAGCAAACAAATTAGGCAAATGTAAAACAGGTGAGGTAAATTTATGAATCGGTAAATCCAATTTACCTACATCTAGCCCTTAGTCAGAATCTTACATCTCAGGAAAATCAGCAATACGGCAGCATCTTGGGTAGAAAAAAAGAAGACATTTTTTACTCAGGAAAACCATCACTTTTTATACCTTTTTCACAAGCTCTATCTATCTAAAAGAGTTACTTTCAGCATGAAGTTGAGTCCTGATTGGTCAATTTGGGGGGGATGAGCATAACCTTTTTCTTCCTGTCAGTAATATTTGAATAAGTCCTTTGTTTGTCAGAGTCTGACCTAGTCGAGTTCCTTGATTGGCAACTTCAAGTAAAGTTCCCACGTTCAGAACCATTGCTCTCATCATTTAGCAGCCATCTAAACTTTCAGGCCACAGCGGCCTTGAACTGCCTTCCGTGCAGGCACAAGCAGCTCGCATTCATTCTCGTCTTCTCAGTTGCGCATGCGCTTTATCTTTTACTGTCACAGTAGGCCAGCGACTCCATTTTAGGTTAGTCCTCATGGGCCAGAATGGGAACTATCATAGAAACAAACACAATTTTTTTTTTAAATGTTGAATTTTAGCCTTTTTTGTTTTCCTCCCCCCTTTCCTATAATTCCCTGTTAATTATTACCTAGCAAATAAGCGACATTTATGTGTGATATACTCTCCAAGGTCCAATTTCCAGCCACAAATACTTAGACAAAAAGCACATTTATGCTTTATTCCATTATATCAAAGCTGCTTATTAGTACAAGACACGACAAAATCACCTAATTAGTTAATTATGATTGCAACATAGGCAAGAATTAATTACCACGTGTGTGTGTGTGTGCAACTTTTATTCTAGGTTGATTAGTTTCATGCACCATTCCATTAGTTTCAGATTACATGTTATAGAAGTATGACTTTGCAAGGGGTACACAAAATGTTGTTTCTCCACCTTGGTCCATCAGAGACTGACAGAGGGCAAGGGAAAATCACAAGTGAATATTAGATTAAGCAGTTGTCTCACAACAGCATTCTATAGTTTCTGTATTTTCTGAATCACCTTGAACGATTCTCTAGAGTATGCACTGTTAGCATACTTAAGGCAGGAGAGTACTAGGTTGATATGTGTGTTTCTTGCTTTAATTGCTGATATGGGACAATGGTTTAGTTGTGGCCCATTTCTAAGGGCAGAAAAGGGATGGTGAAATGTGAGCATGTGACATGCTAATATTTCTGTTTCTGATGTGTATAGCTTAAGATGATTCGTTAGCAGCTAGATGGCAGAGCGATACGGTATTGGGTGATGACACAATAGTCAGGATCAACATTTTGAAAAGAAGTAGCCTAATTTGAGTGTCATTGGTATATCTGAAGAAAGTGAAGCTGAATGAAGTGATAGCCTCTCACAGTGGGATGAAATAGGGGTTCTGTCAACAAGGAAGGAAACATTTCAGTGAATGGCACTGCCTTGTATCCCTGTGAATTCATGTCATCACAGCTGTGCATTTAAAACGCAGTACAACGTTGAAGTGTAACTACACCACTTCAGTATACAGTACTTTTGATATTACCCCCCTTTCCAATCAGAGCACATACGTGCTCCCCCATGGCTGAATCCTATTTTGACGTTGGAGAAAAAATAGTTGTCTTCTATTAAAGCTTATCATTTTGCATAGGCAGCACTTTGAATAGAGTATTAATGCAAATTGGGTGATATAAAGACCTGTTAGTACCATATTTTTTAGGATTAATTTAATGATGGCAGTTTTGAAGTCATGCAGAAACATTCCCAATTCCAGGAAGTGATGTAAAATCCCCTTTTCCGCTACGCAGGCTGTTTATGACAGTAAATATGTTAGATGCTGCGAGATTGTTATTGTTATTGTTATTAGTACTTTTAAAGCGCAACATTCATCCTTGCAGGATATCACGGCGCTAAGATTGAACAATATGCTATGAGCAATTACCAGAGGCTAATGTTTATTCTATTTTAGGGAACAACACAGTCTTTAGTTTTTTTCTAAAAGTGAGATAACACTCAGTGAGCCTTAGATCTATTGGCAGATCATTCCAAATGTTGGCGGCTAAATGCGAAAAAGCGCGCCCGCCCATTCTGGCACTTTTTACTTGTGTAGTGGCTGCTTTAGCTGTAAATTGTGAACGCAGGTTCCGAGCCGGTGCATAAAACTTGATTCTATTTTGTAGAATATTAGGACCAGTTTTATGTAGAGTTTTATGAGCGATACATAGCATTTTAAAAGATGCTCTTTGCCTCATGGGTAGCCAATGTAAAGTTCTCAAACAGTTCTTGGCTGAATCATATTTTTTCTTGTTACAGACTGCTTTTGCTGCCGTATTCTGGACAAGTTGTAGTTTTGTAAATAAATAATCTGCCATACCGACAAACAACGAGTTCCCATAGTCCAGCCTACTTATCAGTAATGACTGGACTAATATCTGTCTACATTCGATAGGGATCCATGGAAAAACTCGTTTTAGCATTTTTAGTATTGCAGAGCCCTTGCCACATATTGTGGTGACATGATGTTTCATAGACAAAGTGCTGTCGATATGAACTCCCAGATTTCTAGCAGTCAGGGTTGGATTAGGTAGAATGCCCAGAGTATTAGGCCACCAGGTCTTATCCCAGAGCTGTTGGAATCCGCCGAACAGGAGGATTTCTGATTTGCAGGCGTTTAATTTCAAATAATGGCTGTGCATCCAATTAGATAGCTCTGAAAGACAGTTACGCAGCCTGTTTTGGCGTCCTCTTTGCCATTGAGGGTTACCATCAGTTGCGTATCATCTGCGTACGAGTAAATATTGATACCCCATTTTTTGCCAATAGACGCAAGAGAGGATACGTAGACATTAAATAATGTCGGGCTTAATGATGCCCCCTGTGGCACCCCATACTTGATCTTCCGTGGGGTGGAGGTAAAATTACCTAGGCAGACAGATTGAAATCTGTCCGATAAAAAAGATTCCAGCCAATTCAAGGCTTTGTCTTGTATTCCTTTAGCGGCCAGCATTTTTATTAAAAGATTGTGGGATACGGTATCAAACGCCGCTCATAAGTCTAGTAATATCAGGGCAACCGTTTTTCCTTGATCAATCTGGGTTCTAATATCGTCCATCACAGATAGGAGCGTTGTCTCAGTACTATTGTTGGATCTAAAGCCCGTTTGAGAAACGTCCAGCAGATTATTAGTTTCCCAAAAATGTGACTGCTGTTTATTTACAAATTTTTCTAAGACCTTTGATAGGTATGGCAGATGTGAGATGGGGCGATAGTTGGCCGGGTTATTTATATCCGCCCCGGCTTTTTTTAATAGTGGTATTACTACTGCATTTTTCCAGACTTTTGGAAATTCGGCTCGATCCAGAGACAGATTGAGAGCTTGCGTTACTGCTGGACAAATTATGGGAGTGAGTTGAGAAAAAATGTGATGTGGACATACGTCCAATGGGGATCCTGATTTAATTTCTAGCATTGCCTTGCTAACTTCTTCTTCAGAAAAAGGGCCAAAAGTGGAGCAACTAGCCAGCAAAGAGTCTGAGTGATACTCTGCTTGTTCCTGATTGTTATTTAAAAATGAAGCATAGATTTTATCGATTTTTTCACTGAAAAAATTGCTTATTTTAGTGCAGTTCTCCTGTGAGGGAGTCAGATTTGAAGTGAGGCTAGGGGGGGTACAGAGTTCTTTTACTATTTTAAAGAGCTCCTTAGAGGAGTTTCTATTGTCTAGTATTCTTTGCGAAAAGTAATCTTCTTTTGCTTTCCTGATAGCTGCATTGTACATTTTCAGATCCTTTTTATAAGCAAGTCTGTCCTCAAGAATTTTGCTTAATCTCCATTTATGTTCCAATGTGGTACATTTTCTTTTAGCAACCTTTAGATCTGGACCATACCATTTCTCTGACATTTTTCGTCTGGGTCGATCTTTTACGCGGAACGTTGAACAGTGATCCAACGCGTCACCCATATTATCTAGTAGTTGATGGATTTCTTGCTCACTAGAGGTTCCTAAGATAGTGTTATGATGAAAATATTTTTGAAATTTATCCACAGAATTTTTTTTCCAACATCTTATTTTAGTTGTAGACTGGACAGTTGGTCTTGTATTCTTTGTGGACAGGGTGAAATTAAATTCAATCCTATGATGATCAGTCCAGGTCAGAGGTTTTATATCTGTAATTGTGATGTTTGCTATATTAGTAGAGATAAGATCCAACATATGTCCTGCTCTGTGTGTGGGTTGTACAATTTTCTGTGTGAGTTGCATGATTTCCATACCAGCTGCCAGATGTTTAGTTAGTGGATTATCATGCAGATCATAGTGGACATTAAAGTCTCCTAAGACTAGAATATTTTTATGTTTGAGACAGACAGGGAGAATTTGTTCAAGGAGTTGGGTACTAAAATCTGCCGTGCTCCCCGGAGGGTTATAAATAATTGCGCCACCCAGCATCACCTGAGTATTTATAGAAATAGAGAAGATCAGGACTTCATGTTTACCCACTTGAGTGGCTGCTTCTTGGTGACAGATGAAAGTGTCTTTAAATATCATAGCCACCCCACCTGCACTCTTATTCGATCGATTCAGGTTTACAATTTTATACCCCATAGGGAGTGCTGCTACAATGTCAAGGGTACTGTGCTTACCAAGCCAAGTCTCCGTGAGGAAAGCTAAATCTGGTTTAATCTCCTGTAACATGTCCCATATTTCTATAGAGTGTTTAGGAAGGGACCTTGCATTAAGACAAATGCAAGAAAAATCGAGAGTAGGGGCTTTTTCGAATGTTGGACGGTCTATGTAATTACCATCCCATCTACAATTCCGGCAGGCAAAGGGGCCCATGGTGTTTAAGGGTCCTACTTTAGCACATTGGGAATGACCCAGTGATGCGGTTGTATTAAGATTAAGAAGTTCCCCTCTAGAATATACCAGTGCGGAAATACCAGATTTGTCGATGGTTGGAGAAACAGGGGTTGTGGCCCCTGGACCCGGCCCGTCGCGGACGGGCGCAGACAGGATCGCCTTTGGAGCGCCGCCGGCGCGCCCGCTGCGCTCATCCGCTGCGCTTCCTAGGTGGCGGGACCATTTTTTGCCGTCGAGGGCGGGAGGGGCCGAGCACTAGTCTGCTCGCCCTGATCCTCACCTAAGATGGTGGATGGTGGTCAGGACCCCAGGCAGCGCCGATCGGCTGCGAAGGGGGTTAGCGGGTAAGGCAAAGCAAATGCAAGACCGCGGGTCAGTGCCCGACAGTACAAACAATTTTTTGCAAATTATAAAATACAAAATGATAACGAAGGTCTTTTGTTAAAAGGGCAAAGTGAGTGCCACAAAATATTCACACAAGAGCAGGTTTAAAATCACAATATACACTTGCCTAAACACACGCACCAGGTCCCGGCTTTCCGCCTTAAGACCTCACTCATGCACACTGTCAATCGTGTGCCGGTAGCGTCTCTGGGATTTTTATGCCGTCGAGGGCAGGAGGGGCCGAGCACTAGTCTGCTCGCCCTTATCCTCACCTAAGATGGCGGATGGTAGTCAGGACCACAGGCAGCGCCGATCGGCTGCGAAGGGGGTTAGCGGGTAAGTCAAAGCAAATGGTAGACCGCTGGTCAGTGCCCGATAGTACAAACAATTTTTGCGCAAATTATAAAATACAAAATGATAACGAAGGTCTTTTGTTAAAAGGGCAAAGTGAGTGCCACAAAATATTCACACAAGTGCAGGTTTAAAATCACAATATACACTTTCCTAAACACACGCACCAGGTCCCGGCTTTCCGCCTCAAGACCTCACTCGTGCACACTGTCAATCGTGTGCTGGTAGCGTTTCTGGGATTTTTATGCCGTCGAGGGCGGGAGGGGCCGAGCACTAGTCTGCTCGCCCTGATCCTCACCTAAGATGGCGGATGGTGGTCAGGACCCCAGGCAGCGCCGATCGGCTGCAAAGGGGGTTAGCGGGTAAGACAAAGCAAATGCAAGACGTGGGTCAGTGCCCGACAGTACAAACAATTTTTGCGCAAATTATAAAATAAAAAAATGATAACGAAGGTCTTTTGTTAAAAGGGCAAAGTGAGTGCCACAAAATATTCACACAAGTGCAGGTTTAAAATCACAATATACACTTGCCTAAACACACGCACCAGGTCCCGGCTTTCCGCCTCAAGACCTCACTCATGCACATTGTCACTCACGGATGAGGATGAAGGTGATTCAGAGGTCTTTTCCTCCCCTTCAAATGACTCTATCAAGGGTAGGGACTGTTAGTCTACTGAATACCAATGATTTAAAGCACATTCTCTGAGTTCCCATGAAATATTAACAGAGGATTTTTCACAGTTAAACAAACAACAACAAACTTAGGGGTCTAAATTGAGGATTCAACCGTAGTCCTCTACTCTTCAAAACCTTGTCATTAGTACAGAGGTATGAATGCAATGTGCTAACAAACCAGATCACCAGATGTGTAATCAATATTATCATTTGGTAGTCCTAATCGGGTATTGTGTCTCTAGATCATTGAGACCGGCATACCCCGAAATTCACTGTTCTTGTTTTTAGCAAGGAAGGGGCAAACAATTATTAAAGTTTTCTGGGTTGAGCTCCCTATCCTTTTTTAAATCACCACTGATTATATTTTTACACTGCACTTCCCACCACATCAACAACATGTGGTAGTACCAAGTGATTGTGGGTCGCCACCCCCTATCTGGTTTTCGGGGTATGCCGGTCTCAATGATCTAGAGACACAATACCCGATTAGGACTACCAAATGATAATATTGATCATCACAAGACCGTTGATGGGAATCCTACACCAGGGGGGACTCACGTTACTGGTTCTTCACATCTGGTGATCTGGTTTGTTAGCACATTGCATTCATACCTCTGTACTAATGACAAGGTTTTGAAGAGTAGAGGACTACGGTTGAATCCTCAATTTAGACCCCTAAGTTTGTTGTTGTTTGTTGATTCCTTTGGGGGATAATACTTAGGTTTGGTCGTTAAACATCCCTCTAGCCCTGCATCAACTCGTATTTTTTCATGATTTTTCACAGTTACCAAGCGTTTCAGTTTTGGGTAGCTGGCTGGGCACAAGGCATCTCTGTGACAAAGTGTGGTTCAAATAAAATACACTTCACCATGTTACAAAAAATAGAATGATTGAGAAACATTTCTTTAATGAGCATGAGAGAAATGCCATATCTGCATAATGTTTCAGTTACTCTAAATCCCAAAGCGTCAAGCTAGTCCCAACCTGTCTGTAGCCAATTGCTTACACCTGTGTACTCAGTGTCAAACGTGGAGGTGTGCATACACTGCTATGCCACTGTCCCTCACCTAGGTATTTACTTTGATTTATATGGTTTTCAAAAGAGAGCTTGTTATTGTGATGGTTTTACAAATCTCAGAGGGGGAGGAAGGAGAGTCTGTGAATTAGAGTAAGGAGGCAGATTTTCAAATGTAGCTCCTGCCTCTCTTCTACATCAAACTAGAAAGTAGAGTCTGCAGCATTTAAATAAAATAGATAGGGGAGGAGAAAAGCAGCACCAAGAATCAAATGACATACTCCAACTGATTGCTTAGCACATCTCGGCTAAATCGGGAATTGCCAAGGCCCAAGGGAGCACAGAGAGCCTAGCTTTTGCAGAGACCATAAAATAGCTTCCTGTACATTTTTGACATTTACATGCCTCTAGAATGCAATGGAGACCTCTAAGTTTTAGTGAACTATGCAATGACATATGATAGAAGGGTCACGCTGTCCCTTTGACAGAGTAGCAATAAGAGATGGTGGAATGATGCACTCAGACAGTGTTGTTTTTGCTTTCATGCTGTGTTGCACACAGATCACCATAAAAGCAAGTCAGAAGAATATACATTTCTGTTTCTATAAAGACAGAATTAAATATTTGAAATCGGTGTACCACAGTACCTTCTCATATGTGAAAGTGTATATGACTGGAAACAATAATGGAAGATAAATACTTAACAAAATCCAGTCACAGTCATTTGGACAAACAAATGACGAGTCCTGCATCTTGAGTATTACCCAGTGCATGTGAAAGATAAGTCTACTTCAGAAGCACACAACACTTGAAGCTTAGATATGCAGCATTTCGTTATGATGCAATCAGGGCATCAAGTCGAAAACTGCTCCCTATGAGGCTCCATATGTATGTGCTTAAATGTACTAGCTAAAAGACATTGATTTCTCAGTAGTGGCTCGAAATATACATAAGGTTTTCTTGTCATGCAGCTGTAAGTGGGTGTGCGCCAGGTAATAATGTCCAAGGTATGGTTGTTGTATAAGGAAAGTCTTTATTTCAAACCAATTTTCAAAAGGTTATGCTCCAGTGTATTGCGCTGGACGCAGGAAGGGAATTCCCAAGGCCAAATCCGGCCCGTAAACTGACCCGTACTTCAACACTGCAAGGATCTTTGCTTCTGGGCCGGTTTGAACTTGGGAATTCCTGTCTTGCATCCAGCGCTATACACTGGAGCATTAACTTTGGACTATCTCTACATGACTATTTCGATATCTTGCCTCGTTTTATTTAAGCCCTGATGAAGTTCCCAAAGCGAGAACGAAATGCATTGTCTGCGCTGTATGTTCTTTTATTGTGTGATTTTATTTTTTAAATATATACTTTCCTTATACAACAACCATACCTTGGACTTTATTACCTGGTGCACACCCACTTACAGCTTCACTTAAGATCTGGGACACAGAGGCATCACGTAACGGCTGGTGCCGGGGTTTGTTGCGCAGGACTCTCTGAATCAATTAAACTGGCATGAGGTGTGGAACCAATAGTCCGCCATTCTAGTTTTTTATACTGTATTAGGTTTTCATGTTATGTTGTGTTAGGGGTGCTTATAACACACGCTTTTTACACTAAGTGCGGTCTCTCGGCGCTATTGCAACTACAAAGGTTCTGAAGGTCCAAAGTTAAAATAATGTCAGAGACTTGAAGAGCCAGGTCTTAAGAGTTTTTTTAACAGTTTAAAATCTGTACATGCACATAGAAGCAGGGGAAGCAGATTCCAGTGCTGGGAATACATGTGAAAATAAAAGTACACCATACCTGGTGGTAAACCGAGGAAATAAACAGTTTCCCATTGGATCTAAGACACCAAATGGGGGCATACTACTGCAGTCTACCCTGCAGATAAGGAGGCCCACTTCTGTATAGGTCTTTGTCAGCCAAACAACAGAGTTTAAACACTGCATGCTTTTTATGGGAAGTCAATGAAGGGTTCTGAGAAAGGGATTCTGAGGGCGAGCGAGGCAGACGAGGACCAATTAGTCATGCCAAAGTATATTTAACCACCTGGAGTTTGGAAACAGTCCTTCATTCATGGAAATATTTAGCACATTACCATAGTCCAAACGGCTGATAATGACGGCCTGGAATAGGGATTTCCTTGTCTACAACAATATCCACTGGAAAACCTTCTCACGGAGGTGCATGACTCCAAACCAGGAGCCTGTGATGGCATTCACATATGCCATCATGAAAGGTTTTCATATACCAAGTTTACCAGGTTTCTTACGGTCGCTCTTTGGGAGGGAACTGGGCCCAAAACCTGAGGTTACCAGTCCGCCGACCATACAAAATAGGCTTTTACAAAGAGCACAATCTCCATTTTGCTTGTGTTTAGCTGGAGACAGTTGGACTTCATTCAAGAGGTGATTTTATCCATACAGTCACAGAATCTTTCTTTGGTAGAGTCCAGATTAGTTCCCATTCTGATTACAGGTTAAGTGCCATCTGCACATGAGAGGACCTCTAAACCAAATGATGTTATCACTTGTGCCAGTGGGGCCACATAGATACTGAAGACCCTGTGGCACTCCCCTGTCCAAGGCTATAGTTTGAGAGCAGAAGGACTCCAACTGTTCCGCATGGGTGCGCTCACTCTGGAAATTTCTAAGCCATTTCTGGGCATTCGTACGGGCACCTATCTCTTTCAATCTTTGAATTAAGATCAAGTGGGGGATGGTGTTGAATGCTGCCGAAAGATCGCATAACACTAGCATCGCTGAGTGAACCTTTAGCTAAGGAAAGTCTTTTGTTGTCTTGGACTTCCACCAGTGCTGTTTCTGTGTCAGCGATGCAATTACTGTTTGCATTTCATGTTTTATTTATCCTGCATTTCATAAGAGAATTTGCTTTTCTTAATATAGTCTGCATAGGTAATTGTTTTCATGCAACATACGACTTTCGTATACTATGAAATGAGCCACCTGATTGAGTTGAAGTTGTGAGTTGTTCATGAGGGGGCAAGAGTGAGAGCTCTGAAGTTTAGACAAAAGCCAGTATGAGTTACTCACAGTGTCTTTTAGTGGATCAGTGAGGTGTGCAAAGCAGCAGCAGCTCCTCCCCTGTGGTGGAAGATTGTCACCGTTCCCAGCTGAGTGCCAGGCAGCAGACATAAACGGGAAAAATAAAATTATAGTAAAACCATTTTATTATCATTTTATTTTTCTTTCCGCTAAAGACAGCCAATTCTAGGAGGACAGTGCCATAATGAGGACAGGGGGAGGAGTAGTGCACACTGTAAGTGCGCATGCCGGTTTGGCCGTTTATCTAAGGCTGTCCAAACCATCATGCGCATTTTGATCTCTTTTCACCCACCCTGAGTTGTACAGCCGGATGGAGTAAAGGCACAAGCTCCTAGGGCATGTACGAGGGTTAAACAAAGCAAAACCAAAGGGGATGATGGACAGAGTGCTGAACATTGCAAGCACTCACCCCCAGTCAAGTGATCTGAGTTTAATCTATCATCATTCCTTAGCTCAATCCGCCACCCCAGTTCGGACATGGCTATATGCAAATCAGTCTGACCCTCTGCCTCATAGGAACAACCCAGCCAGAACTGCCAAGCCATGTCTTCCCTGGACCGGAAACAAGCATCCTGGGACCATTTTCAGGCTCACAGCCCTCATTAGCCAGGCTATCTTGAATCCAGTGGCAAAGTGAGCAAGGGACCCACGTCTGGGCCCTGCCAACTTAGGGCAAACAAAGCAAAACCTGATGGATGGAGTGTTGAACATTGCACGCACTCACTCCCAGTCAATTGATCTGGGTTAAATCCATCATCATTCTTTAACTCACTCTGTCACCCCAGTTCAGACATTGCTAGGGTCAGACTGATTTGCATATGACCATGTCCGAACTGGGGTGGCGGAGTGAGCTAGAGAATGATGATGGATTAAACCCAGATCAGTTGACTGGGGGTGAGTGTGTGCAATTTTTAAGACTCCGTCCATCATCCCCCTTGGTTTTGCGAGTGTTAAACAAAACTGCTCAGATGAAACAAGGAGCTGCTCTTATGAGAGCAAAAGACACATAATTGATTAACGGAATGCAGAGCAAATCAAAACATTCACCCCAAGTCAAAAGATCTTCTTCATCATTCTTTTGCTCACCATGTTACCCCAGTTTAGACCCGACCATATGCAAATCAGTCTTGACTATGTGCCTCATGGGAACAGTCCAGCCTGAACTGCCAAGCCATGTCCTCCCTGGATCGGAAGCAAGCATCCAAGGACCGGGTTTGGGGTCACACCCCTCTTCAGCCAGGATAGCTTGATTCCAGGGGCACAGTGAGCCCGGAACCCACGTCTGGGCATAGTCGGCGCACCTAAGGAGAGAAAGCAAAAGACACACAATTGATGGACGGAATGCAGAACAAATCACTACATTCACCCCCAGTCTAGAGATCTAGGTTAAATCCATCATTCTTTTTGCTCATCATGCCACCCCAGTTGAAATCTGACCATAAGTAAATAAGTCTTGACCCTATGCCTCATGGGAACAGTCCAGACCGAACTGCCAAGCCAGGTCCTCCCTGGACTCGAAACAAGCATCCTAGGACTGGTTTTGGGGTGTCACTTCTCTTCAGCCAAGATAGCTTGATTCCAGTGGGACAGTGAGCCCGGAACCAATGTCTGGGCATACCCTGCGCACTTACGGCGAGAAAGCAAAAGACACACAATTGATGAACGGAATACAGAATAAATCAAAACATTGTTCTGCATTCTGTCCATCAATTGTTCTTTTTGCATTTGTCACCCTGAATAGGACGGGTATGCCCAGACGTGGGTCCCGTGCTCTCCATGCCACTGGAGTCAAGCCATCTGGCTGATGAGGGCCGAAAGCCCAAAACCAGTCCTAGATTGCTTGTCTCCAGTCCAGGGAAGACCTGGCCTGGCAGTTCGGGCTGGACTGTTCCCATTGGGCACAGGGTCAAGACTGATTTGCATAAGGCTGGGTCCAAACTGGAATGGCATGGTGAGCAAAAAAACTATGGATTTAGGCTCTGTACTGGGATGAATGTATGACATGGCTTTGCATTTTGTCCATCAATTGTTCTTTTTGAATTTGTCAACCCGAGTAGGACGGGTATGCCCAGACGTGGGTCCCGTTCTCTCCAAGCCACGTGATTGAAGCTATCCTGGCTGATGAGGGCTGAAACCAGTCCTAGGATGCTTGTCTCCAGTCCAGGGAAGACCTGGCCTGGCAGTTTGTCCTGGACTGTTCACATTGGGCGCAAGGTCAAGTCTGATTTGCATATGGCTGGGTCCAAACTGGAATGGCATGGTGAGCAAAAAAACAATGATTTGGGCCCAGATCTCCGTACTGAAATTAATGTATGCCATTGTTATACATTCTGTCAATCAATTGTTCTTTTTGCATTTGTCACCCCGAGTGGGGCGGGTATATCCAGAAGTGGGTCCCGTCCTCTCCATGCCACTAGCGTCAAGCTGTCGTGGCTGATGAAGGCTAAAAGCCTGAAACCGGTCCTAGGATGCTTGTCTCCAGTCCAGGGAGGACCTGGCATGGCAGTTCGGGCTGGATTGTTCCCATTGGGCGCAGGGTCAAGACTGATTTGCATATGGCTGGGTCCAAACAGGAGTGGCATGGTGAGCAAAAAAACTATGGATTTAGGCTCTGTACTGGGATGAATGTATGACATGGCTTTGCATTTTGTCCATCAATTGTTCTTTTTGAATTTGTCAACCCGAGTAGGACGGGTATGCCCAGACGTGGGTCCCGTTCTCTCCAAGCCACGTGATTGAAGCTATCCTGGCTGATGAGGGCTGAAACCAGTCCTAGGATGCTTGTCTCCAGTCCAGGGAAGACCTGGCCTGGCAGTTTGTCCTGGACTGTTCACATTGGGCGCAAGGTCAAGTCTGATTTGCATATGGCTGGGTCCAAACTGGAATGGCATGGTGAGCAAAAAAACAATGATTTGGGCCCAGATCTCCGTACTGAAATTAATGTATGCCATTGTTATACATTCTGTCAATCAATTGTTCTTTTTGCATTTGTCACCCCGAGTGGGGCGGGTATATCCAGAAGTGGGTCCCGTCCTCTCCATGCCACTAGCGTCAAGCTGTCGTGGCTGATGAAGGCTAAAAGCCTGAAACCGGTCCTAGGATGCTTGTCTCCAGTCCAGGGAGGACCTGGCATGGCAGTTCGGGCTGGATTGTTCCCATTGGGCGCAGGGTCAAGACTGATTTGCATATGGCTGGGTCCAAACAGGAGTGGCATTGTGAGCAAAATAACGATGGATTTAGGCCCAGATCTCTGTACTGGGATGAATGTATGACATGGTTCTGCATTCTGTCCATGAATTGTTCTTTTTGAATTTGTCACCCTGAGTGGGATGAGTATGCCCAGACATGGGTCCGGTTCTCTCCACGCCACTTGAGTGAAGCTATCCTGGCTGATGAGGGCTGAAAGCCTGAAACCAGTCCTAGGATGCTTGTCTCCAGTCCGGGAAGGACCTGGCCTGGCAGTTTGTCCTGGATTGTTCCCATTGGGCGCAAGGTCAATACTGATTTGCATATGACCGAGTCCAAACTGGAATGACATGGTGAGCAAAAAAACAATGGATTTAGGCCCCGATCTCAGTACTGGGCTGAATGTACGACATTGTTCTGCATTCTGTCCATCAATTGTTCTTTTTGCTCTGATGAGAGCAGCATACTGATTGGTGTCTAGGGGCCCACAGTGTGCAGGAACAGGTGCAGAAGAACCCGGAAATGACAGCCAACAGTGCAGAAGCAGGTAAGTGCTTTTAAAATTCTTTTATTATAAGGGAGACTGATTATTGTTTTTACCAAAGTAAAAAATAAAAGTCCTACACTGACTGAAGAGTGAACTTCATATTACTATTCCAGTTGTGTCCCAGCTGGCGAGAAGAGCTACAGTCCATCAGCTGCACACAGACAGGGGAGAAGGAAATACAATGGGTGCCTACAAAGCAGCAGTAAAACATCAACAAAACCTACAATCTCATATTTCCTGAAACTGATGGCTTTTATTACTATACTCAGTTAAGAACACACCCCTTCGCAAACATAATATTATTCTTAAAACAATGATTCATGAAAGACTTCCTATCAAAAATAAGCATACATAAGGGGGCATTCAAACAGGAAAATTTCTGACATTTATTTTAGCGAACTGCAGCAATAAAAGAAGAGAGATGGCTGTGTGTTCAGTGTTTTATTCGAACTCTGGAATGTTAATGTCTTTTTTGGTCTTTAATGGAGATCTTGTGAGGGATAGCAATAAAGTAGGTATTGTATAACACTAGCCTATAGGTCAACTATCACTTCATCAAGCTAGATACTCTTTTTATCTAGGTAAGCAATGGGAAGCACATTGTACGTCAACATCAGCTGCTGTTACAAGGAGCCGTTTTTGGAGAAGTATGGAAAACTTACCATTCAGATTTTTCAGTGTGTTTTAGAGAATGACATTTTTAAAGGTGGGGGTTTGCTATGGAAAAATAACCAATCCTTAGTCCTATTCTGGGACATATAATGGCTTCCTAGATGTAACTATTGCTGTCATATTGCGGTCTAAACCATCTTTTGGACTTGTGAAAATGTAATTGACTTTGTTTTGGGATAGTGTTGACCAACGGTAACTATCACATTTGGGCCTGTATTAAAATGTTTTTGTAATTATTTTCATGTGCTCTGTTAACCTCCAGGCTGTAGGTGTTTAGAAGAGGGCCTATTGTGTTTTGTGTCATACCCCTGCCTCTGCCCCTCTATATTTATTGTAATGGATGCCCATATTTTAGCCTGACCTCTTCTGAGAGATCATGTCCGTGTCTCTGCCAGCCCTCTCCCACTGGCAAGTGCCTTGCCATCACTCCATGCATCAGGAACATTGGGAGTGACTTAGTAGTTCCAAAGAAGTGTTGCAAATCTTCACACAGTCACAAGACTTAGGTGGCCATCATGGGTGTTGTTGTATGAGGAGGCACCCAAAACCTACAAAATCCACTTTGTATTAACTTGCAAGTCCCTACCTTCTTTATGTTCTATGGAAGGGTGTTGCAGTGCCAGTGGGTGGCCCCATGTAGTACTGGACTTAATGCAAAAGTGTAAGTTACTACAAAAGTGCAGCTTGTGGATACTGAAAAATAGTAAAGTTGCTTAAAGGATAAGTTATCTTTCTGAATCAGGCCCCATGGGTTGCCAGGTTTTGAAACAGGTGTGGGAACAGGATCTTACCATAATTATCTCATTGCATAAGATCGTATCTCTGGAATGCTGGTCTCAGTTTCATAATTTTTTGGTTTCTGTGTGAATACCTTTTCCCTATTTCTTGCAGGGACAACCAATGTGTTCATAAAATACAAGAGAAACAGGTTACACATTTAGTCAATGACAACACAGTTGCTTCGGAATCCTGCTTGTCAAGGGGGGACCAACTAACTTTGTTGGCTTCCCAGGGCTAAGGCAAGAAAAGAAGGCAAGAAATGCTTAAAGTGCAAGAGCAGAAAAGATTTATTTTGAACTACTCATAAATCTAACAGAGACTATTCACAGCGGATTGTGAAATCACATTGTAAAGTGTTCTACTGAGCTGCATATGGTGGAACTGAATAAGGTGGAAAGTCATAGAAAGAAGTTTAATTTATAACTGAAGTTGTGTTTCACATTTTCAGGACAATAAGTGTCTTTAGAAGATCCCTTGGTCGGTATGTATACATTCTTCTTTTAGCACGCTGTTTAACTTAACAGTGTGGTCTGACCAACTTTAAGTGTTATTCCTATCAAAGAAAAGCATTTAGGATGTTTTTCAACAACATAGAACTGAACATCTGGTGTGTATTGAGAAGTTGAAGTCAACAGTAGCACTTTGCAGGTCTTTTGAGCTTGAGGAAGGACTACAAAACTATTTAACTCATGTTACCAGCACTCAGAACTGTTTCGTCTTATTCAGGTAAAGAATTGGAATTGTGCACTAATCGGTTGCTTTTCCTGTCATGAGGTCCTGCCCCCCCATTAGAGACCCCTTGTCCATGAGACGGTATTAGTAAACAAATCACATCGTACATTATGCTGATTTGCAAATTATACTCCCAGTTTGGTGCTACCATTTGAGCCCATTGTTCGTTGCACAGAATATTATAACTCATTAGGAAACCCTCAAGTTCCTGCTTGCACTCAATAGCCATCAGGCATGTTTTAACATTGCTTTTTTATTTTGAAAGCTATAAACTGGAGGAAAATTACTATCTATTAGATACCTTTCTGATCATAAATTTATTCGGAGGTACGATTTTAAGTACGTTTCATTGTTGTTCTTTTTTTTATTCAGAAAGCAATGAATTGGAGAAGAAGCATCAGGCACCAAAAAAACTTGGGGGCATATTAGCAAGACCCTCGTTAAATTATCGCCGTTTTAGCAGCAGGAAACTGCTGCTAAAACGGCTATAATGGCTTGCTAATATGCGTTATAGAATTCCAATAGAAGCCCAGGTTAGATGTCCTGCACATCTAACCTGGGCTTCTATTGGAATTCTAAAACACATATTAGCAAGCCCATTATCGCCCGTATAGCCGCAGTTTCCTGCCGCTAAAATGGCGATCATTTTAACAAGGTTCTTGCTAATATGCCCCTTGGTTTTGTACCCTACTGGACACATGATTTTATTTTGAGTATATTATATAGATTCAATTGAATCTTCTTCTGCTCTGTTCTAGTTTCTTTATTAATTTGTAAATTTATGGCTTTGTTTTTTTAACTGCCGAATGAAGATTTATTAACTGAGCTGAATTGAAGTTCTGGTTCACATATTCAGGATAATTAGTATCATTAGAAAATCTTGACTTGCAACTTTTGGGAGAGTTTGCTGTATTAATCTCACGATAGACACAAGTTCTGTGAGTGATATAAAATTAATTAGTAAGGCTAGATGAATGCAAGATAATTGTGCACTAAAACTAACTCATTCATACTATTCAGTAGGATTGTAACGTCATTATTCAATTTAAGTAATATTAAGAATCTACAAACGATGTTACTGACCCTGATAAACTGTGAGACCTGGCACACAGTAGCAGACACCCTCTCTCTCGGTCTATTCTCTACTCATCCCTCTTTCCCCAACTCAGTGTATTGGTATTCTGTATTCATTTGGGACTTACTATTTTAGAGCAGGATCCTGGTGCAGTATTCATAGATCCTGACGTCATTTCTGGACGCCTAGGTGAGTGTGTGTGGGAGTTTTGATATCTCTATGTCATTCTGTGCTCCTTCTTGGGCCAGTTAGTCTCCACCTGTTTAAAACATCCCTTCTGATGCATTCCTCATGTACTCTCACAGAAACATTAACATCATTTTGAATGGTATTAATTGGAACGACACACAGTGAGTAAATAGTTCTCTATGTTTATCAGATACTTTTGTTTTTCAAAAACGGTTTCACTTCCAGATAATATCACTGATCTAGGATATTTTACTTTGTAGCTTATCTTTGGGCCGCACACCACTGTCCACTATACTGATTACAGACCGTGGCAGTGTTCAGGATATGTCAAAGGCTAAATTATAGCTCCCACCCCACATTTTAGATTTCTTCTATATCTAGAATATTGTGTACATTGTTCTTTGCCTAGGGATAACACCAATGATGATAAGTCCAGGAGTAGAAAAAAATATATTTGTTAACACTCAGTTTGGTACTCTTATAAGGTCTGTCCTGTATTTGTATCTCCAGTAGTGAAGCTTTACTATTGGTCTATCGAATTTTCCCAAGAGTTTTTGTTTAAGTTCTGACTGATTCTACAACTTTCGTTAGAACCCATTCTACTTTTATTAATGCGGGAATTCCAAATCCTTTTTTTGGGTATGCTCTAGTAAAAAAGAACAGGCAAACCCTACACAGATTCTCACATAACCACAGTGAAACTCACATAGTATAATAACATTGCTTGCAATTCTATGCTTAAGCACACATTACAAAAGTCAATAGGATGAATTTCAGCTTCCTGAAAATCTTAAAGATTGAGATGCCATGTCTTGGACATTAACACTCAGTTCCCTTCTCTTTGTATGCGCACACACTGCTTGCACAATGTAATCCAACATCTACTGCTCCACGGACATGATGGTCGAACTTAACACTGATTTAGTCATTGTGCTTCTAATCAATATCATGTTTAACCATTTAGCCATGTGTCTTCTTCCTGTGTCAGTTCTACTACATCAATTCCTGACAGCATCGCCGTGATTGCCAAAGTAGTCATTTCCAGTTCATAATTACAACAAGCATCTCTATGCAGGCCGAAGTCTGTCATATATTGCAGCTCATAGAGAACCCATCTGTCCACCTAATATTTGGATTTTGAAAGGGAGATGTGGTTGATAATTAAACTTGTAATATAACTCAAGACTTACAACAATCCATCCATGGCCATGAGACCAACACCGAAGGCTTCTCAAATTCTAATAGCCAACCAGGCTCCAATGCTTTCTTTTCCACAACCCAAAATAAACATGTGGTAAACACTTTGGAACTGTAATAAAGTGTAAAAAATGCACCAGAAAAAAAAACCAATTAAGATAAATAGGATCATTATTAATCAATAACATTATACCAGAACAACTAAAACAATCAGTACAACAACAGTTATTCATGTTTAAAGTTCCAAATGAAAATACCACCGAAAAGCACAAAGCATCATTCATGCACATCTGGTATCACTTTACTGGGTCATTGTCACACGTTCAGGCTGACTGTGATGAAGCACGGGTCAGACACAGGCACCAGGTTCTTCCCATTGAAGATTTTACCTTCCTAAAGTCCAAGTCAATGTATGGATCTTCAGCTTGAACTTCGCATTGTCAGGCACCACCAGGAGGCCATTGTCGGTGCGAGGTGCAGGTAGTCGCTCAAGCTTTACATTGGTGGGAGAAGCGATCGGTCGCAGTTTGCCAGGAAAAGCAGGATGTCAGCAGAACTTTGGATTGGTGGGTGATGCACTGATTCAGGTGATGATGTAGGTAGCTCGCTCAAAAGACCCCCAAGGTTCAGGATTTTCACTTAGGCTGCAGTTTTCAAGCGGGGTGTGTGCACTCTGATTGTAGCCAAGGATCCAGGAGCTGGGGAGAACACTTTGAGGATCATGACTCACTCCATCAGAAGTCAGCAGCATGGCTCAGGCAATTCCAGTTGGTGCTGGTCAGCTGGGCAGTTGTAGGAAATGTCCTTGGATGCTTGGTGTGTGCCTGCAGCTCCACAGGAGTTTAGCCAACTGACCTTTGGAGTCACTTCTGAGGTTCCTGGGTTCAAAGCATGCAGGAGCATAGGCCAGTCCTTCTCCTGAGTCTTCCCAAGCCCCACAGTTTCACAAGTGTTCTATTGACAAGCTCTGGGGGTGCCACTTTCATACACAATGCAATTTTATATGTGGGGGTCCCTCTCTTTGTCTACCCCAACTGGTTTGGTCAGTTCTGTCCTTTACCTTGGTTTAGGCTCCAAACTGTTGAGGGTAAAAAAGGGCGGGTAGGCCCAGATGTCAGCTGCATTTGCCAGTGGCAGAGCAGGTAGCCTCATAAGTCAAGAAGGGGATAGCCATAGTTCTCAGGCTACTTTTTGAAGCTCAGGAAGGGCTGAGTACAAACCCAGGACATCCAGCTCAAGAGAGGAACACCCTGCCCCACACGTGTGCCCCTCTAACCACCTGTCTGGAAGAAAAATACAAAACACCACAAGAGAGTCATATTCACTGTGATGTGACCCTTGGAAACCGACAGAAAGGGCAGATCTTGGCAGGACTTTTGTCATCCCACCCCATCGGCGGTTGCAAGTACTCCATCGAGCTGACACAGTTCCAAGTGCCGTATTTAGATGTGGCATCAACAAACTGTTTCCTGCCGCATCAGTTGCCTTCCCTGCTGGCTTACAGTGCTCCATTGCCATAAAGCATGTAGCTTTGCGCCAAGCTGATTAAGAAGTCCCTATTGTGCAGGTGGTGCCCTGGCGGCAGATTCCTGACTGAGTGAGTCCCTGGTGATCTAGAGACAGGTAAATATTACTTATTCTTGAATCACTACACATATATGTTGTTACTTGGTCAAAATAATTATGTAGGTAATGTGTAATGCCATGTTTTCTAATAAATAGCCTAGTACAACAACACAATACACACACTATTGTATGTACACCCACAGGCATCACAAGCACAACACCCACAACCACCACCACCAGATAAAAAAAAACAATTAAGTGACAGCAATGTGTAAAAACACCAGGTTAAAGCAAATGTTGTCACACGGTTGATGGTGAGACCAAGTGACACAGAAGCCTACTGTGTCATGAGTGTTGAACAAAGCAAAACCAAAGGGGATGATGGACGGAGTGTTGAACATTGCAAGCACTCACCCCTGAGGAAATTCGGTTCCGACTCCATTTTGTGTTTCACCGCCATTTTCTGTTGCCCTCACTCAGGCAGCTCGGCTAACTGAAGACTCTTGCCCTTCGTACTGCCACGTATCAAATAACCCCTCTATCCTTGAGGTGAAGTCGATTCCAGGAACCAGTCCGACTCACTAATCCTTCTCCAAACTACCTGTTGGACTCCAGTATTCTTTTTCCTGACTCACTAATACTTGTTTCAAACCATCTGTTGGTTTTCATTGTCCTTCTCCCCGCCTTATCCTGCCTTGCAAATTGGCCATTTGCAATACACAAACATGTCTACCACTGTTGATTAACCTAGGGACACCATTACTAAATTACTTGTGGGGTTAGTCAAAACATGACCTAAGGGGTGGATGATTTAATGATGTGACGTCTTGTTTTTCCCAAAAAACACATCTTTCCATTGGTTTAAATTTTGCGCATTGGGAGTGTTCTTATGCAGGTGTAAAAAGAATATAAAAGACTGTGAGCCACGGAGTTAAGTGGCAGTCTCCTGAGAACATACCATTGGTGTACTTCTAGGATAACTGTGCATAGCTGCAGCTAATAAATCCTGTTGTCTACGTTTAACAGAGTGTCCCGTGTCTCTGTACAAAAAGGCAGGTGAACTCGGAGATTTAGGCGTGCCCTGCGCCGCCAGGCCCTTAAAGGCATGATTCTTTAATTGGCGCCCAACGGGGTGGCTTCAAAGGTCGTGGTCAAGCCCGAGGGTCGTGAGGAGTCACGTGAGGAAATTCCGGAGGAAGTGCACCACACAAGTGACCCCTGCATGTCAAAAGTGGACCGAAGGTTTTTGCAGCGCGGCTTCTCCTTTCTGACGGCTGCTGATGACTGGCATCTCGAGACGATAGACGGGCCTCTGTTGGCGTGAGAGAATACTTAGGTAAGCAATAGTGGGTAGCTCCCACTTCCTTTGTTTTTGATTGTGCTTTTATTCGATTGTTGCAATAATTGAAGTCGAGGGGTGAGTACATTTGTACTGTGTTGGTTAATTAACCCCTTGATGTTAGTAAGGAGGCCAGTGAAATAACGATGCCTGGTTTCAGTAAGTTCAAAAAATGGGGTTGTTGTGGTTGTTCAAGGGACTCCTGACTAGAAGACACTTGTCCGGTGCCTTCAGTAGGGACTCCAAAATATGAAGTTTATTCCAAACATGGATCTGGTCCTATAATCTTTTTCGACCTTTGGGGAAAATACACTAAGAATGACGGTATTTTACAATGACCGAAGGATGGTAGTTTTGAGCCATGTGTGTTGGACAATTTAGAGGAAAGACTATTTAGGAGAAAAGCCCGGCCGGCAATGTTTGACTCATTTCGCATTTGGCAAAAGGAATCAAAACAGAAAGAAATAAAACAAGCAAAAAGAGAGAGAAAGGAAAAGGAAATGTCTGTTATACAGGCTGCTCAGCAATTTAAAGACAATGAAACTGAAGGTGCGATTGAGGTTTTAGATAGACAACATTGTATGGCAGTAGATAAATATTATCCAGTTTTGCCTACTTCTCCGTCATTAGATGAGGAGAATGAAAAAGATCCTTTAATGTCCCTTATGTTGTCTGCTCCACCGCCTTATGTACCAGCCTTGGCTCCTCCACCAGTACCTGTTATGTTACCTGTTATACCTCCACCTCCACCTCTGCCTGTGCCTCAACCTATGATCCCATTTACTTTCGGGGGTCCTGTTGAAATACCTCCAGTAACGACACTTGTCTCTGCTTCCACCCCTGTGACACAAGCCTCTACTCCACAATCGGTTAGAAGAAAAGAAAGTGGGTTCTTTTCAGCCTTTGCTCCTTTTATAAATAAAGTACTTAACTCCCCTATTATGAAGAGAACTCTTAGAAGTCAGAGCCATCTTGAACTTCATGAATCAACAGTACTCCAATCTCAGGCTCGAAAATGGATGACAAATGGTAATATGTATGGGTCATCTGATATCCAAGACTTAGCTATGCAATGGCCTACATCCACTCAGCGTTATGTCTTCAATCTCATGTGCGAGATATTGATTCAAATGTGGGAGAGTGAAATCCAGAATGGCCCACCTGGGGGATTAATAGAATTAGGAAGGGAAGTAGCTTCTGGAGCAGTGATAGGACAGGATTATAAAGATGCAATATCGAATTTAGTAGCATATAGAGATCTTCTGTCTTGTAAAAACTCCGGGGCAGAAGGAATTGTTACAACAGACAAATTATATCCTATGCGAGAGGTACAACCAGTATGGCGTGAAGCTGTGGTAGGAGCTAACCCTATGCCTGCTCATTTCCAGCAAGTTTGGGTACATGTTCCGTGGAAAAGATCAGAGGTTATTGCATCAAAACAAGCATTGCCTGATCCACATAAAAATCCAGCAGGATAATATAAAGAATGAACGCAAACGTTGTCCTTGTGCACTCTAACATTAGCAGATATAGATGTGTTGATGGGTCAAGTAGTTCCATCCGAGATATGGAATAAAATTCGTAAAGAGGATCACGCTGTAGAGTTAGGTGGTAATTGGGCCGCCATCTTACAAATAAATGTAAATGTAAATGTGCTGGATTTGTAAAGCGCACGGCTGCCCGTGAGCGTCCCGGCGCTTGCTTAGGGAACCCGTCCTGGTATTCCCCTGTGAGAAACCCCGGCAGGGTGTCCACAAGGTGAAAGCCAGGCATCCCGCCGCGAGGGGCCGTAGTGGAGATTAAGCAAGCTATTGCCCAAAGTCACAGAGTGTGACCCCGTGGGTTGAGTAGGCACCAGAGCGAGAATTGTCGAGTCCGTGGAATTTTTGAGCCCGAGACCCGCCGAGGCGGGGAATCGAACCCTGGTCCACGGTTGATTTCAGCTTCCGGGTCTGCCGCCTCTAACCACTGAGCCACGCTTCTCTACAAGCAGACCAAGGGCAAGTGGGAGGAGCCAAAGCAGACCAAATGATTACATAATTGCCTGACAGAATAATAACACTAATGAAGACTCTAATGCCAGCACAAGCAGTTAATTGGGATAAGTTGTCCGCCTGTAAGCAAAAGAAGGATGAGTCAGTGTCTGATTTCTTTACGGGTTTCGAGGAATCATTTGTTGATCACAGTGGGTAAGATATTGCTATGCCAGGTGGCCAGAGATTATTTGTAGATAAATTTGTGTCTAATTTATTGCCAGAATTATCAACGAGACTCAAACTGTCCGAATGTGCGTGGCCTGTGGCAACGCCTTTGGGAATTTTGACGATGGTTCAATATTATGAAAATAGGGATTTAGAGGAGAAAGAGAAGTCAGAGAAGAAAAATAAAGCCCTCAAAACGAAAGTTCCTTTTACAGCAAGCTCATCCTCCTCGTTCTGCTCAGCGTCCGTATCAGCCATTCCCCCAATTCAGGAGGCTGTTACAGAAACCTGAACCCTTTGTTCCAAGGTCTCCACTAGGTCCTAATCAATGCGCTTATTGTAAGGAAGAAGGTCACTTCAAGAATAATTGCCCGGTTTTGTTACACCGTGATGGTGATATGTCTGGGCCACCTACCCGAGGTGGCTATCAGTCAGCACCTAGGGGAAAGGGACTAGGTAAATCATCTTATAATCAGCATCAACGTTCTTTTTCCCCTAAAACTTCCATAAACTATTTTGATCAGCAAAGTACTCACTCTGCTCAATACTGAAATGAAATGAAATGAAAGTGTGTCTTGTAAAGCGCACTGCTACCCGCACCGCAGGCCTCGTAGCGCTATAGACCGCTGGGGAACCCGTCCTGGCTTTCCCTGTGAGATAGTTCCTCCTGGGAGTCTCCAAGGTGAAACCAGGCATCCCTGGCGTTTGTGGGGGGCCGTTGTGAAGATGAGGCAAGCTTAATGCCCAGAGTTACCGAGTGTGGTCCCTGGATGGAGTAGGCACCGAGGCGAGAATTATCGAGTCCGCTGATCCTGGTCCAAGACCCTGCCACGTCGGGAATCGAACCCTGGTCCCAGCCCGTGCTCTGCTCTCGGGTCTGCCTCCTCTAACCAGTGAGCCACACCTCTCCACTTACTACAATACTACAATGATGATTATTATAATGAGAATGAGAGTCAAGATTTTCATACTAGCTATGACAGCCATACACAAAGTGAAGGAGTCATATCAGTTTCAGTGGACCAGAACGGGCCTTATGTTGAGGTAGTTACATTAGGTGTTTCAGAGCCATTTCTATTGGACACTGGTGCAACAAAGAGTTCTATCATCCACTCTAAACTCCCTGGGGCACCTTTGTCTGGCTTAACAAATATTTCCGTAGGATTTTCTGGCGCCCCAGTTAAAAACCCGTATATAAGGAGGGGGTTTACCCAATCTAAGTCCCTGGGACCTGGGTTGTCTAAGTATTACGAGGAAGGGGTCCCATAGGGATGTGAAACACAAATTGTAACATAGTACAAAACAAAATTACATAAACATTAAATCAAACCACCATGTTTTAATCACAATGGGGATGAAGATAGCAAATAGCAACTATAATCATGCTTTAAAAGTGGGAAAGGTGGAGCTGTGCCCCTGGGAAGGGGGGAGTGCGTGATGATGTGAGGATATTGTGATAAGGACGGGTTGAGGTGACAGAATAATCAAAACTTCAAGCCACAATAGTTTTGATAGTTACACACATGTACACAGAAAACCAAAAGAAAAATTGGATTTCAAATCAAGATACATCATACTCCATCCAGTACATTATATGAACAATTGGGACACGGAGTTGACATTGTAAACGGTTGTCGACGTTTCGACCCTCTCTACATTGCAGGTCCTATTAAATCCTTGCGGTGGGGTCTTCTTCAGGACACGGGAGTGGGGCAGACCACCTATGTCGATATATAATAGCTAGTGTTATTGAATGAATTGAATTTAGTGAGATGAATCACACTGATTTGTATGGAAAAGCACACTGATCGAATTAGGATAGAAGGGAACCTTTACACCAATGTAGATAGGCAGTGAGATCCCCGAATAGTGGGGTGCCCAAGACATAATATTAGTCTTATGGTGAATATCCTTTATAAATTGACATCGTGAATAGCTATAGGTACATCACGTGCAGTGACCCCCTGAGCAGTGGGTGTCTTAACGTGATTATATCAGTGAACAGTAAATTATATTTCAACCTGGAACGTGGGCGTGGAAAAATAGCGGACCGCACACAGGTGGTATAGTGCCAGCGTGACCGTTAACCGTTACTGGCAAGTGTACCCAGGAAAATACGTCAATTACCTTGATGAAACTGACTTAGGATCTAGCAAAATTTAGCGGACATCCTGAGCGATGTTTCTATGAGAAAACGTATAAATAATTTAGTATACGTTCAGACCAATTTAGCATGTGAATATAGCGGTAAAACAGCAGAGAGCCCGAGGGCACTTACCCCGTCATTATGAGAGCAATATGCGTAGTCTGTTTGGATCGTGTACAATGATCTGTTTAATCAGAAAAAGGAAAGGAATGATATATTATATTATATAGGGGAGTGCTCCTACCGTCAGTGGAATAGACATCACCCTCCCGGATTCACCCTTGACCAAACTTACCGGTTAAAAACCCAGTTTCACAACCTTTGCCCATCTCGATAGGTCCTTATGATCTAGAGGCTCCACTTATTTTAACAACTGGTTGTGGTGAAAATTTGTTGGGTTTGGATTTATTAAAAAGACTGTATGCGACACTACGTTGTTCCCCTTCTGGTGTACACCTCACTTTAAATAGGGAAGTAGTTTCCCCAGTTTATTTGTCTAAAGACAAACTTACCTCTGAATTGCATTCTCTTCCTAATACTCTCTGGGCTACAGGTCCTAATGATGTTGGCCTTCTGCAAATCCCGCCTTACGTTGTCACCCTCAAACCCAAAGAAGAGTTAACACGCATTTCCCAGTACAAGGTTTCCAGTAATGGTGAAAAATCTCTTTTGGCTATTATTTATGATTTGGTTCAGAAAGGTGTGGTCGAAGAAACAAGAGGAAATGTATGCAATAGTCCTGTTATACCTATTGTTAAACGGACTGATTCTTCCCAGCCACCCGTGTATCGCTTTGTGATCGATCTCCGGGAGGTCAACAAGATTGTTGTACCCCAATTTCCAGTCGTCCCAGATATCACTGCCTTATTGACAACAGTACCTGCTTCTGCCGCTTGGTTTTCTGTTGTTGATTTGAAAAAAGCTTTCTTCATTATTCCCATTGCCGAAGAAAGTAGGGATATTTTTGGCTTCTCTTTAGGAGGCCGAAGCTTCCGGTTCACATGCGCTCCACAAGGTTATTATGAGAGTCCCTCCATTTATAGTCAAGCGTTGAAAACACAGCTCGATACTCTCACTTTGCCTCCAGGTGCCACCCTTATTCAATATGTAGATGATTTGTTGATTTCTGCTGATTCTTAGGACATTTGTAAACAGGCTACTATTACATTGTTACGACACTTGGTTAATCTTGATCACAAAGTTTCACCCTCTAAAATGCAATATTGTCACCAAAAAGTTACCTATCTAGGTCATCTCTTGTCAAAGGAGGGAAGACAATTGACTCCAGAACCTATTCAAGCAATTGCTCAAATGTCTGTACCAAGTACACAAAAGGAGGTACATGCTTTCTTGGGTATTACCTCTTATTGTAGAGAATGGATTCAAATTTTTTCTCTGCTAGCGAAACCCCTAATTACACTCACTCTTAAAGATACACCCCAACCTCTCCCTTGGACTGCAGAATGTCAGAAAAGTTTTAATGACTGACGTACTGCCTTGTGTTCTGCTCCTGTGTTAGGTACTCCTGATTACAGTAAGCCTTTTAGGCTTTACGTCCACGAATGAATGAATGAATGAATGAATGAATGAAAATAATTTATATCGCGCAACTAAAACCCTAAGGTGTCAAGGCGCCTAACAAAATAAATCAAAAGATGGCAAATCAGACTACAGATATGCGCGCGCAAAAAGACGGGTCTTCAGGGCCTTTCTGAATATCTGCAGAGTAGGGAGGGACCTAAGTTCTATAGGAAGAACATTCCACCACTTGGGTGCCAGATTGGAAAAGGCTTTGCCTCCCCATCTAGCTTTTCGGATACGCGGGACTGATAGAAGAGCCTTGTTAGAGGAACGTAAGTTCCTGCAAGGACTATAACAGGACAGGATAGATCCAATTCCTATAAGCCTGTTTCTTGCCAGAGCCCTATAGATCAAACACAAGATTTTAAACACGATACGATCCTCCATAGAGAGAAGGTTGTGCATTGTCAGTATTAACGCAACAATTTGGGGACAAGAAACGCCCAGGTGCCTATTTTTTAGTCAGATTAGACCCAGTGGCCAAAGCCTTACCCAGTTGTTTGAGAGCCACAGCAGCAATGGCAGTTTCCATTTGTCAGTCTGCTGGATTGGTGTTGGATAATGCTCTTATTGTCATGGTGCCACATGCGGTAGATATCCTCCTAAATAGGACAAAGACTCAGCACCTCACTAGTGCTCGTTTGTCAGGGTACAAACTGACACTTTTGGCTAGTCATGTGCATATTAAACGATGTAATACCCTAAACCCAGCCACATTGTTACCGATCCCAGTAGAAACAGGTACTCAGGAACAGCATGATTGTTTCTTCGGTACAGAGGAAGAGACAAAAGGTAGAGTTGATCTAAAAGATACTCCACTCTTGAATCCAGATGGAATCTTATGGGTTGATGGTTCCTGTTTTAAGCTCCCCAATGGTGAGACAACCTCAGCCTATGCAGTTACCACTTTGTATACATTTGTGGAAACCGCACGCATTAGGCAAAATTAAGCTCAGGCATCTGAATTGATAGCTCTAACTAGAGCTTGTGTATTGGCTAAAGGAAAAAGAGTGAATGTGTTCACCGATAGCCAATACGCATTTGAAGTGGCCCACAGTTTTGGCCGCTTGTGGAGGGAGAGAGGATTTCTCACCTCCCATGGTCCTAAGGTACAGCATGGCGAGTTGGTAAATGACCTTCTCGAATCACTTACCTTGCCTATTCAGGTAGCAATTATCAAAGGTAGTGCTCAAAAGAAGATTACTGATGATCTGGGTCAAGGAAATGCATTTGCAGATCAGACAGCGAAAGAAACAGCCAGAGACGTTGCGAGCCACATGCATGTTGCAGGCCCTGCTAGTTAGGTTAGACAAGGAGGGATGTGTGAGGACACAATAGAAAGTGTGAAAATGATTCAGGAAGAGGCTACAGAGAAAGAATTGAACGAGTGGAGAGAGACTACAGGAATGTTAGACGCAACTGGGTGTTGGACAGAATTGTCGGAACATCAGCGCTGGCTGCTACCAGATGCCTATGTGCTTCCAGTAGTTACCATGGCACATGGTCCAGCTCACATCAGCGCTAAAGGAATATGCAAACGTCTGGCTCCTGTATGGCAGAATGAGGGTATTCTCAAATGTGCAGACAATCTAGTTAAACATTGTATTGTTTGCTTGATGCATAATCCAGGAAAGGGAACACCAACACCAGCAGGTCATTTTGCTCCTCCAACATATCCTTTCGATGTGTTGCAAATAGATTATATTCACATGGAGCGATGTAATAATTTGAAGTATGTCCTCGTGGTAGTGTGTGCCTTTTCTAGAGGGATAGAGGCCTACCCCCTAAAGGATAATACTGCTCTATCTACGGCTAAAATCCTTTTAAAGGAGTTTTTCCCGAGGTTCGGCCTGCCTCGAATCCTCTGGAGCGACAATGGAAGTGAATTTGTAGGTCAGATAATCGAGAAAGTGTGTGCAGCTCTTGGAATAAGACAGAAATTTCATGCAGCAAACCATCCTCAGTCAGCAGGTTTAGTGGAATGCTATAATGGTACTCCTAAACTCAAACTAGCAAAGATACAGGCCAGCACGGGTCTTGCCTGGCTCGATGCTTTACCCTTAGGACTATTGTCCCCTCGAACAACTGTTCATTCCCGTATGGGACTCAGTCCTTACGAGGTTGTGTTTGGACGCCCAGCAAATGTTTGGGGAGTCCAAAGGCCTAAGAAATATTATGAGATAGAGTACCCATTGTTAATTGATTATTTACATGACCTCACCACTAAATTGCGTGTCCTTCACCAACAGGTACAAGACGCCCTGCCACAAGCTTCGACTGATCCTGGACATGCCATACACCCAGGGGACTGGGTGTGTGTGAAAAATTTCCTCGCTGGAAAAGGCCTTGCCAAGTCTTGCTGACGACACGAACAGCTATAAAAGTGGTCGCCAAGAAGAACTGGATCCATGGTGTGTATTGCAAAAAGGTACCCTTGCCTTTGTCTTATGACCAGTGGGTCCGCAAAGGTATTGGTGATTTTCAAGGTGGAAGGATCCCTCGATTTGTACCTTTTAGCAATGCACACCTGTATTGGACTCAGTCTGAGAAAGAAGATGATGACGTCTTGCAGGAAGCTGTCCCATCACATATGAGTTTGAATACGACTAATCCAGAGACACTATTTCAGAATCAGACTGTGCCGAAGAAAACTAGATACAATTTGAGATCTAGAGTGACTAAAGACAATTGAAAGATTTTCTTTTTGTATTTCTTTCTTGGTGACATTGATCATCTAATTAGGTTACAGGGTCATGGTAAGAGCCTTAGTTAGTGACCCGAGTCGTGGCAATAGGTCTGCGGGACTTGCAGTGTCATAGGACGGCTGATAATCACAGCTAAGTGAAGAAGGAAGACTTCCACGAGCAACACCTAGAAGATGGATTCTGCTATGTTAGAGAAAAATGATGAAAAGAATATGATGAAAAAGAAATATTGCAAATAATTATATAATAGATGTGGTAGAACATTGTGTATTTTAATCTTTTTATGCATTATATTAGCTTGTGTGGGTTGGATTGTTCATACGATACAGCACAAACCTATACCTACCTCCCAGCCCATGCCTTTTCGCACTACTGCTTCCCTGCACCAATTTCGCACACTACCAGAACATGAGCAAATTAGGAGAATGGAATATCTCAGCAATTCATTGATTCAGTTGTTACACCAGCATCAATTGGTGATCAATACCACCGATTGTTGGGTTTGTGGACTTTTACCCCATAATACAGATAAAGGAATACCATATTTAGTTCTACCCTTCTCCCTAAAAGGATCCGCTTGGGCTTATACCTCTATGATCGCCAATGCTTATGAGAACCAACACCAACACTCTATTGGTCCATATAGGGATGGAGTTGACGTTAGTCATAACACTTTAATAAAAGGAATAGTGGCTATGTCAAAACACTATAATAAACTTAATGAGTTCCCCGCTGACGAACGACGGGCATACATTGATTGGAACGTGACACATTATGTCACTAGTTTTACAGACAAAGCCAAAAGAAAAAGATCCCAACCTATATATAATGTACCCCACCAAGGTCACCTATGTCTCCAAGGAAATGGTCAGAGTCTTAAGGCCCAATTGGGAAAAAGCTCTTGTACAATCACATATACCTATGCATCCCAAACTTCTCCACCATTGGTAGCATCTCAGGGAACATATTTCGTTTGCTATGATAGGGCCTATACATGGCTACCAGCCGATTTCTTAGGAACCTGTTATATGGCTTTTCTTCTCCCTCCGACATATACCGCCCCTTCAGGACATCACAGAAATAAGTACAAGAGAGGTGTCTTTGATCAAGAAGACACAGCAGGACTAGAAGGAGGTGACTTTTTCAAAGGATTCCTCCCATTCTGGGGCCCTATGGCCAATAGCAAAAACATCAGGCATCTCATTCGAGTTGTTGAAGCAACAATAAATGAAACTGCCGGGGCACTTAGTAACATCACCGCTGAGCTTCAGGCGGATCGCATTATGACATTACAGAACAGGATGGTGTTAGACATCATTCTTGCAGACCGTGGTGGAGTCTGTAAATTGATCGGATCCAGTTGTTGCGATTACATACCTGATAACACACCTACAGTATACCAGGCCATCTCTAAATTGCACCACATTGCTGAGTCCATCCACCAGGATGAAGGAAGTTGGTCTTTGATGGGATGGTTTTGGGGATTACTGTCCACATGGGGATGGAAGGTACTGACTTTCATTGGAGCGATTTTTGCCATCGTCCTTTCATGTTGCCTCTGTATACAATGTGGTGCCACTATCTGTGGCCTTTGTGCCACCATGTGTGTGCTAAGACCTATTCCACAGAAAACAGAGAACATAAAAATGATGGTGCAACAACAGCTTAAAGACATTATGGCTATTGAAATAGACTCAGATTAACGTGAGTTTATGTATTGCCTGCGTGATGGCAAAAGGAGAGTCTGAGGAAATTTGCTTCCGACTCCATTTTGTGTTTCACCGCCATCTTCTGTTGCCCTCACTCAGGCAGCCCTTCGTACTGACACGTATCAAATAACCCCTCTATCCTTGAGGTGAAGTCGATTCCAAGAACCAGTCCAACTCACTAATCCTTCTCCAAACTACCTGTTGGCCTCCAGTATTCTTTTTCCCGACTCACTAATCCGTGTTTCAAACCATCTGTTGGTTTTCATTGTCCTTCTCCCCACCTTATCCTGCCTTGCAAATTGGCCTTTTGCAATACACAAACATGTCTACCACTGTTGATTAAACTAGGGACACCATTACTAAATTACTTGTGGGGTCAGTCAAAACATGACCTAAGGAGTAGATGATTTAATCATGTGACGTCTTGTTTTTCCCAAAAAACACATCTTTTCATTGGTTTAAATTTTGCGCATTGGGAGTGTTCTTATGCAGGTGTAAAAAGAATATAAAAGACCGTGAGCCACGGAGTAAAGTGGCAGTCTCCTGAGAACATACCATTGGTGTACTTCTAGGATAACTGTGCATTGCTGCAGGTAATAAATCCTGTTGTCTACGCTTAACAGATTGTCCTGTGTCTCTGTACAAAAAGGCAGGTGAACTCGGAGATTTAGGCGTGCCCTGAGCCGCCAGGCCCTCAAAGGCCTGGTTCTTCACCCCCAGTCAAGTGATCTGGGTTTAATCCATCATCATTCCTTAGCTCACTCCACCACCCCAGTTCAGACATGACTATATGCAAATCAGTCTGACCCTGTGCCTCATAGGAACAGCTCAGCCATGTCTTTCCTGGACGGGAAACAAGCATCCTGGGACCATTTCCGGGCTCACAGCCCTCATCAGCCAGGCTATCTTGAATCCAGTGCCAAAGTGAGCAAGGGACCCACTTCTGGGCATGTCCTGAAAGCTTCGGGCGAACAACGCAAAACCAAAGGGGATGATGGACGGAGTGTTGAACATTACAAGCGCTCACCCCCAGTCAATTGATCTGAGTTAAATCCATCATCATTCTTTAGCTCACTCCGCCACCCCAGTTCAGACATGGCTAGGATCAGACTGATTTGCATGCAGCCCAAAACCGGTCCCAGGATGCTTGTCTCCAGTCCAAGGAGGACCTGGCCTGGCAGTTTGGGCTGAATTGTTCTCATTGGGTGCAGAGTCAAGACTGATTTGCATATGGCTGGGTCCAAACAGGAGTGGCATGGTGAGCAAAATAACGATGGATTTAGGTTCATATCTCTGTACTGGGATGAATGAATGACATTGTTCTGCATTCTGTCCATAAATTGTTCTTTTTGCATTTGTCACCCGAGTGGGACAGGCATGCCCAGACGTGGGTCCCGTGCTCTCCATGCCACTGGAGTCAATCTATCTTGGCTGATGAGGGCTGAAAGCCCGAAACCGGACCTAGGATGCTTGTCTCCAGTCCAGGGAGGACGTGGCCTGGCAGTTTGGGCAGGACTGTTCCCATTGGGTGCAGGGTCAAGACTGATTTGCATATGGCTGGTTCCAAACTGGAATGGCATGGTGAGAAAACAAACAATGGATTTAGGCCCAGATCTCTGTACTGGGATGAATGTACGACTTTGTTCTGCATTCTGTCCATCAATTGTTCTTTTTGCTCTGATGAGAGCAGCATACTGATTGGTGTCTAGGGGCCCACAGTGTGCAGGAACAGGTGCAGAAGAACCCAGAAATGACAGCCAACAGTGCAGAAGCAGGTAAGTGATTTTAAAATTCTTTTATTATAAGGGAGACTGATTATTGTTTTTACCAAAGTAAAAAATAAATGTCCTACACTGACTGAAGAGTGAACTTGATATTACTATTCCAGTTGGATCCCAGCTGGCGAGAAGAGCTACAGTCCATCAGCTGCACACAGACAGGGGAGAAGGAAATAAAATGGGTGCATACACAGCAGCAGTAAAACATCAACAAATCCTACAAACTCATATTTCCTGAAACTGATGACTTTCTTTTTACTATACTCAGTTAAAAACACACCCCTTAGCAAACATAATATTATTCTTAAAACAATGATTCATGAAAGACTTCCTATCAAAAATAAGCATACATAAGGGGACATTATTTTAGGGAACAGCAGCAATAAAAGAAGGGAGATGGCTGTGTGTTCAGTGTTTTATTCGAACTCTGGAATATTAATGACTTTTTTGGTCTTTAAAGGAGATCTTGTGAGGGATAGCAATAATGTAGGTATTGTATATCACTAGCCTATAGGTCATCTATCACTTCACCAAGCTAGATACTCTTTTTATCTAGGTAAGCAATGGGAAGAACATTGTATGTCAACATCAGCTGCTGTTATACGGTGCCGTTTTTTAGAGAAGTATGGAAAAATTACCATTCAGGAATTTCAGTGTGCTTTATAGAATGTAATTGTTAAATGTGGGGGGTTGCTTTGGGAAAATAACCAATCCATAGGCTTATTCTGGGACATATAATGGCTTCCTAGATGTAACTATTGATGTCAGATTGCGGTCTCAATCATCTTTTGGACTTGTGAAAATGTAATTGACTTTGTTTTGGGATAATGTTGACTAACTGTAACTATCACATTTGGGCCTGTATTAAAATGTTTTTGTAATTATTTTCAGATGCTCTATTGACCTCCTGGCTGTAGGTGTTTAGAAGAGCGCCTATTGTGTTTTGTGTCATACCTCTGCCTCGGCCCTCCCTGTATCCTCTAAATATATTGTAATGGATGCCGATATTTCAGCCTGACCTCTTCTGAGAGATCATGTCCGTGTCTCTGCCAGCCCTCCCCCACTGGCAAGTGCCAAGACATCCCTCCATGCATCAGGAACATTGGAAGTGACTTAGTGGTTCCAAAGAAGTTTTGCAAAACTTTGCACAGTCACAAGACTTAGGTGGCCATCATGGGTGTTGTTGTATGAGGAGTCACCCAAAACCTACAAAATGCACTTTGTATTAACTTGCAAGACCCTACCTTCTTTATGCTTTATGGGAGGGTATTGCAGTGCCAATGATTGGCCACATGTAGTACTGGACTTAATACAAAAGTGTACTTTACTACAAAAGTGCAGCTTGTGGATACTGAAATATAGTAAAGTTGCTCAAAGGCTAAGTTATCTTTCTGAATCAGGCCCTATGGGTTGCAAGGTTTTGAAATAGGTGTGGGAACAGGATCTTACCATATTTCTCTCATTGCATAAGATCGTATCTCTCGGCTACTGGTCTCAGTTTCATAATCTTTTGGTTTCTGTGTGAATACCTTTAGCCTATTTCTTGCAGGGACGACCAATATGTGCATAAAATACAAGCGAAACAGGTTGCACATTTACTCAATGACAACACAGTTCCCTCGCAATACTGCTTGTCAAGGGGGGACCAACTCATTTTGTTGGCTTCCCAGGGCTAAGACAAGAAAAGAAGGCAAGACATGGTTAAAGTGCAAGGGCAGAAAAGATTTATTTTGAACTACTCATAAATCTAACAGAGACTATTCACAGAGGATTGTGAAATCACATTCCAACATCTTCTACTGAGCTGCATATGGTGGAACTGAATAAGGTGGAAAGTCATAGAAAGAAGTTTAATTTATAACTGAAGTCGTGTTTTACATTTTCAGGACAATTAGTGTCTTTAGAAAATCCCTTGGTCGGTATGTATACATTCTTCTTTTAGCACGCTGTTTAACTTAACAGTGTGGTCTGACCAACTTTAAGTGTTATTCCTATCCAAGAAAAGCATTAAGGATGTTTTTCAACAACATAGAACTGAACATCTGGTGGGTATTGAGAAGTTGAAGTCAACAGTAGCACTTTGCAGGTCTTTTGAGCTTGAGGAAGGACTACAAAACCTTTTAACTCATGTTACCAGCACCCAGAACTGTTTCGTCTTATTCAGGTAAAGAATTGGAATTCCTGCTTGCACTAAATAACCATCAGGCATGTTTTAACGTTGCTTTTTTATTTTGAAAGTTATAAACTGGAGGAAAAGTACTATGTATTAGATACCTTTCTGATAATAAATTTATTTGGAGGTACGATTTTAAGTATGTTTCAATGTCGTTTTTTTTTTATTCAGAAAGCAATGAATTGGAGAATAAACATCATGTACTAAAATTAACTTGGGGACATATTAGCATATTAGCAAGACCCTCGTTAAGGAAACTGCCGCTAAAACGCTGATAATGGGCTTGCTAATATGCGTTATAGTATTCCAATAGAAGCCCAGGTTAGATGTCCTGCACATCTAACATGGGCTTCTATTGGAATTCTAAAACGCATATAAGCAAGCCCATTATCGCCGTTTTAGCAATGTCCTGACGCTAAAATGGCGATCATTTTAACAAGGTTCTTGCTAATATGCCCCTTGGTTTTGTACCCTACTGGACACATGTTTCTATTTTTGAATATATTATATAGATTCAATTGAATGTTCTTCAGCTCTGTTCTAGTTTCTTTATTAATTTGTACATTTACGGCTTGTTTTTTTTAACTGCCGAATGAAGATTTATTAACTGAGCTGAATTGAAGTTCTGGTTCACATTTTAAGGATAATTAGTATCATTAGAAGATCTTGACTTGCAGCTTATGGGAGAGTTTGCTGTATTAATCTCGGTATAGACACAAGTTCTGTGAATGATATGAAATTCATTTGTAAGGCTAGATGTATGCAAGATAATTATGCACTAAACCTAACTCATTCATACTATTAGATAAGATTGTAACGTCATTATTCAATTTAAGTAATATTAAGAATCTACAAACGATGTTACTGACCCTGATAAACTGTGAGACCTGGCACACAGTAGCAGACACCCTCTCTCTCAGTCTATTCTCTTCTCATCCCTCTTTTCCCAACTCAGTATATTGGTATTCTGTATTCATTTGAGACTGACTATTTTAGAGCAGGAGCCTGGTGCAGTATTCATAGATCCTGACGTCATTTCTGGATGCCTAGGTGAGTGTGTGTGGGAGTTTTGATATCTTGATGTCATCCTGTGCTCCTTCTTGGTCCAGTTAGTCTCCAACTGTGTGAAACATCCCTTCTGATGCATTAATTATGTACTCTCACAGAAACATTAACATATTTTTGAATGGTATTCATGCATTGCAATGGCTTTTTACTTTTTTAATTGGACTGCCACACAGTGAGTAAATAGTTTTCCATGTTTATCAGATACATTTTTTTTTTTTCAAAAACTGTTTCACTTCCAGATAATATCACTGATCTATGATTTTTGACTTTGCGGCTTATCTTTGGGCTGCACACCACTGTACACTATAATGATTACAGACCGTGGCAGTGTTCAGGATATGTCAGAGGCTAAATATAGCTCCCACCCCACATTTTAGATTTCCCCTATATCTAGAATATTGTATGCATTGTTCTTTGCCTAGGGATAACCCTGATGATGATAAGTCCAGGAGTGAATCAAAATATATTTGTTAACATTCCGTTTGGTACTCCTATGAGGTCTGTCCTGTATTTGTATCTCCAGTTGTGAAGCTTTCCTACTGGTGTATCGAATTTTCCCAATATTTTTTTTTCATTTCTGACTGTTTCTACAACTTTGGTTAGAACCCATTCTACTTGTATTTATGTGGAAATTCCTCCATCTTTACATTCCATGTTTTTGGGTATGCTCTAGTAAACAAGAACATGCAAACCCTACACAGATTCTCACATAAACACAGTGAAACACACATAGTATAATAACATATGTTTAAGCACACATTACAAAAGTCAATAGGATGAATTTCAGCTTCCTGAAAATCCCAAAGATTGAGATGTCATGTCTTGGACATTAACACTCAGTTCCCTTCGCTTTGTATGCGCACACACAGATTGCACAATGCAATCCTACACCTTCTGCTCCACAGATAAGATGGTCAAACTTGACACTGATTTAGTCATGATGCTTCTAAGCAATATCATGTTTAAGGTAGTATTCAGCCATGCGTCTTCTTCCTGTGACAGTTCACCTACATCGATTCATGACAGCATCGCCGTGATTGCCAAAGTAGTCATTTCCAGTTCATAATTACAACAGGCATCTCTATGCAGGCCAAAGTCTTCCTTATATTGCAGCTCATAGAGAACCCATCTGTCCACCTAATATTTGGATTTTGAAAGGGAGATGTGGTTGATAATTAAACTTGCAATATGACTAGAGACTTACAACAACCCATCCATGGCCATGAGATCAACACCGAAGGCTTCTCAAATTCTAACAGCCAACCAGGCCCCAATGCTTTGTTTCCCAAAACCCATAATAAACATGTGGTAAACACTTTGGAACCTTGGCCCAAAATAAGTCAGGTTTAACTTAGAGGCAATGTGTAAAGTATTTATGCAGCACTGAAACTGTAATAAAGTGTAAACACTGCACCAGAAAAAACCCAAACCAATTAAGATAAATAGGATTAATATTAATCAATAACATTATACCAGAACAACTTAAACAATCAGTAGAACAACAGTTATTCATTTTTAAAGTTCCAAATGAAAATACCACCGAAAAGCACAAAGCATCATTCATGCACATCTGGTAGCACTTTACTGGGTCATTGTCACAAGTTAAGGCTGACTGTGATGAATCACGGGTCACACACAGGCACCAGGTGCTTCACATTGAAGATTTTACCTTCTTAAAGTCCAAGTCAATGAATGGAGCTTCAGCTTGAACTTCGCATTTTCAGGCACCACCAGGAGGCCATTGTTGCTGCGAGGTGCAGGTAGTCGCTCAACTTAACATTGTTGGGAGAATCGACCGGTCACAGTTTTCCAGGAAAAGCAGGATGTCAGCAGAACTTTGGATTGGCGGGTGATGCACTGATTCAGGTGATGATGTAGCTAGCTCACTCACAAGACACCCAAAGTTCAGGATTTTCACTTAGGCTGCAGTTTTCAAGCGGGATTTGTGTGCAATCTGATTGTAGCCAATGATCCATGAGCTGGGAAGCACCCTATGAGGATCATGACTCACTCCATCAGAAGTCAGCAGCATAGCTCAGGCAATTCCAGTTGGTGCTGGTCAGCTGGGCAGTTGTAGGAAATGTCTTGGATGCTTGGTGTGTGCCTGCAGCTCCAGAGGAGTTTAGCCAACTGACCTTTGGAGTCACTTCTGAGTATCCCGGGTTCAAAGCATGCAGAAGCATAGTGCAGTCCTTCTCCTGAGTCTTCCCTAGCCCCACAGTTCCAGGAGTGTTCTATTGACAAGCTCTTGTGGGGCCACTTTTATACACAATGCCAGCTTATATGTGGGGTTCCCTCTCTTTGTCTACCCCAACTTGTTTGGTCAGTATGTCCTTTACCTTGGTTTAGGCTCCAAACTGTGGAGGGTAAAAAAGGGCAGGCAGGCCCAGATGTTAGCTGCATTTTCCAGTGACAGAGCAGGTAGCCTCATACGTCAAGAAGGGGATATCCATAGTTATCAGGCTACCTTTTGAAGCTCAGGAAGGGCTGAGTACAAACCCAGGGCATCCAGCTCAAGAGAGGAACACCCTGCCCCAAAAGTATGCCCCTCTGTCCACCTGTCTGGAAGAAAAACACAAAACACCACAAGAAAGTTATTCACAGTGATGTGACCCTTGGAAACTGACAGTAAGGGACATTTGGGGCCTGATCTAGATCTTGGCAGGACTTCAGTCATCCCACCGCATCGGCAGTTGCAAGTACTCCATTGATCTTACACCGTTCCGTGTGCCGGATTTTGATGTGGCATCAACAAACTGTTTCCTGCCGCATCAGTCACCTTCCCTGCTGGCTTACAGTGCTCCATTGCCATCAAGACTGTGGCTTTGCGCCAAGCTGATTAAGAAGTCCCCATTGTGCAGGTGGTGTCCTGGCGGCACATTCCTGACAGAGTGAGTCCCTGGTGATCTAGAGACAGGTAAATACTACTTATTCTTGAATCACTACACATATATATTGTTACTTGGTCAAAATGTATATGTAGGTAATGTGTAATGCCATGTTTTCTAATAAATAGCATAGTACAACAGCACCATAAACACACTATTGTATGTACACCCACAGACACCACAAGCACAACACTCACAACCACCACCACCAGATAAAAAAAAACAATTAAGTGTCACTGCAGGAGTGTACCTTTTACTAGAAATAATAGATCAACACTCATACATTACACAAAAAAATGCATGTGACAGCAATGTGTAAAAACACCAGGTTAAAGCAAATGTTGTCACACGGTTGATGGTGAGACAAGTGACACAGAAGCCTACTGTGTCACAAGTGTTAACCAAAGCAAAACCAAAGGGGATGATGGACGGAGTGTTGAACAGTGCAAGCACTCACCCCCAGTCAAGTGATCTGGGTTTAATCCATCATCATTCCTTAGCTCACTTCGCCACCCCAGTTCAAACATGGCTATATGCAAATCAGTCTGACCCTGTGCCTCATGGGAACAGTCCAGCCGGAACTGCCAAGCCATGTCTTTCCTGGACCGGAAACAAGAATCCTGTGACCATGTACGGGCTCATAGCCCTCATCAGCCAGGCTATCTTGAATCCAGTGGCAAAGTGAGCAAGGGACCAACGTCTGGGCATGTCCTGCAAACTTAGGGCGATCAAAGCAAAACCAAAGGGGATGATGGACGGAGTGCTTGAACATTGTAAGCACTAACCCCCAGTCAATTGATCTGAGTTAAATCCAACATCATTCTTTAGCTCACTCCGCCACCCCAGTTCAGACATGGCTAGGATCAGACTGATTTGCATATGACCATGTCTGAACTGGGGTGGCGAAGGAGCTAGAGAATGATGATGGATTAAACCCAGATCAGTTGACTGGGGGTGAGTGTGTGCAATGTTCAACACTCCGTCGATCATCCCCCTTGGTTTTGTGAGTTTTAAACAAAACTGCTCAGATGAATCACGGAGCTGCTCTTATGAGAGCAAAAGATATTCAATTTATAGACCGAATGCAGAGCAAATCAAAACATTCGCTCCAAGTCAAAATATCTTCTTCATCATTCTTTTGCTCACCATGTTACCCCAGCTAGACCCTACCGTATGCAAATCAGTCTTGACCCTGTGCCTCATGGGAACAGTGCAGCCTGAACTGCTAAGCCAGGTCCTCCCTGGACCGGAAGCAAGCATCCTAGGACCGGGTTCTGGGTCACACCCCTCTTCAGCCCGGATAGCTTGATTCTAGGGGCACAGTGAGCCCGGTACCCATGTCTGGGAATACTCGGCCCACTTAAGGCGAGAAAGCAAAAGACACACAATTGATGGACGGAATGCAGAACAAATCAATACATTCACCCCCAGTCAAGAGATCTGGGTTAAATCCATCATTCTTTTTGCTCATCATGCCACCCCTGTTTAAATCTGACCAAAAGTAGAGTTGCTCAGGTTGAGAGTTGTTGTGATAATTGTTGGCATACATTGTATACCTATTGTTACAACCCATGGCAGGGGTTGTATCTCCGCCTTAGAGCATATACTAGATTGATATATAAGAAATAGATATTGATTATACTATTTTGCACAGCGTTCCCTACTGCCATAACATTATATATAGCTGACCATAAGTAAATAAGTCTTGACCCTATGCCTCATGGGAACAATCCAGCCCGAACTGCCAAGACAGGTCCTTCCTGGACTGGAAACAAGCATCCTAGAACTGTTTTTGGGGTTTCACCCCTCTTCAACCAAGATAGCTTGATTCCAGTGGGACAGTGAGCCCGGAACGCACGTCTGGTCATACCCGGCGCACTTAAGGCGAGAAAGCAAAAGACACACATTTGATGGACGGAATACAGAAGAAATTAAAACATTGTTCTGCATTCTGTCCATCAATTGTTCTTTTTGCATTTGTCACCTCGAGTAAGACAGGTATGCCCAGACGTTGGGTCCCGCGCGCTCCATGCCACTGGAGTCAAGCCATCTGGCTGTCTCCAGTCCAGGGAGGACCTGGCCTGGCAGTTCGGGCTGGACTGTTCCCATTGGGACACTTTTACCAAAGTTAAAAATAAAAGTCATACACTGACTGAAGAGTGAACTTGATGTTACTATTCCAGTTGCGTCCCAGCTGGCGAGAAGAGCTACAGTCCATCAGCTGCACACAGACAGGAGAGAAGGAAATACAATGGGTGCATAAACCAAAGCAGTAAAACATCAACAAATCCAACATACTCATATTTCCTGAAACTGATGACTTTTTTTTACTATACTCAGTTAAAAACACACCCCTTAGCAAACATAATATTATTCTTAAAACAATGATTCATGAACGCCTTCCTCTCAAAAATAGGCATACATAAGGGGGCATTCAAACTGGAAAAGTTCTGACATTTATTTTAGGGAACAGCAGCAACAAAAGAAGCCTATAGGTCTTCTATCACTTCACCAAGTAGTTACTCTTTTTAACTAGCTAAGCAATGGGAAGCACATTGTAGGTCAACATCAGCTGCTGTTATAGGGAGCCGTTTTTGGAGAAGTATGGAAAAATTACCATTCAGGAATTTCAGTGTGCTTTATAGAATGTAATTGTTAAATGTGGGGGCTTGCTATGGGAAAATAACCAATCCATAGGCTTATTCTGGGATATACATTGGCTTCCTAGATGTAACTATTTTCGTGCCGGATTGTTGGAACACCCTTCTTCGCCGGTAGGAACTCCCGTCGAGCCGCCTGTACCTGGAGGGTGAAGTCAGGGTACATAGCGATCCGATTTCCTTTATATTGCAAGTCCGCCATGCCACGTGCCAGTCGCAAGATCGTGTCGCGGTCTCTGTAATTTAGGATGCGTGCCAATATGGGTTTTGGCGGTGCTCCTGGTTTGGGCTTGGGCCCTAGAGATCTATGCGCTCTTTCCACAAGGAACATCGGCGATAGTTCTTCTCCAAAGATGTCCCGCATCATTTGTTCAACGTAGGGTTCCATGTTTGCTATGTCTGTGGATTCCGCAACGCCCGTGACACGGACGTTGTTGCGGCACGATCTCGCTTCCAAATCCTCATTTTTCTGTTGAATCAGGGCTAGCACTTTGTCCATGCCCCACACTTTTTTGTTGAGGTCCGTTTGGCTTTCTTCCGTTTCAGTTATGCGTGTCTCTAGCACTCCAACTCTGCCCTCTTGTTTGTCCATCCTCTTCGTCATGCTATCCATACGCGCAGCCAGGGCATCCATTTTAGTGTCAATTCCCTGCAAGCTCGTTTTGAGATCCTGGAACATGGATCGGATGTCTTCCGCCGGCAATCTGTCCTGGTCACCCCCCGTTGCATCCTGCTCAGGCTGGTCCGGGTTTGCCGTTTTCTGTTTGGATTTATCGAACGTGAGCCTTGGTTGCAGCGTATTGGGTTTACCCATGATGGCTCCCAGGCACGATGCGTTTGGATAATCGTGTGGGGAAGCTGGCGCACCGTGCTGGTGCTGGTGCTGCGTGAGCGGGTGCTCCGAAGCGTTTTCGCTCAGCGTAGTACCCAGGGAACAGATTTAACTCCGTCTCGTGTGGCGTGGAACCAGAAGGACAGGTTCTATGCGTTAGTGCTCGCTCGGGACCGTTGCACTCCGGGGCTTAGGATCTGCTCCGGTGAGGTGCACAGGTACTCTGATCATTGATTATTGTCTCTTCTAGCACTTTCGCAGTCTAATGGGAGCAACACGACGACAATTGGTACCTGTGGTGTTGGTCATGGAGCCCCCGTCAGCCCAGCCTGTCTCCTGCTTCCGATCCCAATCCAAGATGGCGGTTTGCGCCGTCTTCTTCACCCCTGCTGGTCGTTCAGATGTCCTGGCTGCATGCGTGGGGCCTCGGACAATGTTCAACTTCAAGTGTGATGGCCAATCTGGCCTGTCCTCTCAGAGGTAGGGTTGCTCCAGTGCCAGCAGAGACTTACTTGCAGTGCGCTGTCAGAGGCACGGCAATCATCCCTCATCCGCAGTGCTTTGTCTTCAGCTGCTTACCGATCCCCCTGCCGGTTCGCCGCTGCCCCAGTGATTTCTCCCGCATGGAGTGGTGGTTGTGAGGAGCGGGCTCCATCCCCTTGAGCTCTCAGGCGAGCGACTTCGCCCCCGCAATAGTGCGCCCGCAGCCGGTCACCTAAATCAGGTGGCGCTCCGTCGCAGGCCCGATGCGTTTCTACCGGCTACCGCGTTTCCCCGCTGGTCGCGCTGCCACTCGAGCACCCGGCCTCCGGTCCTCACCAGGCCTCACCACGGCTGCAGATCCGGCTGCCGCACACTCTCGGATGTTGGGCGATTCACCACATCAAGGGTTACGCAGGGCTAAGCAGTCGCTCTCCGCTGTCCGTAGGGTCCGTGGGGTCCGAGCTGCAGCGTCAGATAATGCAGATAAATGTTGGATTAATGTGCCCGATCGGCGGAGCTGCGGAATTAGGCAGCCATTCCGCTGGGCAGCCAAGCCACGCCCTCTGAACTCTAGAATGTTAATTACTTTTTTGGTCTTTAAAGGAGATTCTGTGAGTGATAGCAATAAAGCAAGTAATGTATAATACTAGCTTAAAAGCCATCTATCACTTCACCAAGCTGGACCCTCTTTTTAACTAGGTAAGCAATGGGAAGCACATTGTAGGTAAACATCTGCTGCTCCTTTAGGGAGGCGTTTTTAGAGAAGCATGGGAAAATTACCATTTAGGAATTTCAGTGTGCTTTATAGAATTTGATTGCTAAATGTGTGGGTTTGCTATGGAAAAATAACCAATCCATACGATTATTCTGGACGCATAATGGCTTCCTAGATGTAACCATTGCTGTCATAATGTAGTCTCAACTAGCTTTTGGACTTGTTGTGAAACTGTAATTGACTTTGTTTTGGGATAATGTTGACTAACTGTAACTCTTACATTCAGCAAAAAAAGAGAGAATTCCTTTCTGTGTATCTAGCTTTCTGTTTATGACCCAAAGGTCTGCATACAAATATGAACTTTTTAGTGTTATATAAGAATATTCTTATTCAGGATACCCTGCAAAAAGAAACACAGAGGCATCCGGGTACTAGGGTATGAAGTAAAGTTATCACCAAGACGAATGGATAATCCGTTTCCAAGTACCGACCAAATCTGAAGGTATGTGGTGAACCAGTGTTTGGCTAATAATGAATATACCTTAAAATTAGATGATTAAGAGGCGTATAAACATTAATGCTCTCCTTTTTAGACTGAGCGGAAGCCACTATTTCCATATGACCCGACGCTGATTTAAAGACGTAAAATTGGGAAAAAAGACACAAATGATATTATTCTCCCAGTTCAAAGTAAGTGTAACGGGATAAAGTCTAGCCATGCACTCTCAAAATTAATCTTGCCACATATAATTGACTATGGCATTTCTCTACCCTTAGAGAAACGGAATAAGAAAGAAACATATATTACACAGAGGATCCAAAGATAAGACAAATAGATCCGCAATAATACATTAGCAAGTAAGACAATCTCTCTTTGCTGATATCTTGACACGTGGGCAACCATGCGCACTATAGTAATGTATTGTGTATTCACTGAAATATTTGATACTAATTGTATGCATTTGTTTTTAGATTGAAGATATTTGGTTTTAATTAAAAGTCTGTCCTGAAGAAGGTGTTTAAACAGTTTAAGGCACCGAAACGCGCAAACTAAGGACTTTCTTCTGTTTTTATGTTACAATGTTTTGTTAAAATTTCTCCATATGTGAATATTATTTTGCACTGATTGTTTTTAATTGAAGCAGAATTGCTTAAATTGTATGCATTAGATTAACTTTGATCGATGTTATGTTTTTTAGAAAATGCTATGTAACAAATGAATTTATATGTTTTTAATACAATCAAAATAAATTTTGTGAGACAAAAATACAATTTATTCTTGTGCAGATATAATTATCCGTGTCACGTTGCAACACTAAAAAGGTCATATTTGTGTGCAGACCTTTGGGTCATAAACAGAAAGCTAGATACACAGAAAGGAATTCTCTCTTTTTTGTTGCTTTACACCCAGTCCTTTCTGGTACTTTGGGAAACTCTCTCTTTTGAAAGTTACTCTTACAGTCAGGCCTGAATTAAAATGTATTTGTAATTATTTTAGAATGATCTGTTACCTACTGACTGTAGGTGTTTAGAAGAGCATCTATTGTGTTTTGTGTTCTATCCATGCACCTGCCCTCCCTGCCTCTCAAGATATATTGTAATGGATGCCTACATTTCAGCCTGACCTCTCCTCAGAGATCATGTCATTGTCTCTGGAAGCACTCCTCCACAGGAAAGTTAGTGGCCTTGCCATCCCTCCTTGCATCCGGAACATTGGGAGTGACTTAGTGGTTCCACAAGAAGTTTTGCATAACTTCACACAGTCACATGGCTTAGATGGCCATCTTGGGTGTTGTTGTATAAGGGTGCACGCAAAACCTCCAAAGGCACTTTGTATTAACTTGGAAGTCCCTACCTTCTTTAAGTTCTATGAGAGGGTGTTGCAGTGTCAGTGGATGGCCGGGTGTAGTACTGGACTTACTTCAAAACTGTAAGTTACTACAAAAGTGCAGCTTGTGAATACTGAAAAATAGTAAACTTGCTCAAAAGTGTGGGGTATCTTTGTGAATCAGGACTCATGGGTTGCCAGGTTTTGCAGCAGGTGTGGGAACAGGATCTTACCATAATTCTCTCATTGCATGATATCGTATCTATGGATTGCTGGTTCCAGATTCCTAATCTTTTGGTTTCTGTGTGAATACCTTTACCCTGTTTCTTGCAGGGACAACCGTTTCAGATGACATGTGAATAAAATTCAAGAGAAACAGGTTACACATTTACTCAATTACAATACTGTTTCTTTGCAATGCAGCTTGTCAAAGGGGGCCCTACTCATTTTGTCTGCTTCCCAGGGCTCTGGCAGCAAGAAAGACAAGACAAGAATGCAAGAAATTTTCAAGTGCCAGAACAGAAAAGATTTATTTTGAACTACTCATAAATCTAACAGAGACTATTGACAGAGGATTGTGAAATAACATTCCGAGGTGTGCCACTGAGCTGCATATGGTGGAACTGGATAAGGTGGAAAGTCGTAGAAAAATGTTTCATTTATAACTGAAGTCGTGTTTCACATTTTCAGGATAATTAGTGTTTTTAGAAGATTCCTTGGTCGGTATATATACATTCTTCTTTTAGCTCTCTATTTAACTTAACAGTGTGGTCCAACCAACCTCAGGTGTTATCCCTATCCAAGAAAAGCATTAAGGATATTTTTCAACAAGATAGAACTGAACATCCGGTGGGTATTGATAAGTTGAAGCCAACAGTAGCGCTTTACATGTCTCTTGAGCTTGAGGAAGGAATCCAAAACGATTTACCTCATGTTACCAGCTTTCAGCACCATTTCATCTTATCCAGGTAAAGACTTGGAATTGTGCACTGTTTGGTTGCTTATCCTGTCATGAGGTCCTGCCCCTCATAAGAGACCCCTTGTACATGAGATGTTTAATAAACAAATCACATTGCACTTTATGCTGTTTTGCAAATTCTACTCTCAGTTTAGGCATTACTATTGGAAACCATTGTTTGTTGCACAGAATATTAAAACTCATAAAGAAGCCCTCAAGTTCTTGCTTGCACTGAATAACCTTCTGCATGTTTTAATGTAGTGTTAAAAAAGGGGGAGGGACGAAGGGCTTTTTCAAGAGGTCCAGCGTACTAGCCCCATCAAAGTTATATGCAAAAAAGAGGTACGTAGTTCCTCCACATGCAGGTAGTGACCCAGGCACCCAAGGAGGAGGAGGAATCCTCCTTTCAGAACTAAGGCCCTCACACACCCAGCAAGCTAGGTGTCATGCTTCATCATATGGGTCTGCTCCTCGTCGTGTCGTCACTACAATACCCGACAGGCACCCAAAAAGGGGCTCTTTGCCGGAGATCTTCTGTCCTGCCATATGGGTGCTGTGGATGTGAGGGACCTAGTGTGCATGTAGATGTTCTGAAATAGTGAAAGTAAAACAAGTGGGGAATCATAAGAGCAATTTTTATTCTAGGTGGATCCCTACTTAACAAAAATAATTAGGAGAGGCGACTAACAAGCTAACAAGGGTCAAGAGGCGCTCTACTTCTTGTTGGTCGACATGTTTCATGCCAATTAGCCCTATGGATCTGGTGGCGTTTCTTCAGGACCGTGAAAAGTGACTTTGTACAATGAAGGGGGTGTGCAACATACCCAATGTATGCCATTGTTAGTGCTTCGGGGAGGAGTGGTGAAGTATACAATCTCAGACTCACCTAGTAAACTTCAAGATTGCGCCCCATCTGTTACAGCACTATGTAGTGACATCTGTATTAAGATGTCTGATAGTCGTGAGAAAGAATACAACAGATGGGGAGGGTTATAGTTTTCCATGTTTATCAGATACATTTTTTTTTCAAAAACTGTTTCACTTCCAGATAATATCACTGATCTATGATTTTTGACTTTGCGGCTTATCGTTGGGCTGCACACCACTGTACACTATAATGATTACAGACCGTGGCAGTGTTCAGGATATGTCAGAGGCTAAATATAGCTCCCACCCCACATTTTAGATTTCCCCTATATCTAGAATATTGTATGCATTGTTCTTTGCCTAGGGATAACCCTGATGATGATAAGTCCAGGAGTGAATCAAAATATATTTGTTAACATTCCGTTTCGTACTCCTATGAGGTCTGTCCTGTATTTGTATCTCCAGTTGTGAAGCTTTCCTACTGGTGTATCGAATTTTCCCAATATTTTTTTTTTCATTTCTGACTGTTTCTACAACTTTGGTTAGAACCCATTCTACTTGTATTTATGTGGAAATTCCTCCATCTTTACATTCCATGTTTTTGGGTATGCTCTAGTAAACAAGAACATGCAAACCCTACACAGATTCTCACATAAACACAGTGAAACACACATAGTATAATAACATATGTTTAAGCACACATTACAAAAGTCAATAGGATGAATTTCAGCTTCCTGAAAATCTCAAAGATTGAGATGTCATGTCTTGGACATTAACACTCAGTTCCCTTCGCTTTGTATGCGCACACACAGATTGCACAATGCAATCCTACACCTTCTGCTCCACAGATAAGATGGTCGAACTTGACACTGATTTAGTCATGATGCTTCTAAGCAATATCATGTTTAAGGTAGTATTCAGCCATGCGTCTTCTTCCTGTGACAGTTCACCAACATCGTTTCATGACAGCATCGCCGTGATTGCCAAAGTAGTCATTTCCAGGTCATAATTACAACATGCATCTCTATGCAGGCCAAAGTCTTCCTTATATTGCAGCTCATAGAGAACCCATCTGTCCACCTAATATTTGGATTTTGAAAGGGAGATGTGGTTGATAATTAAACTTGCAATATGACTAGAGACTTACAACAACCCATCCATGGCCATGAGATCAACACTGAAGGCTTCTCAAATTCTAACAGCCAACCAGGCCCCAATGCTTTGTTTCCCAAAACCCATAATAAACATGTGGTAAACACTTTGGAACCTTGGCCCAAAATAAGTCAGGTTTAACTTAGAGGCAATGTGTAAAGTATTTATGCAGCACTGAAACTGTAATAAAGTGTAAACACTGCACCAGAAAAAACCCAAACCAATTAAGATAAATAGGATTAATATTAATCAATAACATTATACCAGAACAACTTAAACAATCAGTAGAACAACAGTTATTAATTGTTAAAGTTCCAAATGAAAATACCACCGAAAAGCACAAAGCATCATTCATGCACATCTGGTAGCACTTTTCTGGGTCATTGTCACAAGTTCAGGCTGACTGTGATGAATCACGGGTCAGACACAGGCATCAGGTTCTTCACATTGAAGATTTTACCTTCTTAAAGTCCAAGTCAATGAATGGAGCTTCAACTTGAACTTCGCATTTTCAGGCACCACCAGGAGGCCATTGTCGCTGCGAGGTCCAGGTAGTCGCTAAAGCATAACATTCTTGGGAGAATCGACCGGTCACAGTTTTCCAGGAAAAGCAGGATCTCAGCAGAACTTTGGATTGGCGGGTGATGCACTGATTCAGGTGATGATGTAGCTAGCTCACTCACAAGACACCCAAAGTTCAGGATTTTCACTTAGGCTGCAGTTTTCAAGCGGGGTTTGTGTGCAATCTGATTGTAGCCAATGATCCATGAGCTGGGAAGCACCCTATGAGGATCATGACTCACTCCATCAGAAGTCAGCAGCATTGCTCAGGCAATTCCAGTTGGTGCTGGTCAGCTGGGCAGTTGTAGGAAATGTCTTGGATGCTTGGTGTGTGCCTGCAGCTCCAGTTTAGCCAACTGACCTTTGGAGTCACTTCTGAGTATCCCGGGTTCAAAGCATGCTGAAGCATAGGGCAGTCCTTCTCCTTAATCTTCCCTAGCCCCACAGTTCCAGGAGTGTTCTATTGACAAGCTCTGATGGGGCCACTTTTATACACAATGCCAGCCTATATGTGGAGTTCTCTCTCTTTGTCTACCCCAACTTGTTTGGTCAGTTATGTCCTTTACCTTGGTTTAGGCTCCAAACTGTGGAGGGTAAAAAAGGGCAGGCAGGCCCAGACGTTAGCTGCATTTTCCAGTGACAGAGCAGGTAGCCTCATACATCAAGAAGGGGATATCCATAGTTATCAGGCTACCTTTTGAAGCTCAGGAAGGGCTGAGTACAAACCCAGGGCATCCAGCTCAAGAGAGGAACACCCTGCCCCAAAAGTATGCCCCTCTGTCCACCTGTCTGGAAGAAAAACACAAAACACCACAAGAAAGTTATTCACAGGGATGTGGCCCTTGGAAACTGACAGTAAGGGACATTTGGGGCCTGATCTAGATCTTGGCAGGACTTCAGTCATCCCACCGCATCGGCGGTTGCAAGTACTCCATTGAGCTTACACCGTTCCATGTGCCAGATTTTGATGTGGCATCAACAAACTGTTTCCTGCCGCATCAGTCACCTTCCCTGCTGGCTTACAGTGCTCCATTGCCATCAAGACTGCAGCTTTGCGCCAAGCTGATTAAGGAGTCCCCATTGTGCAGGTGGTGTCCTGGCGGCACATTCCTGACAGAGTGAGTCCCTGGTGATCTAGAGGCAGGTAAATACTACTTATTCTTGAATCACTACACATATATATTGTTACTAGGTCAAAATGTATATGTAGGTAATGTGTAATGCCATATTTTCTAATAAATAGCATAGTACAACAGCACCATACACACACTATTGTATGTACACCCACAGACACCACAAGCACAACACTCACAACCACCACCACCAGATAAAAAAAAACAATTAAGTGTCACTGCAGGTGTGTACCTTTTACTAGAAATAATAGATCAACACTCATACATTACATAAAAAAATGCATGTGACAGCAATGTGTAAAAACACCAGGTTAAAGCAAATGTTGTCACACGGTTGATGGTGAGACAAGTGACACAGAAGCCTACTGTGTCACAAGTGTTAACCAAAGCAAAACCAAAGGGGATGATGGACGGAGTGTTGAACAGTGCAAGCACTCACCCCCAGTCAAGTGATCTGGGTTTAATCCATCATCATTCCTTAGCTCACTTCACCACCCCAGTTCAAACATGGCTATATGCAAATCAGTCTGACCCTGTGCCTCATGGGAACAGCCCAGCCGGAACTGCCAAGCCATGTCTTTCCTGGACCGGAAACAAGAATCCTGTGACCATGTACGGGCTCATAGCCCTCATCAGCCAGGCTATCTTGAATCCAGTGGCAAAGCGAGCAAGGGACCAACGTCTGGGCATGTCCTGCAAACTTAGGGCGATCAAAGCAAAACCAAAGGGGATGATGGACGGAGTGCTTGAACATTGTAAGCACTAACCCCCAGTCATTTGATCTGAGTTAAATCCAACATCATTCTTTAGCTCACTCCGCCACCCCAGTTCAGACATGGCTAGGATCAGACTGATTTGCATATGACCATGTCTGAACTGGGGTGGCGAAGGAGCTAGAGAATGATGATGGATTAAACCCAGATCAGTTGACTGGGGATGAGTGTGTGCAATGTTCAACACTCCGTCGATCATCCCCCTTGGTTTTGTGAGTGTTAAACAAAACTGCTCAGATGAATCACGGAGCTGCTCTTATGAGAGCAAAAGATACACAATTGATAGACCGAATGCAGAGCAAATCAAAACATTCGCTCCAAGTCAAAATATCTTCTTCATCATTCTTTTGCTCACCATGTTACCCCAGTTAGACCCGACCGTATGCAAATCAGTCTTGACCCTGTGCCTCATGGGAACAGTGCAGCCTGAACTGCTAAGCCAGGTCCTCCCTGGACCGGAAGCAAGCATCCTAAGACCGGGTTCTGGGTCACAACCCTCTTCAGCCCGGATAGCTTGATTCTAGGGGCACAGTGAGCCCGGAACCCATGTCTGGGAATACTCGGCCCACTTAAGACGAGAAAGCAAAAGACACACAATTGATGGACGGAATGCAGAACAAATCAATACATTCACCCCCAGTCAAGAGATCTGGGTTAAATCCATCATTCTTTTTGCTCATCATGCCACCCCTGTTTAAATCTGACCAAAAGTAGAGTTGCTCAGGTTGAGAGTTGTTGTGATAATTGTTGGCATACATTGTATACCTATTGTTACAACCCATGGCAGGGGTTGTATCTCCGCCTTAGAGCATATACTAGATTGATATATAAGAAATAGATATTGATTATACTATTTTGCACAGCGTTCCCTACTGCCATAACATTATATATAGCTGACCATAAGTAAATAAGTCTTGACCCTATGCCTCATGGGAACAATCCAGCCCGAACTGCCAAGACAGGTCCTTCCTGGACTGGAAACAAGCATCCTAGAACTGTTTTTGGGGTTTCACCCCTCTTCAACCAAGATAGCTTGATTCCAGTGGGACAGTGAGCCCGGAACCCACGTCTGGTCATACCCGGCGCACTTAAGGCGAGAAAGCAAAAGACACACATTTGATGGACGGAATACAGAAGAAATTGAAACATTGTTCTGCATTCTGTCCATCAATTGTTCTTTTTGCATTTGTCACCCCGAGTAAGACAGGTATGCCCAGACGTTGGGTCCCGCGCGCTCCATGCCACTGGAGTCAAGCCATCTGGCTGTCTCCAGTCCAGGGAGGACCTGGCCTGGCAGTTCGGGCTGGACTGTTCCCATTGGGACACTTTTACCAAAGTAAAAAATAAAAGTCATACACTGACTGAAGAGTGAACTTGATGTTACTATTCCAGTTGCGTCCCAGCTGGCGAGAAGAGCTACAGTCCATCAGCTGCACACAGACAGGAGAGAAGGAAATAAAATGGGTGCATAAACCAAAGCAGTAAAACATCAACAAATCCAACATACTCATATTTCCTGAAACTGATGACTTTTTTTTTACTATACTCAGTTAAAAACACACCCCTTAGCAAACATAATATTATTCTTAAAACAATGATTCATGAACGCCTTCCTCTCAAAAATAAGCATACATAAGGGGGCATTCAAACTGGAAAAGTTCTGACATTTATTTTAGGGAACAGCAGCAATAAAAGAAGCCTATAGGTCTTCTATCACTTCACCAAGGTAGATACTCTTTTTAACTAGCTAAGCAATGGGAAGCACATTGTAAGTCAACATCAGCTGCTGTTATAGTAAGCCGTTTTTGGAGAAGTATGGGAAAATTACCATTCAGGAATTTCAGTAAGCTTTATAGAATGTAATTGTTAAATGTGGGGGCTTGCTATGGGAAAATAACCAATCCATAGGCTTATTCTGGGATATACATTGGCTTCCTAGATGTAACTATTTTCGTGCAGGATTGTTGGAACACCTTCTTCGCCGGTAGGAACTCCCGTCAAGCCGCCTGTACCTGGAGGGTGAAGTCAGGGTACATAGCGATCCGATTTCCTTTATATTGCAAGTCCGCCATGCCACCTGACAGTTGCAAGATCGTGTCGCGGTCTCTGTAATTTAGGATGCGTGCCAATATGGGTTTTGGCTGTGCTCCTGGTTTGGGCTTGGGCCCTACAGATCTATGCGCTCTTTCCACAAGGAACATCGGCGATAGTTCTTCTCCAAAGATGTCCCGCAACATTTGTTCAACGTAGCGTTCCATGTTTGCTATGTCCGTTATGTTATGTTATGTTAAAATAAGTTTATATAGCGCACGGCTACTCTAAAAGAGTGTCCCGGCGCTTTCCACAGGCAGCTCAATGTAGAATAACATAACAGTGAAAAACAGATACAAGAAACAGAAAAGGCCCGCCAAAAAGAAACTAGAGATTAAAAAGCCAAGTCTTCAGGCTCTTCCTAAACTGAAGCAGATTGGGGGTGCTGCGTAGCGCCAGTGGAAGAGAATCCGTGGATTCCGCAACGCCCGTGACGCGGACGTTGTTGCGGCGCGATCTCGCTTCCAAATCCTAATTTTTCTGTTGAATCAGGGCTAGCACTTTGTCCATGCCCCGCACTTTTTTGTCGAGGTCCGTTTGGCTTTCTTCCGTTTCAGTTACGCGTGTCTTTAGCACTCCAACTCTGCCCTCTTGTTTGTCCATCCTCTTCGTCATGCTATCCATACGAGCAGCCAGGGCATCCATTTTAGTGTCAATTCCCTGCAAGCTCGTTTTGAGATCCTGGAACATGGATCGGATGTCTTCCGCCGGCAATCTGTCCTGGTCACCTCCCGTTGCATCCTGCTCAGGCTGGTCCGGGTTTGCCGTTTTCTGTTTGGATTTATCGAATGTGAGCCTTGGTTGCAGCGTATTGGGTTTACCCATGATGGCTCCCAGGCACGATGCGTTTGGATAATCGTGTGGGGAAGCTGGCGCACCGTGCTGGTGCTGGTGCTGCGTGAGCGGGTGCTCCGAAGCGTTTTCGCTCAGCGTAGTACCCAGGGAACAGATTTAACTCCGTCTCGTGTGGCGTGGAACCAGAAGGACAGGTTCTATGCGTTAGTGCTCGCTCGGGACCGTTGCACTCCGGGGCTTAGGATCTGCTCCGGTGAGGTGCACAGGTACTCTGATCATTGATTATTGTCTCTTCTAGCACTTTCGCAGTCTAATGGGAGCAACACGACGACAATTGATACCTGTGGTGTTGGTCATGGAGCCCCCGTCAGCCCAGCCTGTCTCATGCTTCCGATCCCAATCCAAGATGGCGGTTTGCGCCGTCTTCTTCACCCCAGCTGGTCGTTCAGATGTCCTGGCTGCATGCGTGGGGCCTCGGACAGTGTTCAACTTCAAGTGTGATGGCCAATCTGGCCCGTCCTCTCAGAGGTAGGGTTGCTCCAGTGCCAGCAGAGACTTACTTGCAGTGCGCTGTCAGAGGCACGGCAATCATCCCTCATCCGCAGCGCTTTGTCTTCAGCTGCTTACCGATCCCCCTGCCGGTTCGCCGCTGCCCCAGTGATTTCTCCCGCATGGAGTGGTGGTTGTGGGGAGCGGGCTCCATCCCCTTGAGCTCACAGGCGAGCGACTTCGCCCCCACAATAGTGCGCCCGCAGCCGGTCGCCTAAATCAGGTGGCGCTCCGTCGCAGGCCCGATGCGTTTCTACCGGCTACCGCGTTTCCCCGCTGGTCGCACTGCCACTCGAGCACCCGGCCTCCGGCGCCTCACCAGGCCTCACCGCGGCTGCAGATCCGGCTGCCGCACACTCTCGGATGTTGGGCGATTCACCACATCAAGGGCTACGCAGGGCTAAGCAGTCGCTCTCCGCTGTCCGTAGGGTCCGTGGGGTCCGAGCTGCAGCGTCAGATATTGCAGATAAATGTCGGAGCTGCGGAATTAGGCAGCCATTCCGCTCGGCAGCCAAGCCATGCCCTCTGAACTCTAGAATGTTAATTACTTTTTTGGTCTTTAAAGGAGATTCTGTGAGTGATAGCAATAAAGCAAGTATTGTATAATACTAGCTTAAAAGTAACCCTGGGCGAAGAACTACGCTCCGTTCGCGGAGCTTGCGGAGTTTCGGCAGCTCCGCGTTCCGCGGAGAACGCGTAGCTGTCGATTACTCCGCGATCCGGTGCGTAGCGTAGTTCTCGCACGCTGAATAACATTATCGCGTGCGCGGCAATGGCTTACCTTCGTTCTGCGTTCGTTTTTTCCTGGTCGCTTGTGCCACCATGTTTGGAAACACTCTCGCACAGTCCCGTGCGACTGTGCGAACGCGATAACGTCATTTGGATGCGCGATAGCGTCATAAGGATGCGCGAGGATGCTTTTTGGTAAGATCGAGTTGCCGAACACGCAGAAACTGCATTCTTGCACAGAATAACTCGCGAGCATGTTAAAACCATAATAAATTACCATTTTGGTTAGGAAAAAAAAGCAAAAAACCTTAAAGTTGTACCTTTGGCTTTATTTTTAGGGGGGAAGGACCCCTCTTTTTGTTTCTACTCTTGTTTTGAAGAGTAAGGAGGAAGGGCTCTTGAGTTTACAACTTCCTGTTCCTGTCCACCAGGCTCCTCCCAGTGCTTTGTCCATGTGGTGCTCACTTTCCTTTGGATTTTGAGCTGGAAGGATCACTTTCTGTCTGTGTTGGCTGCATTACTGATTTACCTTGGATTTAATGAGGACTTTTTGAATTGGAATTCTCTTTTTCAAGTAAGTTTGTGTAATGTATGAGTGATGTAGACTTGTGCTTGTTTGATTTGATTTTTTTTTTAACTACAGTATTCAATCCTGGAATTAAATTATTGATGGAGGCCTGTACTTTCATGAGGTCCCAAATTGTATTTTTTTTTTAACTTGCATCCAGGCTTCATATAGAGGTACCCATGGGTCCAATCATGTTTCTGTAGTCTGTGTTTAAATGTTTATTCCAGTTTGTAAACAAACATCATGGATGGCATTGGATTATGTTCATTATGCACTAGCAATGTCTGTTGTGGAATTTCTGTTTGTGGAATTTAAAATGTTTCTAAATTTTAAGGCAATATCTGACCCTAGTACCCCATGTAGTTAGTGTGTAGGCATGCTTGAGTTCATTGTATTAACTTTCTGTGGTTGGCCTGGCCATGTGTTGGCGGCCATTTTATGTTTCCAGCCACTTTGCTCTTGCCATAGGCCTCCAACCTTGTGGCCTACTCTGGCAGTAGGCCATAGGTACTACTCATAGGGTCATGAAAGTTAATCAACTGTTTTTGTGGTGTACCCTTAATGTGAAAATCATGGATGGCTTGGATTGATATAGAAAATCTTATTTTTATGTGTGGGGTATTTCTGGTTTTGGGTGTGTTTTTTAAACTTTAAATACTCTGTCAATTTCTGCCATTAGGTAACCCTAGGAATACAGCTTGGGTAGTTTTGGTAACTTCGCACAGTGTGAGAACGTGAACTTACATTTTTTGTCTTGTTCGCGCACTCAATGTACTTGCTCGGGAACGCGAACACGACTTTTTATTCCATTCGCGCTGCCGAACATGCCGATTTAGCATTCTCGCGGACAATATGTCCCGAGTTGCATAAAAGTTTCTCGAAAATGTTGCAGGTGTTTCTTGTGCACCCAAAAAGTCCTCATTTATGTTATGTTGTCATTTGTTTGTAGTTTTCTCTTTTTGGAGCATGGACCACTTCCATTTTCTGTCCTCTATGTAATTTTTTTTTTTTTTTTGGGTGGGGTGACCAATTTGGGCAGTGGTGTGGTGTGTCCATTTTGTGAAGCAAAGCATTGTCCCTTTGCCATAGGCATTATTGTCTGTCTTCTCTTTCTTGTCATGTTGTTGTTGGTGGCCAGGCCATGTGGTGGCGGCCATTTTGTGTATGCTTCCTTTGTGATTCATTTTGCCATGTTGTTGTTGGTGGCCAGGCCATGTGGTGGAGGCCATTTTGTAAAGTTGTCCATGTTGTTGTTGGTGGCCAGGCCCTATGGTGGTGGTCATTTTGTGTATGCTTCCTTTGTGATTTATTTGGCCATGTTATTGTTGGTGGCCAGGCCATGTGGTGGAGGCCATTTTGTGTGTCCTTCCTTTGTGCTTTTGCCATAGGCATCCAAGGTTTTTGACTATTGTATTGTGGCAGTAGGGCAGAGTTACTACTACTCATACCCATAGGTGCATTAAAGTTAATCAACTCTTGACGCGACATTACATTTTTTGTCTTGTTCGCGCGCTCAATGTACTTGCTCGGGAACGCGAAAACGACGTTTTCTTCTTTTCGCGCTGCCGAACCCGCCGATTTTGCATTCTCGCGGACAATATGTCCCGAGTTGCATAAAAGTTTCTCGAAAATGTTGCAGGTCTTTCTTGTGCACCCAAAAAAACAGAATTTGTCATTTGGTTGTAGTTTTTGGAGCCTGGAACAATTACTGTGTCTGTCTTCTTGTTTGTGGGTGGGCTGACCACGTGGGCAGCGTTGCGGCTACTTTGTGAAACCAAACAAAGCATTGTCCCTTTCCCAGAGGCATTTATTGTCTGTCTTCTTTTTTCTTTTACTTTTCATGTTGCTGGTGGTGGCTAGGCCATGTGGTGGCGGCCATTTTGAAGGTACTTCCTTTGTGCATTTATCATTGGACTCCCAGCTTTCTGTCTGATCTCACAGTAGGCCAGAGTCCCAGAGGTAGTAGTTAGCGGGGGTGCTGCCTTTATGTAGCTGTTTCAGTTCGGTGTATGCAATTAACATCATTAGGGCATGTGTGTGTATGGCATTGCATTCAACAATGTGTTGTCTGGGCAGGGGTTTGTTTGTATGTGTTTTTGCGGTGTTAGGTTTACAACCTCTGTCTTAGCCATGGGCTACTTATTCCTTGCACATTAACCTGTCATGTGCAGCAGGCATCCTCCTTTTTCTGTCCATATTGGTATCTATAGGCCTGCTTGACTTTATTGGTTCTTTCTGGACTTCATGTGGCCTTTGAGCTGTGGTGCTGCTGGACTGGTATTATTAGTCTTCTGTTTTGTCTTTTATACATTGGCCTGTGTGTCTTTCAATTGTTCATGTTGCCTTACTGCTTGTTTGACTGATGTTGTTCTGCCTTCTTTACTTGTAGGTGCACAAAAAAGACTGAGGAGGTGCTGGTTGTTTTTTCATCCATCGCTCGTTCTACTGCCAGACGGACGTCCTTCAGTTGTACGCCACGTGTGGTGTGTGACTCATCTGACCAGACATCTCTGCAATTTGTGCTGCTGTGAGCTGACTGACATCAGAAGAAGATGGGCCCTAAGAAAGCTACCAGGTCCTCCACCACAAAGAAAGTTGCTGCGAAGAAGGAACAGCAGAAGGAAGTGTCACTTAAGTCTGGTATGGACCCCAAAACCTTTATTGGCACCCCAAAAGGTACGCCTGCAGCAGCGGGGTCTGGGGTGCAAGCTGAGACCAGCACATCTGCATTAGTGGGGGCAAGCCAGCATCCCAGGGCCAAGCACATGATGAGGGTCAAAGAGGTAGCCAGCCTTCTGCTTGCGAGCAGTGATACTGAGCCAGAACTAAACTTATCGCTGTCTCAAAGTAGTACACAATCCACGCAAGATGGAAGTGCTCAACAACCACCCCCAGCAGTAGATGTTCAACAACCACAACCACCGCCCGCAATAGGAGTTGTTCACCCACAACCACTTCCCGCAACAGTTGTTGAACAACCACAACCACCGCCCGCAACAGTTGTTGTTGAAAAACCCCAGCCCGCAATAGTACTTCCTCAAGAACAACAACCACCATCTCCGCACCAAATAGTAGTAGTTGTTCCTCCCGAAGTCGGGGCAGTTCAGGAAGTAGAGCCTCCTTCCGAGCAAGAAGAAGAGGAAGCCACTTCTGTAGGTGATCTATTTCCTTTGAATTCACCAAGGGAAAGGAGGGTTAGTGCATCGAGTTCTTCGCAAAGCATCCCTTCCGATGACCTTGATACGGATTGGCAGCCACAACTATCTGCGCATTCAAAGGAGAGACATCCCAAGAAGACCATGCTAGGAAAAAGGAAGTTTCCAGGCAGGCTTGAACTTATGGAGGTCGATGTAGGTGAGCAGGATACTGCTGGTGATAAAGACGGGTCTGACACTGTCATCATCACAAGCGTTATTCCTGGTGCAGAGGATGTAGAGACCAACATTTTCACCCTATCCAGAAATGCTGCAATGACTGATGAGCAGGTACCACGCATAACTCCTACACACTCAACACCCAAAGTAACACCAGCTCCAATTTTTTCATCAGCGAAGGCCCGGCAGCATCCGACATCCAGCAGAAGCGCCACTTCAACAGAAGGAGGTAGTGGCAGTACTAGGACTGAGCTGTCCCATAGTGAAATTCCACAATCCTCCAGTCCATCCGGCATTGGCAGTGGGTCCGCCTCTTCCTATGGCAGGAGACAAAAGTTTACCTCCCCAGTGTGGGACTTCTTTACGGTTCACCCAGTTCAGGAGAACATTGCTGTATGCACCATTTGTCATGTCAATGTTAGTCGTGGTAAGCTTGGTACAAACTATGGGACTGGAGGCCAAACGACCCATTTGAAAAAAACACACTTGATCAGGTGGGAGAACCACCTTGCAAGCTTAAAAAATGTTAGCACTCGTGTTGGTGGGGATACAGTGGTACAAGGTCCACTCATGGTTGACCAGGAGGTAGAAGAAGAGGGAGACGATGACCTTCTATCTAGGAGTGGTACACAATGGACCCCTGTCGCCAGCACTGGCGTGGTAAAGTCCACATCCGCCGCATCAGCAACTTCTCAGTGGCACCAGAGTCAGCTGGAGACACCAAGGAGTGCAAAGTCTGCGATGCAAGGTGGTCCGTCTAGCATAACTCAAAGACATGCAAAGCAGCTTACCATTCCTAGCATGTTAAGGCAGGAGGGAAAGTACGAGCGGAACCACCCAGTAGCACGTTTGTACAATGCCAAACTTGCGAAAATGTTAGCACTGGACCTTCTCCCATTTTCATTTGTTGAGGCTGTTGGATTTCTGGAATTAGTGGCAACCCTCTGCCCAAAATGGAACGTTCCCAGTCGCTACTATTTTGCCCGAGTGGCTGTTCCAGCACTACACCACGACGTGCTGGAATTGATTGGGAAAGCCTTACAACAGAGTGTTGTCCATTGTATCCACCTGACAACAGACATGTGGAGCAGTTGCGATGCTACAGATTTCATGTGCATCACCGCACACTGGATCTCTTTTGCAGGTGTTAAAGACAAGTTAACTTCAGGCCTCCGTGACGTTGCTGGAATTTTCAATGATACGCGCAGACATGCAACTATAGCCATGTTTGGTATGGACAAAAGTCATACTGCTGAAAACATTTTCTCTGACTTTAACGACAAGGTCTTTGAATGGCTGAAACCAAGAGGCCTTAAGATTGGTTTTGTTTCCACCGACAATGGCAGTAATGTAGTGAAGGCAATGAGAGAAGGACATTATTTCAGGGTACCCTGTTTGGCACACTGCATAAACTTAGTCGTGCAAGACTTTCTGAAAAATGAAGCCAAAGTCAGCAACATAATGGCCATCTGCAGAAGAATATGCACGCACTTTAACCATTCTTTCAAAGGACGGAAGCTGCTACGGGTCATTCAGCATGAGCATAAGTTGCCAGTCAAAGCACTCATCCAGGAGGTCCCAACACGTTGGAACTCAACTTATTTCATGCTTGAGCGTCTCTTTGAGCAGTACATCCCACTGAATGCTTATGTCATGTCAAGAAGATTAGGGGATCCTACTGTTAATCTTAAAGCCCTGACCATTGAGATGTGGCAGTGGGACCTCATTAAATGCATCACAGAGATGCTACAACCCTTTGAGGTCTTCACACGTGCAGTTAGCAGGGAGGACTGTACTATGGGCCAAGCCATCCCATTGTTGTACATGCTTGAGCAACAGGTGAAGGAGGTCTGTCAAACATACGAAGGTGACGAACAAAAAGTTGATGCATATACCTTAGCCAAGGGCTTAGGCAACCGCTTGTGTGCAAATGTAAGGCTCAACAATATTGTGTCAGGTGAACATTACATAACTGCACCAATCTTGGATCCACGGTACAAATTATTTGTCAGCAGTAACGCAGTAATTCCATTTTCAGATGAGGATGTTGACAAGTACAAAACTTCCATAGCTGCGGAAGCTAATGAGTTAGAAACTGAACGGCTGTTACTTAAAGTCCTGCCACTGCCAGCCCAGGCCAGCCCAAGTACTCCTGACGCAAGTTCTTCACAGCATGAGAGCAGTGCGTCTGCTTTCCAGCAGGCACCAACAGTACCAAAAGCAGCACCTACACGATCTGATTCAGCAGACCCAACCAAAAGCATAACTGCTTTTTTTCTACAGAAAGGGATGGGTAAGTCCGTTGCTGTTGCAAAGGGAAAAGAGGACCAGCAAAGCCGAGCACCAATGAACATTGAGCGGATGGTTCAGGCCTATCTGGATGACACAACAGAGGTGTTCATGGAGCAAAGCCCATTGGTCTATTGGTATGAAAGAAGGAGACAGTGGCCAGTGCTGAGCAGGCTGGCGATAAAGTATCTGGCTTGCCCTGTAGCCAGTGTCTCTTCTGAGCGGGTTTTCAGTGCTGCTGGTGCCATTGTCACATCGAAAAGGACTAGTCTCTCCCCCAAAAGCGTGGAGCGGCTGACAATGATAAAAATGAATCAACGCTTCATACCACCAGACTATCAAGTACGTGAATCACCGCCGGATGAAGAAAGCGAGTGCGAAGACGTCCTCACTACTGGGTTACATGACCTACTTCTGTCTGAACGCACAGAGTTTGAGGACGAGCTCCTCTTCCCTGACAACTAGGACAGGTATGTTAAAGGAATGATGCAATGCATTGCATAGGATTGTTTAGCGGACTCTGAGCAAATGTGCATGGAATTAAAGTATACTAGTAACTGCAGACTCACGTGATGGGCAATTTTCCCATGTTATTTAATAATATAAATTATTTATGCACTTGTGACCCTACTACTACAGGTGCAGTCAGTACTTAATTTATCGTTCGTAGTTCATGTTCATGTTGCACAACGTACATTATTTGGTGAAACAGTCCCCCCTCCACCCCCCAACAAACACAAATGAACTTCAAATGTTTTCTTGTGAAAAAACCTTTGTTTTATTTTTATTTTTTCATAATGATAATAGAAAAATAAAATATATAACAAATGTAACCCCCTGACCCAGAGCTGTCCCTACCCTCCCCTAACCCCAACCAAATTTCAACCCAAATGTACACCCCAACTCCCACATCCCACCCACCAACAAAAGGATTAAAAAAGGGGCAAAAAACAGGGTCCATTTCAAAGCCGGCGGGCTTTCAGGTGTTTGTCCACCATTATCTTCACACGCTCCTCTAGACCGTCCTCCAGCTTCTTCCGCTCCTCCTCCAACTTACTCGCTACCCGGCGGAGAATCTTCGCTTGGAAATCACGGCACCTACACTTGCATGCATGTTGTTGTTGTTGTGGGGGGGCCGCCGAAGATGTAACAACGCGGCGGCGGGCGGCTGCCTGACCACGGCGACGTAGTCCTGCAGGCTTGGGGCCCGGGGCATTGGAAGAGGCAGCAGCTGCTGCCGCCGCCTCCTCCTCCTCCTCCTCGGCCTGATCCACCAGCCGGCGGTAGGCCTCTACAATTGCCTGCAGTTTCCGCTGCCGGGCCCGGACTGCCAACTCCTTCCTTGTTGGTTTTTGGGAAGGAGTAACTATAAAGAAAGAAACAGAATTGTTGTAATCCAAACTCCCCGCAAATCAAGAACACAACATTGATTCAACACATAGTGGGCGGCACAGTAGCACTAGCAAGCAAGCTGAGTACCAAAAATTGTGTTGCGTCTATCTTGAACATTCTACAGCCTCTATTAATTTTTTGGACTTTTTGTCACGGCATTATGCCTGCCCTATTAGCATGGGTGTACTTCAACGGTCACACACATTAGAACGAACACCTGTCTTTTTCATATCTCCTTTTGTATTATATACTCTGATTCCGGGAAGGCGGGAACACTCTCAAAGTAACATTAATTAACAGGGGGCAGCTAGTAGTACATGTCTAGTAAAGACTATAATACTTTGTACCGCGCAACAAACCTTATTTGGTTTGTGTTTCACCAGCAACGACCCATGCACCCAGTCGTCCCCTCCTTCCCTTGCCTTTGGGTTTGCCCAAAACACCGCTGCTGCTGAGACTATCCACTAACCACCGGTATTGGGTGTGTCTCCCAACCACGCTGGCAGCTGTGTTTTCCCCTTTACATGCTTTAACAACAACCCATGCATCCGACTGCTATCAGCCACTTGCATTACTGTAGTGGTAATGCTTAGCATGCTAATGACAAGTAAAGGTAACATCATATATTTTCCAGTAGAGTACAGTGAGAAAGTTTTCCCCTCCCACCAAGTAATGCAGATCACTATTGAATGTAACTTACCATCGCCCGCCGCTGTTGGCTCCCCCCCCACTGCTGCTGGTGTAGGTGCCTCTGTTCCTCCTGTCCCCGCCGGGATCGCTGAAGCTGCGCCGCTGTCCCCGTCGGCACTGGTCGATGGTAAGGGTTCTGCACCTATAAAAATAAGTACACCTTTTTAGATGGATGCACAGGCCCCTTTGTACTTGTTCACCAAGAATGGAGTTCTTCAAAACAGTTAAGTACAACGTACGTAATCAGTATGAGTCCACATTGCATAGTACAGCAGAGTCACTACACATATTACTAGCATTCATTGTTATAGTATGGTACCCAAGCTCATCTCATCTGTCCTGCTACTCTAGTCCTTGGGAATTGGAAGTGAACTATGTAACCTTTGTACATCAATGTATCCAGTTTTGCGCATGTTAACTCGCAGCTTGTTGCGCAGTACGAGAAGACGCTCTGAGGCAACACATCATTGTTCAATGCATACACCTGAAGAGGTGGGAAAGTAAAAGGGCCCGTATTTAAGTTTTCTATGTGGATTGTGGAATAGAGTTTGCTTACAGGTTATAACTTCTTTTTAGCATGGCTGCATAAAACTGGCATAAATGTATTTCATACTGTCTAACGTGCACCACTTTTGTCATTATTTTTCGGCAGATGAGAAGATTGCCTTCTACGAAGCGGACATTTCCATAGCTTACAAAAAAAGAGGAATATCTGACCAGTATACGTTGGTGAGAGGTCTCCGATAGTTGCCACATTTCCCTATTGTGCACTAATAGCTGTAAAAATGTTGATTACTTTATTATGCCTTTTTTAACTCTGGATTTTTTCTGGTGGGCCCTTCAACGTATTTGACGGAACAACTTAAAAACATTGATGTTACTTACTTACTTCTAACAAAATAAAGCTTTTGAATGACCACTTTGACTCTGAATTTTATTTTCAGTGTCTGTTGTCTTGGAGACTCACACGAGTGAGTGAGCAAAAGGGGGTTTCTTAGGTAACGGTTTGTGTACTAAAAGCATTCGGCATCTTGGTATTGGGGTTCAGGAGTGTGAATTGAATAATTGACCAATGACTCAGGCCATATAGGCTGTCGTTCAGTGAATTGTGCGTTCCTCAGAGTTCTGTGACTGAGGTGTAAGTAAGGTCCAACCTGCCTATCAGTACCAACATCCAATTTTCGTGTGCATAGTTACATAGTTGTGTAATATGTATATAACTCCATAGGAGATAGAATACCCACAAGACTAGTAGTGGTATACTAACGTTTACAAAAATACTAGACAAACATCATTCTGGATGCATACTTGGTTGCTGTCAATTGGCAAAGCAGACACATTACAGAGGAAAAAACAAGCACTGTTGGACTTACTGGGGACAGCAGCAGGATCCTCAGTAGAGGAGCTCTGTGTAAGTGGTGGTTCACCCGCCGACTCGGTCCCTGTAATCTGCTTGCCCCTGGGTTCTGTGGTTCATGTAAAAAATAATAAACAAAGAGAAAAACATTGAGTGCTGTGAAACATAGACATCATTGCAAAAAACACTGCTACAGTGGAACAGAGCCGGAGGCAACAAATCCATGCCAGGGGCCGCAACGCAAATATGTATCCATCCTTAGAGTATTATTAAATTAAGGATATCTATTGGTGCGGTGGCCCCTGAAGTTTGGTGCCCCTGTGCAGTTGCACAGCTTGCACATGCCCCCTAGAGCCGGCCCTGGCTGAGGTAAGAAGAACAAAGTAACGTTAGCATTCTTTGCAAGAAAAGGATTCGATTCATGCAGAAGACAAGGCCGTGAAAAAAATGCTACAATATGCAAACTACGTAGAATTATCCATCCACCGCTATTTCACTGACGGACAAAGGAAGGACAAGACTCTATTAATAGCATTAACTAACTTCAGTTCTCAACAATAAAGAAAATCTCACATCAATAAACAGCAACAGCTAGCGCCAAGTTGAAACAACACGCAAGAGCCAGTGAAGAAGAAGAACACTGTCATACAATGACAGTAGATATACCGGAATACATCGGAAATGTAACTAGGAGCAACAGTCATCGCGTTACTTATTCAGCCAATATTTACAAAGATACAATAACAATATTTATACAACTATATATATATATATATATATATATATATTTATATAACTATATATATAATATATATATATATATATATATATATATATATATATATATATATGTATATATATATATATATATATATATAAAACCTACTGGCGGTCGCCAGTAGGTATATATAGTTAGGATTTTTTCTCTATGGGTTTTTTGAAAATTCTATGTCTAATAACTTTGGCGTTTGTGGACGGAATTGGCTGAAATTTTCAGGAAAATGGCACATTTTGTTTCTGAGCAGCCCTTGAAAATTTGGGGGGGGTTCGTCAAGGGGGGGCCGAGAAAAAAGGGGGGTCCCAAAACGTGTTTTTAACATTGAGTTTTCCATAGGGCGGTTGGCCTCACTTTTAGCCCGAACGGCTGAATGGATTTGCACGAAACTTGGCAAAATTGTAGGGACTGGTAGCCCGATGTGCCTTTTGTAGGTCTCAATATATGTGCTCCAGTGGATTTTGAGAAATTAACGTTTAAAAAAAGATATATATCTGTAACAGCGGACCTGGCAGCGTCCCAGGACGCGTACTTTACGCGCAACGGAGCTTTGTGAAGCGAAGCTGATTGGTTCTCCGGCGTCTGTCAACATTCCAAACAGTCCGTAGCGGCCGCCATCTTGTCTCTCGGTAGGATCGAGAGACAAGAGGAGGCCAAAGCGAAGGGGCAAATGACCATAAGGGGGCATAGTACATTGTCGCTCACCCCCTAGGTTTGATGTGGAGGTTTTAAAAGGGCCCCGCGGGGCAAAAAAAAAAAAAAATAATAATAATCGAACAGCTGAATGGATTTGCACGAAACTTGGCAAAATTGTAGGGACTGGTAGCCCGATGTGCCTTTGCTAGATCTCAATATATGTGCTCCAGTGGATTTTGAGAAATTAACGTTCAAAAAAAGATATATATCTGTAACAGCGCACCGCTTCGCGTACTTTTCGCGTTACGGAGCTTTGCGAAGCGAAGCTGATTGGCTCTCCGGTGTCTGTAAACATTCCAAACAGTCCGTAGCGGCCGCCATCTTGTCTCTCGGTAGGATCGAACAGCTGAATGGATTTGCACGAAACTTGGCAAAATTGTAGGGACTGGTAGCCCGATGTGCCTTTGCTAGGTCTCAATATATGTGCTTCAGTGCATTTTGAGAAATTAACGTTCAGAAACAAGATATATATCTGTAACAGCGCTCCGCTTCGCGGAGATAAAATTATATGTGTATTACCTAGCTGTTGCTAACACCAGTTAGCGACGGCTAGTAGAATATAGCGACCATCTTGGGCCCCACTTTGCATGTGAGTGATATTTATCACTAATGACATGCAAAGTGGGCATGCCAAGATGTTAGCGACTGGAAACAGTCGCTAACATCGCTATCTCCTATTATCAACTTTTGGAAATATTCGAGATAAGCGCGAATATCTCCAAAAGCTACCACCTGCCCTGAGCAGTTCTTAGCCATGTTATCCAATGGGAGGTGGATAACATGGCTAAGAGCATTAGCTCGGTAATGCATGAATATCGCTGAGTTTTCAGCGATATTAATGCATTGCGGTCGTTTTTTATCGTATTTCCGATAAACCTTGATAATAGCAAGGTTTAGCTGCGATAATTTCTGACGGTAAAAAAATCGTTGCTAAGCATCGTTAGGGATAAATATCGCTTAACTTTGGTAATATGCCCCAACGTCTGTTAACGTTCGATTCGAAGGAAATCAGGAAGTGTTGAAAAACATTGTCTGCGCCATCTTGTCTTTTTTCAAATGCCACACTTTTGTCGTGCACGGCAGTCATTTTAGATGCCTTGACCAGACCCACTCTGTGCACGCTGTCGATCCTTAGCATGGCTCCCCACCCTCGCAAGCATCTCCCCCAGGCAGTGGTCACCCCCGCTCTCTGTCTTATGCATGGGTAATAAACCTCCCCCCATCTGCGCTGCTCTTCCCTGAGAATCACACCCTGTGCCCGCCCGACACCTCCCTTTCGCCCTATTCACTACCGCACCCTCTGACACTCCTTTTCCTCTGTGTCCGATTGTCCAGGCTGGTCCTAGGGTATCAGCTAGCCCTGCAGATGTAGTTTATGGCCACAGCTGTAAAGAATCACCCCTCTTCAAAGGAGTTATAGTAGATCAAGGCCCACACTCGATGAGATCCGTCACAGCAGAAGCGTTGCTATTATCTGAAAACCATCCTGTATTGTGATTGGGGAGGGGACCGAGCCTGAAGCGGAAGATTCCAGGGATGACTCTTTGTACATCAAAGTTTTTACAATTATGTGTCACATTAAAAATATATAGCACTCCGACAAAGTAGTAAGATTATAAAACTTTAATAATTTATAAATATATACAAGAAAACAAAAATAGTAATAACATATAAACATTTTTAGGGAAAAACAACGAAGTAGCGGTCGGCTGTGCGAATAGTCCCAACGCAGCACAACGTCCAGATTTCCGGCGTGGGGCGTCGCGGGGGGTGGGTCATCAGTAGCAAACTGTTGTGCGAATAGTTCCAAGGCAGCAGAACGCGCTGAAATCTAGATGACACTAAAGTGATGTCTAGTAAGTTGCCACCCAGCAAATAACGGCATGGGGCGTCGCGGGGGGTGGGTCATCAGTAGCAAACTGTTGCGCGAATAGTTCCAAGGCAGCAGAACGATGGCACCAAGGTGATGTCCAGTAAGTTGCCGCACTGGTTTTGGTATCCTACAATGCTGCTCCGAATAACGGCGCGGGGCGCCCCGGGGGAGGCGGTGAACGGGCCTCTCCAGGTGGAGTGTCATCTGTTGTAGTGGGGCGCCCCTTTACCGTTTCAGTTGCCATTCCGTCCGTTTTTGGTCCACTGTGTCAAAAGCCGCAATTCAGCTGAGTTGCGCCCACTCTTGCGGTGCAGCGATAGGCGGCTGTCACAGGACTCTCAAAATGGCGGCAGGCTGTTTCCTTTTTGGGCCTGGTCCACTGAAATGGCCCTGGGACACCTTGGAAATCGGACGCTTGTCTGCTAGGTCTTGGACCCCATTCTCGAAAGCGTCCCCTCCGCCTTGAGAATTCATCAAAAGTTTTGGGGGCTCCGACTCCTGCAGGCTTTTGGTGGGGAGCGGCTGCCATGATTGCTCGCGGAATGACCACGACTGAGCTACGAGATGGTGGTGCTCTCATGCTGATGCCAGCTTCAGTCTGAAACATCCAGAAACAAGGTGGGGCTTTCATCGTTTGGGAAAAAAAAAAAGTTTTCATCCAATGAAAAGTGTTGTTTTTAGGTCACATGATCAAGCCTTCCATCATTAGGAAACCAAAAGTAAAATGAACCAATGAAAAGTTTTATAAACAAGTCACATGACCTGTTATGCGGCATAGGGTGTAAAATGCGGAGAAAATACGTTGGCACGTGAGGCGGCGTCAGTAGCGGACCGATGTGCGAATAGGCCGAAGGCAACACAACGCGCCAAGATCCGGATGGCACCGAGGTGGTGTCCAGCAAGTTGCAGCACTGGTGTGGCCATCCTACAATGCTGAAAGTCGGCGTGGGGCGCCCCGTTGGCACGTGAGGCGGCGTCAGTAGCGGACCGATGTGCGAATAGGCCGAAGGCAACACAACGCGCCAAGATCCGGATGGCACCGAGGTGGTGTCCAGCAAGTTGCAGCACTGGTGTGGCCATCCTACAATGCTGAAAGTCGGCGTGGGGCGCCCCGTTGGCACGTGAGGCGGCGTCAGTAGCGGACCGATGTGCGAATAGGCCGAAGGCAACACAATGCGCCAAGATCCGGATGGCACCGAGGTGGTGTCCAGCAAGTTGCAGCACTGGTGTGGCCATCCTACAATGCTGAAAGTCGGCGTGGGGCGCCCCGTTGGCCTGTGAGTTTGCGTCAGTAGCGGACCGATGTGCGAATAGGCCGAAGGCAGCACAACGCGCCAAGATCCGGATGGCACCGAGGTGGTGTCTAGTAAGTTGCCGCACTGGTGTGGCCATCCAACAATGCTGAAAGTCGGCGTGGGGCGCCCCGTTGGCCTGTGAGTTTGCGTCAGTAGCGGACCGATGTGCGAATAGGCCGAAGGCAGCACAACGCGCCAAGATCCGGATGGCACCGAGGTGGTGTCTAGTAAGTTGCCGCACTGGTGTGGCCATCCAACAATGCTGAAAGTCGGCGTGGGGCGCCCCGTTGGCCTGTGAGTTTGCGTCAGTAGCGGACCGATGTGCGAATAGGCCGAAGGCAGCACAACGCGCCAAGATCCGGATGGCACCGAGGTGGTGTCTAGTAAGTTGCCGCACTGGTGTGGCCATCCTACAATGCTGAAAGTCGGCGTGGGGCGCCCCGTTGGACTGTGAGATGGTGTCAGTAGCGGATCGATGTGTGAATGGGGCCGAAGGCAGCGCAACAATATTTTCGGAATAGAAGACACCACTAGGCGCTGAGATTCCAAGATCCGGATGGCACCGAGGTGGTGTGTAGCAAGTTGCCGCACTGGTGTGGCCATCCTACAATGCTGAAAGTCGGCGTGGGGCGCCCCGTTGGCCTGTGAGTTTGCGTCAGTAGCGGACCGATGTGCGAATAGGCCGAAGGCAGCACAACGCGCCAAGATCCGGATGGCACCGAGGTGGTGTCTAGTAAGTTGTCGCACTTCTGTGGCCATCCTACAATGTTGAAAGTCGGCGTGGGGCGCCCCGTTGGCCTGTGAGATGGCGTCAGTAGCGGACCGATGTGCGAATGGGGCCAAAGGCAGCGCAACAATATTTTCTGATTTGAAGACACCACAAGGCGCTGAGATGCCAAGATCCGGATGGCACCGAAGTGGTGTCTAGCAAGTTGTGGCACTGGTGTGGCCATCGTACAATGGTAAAAGTCGGCGTGGGGCGCCCTGTTGGCCTGTGAGATGGTGTCAGTAGCGGACTGATGTGTGAATGGGGCCAAAGGCAGCGCAACAATATTTTCTACAATATTTTCGGAGTAGAAGACACCACAAGGCGCTGAGATGCCAAGATCCGGATGGCACCGAGGTGATGTCTAAGTTGCGGACCGATGTGCGAATGGGGCCAAAGGTAGCGTAACAAGATTTTCTGTATGGAAGATACCACTAGGCGTTGAGATGCCAAGATTCGGATGGCACCGAGGTGATGTCTAGCAAGTTGTGCCACTGGTGTGGCCATCGTACAATGGTAAAAGTCGGCGTGGGGCGCACTATTGGCCTGTGAGATGGTGTCAGTAGCGGACTGATGTGCGAATGGGGCCAAAGGCAGCGCAACAATATTTTCTGACTGACACCACAAGGCGCTGAGATGCCAAGATCCGGATGGCACCGAGGTGATGTCTAAGTTGCGGACTGATGTGCGAATGGGGCCAAAGGCAGCGTAACAATATTTTCTGTATGGAAGATACCACTAGGCGTTGAGATGCCAAGATTCGGATGGCACCGAGGTGATGTCTAGCAAGTTGGTGTGGTCATCCTACAATGCTGAAACTCGGCGTGGGTCACCCCATTAGCCTGTGAGATGGCGTCAGTAGCGGACCGATGTGCGAATAGGCCGAAGGCAGCACAACGCGCCAAGATCCGGATGTCACCGTGGTGGTTTCATAGTTGAGAGGCTCTTCATCTGCAGTGGGGCGCCGAGATCCGGATGGCACCGAGGTGATGTCTAGCAAGTTGCTGTACTGGTGTGGTCATCCTACAATGCTGAAATGTAGTGGGGCGCCCATTTACCGTTTCAGTTGCCATTCAGCTGAGTTTCGGCTGCTCTTGATGCTACAGCGACAGGCGGCTGCAAGAGGACTCTCAAAATGGCGGCCTGTTCTTTGGATTTGGGCCTGGTCCACTAAAATGGCCCTGGAACACCTTAGAACTTGGACGCTCGATTTTTTTTTCCTTTCCTGTACATGCAAAAAAAGGTAAATGCCCGGTACGTTACACGCTTCATCTGCCACGATGAACTCTCCAGAGGAACCGAAAAAAAATATAGTTGTGGTAACTATACCATGCATCGTCATATGGAGAGGTGGCACCAATTAATTATAGTGCTGCATAAAAGAGAGATTTGGAGGAGAACCCCTGACCTGCTAGTACATTCATCAAAGAAGTGGCACTGAGAGCTTCAGAGGCAAGGGAAACGGTCCCAAATATTTAGAAGAACTTTGGAAAGATTAAAATGACATGTTTAGATTGTGGTAAATTAATTTCATGTGGACAGATGAGTGTTACTCTAATAAATACAGCATATGAACATCATCATAGTCGATGGTTGGTAGAGACATTTTGACTATATCCTGGACCTGCCCGTCCTCGCCCAAAATGGCGCCGGAATAAATGGGACTCGTAACTCCTTGTTGTGTACTGGTTGCAGAACCTTGAAATCACGAGATACGTATGCAGTTTTGAAGCACATGGCGGGCGGGGACGAGAATTGATTGAATATTTCGACATCCCTATTGATATTAAGTTCTGATGTGTTATTGATTACTGTACTGTTGAAAGTTCGAATTAACGTCACCCATGGTACTTGCCCGCAAATGTATATCTAGATAATTTTATTGTAACTGGCCCTGTCGTATTTTAATTATAAAATGTACGTCCACCGATTCCGTAACTGTTAGACACCTTAGTTCTTGCAACCTAATGGCCCGCCCGTTACGTTCCTCTACAGTGTAAATGTCTATTCATCATATACGATTACAGTTTGCTCCGTGGCAGGCCCACGTGGTTATAGGCTCGTATTTGTATAATGAAATTTTCACAATAAAGGTTTTTAAAAGAAAACATGGTAGTAGTATATACATTGGTAAAGTTTTTAATAATAGTCACTGTTTTAGAATCATTAAAAGGCAAGTGAAATAAAGCAGACCAATTACATGAAGGGTAAAAGGTATAATACGAAGGAACGCAGTAAAGATAAATGGTGAAGGGCTGTTGTGTTTTCTATTCCTGCAACATAAAGTGATCGATAAGAATCTCATATTCAGGCGTATCGGCGACTAAGACAGCAGGTCGACCCTCTTTTGCTCAACGGTTCCGTCATGGGACGAAGAAACGCTCTTTTTCTCGAAAAAAGAATATATTTTACTTGCAGGACAGTTGTAAAATTTCCGGGAAAGTACATTAGCCTGGAACATTATAACATATATTTAAGAAAAAATAATGTTCGGAAGTAATTAAAAGCGTAATTTTTAGGTGATATGACCAAGGCTTTCATCATTAGAATAAGAAAAGTAAAATGAACCAATGAAAAGTTTTATTAACAAGTCACATGACTTGTTATGCTTACGTTACGCACTGCGCGCCCCGGATGACTTCCGGATGCGCTAACGCGGCGCGTCATATGACGCATTACGCGACAACGCAGGTCCAGAATATAGTCAAAATGTCTCTACCAACCAGCGGTCGAAACACAACCCCTTTCAGCAGGCTAAATAGTTCTGTTAAATGACAACAGAAGGGACAGGCAACAAGAACCATCAGTCAAAGAGGGGAGGGCTAGTTCTTCTCTACCGGGTTACATTGGGGCGCTACCGGAACTGATCGAATTGGTAGTCTACAGTGTTTCTGGATGTTTCAGACTGAAGCTGGGGTTAGCATGAGAGCAGCACCATTTCGTAGCTCCGTCGTGGCCATTCCACAACCAATCATGGCAGCCGCTCTTTATCGTTATTTTGGGCGGGGTGGGTGGCGGAGCCGAGCTGTTTTGCAGCCATCATTGTGTGGAGTTCAGTTCATCTCACTAGTTTTGTATTTGTCATGAGGGGTTGTTCCTAATGTTTCTATTTTAGCGAGGTCAAAAAAAGATCCCATTAGTGGCCTACTGATTTTGCTCGATTCCTTTTCTTTTTTTTTACACGATTTTTCGTTATCTGCAAAGACTAAACAGAGTATTGCGACTCTGTGTTTGTTTGTAAATAGAGAATGAACCAAAGAGAACTAATTCTAAAATAGTAAATACTTGGATAACAATCAATCAAATGGAGAGAGAAGCAGGCACGACGGATTACAACGGGGGCAAAGGCCTGCGTTAACTACCTTTCACTATCTGCAAAGAGAGAGTACTCCTAATAGAAATGAGGGGGGGGGGGCACCATTCAAAGCAGATCAGTGTGCATAAACACGAAAATGTTTTCACTTACCACGTACTTGACATTCGACAGCTTATGATATTTGCTATTAAAAAACCATTGAAATTCACTGAAAAAACCATAGGTTATAGACCATATATAGTTAGGAATTAGCATTTACAAAACCTTGAAAATTCACTGAAAAAACCATAGGTTATAGACCATATATAGTTAGGAATTAGCATTTAAAAAACCTTATTTTACTCACACAAAACCATTGAAATTCCATATATAGTTAGTTGCACTAACTATATATCGCGCACCCGCAATCCACTGCTGATCATGTCACATATTACATCATTCATGACATGGTCAGTGACATCACTGATGACATCACTGATGACATCTCAAATGACATCACTGATGACATCACTGATGACATCTCATTTGACATAATTCTTGTGCTAATACAATAAACCTCTTCAGACTCTAATATAACCTTAGATACACTCAGTGTATACAGACACTCACACACTGCCACTCATCCATGGAGTTACTCACACACCCAGTCAGTCATGCAAAGAAACAATCTCACCTCCATTTCTTCAACTATACAGTTAAACACACCTTACTTATTGAAACATATACTAACACATATTTACTCTCTTATACAATCCCTGATACAAGTTCACAATGATCGATACAACCACTCACTCATTCAGTGGCTCTCATGCACAGTTATTTATATATGCCAACTCTCACATGTACTGTGTTTAACATATGTACTTACTATGACATGTAGCATTGAGATATCCATTCACTCATCAATACACTCATGCACACAGTCAACTGCCCATGTAGCTGTTTCCACATGCAGTCTTGAACTCATACACCTAGTGAATAAACTGCTCACACATCTATGCATAGAGTCACACACCTTCCAGCCACCCCCACACAAACTCAATCTGCCATAGAAATACTTGGGCAACCAATTAATAACACATATAGCCTCTCGTATAGCTAATGATCAACACATGCAGCAGTTTACAGAACAACAGACATAATGATGCACAAATTAAGACAGTTTAGTCACTAACCCATGCACTCAGTGAGACACATTTAATCACTCACTCATACATTCAGTCATGCACCTACTAAATCCTTCGTCCAGACACTTATACATCTACTCATTCTTCAATATGTAAAACATATTTAAACTTCACAGAAACACACAGTCACTGGATGACGTCATCAGTGATCTCATCAGTGATGTCATTTGAGATGTCATCAGTGATGTCATCAGTGATGTCACTGACCATGTCATGAATGATGTAATATGTGACATGATCAGCAGTGGATTGCGGGTGCGCGATATATAGTTAGTGCAACTAACTATATATGGAATTTCAATGGTTTTGTGTGAGTAAAATAAGGTTTTTTAAATGCTAATTCCTAACTATATATGGTCTATAACCTATGGTTTTTTCAGTGAATATATATATATATATATATATATATATATATACACACTTTATTTTTGGGGTAGCCACTCACCAAGACCCACAACCTCCACACCAAGCAGGTCCAACAGGTCCTGCTCCCGGTCCAAAATGTCGGCCCAGCGGTGGGACAGCTGATGGTGGGTACGCCGGATACCGGAGCAGCGGAAGACTGCACGGCGCACCTTCGCCCACCGCCGGAGACGCTCTTCAATGCGCTGGTAGCCGGAGCCGGGCCTGCCGCCTGCTGCCAAAGTCAAGGGGAGGTGACGCTGGATAAAAAAGACCAGGGCGGCCACCTCCTCCTCCCCAAAAAGTTGGCGGGGCGTCACTCCTGCCGGGCGCATTCTGCCGCAAGGCAGCCGGGTTTTTTTCGGCACAGCCACCTTGCCCTTTGAGCCGCCGATGCTGCTGGCACCCTTCACCATGGTTCTGGGTGGAGGGGAGAAGGAAATTTGAAGACTAAAAGGTTAGGGGAAGAAAGAAGAAAGATAAAAGAAGGAAGTAATATAAAACAAGAGAAAAGTTGCAAAAAAAGTTGTAAAAGTAAAAATAAAATGAGAAATATAAACCTAGGCACAGACAGAAATAGGTAATAAGTAAAGAAAGTTAGAAAAACTGAGGGAAAAGACCAGGATGGAAGAGATAGGAGTGAGATGCTAAAGTAGGCCCAAAACCATAGCCAGAGTGTGAAATCGAAGATGGCTCTGCCCGTCGCGACCGCCGCGGTAAGTTCGCGCGATATTTGACGCGATCACGCACTTTGGCAGTGCGAACGAGAAGATGAGTTCCCGAACATGTCTAACACAACGCGAACACGTTACTTGTGACCCGGAACCGGAAATAAGGGAACGCAAGCGGGCGGGACAAACTTCATTGAGTAACTTAGCGCGCCAGCTATCTCGAGCATGCAGGCAGCGCCCCGAACACGCGCACCGCGCTCCCGAAGACGAAAAACGGCGCGCGAACGGGTCTAGCAAGCTACTACGCATGTCCGCGGAGCTACGTGTAGCTCGCGGAGTGCAAGTGCGTCTTCGCGTAGCGTCGCGGAGTGCGGCTACGCGAACTACGCCCAGGGTTACTTAAAAGCCATCTATCACTTCACCAAGCTGGACCCTCTTTTTAACTAGGTAAGCAATGGGAAGCACATTGTAGGTAAACATCTGCTGCTCCTTTAGGGAGGCGTTTAGAGAAGCATGGGAAAATTACCATTTAGGAATTTCAGTGTGCTTTATAGAATTTGATTGCTAAATGTGTGGGTTTGCTATGGAAAAATAACCAATCCATACGCTTATTCTGGACGCATAATGGCTTCCTAGATGTAACCATTCCTGTCATAATGTAGTTTCAACTAGCTTTTGGACTTGTTGTGAAAATGTAATTGACTTTGTTTTGGGATAATGTTGACTAACTGTAACTCTTACATTCAGCAAAAAAAAGAGAGAATTCCTTTCTGTGTATCTAGCTTTCTGTTTATGACCCAAAGGTCTGCATACAAATATGAACTTTTTAGTGTTATATAAGAATATTCTTATCCAGGATACCCTGCAAAAAGAAACATAGAGGCATCCGGGTACTAGGGTATGAAGTAAAGTTATCACCAAGACGAAAGGATAATCAGTTTCCAAGTACCGACCAAATCTGAAGGTATGTGGTGAACCAGTGTTTGGCTAATAATGAAGATACCTTAAAAGTAGATGATAAAGAGGCGTATAAACATTAATGCTCTCCTTTTTAGACTGAGCGGAAGCCACTATTTCCATATGACCCGACGCTGATTGAAAGCCGTAAAATTGGAAAAAAAGACACAAATAATATTATTCTCCCAGTTCAAAGTAAGTGTAACGGGATAAAGTCTAGCCATGCACTCTCAAAATTCATCTTACCACATATAATTGACTATGGCATTTCTCTACCCTTAGAGAAACGGAATAAGAAAGAAACATATATTACACAGAGGATCCAAATATAAGACAAATAGATCCGCAATAATACATTAGCAAGTAAGACAATCTCTCTTTGCTGATATCGTGACACGTGGGCAACCATGCGCACTATAGTAATGTATTGTGTATTCACTGAAATATTTGATACTAATTGTATGCATTTGTTTTTAGATTGAAGATATTTGGTTTTAATTAAAAGTCTGTCCTGAAGAAGGTGTTTAAACAGTTTAAGGCACCGAAACGCGCAAACTAAGGACTTTCTTCTGTTTTTATGTTACAATGTTTTGTTAAAATTTCTCCATATGTGAATATTATTTTGCACTGATTGTTTTTAATTGAAGCAGAATTGCTTAAATTTTATGCATTAGATTAACTTTGATCGATGTTATGTTTTTTAGAAAATGCTATGTAACAAATGAATTTATATGTTTTTAATACAATCAAAATAAATTTTGTGAGACAAAAATACAATTTATTCTTGTGCAGATATAATTATCCATGTCACGTTGCAACACTAAAAAGGTCATATTTGTGTGCAGACCTTTGGGTCATAAACAGAAAGCTAGATACACAGAAAGGAATTCTCTCTTTTTTGTTGCTTTACACCCAGTCCTTTCTGGTACTTTGGGAAACTCTCTCTTTTGAAAGTTACTCTTACATTCAGGCCTGAATTAAAATGTATTTGTAATTATTTTAGAATGATCTGTTACCTACTGACTGTCGGTGTTTAGAAGAGCATCTATTGTGTTTTGTGTTCTATCCATACACCTGCCCTCCCTGCCCCTCAAGATATATTGTAATGGATGCCTATATTTCAGCCTGACCTCTCCTGAGAGATCATGTCATTGTCTCTGGAAGCACTCCTCCACAGGAAAGTTAGTGGCCTTGCCATCCCTCCTTGCATCAGGAACATTGGGAGTGACTTAGTGGTTCCACAAGAAGTTTTGCATAACTTCACACAGTCACATGGCTTAGATGGCCATCTTGGGTGTTGTTGTATAAGGGTGCACGCAAAACCTCCAAAGGCACTTTGTATTAACTTGGAAGTCCCTACCTTCTTTAAGTTCTATGAGAGGGTGTTGCAGTGTCAGTGGATGGCCGCGTGTAGTACTGGACTTACTTCAAAACTGTAAGTTACTACAAAAGTGCAGCTTGTGAATACTGAAAAATAGTAAACTTTCTCAAAAGTGTGGGTTATCTTTGTGAATCAGGACTCATGGGTTGCCAGGTTTTGCAGCAGGTGTGGGAACAGGATCTTACCATAATTCTCTCATTGCATGATATGGTATCTATGGATTGCTGGTTCCAGATTCCTAATCTTTTGGTTTCTGTGTGAATACCTTTACCCTGTTTCTTGCAGGGACAACCGTTTCAGATGACATGTGAATAAAATTCAAGAGAAACAGGTTACACATTTACTCAATTACAATACTGTTTCTTTGCAATGCAGCTTGTCAAAGGGGACCCTACTCATTTTGTCTGCTTCCCAGGGCTCTGGCAGCAAGAAAGACAAGACAAGAATGCAAGAAATTTTTAAGTGCCAGAACAGAAAAGATTTATTTTGAACTACTCATAAATCTAACAGAGACTATTGACAGAGGATTGTGAAATAACATTCCGAGGTGTGCCACTGAGCTGCATATGGTGGAACTGGATAAGGTGGAAAGTCGTAGAAAAATGTTTAATTTATAACTGAAGTCGTGTTTCACATTTTCAGGATAATTAGTGTTTTTAGAAGATTCCTTGGTCGGTATATATACATTCTTCTTTTAGCTCTCTATTTAACTTAACAGTGTGGTCCAACCAACCTCAGGTGTTATCCCTATCCAAGAAAAGCATTAAGGATATTTTTCAACAAGATAGAACTGAACATCCGGTGGGTATTGATAAGTTGAAGCCAACAGTAGCGCTTTACATGTCTCTTGAGCTTGAGGAAGGAATCCAAAACTATTTACCTCATGTTACCAGCTTTCAGCACCATTTCATCTTATCCAGGTAAAGACTTGGAATTGTGCACTGTTTGGTTGCTTATCCTGTCATGAGGTCCTGCCCCTCATAAGAGACCCCTTGTACATGAGATGTTTAATAAACAAATCACATTGCACTTTATGCTGTTTTGAAAATTCTACTCTCAGTTTAGGCATTACTATTGGAAACCATTGTTTGTTGCACAGAATATTAAAACTCATAAAGAAGCCCTCAAGTTCCTGCTTGCACTGAATAACCTTCTGCATGTTTTAATGTAGTGTTAAAAAAGGGGGAGGGACGAAGGGCTTTTTCAAGAGGTCCAGCGTACTAGCCCCATCAAAGTTATATGCAAAAAAGAGGTACGTAGTTCCTCCACATGCAGGTAGTGACCCAGGCACCCAAGGAGGAGGAGGAATCCTCCTTTCAGAACTAAGGCCCTCACACACCCAGCAAGCCAGGTGTCATGCTTCATCATATGGGTCTGCTCCTCGTCGTGTCGTCACAACAATACCCGACAGGCACCCAAAAAGGGGCTCTTTGCCGGAGATCTTCTGTCCTGCCATATGGGTGCTGTGGATGTGAGGGACCTAGTGTGCATGTAGATGTTCTGAAATAGTGAAAGTAAAACAAGTGGGGAATCATGAGAGCAATTTTTATTCTAGGTGGATCCCTACTTAACAAAAATAATTAGGAGAGGCGACTAACAAGCTAACAAGGGTCAAGAGACGCTCTACTTCTTGTTGGTCGACATGTTTCATGCCAATTAGCCCTATGGATCTGGTGGCGTTTCTTCAGGACCGTGAAAAGTGACTTTGTACAATGAAGGAGGTGTGCAACATACCCAATGTATGCCATTGTTAGTGCTTCGGTGAGGAGTGGTGAAGTATACAATCTCAGACTCACCTAGTAAACTTCAAGATTGCGCCCCATCTGTTACAGCACTATGTAGTGACATCTGTATTAAGATGTCTGATAGTTGTGAGAAAGAATACAACAGATGGGGAGGGTTATACCTCATAAAATACTGTATTGACCAAACACAAAATGGCAAACCCTTCTCATTGCAACCATACTGGGTAAGGCAGGTAATATGGCAGGATGTCGGGGTAGTCAAAAGAATGTACCCGTGGCTCTCTTCCCAAACCATAAGACTGGGTGCAGGAATGGTGCGGGCATAGGTCCCACACAGAAATCTTACAAAAGTAATGCAGTCCTGTCACTGATCTCGTATGTGACAGATGCCCGCACATACCCCCTCCCCAGGTGGAGCTCACAAAGATAACAGTCCATTACGAGTCCTAAAGGGGCAGGCTCAGTCACTAAATGCCCGCAAACTCCACTGTTGAGTAAAGGCGCCTCTTGGGGTTTGGAAAATACTCACCCGCCTCTGTTGAAAGCTGCGCAAACCATGTACCTCTTTGTGCTGGAACCAGGATGGTGCCAAACAGTCAATGATGATCTGTTTTATTGTGCCAAAAGGTGCGTTGTTAAGGGCTGGCGGGAAGCTAATCGGCCCCAGCTGCTGCCGCGGTGTGTCATGTGACTTTTTCAAGTCTGTTAATGATCACGCTGGAGTATTGGCCATCTTGGAGTGGCTAGAGGTGAAGGATACGGAAGGAGACTCCCAAGATAACTATTGGGGTAAACAGTCATGCAGTTCGCTTTGTGATACAAAATGGTGAACCTGCTTAAAAAAAAAAATAATAGCCGAACTCACGTGTATATTTAAATGATAGCTCAACTTGCGTCTATATTTAATAAAGGGGGGTGCTATTGTGGCGGATCACGTGACCCAACGGAGCAGTGGTGACATGTCGGCCATCTTGGATTGGCTAGTGGCTATAGGTTAACTATTAGATCCACTCTGTCTCAGTTCTGAAGAGAGAACGGCTAAGGAGATATTTCATGTTCAAAACTCCCTCTTAACATATTACATGACGGGTTTAGATGCTGGTATTTTTCATTCAGTGGTAACGCTACCTTTGCATTAAGGAAGATCATTGTTGATTATCCATCTAAGACAAAGAGCTCCAAGGTATTTCATCATTTAGTCCCTGGTGGTCTAGCCCAAGTCGGTGCACCCATGGTTGCTCTATCTTAAATAGAGCTGACTGTGTGATGCATGGGTGTGCCTCCAGAATTAGCCATTGTAAACTCTCCGCGACGTGGTGATGTTCCTTAAAAGGTGTGTAAAGTTTGGAAGTGGTTTTCAAACAGCGAATATTACTTTTATGTTTCAAAATCCTGTTTTTAACTGGCCGCATGGTCATGCCCACATATTTTTTATCGCAAGGGCTAATCAAGAAATAAATGCACTGAGATATGTTGCAGTTGGTGTGGGTGTACATCTTCCAGGTGAAAAAGTCTGTTAATATTATCTCCTTAGTGTGTTTGGTTTGAGGGCATGCTACACAAGAGCCACAGGGATAGTGGCCTTGTACTGGAGGAAGATTCCATAATGTTCTCTGCGTCCTTGTGTTTGCTGGTTTAGGTCGTGTATGTACGAACATGTCTTTTTAGTTGCTCGTACATTTAAATGCAAACATTGGTTTGGGGATATCAAGAGATCCTGTATTGAGGATATTCCAGAGTTTATTTATGGTTTTCTTTATTTTGTTGGACCCTGGTGTAAATTAGGTCACACATGTTAGGACATCACTGGGTTCTTTTTGTTTCACTTCTAGCAAGGCCTCTCTGTTGTTATTCCATGCTCTTTTCAATGATTTCTAAAGAAAAAATATAAAGAACTAAGAACACCTCTTCTGGGAAATCTTCAGGTTTATTATTTTCATTGTTGTTTTAGACTGTTATGTTGATTTTTTATATTAATTTAATATTTCATTAACCCTATTTTCTTGCAGGTGAATTAACTGTAATTATATTGCCTACTTTATATAATTGTTTTATTACTGTTTTATTGTTATGGCTGATCAAGCATTATCTACACCCCCAAGTTTTCTCCCTACTCCAGGTGATCCAGCAATCCTTTGGAAGGATTGGAAAAAATTGTTTTTAACTTATATTCTGGCCACTGGTACAGATAAGTATGGTCCCGTACATAGACAAGCAATCTTACTGCATCATTTGGGTGTTGAAGGACACCGTTTGTATGAAGATTTACCTGAGATTTCTCTTGGGATGGGAGACGGTCAACCTAACAATGGCTATGAGATGAGAATGCAAATGTTAGAATTACGATTCACTACTAATGTGAATGTTGTACTAGAAAGACACAAGTTCCTTTGTCGTAAACAAAAAGTAGATGAGGATATTGGGACATATGTTGCAGCTTTAAGAATTCTTTCACTGACGTATAGTTTTGAGGGATTGGCAGATTCTCTTATACGCTATCGGATTGTAAGATGCACTAGTAATAAAAGAGTGCAAGAGAAATTACTTATTAAAGATCCAACTTTAGAAGAGGCAATACAAATTGCTAGAGATTTAGAACATACTCAATTGTGGATTACGAAGATGGAAAATTGTATTAATTCCATAGTGCCAAAGGAGCAAGTTGGAAAGGGAGGTGAAGTAAAAGCATGCGTGGATGAAAACAAAACTGTTAAACAAATTTTAAAAAAAAACTAAAAAGATTCCATATAAGTCAAATGAAACTCCATGTGTGAATGGTAATACTTCAGGAACGGGTTTGAGAGTTGTTAAATGTTATTGTTGTGGTGCTCCTGGGCATATAGGGGCAGATCTACAAGAAAGTGCCGCAGCACGGCACCACAAGCCCTTTGGCTGCGCCACACTGCTGCACTTTCAGAGCACAGGAATGCGACATATCTACAATGATAAGTCGCATTCCTGTGCTCTCCCCAGTTCTGTTGCAGATACAGCTGCCATGCGCCTGCTCAGTCACCCTTGCACCATGGCGCAAGGATGCCTGCGCCATGAGGACATTGCTTTTGTGAAGGAAGGGGACCCTTCTTGCACAAAAGCAATCACTGCGGGCATTTTCCTCTTTCAATGTGTGCTGTAGAATGCAGCACACATTGAAAGAGGAAAAATGAAAACATTTCTCTTAGCTATGCCACCTCTATGGTGGCGCAGCAAACTGACTCATTTCCAGGTTTACGATTTCTCGTAAATCTGGAAATGCATCAGTGAACATGGGTGTCGCGTGGGTACACCCACAACAGCAATGTCCCACCATTAAAACACAAAGTGCTGTGTGTACAGGGGCGATATTTACAAGCACAGGTTAAGTCACGCAGGGTGACTTTACCTGTGATGAAGCAAAGCTTCGCATATTTGCGGCTTGCCGAAGTCAAGAACCTCGTTTATGTGTAATACAGTAACAAGTGTATGTTTTACTAACATTTATGTTTAGTTGGGACAAGGATCGTGAAGCTTGCACATGTGTTTTACTAAAATAATTTACTCGAGTCATCTAAAAATGGCCGCCGCTTGTATTTAGTTACTGCGAATGCGTCAGCCACACTCACGTGTCCTGACGCGTCTGCAGAAGTGGAGGGAAAGTTATGCGCATGCGTAATTCATAGCTGTGCTTATCATGTGGTACTGCTCGTGCCACTGCTCTTGTGACTGTATCAATGTGGCTAACATTTAAACGCAATATTTTTATTTCTTGATGATGAGTTAAAAGTATAAATCCTGTGATGTGTTTTCATAATGACATTACTATGTATTAATTGTTTTCGCTTACTTTTCATGTACCGCGGGGAATGGGGTTTTGTCTGTGCCGAGAACCATCTTGGAGGTCCCTCTGCGCCTGCGCGACTTGCCGAGGCATGACAGACCTTGACTGATGGAACACAGCCAGTTGGCAGTGATGAGCAAGATGCTCCTGAGAAACGACCCGAAAACTCGGCTGAACCAATCATATGTGCTCACAGAGCAACAATGTTAAAGTTACCATTGTATTTCTGCACCAGTTCTCATGAGAACCCCAATCTAGTTAGGCGGTACCCTATTATGCAAATGTAGGCTTGAAACACTATGTCGTGATTGGTGTGTTACCCAAATCCTACCTTAGGACCAATCGAAATTAAGGGATTCTGACACTTTGCAACATTGGGGGGTGGTACACTGTCCCCAAACTGTATATCTACCCTGGGTTCACCTAGTGAACCGTCCGACTTGTCTGGTTTAGCTGACCTGTCACTGACCCAACGCACTCAATAGGTGACTGAAGATACAGAGAGCTGCGGAGCACTCTGTCCGAATTTGACCATAGACTAAGGTTCTACTGAACCTTAAAGTGCTGGCAAAGCACTTAGCTGGGAGTTCGCTGACCCAATCGGGGTCTTGATCGATAGCTGCAGAGCGGGTGGAGCGCAGGCATTGCTTCCGAACTGTGGGTTCCGGTCCTGTCCTGAAGAGGGTCCTGTCCTGAGGGTTTGCTGTCCTGTCCTGAGGGTCCTGTCCTGATTCCTATTCCGAGGGTATCCTGTTCTGTCCTGGGTGTCCATTCTGCACCTGCTGTCCTTTGAGGGGTATCCTTCCTTGAGGGTTTCCTGTCCTTAACTGACCCGTGGCCAGGGTTTGGTTTCCACACCTTTCTAGGTAAATATTGCTCTGAAAACTCTTAAAATCTTGCACCTTCTGAATTTCTAACTTTTGCTTTAATAAAGTTCATCATTGCATATGTTATATTTTCCATGCCTTTCCGCAACTATTGAAAGTCAATTACATATTTTTCCATAAGTTTGTTCCTATGTCTTCTCACTTGTTAGAAATTATATTTTGCATTGCAGTTTGTCATTTTCTGATATGGTCTAGAACTTCATTGCCTAGATTGTTCAAAGGCCCATTCACCTTAAGTGAAGCGTGTTACACATTGTAGGCCCTCCTATAGTTACCCACACTTAGTCTGCCCATGTTTAGATAATACTGAATTGCATAGTATTCTTCTCGTTACATTTTATCAGTACTTTAATGATTACTCTGTCATTATTTCTTTATGCCTATATAATTTACGTTATCTTGGTTATTGATTGCCTTATTTTACTGTACCTCATGCAAGAAAATAATGAACTTTAGATAAACATTTTAAAACTTCCAGTTGTCCGTGGTCATTTAAAAACAGTATTTGAATGTTGTTGGTTGGGTTTGTATTTTGTTTGCCTTTCTTACAGCTAGCTCCCTGATTCATTGTGGTCATTAGGTACCCGCATTGGTGGATGGTAAGTCGGGTGCACTGAAATAATAGTAGGGAACACACACACACAACTTGGTAGAGCTCGTGAAGTCACCTGATCGAGGTATATGGTGATTTTTTGAAAAGTATATGGGCCCTGAAGCCGGAAACGGCGAAAACTATTGGTCGGGTGGCCTCGCGCGCTCTATCAGTTTTTCTGGTAGCTAGAGGATGGTTAGGGACTAGTTGAGAGTAAGGCAGGGATTAGTTGGACTAGTTGAGCCGGAAGCTGCTAGTATATTGATGCTGCTAGAAGAGCGGCTGTTCTAAGAGACCTGATCATTCTCTTGTGAATACGCTGCTGAAACTCATGAATTTTTGCATTGTTATTATTCTTGTTCTTATATTGTTATATGTACTAATCCATGCATTTGTAAACCGTATCGTTTCATGTTGTCCGAACTCCCCGGGGAATTGAAAGGGCAAGTGGTGAATAGAATCCATTGTCCTGAGGTCACAGGCTCGAGGAAAGTTAGGTGCAGGTTAGGATAACCGGGAAGCACTAACTAGGGTTTTCTGAATACATGTGTGAATATATGACAGTAACGGGGTTCATTGGCAAAATTCCCATAGTGGCGTAACCTAGTAAGGGTCACATCGGAAGAGTAGCAGGTTCCTCGGAGCTAGTGTGAAAGCAGAGGGGTTCGCTGAGAAACCTTAAACTCGGAATATATCCCGGAAAGAAGTGGATGAGTTTAGGGGAATAACAGGTTCACCGATGCTAGAGTGAAGGGTAGGCGGAAGGGATCTGCCCGCAGCGAGTGAAAAGTAAATGGAAGTAGTTTACTTGCAGTAAAACAAATTCTTTCTCTGTCTAGACACTTGAGCACTGTGGCGAATGTGTATTTGTTGTAAAATAACCAAGCACTGAGCACTTTAAAAGAAAGAAAGTTTCCGTTACCTTGTGAAGGGAGGGGGTCAGCCGCGAAGCGTCTCTGACGTCACTCTGTGCCGCGCTGGGATTGGTAGAAGCAGCGGGCGGGTAGCGGAGCTGGAATTGTAAAGGAGGGGTGAGCGCCGGAGCGTGGGAACTGTCTCACGAAGGGGCTGCGCACCCATTGGCGGAGCTTATTTAGTGTCGCGCACTCATTGGTTGCACGAATTTCTGAAGCGCGTTCTGATTGGAGGTAGTTTGTAAACAAAGTTTAGCGTAGAAGTCGTATGTGGCACTCGCAGACTACAGGAACTCGACCTGATCCAAGGCACCTAGGGTTTGAAAGGGATCAGTGGAAGACTAATAGATACGATATTATGTACGGAACAAAGAGAAAAATGTCCCTTGTAAGTAAGGTGAAAAATTATTTTAAAACGGACAAACCGATTAAATCTAGAGAAGGTGTTCTTGTCCCACCACCTAATACTCCTGCCTCATTTATGATGTTTGACCGAGGGTACAATACCTGTGTGTGGTTGGAGAATTGGGTGAAGTACACAAAAGATGACGGAGTATTGGCTTTTCCGTTAGATGGTACTTTCAATGGAAGGATTTTATTTAATTTAAGAACCCGAATGAATGAACTGCATCCCAGACCGAGACTAACGCAGTATGAGGCATTAGAGGAATGGGAGATTGAGGCTTTTGAAAGAGAGAGACCCCGAATGGACAAGGGTCTGACCAAGTGGTACCCCAGGCAGAAACAGGAGTCCCGGGATAAAAGGATGAAACAGTGGAGGCAGAGCATGATTGTTGAGGGTCTGTTTCCCATGATGCCGGCATGTCATAACGTTGGAGCAGGTGAGAAAAGCACCGAAAAGTGTAAACATTGGGGGGGTCCGGGGGAATCAGATGATGAATTGCTAGATGACATTTGTACCAGAAGTCCGCCACCTTATAATGAGGGAACCCGCCCTTCCAGTGTAGGAGATGCTCCCCGACGCCACTTCCTCAAGGAAGAAGACAGATTCTTAGGACTGGGAGGGGGTGGTCAAGTATTGCCCTATCCTGAGAAACCCGAACCGGCGGAAACAAGGGATATATATCCCAAAGTGCCCGCAAACCAGGAAGAAAAATATTCAAGTACGAAAGTTTTTTTCCCCAGACCCTTGTATGAAAGCGAAGAGAAACCATCGAATTCAGGACTGCCTTTTGTTCAACCTCCATATGGGGAAGAACGCAGGTCCTTTAACACTGGAACTTTATTTCCGAAGCCAAATTATGGTGGGGGACCAAGTGAAACGCATCCTACTGCCCCGAGTTTTACTCCTCCCTTGACCCCACAGATATTACATGACACCACTTTAAGAAGGATACTAGTGGAAAAGGAGCAAGAGGCTCTAAATAGACAAAGGACAGAAATAATTCAGAAAATCTCCCAGTTAAATACCAGTCCTGAGGCATTGACTATTCCAGTAACTATTGGACCGGTGGTCCCATTGTACGGAAATGGTCAGGGAAATCCGATTACTCCAGTTATGACCCCAGTCATGGCGCCCCCGAGACAGGAACCGATAATCATAGATGATCAGTCCAGTGAGTGCGAGTCTGAAGTTGCGTTCTTGGACTTGCCAAACAAACAGACCGGAAAGGGAATGCAGCAGAGGCATAACCCTTTTAATACAAAGGAAATCAAATTAGAGTCAGCAACAGGTACTAGGAATGTCTCTCTGGTAACTCCGGACGAAATTGAGAGTTGGAGTCGTGAATTAGAGAACAGACTCCGCAAACGAAACCTTTAGACCTCTACAAACTGAGGGTAGAAATAGAAGAATTAATGGCAGGAAATGTGGGGTTGGATCGATTGAACACTTACTCTGAAGAAGAATTGTCGTTCATATGTAAAAGCTTTACAAGGAACACCAGAGTGCTCCACGAAAAACTGAGCGAAACAGCAGTTAGTATGGGGGTAGATATCTCAAAATCCAAGCCCTTACAGAAACCGTACAGAGCAGACTTCTCAGACAAAGATATAGAGCACCTGAATGTGGCGGGGAAAAAGCTGCAGATTAAAGAATTAATGGGGGTACTGCAGAAATGGGGAGATGTGGAGAGATGGAGAAGCAGGTGGGCGAAAAAGAGGGAAGAGGTTCGCTCCCGACAAGTGACTCCTGAATTTGCTTTAAGGGAGGTAGAAAAACCTGAGCAGTTATGCCCCATGCGCGAAGTTCCAGGAGGGAAATATGTGCATGTCCCCTGGTCTAGGCAGGATATTGTGTCCTTCACGAACGATTTTCCAAAATTACGAGAGAAACCAGTTGACTGGTACAGGCAGGTGGAGAGGTTCGTGAAGGTACAGAAATGTCTGTGGAAAGACCTGGATGGGTTTTTCGACATTGTGGTTCCGGTAGATTTGTGGACCCAGTGTAAAATAGCCATAGACTGGCCCAGTGAGGAGTACCCAAGAAATAAGGAAACAGGGGAGCCATCAAAAGATGTCATGCGAAAATATGAGCAGGTAATTCAGCATTTGAAAGAAAAGGTGCCCGCAAAAGAAACTGATTGGACAAAAATAGATAGAACAACACAGGAAAGGGACGAGACAGTGCACTCCTTCTATGAGAGGTTATTGCAGGTATTTAAAACATACAGTGGTATTGATAACATCGATTTGAAGGACATGACGCACTTTATTTACAGGTTTGTAAATGGTTTAAGACCTGAAATTTGTCAGTGGATAAAAGATAATAAAATCTGTTGGCATACTAAGAAAATGGATGAGGTCCTGCGGTACGCTAAGTACTGCGAGGACGAGATGGCAGAAAAGAAAAAGGCCCTTAAGGAAAAGGTGATGTGGGCTCAGGTGAAGCTCGCAGAACAGCAGGAAAAACAATTGAGTAACATGGTTAAGAATGCTGAGAACAAAAGTCCTGGGGGAGGGGGTGGAGGAAAGCCCCGGCCCAAATTTAGCAGGGAAGAGGCTATGAAGAAATTTCCCTGCCATCAGTGCGGCGAAATTGGACACTGGCGTAACGAGTGTCCCCAATTATTAGATGATAATGCAAAAACTCCTGATTTAACTCCACAGACGCAGAAAGAAAGACCAAGAAAGACTCAACCCCAGGTAAAAACAGTTCAGGTGCCTCGAGCACCCAAACAGGTATACAGGGGAAGACAGGCAGAGGGTGAGGAGATAGAAGTTTGGGAAAGCGGGGAGAACAGAAATACAGCAACTTCGCAGTATCTGCTAAATGATACCTTCCTTTGTAATGATCAGGACTGACGGGGCCTGAGAGGGGAGGACGAGGAGTGCGTACTTGGCGCTTCCTTGCCGGTAGACCAGTCTGGACCATATATTGAAGGAAAGGTTGACGGAAATGATGTCACCTTTCTGTTGGACACTGGCGCTACCCGTTCTACTGTAAGAACAGTGGACGTTCCAAACCTACCCCTCTCGGGAGAAAATATCCAAGTAGTGGGTGTATCTAATCAATTGATTAGTACTCCTGTTACCGAACCAATGGAGATTTCAATTGGAAATTTTAAACAGATGCATAGATTTGTCGTCTGTGACACCAGTCCAGTGAATCTACTGGGTCGTGATTTGCTGTGCAAAATTAACTGTACCATCTTTTGCACACCAAAAGGTGTTGAAATACAGACCCCAGATGAAGATGGCATTTATAAATTATTGTTACTTAGACCTGACTCAGAAATTAAAAGATTGACCCTGCAGGACTTGCCCCAAGAACTCCAGGAAGCAGTAAAGCCAGAGGTGTGGGATTTCACTGGAAAAGATGTGGGGTTAATGAAAGATGTGGACCCCATACAGATAGCCATCAAGGACAATGCAGTATATCCTAACACTAAGCCCTACCGAATGAATGCTGAAGTGAAAGCAGGTGTCACTCTGGAAATACAAAAATTATTAGAAGGAGACATCATACAGGAAGTGATGAGCAGCCCATGCAACTCACCGATTATGGGCATCAAGAAGCCTAGTGGCAAGTATAGGGTAGTGCAAGACCTGAGAAAGGTTAACAAAATTGTAGTTCCTTGCTGCCCTATTGTCCCGAACCCTGCAGTGATTCTGTACCAGATTCCTTGGGATGCTGAGTGGTTCACTGTGATTGATTTATGTCATGCATTCTTTTCGATACCCCTGCACCCCGACAGCAAATTTCTTTTCTCATTTGCCTTCGAGGGTCACGTGTATTGTTGGAACCGGGTCCCTCAAGGGTATACAGAGAGCCCCTCTATCTTTAATCAGATCTTGAAAAAATGTCTAGAGACTTTGACCTTACCTGGGAACTCTGTGTTAGTGCAGTACATAGACGACCTTCTACTGGCGTCTAAAAGTCATAGGGACAGTGTAGTTGACACCATTGCCCTCCTAAATCATCTGTGTGAGAAAGGGCATAAAGTGGCCCCTGACAAACTACAGTTCTGTGCAAAATCAGTGAAATATCTAGGACACCAGATAGAAAAGGGTGTCAGAAAAGTCACATCAGAAAGAGTGAGAATAATTCAAAAGATGCAGTTGCCCCGTACTCAAAAAGATGTCAGAATGTTCCTGGGTGTACTAGGGTACTGCAGGCAGTGGATTCTGGGATTTGCAGCCTTAGCCAGGCCCTTGATAAAAATGACCACGAGAGGAATGCCAGATATTGTAGAGTGGGACGATGAAAGCCTAATGGCTTTCACAAGACTGAAAAACTGTCTGTGTACAGCCCCTGCGTTGGGAATGCCAGATTATTCCAAAGAATTTGCCTTATTCTGTGACACTCGCGATAATTGCGCATTGTCAGTCCTGACTCAAGAACATGGCACGACCAGAAGGCCTGTGGCCTATTTCTCTGCCACTTTGGACCCAGTAGCTGCTGGGTTACCAGGCTGTCTGAAAGCAGTAGCTGCTACCTGTGCAAGTTTAGAACAAAGTGAGTCCATTGTCATGGGACATCCTGTGACTGTGTATGTTTCACATGGAGTGGTAATTCTATTGACCAGAACTAAAACGCAGTATCTCACCCCTAGTCGGCTGACTAAATACGAGAGGATTCTTGTGGGTGCAGCAAATGTAAGCATTGTTAGGTGCGGTATTCTGAACCCTGCCACTTTGCTCCCCGACCCCTTGGAAATGGAAGGTGGGGATGATGATGAACATGACTGCATTGACCTGACAGAGTTCAGTACTAAACCACGCCCAGACATAAAAGAAACGCCATTGCCTGAACATGATAAAGAACTATTTGTGGATGGTTCCTGTCTAAGACATGAACTAGGAGGCCTGAGTGCTGCTTATGCAGTAGTCTCTTTTACAAAAATTGAAGAAGCAGGTTACCTATATAACATCAAGTCTGCACAAGTAGCCGAATTAATTGCTATGATAAAAGCTTGCAAAATTGGGAAGGACTTACGCATAACAGTGTATACTGACAGTCAGTACTGTTATGGAGTTGTGCATGACTTTGGCCAATTGTGGCTACAGGGGGAATTCATGACTTCCTCAGGAACTCCCATTCGGAATGCAAAGGTTGTTCATGACCTTTTAGAGGCCATCCAGTTGCCCAAAGAACTGGCAGTGGTAAAATGTGCTGCTCATAAAAAGAGCATGGACAAAGTATCCCTGGGAAATGATTATGCTGATCGAGTGGCCCAATGGTGCGCCAAAGATCGGTATATTGTAAATCCAAAACGAGGGGGGCCAGGAACCAGCTGCCAGCTTCAGGTGTTTGAGGAAGTGCCTACTTGGGATGAAGTGAGAGAGTGGCAGGAATCGGCTCCTTGGCAAGAAAGAGAGAAATGGAAGGAGGATGGGTGTAGACCGAGACGTGTGGATGGTGTGATTTTGGGCCCAACTGGTATGCCTGTGTTACCCCGACACTTGCTTGGCACAATGGCAAGATTAATACACGAAGGATCACACATTGGTAGGGATGCCATGATTCTGGTATTTCAACAGACTTGGTACAGTAAAAAGTTCAGGAAGGTAGCAGAGTCCCTCTGCCAGAGGTGCCTGTCATGTCAACAGATGAACCCAGGCAAGAGGACAATGGTTGAACTGAGCAAAATTGGGAGATCAGGGGGTCCCTTTATAAAAATACAGACTGATTTCATCACCATGCCCCGTTGTGAAGGAAAGCGATATGTCCTTGTCATTGTGTGCGTATTCTCGAAATGGGTAGAAGCTTACCCTACTCCCAAAAGTGACGCACTGACAGTAGCGAAGTGCTTATTAAAAGAACTGATACCTAGATTCGGAATACCATACATTATTGAATCAGATAAGGGTGGACATTTCCAGAATGAAATACTGGCTGAACTCTGTAAAGCCTTTGGAATAAGGCAGAAACTGCATTGTGCATACCATCCAGAGGCTTCTGGAATAGTGGAACAAGTAAATGGAACTATCAAAAACAGACTAGCAAAGCTGACTGATGCAACTGGCATGACCTGGGTGAAGGCCCTGCCCCTGGTCCTGATGGGACTGAGAAGTGTTCCTGACCGCAAGACAGGCCTAAGTCCCCATGAAATCATTATGGGAAGAGTAATGAGACAAGCATGGGTGCCAGGAAGCAAACTGTTGAGTATTACTGATGATTTGGTGCTTGAATACTGCAGAAGATTGGGTGACCAAGTGCGTTCTATCTCTCGCCAGATTGGAGACGACGGCATCCTCAATCCAACGACTCCTCTCCACAGCCTGGTTCCAGGAGACTGGGTCAAAATAAAGAAGCACACTCGATCAAGCTGTCTGGCACCAAGGTGGGGAAAGAAACGCCAAGTAATCCTGGTAACAACCACTGCAGTGAAGGTCGCAGGTGTTCCCCAGTGGATCCACGCTGGACACACCCAGAAGGTATTACCAGACAAAGAATTTGCAGAAGAAGGGCAACCAGCAGAGGACCCTGCAGGAGCCAGTCCAGAAGCAGCTGACAACGAGCAGCCCAGCACCAGTCAGGTTGCAGGAACAGCAGACGTTGGCCCAGGAGTAGTTGACTACGAACTGCCAAGAATCCAGCCTGCTGAAGAGGTCCAGGAAACTGAGCCAGGAGTAGCTGAAGACGAGCTGCCAAGCATATGGCCAGAAGAATGGATACCGATGATTGATCTGACCGAAGATCCCATCAGAACAAGAGAACGACTGTGTGAAGGTAGAGAGTGGATTAGCCAGGAAAAGCAAGGCACAGGCGAAGAACCTCAGCCGCTTGAGATTCACATCAAAACTGAGGAAGGAGAAGGTCAGACAGGGACAGAACAGGTGTTCGATACACCACCTCTAACACCTGATGCAGATAAGGGAGAGACTAGAAATAGAGTGATAGTTCGAGCAGAAGAAAATCAAGAGATCGAAGTGCTTGAACAGGATCAGAGAGGGTTAGGAGAACGGGTTCAGGAAACAGAAACAGAAACAGAGACAATCGAAAGCCAAAAACAAAATATTCCTGAACAAGGCCAGATTAGCAACCAGGCAGAAGAATTTGATGCTAGCCCTGGAACTAGCCAGATAGGGGAAGTAGAAGAAGAAAGTGGAGAAGAATTGCTACAAGCCAAAGAGAACAAGAGAATAAGAGAAGGAGGTGAAGTCCAAGTACCATCTAAGAGACTAAAGAAAAGAAACAACCTTGAGCCTAGGTTCATAAAGAGACTAAGGCTAAGGATAAAGACGGTGGAAGAGAAACGTGCAGAAGCAAGGAGAAGTGCACGGATAGCAGAGCAAGAAGAAAACTCTTCCAAAAGAAGGAGTGAACGATTAAAAAGACAAAACAAGAAATACAAGTCTCCTGAATGGACACTCGTTTTGGAAGAACTTGAAGATCTTGATATAACTGACGTGAGCGACGGAGAGCCCGTCCCTGAGTACTCAGCTGAAGAAGAAGACGAACCACCGTGAATTTGTACAAAGTAAGCTAGTTGTGAAAAGCCAAAAAGAGGGGTGGAGAAACTCCTTCTGAGCCAAAATGTCTGATTCAACAGTGAATGGTAGACCTAGTTGCAGCCGTTTTAAGACGTGTTGCAAGGTGTGTATATGTAGTGTAGTAGTACTGATAGTCATCTGGATAGGACTAACAATTTTCATTCCCTTTGCTGTAAGTAATGATACTAACATTGTCCCTACTGAAACTGTAAATACTGACAGTGAGGAGTTGACAACACAGAGTGTAGCAAGACCTGAGAGAGCACTGAGACAAACAAAACGAGACTTAGAAGCATCAGATGAGGGAGGACTACATTATCATGGAGTTAAGAATAAAACACATTTAAATGTTTTCGCAAACTTGTTAATACACTATGTAGAGACTATGGAAATTGAAGATTGCTATGTCTGCATGAAGCTACCTACTTCTGTGGCTGAAGGCGTGACATACCATCACCTGCCATTGACATATGGAATCTCCTGTAGCATTTTAGCTAGTTTATTTTACAAAAGAGGACCATTACAGTACTATTACTCTAATAATGACGTGATCTTTTCTGAACTTCCAATACGTGGGAACTTGAATCCTGTACATACAAAAAGTGACTCCATAAGATATATGGGCGACTACTTTCTGACTATAGGTAACATTGACATAGCAGACGCACACAGAGATAACTTGACTTGTTCTTTGCGTGAGCAGGAAAAGATGTTCCTGAACATGGCAGAGAAAAGAAGAATTAAAATTCAAAAGAAGGCTAATGACGAAAGTCAGAAAAAGCCAAAGTGGGCAGAGAACATGGAAGGCACCTCATCTGGTGGAGCGGGTCCTGCTCTGTTGCCGGATAATGAAAGGAAAGGCAAGCTATGTCTTCACCGCGAGAAGACTAGCTATTATAATATTGTTTTCATTGGTTCCAGTGAATGCGAACATAATTACAAGGTAATTGGAGGTTGGGGTTTCAAAAATGGGTCAGAGCCTGTGTTTCCTGGAATTTATTATATTTGTGGGGACAAGGCTTATTTCAAATTGCCGGATCACTGGTATGGAAGCTGCTACTTTGGCATTGTCTTCCCGAAAATATACCATGTGAATGGGAAAGCTGGAAGCAATGAAGATACTAATGGCTTAGTGCGTAGTAAAAGAGAAAGTATAGGTGAAATTATGGGTAGTATTTTCAGTGCACTGATACCTGGAGTGGGAGTGGTTCTGAACACTCACAGAATTTGCAAATTGTCTACTATAGTAGATGTGCTGTCTACTGAAACAGCTCATGGATTTCTGCTGGTCAATACTGAAATGGTTGCGATCAGATCAATGGTTTTGTAGAATCGACTTGCTCTTGACACCTTATTAGCGAAAGAGGGCGGAGTCTGCCGGATGTTGAAGGCGCAACATTGTTGCACTTATATTCCGGATAAAAGTGTACAGATCAAAAGATATGTGAAAAACATTACTAATTTGACAAAGGAACTCAAACCACTCGAGGTTGATAGTGCCTGGAAGAGACTGGTAGATGGTCTCTCAAATGTAGGTCATTGGCTTGCTAGCATAGGTAAAAGCTTATTGTTCAAAATACTGATGCCAATTGGTATTATAGGTCTTATTATATTTTTCATTTTTATCTGTTGTAAATGCCGCAAGCGCACCAAGAAGCACGAGGTAAATGCAAGAGGGTTGAAACGGAGTGTGGATGAGATTGAGTTGGAGGAAGTGAATGATCAGATATACAAAAAGGTGAAGACTTCTCACCCTACTAAAACTGAGAGAGAAAAGTTAGAACGACTGCTGGAAGAGATAGAGCTATATAAAGTATGAAAGAAAGTTGGCATCTGGTTCCATATTCTTTGTGATGATAGTAAATATCATCAAAGAGGGGATTGATGAAGCAAAGCTTCGCATATTTGCAGCTTGCCGAAGTCAAGAACCTCGTTTATGTGTAATACAGTAACAAGTGTATGTTTTACTAACATTTATGTTTAGTTGGGACAAGGATCGTGAAGCTTGCACATGTGTTTTACTAAAATAATTTACTCGAGTCATCTAAAAATGGCCGCCGCTTGTATTTAGTTACTGCGCATGCGTCAGCCACACTCACGTGTCCTGACGCGTCTGCAGAAGTGGAGGGAAAGTTATGCGCATGCGTAATTCATAGCTGTGCTTATCATGTGGTACTGCTCGTGCCACTGCTCTTGTGACTGTATCAATGTGGCTATCATTTAAACGCAATATTTTTATTTCTTGATGATGAGTTAAAAGTATAAATCCTGTGATGTGTTTTCATAATGACATTACTATGTATTAATTTGTTTTCGCTTACTTTTCATGTACCGCGGGGAATGGGGTTTTGTCTGTGCCGAGAACCATCTTGGAGGTCCCTCTGCGCCTGCGCGACTTGCCGAGGCATGACAGACCTTGACTGATGGAACACAGCCAGTTGGCAGTGATGAGCAAGATGCTCCTGAGAAACGACCCGAAAACTCGGCTGAACCAATCATATGTGCTCACAGAGCAACAATGTTAAAGTTACCATTGTATTTCTGCACCAGTTCTCATGAGAACCCCAATCTAGTTAGGCGGTACCCTATTATGCAAATGTAGGCTTGAAACACTATGTCGTGATTGGTGTGTTACCCAAATCCTACCTTAGGACCAATCGAAATTAAGGGATTCTGACACTTTGCAACATTGGGGGGTGGTACACTGTCCCCAAACTGTATATCTACCCTGGGTTCACCTAGTGAACCGTCCGACTTGTCTGGTTTAGCTGACCTGTCACTGACCCAACGCACTCAATAGGTGACTGAAGATACAGAGAGCTGCGGAGCACTCTGTCCGAATTTGACCATAGACTAAGGTTCTACTGAACCTTAAAGTGCTGGCAAAGCACTTAGCTGGGAGTTCGCTGACCCAATCGGGGTCTTGATCGATAGCTGCAGAGCGGGTGGAGCGCAGGCGTTGCTTCCGAACTGTGGGTTCCGGTCCTGTCCTGAAGAGGGTCCTGTCCTGAGGGTTTGCTGTCCTGTCCTGAGGGTCCTGTCCTGATTCCTATTCCGAGGGTATCCTGTTCTGTCCTGGGTGTCCATTCTGCACCTGCTGTCCTTTGAGGGGTATCCTTCCTTGAGGGTTTCCTGTCCTTAACTGACCCGTGGCCAGGGTTTGGTTTCCACACCTTTCTAGGTAAATATTGCTCTGAAAACTCTTAAAATCTTGCACCTTCTGAATTTCTAACTTTTGCTTTAATAAAGTTCATCATTGCATATGTTATATTTTCCATGCCTTTCCGCAACTATTGAAAGTCAATTACATATTTTTCCATAAGTTTGTTCCTATGTCTTCTCACTTGTTAGAAATTATATTTTGCATTGCAGTTTGTCATTTTCTGATATGGTCTAGAACTTCATTGCCTAGATTGTTCAAAGGCCCATTCACCTTAAGTGAAGCGTGTTACACATTGTAGGCCCTCCTATAGTTACCCACACTTAGTCTGCCCATGTTTAGATAATACTGAATTGCATAGTATTCTTCTCGTTACATTTTATCAGTACTTTAATGATTACTCTGTCATTATTTCTTTATGCCTATATAATTTACGTTATCTTGGTTATTGATTGCCTTATTTTACTGTACCTCATGCAAGAAAATAATGAACTTTAGATAAACATTTTAAAACTTCCAGTTGTCCGTGGTCATTTAAAAACAGTATTTGAATGTTGTTGGTTGGGTTTGTATTTTGTTTGCCTTTCTTACAGCTAGCTCCCTGATTCATTGTGGTCATTAGGTACCCGCATTGGTGGATGGTAAGTCGGGTGCACTGAAATATTAGTAGGGAACACACACACACAACTTGGTAGAGCTCGTGAAGTCACCTGATCGAGGTATATGGTGATTTTTTGAAAAGTATATGGGCCCTGAAGCCGGAAACGGCGAAAACTATTGGTCGGGTGGCCTCGCGCGCTCTATCACCTGTGCTTGTAAATATCCCTCAGCAGGCTGCGCCACCGGTGCGTCATGCACCGCGATGCACCGGCGGCGCATGGGGCTTGTAAATCTGCCCCATAGCGTACAGTCCCAAGTGCATGGGGAGAAATGCATTATGCGGAGCTTGTGGGAAGAGAGGTCATCTTGCTAAATCTTGCAGGACCAAGACTCAGTTTGGTCAGATACAAGAATTGGACGACACGTACAAGAATGTTCAAGAACTCAAGTTATCTGTTGATGATTTCAGTAAGGTTCATATTTCTACTGAAACGTGCAAGAACAAAGTAGAATCATGTCATGATCATGTAATTTTAGAATGTGATGTTGTTAGAGAGAGTACCTCTGTACTGAGCAAACCTCATTATGTTATAAACTTGGACAAGCATGATGTTACTATGCTAGTCGTTTCGGGGAGTTTGTATACGTTATTATCTATGGAGATGTACTACAAGGAATGGATGAGTGAAAGTGATGTTGAGTCCTAGACCAAACCTGACATTAAGGCTATTGTGTATAGATGGAAAACTATCAAATCAATGGTAATTTCATTCAAAGGAAAAAAAGTGTACAGGCGAGTATATTTAACTAAGCAAGGGTTCAACCTATTAGGTTGGTGTCATCAAAAAGACTTAAACATTATTCTTAATCCTAATGCTGAGGAACCTGTCATGTCCACAATTGTGCATAATGTTAATACAACATACCAAACTAATTTGTCTGAAAAGTATCCTAAAGCTTTTTGTGAAGAGATTGGTAAGCTCAAGAATTTTTCACAAAGGATAATCTTGAAAAATAATGCTATCCCGGTTGTACATAAGGTGAGGAATTTACCTTATTTGATGAGAGAACCATTACGATGTGAACTTGTAAAGCTGCTTGCTCAAAGCATTATAGAACCGATCGAGGCCTCTGAATGGTTGGCTCCCACTGTGGTCGCGCCCAAGGATGGTAATAAAATCCGCTTATGTGTGGACTTGCGCGACTTGAACAGAAATATTTTGGTGGACAGTCAACCTCTATCCAACATTTCTGAGATGTTGACAGCTGTGGGTGGTGGTACTGTGTTTAGTGTAATTGATATGTCAGCAGCCTATCATCAAATTGATTTAGATGTGGAATCAAGACATCGTACTTCGTTTGTCACACCGTTGGGGGTGTTTCGCTATTGTAGAATGCCCTTTGGGTTAGCTTGTGCCTCAGCGGTGTTTCAAAGGGTGATGGAACAAATTTTTGGAAGTATGAATGATGTCTTGTGTTTTCAAGATGACATATTGATTGTAGGGAAAGACGACAAACATCATGACATCATATTGGATGAGGTTTTAAGAAGGATGGAAAATAATGGACTGACCATAAAAAGAGAGAAATGTCAATTGAAAAGTAATAATGTAACATATCTGGGACATGAAATATGTAGAGATGGCATCAAGCCCAAGAAGAACATTGTTTCAGCTGTCAAGGATGCTCCTACTCAGCTGAAGTCTTTTTTAGGGTTCGCTGAGTATTGCTGGAAGTTTGTCAAGGGATTTATTTAGATAGCTGAACCATTAAGGTTACAAATGAAAAAAGGGGTCGTGTTTGACTAGAATGGAGATTGCGACAATGGATTTAACAAAATAAAAAATAGTATTGTTAGTGCTCCTATCCTTGGTTACTTTATTGTCATGGATAAAACTTTCATTACAACCAATGCCAGTGCAGTAGGGATAGGCAGGGGTTTGACTCAATGGTAAGATACGACCGCTGTGGGACAACTAGGTTCTGAGAAGACGGAGGGATGCCGAGCCAATGGTCTACATGTCCCTCCACCCAGGCGGACCATGGGGCATATTATTGCTAATACCCAAATACTACGGATTCATCATTAAACGGCATGCATACAAGATAGATACACACATTAGGTGTGTCTTTCCATTTAATTGTTAACCTCATTTCTAGGTTCACAACCAGAGTGGCATACATGGGGCTGGTCCCCATGTGGTCCTGAGGAAAAGGTGTAGGGACCACTCTAAAACATGTCGACAAGATAACTAGGCTTTTGACCACATTAATGATTTAAATCCTATATCCAACCCCTTTTAGCATACCAACTAGAGTTAAGAATAAATGTGTTGGCTTACTAGCTAGGTATTTTTAACTCACAATAATTACCACTCCACCATACTCCGCACCAAACATAGTTTCAAGCAACAGTGCTCCTACGTATCCTTCGCAAGTCGCAGAACGCCCCAAGCAGTAGATGCTTGGGAAGCCCCAATGATGAAGCATGTCACCTAAGGGAAACCTCTGGTGAGTGAGGGGACTAAAGAAAATAATTTTCTTTTCCAAACAGGAATACCTAATTGGGAATACCTGCTATTACTTCGCTGACAAGCTAGCTTATTACAATCCATTGACTATGGGTTATATTGATAAAGTCGGATAATGGTGTCCAGCTAGTGTCAAGAGAAAGGCAAGAATTTCTATGCAAGTTTGGAATTAGTCATGAGAGATTTGCCATGTTTGGACCACAAGCAAATGGTTTAGTTGAAAGAATCAACCGGTTGATAATGGAGAACATTAAATTATCACTTGCTAATGGGTTACCATGGCGTGAACACCTCAAAAAGCTTGTGTGGTCAAATAGAGTAACACCACGTTCAATAAAAGGTGTCTCACTAATTATATCTCTTAACCACATCGATGCTATGCATTTTCCCGCTGTGTGCTGGAAGCAACAAAAACACATGTTACATGACGAGCTGGGCTCGTCATGAGCGTAGCAGGAGGCTACCTCATGACGAGCCCAGCTCGTCATGAGTGTGGAAGGGGTTAATGGACGTGAACCAGGGGTGAAAGAAGCTCCGGGCTAGCTAAAAGATAGGATTTGTGTGTGGGTTGATCGGACTGCCTTTGAAAACAAAGTGGTTCAGCACCAACGTGCCACATCTAAATATTTTAATACTAAGAAAAGTGTTAAAAGTCTCGATATTAAAGTTGGAGATTGGGTTGTTACAAAGCGGGGTGGAATTGTCACAAAGGGCGATAGCAAGTACTCTGTACCAATTCAAGTAAATTCTGTAGAAAGTGATATTGTTGTTCTGTCCGATAGTTCCGCTTAGAGTACTGGTAACATTTGCAAATGCTGAGCTACTTCATCTGCTCTTGAAAATCAATTACTTATGTAAATTGAAGTCAAAATTATACAGCAATTGCGTTCTTTTACTTGCCCTCAAAGGCTTATTTTCATTTTAATAATTTCATTAATGTTATATGCATGTATCAGGAGGGAGATGTGTGGAGTTATCTGCATACATTAGAATGTTGATTGTGTTGCTAGGTTAGAATGTTATCATTTGAATAGCATTGTATTGCCGAAAGCTGTGAAGCTGAGCAGGAGGTGCTTGAACCTACTCTACAGTAAAGATACCTGTCTTCCTAAATCCTTGTGGAAAGAGGCTCTTTACACCTACCTCATATTCTAGGGACAACAGGGGTGCTTAGCATTTTGGTTTAGCAGCATCAGCACAGGAAGGCCTGGACAATGGTATACAAGATGCAGACGGATGTGGGAACTGAAAAAGGTATGTTTTTTTCTTCAATTCTGTCAACTGGAGTTTGGAGATCCCCATCCAGGGTTACCTCAACAGAAAGGTACCTCATAATCTGCACATCCGTAATGTTGGTGGGAGGAAGACTCCGATAGAGACAGTGGGACCCCGGCAGTTATACCACCATAGACCTGCCAACATACAGTGGAGGACCACTTTGGCTTTCACCCATAACTATTTCCTGATGTTGCACCATCCACTTCAGCCCCATCAGTTGCAACGCTATTATCTCAAATCTCACCTGTTCATGTTAGCAAACTCCTCATTTTACAGCAAGGAAAATCTGATTTCAAACACTTTGTTGACAGTCATTGGTAAAAATCTTTGACTGACAAGAACGGGTATTTGGATTGGCTGGTCACTCTTTTCCTGACATCGTCTCATCTTCATCCTGATTTTGAACCTAGTTTTGAAGGTCTGAGGTCACTGATTCCCAGGTCACAGGTGGAGTGGCACATAGCCGGCAGAAAAACACACAAACAGAAAATTCCAGATCAAACAGATAGGAGCAGGGACACCACAATGTTCCTGGGAGATTGGCTCCCAATAATGTACAAATGGCCGCAAGCGTATGCACGCTCCCAAAACACCATAAAGTCAGTTGGCACATAAAGTTAGGAACATATAGCCAGTCAGAACACAGCACACATAGTACATGCAGTAATCACATGCTCCCCATGCCGTACATGTGGACAAATTACACACTGGCCACATTGTGTCCACTCAAGGTCGAGACCCAACTGAATACCCTATCAGATACATCAACTTACGAGTCCAAAGGCATCGGTTCACATTCTTTACCAAGAAAGGATGACCAGAACTGTTTATGTCACTCAATGAATTGTATAAAATCCCATTTCAGATCGATTGCAAGTTGAGACAGTCATCAAACCCTATGCCTGTGACTGTTTTACCGGTCTCATTGTTTAATTGAGCAAACTGTTCCTGTTTGGCCAAACTCCTCTTGCTCTTGTTTTTTCAAGGTATTTCATGTTGAAGCATCATTTTAGCAAGCCACAACTAGAGCTGATTAGTGCCTTGAACCCGACTGCAGCCAAAGGAAGCAGACCCCACCATGATAGATTTACATTGCACAACAAGGTAGTGAGCAGACACCTCAGTTAATTGGAAATTCTGCTGAATCTGCAGGGTGGAGGTCCGTCCTGAATCAGATGTCACAGAGGGTAAGAGACTGCATCAGAACCATAGTAAAGCATAGGAAGAATGTCAAACTAGAGAGAAGCGTAAAAAGATAACCACGCACCCTGACACTAACAGAAATCTGGCACATTACCTATTTTATATGTCCTAACTAAGTAGTCGTGAGGAATTCTTGGAAGATTTCCCACAGAAGTTGCTTTTTTTTCGATACTCAGCATGCTAGGAAAAGTGAATATTTATTCTGTAACACTTTATATTTCCCAGGATGTTATTTTTGTGGAAAAGCTATCCTGATAGGGCGGAGTTAGCACCTCAGCCTAATTTTTTTAGTCCAAAATAGTCCAAAACGTTTTCTCAGTGGCAATGCTTTCCTAATACCGTTTGTATCTGAAAGGAGTGAAAGGTTTTGTTCGACTGGACCACTGGGCCAAATAGAGAAGGTATGCCTGGCCCCTGGGTGTGTTACACGTGGAACTTCCAGCGCCTATAGAGATATCGGATTTGTTTAGTGGAACTCCTGTTCTGGGCAAGGCTGGATACCTCAATAAGTTAAGACGGAGAGTAATAACACACAATGTCTTTATTTCTTCAAAGCAAAAATATTATTGTTGCTTACAACAAGCAATAGCCGAGGATGCTAACTTGTTGTTTTCTCGTTCCATGTATTGGGAGTGTAAGATTAGAAAGTCAGTTGAAGATGTATCTAACTGGGCCTAAAAATGTTAATGTCCAATTCTAAAATATACCATTAGAACCAGTCATTACAGATGAGCCTAGACATAAAAAAACGTCAGGTTCAGAAAGTAAACAAGGAAAAAGACATTTAAGAGAGGTATTAAACTGCCTCTGACTGCACTGCCTATGTGGGTCATAGGATAAACTGTGGTATTTTGGTGGGTATTATGCTGCTTAATTAGCTTACTAAATGTAGTCACAATCTACAGCATGAAAGCAGCAATGCATGAGGGGCCCAATTTCCATGAAGGCTCATGATTCACGGATGCAGGCAGATAAGCTCTTGGTTGTTACAGCATCTAACAAATATGGAAGTGTAACAATTATATTTAGGAAATTCTTATGTAAAACGAAGCATTTAGTACTGTGCTCACAGTTGTTTTGGGGAAGGGAGAGGATTTTAGGATGGAGAACTGGGTGTTCCTGATTGATTCTTGGAGAGAGGGTCAGTCTTTCTTACTGCTTGGTGGCCCGGCCCAAGCTGAGTAGCCTCTTTGGATTGGGCTTTGTGCTCGACAACTGTGATCATTTTGTTTCCAGTTGAATGTGACCTTGCAAAGTCATTGGTTGTCTTGTCTCTGTCCTTGATCTTTCTGTAGGATCTTGTTAAGTGTACACATGATAGAATTGACTGAATGTTAGAACCTTTACTGAAAAAAGGCTTAAAAATGATTTTTTAAATGTTAGTAGATTAGGTGTATCTATGTTTTCCCTAAAGTGAAAGTCCTTTACTAATATTCACTAAAATGCTGCTGGAACTAGCCAGCCTACACTTTCCATACAGTCTTCTAAAATGTCCATAGTTGGAGGACATGGATCATGCCTTGCCCTGGATTACCTTACATGAGTATTCTGAGCGATGGTACTAGAGAAGGGACCTACTCCATAAATATGGGGATTTGAATGCTTGAGATAAATAGCAAGCACACCTACTCTCACTCGGCAAGCTTCATATGATTCTTTAGTCACATATGCCAAATACAAGGAAACAAATTTATGCATAAAGGTTTCCAAGTTCTCAGTGGATATATATAAATATATATATATATATATATATATATATATATATATATATATATATATATATATATATATATATATATATATATATATATATATATATATATATATATATATATATATACACACAGCCAATCATTTATTATGCGTTGTGGCAATAGCTTTAGGATTAATAAAGATATTTTTATTGAATGTAAAAGGATTGAGGCTACTAAAAATTCTCCTATCTGGGTATTCTTTTTTCCCAAAATGATTCCTGGGTACAAGCAGTGGCTGCAAAAAAATTAGCCCTCTTACGCTCTACATCTGCACATATTATCTTCGCCAGGAAATTCGTCAAGCGACCGCCAGAAGAATGAATCAAAGTATATAAGGCTAAATGTGTTTCTGCTGCACTTTATGGGAGTGGAATATGGGGGTTTGCTGATCTTTCCCCTTTACAGACAGCTGAAAACTCCTTTTTAAAATACATTTTAGCCGTACCGAAAAGTACTTCAGGATGTGTCTGTCACGCTGAACTGGGTATTCAGTTCATCTCCGATTCAATTAGGATAAAGCCTGTGCTATTGTGGCACAGGCTGTGGACGAAACTCCAAACTAAATTAAATAGCCATACTGAAATTGGTAGGAGCCATGAAGATTCACTGGCTGAGATATGTCCATAACTTTTTTAAAGATATGGGCCAGTTACTTTATTACACGAATCCCTCTTCTATTGAAGCAGTATCCAGAAACGACTTGAGAAAAGAGTGTTTAATGCTGCTTGATACCCAGAGAATGATGGTAGAGATTTTAAAGCTCTCTGTCCTCCATCATCAATTAATTTTAACAACTTTTAATATTCAACCCTATCTGTCTTTCATCCCAGGAGCCTACGATAGATTTTTATTGACCCGCTTTAGGCTGGGGAGCTTCCATAGTTTAGTTACTTTCCCTGTCATGAACGATTGGTCACTTGATCTTCGACCCTGTCCTTGTGATTCTATCTCCCCCCAATCTACGATCCATGTAATTTTATTCTGTAAATTTTATTCCAGTGAAAGGCAAATGTTTCTAGTTCCTTTTTTAAAGAGATCTGGATTACGACAATGTCGCCCGGCACTGTTACTTTTACAGTTACTAGCCAATGAAAACTGTGTTCTAAGAATGTTATCCTTTCTGAAAAAAGTGCTTTACCAAAGGAAACTTATGGTCACTTGAATGCTCACTTTGCACAGTAATGGTGGTCAAATTTTAGGATTTTATGGCACGACACGGAGGCCAACATTATGCAATAAATCCTTTATTGCCACCACTCAGCAGCAAGAAAAAAAACACAACATGTTCTTATAATACAGAATACAGAACATCTGAGAACATTCCAAACTCCGTGTCCCTAATAAAATCCAGATTTTCAGCCCACCAAGGCTGTGGAAAATCTACATTCACGCTGTAATCTTTTAATCTCATTAAGTATAATGTTAATATTATGGCTTTTTATGAAATTGCCTTGTATGAATTACTTGTATGCTTTTATGATTGCTTCAACAATCGAATAAAGGTTTTCTTGAATTGAATTGAATTGAATACACAGCCAATCACACACACACACGCACACACCCACCCACACCCGCACATACACACAGCTACCGATTGCAGTCATTGCTGCATGCAGTGCAAATGAATAAATGGGCAGTGAATGGTAAATAATAATTTGTCCCAAAGGTTGTAGATTGGTATTGTCTTGTATTGTGTTGTACTGTAGCATTGATCTAGCACTCTAAATCCCAGATGCTGCCCTGGAGGATTCCATAGCTCATTAACACCTAGACCGCTGCGCGAATTACGCCGCGGTGCTGGTGATTTATTGAGTGGGGGGTTCGGATGGCCCCCGGCCGTCCTCCACACACGCCCACTGTGGCATGGAAGGGGTTAAGAGTGAGTGGTTGAAACAGGGCGTTGTTTGTGGTTAGGTCAATATTGGAGATGTTGGGTGAGGTCTGTGAGGATTAAGGATGTGATCTATTTAGAGCACATGTGTGTAGAAGAAAATGGAGTAGGGCATGCTCTATAATTAATATTTAGGAGGTAAGTACTATTGTGAATAGCACTATGTTTATTATGTTTCCAGAATTTGAGATGGATGCAAGTTTTTAGCATTTTAGCAGAGAGTGGGTTCTATATCTCAGCTGTTTGAACTGAGAGATGTTGCCACATCAGCAGTTTTTGAAGGGATCAAAACAGATAGGGCCAGATTGCAATGTAGAGCTGTCGTTAGTTGGTATCTCCAGAGCTTGTGCTGAAAGAAAAGAGGCGCAGCTCCGTGAATGTCATGAAGCATAATACACATTTCTTTGAAAGTGATTCACCTAACCACAGGTATTCAGTATTGACACTGACAGAGGGCAAGCGAAACTCACAAGTGAATACTGGATTATGCAGTAGTCTCACAACAGCATTCTATAGTTTCTGTATTTTCTGAATCACCTCGAAAAATTCTCAAGAGTATGCACTGTTAGCTTACTTTAGGTAGGTGAGTACTAGGTTGATATGAGTGTTTCTTGCTTTAATTGCTAACATGGGACAATGGTTTGGGGGTGACCCATCTCTAAGAGCATAAAGGGGATGGGTGAAATGTGAGCATGTGACATGCTACTATTTCTGCTTCTGATGTGTCTAGCTTAAGGTGATTCCTTAGCAGCTAGATGGCAGGACCTAGGAGGTATTGGGTGATGACACAGTAGTCAAGATCAACGTTTTGTCAAGAAGTAGTCTAATTTGAGTGTCATTGGTATATCTGAAGAAAGTGAAGCTGATTGAAGGGGTAGCCTCTCGCAGTGGGATGAAATAGGTGTTCTGTCAACAAGGAAGGTAGCATTTCAGTGAATCACACTGCCTTTTATTCCTATGAAGTCATGTCCTCACAGCAGCTTAAGATGTGGACCACTTAAACATTATGATTACACTACTTCAATATCCAGCACTTTTGATGTTACCCCCCTTTGCAATTGAAGCAATTCCATGCTCCACCAAAGCTGAATTCTATTTTGATATTGAAGAAAAAATAGAAGTTGATAATTTTGCATAATGAGCTCTTTGAGTAGAGTATTAATGCAAATTGGTAGATATAAAGAACTGTTAGTACCATATTTTATAAGATGAATTTAATAATGCCAGTTTTTAGCTCATGCAGAAACATTCCCAATTGCAGAAAGTGATGTAAAATTCCCTTATCAGCTACGCAGACTATTTGTGGCAGTAAGTATTTTCATGCTGAGAGATGAGGATAAAGATGACTATGAGGTCTTTTCTTATCCTTCAAATGACTCTATCAAGGGTAGGGACTGTTAGTCTACTGAATACCATAGATTTAAAGTTCGTTCCCAGAGATCCAATAAAACAGAGGATTCTTCGCAGTTATCAAGCGTTTCAGTTTTGAGTAGTAGGCTGGGCACAAAGCATACATGTGACTAAGTGACAAAGTGTGGTTCAAATAAAACTCACTTCAATGTATTTCAAAATATAAAATGATTGTCATATCTTTATGATGGTTCAGTTACTCTAAGTCCCTAAGCGTCATGCTAGTCCCAACCTGTAGCAACACACCAAGAGATTCTTTAATCTGTTTAGCCAGTGCCAGGTTCTTAAATCTGTTTACTCAGTACCAAAAGTGGAGGTGTGCATACACTACCATGCCACTGTTCCTCACCTAGGTATTTACTTTGATCTATAAGGTTTACAAAATGGAGCTTGTCATTGTGATGGTTTTACAAATGTTAGAGAGAGAGGAAAGAGAGTCTGTGAATCAGCATACAGAGGCAGATTCCTAAATCTAGCTCCTGACGCTCTTCTACATTAAACTTGAAAGTAGAATCTGAAGCATTTTAAATAAAATATATAGGGGAGAAGAAAGGCAGCACCAGTAATCAAATGACATACTCCAACTGATTGCTTAGCACATCTTGGCTAAATTATGCACCATTTCCCAAGGCCCAAGGGAGCACAGAGACCCTAGCTTTTGCAGAGACCATGAAATAGCTTCCCTGCACATTTTTGACAGTTACATGCCTCTAGAATGCAATAGAGACCTCTAAGCTTTGATGAACTATCCAATGACATATGATAGAAGGGTCTTGCTGTCCCTTTCACAGAGTAGCAATAAGAGATGTTGGGGTGATGCACTCTGCAGTGTTGTTTTTGCTTTCATGCTGTGTTTCACACAGATCACCATCCGATAGGAAAAACAAGTCAGAAGAATATAAATTTCTGTTTCTATACAGCCAGAATTGAAGACAATATTTGAAATCAGTGTAATGCAGTACCTTCTCAGGTGTGAGTGTATAGTACTAGAAACAATAATGGAAGATAACTACTGAACAAAATACAGTCACAGTCTTTTGGACAAACAGAGGATGAGTCCTGCTTTCTGAGTATTACCCTGTGCAGGTGAAAGATAAGTTTACTTCACAACACTTGAAGCTTACATATGTAGCATGCCGTTATAACTGCAATCAGGGATTTAAGTCTAAAATAGCTACTTATCAGGCTCTATATTTATGTGCTTAAATGAATTAGCTAAAAGATGTATTGATTTCTCAATAATGGCTCGAAAAATTGATAAGGTTTTCACGTTTTGTTATGTTAGGCTGGCTTATAACACGCACTTTTTACCCTACATGGGGTCTCTCAGCACTATTGCAGTTCTAAAAGTTCTATAGGCCCAAAGTGAAAAAAAAATCAGAGACTAGAAGAGCCAGGTCTTAAGAGTTTTTTTTAACTGTTTAAAATCCATACATGGAAGTAGATGCAGTGGAAGCAGATTCCAGTGCTGGGGGGATACATGTGAAAATAAACACCCACATACCTGGTGGTGAAAATACACACAGGATGTAAATGGAGTTTCCCACTGGATCTAAGACACCAAATGGTGGCATACCATTGCAGTTTACCCTGCAGATAAGGAGGCCCACTTCTGTATTGGTCTTCATGGGCCAAACAAAGGAGTTAAAACACAGCATGCTTTTTATGGAAAACCAATGAAGGGTTCTGAGAATGGGTTCTGAGGGTGAGCTAGGCGGAAGATGACCAATTAGTCTTGCCACAGTATTTTGAGCCACCTGGAGATTGGAAACAGTCCTTCCTTCATGGCAACCATTAGCACATTACCATAGTCCAGATAGCTGAAAATGACGGCCTAGAATAGGGGATTTCCTTGTCTACAGTGATAGCTACTGGAAAACCTTTTAGAGGAGGCAAATTACTCCACAACAGGAGCCTGCGATGGCATTCACAAATTCCATCATGGAAAGCTTTTCATTTACCAAGATTCCCAGGTTTCTTACAGTCATTCTTGGGGAGGGAACTGGGCCCAAACCCGGAGGCCACCAGTCCGCCGAACACAAAATGGGCTTTTCCAAAGAGTACAATCTTTGTTTTGCTTGCGTTTAGTTGGAGATAGTTGGACTGCATCCAAGAGGTGATCTTAACCATAAAGTCACTGAATCTTTATTTGGTAGAGTCAGGATTAGGTCCCATTGTGATGGCAGGTTAGATGTCATCTGCATATGAGATTACTGGGAACTTTGGACTTTGGACGCCTGAAACTCACTCGCAAGGAATCGTACCTGGGACGCTGCCTCCTGGACGGGAGCCCCTCCTCTACGTCTTGCCGCACCCGCTTCGTGGGTGCCGCTGCGCAGTGTGCAATACCGCCTGGGGTCATCACCTTGTCGTTTGTCTGGGGAGAGAGGTGTGAGGGAATTAGGGGTGGAGCGCTGCAGGGACTCGCATTCCCAGGAGTCCCTGCTTGACCTGTGTAATCTAGTCTGCGCCCCCCTGACTGCCCCGCCTCCTGGACGGCAAACGCCTACAAAATCAATCGGTCTCTTAGGCATTGGCGGGAACTTTGGACGCCTGAAACTCACTCGCAAGGAATCGTACCTGGGACGCTTCCTCCTGGATGGGAGCCCCTCCTCTACGTCTTGCCGCACACGCTTCGCGGGTGCCGCTGCGCGGTGTGCAATACCGCCTGGGGTCATCACCTTGTCGTTTGTCTGGGGAGAGAGGTGTGAGGGAATCAGGGGTGGAGCGCTGCAGGGACTCGCATTCCCAGGACTCCCTGCTTGACCTGTGTCATCTGGTCTGCGCCCCCTGACTGCCCTGCCCCCTGGTCGCCTTTTTCCATCTATATTACAAGTCCATCCCCACGCGGCGCGGGAGTGCCGGGCGAAGCCCGGGCCAAGGGCAGGCCCGTTTTAGCCCGTTAGAGACCGTTTGTGACCGGACCGGGCCCCCCCTCTTGGTTTGTGTATTTTCTATAAAGACTCTTTGTTTGTATGTTTTGCCTCACCCTGTGGTATTAGTTGACTATCGCTGAACACACTTCGATACACACTATGTCTACGAGGGGCAGTAGAAGCAAAACTGCAGCGGAAAGAGGGCAGATAATTGGCCCCTTGGATAGCTTCATAACTAGAGCAAATGATGTCATAGATCAAGGTATTATTCTCTTTGAACGTAGAGTATCCCAAGATCTACAACAAGCTAGGTGTTCATCCATGGGACTCCTTGCTCCAGCCAGAACCCCAATACAAACCCAGGACTCCGGGCCCCTAAATGATGACAGGATAGAAACACTTAGTATGCCAAATATAGTGGACCTGTCTGCATCTGAAGTTTTATCTGATTCCCAACTAAGTCTGGCGCTAGAAAAGACACCTGACTTAGTTATCAACCACACACCAGACGAAGTAAGGAATAGAGAGTTAAGGGGTAGGAGGGAGGGTGCCATGCAGAAGCAAAAGAAACAAGTAAAGATACCAATGGTCAAGGAGAAGAGTGCACCATAGAAAAAGCCAAGTAAAGCTAAAGACTCTCATCTAAAAAACAGGAATAGCAAACTAAATAATGATGAAACAAACGAGGATTTTGACTCAGGAAACATAGAGATCCAGACCACAGGGGGGATACACGTAATTGCTGTGAAGCAACTAGTAATTTGTTAGTAAAAATTGGGGAACTGCTCTGTTGATACGATATGTTGAATCGCTGCCGGGCCTCCGGGCTGTCGGCTGAAAGCTGTGTAAATATGCAATGTTGACTGTTTCTATTGCTTTAGCGATGGCCGGCCCCTGTGGTTGTAGGCCCGCAAATAAAACACTGCAATTGAAATAAAGGTTTTAAAAAAAAAAAAATAATTGGGGAACTTTTCAAATTATATCTCTCCCCAATCGAGACTAGACTCTTAAACATAGAGAAACAACTGGCTGGGCTCAATGTTCCGTTCAAAAACATCCCTAATAAAGCCCCGAATATATCTAACCCCGGGGCTATTTTACCAGGTGGGATAAAACCTAGAAATAGCAACATTGTAGACCCAGGGACTAAGAAGACGACGGCACAAGTGTTGAATACAACTCTAATATCAAAGACACCAGCAGCCCAAGTTAATAAAAACCCAGTCAAGTCGACAAATGATTCTGCACCTCCCCAACATACTAAACAAATAGAAAGCCAAACTAGGACAACTCTAATGCCCCCTGACAAGGACCAGAAGAGGGGAGAAAAAGAGCATAGACGCACAGTTCATCTACCCCCAGAAGCAAGCCCACTTGTAGTAGTTATGACTGGGGTCCCAGAGGTAGCAGACCATATTATTGAAACAAGTTGGTCCCTAAAAAATAAAGTACACTATTGGCTTAACGCTAACCGTCCCCTCCCCCCACATTGCACAAGTAGGATCCTCACAGTGCGCAGAGTACCCTGGATAGGGAAAGAGCGTAAAAGTATCCAGGGTAACTGTGTCATAATTAATTTTGAGGACCCCCGTACTGTAGACTACATATGCTCCTGGAACACACAGGCCACCTACAAACATATAGAAACAAAATGACTCTCCTTCTTCTTTCCCTGTAGGAGTCGTGCCTGGCCAGGTCACGACAGGAATTTGAGTAGACCGGGCTATCAAGAATGGGATGAAGAATGGGGACGTTGGGGAGGGAACTTGGGAAACTGGGGAGGGAACAGGGGAAGAGATGTAGGTTTCACGGACAATTTTATAGGGGTACCGACCTCTAACAGATATAGCTGTCTAGAGATGGTTGATTGACTGATACCAACTACCAATCCCAACAAAAATGAGGAAGCCCCTAGAAAGCATGAAAGTAGAATCAATCAGCTGATTAACAGCTGTCAGCCGCCCAAACTGATCCCAAAAGGAGCAAATGGAATAGTATCCCCTACAGAAGGATTCTCCTCACTTACATGGACAAATAACAACAGAGGGGAGATGATAGCATTAACTGTAGCATCAACTGTAAGTAGTGGTGAGGGCTTAGATAGTCCGCCATACGTTAGGAAATCCTTCAGTGAGGGGTCTGTAATTGTAACCAATGAATGTATCGGAAAAGGACTCCCTAATACACCAGCTAAATCTGACCTTGCGATCCTTAGTTGGAACGTGGCAGGACTAGAACCAAGACTATTAGACCCAGATTGGTTAAAGATTCTCTCAGATAAAAACATAATCATGTTCCAGGAAACATGGGTTACCACCAATCTGCATATTGAGGGCTTTTACTGTAACAGCATAAACGCAGTTAAACCGGATTTTGGTAGACCGATGGGTGGATTACTAATCGGTATCAGGATTACTGCAGGTGGTAATATTAAGGTAATACCCACTAAAAGCCCAAACATCCAGATTATTGAATATACAAGAAAAGTTCCCTTTTATGTAATTAATTTTTATAATAATGATTTTTACTCCATCCCAAACAAAAATTTGATTGATTTGTCTAAAACTCTGAATGACATAACTGAAATCCCAGAAAATAGTATATGTAAAAGGATTATCCTGGCTGGGGACTTCAATGCAATTTTTTTTAATTCAGATCGACCAGGGTTAGATACCCGAAATGATCGAGCTGCCAAAAGGGGACAAGAACTGGACTTGCTTGTCCACGAACACATGCTAACTAACATTATGGACGTAAGTCCTACCCCTAACAATAATTATGTTCCTACTTTCAGAGGCAGAGATTATTCTACAACCATAGATTACATTTTTATGTCACCTGAACTTATCGACAGCCTTGTGGAGGCCAAGGTGGTTGAGACCGCATTCGGGGATCATAATGCCCTGGCTGCTAACATCAGACTAGGGTCCGCGACAGTATTCAAAACTACTGCGGGGGCCAGGGATATAACCCCCCGCCACAAACAATTTAAGATTGAAATGGAGAGGGGTGGACAGTGGAAACATAACTAATCAGCTCATAACTAAACATCAAAACTTAATAGATTCCTGCACATTATCTGATGGGAATCACCAACGGGTGACATCAGATTTTACCAACTTGTGCACAGTGATTAAAACACTTTTAACTGTTCCCAATCGTAAAATCAACACGGACCCTAAGTGGTTCGATAATAACTGTTCAGCTGCAAACAGGGCCCTACGTAAGGCACTGAACGCTAAGCCTAGATGCCAAACTGAAGTCAGGGAGGCAAGAAAGAAGTACAAATTAGCAATAGGGAAATGTAAGGCAATTATTTTGTCAGAACGCTGGGAGGAGTTATCAGATTCCACATCTGGGAAAACAGGCACTACTTTTCGGGCCGCAGTGAAAAATATGCGCAACATGGGCGCACAAATGTCAGTAATAAGCTGTACCATTTCCAGCCGTCAGTGGGACGATCATTTTTCTAAAGTGTATGCAAATGTCAGTAATAACTTTGCACTAGGCGACTTACGCCCTTTAGAGATTAGCCTAGGAGAGGTTATCGTGGGCATTAAACAAAGCCTCGGTAATAAAGCCCCTGGGCCAGATGGCCTACCAATAGACATTATTAAATGGAAACCTGAACTTTGGGCACCCATTTTGAAAAATGTCTATAATAGCCTACCTCTAGCACCAATACCTGATACATGGTCCACAAGCTATATAGTGCCCATATATAAAAAAGGAGAAAGAACAGATCCAATAAATTACAGACCCATCTCGCTCCTGGATAATACTCTTAAAATCCTGGGGCGAGTATTATACAATAGAATTAATGAATGGGCAGATGAATCAAGGATTATAGACTCCTGCCAGATGGGGTTCAGGAGCGGGGTTGGAACAACCGAGCAGTGCCTAAATTTAAATTTAGTCATTGGCAAATATACCATCGCTCGGTCAGCACCAATCTACCTAGCATTTATGGACCTATCGTCCGCATTTGACCTGGTAAATAGGTCCAAACTGTGGTCAATTCTCCTGGAATACGGCTTAGATGAACCGCTTGTACACTTTCTTGCATATTTGCACACTGACACAAGGGCACAAGTAAGGATTGGGATGGGGGGGAAGTGTCAGAGCCCATAAAGGTCGAACGAGGAGTTAGACAGGGGTACGTTTTAGCACCCCTGTTATTTATTATCTACATAAATGGATTAAATAAATCCCTAAAATTAGCAACTAGAGATGTCCCAAAAATAAGGGGGGGATTGCTACCGACTCTGCTTTATGCAGATGATGCGGTGCTCATGGGTCTTACTCCGAACGCTTTACACAGTCTGGTAAAAGATTTTGCTCAATACATGGAAAAACTTGATCTTAAAGTAAACTTTAAAAAATCTTTTATTATGTCTTGTGGCCTGGGGAAGAGACAACTAAGTGTTATTGCGGTGGGTCCTGATAAACTTTACTCCACTAACACTTTTCCCTATTTAGGAATGTTTTTTGCTGCGAGCGGCTCGTGGAGTGGACACCTGGTCCACGGCACGAGCAAGTTCTCAAAATCCATTAACTCTATTATTAGCCTTCCACGGCCTAAGAAAGTAGATGCCACAAAAGCAATCTTGAAATTTTTTAAATCACAATGTGTGCCAGTAGCCACCTATGGGGCAGAGATCTGGGGTCTGGGCAAAACACTGAGTATTCAGACTGAGGAAAACCGCTTCTGTAGGAAAATTCTCGGAGCACCCATTTCCTCTTCAGAATACATCTGCCACTGCGAACTGAATTTGCACTATATATCAGATTTTATTGCCTCTAGACCAGCAATGTTTTGGTTCGCTATTTGGAAGAACAACTCGGCTGGCCTAACCCATGACATTATAAGAGACTGCCTTAATTGTGAAAAAGGGATGTTAATCCCCTAACTTTCTGTAGTTTTTAAAAATTGAGTAGCGTAGACTAAGGATATCTTTTCCTTGACCCTGGGAAAATTGAGTTTAAAGATAAAAATATTTTAAAATCTGCACTGTACGCACTTTATAGAGAAGAAAGATTGGCAAGGGAATTAACCAAACCAACAATCAAGGCTTATGTGAATAAAGATCTGTATACACAACCAATCCCATAGTATCTCACGCTGCCAATGACAAACTGGGAAAGATCCTTACTCTTTCGCCTTAGGGCAGGCTCAGTCAGATTTTTATTATGCTTCCCATTAGGCTATTCATACCTAAAATCTGGAAATAATGTGTGCCCATGTGATGATATGAGTTTGCAAACTGAATTACACTTTTTCTTCTTTTGTAAATTTTATCAAAAATATTTTAAATGGTTTTTAGCACCGTATTTTAAAAAACATAGACCACTTTCTTTGGAGGAAACAAATTTGATGATGTTAACTTTGAATAATGAAGAGTTGATATTTCGCACTAGCACTTTTCTAAGGGTTATTACTCATGTTCGGAAAACAATGGAGTACCCTTAGTAAACTTCCGACTTTACAGATAATTGATTGTATTTAATAATATGCTGTATTTTGTAACTATGGTAATTTGATTTGGGATTGTGTGAATTGCTTTCATGAATTTGCAAAAATTTGAATAAAGATTTTGAAAGAAAGACCTCAAAGCCAAATGATTTTATTACTTGTGCCAGTGAGGCAACATAGACATTAAAAAGAATGGGGCTCTCTGAAGAACCTTGTGGCACCCACCTGTCCAAGACTAGAGTTTGAGAGCAGAAATACTCCAACTGTACCGCATGGGTGCGCTCATTCAGGAAATCCTTAAGCCATTTCCGGGCCTTCGCACCGACACCTATCTCCTTCAGTCTTAGAATTAAGATCAAGTGGGAGATTATGTTGAATGCTGCAGAGATATCTAATAACACTGCCATCGCTGAGTGACCCTTTATCCAAGGAAAGTCTTTTGTTGTCTTGGACTTCTACCAGTGCTGTTTCCATGTTTCACGTTTTACTTCATCTTGCATTCCATAAAAGACTTTACTTTTTCAAATATAGTGTGCGTAAGTAATTGTTTTCATGCAACATACGCCTTTTGTATAGTCTATACTATGAAATGAGCCACCTGAGTGAGTTGAGGTTGTGATTTGTTCATGAGGGGGAAAGATTGAGAGCTCTGAAGTTTAGACAAAATCCAGTGTGAGTTACTCACAGTGCCTTTCAGTGGAACATACAGGTGTGCAAAGCAACAGCTGCTCCTCCCCTATGATGGAAGAGCGTCACCATCTGCCGCTGAGTGGCAGGCAGCAGACAGAAATGGGAAAAATAAAATGATAGTAAAACCATTTTATTATAATTTTATTTTTCTATCCACTAAAGACAGCCAAGTCTAGAGAGGGGCCATGATGATACCAGGTTGAGGAGTAGTGCACACTGTAAGTGCGCATGACGGTTTGGCCGGTTGTCCAAACCATCATGCACACTTTAATCGCTTTCCACCCAAGCTGTGTTGAACAGCTGGGTGGAGTAGAGGCACAACCTCCTAGGACATGTACGAGTGTCAAACAATCCTGCTCAGGTGAACCACGGTGCTGCTCAGATGAGAACAGCATACTGATTGGTGTCTAGGTGCCCGGAGTGTGCAAGGACGGTCGCAGAGGAATCTGTATAAGGTGGCCAAAAGCGCAGCAGCAGGTAAACGCTTTAAAAAAATATAATATATGGGAGACTGGTGTTTGTTTTTACCAAAGTAAAAAAAACAAAGTCCAACACTGACTGAAGAGTGAACTTGATGTTACTATTCCAGTTGCATCCACACTAGAGAGAAGAGCTACAGTCCATCAGGTGCACACAGACATGGGAGAAGGAAATAAAATGGGTGCATACAAAGCAGTGGTAAAACATCAACGAATCCTACAAACTCAATCTTCCTGAAACTGTTGACTGTTTTGTGAACCAATTCATATACTCAGTAAAAAATACATCCCTCAATAAACATAATATTATTCCTAAAAGAATGATTCATGAAAGACTTCCTATAAACAATAAGCATACGCAAGGGCGCATTCAAACAGGAAAAGTTCTGACATTTATTTTAGGGAACAGCAGCAATAAAAAAAGGGAGAAGGCTGTGTGTTCAGAGTGTTTATTGAACTCTAGAATGTTAATGAATTTTTGGGTCTTTAAAGGAGATTCTGTAAGTGATAGCAATAAAGCGAGTATCGTATAATACTAGCCTAAAAGCCATCTATCACTTCACCAAGATAGACACTCTTTTTAACTAGGTAAGCAATGGGAAGCACATTGTAGGTCAACGTCTGCTGCTCCGATTTTTAGAGAAGCATGGGAAAATTACCATTTTGGAATTTCAGTGTGCTTTACAGAATTTGATTGCTAAATTTGGGGGTTTGCTATGGAAAAATAACCAATCCATACGCTTATTCTGGGACATGTAATGGCTTCCTAGATGTAACCATTGCTGTCATAATGTAGTCTCAACTAGCTTTTGGACTTGTTGTGAAAATGTAATTGACTTTGTTTTGGGATAATGTTGATAACTGTAACTCTTACATTCGGGCCTGCATTAAAATGTATTTGTAATTATTTTAGAATGATCTGTTACCTACTGACTGTAGGTGTTTAGAAGAGCATCTATTGTGTTTTGTGTTCTACCCCTGCATCTGCCCTCCCTGCCCCTCAAGATATATTGTAATGGAGGCCTATAGTTCAGCCTGACCTCACCTGAGAGATCATGTTGTTGTCTCTGGAAGCAATCCTCCACAGGAATGTTAGTGGCCTTGACATCCCTCCTTGCATCAGGAACATTGTGAGTGACTTAGTGGTTCCACAAGAGGTTTTGCATAACTTCACACAGTCACATGGCTTAGGTGGCCATCTTGGGAGTTGTTGTACAAGTGTGCACCCAAAACCTCCAAATGCACTTTGTATTAACTTGGAAGTCCCTACCTTCTTTAAGTTCTATGGGAGGGTATTGCAGTGTCAGTGGATGGCCACGTGTAGTACTGGACTTACTTCAAAACTGTAAGTTACTACAAAAGTGCAGCTTGTGAATACTGAAAAATAGTAAACTTGCTCAAAAGTGTGGGTTATCTTTGTGAATCAGTACTCATGGGTTGCCAGGTTTTGCAACAGGTGTGGGAACAGGATCTTACCATAATTCTCTCATCGCATGATATCATATCTCTGGATTGCTGGTTCCAGATGCCTAATCTTTTGGTTTCTGTGTGAATACCTTTACCCTGTTTCTTGCAGGGACAACCGTTTCAGATGACATGTGAATAAAATTCAAGAGAAACAGGTTACATATTTATTCAATGACAATACTGTTTCTTTGGAATGCAGCTTGTCAAAGGGGGCCCTACTCATTTTGTCTGCTTCCCAGGGCTCTGGCAGCAAGAAAGACAAGACAAGAAGGCAAGAAATTTGTAAGTGCCAGAATAGCAAAGATTTATTTTGAACTACTCATAAATCTAACAGAGACTATTGACAGAGGATTGTGAAATAACATTCCAAAGTGTGCTGCTGAGCTGCATATGGTGGAACTGGATAAGGTGGATAGTCGTAGAAAAAGGATTAATTTATAACTGAAGTCGTGTTTCACATTTTCAGGATAATTAGTGTTTTTAGAAGATTCCTTGGTCAGTATATATACATTCTTCTTTTAGCTCTCTATTTAACTTAACAGTGTGGTCCAACCAACCTCAGGTGTTATCCCTATCCAAGAAAAGCAATAGGGATATTTTTCAACAAGATAGAACTGAACATCCGGTGGGTATTGAGAAGTTGAAGCCAACAGTAGCGCTTTACATGTCTGTTGAGCTTCAGGAAGGAATCCAAAACTATTTACCTCATGTTACCAGCTCCCAGCAAAATTTCATTTTATCCAGGTAAACTTGGAATTGTGTACTATTGGGTTGTTTTCCCTATCATGAGGTCCTGCCCCTCACAAGAGACCCCTTGTACATGAGACATTATTAGTAAACACATCACATTGCACTTTATGCTGTTTTGCAAACTCTACTCTCAGTTTAGGCGTTACTATTGGAAAACATTGTTTGTTGCACAGAATATTAAAACTCATAAAGAAGCCCTCAAGTTCTTGCTTGCACTGAATAACCCTCTGGCATGTTTTAATGTAGTGTTAAAAAAAGGGGGAGGGACGAAGGGCTTTTTCAAGAGGTCCAGCGTACTAGCCCCATCAAAATTATATGCAAACAAGAGGTACGTAGTTCCTCTACATGCAGGTAGTGACCCAGGCACCCAAGGAGGAGGAGGAATCCTCCTTTCAGAACTAAGGTCCTCACACCACCAGCAAGCTAGGTGTCATGCTTCATCATATGGGTCTGCTCCTCGTCGGGTCGTCACTACAATACCCGACAGGCCCCCATAAAGGGTCTCTTTGCCGGAGATCTTCTGTCATGCCATATGGGTGCTGTGGGTGTGAGGGACCTAGTGTGCATGTAGATGTTCTGAAATAGTGAAAGTAAAACAAGTGGGGAAGCATAAGAGCAATTTTTATTCTAGGTGGATCCCTACTTAACTAAAAACAATTAGGAGAGGCGACTAACAAGCTAACAAGGGTCAAGAGATGCTCTTCTTCTTGTTGGTCGACATGTTTCATGCCAATTAGCTCAATGGATCTGGTGGCGTTTCTTCAGGACCGTGAAAAGTGACTTTGTACAATGAAGGGGGTGTGCAGCATACTCAATGTATGCCATTGTTAGTGCTTCGGTGAGGAGTGGTGAAGTATACAATCTCAGACTCACCTAGTAAACGTCAAGATTGCGCCCCATATGTTACAGCACTATGTAGTGACATCTGTATTAATTTGTCTGATAGTCGTGAGAAACAATACAACCGATGGGGAGGGTTATACCTCATAAAATACTGTATTGACCAAACACAAAATGGCAAACCCATCTGATTGCAACCATACTGGGTAAGGCAGGTACTATGGCAGGATGTCGGGGTAGTCAAAAGAATGTACCTGTGGCTCTCTTGCCAAACCATAACACTGGGTGCAGAAATGGTGCGGGCATAGGTCCCACACTGAAATCTCACAAAAGTAATACGTTCCTGTCACTGATCTCGTATGTGACAGATGCCCACACATACCCCCGCCCCAGGTGCAGCTCAAAAAGATAAGAGTCCATTACGAGTCCAAAAGGGGCAGGCTCAGTCACTAAATGCCCGCAAACTCCACTGTCAAAATATCCAGCCGCTTACCGGTTTTAAGTCGCTGTTGAGTACAGGCGCCTCTTGGGGTTTACATAATACTCACCTGCCTCTGTTGAAAGACGCGCAAACCACCTACCCCTTTGTGCTGAAACCGGGATGGTGCCAAACGGTCGGTGATGATCTGTTTTATTGCGCCAAATGGTGCGCCATTAAGGGCTGGCGGGAATCTAATCGGCTCCAACTGCTGCTGCGGTGTGTCATGTGACTTGTTCAAGTCTGTTAATGCTCATCACGCTGGAGTATTGACCATCTTGGAGAGGCTAGAGGTGAAGGATACGGAAGGAGACTCCCAAGATAACTATTGGGGTAAACAGTCATGCAGTTCGCTTTGTGATAAAAAACGGTGAACCCGCTTAAAAAAAGAAAATAATAGCCGGACTTGCTTGTATATTTAAATGATAGCTCAACTTGCGTGTATATTTAATAAAGGGGGGTGCTATTGTGGCGGATCACGTGAATACCGGAGCAGTGGTGACATGTCGGCCATCTTGGATTGGCTATTGTCTATAGGTTAACTATTAGATCCACTCTGTCTCAGTTCTGAAGAGAGAACGGCTAAGGAGATATTTCATGTTCAACACCCCCTCTTAACATATTACATGACGGGATTAGATGCTGGTATTATTCATTCAGTGGTAACGCTAACTTTCCATTAAGGAAGATCATTGTTGATTATCCATCTAGGACAAAGAGCTCCATGGTATTTCATCACTTAGTCCCTGGTGGTCTAGCCCTAGTCGGTGCACCCATCGTTACTCCATCTTAAATAGAGCTGACTGTGTGATGCATGGGTGTGCCTCCAGAATTAGCCATTGTAAACTCTCCGGGACGTGGTGATGTTCCTTAAAATGTGTGTAAAGTTTGGTAGTGGTTTTCAACAGCGGATATTACTTTTATGTTCCAAAATCCTGTTTTTAACTTGGTCATGCCCACATATTTTTTATCGCAAGGGCAAATCAAGTAATAAATGCACTGAGATGTGTTGCAGTTGGTGTCGGTGTACATCTTCCAGGTGAAAAAGTCTGTTAATATTATCTCCCTAGTGTGTTTGGTTTGAGGGCATGCTGCACAAGAGCCACAGGGATAGTGACCTTGTACTGGTGGAAGATTCCATAAGGTTCTTTGCGTGCTTGTGTTTGCTGGTTTAGGTCGTGTATGTACGAGCATGTCTTTTTAGTTGCTCGTGCATTTAAATGCAAACATTGGTTTGGGGATATCAAGAGATCCTGTATTGAGGATATTCCAGAGTTTATTTATGGTTTTCTTTATTTTGTTGGACCCTGGTGTAAATGAAGTCACACATGTTAGGAAATCACTAGGTTCTTTTTGTTTCACTTCTAGCAAGGCTTCTCTGTTGTTATTCCTTGCTCTTTTCAATCATATCTAAAGAAAAAATATAAAGAACTAAGAACACCTCTTCTGGGAAATCTTCTGGTTTATTATTTTCATTGTTGTTTTAGTCTGTTATGTTGATTTTTTATATTAATTAATTATTTAATGAATCCTATTTTCTTGCAGGTAAATTAACTGTAATTATATTGCCTACTTTATATAGTTGTTTTAATACTGTTTTATTGTTATGGCTGATCAAGCATTATCTGCACCCCCAAGTTTTCTCCCTACTTCAGCAGGGGCGGTGGGTGAGATTTTAAAGTGGTGTGGCGCAAACTAATTAGCATACAGCACCGTAGCGAGCGAGCGCAGCGTGCGAGCCCGAACCCCAAAATGGTGGTTTTTGGGGGGTTCCCCCCCCCAAGAAAATTTTGAAAGAAAAATCGTGCATTTTCAAGCAAATTTGAGAAAGCAGGAAGGTTAATAAAGCAATTGTGAAAGTGCAGTTATTACATTAATAGATTGCATAACATAGGTAGCTGCTTATTATATATTAAAGAAACCTGTCAATAATCAAAGTACAACTTATAAGGTGCAGTGCAATAATATGAAATTTCAGTACAAATACAAATACATCTCCAACAGCTCCCCTTCCCACAAAATGACTGCTAAAATACAGCCGTACTGCCTCCTGCCTCTCTGTGCCATAGTGGTTGCTGGAGGCACTGAAAGAGACACTGCTTCAGGGCCTGGAGAGTGACCACATACTACATAGCCCTAACTCCCATGTAAAAAAATATATAGCATCAGTTTGCTTACCTTTAACACTGGTCACTGGTGTTTGCTGGGTTGTAGCCGGGGTCGGGTGAGAGCAGCAAAGGAGGTTGGGGTCCTCTTGTTGTTTGCTGGAAAATTGCCCCAAAATGCGGTAATGTTTCAGGTTGTCAGGTGCTGAAAATGAAACGATAACAATTTATTTTAGAAACAGTAGGGTAATGAAACAAAGACTGTGGGGAAAAAACAAAACGCTGCATAGCCATAATTATGTGAAAAAAGCAACTGCCGTGGCACGGTGGATCAAATACCGATGGTGTGGAAAGCACCCTGAATAATTACAAGTAGCAAAGATTAATTTTACCCATCACCAAGTCATTCCACCCATCATCTTTCCGTTTCCTGAGTGAAAGGTAAAGCACACAGAATTCTCTTTTTTAAGCCACCCTTCTCACGAAATGCAACTCACACTGCAGCACCTATCAAAGCCAGCCGGGGGTCTGACCACTCTGTATAGCACAACCTTTGTATGTTGCTATTGTATCTTAGTTGAATTATGTGCTTTTAAACAATGTACAGAATAAAGTATGGTGCTGCAGATATGTCACTGTAGGCAGCTGTGTTATTTATGGTGCAAATCCAAGAGGTTTCTAGAATACAACCGTTTGCCTGAAAAACTGCCTTGTTGCCAGGGAAAGGGAGCGCCCAAATGACTAGCTGCCATTTTGCCTTGGACCATGAAAATCCTGCTTCCAAAGCCGTACCTAACTCACATAGGTACTACTGGTTATTGCGCAGCTATACAAACTCGTTGCTAAATAAATACAGTTTGAAAATATTTACAGATTTATTTTTTTAAATGCCATAGGAGCAAAAGTGTATGAATTCAAAGCGGTTCTGTTTGTTGCATTATTACTTACCCAGTGCCTTTACTTCCAGGTAATATACACTCTTTATTTCAAAGGCCCGGTCAAGGCCAACCTTCTACTTTTCGCCATTAATTCTCGACAAGTCAAACCCCGTAATTAGAACAACGAATGCCTCTGCAGGGTGTTGTCCGCACGAGCGCTTTCCCTGTAAATCCGTCAAGCTCGGGAGGTCTTTTTAAACAGTCCAAATCTTGATTAAATGTACCTTTCAACTTTTTTTTCACCTGGCTGGACTCGTGCCAATCATCTGACCTGCTTGCATTCCATCAGCCGCCCGTGTAATTTGGCTTCTACTACATTGTTAATTCTTAGTTTCTCGCTCCCATTTTAGATCAAAGATTCATGCTATGTGTTCAATTCTTTGAGGTGCTAGTTCAGCGCACTGTGTTAAAAGCATCCAAACTATGCATGTTTCACCAGGATTGGTGGTGGTAGCGTTTGGGGAGGGTGAAGTTTCAGGCCAAAAGCAAAACTGAAATCCACAGCACCCACCCTTAGTCACTCACTACACGGAGACCATTTGCTCCACGTAGCTAAAAGTCTTTAAGAAGACCACTTTTAAGTTTTAATAAATTGTATCCTCGCATGTGGCACCTGGCTTGAGTCAGAAACGACCTTCTTGGTACAAAGGCAGCTGAATTCCATCCATTGTCCCCCTCACAGGGGCCATCCTCGTTCAAAGACGGAGCTGTGAATTGTATTGGGTGGACTCTGTGGGAACAGACAGTGGCCACCAATGCATTGTCCCAATTATGTCTTTCGCTCTATGTGATTTATTTTTCTTTTAAAAGCATCCTGTATCCCTTCAAGGGGCACTGGCTGATTTTACATAAACTTATCCACATTAAAGTAATACAAGCGCAGGTATTGAGGTCTGTCTTTTATAAGTTCACAAAGGACTCCAGCCGCTTTAAGATTCTTTAGGCAGGAGGTGTTGCATTCACCTGCAAATATGCAATTTGTGATGTGACTAGTTAGTATACCCGCCTCATCACAAAATGTTGAGCAGGTCAAAGCTATGCAATTTGCATATACAGGTCTGCATTTTGCCAATGACACATCTTGTCAGTACAAAGAAACCAGAAAATGGATCACACATTTCTCAGCATGAGAAAGCAACAAAGAGTAGGGTCCCAGCTACAGAAATCAACCTCCTTCTCTAAATTTCATTTGACGTCTGGTTTGGTGCTTATCTCCCGCTAGCCTCAGTGAAATCCTGCCGCTGCCCCATCACATCAATAAATAACCTTGTGTTTATCGGACTCAGAGATCAGATGCCTGCGGGACCCAGCGCTTTCAAGTGCCACATTCATCTGAATGTATGGAGCGGTAGATGGACGGATACAATACCAACCCGCGTACATTGGCTCTTGCACTGTAAGGCAATCCACGTCTGTTACTAATGTGTTGATTCTATTTAATAGAATCAGCACATGGAAAATGAATGGAAATGTTTATTGCTGGATTGAGCAAGTATGTTGTGAATTTGAAAGCTGAGCTGGTCACGCTAGTATGAAATGCACCTGCACGCTCCAGCCTTTCTATGCATGACCCAGTGGTGCACCTAAACTTGCTCTGCTATTATGACAACTCTGTGTTTTGCTCTCGTCTATCTCTTTTGATCATTCTCTGACCTATCGTGCAATCTCTCAGTGAGCTATAGTTTCATCCGGGCTGGACTAGGGAACCAAAAGCATCCCTGACAAAAATACTAAAATCAGTCCTAATCTAATGCCTATGTCACCTCATGTTCCCACTCTCTCTTTCCATACATCCATGCTCTCTCTCTCTCTCTTCATTCTCTCTTCCCCTCTCTCTTATTGCTTTCTCCCGACCTTCCTCTTCCTTCCTCCCTTTCTCTCTGTCTTGAAGCCTTCCTGTGCTTGCTGCAGTTATTATCAGTGAGCTGTGGAAAGTGACTGAGGCATCAGGGGCGGTCCTGGGCTTCCAAAACCAGTCTCCAAGCTCTCTAGTACACCAGGGAAATGCGGCGTATTATAGTTTTGTGCTTCCATGCTTTGCTGTCACACAGCTCTAGAGCAGGGCTCAGTCAGAACGTTTGTAGATCAAGCCTGCAATGTACAGGCGAACGTCACCATTCACGAGACACATCTACCGTATGGGGCTAAATAAAGGGCGTCAGGAACAAATAGGCTTAAATAAAACGGTAGTTCACGCCAGTCTGTACCCTGAACTAGGGCAGACCTGCAATGATCGCGGACTCTGCCCGAAATGCATTGGGTCCAACAACAAAATTAACATCACGCTATAAGGAGGGGTGAATCCCCATGCGTTGTTCAGAAAGGCCTGGATAGGCATTCGTTGAATATGGATTAAAATATTTGAATCACGCATGGACATAAATTGATTGCAAACTGAGATCTGGAAGCAATCAAATGGATTAAAATGAGGAAGAAATCTTTGAAATGTATTTTTTAGTCAAATTCTCTCTTGGCCATGCACTCTTTGTTGGGACCTGACGAGGCTCCACTATTATTTCCAAATACTTTGTGCAAATCGATAGGTTGCACGCCGCAACAATCTAAAACTCTGAGCTTGTTTAAAATGTTTGGGAAACATGGTGTACATTCTACCACCTCTGAAGTAAATAGGGGAATCAGGATGCGAAGCTGAGATCAGTGTAAAAAAGAAAGAGAAGTGATCAGCCTCCAAAACTCAGTTTAAAAAGAAGAAAGTGGCTAAACCTACTAAAAAACATGCCATACACACTATGGATACTTCTGCGTAATGGAACCCAGGCAACCGCAATAGCGCTTCTGGAGAGAGCACAAGAAGTGGCAATAGTTTGGCAGAATCTTAAAGAGCATCTGGTGGTGATTAGTCAGCAGTGACTCTTATCTATTTATCAATGACAATTTGCATGCTGCTGCCTGTGATCCTATCATATATCCCTTGGGTTGGGAGTGTGCAGACTACAACCTTAATAGAATTGTTAGCCGTGGGGAAAACAGTTTCCATGTCTGATGCCATTTTACAAGTATACATTTTACTAGAGCCTCCAATCGATGAATATACCAGCGAATGTTGCCGAGAGTGTTAATGCCCCCGGGGTACGAGCCATTTCAGAAATGTCCCTTCGCACACACTTAGAGAAAGGACATGGGAAGGCATTTTTCTACCTTTCAGGAACAGCTGACAGTAAGAAACCTGTGAGATGGCCGCATGTAACTCGGTCAGTCATTTAAGGGAGCTAAGAAGAATAGGATAACAATAATTGCCCAATTAAGGGCACTCTTACTGAAACTGTTTTGGAGACCTGAACCTGATGGAAATTTATGTCTGGCTGGTTAAAAGAGCGAGGAGGTCTGACAAGAGAAATTAACAGCCCTGTGCAATGTATATTCATGAATTGGGAAACACTGTCACAGGATAAAAGGCTTTGCATATAAATATGAGATTTTGTAACCGCTGGCTTCTCTTTCTCAGCGGCGTGGAGTATTGAAGCCTGACTGTCCTAATAACGCAAGAGCAGGCCGCTGGTAAAGGCTGCGCTTTCATATCAACTGCTGCTCACGGCTCCCAGACCCACACGTGCCTTTAGGGCTCTAATAATATTAATATTTAGAGTTTACAATTTGTCATTGGGGAACCGCGGGGACTTCGGGCCACACTTCAATGGTGGAGACGTGCCCAGCTCAGACGCTCTCGCCATAAGTTATTGTGTCAGTCTGCAAGAGCCTAAAACAATGGCAAGGCAGCTTTGCCAATGCAAGATACATCTATAAGATAGATTGGGCAATGGGGAGCGCCTACTGCCGTCGGCCATTGTCAGTGCTTGATTTGTAAAAAAGCTTAAGTGCAGGTGCACAGTTTATCTCTAAGGAGGCCGCCACCCACTTTGCCCATTGACGCAGCCCACTTCCTCTGTGGGCATCGCCCACTTCCGTTAATGCCACTGCCTGCAAGGTCAACAGCAAAAGCAGTGGTATTGAATGTTGTCACCTGTGACAATTTTGACAAAATGGGTTTAATAGTACATTTTACAGTTCATTTTTCACTTACATTAGCCAATTGTTGATTACAGGAACGGAGGCACATTCTGACGTGAGAACACCTCGTTAATTTAAACATAATTTATATTTGTTTGTGGGTGGGACGATTGCAATATCCCTTCTTATGTAATAATATACAAATATGTACATCTGGCATGTATAATATGCCAATCCTGGATTGTCTTTGCATTCAAAAGGTTCATGTCAGAACTACTACTAGCCAACCAAGATAATGTTCATCTTTTTTTTCTTTATTGATTTTCAGTCAACATAACATCGATACAATGATACATCCACAAGGTATGGGTTCAGTTCAAAATACATTGACTATACAAACTAGTACACAGGAGTCAGAGCTGCGCCCGTGGTCACCCCACATGGTCGCAGTCTCGCAGATATGGCCTGGTGTTTAACTCACTGCCTTTACAGACTAGCCTCGCCTGGTCACAGTGGTAGCAGTGGAAGCCACAACACATTGTCCCTTCGGAGCACTTGCAAAGAAAGGGGAGATATCAGTACTTACAACTCGAGGGAAGAAGTCAGCACTGAAGAAAAATGGGGTCGAGAAACGAGGAGAAGGGCCCGGAAGATGGGGGAGAAGCAGGCGAAGGAGAGAAACTGAAAGGGGTAAAGGTCAAGGATAGGAGACAAAAAGGAAGACAGAGACTGGAGAGCTGTAGTGTACTCACATCACACTATAGAAGAATGAGACTCCAGAAAGAAAGGCAACAGGCGGCGGCGTCAGGCAATCAAAGGCACTGTCTGTCTCCACTCCACAGTCCACGAGGCGAGTGAACCTGAACCGGATCCAACGACACTGCAGCGCCGCGCGACGCAAATGGCCAATCACTGCATGACTACATTAAGTCAGAGACAGTGATTGGCCATTGTGCAGGGCGGCTGAGACACCCACGCTCGGCATCCAATATGGATTGCCCCTGCTGTGCTGCGAGGTGACCGGCCAATCCTGGCGCTGCATCAGCACCAGGATTGGCTTGGAGGGCACATTAACAGCTCGCCCTGTTGCCCTTTTGCTGCCAGGGGCTGCCGCACCAATAACCTGCACCCCCCCCCCCTACTACCTTAATGGATTATGTGAGGGGCCCTGGGGACTTTAATGCGCATGCTCGGGCAAGTTGCTGCCCGAAGCATACATGCGGGAAAACAACTTGGAGACTCGTCGTCGACTCAGGACTCACTGTCAATCACCACACCAGCCCGCCCCCCCCCCCCCCGCACTCCTGTTTCAGTCGGGTGCTGCCTGGCGGCGCCGGATAAATATCGGGCTAATATATTTAAAATACACACACAGTATGTAAACATTTATTTTAATTATTTTACGGCAGCCGCGGGTCCAAGCAGGGCTGGTAGGGCTACGCCCCTACGCCCCAATGGACGCACCACTGCTGTACTTCAGGTGATCCAGCAATCCTTTGGAAGGAGTGGAAAAAAATGTTTTTAACTTATATTCTGGACACTGGTATAGATAAGTATGGTCCATGTCATCATTTGGGTGTTGAAGGACACCATTTGTATGAGGATTTACCTAGGATTTCTCTTGGGATGAGAGACGGTCAAACTAACAATGTCTATGAGATGACAATGCAAATGTTAGAATTACGATTGACTAACTAATGTGAATGTTGTACTAGAAAGACACAAGTTCCTTTGTCGTAAACAAAAAGTAGATGAGGATATTGGGACATATGTTGCTGCTTTAAGAATTCTTTCACTGAGGTATAGTTTTGAGGGATTGGCAGATTCTGTTATACGCTGTCGGATTGTAAGATGCACTAGTAATAAAAGAGTGCAAGAGAAATTACTTATTAAAGATCCAACTTTAGAAGAGGCAATACAAATTGCTAGAGATTTAGAACATACTCAATTGTGGATTACGAAGATGGAAAATTGTATTAATTCCATAGTGCCAAAGGAGCAAGTTGGAAAGGGAGGTGAAGTGAAAGCATGCTTGGATGAAACCAAAACTGTTAAACAAATTTAAAAAAAACCCTAATAGGATTCCAAATAAGTCAAATGAAACTCCACGTGTGAATGGTAATACTTCAGGAACGGGTTTGAGAGTTGTTAAATGTTATTGTTGTGGTGCTCCTGGGCATATAGGGGCAGATCTACAAGAAAGTGCCGCAGCACGGCACCGCAAGCCCTTTGGCTGCGCCACACTGCTGCACTTTCAGAGCACAGGAATGCGACAAATCTACAATGATATGTTGCATTCCTGTGCTCTCCCCAGAGCTGGCGCAGATACAGCTGCTCTGCGCCTGCGCAGGCACCCTTGTACCATGGTGCAAGGATGCCTGCGCTATGAGGAGATTGCTTTTGTGAATCAAGGGGACCCTTCCTGCACAAAAGCAATCACTGCAGGCATTTTCCTCTTTCCATGCGTGCTGTAGATTGCAGCACACATTGAGAGAGGAAAAATGAAAACATTTCTCTTGGCTATGCCACCTCTATGGTGGCGCAGCAAACTGACGCATTTCCAGGTTTACGATTTCTCGTAAATCTGGAAATGCATCAGTGGACATGGGTGTCGCGTGGGTACACCCGCAACAACACCCATGTCCAACCTCTAACACACAAAGTGCTGTTTGTACAGGGGTGATATTTACAAGCACAAGTTAAGTCACGCAGGATGACTTTACCTGTGCTTGTAAATATCCCTTAGCAGGCTGCGCCACCGGTGCGTCACGCAACGCGATGCACCAGCGGCGCATGGGGCTTGTAAATCTGCCCCATAGCGTCCAGTCCCAAGTGCATGGGGAGAAATGCATTATGCGGAGCTTGTGGGAAGAGAGGTCATCTTGCTAAAGCTTGCAGGACCAAGACTCAGTTTGGTCAGATACAAGAATTGGACGACACGTGCAAGAATGTTCAAGAACTCAACTTATCGGTTGATGATTTCAGTGAGGTTCATATTTCTACTGAAACGTGATAGAACGAAGTAGAATCATGTCATGATCATGTAATTTTAGAATGTGATGTTGTTAGAGAGAATACCTCTGTACTGAGCAAACCTCATTGTGTCATAAACTTGGACAAACATGATGTTACTATGCTAGTCGATTTGGGGAGTTTGTATACGTTATTATCTCTGGAGATGTACTCCAAGGTATGGATGAGTGAAAGTGATGTTGAGTCCTGGACCAAACCTGACATTAAGGCTATTGGTATAGATGGAAAACTATTGATATTTTGGGCCTCAAATCGATGGTAATTTCATTCAAATGAAAAAAAGTGTACGGGCGAGTATATTTAACTAAGCAATGGTCCAACCTATTAGGTTGGTGTCATCAAAAAGACTTAAACATTATTCTTAATCCTAATGCTGAGGAACTTGTCATGTCCGCAATTGTGCATAATGTTAATACAACATACCAAACTAATTTGTCTGAAAAGTATGTTAAAGTTTTTTGTGAAGATATTGGTAAGCTCAAGAATTTTTCACACAGGATAATCTTGAAAAATAATGCTATCCCAGTTGTACCTTATTTGATGAGAGAACCATTACGATGTGAACTTGAAAAGCTGCTTGCTCAAAGCATTATAGAACCGATCGAGGACTCTGAATGGTTGGCTCCCATTGTGGTCGCGCCCAAGGATGGTAATAAAATCCGCTTGTGTGATTGACTTGCGCGACTTGAACAGAAATATTCGGGTGGACAGTCAACCTCTGCCCAACACTTCTGAGATGTTGACAGCTATGGGTGGTGGTACTGTGTTTAGTGTAATTGATATGTCAGCAGCCTATCATCAAATTGATTTAGATGTGGAATCAAGACATCGTACTTTGTTTGTCACACCGTTGGGGGTGTTTCGCTGTTGTAGAATGCCCTTTGGGTTAGCTTGTGCCTCAGCTGTGTTTCAAAGGGTGATGGAACGAATTTTTGGAAGTATGAATGATGTCTTGTGTTTTCAAGATGACGTATTTTTTGTAGGGAAAGACGACAAACATCATGACATCATATTAGATGAGGTTTTAAGAAGGATGGAAAACAATGGACTGACCATAAAAAGAAAGAAATGCCAATTGAAAAGTAATAATGTAACATATCTGGGACATGAAATATGTAGAGATGGTATCAAGCCCTAGAAGAACATTGTTTCAGCTGTCAAGGATGCTCCTGCTCCTCAAAATAAGAATCAGAATTACTGAGATAGTTGAACCGTTAAGGTTACAAATGAAAAAAGGGGTCATGTTTGACTAGAATGGAGATTGCGACAATGCATTTAACAAACTAAAAAATAGTATTGTTAGTGCTCCTACCCTTGGTTACTTTAATGTCAGGGATAAAACTTTCATTACAACCAATGCCAGTGTAGTAGGGATAGGCGGTGGTTTGACTCAATGGTAAGATACGGCCGCTGTGGGAAACTAGGTTCTGAGAAGACGGAGGGATGCTGAGCCAATGGCCTCCACGCCCCTCCACCCAGGTGGACCATGGGGCATATTATTGCTAATACCCAAATACTACGCATTCATCATTAAACAGTATGTATACAAGATAGATCCACACATTAGGTGTGTCTTTCCATTTAATTGTTAACCTCATTTCTAGGTTCACAACCGGAGTGGCATACATGGGGCTGGTCCCCATGTGGTCCTGAAGAAAAGGTGTAAGGGACACCTGAAAACATGTTGACAAGATAACTAGGCTTTTGACCATATTAATGATCTAAATCCTATATCTAACCCCTTTTTAGCATACCAACTAGAGGCAAGAATAAATGTGTTGGCTTACTAGCGAGGTATTTTTAACTCACACTAATTACCACTCCACCATACACCGCACCACACATAGTTTCAAACAAAAGTGCTCCTACGTATCCTTCACAAGTCGCAGCACGCCCCAAGCAGTAGATGCTTGGGAAGCCCCAATGATGAAGCATGTCACCTAAGGGCAACCTCTGGTGAGTGAGGGGACTAAAGAAAATAATTTTCTTTTCCAAACAGGATTACCTAATTGGGAAGACCTGCCATTACTTCACTGACAGGCTACCTTCTTACAATTCATTGACTATTGGTTATATTGTTAAAGTCGGATAATGGTGTCCAGCCAGTGTCGAGAGAAAGGCAAGAATTTCTATGCAAGTTTGGAATTAGTCATGAGAGATTTGCCATGTTTAGACCACAAGAAAATGGTTTAGTTGAAAGAATCAACCGGTTGATAATGAAGAACATTAAATTATCACTTGCTAATGGGTTACCATGGCGTGAAGACCTCAAAAAGCTTGTGTGGTCATAAGGAGTAACACCATGTTTAATAACACGTGTCTCACTATTTATATCTCTTAATGGACGTGAACCAGGGGTGAAAGAAGTTCCGGGCTGGCTAAAAGATAGGAATCGTGTATGGTTTGATCGGATTAGTGTGGAGTAGTGAAGTAGTGTGGCTCACTGGTTAGAGGCGGCAGACCCGAGAGCAGAAGTCGGCCCGGGACCAGGGTTCGATTCCCGACGCGGCAGGGTCGTGGACCTTGGTCAGCGGACTCGATAATTCTCGCTTCGGTGCTTACTCTAATCAGAGATCACACTCGGCAACTCTGGGCATTAGCTTGCCTAATCTCCACAACGGCCCCACCAATTCCGGGGATGCCTGGCTCCACCTTGGGGACTCCCAGCAGGGACCATCCCACAGGGAAAGCCAGGACGGGTTCCCCAGAGTTATACAGCGCCGGGACGCCCCGTTGCTGGGGCAGCTGTGCGCTTTACAAGTATACTACATCTACATTTACATTTACATTGCTGTTGAAAACAAAGTGGTTCAGCAACAACGTGCCACATCTAAATATTATAAAACGAAGAAAAGTGTTAAAAGTCTTGATATTAATGTTGGAGATTGGGCTGTTATAGAGCGCGGTGGAATTGTCACAAAGGGTAATAGCAAGTTCTTTGTACCAATTCAAGTAAAGTCTGTAAAAAGAAATATTGTTGTTCCGTCTGATGGTTCCGCTTAGAGTACTGGTAACATTTGCAAATGCTGTGCTCCTTCATCTGCTCTTGAAAATCAATTACTTATGTAAATTGAAGTCAACATTATACAACTATTGCGTTCTTTAACTTGCTCTTAAATGCTTATTGTTATTTTAATAATTTCATTAATGTTATATGCATGTATAAGGAGGGAGATGTGTTGAATTATCTGCATACATTAGAATGTTGATCATGTTGCTAGTTTAGAATGTTATCATTTGGATAGCATTGTATTGCTGAAAGCTGTGAAGCTGAGCTGGAGGTGCTTTAACCTACTCTTCGATAAAGATACCTGTCTTCCTAAATCCTTTTGGAAAGAGGCTCTTTACAGCTACCTCATATTCTAGGGACAACAGGGGTGCTTAGCATTGTGGTTCAGCAGCATCAGCACAGGAAGGCCTGGACAATGATATACAAGATGGAAACGGATGTGGGAACTGAAAAAGGTATGTTTTTTCTTCAATTCTGTCAACTGGAGTTTGGAGATCCCCATCCAGGGTTACCTCAACAGAAAGGTACATCACAATCTGCACATCGGTAATGTTGGCGGGAGGAAGATTCTGATAGAGACAGCGGGACCCCGGCAGTTTTACCACCATAGATCCGCCAACATACAGTGGAGGACCACTTTGGATTTCACCCATAACTATTTCCTGATGTTGCACCATCCACCTCTGCCCCATTAGTTGCAAAGCTATTATCTCAAATCTCCTCTGTTCATGTTAGCAAACTCCTCTTTTTACAGCAAGGAAAACCTGATTACAAACACTTTGTTGACAGTCATTGGTAAAAATCTTTGAATTACAAGAACGGGTATTTGGTTTGGTTGGTCGCTCTTTTCCTGACATTGTCTCATCCTCATCCTGATTTTAAACCTAGTTTTGTAGGTCTAAGGTCACTGATTACCAGGTCACAGGTGGAGTGGCACACACGAACAGAAAATTCCAGATCAAACAGATAGGAGCAGGGACACCACAATGGTCCTGGGAGATTGCCCCCCAATAATGTACCCATGGCCGCAGGCATATGCACGCTCCCAAAACACCATAAAGTCAGTTGGTACATAAAGTTAGGAACATATAGCCAGTCAGGACAAAGCACATAGTGTACATGCAGTGATCGCACACTCCCCTTGCCGTACATGTGGACAAATTACACACTGGTCACATTGTGTCCACACAAGGTCGAGGCCCAACTGAATTTCCCTATCAGAAACATTAACTTACGAGTCTAAAGGCATCGGTTCACATTCTTTACCAAGAAACGATGACCAGAACTGTTTATGTCACTCAAAGAATTGTATAAAATCCCATTTCAGATTGATTGCAAGTTGAGACAGTCATCAAACCCTATGCCTGTGACTGTTTTACCGGTCTCATTGTTTAATTGAGCAAACAGCTCCTGTTTGGCCGAACTCCTCTTGTCTCTTGTTTTTTCAAGGTATTTCATGTTGAAGCATCATTTTGGAAAACTACAAATAGAGCTGATTGGTGCCTTGAACCCGACTGCAGCCAAAGGAAACAGACCCATTTACATTGCACACCAAGGAATGTGAGCAGACACCGCATTTAATTGCAAATTCTGCTGAATCTGCAGGGTGGAGGTCCGTCCTGAATCAGATGTCACAGAGGGTAAGAGGCTGCATCAGAACCATAGTAAAGCATAGGAAGAATGTCAAACTGGAGAGAAGCATAAAAAGATAACCACGCACCCTGACACTAACAGAAATCTGGCACATTACCTATTGTATATGTCCTAACTGAGTAGTCGTGAGGAAGCCTTGGAAGATTTCCCACAGAAGTTGATTTTTTTATACTCAGCATGCTAGGAAAAGTGAATATTTATTGTGTAACACTTTATATCTCTCAGGATGTTATTTTTGTGAGAAAGCTATCCTGATTGGGCACTTCAGTCTCAATTTTTTAGTCCAAAACGTGTTCTCAGTGCCAATGCTTTCCTAATACCGTTTGTATCTGAAAGAAGTGAGTGGTTTTGTTTGACTGAACCACTCGGCCGGATAGAGATGGTATGCCTGGCCCCTGGGTGTGATACACATGGACCTTTTAGCGCCTATGGAGATATCGGATTTGTTTAGTGGAACTCCTGTTCTTGGCAAGGCTGGAAACCTCAATACGTCAAGATGGAGAGTAATAACACACAATGTCTTTATTTATTCAGAGCAAAAATATTATTGTTGCTTACAACATGCAATAGCTGAGGACGCTAACTTATTGTTTTCTCGTTCCATGTATTGGGAGAGTAAGATTAGAAAGTCAGTTGAAGATGTATCTAACTGGGCCTAAAAATGTTAATGTCCAATTCTAAAATATACCATTAGAACCAGTCATTACAGATGAGCCTAGACATAAAAAAAGTTCAGGTTTAGGAAGTAAAAAAGAAAAAAGACATTTAAGAGAGGTATTAAACTGCCTCTGGCTTCACTGCCTATGTGGGTCATAGGATAAACTGGTATTTTGGTGGGTATTATGCTGCTTAATAAACTTATTAAATGTAGTCACAATTTACAGCCTGAAAGCAGCAATGCACGAGGGGCCCAATTTTCATGAAGGCTCATGATTTATGTATGCAGGCAGCTAAGCTCTTGGTTGTTACAGCATCTAACAACTATGGATGTGTAACAATTATATTTAGGAAATTCTTATGTAAAACGAAGCATTTAGTACTGTGCTCACAGTTGTTGTTGGGAAGGGAGAGGAGGTTAGGATGGGGAACTGGGTGTTCCTGAATGATTCTTGGAGAGAGGGTCAGGCTTTCGTACTGCTTGGTGGCCAGGCCCCAGCTGAGTAGCCTCTTTGGATTGGGCCTTGTGCTCGACAAATGGGATCATTTTGTTTCCAGATGAGTGTGACCTTGCAAAGTCATTGGTTGTCTAATCTCTGTCCTTGATATTACTGTAGGATCTTGTTAAGTGTACACATGATAAAATTGACTGAATGTTAGAACCTCTACTGAAAGAAGGCTCAACAATGATTTTTTAAATGTTAGTAGATTAGGTGTATCTATGTTCTGCCTGAAGTGAAAGTCCTTTACTAATATTCACTGAAATGCTGCTGGAACTAGCCAGCCTACACTTTCCATACAGTCTTGTAAAACGTCCATAGTTGCAGGACATGGATCATGCCTTGCCCTGGATTACCTTACTTGAGTATTCTGAGCGATGGTACTAGAGAAGGGACCTACTCCATAAACATGGGGATTTGAATGCAATAGCAAGCACACCTACTCTCACTCGGCAAGCTTCATATGATTCTTTAGTCACATATGCCAAATACAAGGAAACAAATGTATGCATAAAAGTTTCCAAGTTCTCAGTGGGTATATATAATATATATATATATATATATATATATATATATATATATATATATATATATATATATATATATATATATATATATATATATATATATATATTACCTACTGGCGGTCGCCAGTAGGTATATATAGTTAGGATTTTTTCTCTATGGGTTTTTTGAAAATTCTATGTCTAATAACTTTGGCGTTTGTGGACGGAATTGGCTGAAATTTTCAGGAAAATGGCACATTTTGTTTCTGAGCAGCCCCTGAAAATTGGGGGGGGGTTCGTCCAGGGGGGGTCGAGAAAAAAGGGGGGTCCCAAAACGTGTTTTTAACATTGAGTTTTCCATAGGGCGGTTGGCCTCACTTTTAGCCCGAACGGCTGAATGGATTTGCACGAAACTTGGCAAAATTGTAGGGACTGGTAGCCCGATGTGCCTTTTGTAGGTCTCAATATATGTGCTACAGTGGATTTTGAGAAATTAACGTTTAAAAAAAGATATATATCTGTAACAGCGGACCGGGCAGCGCTCCAGGACGCGTACTTTTCGCGCAACGGAGCTTTGTGAAGCGAAGCTGATTGGTTCTCCGGCGTCTGTCAACATTCCAAACAGTCCGTAGCGGCCGCCATCTTGTCTCTTGGTAGGATCGAGAGACAAGAGGAGGCCAAAGCGAAGGGGCAAATGACCATAAGGGGGAATAGTAGATCCTCGCTGACCCCCTAGGTTTGATGTGGAGGTTTTAAAAGGGCCCCGCGGGGCAAAAAAAAATAATAATAATAATAATCGAACGGCTGAATGGATTTGCACGAAACTTGGCAAAATTGTAGGGACTGGTAGCCCGATGTGCCTTTGCTAGGTCTCAATATATGCGCTTCAGTGGATTTTGAGAAATTAACGTTCAAAAAAAGATATATATCTGTAACAGCGCACCGCTTCGCGTACTTTTCGCGTTACGGAGCTTTGCGAAGCGAAGCTGATTGGCTCTCCGGTGTCTGTAAACATTCCAAACAGTACGTAGCGGCCGCCATCTTGTCTCTCGGTAGGATCGAGAGACAAGAGGAGGCCAAAGCGAAGGGGCAAATGACCATAAGGGGGCATAGTAGATCCTCGCTGACCCCCTAGGTTTGATGTGGAGGTTTTAAAAGGGCCCCGCGGGGCAAAAAAAAAAAATAATAATAATAATCGAACGGCTGAATGGATTTGCACGAAATTTGGTAAAATATTAGGGACTGGTAGCCCGATGTGCCTTTGCTAGGTCTCAATATATGTGCTTCAGTGCATTTTGAGAAATTAACGTTCAAAAACAAGATATATATCTGTAACAGCGCTCCGCTTCGCGGAGATAAAATTATATCTGTATTACCTAGCTGTTGCTAACACCAGTTAGCGACGGCTAGTAGGAGATAGCGACCATCTTGGGCCCCACTTTGCATGTGAGTGATATTTATCACTAATGACATGCAAAGTGGGCATGCCAAGATGTTAGCGACTGGAAACAGTCGCTAACAGCGCTATCTCCTATTATCAACTTTTGGAAATATTCGAGATAAGCGCGAATATCTCCAAAAAGTAACAGCTGCCCTGAGCAGTTCTTAGCCATGTTATCCAATGGGAGGTGGATAACATGGCTAAGAGCATTAGCTCGGTAATGCATGAATATCGCGGAGTTTTCAGCGATATTAATGCATTGCGGTCGTTTTTTATCGTATTTGCGATAAACCTTGATAATAGCAAGGTTTATCTGCGATAATTTCTGACGGTAAAAAAATCTTTGCAATGCATCGTTAGGGATAAATATCGCTTAACTTTGGTAATATGTCCCAACGTCTGTTAACGTTCGATTCGAAGGAAATCAGGAAGTGTTGAAAAACATTGTCTGCGCCATCTTGTCTTTTTTCAAATGCCACACTTTTGTCGTGCACGGCAGCCATTTTAGATGCCTTGACCAGACCCACTCTGTGCACGCTGTCGATCCTTAGCATGGCTCCCCACCCTCGCAAGCATCTCACCCAGGCAGTGGTCACCCCCGCTCTCTGTCTTATGCATGGGTAATAAACCTCCCCCCATCTGCGCTGCTCTTCCCTGAGAATCACACCCTGTGCCCGCCCGACACCTCCCTTTCGCCCTATTCACTACCGCACCCTCTGACACTTCTTTTCCTCTGTGTCCGATTGTCCAGGCCGGTCCTAGGCTATCAGCTAGCCCTGCAGATGTAGTTTATGGCCACAGCTGTAAAGAATCACCCCTCTTCAAAGGAGTTATAGTAGATCAAGGCCCACACTCGATGAGATCCGTCACAGCAGAAGCGTTGCTATTATCTGAAAACCATCCTGTATTGTGATTGGGGAGGGGACCGAGCGTGAAGCGGAAGATTCCAGGGATGACTCTTTGTACATCAAAGTTTTTACAATTATGTGTCACATTAAAAATATATAGCACTCCGACAAAGTAGTAAGATTATAAAACTTTAATAATTTATAAATATATACAAGAAAACAAAAATAGTAATAACATATAAACATTTTTAGGGAAAAACAACGAAGTAGCGGTCGGCTGTGCGAATAGTCCCAACGCAGCACAACGTCCAGATTTCCGGCGTGGGGCGTCGCGGGGGGTGGGTCATCAGTAGCAAACTGTTGTGCGAATAGTTCCAAGGCAGCAGAACGCGCCGAAATCTAGATGACACGAAAGTGATGTCTAGTAAGTTGCCACCCAGCAAATAACGGCGTGGGGCGTCGCGGGGGGTGGGTCATCAGTAGCAAACTGTTGTGCGAATAGTTCCAAGGCAGCAGAACGATGGCACCAAGGTGATGTCCAGTAAGTTGCCGCACTGGTTTTGGTATCCTACAATGCTGCTCCGAATAACGGCGTGGGGCGCCCCGGGGGAGGCGGCGTGAACGGGCCTCTCCAGGTGGAGTGTCATCTGTTGTAGTGGGGCGCCCCTTTACCGTTTCAGTTGCCATTCCGTCCGTTTTTGGTCCACTGTGTCAAAAGCCGCAATTCAGCTGAGTTGCGCCCACTCTTGCGGTGCAGCGATAGGCGGCTGTCACAGGACTCTCAAAATGGCGGCAGGCTCTTTCCTTTTTGGGCCTGGTCCACTGAAATGGCCCTGGGACACCTTGGAAATCGGACGCTTGTCTGCTAGGTCTTGGACCCCATTCTCGAAAGCGTCCCCTCCGCCTTGAGAATTCATCAAAAGTTTTGGGGGCCCGACTCCTGCAGGCTTCTGGTGGGGAGCGGCTGCCATGATTGCTCGCGGAATGACCACGACGGAGCTACGAGATGGTGGTGCTCTCATGCTGACGCCAGTTTAGTCTGAAACATCCAGAAACAAGGTGGGGCTTTCATCGTTTGGGGAAAAAAAAAAAGTTTTCATCCAATGAAAAGTGTTGTTTTTAGGTCATATGATCAAGCCTTCCATCATTAGGAAACCAAAAGTAAAATGAACCAATGAAAAGTTTTATAAACAAGTCACATGACCTGTTATGCGGCATAGGGTATAAAATGCGTAGAAAATACGTTGGCACGTGAGGCGGCGTCAGTAGCGGACCGATGTGCGAATAGGCCGAAGGCAATACAACGCGCCAAGATCCGGATGGCACCGAGGTGGTGTCCAGCAAGTTCAGCACTGGTGTGGCCATCCTACAATGCTGAAAGTCGGCGTGGGGCGCCCCGTTGGCCTGTGAGTTTGCGTCAGTAGCGGACCGATGTGCGAATAGGCCGAAGGCAGCACAACGGGCCAAGATCCGGATGGCACCGAGGTGGTGTCTAGTAAGTTGCCGCACTGGTGTGGCCATCCAACAATGCTGAAAGTCGGCGTGGGGCGCCCCGTTGGCCTGTGAGATGGCGTCAGTAGCGGACCGATGTGCGAATAGGCCGAAGGCAGCACAACGCACCAAGATCCGGATGGCACCGAGGTGGTGTCTAGTAAGTTGTCGCACTTCTGTGGCCATCCTACAATGTTGAAAGTCGGCGTGGGGCGCCCCGTTGGCCTGTGAGATGGCGTCAGTAGCGGACCGATGTGCGAATGGGGCCAAAGGCAGCGCAACAATATTTTCTGACTGACACCACAAGGCGCTGAGATGCCAAGATCCGGATGGCACCGAGGTGATGTCTAAGTTGCGGACTGATGTGCGAATGGGGCCAAAGGCAGCGTAACAATATTTTTTGTATGGAAGATACCACTAGGCGTTGAGATGCCAAGATTCGGATGGCACCGAGGTGATGTCTAGCAAGTTGCTGTACTGGTGTGGTCATCCTACAATGCTGAAACTCGGCGTGGGTCGCCCCATTAGCCTGTGAGATGGCGTCAGTAGCGGACCGATGTGCGAATAGGCCGAAGGCAGCACAACGCGCCAAGATCCGGATGTCACCGTGGTGGTTTCATAGTTGAGAGGCACTTCATCTGCAGTGGGGCGCCGAGATCCGGATGGCACCGAGGTGATGTCTAGCAAGTTGCTGTACTGGTGTGGTCATTCTACAATGCTGAAAGTCGGCGTGGGGCGCCCCATTAGCCTGTGAGATGGCGTCAGTAGCGGACTGATGTGCGAATGGGGCCAAAGGCAGCGCAACAATATTTTCTGAAGAGAAGACACCAAAAGGTGCTGACATTCCAAGATCCGGATGGCACCGAGGTGGTGTCTAGCAAGCTATGCAGTTGAGTTGTGTGCGCACTTGCGGCGAATAGGTCGAAGGCAGCATAACAATGTTTTTTGAATAGAAGACACCACAAGGCGTTGAGATTCGGTTACCACCGAGGTGATGTCTAGCAAGTTGCTGCACTGGTGTGGCCATCCTACAATACTGCTCCAAATAACGGCGTGGGGTGCCCGAAGGGGGGGGGAGCCGGCGTGAATGGGCCTTCCTAGGTGGAGGCTCGTCTGCTGTAGTGGGGCGCCCCTTTACCGTTTCAGTTGCCATTCAGCTGAGTTTCGGCTGCTCTTGATGCTACAGCGACAGGCGGCTGCAAGAGGACTCTCAAAATGGCGGCCTGTCTTTGGATTTGGGCCTGGTCCACTAAAATGGCCCTGGGACACCTTAGAACTCGGACGCTCGATTTTTTTTTCCTTTCCTGTACATGCAAAAAAAGGTAAATGCCCGGTACGTTACACGCTTCATCTGCCACGATGAACTCTCCAGAGGAACCGAAAAAAAATATAGTTGTGGTAACTATACCATGCATCGTCATATGGAGAGGTGGCACCAATTAATTATAGTGCTGCATAAAAGAGAGATTTGGAGGAGAACCCCTGACCTGCTAGTACATTCATCAAAGAAGTGGCACTGAGAGCTTCAGAGGCAAGGGAAACGGGCCCAAATATTTAGAAGAACTTTGGAAAGATTAAAATGACATGTTTAGATTGTGGCAAATTAATTTCATGTGGACAGATGAGTGTTACTCTAATAAATACAGCATATGAACATCATCATAGTCGATGGTTGGTAGAGACATTTTGACTATATCCTGGACCTGCCCGTCCTCGCCCAAAATGGCGCCGGAATAAATGGGACTCGTAACTCCTTGTTGTGTACTGGTTGCAGAACCTTGAAATCACGAGATACGTATGCAGTTTTGAAGCACATGGCGGGCGGGGACGAGAATTGATTGACTATTTCGACATCCCTATTGATATTAAGTTCTGATGTGTTATTGATTACTGTACTGTTGAAAGTTCGAATTAACGTCACCCATGGTACTTGCCCGCAAATGTATATCTAGATAATTTTATTGTAACTGGCCCTGTCGTATTTTAATTATAAAATGTACGTCCACCGATTCCGTAACTGTTAGACACCTTAGTTCTTGCAACCTAATGGCCCACCCGTTACGTTCCTCTACAGTGTAAATGTCTATTCATCATATACGATTACAGTTTGCTCTGTGGCAGGCCCACGTGGTTATAGGCTCGTATTTGTATAATGACATTTTCACAATAAAGGTTTTTAAAAGAAAACATGGTAGTAGTATATACATTGGTAAAGTTTTTAATAATAGTGACTGTTTTAGAATCATTAAAAGGCAAGTGAAATAAAGCAGACCAATTACATGAAGGGTAAAAGGTATAATACGAAGGAACGCAGTAAAGATAAATGGTCAAGGGCTGTTGTGTTTTCTATTCCTGTAACATAAAGTGATCGATAAGAATCTCATATTCAGGCGTATCGGCGACTAAGACAGCAGGTCGACCCTCTTTTGCTCAACGGCTCCGTCATGGGACGAAGAAACGCTCTTTTTTTCGAAAAAAGAATATATTTTACTTGCAGGACAGTTGTAAAATTTCCGGGAAAGTACATTAGCCTGGAACATTATAACATATATTTAAGAAAAAATAATGTTCGGAAGTAATGAAAAGCGTAATTTTTAGGTCATATGACCAAGCCTTTCATCATTACAATAAGAAAAGTAAAATGAACCAATGAAAAGTTTTATTAACAAGTCACATGACTTGTTATGCTTACGTTACGCGCTGCGCGCCCCGGATGACTTCCGGATGCGCTAACGCGGCGCGTCATATGACGCATTACGCGACAACGCAGGTACAGAATATAGTCAAAATGTCTCCACCAACCAGCGGTCGGAACACAACCCCTTTCAGCAGGCTAAATAGTTCTGTTAAATGGCAACAGAAGGGACAGGCAACAAGAACCATCAGTCAAAGAGGGGAGGGCTAGTTCTTCTCTACCGGGTTACATTGGGGCGCTACCGGAACTGATCGAATTGGTAGTCTACAGTGTTTCTGGATCTTTCAGACTGAAGCTGGGGTTAGCATGAGAGCAGCACCATTTCGTAGCTCCGTCGTGGTCATTCCGCAACCAATCATGGCAGCCGTTCTTTATCGTTATTTTGGGCGGGGTGGGTGGCGGAGCCGAGCTGTTTTGCAGCCATCATTGTGTGGAGTTCAGTTCATCTCACTAGTTTTGTATTTGTCATGAGGGGTTGTTCCTAATGTTTCTATTTTAGCGAGGTCAAAAAGAGATCCCATTAGTGGCCTACTGATTTTGCTCGATTCCTTTTCTTTTTTTTTACACGATTTTTCGTTATCTGGAAAGACTAAACAGAGTATTGCGACTCTGTGTTTGTTTGTAAATAGAGAATGAACCAAAGAGAACTAATTCTAAAACAGTAAATACTTGGATAACAATCAATCAAATGGAGAGAGAAGCAGGCACGACGGATTACAACGGGGGCAAACGCCTGCGTTAACTACCTTTCACTATCTGCAAAGAGAGAGTACTCCTAATAGAAATGAGGGGGGGGCACCATTCAAAGCAGATCAGTGTGCATAAACACGAAAATGTTTTCACTTACCACGTACTTGACATTCGACAGCTTATGATATTTGCTATTAAAAAACCATTGAAATTCACTGAAAAAAACATAGGTTATAGACCATATATAGTTAGGAATTAGCATTTACAAAACCTTGAAAATTCACTGAAAAAACCATAGGTTATAGACCATATATAGTTAGGAATTAGCCTTTAAAAAACCTTATTTTACTCACACAAAACCATTGAAATTCCATATATAGTTAGTTGCACTAACTATATATCGCGCACCCGCAATCCACTGCTGATCATGTCACATATTACATCATTCATGACATGGTCAGTGAATATATATATATATATATATATATATATATATATATATATATATATATATATATATATATATATATATATATATATATATATATATATATATATATATATATATATATATATATATATATATATATATATATATATATATATATATATATATATATATATATATATATATATATATATATTACCTACTGGCGGTCGCTATGGGATTTTTGAAAATTCTATGTCGAATAACTTTGGCATTTGAGTACGGAATTGGCTGAAATTTTCAGGAAAATGGAACATTTTGTTTCTGAGCAGCCCTTGAAAATTTGGGGGGGTTTTGTCAAGGGGGGGCCGAGAACAAATGGGGGTCCCAAAACGCGTTTTTCCCATGCAATTTTCCATAGGGCGGTTGGACTCACTTTTAGCACGAACGGCTGAATGGATTTCCACGAAACTTATCAAAATTGTAGGGACTGGTAGCCCGATGTGCCTTTGCTAGGTCTCAATATATGTGCTCCAGTGGATTTTGAGAAATTAACGTTCAAAAAAATATATATATCTGTAAGCGCGCTCCGGGCAGCGCCCCGGTTCGCGTACCTGACGCGTATCGGAACTTCGCGAAGCGAAGCTGATTGGCTCTCCGGTGTCTGTCAACATTCTAAACAGTCCGGAGCGGCCGCCATCTTGTCTCTCGGTAGGATCGAGAGACAAGAGGAGGCCAAAACAAAGGGGTAAATGACCATAAGGGGGCATAGCAGATCCTCCCTGACCCCCTAGGTTTGATGTGGAGGCTTTAAAAGGGCCCCGCGTGGGGGAAAAAAAAAGACATTCGTTTTTTTTGCGTGGGGAGCGCCCGGTACGCGCACCGGGAAGCGGTCTGGGGAGCGTACTATAAGGAAAAAAGAATGATAGACTTTTTAAATATTGTATGTTTATTGATTGTTCATTTTGTTGTTTTTTTTTTTTTATTATTTTTTTTATTAAATATACATTTATTTTTGTGATTCTTTTTCCAAATTTAACAGAACATTTAACAACACATTGTTGGAAATGTCCTCATTTTCAATCAGCGAATCTACTGCATCTACACATTGAACTAATTCATGGTCCCGTGATTCATCCATGAAATCTGAGTCATCATTGTCCTCAATATCTTTTTCATATATCAGTAGAGATAGGGCACTGTTGGGTTTAAGTTCAGACAGGGACTTGTGAGTTTATAACAGAGAAGTAATCTATGGGCACTGTATGGTTTCAGGCGTGAAGTAGTACTATTAAAAAGTGCCTGTGAAGAAGCCTAAGTAAATTCATAATTATACCACAGAAACCTAAATCAATCCATAATTATAATAAACAAGCCTTTCTCAATGTCTAACTCTTACAGAGGGACAGTATATAACTATCTAAAAATGTTTTCCCAAATTAATTTAAAGTGCATGACATAGTTCTCCTTTCAAATTTACAAAATAACATCTTACCTTTTAAAAACAAGTTTAAGTTGTCAGTGAAAATGCTCTTGCAATGTACTTCAGGAAGTAGTAGTCAAAATGGCTGTGTTTCTCTCTCTTTCTTTATAAATATTCAGGTACATACATCAAATGTCAGGTAAAAAAAGTAGAAAATGAAAGTAACATTTTAATTGGTTGTCAATTCCAACAATTCAGATGTGTTTTGTGAAGTAATTTACCTCAGGGTATTTAGAGAGGTCTACAGGCTAAATGGCTAAATGGAATTCCAACCAAATTTGTGAAAATGGTAGGGATTGGTATGTAGTATGAGCTAATCTTTATTTGGTGAAAGTGTCTCCAGTGGGTTTTCTGTATATTACTTTCCCACCTTTTTTGAGCGAGCGCTTCCCGGTGCGCGCCCCGGTACGCGACCCGGCAGCGTTACGGGAGTCCTCCATTTTGTTTTTCGGTAGAATTGAGATACAAGATGGAGGGCAAATAATGTTGAGAATGGGTAGAAGGGAGCACGGTAGACGTATCCTGACCCCCTAGGTTCTCTGAGGGTGGCTGAGGAGGCCCATATGTGCGAGAAAAAAATCATTTTTTTTCAAATTTTCGCACGGTTAGCGTCCAGTGCGCGTACCGGGTAGCGCTCCGGGGAGCGTACTTTGGTGAAAATTAGTGAAAAAATAATAATTGTGAGAGATCAGATGTAGGGTAGCTCTGAAAAGAGCTTTTGGGTCCTGTGGCTGATTTAGGTACCTACAAGTAGGTACCAATGCACAGTCTTAAATTCAGGATGAAAATTCTGTTCCCTTCATCTGAGAAGTGAACTCCATCTGCTCTGTAGATATCTTGCATGTAGTAACGCAAGTTATTGTTGTAGATGGAGCCCATTCCATGGTCTCTCATGTAAGCTGAAACAGACTTATTTACATGCTTCCTCGATTTCTCAATTTGTGGACAAAATTGTTCGGACCACCTCCATTTCTGTCTTTGGCATATATTTGAATATACCAAGGCAGTTTGAGTAAAAAGTGCCATCAATTGGTCAAAGGTGTCTTTTAAAAGCATTTCCAGACCTACCCCAGTCAAAGTGCCCAAGTCATTTCCTCCACAGTGCACAATTAACAGGTCAGGTTTTGGCAAATGCAATTGGTGACATCTTAATCCTCTGTGGCCAATCCAGTTGATTTCCACATTTTGTAAATTGAGGTTGTCTAAATTTCTGTTATTAGCATACCTTTGAGCCCAGTGGATGTAACTATGTCCAATAATCCAGACAGAACACATGGTGAGAGGAGGTTCTGCTGCAGTCAGATGATGTGTGGGAATGAAATGGCAGTTGGAACAGTAGGAGTATGTAATGAAAAAAACTGTGGAGTTTCTGTGGTAATTAATCAGTAGCAGTGATTGGTGGATTTTGATTGCTGAAAACAGAAAGTTAGGGGCGCACGGATGAGCTCTTTGAAAGATGTAATTTGAATGGTCAAGAAAAAATCATTTTATGAAAGATTGCACTGGATACGCAGGTGTACTGAGAGTTCAGAGTTCAATTGAAACATTGTTGTGTGAACTTGCAAAACATGAGAGGTCTTTCAGGAGGTGGTTGCTATGGAAAAAAGGCAGAAAGGGCAGAAGGGGGAAGGGTGTTGATTTGAAAAAAGTGAGGGAAGAGTTTTGATTGGGTGACATGAGAGATATGTGTGATGAATTACAGCATTTCTGTGCCATTGTTGGTTGCAGCCTCTGGAGTGCATACCTTTTGCTCTGCTGAAGACAAATTGGTGTGTCTGAGACTGTTTTGAAACTCAAAAAGTATTTGCTAAGGTGAGAAAAGATTCATTTAATTTAGATAGAGAATAGTATGCTTTAGGGAGAAAATTATGAAGAAAGTTGTGTATTTAAAATGTTGCTTTGTTTCATAGGTTGCTTGGGGCATATTTACAAGGCCTTTGAGTCCCTTTGATGTTATTTTCCCATTTTAATTTAAGACATTTCCCCGTGGTGCAAGGTCCTTGAAAATACGCCCCCATGTGTGCTTTGCAAATTTAGATTTTGTTTCTTTGAGTTACATAGCCATGTTAAAAGTGATGCAAAAATGGTGCAAGGGCCTTCAAAATACGCTTTCATGTGTGTTAGGGCATTTTAAGTCACTTCCCCATGAATGTAGTTGAATAACTGCTTTACTTGATGTGTTTAAAAATGTTTATTGAAGTCATTTAAGTTTCTTGATATGTACTGCTAGAGTTTCATAGGCTGCTTGGGGCATATTTACAAGGCCTTTGAGTCCCTTTGATGGTATTTTCCCCATTTTAATTTAAGTCATTTCCCCTTGGTGCAAGGTCCTTGTAAATAAGCCCCCATGTGTGCTTGGTAAATTTAGATTTTGTTTCTTTGAGTTACATAGCCATGTTAAAAGTGATGGAAAAATGGTGCAAGGGCCTTCAAAATATGCTTTTATGTGTGTTAGGGCATTTTAAGTCACTTCCCCTTGAATGTAGTTGAATAACTGCTTTACTTGATGTGTTTAAAAACGTTTATTGAAGTCATTTAAGTTTCTTGATATGTACTGCTAGAGTTTCATAGGCTGCTTGGGGCATATTTACAAGGCCTTTGAGTCCCTTTGATGTTATTTTCCCCATTTTAATTTAAGTCATTTCCCCGTGGTGCAAGGTCCTTGTAAATACGCCCCCATGTGTGCTTGGCAAATTTAGATTTTGTTTCTTTGAGTTACATAGCCATGTTAAAAGTGATGGAAAAATGGTGCAAGGGCCTTCAAAATACGCTTTCATGTGTGTAGGGCATTTTAAGTCACTTCCCCTTGAATGTAGTTGAATAACTGCTTTACTTGATGTGTTTAAAAACGTTTATTGAAGTCATTTAAGTTTCTTGATATGTACTGCTAAAGTTTCATAGGCTGCTTGGGGCATATTTACAAGGCCTTTGAGTCCCTTTGATGTTATTTTCCCCATTTATATTTAAGTCATTTCCCCGTGGTGCAAGGTCCTTGTAAATACGCCCCCATGTGTGCTTGGCAAATTTAGATTTTGTTTCTTTGAGTTACATAGCCATGTTAAAAGTGATGGAAAAATGGTGCAAGGGCCTTCAAAATACTCTTTCATGTGTGTTAGGGCATTTTAAGTCACTTCCCCTTGAATGTAGTTGAATAACTGCTTTACTTGATGTGTTTAAAAACGTTTATTGAAGTCATTTAAGTTTCTTGATATGTACTGCTAGAGTTTCATAGGCTGCTTGGGGCATATTTAAAAGGCCTTTGAGTCCCTTTGATGTTATTTTCCCCATTTTAATTTAAGTTATTTCCCCGTGGTGCAAGGTCCTTGTAAATACGCCCCCATGTGTGCTTGGCTAATTTAAGTACTGATAGGGTGTGCTTCTACATAGGACCTGTGTTGTGTTTTCAAATTATGACCAGAAAATCGTTTTTTTAAAAAAAACGCTTTTCACATTTATGAGAAGGTCATATTGGTGTCTGCTTCTTTAAATAAATATTGAACTGAGAAATATTAAACTGAGGCTTCTGTAAGTGTCAAAGGAGGTGAGTAATGTACATTGCTCTGTTGCATACAGTCCTCATCCTCTGCGTACTCTTGGATATGCTAGACTAAATCTGCTCAATGAGATAACTAAGCTGAGGAAACACAGGTGATGGTATTGTGAATTGAGCATAAATATTTGCACGTTTTTCAATTACATCACCTGTGTTTCCTAACATTACGAATCACATTGTGCAGATGAGGTTTAGGCCTGTCCAGGGAGATAGAGGAGGTCTGGCCTTTGTTCAAGAGTGCAGTGGACATGACTCACTTCATTGGTAGGCCTGCACATGTATTATCTCCTCTGTACTCTTCAACAAGCCTAAATTTCATCTGCAACCCTGAGTAGGCCTCACCTCAAACAAACCTCTGGATAGGCCACACCTTATCGTCATCCTGAATCAATCATTTAAAATGTTAGGGGCAGATTTATGATGGCCGTGCGCCTCTTTTGTGCCGCTGTTGCGTCACTTTTGTGATGCAGCAGTGATGCAAAAGATGCACCATGTTGCAAGACAGGCCTCACTTCATCTCCAACAAGATACCATCAGTTTAAACTGTAAACATTTAGGACTGTGTAGGGGGCATGGAGAAGCTGAATCTTCTGTAAATGTCAAAATTGTTGCATACAGTGCTCAACTTCTGCGTAGTGTTTGATATGTTAGTTTCCATCTGCACAATGAGATACCTAAGCAACGGAAACACAGGTGATGTGATTGTGAAATGAGGAAAAGAAATTCCACATTTTTCAATTACATCACCTGTGTTTCCTAACATTAAGAATCACATTGTGCAGATGAGGTTAAGGCCTGTCCACGGACACAGAAGAGGTCTGACCTTTGTTCAAGAGTGCAGTGGACATGATTCACTTCATTGGTAGGCCTGCACATGTATTATCTCCTCTGTACTCTTCAACAAGCCTAAATTTCATCTGCAACCCTGAGTAGGCCTCACCTCAAACAAACCTCTGGATAGGCCACACCTTATCGTCATCCTGAATCAATCATTTAAAATGTTAGGGACAGATTTACGATAGCCGTATGCCTCTTTTGCGCCGCTGTGCGTCACTTTTGTGACGCGGCGGCGGTGCAAAAGATTTGCTATGTTGCGACATATTTACAACTTGATGCATCTAGGCAGATGTGTCATGCTGTAAAGTCCTGTGCCACATGAAACCTGCGTCAGATTTCATGTGAGCGTTTTGTTGTAGGGTGGGCAGTCATTTGCATGAAAGCCCTGTAAAACTAACACAGTAAAATTAAGAAGATTTCACTGAGTCACATTTATGGCATTGCTGAATCAAATCCTTACGCCTGTTTGAAACAGGCATAAGGAGTGATGCACCATGCAATGTGTGGCTTGCCCCTGTGCATTGCAGTAGATATGTTGCAATGCGCCGTTTTTGTGGAACAGATGCGTGACGCATCTGTGCTGTTTTTGCTCAATGGTGCTCTGCATTGTAAATGCGGCACATCATGGGTGGCAGAGCAGTGGCGCACGTTAACTGGTGCATCCCTGGGGATGCGCCAGCTAACATAAATCTGCTCCTTTAAATTTAAGTATTAGCAGGGGACACAGTGTTGGTGAGGCTTATCCAAGGTGAAGAAGAGATGAGTCCTGTTCACTGAAAAATTGGACATAGGCCTCACCTCCTCAGCATCGCTGGACATGGTTAAATAATATCTGCAAAATGTTACTCTTGTTAAACAATTTTACAATTATAGTCTCTGAGATTTGTCTCTTACTCTGCAACATCTCATTGTTGTTCTCTTTCTTTAAAGATAACGACAACATCAAGCATGAGTGATAATGAGCAATCTGTTGATCTTATCATTGAACTTGTCATTGAAACGTCAGTGGAAGTAGATTCCTTGGATGATTTATATCCTGTGGATGAGGAAGAATATGATGAAGATGCCGATTTGTCAGAATTGTATGACATTAGGGTGGGAAGCTGACCTGCTCGAGCCTATTGAATTATAAAGACTTTTAAAAATGAATTTAAGTTCCTGGAAATGAAAAGTAACCATGTAAACCGTTTAATTTAAAATTAAAAACAACTTCAAAAACAGCTTGTGTGTAGTGTCTTTAATAAAATAGTCAAATATGCTCATAAAATTAGTTCAGATTCACATATAAAAGAGCACAGGTCAAATGTAGAAGCATTCCATTTCTTTGCTACTATTTGTGAGTTTTAAATTTGTAAATGCACTAAAAATTATTGTATGTAGAATTGACAACTAGTGTGTTAATTTTTTGACAACTGTTATTGATTTACTGTTTGGTAATAGTGGATAATAAAATTTTTTATTATATTTTACCACAGATTCAATTGCAGATCATTTCAAAACTACAATATGCCATCTAAAGAAAGAAGCCGAAAGGCTACAAAACGTAAAAGACAGCAGATTACTAAATGCTTGCAGCAGTCCTCTACAATAAAAACTCGTCAAGTCACCAAGAAAGCTCCGGGTAAGACAACGAAATCATTCCTAAGAAACATTTGTGGAAAAAAAGTATCACTACAGAACATGTTTTAGTCCAGAAAAAGAGAGCCAATTTAAACGGAAAGGAAAGGCCAATCAAAAATGTTACTGCTAGAGCAGGAGATAACTCTGTGCATGGTAGTAGAAGGAAAAATCAGTTTAGGGACATTCGTAGACGAATGTTTCGCAACAGGATAATTGGCAATTTGTTAAAAAATATTAAGAAAGGTCAACAGAAAGTGTTTTTTTATAAGAGAAAAAAAAAGTTGAGAAAATTATTGATCAGGCATTCGAAATTAAGCGAAAGTTTTTTTTTTGATAATCAATAGAATTAGGAAACGAAACAAGGCAATTTATGATTTCAAAACAAATAGTAGATGGAAGAGAACAGTTAATCGTAGTAATTTTTGTGAAGTTTTTTCAGGAGAATGGATGCATAGTTCAAGTTGTGAGGCATTTTTTAATGAGGAGAGTTATTTCCAGGATAATGATTTGGTGCATGCAGTTGACACAAGTGGTCGAGCTTATAGGGTGAAAGATGGTTGTCCAGTTGAAAAAGAAAAACTTGTGACAACAGAGGCAGAAGAGGTGTTAGGTAATGAGGTTTTAGGACCAGTGTATACCTGGAAGTGTAGTCGTATTTGCAGTGTGCGACAGGATTCCATCAATTTGCTTTGTGATTTTGTACGGACATTTAATAAGAAAAGTTTAAAACAGAAAATAAAGTTGTTGCAAGAATTAGATCCTTGCAGAGTGAGAGAAGTGACAGGTTTGCATGGTCATTCACTGGCTTGTCTTTCCAGGAGAGTATGCCAGAGTGTTTTTCATCATTTCAGGATGCTAGCAGTGCATCATAATAAAGTGAGGAAATTAGTTAGAATGTTGTATTATGCTAAGAGTCCAGCAATTATGCTTAAACAACTATGCACTGCTCTTTTGCATGGTTCTGAAGTAGATGTGAAGAATATTTGTGAAGAAATTGAGTTTTGTTACTTTGCGAGTAAAGAGGAGAATGTTGAAATTGACCCACAAGAAGAAGGTAATGTGGAAGATAGTGTACAGGTTTCCAGTACAGATAATTTTCAGAAAGAAATTGCCACGTTTCATGTGAAATCAAGTGAGAGGCCTAATTTCACTTGTGTGTGTTGTCGACGCACTTATTATAAGAATCAGACTAAGTTAGTGGATTTATATGCGAAAAGTGAAAGGGAAAATAATAGTGAATGGAAGGATTTTGCAAGATACTTGATGGTAGAAAATTGTTTTGATTTGGGATCGGATCAACGTGTGTGTACTTATTGTTGTAACAAATTAAATCAAAACCGGAAGCCTGCTAGAGCGGTTCATAATAATCTGGAATTGGTTGAGATTCCTTCTGAATTGAAGGATTTAAATACTTATGAATCTATTTTGATTCAAAGTATCCATCCCTTTCAGGCTATTGTGCGAATGGAGCCAAAGACAGGGAAATTGCCTCCATCAGATTTACAGAGAGTATTAAAGGGAAGAGTAGGTTTATTTGCCTCTAGATTTGAAGAAAAACTTTAATACAATTGGAGTAGAGAAAGTGGAAGAGGAACCTCTGGTTATCTTAGTTAATGGGGTTCCGACAAAGAGTAAGAAAATCTGGCAAGATTTAGTGGATGTTAGGAAAGTCAAAAAGGCAACATTGTATTTGAAGAAAAACAATAAGTACTACAAGAATGTATATGTTGCAGAAGAGGAAGTAAGTGAAAAAGAGGATAGCGATAGCCTCTAAAAATGAAGAAATATATGAACATTATAGTGTTCATCCTTTGCATTCCAAGGAAGTCATGGGGAATGCTATTGAGTTGTTTCAAATGAAACAAGCCAAAGGAAGTCCCATTAGTGTTTGGGAGGAAAGTTTGGAAGCTCGGTGTTTCCCACAGCTATTTCCAACAGGTCAAGGAGGAAGATATGATGAGCGACCTGATCAAATTCCTGCTTCTGAATACCGGACTTTACGATTGTATGCAGAAGATCCTAGGCTTCGTCAATGCATTCCCTATTTGTTTCATCTACTGTTTGAAAGCGATCTGTCTGGACTGTCATATGCAGTGAACCACATCTTGAAAAGTGGTGTACAGATGCAAAATATCTCGGCAAGGGACTTTATGGATAAGTCAATGTGCAAGACAGTATTTTGGATTCTCGCCTGATTAATCTCATGGCGTGTCAGCGTGGTACTAATGAGTACTGGTACCGTCGTCATGGTGATTTAAAATGTATGCTGAGGAACTTAGGAACTCCCACATGGTTCCTCACTCTCAGCTGTGCCGAGTATGGCTGGGAAGACTTACTTGAATTTCTACGAGAGGCAAATGGAAACATTGAAAATATCGAATTCAAGACACCCGGAGAACTGTGCTCTTTGGATCCAGTGAATGTATGCAGGTACTTCAATCATAGATTTGAAGCTATGATGTCTTTCATCATGAACAAGAAAAATCCACCTCTTGGAGAGGTGTTGGATTTCTTTTGGAGAAAGGAGTACCAAGCAAGAGGTGCTCCTCATATACATATGCTGCTGTGGATCAAAGATGCACCCAAATTTGGAACAGATCCGGATGACTTAGTGATGAGTTTCATAGAACAGTATTCTACATGTGCTGTTCCAAAGGCAAAGGAAGACAAAAGCCTAAGAGAACAAGTTTACGCTTCCAAAGCCATCGTTGTGGAAAGTACTGTCTTCGTAAATTCAGAAACAAGGACAAGTTCTACACAAAATGTCGTTTCGCCTTTCCACGACCGGTGATTTCTAAAGGAAGAGTGAACAGTTTGATGTCTTCGCTGCAACAAAATGTGATGAAGAAATCACCCAAAAATACCTACAATTTGAAAAGGAACGAAGAGTCCAAGTACATCAATGACTACAACCAAGTGATTTTGTCCATGTGGAATGCTAACATGGATATACAGTTTGTGGCTGATAACTGTATGGCTGTGGCTCGGTATGTGACATCTTACATCACCAAAAAAGAAAATACAGAATTGAAGGATATGTGGGAGGACATTTCCCATGAAAAGAGCCTCAGTAAGAAGTTGTACAGTTTCAGTCTGAAGATGTTGTCGCATCGAGAAATCGGAGCTTACGAATGTTCTAACCGGTTGTCTTCAGCAAGTCTCTATGCCAAATTCAGGAGTATCATTTGGGCGAGTCTTGGTCTTGCTGCAACGCGTAATCGAGTTCTGAAACCTGTACGGGAAATTGAGTATTTGGCGGAAAAGGAGCCAAACAGTACAGATATTTTGAAGACCAACATGTTGGATACATATTATCCAAATAGAAGCAGTCACCTCGAGAATGTTTGTCTGTATGAGGTTCTACAAAATTACATATTCAAGAGGAACATCAAAGAAGATATTGATAAAGGAGTGTATGCTGTAATTGGAAGTGAGGGATGTCTGGTCAAGCAAAGAAAATGCCAATTGGTAAACCATCGAAAATTGAGTGGCGAATCTCCTGAAAGAAAAGATTTTTTCTATTTAGCACTTTTGCAACTTTTCAAGCCTTGGCGTGCAGAAGAGGAACTGCTTGGAGATTTCGTCTGTTATGAAGATTCTTTCAATGCCGCCAAGGAGACCATAGAATGTCCTGTTTTTCCCAAATATCTAGAAATGTTGAATGCGGAAATCGAGCAGGAAGCAACGATTGCAGCCGAGATTGCTAGAGACAGTTCTCAGGACAGTCAGAGTTCTGTTTCATTGAGTCAGGATCCACTAGGAGGACCAGTTATCGAAAATGAAGCTGCCACTGCCATGATTGAAGTGGACAGAGCAATGGCACATGCTCAGGAGGATGCGGTTAACTTAGAAGACTTGGAAAGACAACTCAACGTTGAGCAGAGGAAAATATATGACAAAGTTACCAACCAAATAGATCATGGATTAAGTCATGAGAAGAAAGAGTGCTCATGTACGTCGTTGAAGCCTGTCCGACTGTACGTGAGTGGAGAAGCGGGAACTGGAAAAAGTTTCCTTATTAAAGCAATTTCATGTTATTTGCAGAAAAGGACTGAGTCATCGCTGTCTTGTGTTGTCACCGCTCCAACTGGACTGGCAGCACATAACATTAAAGGTATTACTTTGCATCGTCTACTGATGCTGCCAGTGGAGCATGATAACAAATTACAATACCACAAGTTATCTGGAGATGCTTGTTGTGAAGTTTCAAGAGTCTTGAGGAAAATGAAACTTCTTATCATTGACGAAGTAAGCATGGTTTCCAATGTCATGCTTGCCTTTGTGCATTTGAGAATGCCAGAAGTTCTCAAAACAGAGTATGATGTGTTATTTGGTGGCAAACACATCATTGTTTTCGGTGATCTTCTGCAGCTGACACCAGTGAAAGGACAACCTGTGTTCAAAACGCTCACGCATGAAGATACCAGGAAGTGCCTAGGGAGCATTGGCAACGTTAATATATGGTTAAACTTCAATTATGCTGAACTGCGTGAAAATATGCGTCAAGCGAAGGATGAAGATTATAAGAATATTCTACAAGATGTTAGAATCGGAAAAGTGACCGGCATGGGAAAGAAGCTTTACATGCACGATTACTATCAAATTTGTATCCAGAAGAAGACGTTGTGCCTGAGAATATTTTTTGGAAAATTACTGAGAAGAAATCTGGAATATGTTTGATGCCAACTCTTGCAGAATGTGCCATCTTCAACAACAAAATGTTGAATTTAGAAAACCAAGAGATTGTGAAACTGGAAGCTATTGACAGAATAGAGCATATGGGAGCAACAATTATTTTGTCTGAGAATTTGAAATCAAAATTGGATTCATTAGAGAAGACTATATCTAAAACTGCTGGTTTTGAAAAGACTCTGAATGTGTGCTTAAATTGCCGTATAATTTTAAGAAGGAATTTACATGTTGAAAGAGGTCTGGTAAATGGATCAATGGGTAATGTTGTTGATTTTGAGAAATACAGAAATAGAGATGGAATTGAATTTTTAAAAATTAAATTTGATGGCATTGAGGAAGTAGAGCTAATTGGTCGTTGCTCTGCTAGGTTTTTGCTTATAAAAGACTTATATGTTCGCCGTAAGCAGTTTCCTGTTTGCTTGGCATATGCAGTGACAATCCATAAATCGCAAGGTTTAAGTGTAGACAGTGCATTGGTGAATATTGGCAGTTCTGTGTTCAAGGAGTGTATGGCATATGTGGCATTGTCACGAGTCAGAACTTTATCGGATTGTACTTGATTGATTGTGATTTGTGCGGATCTAGATTGTGTTAAGGAATACAATAGGTTAAGAAGAGAGTATGCGCCACATTTGCCTGAATATCCTTTGTTTGAGAAACGTGTGGTAGGCCGGAAACGAAGAAATATGACCAATAGTAGGGAGGTTGTAGCAAAAAGATGAAAAGTCGATGAACCCGAAATTATAAGCAGAAAAAAAATGGATTCTGTTGAAGATGTTGTTGGTTTTCAATTTGAAAATAGTTCTGGTGTCAACTGCTATGCTAATGTTGTGGTTAATGTTGTCTTTTCTCTAGAAACTTTAAAAGAAGAGATTGTGGTCAATTCAGATCAAAGATTTTGCAGTTTGTTGAATTCTGTGTTAGAGAAATGTAGCACTGATAGAACAAAAATAGAAAGTGTGTCTGAAATTCGAAATCTGTTAGACAAATGTTCAGGTCAAACGCAATTCTATCAAAATATTCAGCAAGATTGTCAGGAGTTTTTAATGTATATGCTTGATGTATTGCAAGATGAAGGTGTAGATGTAGATCACCTGTTTGGCCTTTCTTATCAATGGCAGCATGACTGCGAGAACTGTAGGGTATCAAGTACTACTAGTGTAGACTCAGAAAAATTTATATATTTAACTTTGCCAGACAGTAAATCAGTGTCCTTTAATAAGCTAGTAAAAGCAGCCGATCACAACATGGAGTGTAGCCAATGTAAGTCTGAAATGTTGTCCACATTATTTATACGAACATATGGCCAGTATGTCATTTTAATGTTCCAACGATGTAGGCCTGATGGAACAAAATTGACAACTTTAATTAAAAATTTTGTGGCTTCGCAGTTGTCAATATCAGGAAGGACTTTTGTAACTGCAGCAATTATATATCATGACAGTCCTTCAACAACATCAGGACATTACACAGCTTATTTGAAGTCTAGAAACGGCTGGTCATTCTGCAATGATTCTGTTTTAACTTTAAAAAAAAAATTGCCTTTTGACCTTAAAAATTCTTACCTGGTGTTTTTACAACCAAAATTTTAGGGAAAGAATCTCGGGATTTGCTCTGAGGAATTTCAAGAGGTTCTAATGGCTCCTACACTATTTGGCCTTGAGGATAAGTGTAGTACAGAGTCAAAAGTTATTTTTGAGTTTTAAGTAGTTCCTGAAAAAAAAGAAGGTTTTCTTACAGAAAGTGGTGGGCACGGATTAGTTAAAGGACAACAGAGTATTTCCCAAAGCAAACGGTGTTCTTACCATAACACTTGACGTCATGGAAAAATAACTGCACTTTGAATGAGTTCAGAAAAACTGTTTCTTTTAATAAGCTAATTCAAGCAGCCAATCAAAACATGGAGTAGAGGTAATGTAAGTCTGCAATGCTGTCGACATATTTTGAACAAACTTTTAGTTATAATGTCATTTAAAAATTCCAACTATATAAACCTGATGAAAATAAGTTTTCAACTTTAATTACAAATGTTGTGGCTACACAGTCGTTGATTTTAGGAAGAACATTTCTAACTGCAGCTATTATATGACATGATGGTCCTTTGACAACATCCACTTATTACACATCTTATTCAAAATGTAAAAAAAGCTGATGTTCCGGAAATAATTCACATTTCACTATGAAACAATGTTGCCTTTTTATTTAAAAATATTCTTACTTTCTGTTTTCAGAAGAAAGAATTTAGGGTAGGTAACTGGCCTATAATGATTCTAGGAGTTGATATAATTTTATGTACTGTTTTAAATTGCTTTGTGATTAAAAGTGATGTAGAGAATTAAATAATTGTAGTAGTTATAGAGGTAGTGTAAGTCTGCTTCATAGTAAGCAGTATCAGTGTCATAGGAAATGTGGAGTGAGCAAGAAGGGTGAGATATTACTAGTACAGGATTGTGAAAGTGATCTTGAACGTTTTCTTTCTGAAAGTTGCGGAAAAAGAAAATGACGGGATTTGCTTAGAAGAATTCCAAGAGTTATAAATGGCTCTTACACGATTTGGCCTTGAGGAGAAGTGTGGTAGAGAGCGAGAAGTCATTTATTGTATGTAACATATTTGTCAAAACGATTTAGCTTTTCTTTCAGAAAGTGGCGGGCTGAAAATAATAACAGCACAACAGAGTATAAGCTGTTCATAGGACATCCTTCGACGTCATGGAAAGTAAGTTACTTTTGAGGAGTTCTGATTTCTGATTGGTTATGTTATATGGGTTTTTTAAACACAATCATTTTGATTGTGTTTTTTTTTCCCCCGCTGTTATATGATGAATACCTTCAAGTCACTGTTTTTAGTGAAATTTGATATATTCTGAGAACAGCAAAAATAAACTATTTAACATGTATAATTAATTCTGTACTTTTTGTATTTATGATATACATTTAGAACTGTGTAGGAGGCATGGAGAAACTGAGGCTTCTGTAAGTGTCAAGGGAGGTGAGTAATGTACATTGCTCTGTTGCATACAGTCCTCACCTTCTGCGTACTCTTGGATATGCTAGACTACATCTGTACAATGAGATACCTAAGCTGAGGAAATACAGGTGATGTGATTGTTAAATGAGCAAAAATATTTGCATGTTTTTCAATTATATCACCTGTGTTTCCTAACATTACGAATCACATTGTGCAGATGAGGTTTAGGCCTGTCCAGGGAGACAGAGGAGGTCTGGCCTTTGTTCAAGAGTGCAGTGGACATGACTCACTTCGTTGGTAGGCCTGCACATGTATTATCTCCTCTGTACTCTTCAACAAGCCTAAATTTAATCTGTAACTCTGAGTAGACCTCACCTCAAACAAATCTCTGGATAGGCCACACCTTATCGGCATCCTGAAACAATCATTTAAAATGTTAGGGGCAGTTTTATGATGGCCGTGCACCTCTTTTGCGCTGCCGTTGTGTCACTTTTGTGACACAGCGGCAGTGCAAAAGATGCACCATGTTGCAAGATAGGCCTCACTTCATCTGCAACAAGATACTGTTAGTTTAAAATGTATATATTTAGGACTGTGTAGGGGGCATGGAGAAGCAGAGGCTTCTGTAAGTGTCAAAGTTGTTGCATACAGTGGTCACCTTCTGCATAGTCTTTCGTATACTAGACTACATCTGCACAATGAGATACCTAAGCAAAGGAAACATAAGTGATGTGATTGTGGAATAAACAAAAACAATTGAACGTTTTTCAATTACATTACCTGTGTTTCCTAACATTATGAATCACATTGTGTAGATGCCTCACTCAGTCTGCATCTGACACTCTTTCCTTCACTTCCTCTGTCTCCTCTCTCCCTCACTCTCTTTTCCTTATTCACCCTTTCCTTATATAGTTTACCTTACTCAGTTTCTTTTAGTAGCTTTCACAACTTCAATTTAGTTTTCTCTTCTATCCTTCTTTTCTGTCACTGAAAGTATCTTCTTTTTTTTTCTCTTAGTAATTTACTCTATTTCAATTTCTTTTTGTCTCTGACTGTCTATCACCGTTTCTTTCGCTTTTTTTTCTGCATGTTTATCTGTAACTTTATTTCTTTGTAAAATTGGATGATTGTCAATCTTTTCCCTTGTCTTTTCTAATTTTTAAAAACATGTTTTAATATTTTTCAAATTTTTGTTGTTTCTTTCACAGATTGAAAGTATAAAAATAACAAGTGACTAAGTTAACGACAATTATAAGGTAAATGTTTTGTACTCTTTTCGTTACATTTCTATCACATTTAACTTCTATTAGTTCCACTGCTTCATTTCTTTAACCCTCAGTTTCCTGCCTTTGCTAATTCCCTCATTCCTTTCTCTGTTACTTACTTACTCTACTCCTTCCACTCTTTTTCTCAGTCCCTCTGTTCTCATAGTTCCTCACTCCTGTTCACTCACTCCGTCTCTATTACTCTCACTGTCTCTGACTGATCACTCTTTCACTACTTGTTCATTATGCTTTCTCCCTGTAGTTCAAGCACACTAAGGGGCATATTATCAACACAGGCGATAAAATTATCGCTACTTTTATCGGCAGAAAACTGCCGCAAAAGCGGCTTTAGCGGCAGTTTTCTGCTGCAAAAGCGGCTTTAGCGGCAGATTTCTGCCGATAAAAGCAGCGATAATTTTATCGCCTGTGTTGATAATATGCCCCTATGTTATTTACATTTCTTTGCTGTTTCAATCATTCCTTTTCTGTCACTTCTTCTTTTCTGCTTTCTGTTTTTTCTCTCTGTTATTCCACATGTTTTAACCTTAGTCACTATCATACATCTTGTTTTATTCCTATTTACTTTTGCTCACTGTTTTCTTAACACTTTCCCTCAGGATTGTTCTTTTAGTCCGGTTCTATCCCTACCTCTTATTCCACATCCTTTACTATTTTTCTTCTTATTTTGAACATTCACTCACATTCTCTAAGAAACTCTTGTTTATTATTCTTCTACTCTCTTTTTTTTCTTTCACTCCTTATCTATTTTGTTTTTCACAATTATACCCTCTTCCATCTTTTCTTTGGTAAATAGATGTATTAAACAGTATCTCTGTGTTAGTCCCTCTAGCTGTCTTTCTTTTAACATTACTCTCTGTTTCCTTCCCTTATACTCACTCTTCCTTTTTTTAAAACATTTTTTTTTATTTCGCTTCCGGTTCCGGTACCGGCGCGCGAACCGGGAAGCGAATCAAAAGAAATAGAGGTTGCCAGAGTGCTAAACATTCTAGCAATTTTTTATAAAGGGGAGGTAGTTCTGAAAATAACTTTTTTTTTTTATTATTTTTGTTGTTTTATATTTTTTTTATTATTTTTCTGAACATTTTTTTACTTTTTTTGTATTTTTTGAACGATTTAAAAAAAAATTTTTTTTTGAGGGGAACAACGAAAAACAGGCATTAGAAAGGGCTCAACAGGAGCAAAAAAAAATATATATTTTTATGGGGCGTTTTGAGCACTTGTGGTTTTCAAATGCTCTGTTTATCAAATTGATACTCATATTTGCACATGAGAGTAGGTCACCACAATAAAGGCACACTATCTTCATGTGCACAAAATTCTGTTGGATGTTTGGGACCGTTTCCCTCGCCTCTGGTCCCGACAGAGTTACCTGTGCCGATGTACTGGCCACAGGAGTTGGTGGGTTGTCTTGGAGGTGACGCATCTCTGCAACGCTGTAATTCAGTGGATGCCACCTCTGCATATGACGGTGCATAGTATAGTTACCATAACTATACTTTTTGTCTGTACCGCTAGATAAAACATCTTTACAAATGAGGCATGTCACATGTCGGGCATTCACTTTTTTTTGGCCTCGAGGAAAAGAATAAAACTGCCAAATAAAACTGTCTTTGTGGTGGGATTTCTGGGGCTCTTCACGTAAGAACTGCCTCCTCTCTACTTCCTCTTCCTCTTCTTCTTCCTCTTCCTCCTCTGGGTTGGGATGGAACTGTGGAGGTGGTCCTTCCTTCCTAGGTGGTTGTGGTGGTGGTGGGGGTCCACCAGCTGCAGCTACTACAGATGCCATTATTTTAATAAGCAAAAACAGGTCTTCCTCTCACAAAGATGAAAGTCAGAGTGAGGAAAGAAGGTGGGGGCTTTCATCATTTGGGAAAAAAAAATGTTCTAAACCAATGAAAAGTGTTATTTTTAGGTCACATGACCTAGCCTTACATCATTAGCAAACCAAAAGTGAAATGAACCAATAGAAAGTCTTATTAACAAGTCACATGACCTGTTACGCTTACGTTACGCGCTCCGCGCCGCGCCCCGGATCGCTTCCGGGGCGCTGCGCTTCACGCCTCGGTTCGCGCTCCGGAGCACTTCTGGGTGCGCTAACGCGGCGCATCATAAGACGCATTACGTGAGAACGCCATACGTCGCGATTACGCGACGCGTCACGATGTTGTTTTCTAACGCGGCAGTTGCACAAACGGAACGTTTACCGGTTCGCGGACCGGGTCGCGGCACCAAATTGAGTTAACGGGAAGCTACCCGGTTCGCGGACCGGGAGCGAAACAAAAAAAAATAATAAAAAAATACATAAACAAAGTGTATTAAAAACATATAAAATATATTTTTCGAATTAAAGAAGAATACATTTTAAAGCTTTTGATATTTGCTATTAAAAAACCATTGAAATTCACTGAAAAAACCATAGGTTATAGACCATATATAGTTAGGAATTAGCATTTACAAAACCTTATTTTACTCACACAAAACCATTGAAATTCGCATATATAGTTAGTTGTACTAACTATATATCGCGCACCCGCAATCAACTGCTGATCATGTCACATATTACATCATTCATGACATGGTCAGTGACATCACTGATGACATCACTGATGACATCTCAAATGACATCACTGATGACATCTCAAATGACATCACTGATGACATCACTGATGACATTACTGAGCACATCACTGATGACATCATTCATGTGATAATACGATGAACCTCTTCAGACTCTAACATAACCTTAGATACACTCAGTGTAAACAGACACTCACAGACTGTCACTCATCCATGGAGTTACTCACACACCTAGTCAGTCATGCAAAGAATCAATCACACCTCCATTTCCTCAACTATACAGTTATACACACCTTACTTATTCAAACATATACTAACACATATTTACTCTCTTATACAATCCCTGATACAAGTTCACAATGATCCATACAGCCACTCACACATTCACTGACTCTTATGCACAGTTATTTATATATGTCAACTCTCACATGTACTGTGTTTTACATATGTACTTATTTTGACATGTAGCACTGAGATATCCATTCACTCACCAATACACTCATGCACACAGTCAACCGCCCATACAGCTGTTTCCACATGCACTTTTGAACCCATACATCTAGTGAATCAACTGTTCACACATTTATGCACAGAGTCATACACCTCCCAGCCACCCACACACACACTCAGTCTCCCATACAAATACTTGGGCAACCAATCAATAACCCATATAGGTTCTCATATAGCTAATGATCAACACATGCAGCAGATTACAGAACAACAGACACAATGATGCACAAATTAAGACAGTTTAGTCACTAACCCATGCACTCAGTGAGACACATTTAATCACTCACTCATACAGTCAGTCATGCACCTACTAAATCCTTCATCCAGACACTTATAAATCCACTCATTATTCAATTTGTAAGACATATTTTAACTTTACAGAATTATACAGTCACTGGATGTAGTCATCAGTGATGTCATCAGTGATGTCATTTGAGATGTCATCAGTGATGTCACTGACCATGTCATGAATGATGTAATATGTGACATGATCAGCAGTGGATTGCGGGTGCGCGATATATAGTTAGTACAACTAACTATATATGCGAATTTCAATGGTTTTGTGTGAGTAAAATAAGGTTTTGTAAATGCTAATTCCTAACTATATATGGTCTATAACCTATGGTTTTTTCAGTGAATATATATATATATATATATATATATATATATATATATAGATCCAAACACACGATCTTGAACCTCCAGCCAGTGGCGAACAAAGACCAGCGAATCCAAAAGTAAGGCAAGATGATTTATTGCACCAGTTTCAGAACGGCAAACGGCAAACCGCCTTTCGGGCGGATGCCCTTGATCACAATAAAATTTAAATGCAAATGCCTTATTCTTATATGCTGTGAGGTACACCATGTGACTAATAAACATAAAAGATACTTCAGAAGTGAACATGATACCATGTAAGAAAAGCAATCCCATATTCCTATAGAGAAATAATATAAATAAATATATAATTTGATACCACTATTTGAACACATTTGTTTCTAATTATATACCTTCCAACAGATAATGTATATAACTGCATGAATGCCTTAAATGACTACGGGTAATAACAGACTTAATACAAACAGTACTTGATAAATCAAAAACACACAGTATGAATATATAGCAGCAAAAAATTGATGTGCAAACTATCGCATAGCAGTATAAATACAATAATTCCTGTGAACTATTACTTCCATGAATGGAATGTGCAAAATATCGCAATGTAAACAGGTTGATTCACACAACGTAAGTCTTATGAAATCAAGTGCTGAACAAATTGGAAATTGATAATCAATTGATTGTAACTGCTGGGGACATCTATAATAGATGGCAGCCCCAAGTTTCCATAGAGCCTGGACAACCCTGTAATTGAATAATTAAATAGAAATAGTGGCAATCATAATAAATAAATATGGAAAACACACAAGGTATACCATAGGAAAGTCAAAAAATACCTATACAGCCGGTTTTAATAAACCAAAACTGTATTACCCCATTGTGAAAAAGAAAAAATATATATAATTTTTCTTAAAGAATAAGATAAATGTGATAATTCATGAAAATACATAATGTCACAAAATACAGATAATGTGGGTAAGGGAGGCTCAAAAAACAGGGAATAATATATGTAGAGAATCTGCCCTAAGCTATTCTTCAAATGACGCTATCCCCTCATCTTCTATAGAGCCCTATAGAAAATGGTAAAGGTCCTCCGTAGTATTGAGTCCATTAGGGACCTTGCTATCCAATTCTATATATATATATATATATACACAGCCAATCCTTTATTATTCGTTGTCGCAATGGCTTTAGGATTAATAAAGATATTTTTATTGAAGGTAAAAGGATAGAGGCTACTAAAAAATTCTCCTATCTGGGTATCTTTTTTCCCAGAATGATTCCTGGGTGCAAGCAGTGGCTGCAAAAAAATTAGCCCTCTTACTCTCTACATCTGCACTTATTATCTTCGCCAGGAAACTCGGCAAGCGACCACCAGAAGAATTAATCAAAGTATATAAGGCTAAATGTGTTTCTGCTGCACTTTATGGGGGTGGAATTTGGGGGTTTGCTGATCTTTCCCCTTTACAGCTGAAAACTCCTTCTTAAAATACATTTTAGCTGTACCAAAAAGTACTTCAGTGAAAGGCAAATATTTCTAGTTCCTTTTTTAAAGAGATCTGGATTACGACAATGTCGCCCGGCACTGTTACTTTTACAGTTACTAGGCAATGAAAACTGTGTTCTAAGAATTTTATCCTTTCTGAAAAACGTGCTTTACCAAAGGAAACTTCTGGTCACTTGAATGCTCATTTTGCACAGTAATGGTGGTCAAATTTTAGGATTCACACTGTAATCTTTTAATCTCATCATGTATAATGTTATTATTATGGCTTTTTATGAAATTGTCTTGCATGAATTACTTGTATGCTTTTATGATTGCTTCAACAATCGAATAAAGCTTTTCTTGAATTGAATTGAATTGAATTGAATACACAGCCAATCACACACACACACACACACACACACACGCACACACCAGCCCACACCCGCATATACACACAGCCACCATGTGCAGTCATTGCTGCATGCAGTGCAAAGAATAAATGGGCAGTGAATGGTAAATAATAATTTGTCCCAAAGGTTCCAGATTGGCATTGTCTTATATTGTGTTGTACTGTAGCATTGATTTAGCACTCTAAATCCCAGATGCTGCCCTGGAGGATTCCACAGTTCATTAACACCTAGACCTCTGAGCGAATTATGCCGCGGTGCTGGTGACTTATTGAGTGGGGGGTTCTGATGGCCCCCGGCCATTGTGGCATGGAAGGGGTTAAGAGTGAGTGGTTGCAACAGGGCGTTGTTTGTGGTTAGGTCAATATTGGGGATGTTGTGTGAGGTCTGTGAGGTTTAAGGATGTGCTCTATTTAGAGCACAGGTGTGTTGAAGAAAATGGAGTAGGGCATGCTCTATAATTCATATTTAGGAGGTAAGTACTATTGTGGATAGCACTATGTTTTTTATGTTTCCGGAATTTGAGATGGATGCAAGTTTTTAGCATTTTAGCAGAGAGTGGGTTCTATATCACAGCTGTTTGAACTGAGAGATTTTGCCACATCAGAAGTTTTTGAAGGGATCAAAACAGATAGGGCCAGATTGCATTGTAGAGCTGTCGTTAGTTGGTATCTCCAGAGCTTGTGCTGAAAGAAAAGAGGCGCAGCTCCGTGATTGTCATGAAGCATAATACACATTTCTTTGAAAGTGATTCACCTAACTACAAGTAACCAGTATAGACACTGACAGAATGCAAGCGAAACTCACAAGTGAATACTAGATTATGCAGTAGTCTAACAAGAGCATTCTATAGTTTCTGTATTTTCTGAATAACCTCGAAAAAGTCTTTAGAGTATACACTGTTTTATCAAGAAGTAGTCTAATTTGAGTGTCATTGGTATATCTGAAGAAAGTGAAGCTGAATGAAGTGATAGCCTCTCGAAGTGGGATGAAATAGGGGTGCTGTCATTAAGGAAGGAAGCATTTCAATGAATGGCACTGCCTTGTATCCCTATGAAGTCATGTCCTCACAGCAGGGTAAGATGTGGACCACCTCAAAGTTATAATTACACCACTTCAATATACAGCACTTTTGATGTTAATCACCTTTGCAATTGAAGCAATTCCATGCTCCACCAAAGCTGAATTCTATTTTGATATTGAAGAAAAATAGAAGTTGATCATTTTGCATAATGAGCTCTTTGAATAGAGTATTATTGCAAATTGGTAGATATAAAGAACTGTTAGTACCATATTTTATAAGATGAATTTAATAATGCCAGACTATGAGGTATTTTCTTATCCTTCAAATGACTCTTTCATGGGTAGGGACTGTTAGTCTACTGAATACCATAGATTTAAAGTTCGTTCCCAGAGTTCCCATAAAACAGAGGATTCTTTGCAGTTACCAAGTTTTTCAGTTTTGAGTAGCAGGCTGGGCACAAAGCATACATGTGACAAAGTGACAAAGTGTGGTACAAATAAAATTCACTTCAACGTTTTGCAAAATATAAAATGATTGTCATATCTTTATGATGGTTCAGTTACTTTAAGTCCCTAAGCTTGATGATAGTCCCAACCTGTAGCAACACACCAAGAGATTCTTTAATCTGTTTAGCCAGTGCCAGGTTCTTACATCGGTTTACTCAGTACCAAAAGTGGAGGTGTGCATACACTGCCATGCCACTGTTCCTCACCTAGGTATTTACTTTGATCTATAAGGTTTACAAAAGGGAGCTTGCCATTGTGATGGTTTTACAAATGTTAGAGGGAGAGGAAAGAGAGTCTGTGAATCAGAATAAAGAGGCAGATTCCCAAATCTAGCTCCTGACGCTCTTCTAAATCAAACTTGAAAGTAGAATCTGCAGCATTTTAAATAAAATAGATAGGGTAGAAGAAAAGCAGCACCAAGAATCAAATAACATATTCCAACTGATTGCTTAGCACATCTTGGCTAAATTATGCACCATTTACCAAGGCACAAGGGAGCACAGAGACCCTAGCTTTTGCAGAGACTATGAAATAGCTTCCCTGCACATTTTTGACAGTTGCATGCCTCTAGAATGCAATAGAGACCTCTAAGCTTTAATGAACTATTCAATGACATATGATAGAAGGGTCCTGCTGTCCCTTTCACAGAGCAGCAATAAGAGATGTTGGGGTGATGCACTCTGCAGTGTTGTTTTTGCTTTCATGCTGTGTTTCACAAAGATCACCATCCGATAGGAAAAACAAGTCAGAAGAATATACATTTCTGTTTCTATACAGCCAGAATTGAAGACAATATTTGAAATCAGTGTAATTCAGTACCTTCTCAGGTGTGAGTGTATTGTACTAGAAACAATAATGGAAGATAAATACTGAACAAAATACCGTCACAGTGTTTTGGACAAACAGATGATGAGTACTGCATTCTGAGTATTATCCTGTGCAGTTGAAAGATAAGTCTACTACACAACACTTGAAGCTTACATATGTAGCATGCCGTTATAACTGCAATCAGGGATTTAAGTTGAAAATGGCTCCCTATAAGGCTCTATATTTATGCGCTTAAATATATTAGTTAAAGGACGTATTGATTTCTCAATAATGGCTCAAAAAATTGATAAGGTTTTCACATTTTGTAATGTTAGGCTGGCTTATAACACGCATGCTTTACCCTACATGGGGTCTCTCAGCACTATTGCAGCTCTAAAGGTTCTATAGGCCCAAAGTGAAAAAGAAAATCAGAGACTAGAAGAGCCAGGTCTTAAGAGTTTTTTTGAACTGTTTAAAATCCATACATGGACGTAGATGCAGTGGAAGCAGATTCCAGTGCATGATACATGTGAAAATAAACACCCACATACCTGGTGGTGAACATACACACAGGTTGTAAATGGAGTTTCCCACTGGATCTAAGACACCAATGGTGGTATCCCATTGCAGTTTACCCTGCAGATAAGGAGGCCCATTTCTGTATAGGTCTTCATGGGCCAAACAAAGGAGTTAAAACACAGCATGCTTTTTATGGAAAACCAATGAAGGGTTCTGAGAATGGGTTATGAGGGTGAGCTAGGCGGAAGATGACCAATTAGTCGTGCCACAGTATTTTGAGCCACCTGGAGATTGGAAATAGTCCTTCCTTCATGGCAACCATTAGCACGTTACCATAGTCTAGATGGCTGATAATGACGGCCTAGTATAGGGGATTTCCTTGTCTACAGTTATAGCTTCTGGAAAACCTTTTAGAGAAGGCAAATTACTCCACACCAGGAGCCTGCGATGGCATTCACATATTCCATCATGGAAAGGTTTTCATTTACCAAGATTCCCAGGTTTCTTACAGTTGTTCTTGGGGAGGGAACTAGGCCCAAACCCTGAGGCCACCAGTCAGCCGAACACAAAATGGGCTTTTCCAAAGAGTACAATCTTTGTTTTGCTTGCGTTTAGTTGGAGATAGTTGGACTGCATCCAAGAGGTAATCTTATCCATAAAGTCACCGAATCTATATTTGGTAGAGTCAGGATTATGTCCCATTGGAATGGCAGGTTAGATGTCATGTGCATCGGAGATTACCTCTAAACCAAATGATTTTATTACTCTCTGAAGACCCTTGTGGCACCCCCCCTGTCCAAGACTAGAGTTCGAGAGCAGAAATACTCCAACTGTACCGCATGGGTGCGCTCATTCAGGAAATTCTTAAGCCATTTCCGGGCCTTCGCACCGACACCTATCTCCTTCAGTCTTGGAATTAAGATCAAGTGGGAGATGATGTTGAATGCTGCATAGAGATCTAATAACACTATCATCGCTGAGTGCCCCTTTATCTAAGGAAAGTTTTTGTTGTCTTGGACTTAGTGCTTTTCCAATGTTTCACATTTTACTTCATCTTGCATTCCATAAAAGACATTACTTTTTCAAATATAGTGTGGGTAAGTAATTGTTTTCATGCAACATATGACTTTTGTATAGTCTATACTATGAAATGAGCCACCTGAGTGAGTTGAGGTTGTGAGTTGTTCATGAGGGGGCAAGATTGAGAGCTCTGAAGTTTAGACAAAACCCAGTGCGAGTTACTCACAGTGCCTTTCAGTGGATCATAGAGGTGTGCAAAGCAACAGCTGCTCCTCCCCTATGATGGAAGACAATCACCATCCGCCGCTGAGTGGCAGGCAGCAGATAGAAATGGGAAAAATAAAATGATAGTAAAACCATTTTATAATAATTTTATTTTTCTATCCGCTAAAGACAGCCAAGTCTAGGGAGGGGCCATAATGATACCAGGGGGAGGAGTAGTGCACATTGTAAGTGCGCATGACGGTTTGGCCGGTTGTCCAAACCATCATGCACACTCTGATCTCTTTCCACCCAAGCTGTGTTGAACAGCTGGGTGGAGTAGAGGCACAAGCTCCTTGGACATGTACCAGTGTCAAACAAACCTGCTCAGATGAACCACGGTGCTGCTCTGATGAGATCAACATATTGATTGGTGTCTAGGAGCCTGCAGTGTGCAAGCCGGGCGCAGAGGAATCTGTATATGGTGGCCAATAGAGCAGCAGCAGGTAAGCGCTTTAAAAAATATATATTATACGGGAGACTGGTTTTTGTTTTTAACAAAGTAAAAAACAAAAGTCCAACACTGACTGATGAGTGAACTTTATGTTACTATTTCAGTTGTATCCACACTAGAGAGAAGAGCTACAGTCCATCAGGTGCACACAGACATGGGAGAAGGAAATAAAATGGGTGCTTACAAAGCAGTAGTAAAACATCAACGAATCCTACAAACTCAATTTTCCTTAAACTGTTGACTGTTTTGTTTACCAATTCATATACTCAGTAAAAAACACGTCCCTCAGTAAACAGAATATTATTCCTAAAACAATGATTCATGAAAGACTTCCTATAAACAATAAGCATACACAAGGGCACATTCAAACAGGAAAAGTTCTGACATTTATTTTAGGGAACAGCAGCAATAAAAGAAGGGAGAAGGCTGTGGGTTCAGAGTGTTTATTGAACTCTAGAATGTCAATGACTTTTTTGGTCTTTAAAGGAAATTCTGTGAGTAATAGCAATAAAGCAAGTATTGTATAATACTAGCCTAAAAGCCATCTATCACTTCACCAAGCTAGACACTCTTTTTAACTAGGTAAGCAATGGGAAGCACATTGTAGGTCAACATCTGCTGCTCCTATAGGGAGCCATTTTTAGAGAAGCATGGGAAAATTACCATTTAGGAATTTCAGTGTGCTTTATAGAATTTGATTGCTAAATGTGAGGGTTTGCTATGGAAAAATAACCAATCCATACGCTTATTCTGGGACATATAATGGCTTCCTAGATGTAACCATTGCTTTCATAATGTAGTCTCAACTAGCTTTTGGACTTGTTGTGAAAATGTAATTGACTTTGTTTTGGGATAATGTTGACTAACTGTAACTCTTAGATTCAGGACTGAATTAAAATGTATTTGTAATTATTTTAGAATGATCTGTTACCTACTGACTGTAGGTGTTTAGAAGAGCATCTATTGTGTTTTGTGTTCTACCCCTGCATCTGCCCTCCCTGACCCTCAAGATATATTGGAATGGATGCCTATATTTCAGCCTGACCTCTCCTGAGAGATCATGTCGTTGTCTCTGCAAGTAATCCTCCACAGGAAAGTTAGTGGCCTTGCCATCCCTCCTTGCATCAGGAACATTGGTAGTGACTTAGTGGTTCCACAAGAAGTTTTGCCTAACTTCACACAGTCACATGGCTTAGGTGGCCATCTTGGGTGTTGTTGTATAAGGGTGCACCCAAAACCTACAAAGGCACTTTGTATTAACTTGGAAGTCCCTACCTTCTTCAAGTTGTGTGGGAGGGTGTTGCAGTGTCAGTGGATGGCCACGTGTAGTACTGGACTTACTTCAAAACTGTACGTTACTACAAAAGTGCAGCTTGTGAATACTGAAAAATAATAAACTTGCTCAAAAGTGTGGGTTATCTTTGTGAATCAGGACTCATTGGTTGCCAGGTTTTGCAACAGGTGTGGGAACAGGATCTTACCATAATTCTCTCATCGCATGATATCGTATCTCTGGATTGCTGGTTCCAGATTCCTTTTGGTTTCTGTGTGAATACCTTTACCCTGTTTCTTGCAGGGACAACCGTTTCAGATGACATGTGGATAAAATTCAAGAGAAACAGGTTACACATTTACTCAATGACAATACTGTTTCTTTGGAATGCAGCTTGTCAAAGGGTGCCCTACTCATTTTGTCAGCTTCCCAGGGCTCTGGCAGCAAGAAGGACAAGACAAGTAGGCAAGAAATTTAAAAGTGCCCGAACAGAAAATATTTATTTCGAACTACTCATAAATCTAACAGAGACTATTCACACAGGATTGTGAAATAACATTCCGAAGTGTGCCACTGAGCTGCATATGGTGGAACTGGATAAGGTGGAGAGTCGTAGAAAAAAGTTTAATTTATAACTGAAGTCGTGTTTCACATTTTCAGGATAATTAGTGTTTTTAGAAGATTCCTTTGTCAGTATATATACATTCTTCTTTTAGCTCTCTATTTAACTTAACAGTGTGGTCCAACCAACTTCAGGTGTTATCCCTATCCAAGAAAAGCATTAAGGTTGTTTTTCAACAAGATAGAACTGAACATCCGGTGGGTATTGAGAAGTTGAAGCCAACAGTAGCGCTTTACATGTCTCTTGAGCTGGAGGAAGGAACCCAAAACTATTTACCTCATGTTACCAGCTCTCAGCACCATTTCATCTTATCCAGGTATAGACTTGGAATTGTGCACTATTTGGTTGCTTTCCCTATCATGAGGTCCTGCCCCTCATAAGAGACCCCTTGTACATGAGACGTTATTAGTAAACAAATCACATTGCACTTTATGCTGTATTGCAAATTCTACTCTCAGTTTAGGCGTTACTATTGGAAACCATTGTTTGTTGCACAGAATACTAAAACTCATAAAGAAGCTCTCAAGTTCTTGCTTGCACTGAATAACCATCTGGCATGTTTTAATGTAGTGTTAAAAAAGGGGGAGGGTCAAAGGGCTTTTTCAAGAGGTCCAGCCTACTAGCCTCATCAAAGTTATATGATTGATTGATTCTTGGAGAGAGGGTCCGGCTTTCGTACTGCTTAGTGGCCAGTCCCCAGCTGAGTAGCCTCTTTGGATTGGGCCTTGTGCTTGACAACTGGGATCATTTTGTTTCCAGATGAGTGTGACCTTGCAAAGTCATTGGTTGTCTAATCTCTGTCCTTGATTTTTCTGTAGGATCTTGTTAAGTGTACACATGATAAATTTGACTGAATGTTAGAACCTCTACTGAAAGAAGGCTTAACAATTATTCTTTAAATGTTGTTAGATTAGGTGTATCTATGTTCTGCCTGAAGTGAAAGTCCTTTGGGAGACGCCTTGCCGTTTGTGCTGAAAGACGCTGTGGAGAGTTCTATTTGGCTGCTGCTTTTCTGTTTCCACAACCTCAGAACCTCGCGGTACCCGCTGCGCAGGTCCCGCATCGCTGATCTTACTGGGGCATTGAACATTGTACCGAGGCTACAACACCTGGCGACTAAGGGCATAGAGTAGAGCAGCAGGGCTGCGAGCGCCAGGACAGGGACTCCATTTCCCAGGAGTCCCAGCGTGCCCATCACCTGCACCTGGACGCTCTCCCTGTTTGCCCCGCCCCCCGTCCACCGAGTGAAAAGTGCTTGCCTGCTCTTGCATTGCTGGGAGACGCCTTACCGTTTGCGCTGAAAGTCGCTGTGGAGAGTTCCATTTGGCTGCTGCTTTTCCGTTTCCACAACTTCAGAACCTCGCGGTACCTGCTGCGCGGGTCCCGCATCGCTGATCTTGCTGGGGCATTGAACATTGTACCGAGGCCACAACACCAGGCGACTAAGGGCATAGAGTAGAGCAGCAGGGCTGCGAGCGCCAGGACAGGGACTCCATTTCCCAGGAGTCCCTGCGTGCTCATCACCTGCACCTGGACGCTCTCCCTGTTTGCCCCGCCCCCCGACCGCCGAGTGAAAAGTGCTTGCCTGCTCTTGCATTGCTGGGAGACGCCTTACCGTTTGTGCTGAAAGACGCTGTGGAGAGTTCCATTTGGCTGCTGCTTTTCCGTTTCCACAACCTCAGAACCTCGCGGTACCCGCTGCGCGGGTCCCGCATCGCTGATCTTGCTGGGGCATTGAACATTGTACCGAGGCTACAACACCAGGCGACTAAGGGCATAGAGTAGAGCAGCAGGGCTGCGAGCGCCAGGACAGGGACTCCATTTCCCAGGAGTCCCTGTGTGCTCATCACCTGCACCTGGACGCTCTCCCTGTTTGCCCGCCCCCCAGCCACCTCCTTCCGTTATTAGGAACTGCTGCACCCCGCTGCACGGGAGCGCGCGGGAGAAGCCCGGGAGAAGCCAGGGACAAGGGCGGGACAGTCTGAGACAGTCCGAGACTGGCAGAGACTGGACTGGGCCAAGAACGCTGCCCAAAATATTAGCCGTGAGTTGTCGTTGTTGCTATTAGTTATTATTGTGGAACCCTTGGAGTATTGCTCTCTAACATTAGCGCGACACATTGTCCCATTTTCTCTTTTGCTTACTATCTAGTGTGTCACTTGGGGAAAAGGTCACCTACTGTGTTTGTGTAGCATGTCAAAGTCAAAAACCCCCTTAGCAGTAAACACCCTCGTCAACTATCTCGTTCAGGTGGTTGCCAAAATTAACAATGATAGAAGATCTTCACTGGGCTTGAGCTCATCCCCTTCATTGTCTATGGTAGAAAATATGCTTGTCGAAACACCCGAGCCAGATGATAGCAATGAGGTTTTCTTGCAGGATCAGCACGATAATAATACATTAACACAGTTAATAGTGGCCTTAGCAGAGTCGGACACAGAGAATACACATGAAGAAGAGTTAGGGTTATTAGAGGACGAGCCCGCGGCACCGGTTCCAGCTCCTAGAGGTGCTAGAGGGGGGGACAAGGGCCTCCCCAAACGTGGTGGGTTACGCTCAAGCAAGAAAAGACTAGATACCCCACCCCCCAATAGGGAAGTAGATGAAAGGGGTCTAAATGGGGGAAAAATACTCCTGGATGATGACCAGCTCAAGAAATGAGTAAATATCCTAGATACTAAGATTAAGACCATTACAAAACCTCTCCTGGCAAAAATTGACCATCTTACAGAGGAGGTGCATAGATTAGGGGGGCTCTTACAGAAGACATTAGAAGAGGTGGCAAATACCCCCACTCAAGTAGCATCTAGAGTAGAAACCGAAAAGGTCCCAACAGTTTCCTGCCTGGGGTAAACTGAGAATGTATCTCCCCTCCCAACAGTGACTACTCATTCGGGGGGAGGGGGTCAGGATCTAGAAAATAGGGTACCCCCAGGATCAGGCCAAAGGGACAAGAATGGAGATTTCAGGGCAGAGAAGGGCCCAGTAGAGCTAATTGTGGAGGCCTCCCCTTTAGTGTTGGTTTTGGCCAATGTCCCTTATTTGAAACCTGGGCAAATAGAAAATACACCCTCCCTAATGAGTAAGGCCCTGCACTGGCTATCTCAAAACATGGCATTCTCACCCGGGGGTATGCATGAGTTGGCAGAAGAGATAGTGAAGGCAAGGAGAGTGGAATGGATTGGGGGTGGCCATAAAAAATTCAGGGGGGACTGCGTGGTGCTGCACTTTACAGATCTGGTAGTTCTGCCAAACATTCTGTCAAATATATATCCTCCCCAACGCCGAACCGCTGAGATCATCCCTTTAACATTAGATTTTTTCTATGCCAGACGAGGTAACATCTTGAATCCTACAATCCTAAGAACCAAATGTAACACTGTGTCAAAAAAGGGAAATACGATTGGTCCACAAAATAGTTGGGGTGTGTCCCTTGAAAATAGATTCTCAGCTCTATCAGATCTCAATGAGTGCGACTGACTTCATGGGACAGAAGCTGCAGCTCATTACAATTCAGTCAGCCTCACAAATACTAGGTCAAGTAGTGTCGAGAAAAGGGCCAATGAGCCTGTCCTGCTTGGTAGCAAAGAGAAACGACACGCGGATGTACATTCTGTGCATAGAGTTCCGGAAAACATTGATGGGATCCTCGAATCTACTTCTAATAATCCCAGTAGCAACAGGACACGCAGGTTATTATCTAATTTTGGCCTAGTATCCAGTAGGCAAAATGTAGTGCCGTCTCAGGATATAGCTATACCAGATAATAGAAGTCTAAACCTCCTATCATGGAACCTTGCTGGTATCTCTAACAAAATGATTTCCCCAGAATGGTGTGAATTCATAGAGCACCATGACATAATTATGTTTCAGGAAACCTGGGCAGTGAACCCAGTCTATCGGCATGGTTTCCTAAATTTTTATGTCCCAGCAAAAAAGAACCCCAAAGGGCGGCCACCAGGGGGATTGATTATCTGGGTGCGCCAATCTTTGCATTGTAATATCCAGGAAAGATCCCTCAATAATAGTGACATATTGTCAATTACGATCACCTGGGCCAATGGCCAAGAGATGGCCATTTATAACATATATGCTAGGGGAGTTGCAGGGGGAAAAACCTCAGAGGTAATAACAGCACTTGATAATGATCTTGACCTCCTTCCATCTCATCTTTCTATCTTGTTGGGTGGAGACATGAATACGACCTTCGAACCTTTGGGCTCGGAGGACGCTGAAATGTCCTTAGAAGAGGACAATAAACGGGGAATTCCCCAGTTGGACCTGTCATTTGTCAAGAGATGGTCTGAGGTAGCAATTCAAATCAAGAGCTTGTGCTCAGCAAGGGGCTTAAGAGCAGCTAATGGGCGCACCCCGTCTGAACGACGGGGTGTCCATACATTCGATAATGGAAGGGCAAAAAGCAGAATAGATTATATCCTAGTGGATGTGAGGGATTGGCACAGGCTGGTAGATATGAGCATTGCATCTAGATTAGAGAGTGACCATAACCCACTATGTTTGAGCATACAATTTAACCAGGAGGTGCCAGCTTCAAGCCCGGGAAGGGGCACAGTGACTTTGGATATTATCTCCACAAATAACCAATGCCATGTAAGGTGGGGTAGACTGATAGAGAGCCAGAGATGTTAGAAGATCTAAGGAAGTTAGTTGTCTCTGAGATTAACATTATGAAAGAACATTGTACCGAACCCAACTTCTCCAGATTTATGGAGGAGGCACACTCTGAGTTTTTTTCTAAAATTCAGGGCTTCTTTCTAAAACCAGTAGGCCAAAAAAAAGTGGTAAAATCACCCACTAAACAGGGGTGGTATGATCAAACATGCAGAAGAGCACCTCAGAAACTTAGTCTTGAGTTAAGGAGTCAAAACAGTGAAGGAGTGAGGAAGGCCAGGGATGTCTACAGAAAAGCACAAACCAAAGCGAAAAAGCTCTGGGACGAAAATCACTGGCTTGACCTCAAATCAGCATGTGCAGCTAATAAGCAAAACGAGTTTTGGGCAATCGTAAAATGGGACGGGGGGTAGCAGAGCGTCCACAAAACAACGTTGCAAAGAACTTATGGATAGACTTCTTTAAGCCACAATATGCATGTAATCTGGACCCAGGCCATTACCTACCTCCCCCGATGGTCTCCTTCAAAGGCGAAGTGTTTACCTTGGGTGATGTAAACATAGCGTTGGATGGGGTGTCTGTGGGGAGAGCGCCAGGAATGGACGGAATACCGGCCGATGTATTCTTAAGCGACCGGGCTTCATGGTGCCAATACTTTGTCTGGCTAGCAAATTCCATCGCCCATGGAGCTTTCATTCCCAATTCATGGAAGGGTGCGGAGATCATCCCAGTCTTCAAAAAAGGTGATAAGACACTCCCAAGCAACTACAGACCCATCAGTCTTATCGATTCTGCACAAAAATTGATGGGTCGACTGATACAAAACAAACTACAAGCTTGGATAGATGAGAAGGATGTTCTCTGCCCCTTCCAAGCCGGTTTCCGCCCCCTAACAAGTTCTATTGACCAGGTCTTTTATTTTCTAACTTTATACTGGAGAAATGTGACCTTGATCAATGGTCCATTGTATACTGTATTTGTTGACCTAAAGTCAGCATTCGACTTAATCCCGCGACAAAAATTGTGGAGTGTCCTCGCGGAAATTGGTATCAGCCCCGAACTATTGACATTGCTAGTCCGCATGCATGAAAATAACTACGCTAGGATCAGGTGGGGGGCCCAGGGCGAGGTGACTGATTCTTTCCCTGTAGAGCATGGGGTTAGACAGGGATGCGTCCTGGCTCCCACCTTATTTTCATTATATATCAATGGCATAGTGGACTACCTGAAGAAATCCCCTACTGATGCCCCAATACTGGACGGGGTTCGTGTACCAGTATTAATGTTTGCTGATGACACGTTGCTGGTATTACGAACTCCTAGTGGCCTCCAGAAGGCAATTAATGCTTTCGGGGATTTCTGCCAGATCCGGGGCTTGGAGTTAAACACTTCAAAGACTAAGTTTATGAGTACGAATCCAGCAAAGCCATTTAGGGGCACAATAACTTTTAATGGGGCTGCCTTAGAACAGGTGGAGGCTTTTACTTATCTTGGTATCTCCCTACAGGGCAATATGAAATGGAAGTCCCATATTGACTTATCAGTTTTAAAGTTCCATCAACTAGCAGGGGCCCTAGTACTTAAACATAAATCTTCATTAACCAAACCTATCCATCCTGTGTTAGAGATTTATAGTATGAAGGTGCTAAGTGCCTGTTTGTATGGCTCTGAGTTGTGGGGTTTGGCCAACTTGAATATTTTGTCTACTGCTGAGAACAAGTTTTTGCGATGTCTGGTTGGCGTTCCACAGAGCACACCAACAATCCCCCTGTTGTATGACCTGGGGAGGAAAAAGATTGAGGACCTGGCTCGACTGCGCCCATTACTATTCTGGAGACGAATAATGTCAACGCCGGAGCTAGGTCATTATGCCTCCGCCCTCATGGACATTATTAAGAAGGATCGGTTCCATACAATAACATGGCTCAACGAGATCCGGAACCTATTAACAAAACTCCATCTAGACCATTTATGGACTAATACTGACCCAACTGCCTTTCCATCAAAGGAGATTGTGAAAATTTTTTACTGGGATATGACTTTGCAATCTGTTTTGACCTCTAACCCACATTCCATGTTAACATCCCGGTATTTGGAAATCAAATTTACTCCATTTTGTGAACTATACTGGGATTTTATTACAAAACCTATGGATAGAAAGTTGTACTTCCAATTTAGAGCTGGTAGTTTGCCCCTTAACGCTTTCACACAAAAGTGGTTGCCTAGCAATGTTAATATATGCAACCATTGCAAAGACTTGGTTGAGGACATCTCGCAATTTCTGTTTGTCTGTCTTCTTTATGCTTCTCCAAGAAGGGGGTGGTTAAAACCAGCGTGTCAGAAACTAGGGACAAGTAGGTGCCAGGAAGCACTTAGAATTTTGGAATCAAACAGCTCCCCTCCTTTAGCAATTGCAGTAGCAAAATACCTGGGATGGGCATGGATCATTCGCGCTCGCACTTTAGCTAGTGGTGTTAGAGGAAATGTAACGTGATTTTATGTAGATTATAATTAATCATGTGTAGTGAACTTGAGTTTTTAGAAGTAAATGCGTTCCTTTTAGTCATGATTCATCAGCGTTTTGAATTTAATGTGTGTTTTAAAAATGTGATTGTATTTTAGAATAGTATTTACTGATGTATAGGTTAGGGCGTTAATGCTTTTATGACAATGCTGTTGAATAAAGCTTTTGAATTTGAAAGTCCTTTACTAATATTCACTGAAATGCTGCTGGAACTAGCCAGCCTACACTTTCCATACAGTCTTGTAAAACATCCATAGTTGCAGGACATGGATCATGCCTTGCCCTGGATTACCTTACATGAGTATTCTGAGAGATGGTACTAGAGAAGGGACCTACTACATAAATATGGGGATTTGAATGCTTGCGATAAAAAGCAGTACAAAAGGGGGTGGTGATGGACGGAGCATCTGAATCAATCAAACACTCACACCCAGTCAAAAGATCTGGGTTTAATCCATCACCGTTCTTTAGCCCACTCTGCCACCCCAGTTCAGCCATGGCTATATGCAAATCAGTCTGACCCTGTGCCTCATGGGAACATCCTGGGAACAGTCCAGCCCGAACTGCCAAGCCATGTCTTTCCTGGACCGGAAACAAGCTTCCGAGGACCGGTTTCTGGCATTCCAGCTGAGATAAATAGCAAGCACACCTACTCTCACTCGGCAATCTTCATATGATTCTTTAGTCACATATGCCAAATACAAGGAAACAAATGTATGCATAAAAGTTTCCAAGTTCTCAGTGGATATATAAAAATATATTAGGTAGTTATAGTTTTACACCTCAGTGATGTCATTTGAGATGTCATCAGTGATGTCATCAGTGATGTCACTGACCATGCCATGAATGATGTAATGTGTGACATCATCAGCAGTGGATTGCGGGCACGCGAGTTATAGTGAGTCCAACTAACTATAACGTGGGAATTTCAATGGTTTTGTATGAGTAAAATGTTCAGCTAACTATAACTGGTGTGAAACCTATGGTTTTTTCAGTGAATTTCAAAGGTTTTTTAAATGCTAATTCCTAACTATAACGATTGTGAAACCTATGGTTTTTTTAGTGAATATATATATATATATCTACACAGCCAATCCTTTATTATTCATTGTGGCAATGGCTTTAGGATTAATAAAGATATTTTTATTGAAGGTAAAAGGATAGAGGCTACTAAAAAATTCTCCTATCTTGGTATTCTTTTTTCCCAGAATGATTCCTGGGTACAAGTAGTGGCTGCAAAAAAATTAGCCCTCTTACTCTCTACATCTGCACTTATTATCTTCGCCAGGAAATTCGGCAAGCGACCAACAGAAGAATTAATCAAAGTATATAAGGCTAAATGTGTTTCTGCTGCACTTTATGGGGGTGGAATATGGGGGTTTGCTGATCTTCCCCCTTTACAGACAGCTGAAAACTCCTTCTTAAAATACATTTTAGCCGTACCAAAAAGTACTTCAGTGAAAGGCAAATGTTTCTAGTTCCTTTTTTAAAGAGATCTGGATTACGACAATGTCGCCCGGCACTGTTACTTTTACAGTTACTAGCCAATGAAAAATGTGTGCTAAGAATTTTATCCTTACTGAAAAAAGTGCTTTACCAAAGGAAACTTCTGGTCACTTGAATGCTCATTTTGCACAGTAATGGTGGTCAAATTTTAGGATTCACACTGTAATCCTTTAGTCTCATTATGTATAATGTTATTATTATGGCTTTTTATGAAATTGTCTTTGTATGAATTACTTGTATGCTTTTATGATTGCTTCAACAATCGAATAAAGCTTTTCTTGTATTGAATTGAATTGAATACACAGCCAATCACACACACACACACACACACATACGCACACACCCGCCCACACCCGCATATACACACAGCCACCATGTGCAGTCATTGCTGCATGCAGTGCAAATGAACAAATGGGCAGTGAATGGTAAATAATACTTTGTCCCAAAGGTTCCAGATTGGCATTGTCTTATATTGTGTTGTACTGTAGCATTGATTTAGCACTCTAAATCCCAGATGCTGCCCTGGAGGATTCCACAGTTCATAAACACCTAGACCGCTTCGCGAATTACGCCGCGGTGCTGGTGACTTATTGAGTGGGGGGTTCTGATGGCCCCCGGCCGTCCTCCGCACACACCCACTGTGGCATGGAAGGGATTAAGAGTGAGTGGTTGCAACAGGGCGTTGTTTGTGGTTAGGTCAATATTGGAGATGTTGCGTGAGGTCTGTGAGGTTTAAGGATGTGCTCTATTTAGAGCACAGGTGTGTTGAAGAAAATGGAGTAGGGCATGCTCTATAATTCATATTTAGGAGGTAAGTACTATTGTGGATAGCACTATGTTTATTATGTTTCCGGAATTTGAGATGGATGCATGTTTTTTGCATTTTAATGGAGAGTGGGTTCTATATCTCAGCTGTTTGAACTCAGAGATTTTGCCACATCAGCAGTTTTTGAAGGGATCAAAACTGATAGGGCCAGATTGCAATGTAGAGCTGTCGTTAGTTGGTATCTTCAGAGCTTGTGCTGAAAGAAAAGAGGCGCACCTCCGTGAATGTCATGAAGCATAATACACATTTCTTTGAAAGTGATTCACCTAACTACAGGTAACCAGTATAGACACTGACAGAGGGCAAGTGAAACTCACAAGTGAATACTAGATTATGCAGTAGTCTAAAAAGAGCATTCTATAGTTTCTGTATTTTCTGAATCACCTCGAAAAAGTCTCTGGAGTATACACTGTTTTATCAAGAAGTAGTCTAATTTAGTGTCATTGGTATATCTGAAGAAAGTGAAGCTGATTGAAGTGGTAGCCTCTCGCAGTGGGATGAAATAGGGGTTCTGTCATTAAGGAAGGAAGCATTTCAGTGAATGGCACTGCCTTGTATCCCTATGAAGTCATGTCCTCACAGCAGCGTAAGATGTGGACCACCTCAAAGTTATAATTACACCACTTCAATATACAGCACTTTTGATGTTAACCACCTTTACAATTGAAGCAATTCCATGCTCCACCAAAGCTGAATTCTATTTTGATATTGAAGAAAAAACTAGAAGTTGATAATTTTGCATAATGAGCTCTTTGAGTAGAGTATTATTGCAAATTGGTAGATATAAAGAACTGTTAGTACCATATTTTATAAGATGAATTTAATAATGCCAGTTTTAGGTCATGCAGAAACATTCCCAATTGCAGAAAGTGTTGTAAAATTCCCTTATCAGCTACGCAGACTATTTGTGGCAGTAAGTATTTTCATGCTGAGAGATGAGGATGAAGGTGACTATGAGGTCTTTTCTTATCCTTCATATGACTCTTTCAAGGGTAGGGACTGTTAGTCTACTGAATACCATAGATTTAAAGTTTGTTCCCAGAGTTCCCATGAAACAGAGGATTCTTCGCAGTTACCAAGCTTTTCAGTTTTGAGTAGCAGGCTGGGCACAAAGCATACATGTGACAAAGTGACAAAGTGTGGTTCAGATAAAATTCACTTCAACGTATTGCAAAATATAAAATGATTGTCATATCTTTATGATGGTTCAGTTACTATAAGTCCATAAGCTTCGTGCTAGTCCCAACCTGTAGCAACACACCAAGAGATTCTTAAATCTGTTTAGCCAGTGCCAGGTTCTTACATCGGTTTACTCAGTACCAAAAGTGGAGGTGTGCATACACTGCCATGCCACTGTTCCTCACCTAGGTATTTACTTTGATCTATAAGGTTTACAAAAGGGAGCTTGCCATTGTGATGGTTTTACAAATGTTAGAGGGAGAGGAAAGAGAGTCTGTGAATCAGAATAAAGTGGCAGATTCCCAAATCTAGCTCCTAACGCTCTTCTACATCAAACTTGAAAGTAGAATCTGCAGCATTTTAAATAAAATAGATAGGGGAGAAGAAAGGCAGCACCAAGAATCAAATGACATACTCCAACTGATTGCTTAGCACATCTTGGCTAAATTATGCACCATTTCCCAAGGCCCAAGGGAGCACAGAGACCCTAGCTTTTGCAGAGACTATGAAATAGCTTGCCTGCACATTTTTGACAGTTACATGTCTCTAGAATGCAATAGAGACCTCTAAGCTTTGATGAACTATCGAATGACATATGATAGAAGGGTCTTGCTGTCCCTTTCACAGAGTAGCAATAAGAGATGTTGGGGTGATGCACTCTGCAGTGTTGTTTTTGCTTTCATGCTGTGTTTCACACAGATCACCATACGATAGCAAAAACAAGTCAGAAGAATATACATTTCTGTTTCTATACAGCCAGAATTGAAGACAATATTTGAAATCAGTGTAATTCAGTACCTACTCAGGTGTGAGTGTATTGTACTAGAAACAATAATGGAAGATAAATACTGATCAAAATACAGTCACAGTGTTTTGGACAAACAGAGGATGAGTACTGCATTCTGAGTATTACCCTGTGCAGGTGAAAGATAAGTCTACTACACAACACTTGAAGCTTACATATGTAGCATGCCGTTATAACTGCAATCAGGGATTTAAGTCGAAAATGGCTCCCTATAAGGCTCTATATTTATGCGCTTAAATATATTAGCTAAAAGACGTATTGATTTCTCAATAATGGCTCGAAAAATTGATAAGGTTTTCACATTTTGTTATGTTAGGCTGGCTTATAACACGCATGTTTTACCCTACATGGGGTCTCTCAGCACTATTGCAGCTCTAAAGGTTCTTTAGGCCCAAAGTGAAGAAAAAAAATCAGAGACTAGAGGAGCCAGGTCTTAAGAGTTTTTTTGAACTGTTTAAAATCCATACATGGACGTAGATGCAGTGGAAGCAGATTCCAGTTCATGATACACGTGAAAATAAACACCCACATACCTGGTGGGGAAAATACACACAGGTTGTAAATGGAGTTTCCCACTGGATCTAAGACACCAATGGTGGCATACCATTGCAGTTTACCCTGCAGATAAGGAGGCCCACTTCTGCATAGGTCTTCATGGGCCAAACAAAGGAGTTAAAACACAGCATGCTTTTTATGGAAAACCAATGAAGGGTTCTGAGAATGGGTTCTGAGGGTGAGCTAGGCGGAAGATGACCAATTAGTCGTGCCACAGTATTTTGAGCAACCTGGAGATTGGAAATAGTCCATCCTTCATGGCAACCATTAGCACATTACCATAGCCCAGATGGCTGATAATGACGGCCTAGAATAGGGGATTTCCTTGTCTACAGTTATAGCTTCTGGAAAACCTTTTAGAGAAGGCAAATTACTCCACACCAGGAGCCTGCAATGGCATTCACATATTCCATCATGGAAAGGTTTTCATTTACCAAGATTCCCAGGTTTCTTACAGTTGTTCTTGGGGAGGGAACTGGGCCCAAACCCTGAGGCCACCAGTCAGCCGAACACAAAATGGGCTTTTCCAAAGAGTACAATATTTGTTTTGCTTGCGTTTAGTTGGAGATAGTTGGACTGCATCCAAGAGGTAATCTTATCCATAAAGTCACCGAATCTATATTTGGTAGAGTCAGGATTATGTCCCATTGGAATGGCAGGTTAGATGTCATGTGCATCGGAGATTACCTCTAAACCAAATGATTTTATTACTTGTGCCAGTGGGCCCACATAGATATTAAAAAGAATGGGACTCTCTGAAGACCCTTGTGGCACCCCCCCTGTCCAAGACTAGAGTCGAGAGCAGAAATACTCCAACTGTACCGCATGGGTGCGCTCATTCAGGAAATTCTTAAGCCATTTCCGGGCCTTCGCACCGACACCTATCTCCTTCAGTCTTGGAATTAAGATCAAGTGGGAAATGATGTTGAATGCTGCATAGAGATCTAATAACACTATCATCGCTGAGTGCCCCTTTATCTAAGGAAAGCTTTTTGTTGTCTTGGACTTCTACCAGTGCTTTTCCAATGTTTCACATTTTACTTCATCTTGCATTCCATAAAAGACTTTACTTTTTCAAATATAGTGTGGGTAAGTAATTGTTTTCATGCAACATATGACTTTTGTATAGTCTATACTATGAAATGAGCCACCTGAGTGAGTTGAGGTTGTGAGTTGTTCATGAGGGGGCAAGATTGAGAGCTCTGAAGTTTAGACAAAACCCTGTGCGAGTTACTCACAGTGCCTTTCAGTGGATCATAGAGGTGTGCAAAGCAACAGCTGCTCCTCCCCTATGATGGAAGAGCATCACCATCCGCCCCTGAGTGGCAGGCAGCAGATAGAAATGGGAAAAATAAAATGATAGTAAAACCATTTTATAATAATTTTATTTTTCTATCCGCTAAAGACAGCCAAGTCTAGGGAGGGGCCATAATGATACCAGGGGGAGGAGTAGTGCACATTGTAAGTGCGCATGACGGTTTGGCCGGTTGTCCAAACCATCATGCACACTCTGATCTCTTTCCACCCAAGCTGTGTTGAACTGAGTAGAGGCACAAGCTCCTTGGACATGTACGAGTGTCAAACAAACCTGCTCAGGTGAACCACGGTGCTGCTCTGATGAGATCAGCATACTGATTGGTGTCTAGGAGCCTGCAGTGTGCAAGCCGGGCGCAGAGGAATCTGTATATGGTGGCCATTAGAGCAGCAGCAGGTAAGCGCTTTAAAAAATATATATTATACGGGAGACTGGTTTTTGTTTTTAACAAAGTAAAAAACAAAAGTCCAACACTGACTGATGAGTGAACTTGTTGTTACTATTCCAGTTGCATCCACACTAGAGACAAGAGCTACAGTCCATCAGGTGCACACAGACATGGGAGAAGGAAATAAAATGGGTGCTTACAAAGCAGTAGTAAAACATAAACGAATCCTACAAACTCAATCTTCCTGAAACTGTTGACTGTTCTGTTTACCAATTCATATACTCAGTAAAAAACACGTCCCTCAGTAAACAGAATATTATTCCTAAAACAATGATTCATGAATGACTTCCTATAAACAATAAGCATACGCAAGGGCGCATTCAAACAGGAAAAGTTCTGACATTTATTTTAGGGAACAGCAGCAATAAAAGAAGGGAGAAGGTTGTGTGTTCAGAGTGTTTATTAAACTCTAGAATGTCAATGACTTTTTTGGTCTTTAAAGGAAATTCTGTGAGTAATAGCAATAAAGCAAGTATTGTATAATACTAGCCTAAAAGCCATCTATCACTTCACCAAGCTAGACACTCTTTTTAACTAGGTAAGCAATGGGAAGCTCATTGTAGGTCAACATCTGCTGCTCCTATAGGGAGCCATTTTTAGAGAAGCATGGGAAAATTACCATTTAGGAATTTCAGTGTGCTTTATAGAATTTGATTGCTAAATGTGAGGGTTTGCTATGGAAAAAATAACCAATCCATACGCTTATTCTGGGACATATAATGGCTTCCTAGATGTAACCATTGCTTTCATAATGTAGTCTCAACTAGCTTTTGGACTTGTTGTGAAAATGTAATTGACTTTTTTTTCGGATAATGTTGACTAACTGTAACTCTTAGATTCAGGACTGAATTAAAATGTATTTGTAATTATTTTAGAATGATCTGTTACCTACTGACTGTAGGTGTTTAGAAGAGCATCTATTGTGTTTTGTGTTCTACCCCTGCATCTGCCCTCCCTGCCCCTCAAGATATATTGTAATGGATGCCTATATTTCAGCCTGACCTCTCCTGAGAGATCATGTCGTTGTCTCTGCAAGTAATCCTCCACAGGAAAGTTAGTGGCCTTGCCATCCCTCCTTGCATCAGGAACATTGGGAGTGACTTAGTGGTTCCACAAGAAGTTTTGCCTAACTTCACACAGTCACATGGCTTAGGTGGCCATCTTGGGTGTTGTTGTATAAGGGTGCACCCAAAACCTACAAAGGCACTTTGTATTAACTTGGAAGTCCCTACCTTGTTTAAGTTCTATGGGAGGGTGTTGCAGTGTCAGTGGATGGCCACGTGTAGTACTGGACTTACTTCAAAACTGTAAGTTACTACAAAAGTGCAGCTTGTGAATACTGAAAAATAGTAAACTTGCTCAAAAGTGTGGGTTATCTTTGTGAATCAGGACTCATTGGTTGCCAGGTTTTGCAACAGGTGTGGGAACAGGATCTTACCATAATTCTCTCAACGCATGATATCGTATCTCTGGATTGCTGGTTCCAGATTCCTTTTGGTTTCTGTGTGAATACCTTTACCCTGTTTCTTGCAGGGACAACCGTTTCAGATGACATGTGGATAAAATTCAAGAGAAGCAGGTTACACATTTACTCAATGACAATACTGTTTCTTTGGAATGCAGCTTGTCAAAGGGGGCCCTACTCATTTTGTCTGCTTCCCAGGGCTCTGGCAGCAAGAAAGACAAGACAAGAAGGCAAGAAATTTAAATGAGCCAGCACAGAAAATATTTATTTCGAACTACTCATAAATCTAACAGAGACTATTCACAGAGGATTTTGAAATAACATTCCGAAGTGTGCCACTGAGCTGCATATGGTGGAACTGGATAAGGTGGAGAGTCGTAGAAAAAAAGTTTAATTTATAACTGAAGTCGTGTTTCACATTTTCAGGATAATTAGTGTTTTTAGAAGATTCCTTGGTCGGTATATATACATTCTTCTTTTAGCTCTCTGTTTAACTTAACAGTGTGGTCCAACCAACTTCAGGTGTTATCCCTATCCAAGAAAAGCATTAAGGTTGTTTTTCAACAAGATTGAACTAAACATCCGGTGGGTATTGAGAAGTTGAAGCCAACAGTAGCGCTTTACATGTCTCTTGAGCTGGAGGAAGGAATCCAAAACTATTTACCTCATGTTACCAGCTCTCAGCACCATTTCATCTTATCCAGGTATAGACTTGGAATTGTGCACTATTTGGTTGCTTATCCTGTCATGAGGTCCTGCCCCTCATAAGAGACCCCTTGTACATGAGACGTTATTAGTAAACAAATCACATTGCACTTTATGCTGTATTGCAAATTCTACACTCAGTTTAGGCGTTACTATTGGAAACCATTGTTTGTTGCACAGAATACTAAAACTCATAAAGAAGCCCTCAAGTTCTTGCTTGCACTGAATAACCATCTGGCATGTTTAAATGTAGTGTTAAAAAAGGGGGAGGGTCAAAGGGCTTTTTCAAGAGGTCCAGCCTACTAGCCCCATCAAAGTTATATGCAAAAAAGAGGTACATAGTTCCTCTACATGCAGGTAGTGACCCAGGCACCCAAGGAGGAGGAGGAATCCTCCTTTCGGAACTAAGGTCCTCACACACCCAGCAAGCTAGGTGTCATGCTTCATCATATGGGTCTGCTCCTCGTCGGGTCGTCGCTACAATACCCGACAGGCACCCATAAAGGGGCTCTTTGCCGGAGATCTTCTGGGTGCTGTGGGTGTGAGGGACCTAGTGTGCATGTAGATGTTCTGAAATAGTGAAAGTAAAACAAGTGGAGAATCATAAGAGCAATTTTTATTCTAGGTGGATCCCTACTTACTTGGAAATAATTAGGAGAGGCGACAACAAGCTAACAAGGATCAAAAGGCGCTCTACTTCTTGTTGGTCGACATGTTTCACGCCAATTTGCCCCATGGATCTGGTGGCGTTTCTTCAGGACCATGAAAAGGGACTATTTACAATGAAGAGGGTGTGCAACATACCCAAAGTATGCCATTGTTAGTGCTTCGGTGAGGAGTGGTGAAGTATACAATCCCAGACTCACCTAGTAAACTTCAAGAATGTGCCCCATCTGATACAGCACTATGTAGTGACATCTGTATTAAGATGTCTGATTGTCATGAGAAAAAATACAACAGATGGGGAGGGTTATACCTCATAAAATACTGCATTAACCAAACACAAAATGGCAAACAAATCTCATTGCAACCATACCGGGTAAGGCAGGTAATATGGCAGGATGTCAGGGTAGTCAAAATAATGTACCCGTGGCTCTCTTCCCAAACCATAACACTGGGTGCAGGAATGGTGCGGGCATAGGTCCCATACAGAAATCTCACAAAAGTAATGCGGTCCTGTCACTGATCTCGTATGTGACAGATGCCAGCACATACCCCCGCCCCTGGCAGGGCTCACAAATATAAGAGTCCACTGTGAGTCCGAAAGGGGCAGGCTCAATCACTAAATGCTGTTGTCTTTTTTTTTCAGAAAGCTATGAAATGGAGACTAAGCTTTATGTACTAAAAATAACTTGGTATTGTACACTTTTGAGTATATTACAAGGTTTCAATGGAATGTTCTTCTGCTCTGTTCTATTAATTTGTACATTTATGGCTGTTTTTTTTAACTGCTGAATGAATTTTTTGTTTCTGAACTGAAGTTCTATTTCACATTTTCAGGATAATTAATATCATTGGAAGATCTTGACTTGCAGCTTGTGGGAGAGTTTGCTGTATTAATCTCAGAATAGACACAGATTCTGGGAGTGCTACGACATTCATTAGAAAGGCTAGATGTAACGTCATTAACAGAGTCAAGTAACATTAAGAAACTACAAACAATGTGACTGTCCCTGACAAACTGTGAGACTTGGCACACCGTAGCAGAAACCCTCTCTCTCGCTCTATTCTCTTCTCATCCCTCTTTCCCCAACTCGATGTATTGTTATTCTGTATTTATTTCGGAGGGCTATTTTTGAGTACGGGCCTGGTGCGGTATTCATACATCCTGACGCCATTTCTGGGCGCCGAAGTGAGTGCGTGTGGGAGTTTTGATATCTTGATGTCATTTTATGTTCCGTCTTAGTCCAATTAGACCCACCTGTTTAAAACAGCCCTTCAGATGCATTCCTCATGAAGTCTCACAGAAACATTAACACAATTTTGAATGGTGTTCATGCATTGCAAAGACTTTTCACTTTTTTAATTGGACTGACACACACTGAGTAAATATTTTTCTGTGCTTATCAGATACTTCTTTTTTTCAAAAACGGGTGCACTTCCAGACATTTCTACTGATCTAGGATTTTTGACTTTATGGCTTATGTTTTGGCGGCACACCATTGTACACTATAGTGATTACAGACTGTGGCAGTGTTCAGGATATGTCAGCGGCTAAATTATAGCTTACACCCCACATTTTATATTTTCCCTGCAACTACACTGGTGTAAACATTGTTCTTTGACTAGGGAGAATCCCGATAATGATAAATCCAGGAGTGTAAAAAGCTGGTATAAAATAAAGCGCGCAGAGGCGGGCTCACTGAACTCATTCCGATGGAAGGAAATATCAAGGAATAACGCCTCACCGGCCAAAGCCTACCTTCAATCAGGGATTAGCATGTTAGCCCAGGAGAACATTTGGGAGTCAGGACTTCCATTTAACAACATCAAAGATCTGGTAAATAAGTCGACAAGGCTCGTCTCTACTGAAAACGATAAAGAATGCCTAAATAAAAGGGCCCACAGCTGGTTCGTGATACAAAGCTACCCAAAATGCTCACCAAAATCGTATTTTGGCACCAGCTTTTGAGGACCACTAAAAGAAGGCTTCTTGGCACTGAGGATGGGGATTCTACCTGCCAAACCCCACATGCCCCCACTGGAAATGTACATTTGCATCTACACTATGCAGATTATGCAGCGAAACTAAAGAAGATATGCTGCATCTCCTATGCATATGCAAGTTCCTAGACCGGGAGAGGAGAGAGCTGTTAAAACCGCATATAAATGAAATGCATATCTGGTCTTGTAGACAGGCAATGAAGACCTGCTTCAGCGGGGCCAACGTTAAATTAACCTGCAATTTCGTCCGCTTCATGAAAACTGCCCAACAAAACTTTTCGCCGCAGCCTGAGCATAATTGCGCACGCCCAAGCCCCTTTGTCCGGCAACTCTCCCCAACTCCCCCCACACTCCTACTCTATGTCCAGTCGTTCAAGACCACACAGTAGACTATCAGATCTATGGGCACTGGCATCGCCACCAGATCTGGACTCACCCACAGCCCTTATTCAAACTTCACCCCTCTACCGCAAACATATTGTATGTATTTTAACCAGTTAACTGTTCGATTTTAAAACATATCCACCACGTTTTTAAGGAAATATTAAATCAAGCTATATATGTATTCATTTACAAATATTATACTGATGTGTGGACTGCTAAGATTTTAATTAATCAATGCAATAAACTTGAAACTTGAAACTTGAAATCCAGGAGTGGAACACAATATATCTGTTAACACTCCATTTGGTACTGCTACAAGATTTTTCCAATATTTGTATCTCCAGTAGTGAAGCTCTCCTACCGGTCTATTGAATTTTCCCAAGAAATATATTTTTCCTTTCATGACTGATTCTTCAACTGTGGTTAAAAACCATCCTACCTTTATTAAAGTGGGAATTCCTCCATTGTTGCGTCTTATGTTTTTGTGTATGCTCTAGTAAACAGGAACAGGCAAACCCAATACACACTCTCACATAAACACAGCAAAACTCACATAGCATATTAACATTGCTTGCAATTCTATGCTTAAGCACACATTAGAAAAGTTAATAGGATGAATTTCAGTTTCCTGAAAACTCAAAGATTGAGATGCCATTACTTGGATATTAACACTCAGTTGCCCTCCCTTTGTGTGCGCACACACTGCTTGCATAATACTACATCTACTGCTCCACAGACAGGATGGTCGAACTTGACACTGGTTTATAAATCAATAGCATGTTTAAGGTAGTATTCAGCCATGAGTCTTCTCGTTACTCTTTTACTCCATCGATTCCTGAAAGCATCACAATGACTGGCAAAGAAGTCATTTCCAGTTCATATTTACAACAGGCAACTCTATGCAGGCCACAATCTGCCATACATTGCAGCACATAGAGAACCCATCTGTCCACCTCATATTTGGCTTTGAAAGTGAGATGTGGTTGACAGTTGAACTTGCAATCTAACTCAAGACTTACAACAACCCATCCATGGCCATGAGACAAACAACCACCGAAGGCTTCTCACATTCTAACAGCCAACCAGGCACCAATGCTTTGCTTCTCACAGCCCTAAATAAACATGTGCTAAACACTCTAGAACCTTGGCACAACAGAAGTCAGGTTTAATTTAGAGGCAATGTGTAAAGTATGTATGCAGCACTGAATCAGTAATAAAGTGTAAACACAGCACCAGAAAAACCCCAAACCAATTAAGATAAATAGGATCAATATTAACAAATAACATTATACCAAAACAACAAAAAACAATCAGTAGAACAACAGTTATTCATTTTTAAAGTTTCAGATGAAAATAGCACCAAATAGCACAAAGCATCTTTCATGTGTATCTGGTAGCACTTTACTGGGTCATAGTCACAAGTCCAGGCTGACTGTGATGAAGCATGGGTCAGACACAGGGACCAGGTTCTTCCCATTGTAGATTTTAACTTCATAAAGTCCAAGTCCATGAATGGAGCTTCAGCTTGAACTTCACATTGCCAGGCACCACCAGGAGGCCATTGTCGGTGCACGGCGCAGGTCGTCGCTCAAGCTTAACATTGGTCAGTAATGCAGGAGGTAGCTTTTTGGCAGGAAAAGCAGGTTGTCATCAGAACTTTGCATTGGTGGGTGATGCACTGATTCAGGTGCTGATGCAGGTAGCTAGCTCACAATCGCAAAGACCGACAACGTTCTGGATTTTCACTTGGGCTGCAGTGTTCAAGCGGAAGGTGTACACTCTGATTCTAGCCAAGGATCCAGGACCTGGGGAGCACCCTTTGGGGATCATGACTCACTCCATCAGAACTCCGCAGCATGGCTCAGGCGGGTCCAGTTGGTGCTGGTCAGCTGGACAGTTGTAGGAAACGTCCATGGAAGCTTGGTGTGTGCCTGCAACTCAACAGGAGGTTAGCCAACTGACCTTTGGAGTCACTTCTGAGCATGCTGGGTTCAAGGCACGCAGGAGAACAGGATAGTCCTTGTCCTGAGTCTTCCCCAGCCCCACAGGTCCAGGAGTGTTCTATTGACAGGCGTTGATGGTGCCACTTTTATACCTAGTACTGGCTTGTGTGTGTGGGGGTCCCTTCTTTGTCTACCCCAAACTGGTTTGGTCAGTTCTGTCCTTTACCCTGGGTTTGGCTACAAACTGTCTGGGGTAAAAAAGGACTGGCAGGCCCAGACATCAGATGCATTTGTTGGTGACAGAGAAGGTAGCCTCACAAGTCAAGAATGTGATAGCCACAGTTTTCAGCCTATTTTCTGAAGCTCAGGAAGGGCTGAGTACAAACCCAGGACATCCTACTCAAGAGAGAAACACCCTGTCCCACACACATGCCCTTTTGTCCACATGTCTGGAAGGAATACACAACACACCACAAGAGAGCCGTTCACAGTCATGTGAGCATTGGACACTGACATAAGGGGACATTTGGGGCCTAATATAGATCTTGTTACGTTACAGAATAAGGGTTAACCCAACGGCGCTGGGACCTGGGTAGTAAGTGTTACAAAGGGGTCCCAGTTGCAAAATCTCTTGAGCACAGAGACAGAAATTCAAAAGAGAAAAATCAAACTATTAATACTCTATTGCTTAAGTGATGTTTTTATTCACATCCTCAGTTGTAGACCAGTTACGTGTACATTTTCTGAAATTACACACTTATATAATTGCCCAAAAGTGAAGGCGTGGGAAGGAGGGACAGGTGAAAGCGGTATAGTATTGGTGAGGGTGGTGTAGATATAAAGAAAGTTTCAAAAGAAATCACATGTGGTCACATAAATACACTTGGAAGTTGACATCACATGGGCATATTCCAATTTCCATCAGAGTATTTCTACACATTTATGCATTCCTATCCCAGTTAATTTGACACAGCCAAAAATGATCTGTTGCATCTGGGTAGGACAAACAAATGGTATGCCGACGTTTCGACGTGCGGGGTCTTCATCAAGACTAGTGAGGACGGGGATTCGGGGAAGTGAGGGAGGGCACCTAAGTAAAAACATTGGAATCAGATGCAAAGTACCTAGTGATATTCATTAAAGAGGCTTAAACAAATGCAAATAATTACCAAGAGGGCCACAGTGGATTATGTGGCACCGTCTAGAGAAAGGAATGGGCCCAGGGGCTCCGGACATCAGGGAGAGCTCCAACCTAAAAAGATTTAGGTTACTATCAAAAGGTGGACGACAGTCAAATTCGTCCCACACATAGGGGTCCATTAGGATGGTGGGCGGACTTTGTCCGCCCGCCACCCTAACGGAGATCGGGACCGCCTGCCTAAAGGGCGGGGGTCCCGACATTGGCATTAGGATGCGCCCGCCACAGTGCCTGGCGCATTACTCAAGTTAACATTGTGGCGGGCGGTGCTCACTGCACCGCCCGCCACAATGTTAAAAACAAATGCACGCATTTGCATAAACGAAGCTGCAGGCACCGCGCGGTGCCTGCCGCTGCGATTATGCAAATGCAGGGGGGTACCACAGGTACCCCCCGTGTGCCACCCCCCTTTGGCCGTCACTCTGGGGGCCCACAGGGGCCCCACAGCGTGAACACCGCATGCCTTTCCGTGCCGCCACGGAAAAGCATTGCACAATGCCCATTGTAATATGGCTGGCGGTGTCTCATAAACACCGCCACCATATTCAACATTTTCCGCCCCGGCCGCAAGGTGACCGGGGCGGAAAAGTGACGGGCGGTGTTTTCTTCCACCATGGTCCCCCCCGCCATACTAATATGGCGGGGGGAATTCAGGGAAGGATGTCGGGTGGATTGCCCCCGCCAGGCTGGCGTTGGCTACCGCCAGCCTGGCGGGGGCAATCCGCCCGACATCCTAATGGGCCCCATATTGTTGCCTAAATGCGGTTACCCAGCCGGGTTAAAAATGAAATATTTATCACATAGAAGAGGACCATATAGCCAGTACGAATCACTGACATATTATCAATAGACACAATATCGACCTACATAAATATCGGCTCAAAAATATCGAACACAATAATATCGACATCCTATACATAACTAAAAACAGGGGAGGGGTTGGGGGGAGTCATGGGGGAGGGGGTGAAAAAATAAAAATGTACTCATATGTCACAAAATTGTCATGTCAGAAGTTTAAGCTGCAGAGGGAGGCCACTTGCCGGATCTGCTGGATCAAGCCAGATAACGGCTGTTAGTATGGCAATAAGTAACACATTTCTCTCCTGGAATTTAAATGGTTTGGGGAGTCGTAAAAAACAAATAATGGTCTGTGAATTTTAAAAAAATGCTGAAGCCCATGTCTATCTATTACAGGAAACACATCTAGAGGCTGAGTTATGTAATCAAGTTTTTGTGAAACTCAGTTGGGTTCAGGATGTCCTATGTTCCAGGCAAGAAGGAATTACAAGGGGGGTTGCCTTAATTGTTCAAGCAAATAAGGGGATTAGGGTTCATTGTTGGGATACTGAACACTCTGGAAGATGGTTGGTGGCAGTCCTTTCTATAGGTAGTTCATCCTATACGTGTACGGTATATTATGGTCCTAATGAGGATAATTCCAGCTTCCTCTTAAAGTTAGAGTGAACCTTGATACAGCACATGGCGCCTGTAATATTTGGAGGTGACTTTATTTTACTTTTTGACAGTCAGCTAGATCGTACCTCCAAAGCTAAGTATAATGTCCCAAAAAATTCGCTCTCGGCTCTTAAAAACATTATGAAGGACTTTAACTTGCAGGATACATGGAGAGCCAAGCATGGAGCTTTAAGGGAATACTCCTTTTACAGTAAAAAATATAGACAATATTCCAGGATTGATTATTTTTTGGCAGACCGTGTACTTTTGCCAGACATAGCTTCAATTTCATATACCCCAGCAGGTCTCTCCGACCATTCCATGGTCGAATTAAAGGTTAACTCTAAGGCCAGATCTCTAGACTGTAGATGGACTCTGGATAGAACACTTCTTCTTGATGAGGAAATTACAGTTAAGGTCAAGGATAGTGTTATTGAGTTTTTTCTATTTAACATAGGAACAGCCACAGAACAAATAGTCTGGCAAACATTTAAGACCTATATGAGAGGGATTTTGGGTTCTCAGATTGCTCATAAAAAAAGATTTATCAAGGAAATGGACATTAACGACCTTGATTCCATTAAAAAAAAAAGGAGCAACAGTTACAGCTAGCTGTCCTGGAGAATAGGGAAAAAATTCCGAAATTAGAAAAGGAACTTTTAGAATTACAATCACAATTTAAAGCAAGAGCGGAAAAATGTATTAAGAATAGATGGGAGACCAGCAAGTTGAAAAACTTTGAGTATGGAGAAAAGTGCGGTGCTGTTTTGGCCTGGAAAGCAAGATCTGAGAGGAGTAGGAATAACATCAACTCCTTAATCCAGCGAGATACGGGGGTGTTATTAACGATGGATGAGGAGATCAGGGAAGAAGCAAGGGATTTCATGAAGAAACTATACCAAGAAATTAGCAGTCTGGGAGTTGAGGAACTGGAGCAGTGGTGGAACATGAGGGACCTACCCCAACTGAGTGATTCTGATAGGACCGTTTTAGCCAGTGACATTACAGAGGGGGAGATAAGGGCACAAGTGAATAAGATGAGCAGAAACAAGGCTGCTGGCCCGGACGGGCTGCTGATGGAGATCTATAAGGATAATCTAGATGAAATTTTACCTGTATTGTTCTCACTCTTTAACAGAATTTTTCGACATGGAGGTGATATCCAACCCTCATGGTCAGAAGCCACCATTGCTTTGATAGTAAAACCAAATAAAGACCCTAAAAAGATAGAACCGTATAGACCTATCTCCCTTCCTAATTCGGATCTTAAGATATTTTCTGGAATATTAACAACCAGACTGGCTAAAGTGATCAAGACTATTATTCACTCAGACCAGAGGGGATTCATACCAGGCCGACAGCTTAATGAGCTTACATTTCAGGCGATTGGAGCAATCAATATAGCTGAGGAGAAAGGACTGCCACTTACTATTGTAGCGATCGATGCTGCAAAAGCATTTGATCAGGTCAATTGGGTATTCCTATGGGAGACTATGGTAAAGTTTGGGTTCCCATCTCCCTTTATCGAAGGAATAAAAACACTATATAGGAGCCCCCCTGCCAAGGTTTTGATAAATGGTGGCCTGACTGACTGGTTTAATATCTCCAGAGGTACGAGGCAGGGCTGTCCTCTCTCACCGCTTCTTTTTGATATATATATCGAGCCCTTCGTCTGCTCTTTGAGACTGGCAGGGGCGGTGGGTGGGATTTTAAAGTGGTGGGGGCGCAAACTAATTAGCATACAGCACCGTAGCGAGCGAGCGCAGCGAGCGAGCCCGAACCCCAAAAGGGGGGATCGGGGGGGTTACCCCCCCAAGAAAATTTTGGGGAAAAAAAGAAAAATTGTGCATTTTCAAGCAAATTTGAGAAAGCAGGACGGTTAATAAAGCAATTGTGAAAGTGCAGTTATTACATTAATAGATGGCATAACATAGGTAGCTGCTTATTATATATTAATGAAACCTGTCAATAATCAAAGTACAACGTATAAGGTGCAGTGCAATAATATGAAATTTCAGTACAAATACAAATACATCTCCAACAGCTCCCCTTCCCACAAAATGACTGCTAAAATACAGCCGTACTGCCTCCTGCCTCTCTGTGCCATAGTGGTTGCTGGAGGCACTGAAAGAGACACTGCTTCAGCGCCTGGAGAGTGACCACATACTACATAGCCCTAACTCCCATGTAAAAAAATATATAGCATCAGTTTGCTTACCTTTAACACTGGTCACTGGTGTTTGCTGGGTTGTAGCCGGGGTCGGGTGAGAGCAGCAAAGGAGGTTGGATTCCTCTTGTTGTTTGCTGGAAAATTGCCCCAAAATGCGGTAATGTTTCAGGTTGTCAGGTGCTGAAAATGATCAGATAACAATTTATTTTAGAAACAGTAGGGTAATGAAACAAAGACTGTGGGGAAAAAACAAAACGCTGCAATTTTTTCCTTGCAGTTTGCATCCAGCTCTCAGATGACAGTTAATAGCTCGCTGTTGTATGTTAGGATTTTAACTTAGAAACTGCAGTAACAAAAGGATCTCTCTGACAAAAGCATTGCCTGTGAACCTACGTTGTCATGTTTTCATTAACTTTTGATCCGTTTGAGCTATAAACAATTTTTGTTAAAATTTGTAGATTATGCAGCAGGTGAAGGATTATGAGGCAAATGCGGCATAGCCATATTTATGTGAAAAAAGCCACTGCCATGGCACGGTGGATCAAATACCGATGGTGTGGAAAGCACCCTGAATAATTACAAGTAACAAAGATTAATTTCACCCATCACCAAGTCATTCCACCCATCATCTTTCTGTTTCCTGAGTGTAAGGTAAAGCACACAGAATTCTCTTTTTTAAGTCACCCTTCTCATGAAATGCAACTCACACTGCAGCACCTATCAAAGCCAGCCGGGGGTCTGACCACTCTGTATAGCACAACGTTTCTATGTTGCTATTGTATCTTAGTTGAATTATGTGCTTTTAAACATTGTACAGAATAAAGTATGGTGCTGCAGATATGTCACTGTAGGCAGCTGTGTTATTTATGGTGCAAATCCAAGAAGTTTCTAGAATACAACCGTTTGCCTGAAAAACTGCCTTGTTGCCAGGGAAAGGGAGCGCCCAAACGACTAGCTGCCATTTTTCCTTGGACCATGAAAATCCTGCTTCCAAAGCCGTACCTAACTCACATAGGTACTACTGGTTATTGCGCAGCTATACAAACTCGTTGCTAAATAAATACAGTTTGAAAATATTTACAGATTTATTTTTTTAAATGACATAGGAGCAAAAGTGTATGAATTCAAAGCGGTTCTGTTTGTTGCATTATTACTTACCCAGTGCCTTTACTTCTAGGTAATATACACTCTTTATTTCAAAGGCCCGGTCAAGGCCAACCTTCTACTTTTCGCCATTAATTCTCGACAAGTCAAACTCCGTAATTAGAACAACGAATGCCTCTGCAGGGTGTTGTCCGCACGAGCGCTTTCCCTGTAAATCCGTCAAGCCCGGGAGGTCTTTTTAAACGGTCCAAATCTTGATTTAATGTACCTTTCAACTTTTTTTTCACCTGGCTGCGCCCGTGCCAATCATCTGACCTGCTTGCATTCCACCAGCCGCCCGTGTAATTTGGCTTCTACTACATTGTTAATTCTTAGTTTCTCGCTCCCATTTTAGATCAAAGATTCATGCTATGTGTTAAATTCTTTGAGGTGCTAGTTCAGTGCACTGTGTTAAAAGCATCCAAACTATGCATGTTTCACCAGGATTGGTGGTGGTAGCGTTTGGGGAGGGTGAAGTTTCAGGCCAAAAGCAAAACTGAAATCCACAGCACCCACCCTTAGTCACTCACTACACGGAGACCATTTGCTCCACGTAGCTAAAAGTCTTTAAGAAGACCACTTTTAAGTTTTAATAAATTGTATCCTCGCATGTGGCACCTGGCTCGAGTCAGAAACGACCTTCTTGGTACAAAGGCAGCTGAATTCCATCCATTGTCCCCCTCCCTTCTGACGTCACCACAGGGGCCATCCTCGTTCAAAGACGGAGCTGTGAATTGTATTGGGTGGACTCTGTGGGAACAGACAGTGGTCACCAATGCATTGTCCCAATTATGTATTTCGCTCTATGTGATTTATTTTTCTTTTAAAAGCATCCTGTATCCCTTCAAGGGGCACTGGCTGATTTTACATAAACTTATCCACATTAAAGTAATACAAGCGCAGGTATTGAGGTCTGTCTTTTATAAGTTCACAAAGGACTCCAGCCGCTTTAAGATTCTTTAGGCAGGAGGTGTTGCATTCACCTGCAAATATGCAATTTGTGATGTGACTAGTTAGTATACCCGCCTCATCACAAAATGTTGAGCAGGTCACAGCCAGTAGCTATGCAATTTGCAGAAACAGGTCTGCAATTTGCCAATCACACATCTTGTCAGTACAAAGAAACCAGAAAAAGGATCACACATTTCTCAGCATGAGAAAGCAACAAAGAGTAGGGTCCCAGCTACAGAAATCAACCTCCTTCTCTAAATTTCATTTGACGTCTGGTTTGGTGCTTATCTCCCGCTAGCCTCAGTGAAATCCTGCCGCTGCCCCATCACATCAATAAATAACCTTGTGTTTATCGGACTCAGAGATCAGATGCCTGCGGAACCCAGCGCTTTCAAGTGCCACATTCATCTGAATGTATGGAGCGGTAGATGGACGGATACAATACCAACCCGTGTACATTGGCTCTTGCACTGTAAGGCAATCCACGTCTGTTACTAATGTGTTGATTCTATTTAATAGAATCAACACATGGAAAATGAATGGAAATGTTTATTGCTGGATTGAGCAAGTATGTTGTGGATTTGAAAGCTGAGCTGGTCACGCTAGTATGAAATGCACCTGCCCGCTCCAGCCTTTCTATGCATGACCCAGTGGTGCACCTAAACTTGCTCTGCTATTATGACAACTCTGTGTTTTGCTCTCGTCTATCTCTTTTGATCATTCTCTGACCTATCGTGCAATCTCTCAGTGAGCTATAGTTTCATCTGGGCTGGACTAGGGAACCAAAAGCATCCCTGACAAAAATACTAAAATCAGTCCTAATCTAATGCCTATGTCACCTCATGTTCCCACTCTCTCTTTCCATCCATCCATGCTCTCTCTCTCTCTCTCCATTCTCTCTTCCCCTCTCTCTTATTGCTTTCTCCCGACCTTCCTCTTCCTTCCTCCCTTTCTCTCTGTCTTGAAGCCTTCCTGTGCTTGCTGCAGTTATTATCAGTGAGCTGTGGAAAGTGACTGAGGCATCAGGGGCGGTCCTGGACTTCCAAAACCAGTCTCCAAGCTCTCTAGTACAGCAGGGAAATGCGGCGTATTATTGTTTTGTGCTTCCATGCTTTGCTGTCACACAGCTCTAGAGCAGGGCTCAGTCAGAACGTTTGTAGATCAAGCCTGCAATGTACAGGCAGACGTCACCAGTCACGAGGCACATCTACCGTATGGGGCTAAATAAAGGGCGTCAGGAAGAAATAGGCTTAAATAAAACGGTAGTTCACGCCAGTCTGTACCCTGAACTAGAGCAGACCTGCAATGATCGCGGACTCTGCCCGAAATGCATTGGGTCCAACAACAAAATTAACATCACGCTATAAGGAGGGGTGAATCCCCATGCGTTGTTCAGAAAGGCCTGGATAGGCATTCGTTGAATATGGATTAAAATATTTGAATCACGCATGGACATAAATTGATTGCAAACTGAGATCTGGAAGCAATCAAATGGATTAAAATGAGGAAGAAATCTTTGAAATTCATTTTTTAGTCAAATTCTCTCTTGGCAATGCACTCTTTGTTGGGACCTGACGAGGCTCCACTATTATTTCCAAATACTTTGTGCAAATCGATAGGTTGCACGCCGCAACAATCTAAAACTCTGAGCTTGTTTAAAATGTTTGGGAAACATGGTGTACATTCTACCACCTCTGAAGTAAATAGGGGAATCAGGATGCGAAGCTGAGATTAGTGTAAAAAAGAAAGAGAAGTGATCAGCCTCCAAAACTCAGTTTAAAAAGAAGAAAGTGGCTAAACCTACTAAAAAACATGCCATACACACTATGGATACTTCTGCGTAATGGAACCCAGGCAACCGCAATAGCGCTTCTGGAGAGAGCACAAGAAGTGGCAATAGTTTGGCAGAATCTTAAAGAGCATCTGGTGGTGATTAGTCAGCAGTGACTCTTAGCTATTTATCAATGACAATTTGCATGCTGCTGCCTGTGATCCTATCATATATCCCTTGGGTTGGGAGTGTGCAGACTACAACCTTAATAGAATTGTTAGCCGTGGGGAAAACAGTTTCCATGTCTGATGCCATTTTACAAGTATACATTTTAATAGAGCCTCCAATCGATGGAAATACCAGCGAATGTTGCCGAGAGTGTTAATGCCCCCGGGGTACGAGCCATTTCAGAAATGTCCCTTCGCACACACTTAGAGAAAGGACATGGGAAGGCATTTTTCTACCTTTCAAGAACAGCTGACAGTAAGAAACCTGTGAGATGGCCGCATGTAACTCGGTCAGTCATTTAAGGGAGCTAAGAAGAATAGGAAAACAATAATTGCCCAATTTAGGGCACTCTTACTGAAACTGTTTTGGAGACCTGAACCTGTTGGAAATTTATGTCTGGGTGGTTAAAAGAGCGAGGAGGTCTGACAAGAGAAATTAACAGCCCTGTGCAATGTATATTCATGAATTGGGAAACACTGTCCCAGGATAAAAGGCTTTGCATATAAATATGAGATTTTGTAACCGCTGGCTTCTCTTTCTCAGCGGCGTGGAGTATTGAAGCCTGACTGTCCTAATAACGCAAGAGCAGGCCGCTGGTAAAGGCTGCGCTTTCATATCAGCTGCTGCTCACGGCTCCCAGTCCCTCACGTGCCTTTAGGGCTCTATTAATATTAATATTTAGAGTTTACAATATGTCATGGGGGAACCGCGGGGACTTCGGGCCACACTTCAATGGTGGAGACGTGCCCAGCTCAGACGCTGTCGCCATAAGTTATTGTGCCAGTCTGCAAGAGCTTAAAACAATGGCAAGGCAGCTTTGCCAATGCAAGATACATCTATAAGATAGATTGGGCAATGGGGAGCGCCTACTGCCGTCGGCCATTGTCAGTGCTTGATTTGTAAAAAAGCTTAAGTGCAGGTGCACAGTTTATCTCTAAGGAGGCCGCCACCCACTTTGCCCATTGACGCAGCCCACTTCCTCCGTGGGCATCGCCCACTTTCGTTAATGCCACTGCCTGCAAGGTCAACAGCAAAAGCAGTGGTATTGAATGTTGTCACCTGTGACAATTTTGACAAAATGGGTTTAATAGTACATTTTACAGTTCATTTTTCACTTACATTAGCCAATTGTTGATTACAGGAACGGAGGCACATTCTGACGTGAGAACACCTCGTTAATTTAAACATAATTTATATTTGCTTGTGGGTGGGACGATTGCAATATCCCTTCTTATGTAATAATATACAAATATGTACATCTGGCATGTATAATATGCCAATCCTGGATTGTCGTTGCATTCAAAAGGTTCATGTCAGAACTACTACTAGCCAACCAAGATAATGTTCATCTTTTTTTTCTTTATTGATTTTCAGTCAACATAACACCGATACAATGATACATCCACAAGGTATGGGTTCAGTTCAAAATACATTGACTATACAAACTAGTACACAGGAGTCAGAGCTGCTCCCGTGGTCACCCCACATGGTCGCAGTCTCGCAGATATGGCCTGGTGTTTAACTCACTGCCTTTACAAACTAGCCTCACCTGGTCACGGAGGTAGCAGTGGAAGCCACAACACATTGTCCCTTCGGAGCACTTGCAAAGGAAGGGGAGATATCAGTACTTACAACTCGAGGGAAGAAGTCAGCACTGATGAAGAGTGGGTCGAGAAACGAGGAGAAGGGCCCGGAAGAAAATGGGGAGAAGCAGGCGAAGGAGAGAAACTGAAAGGGGTAAAGGTCAAGGATAGGAGACAAAAAGGAAGACAGAGACTGGAGAGCTGTAGTGTACTCACATCACACTATAGAAGAATGAGACTCCAGAAAGAAAGGCAACAGGCGGCGGCGTCAGGCAATCAAAGGCACTGTCTGTCTCCACTCCACAGTCCACGAGGCGAGTGAACCTGAACCGGATCCAATGACACTGCAGCGCCGCGTGCCGCAAATGGCCAATCACTGCATGACTACATTAAGTCAGAGACAGTGATTGGCCATTGTGCAGGGCGGCTGAGACACCCACACTCGGCATCCAATATGGATTGCCCCTGCTGTGCTGCGAGGAGACCGGCCAATCCTGGCCCTGCATCAGCGCCAGGATTGGCTTGGAGGGCACATTAACAGCTCGCCCTGTCACCCTTTTGCTGCCAGGGGCTGCCGCACCAATAACCTGCACCCCCCCCTACTACCTTAATGGATTATCTGAGGGGCCCTGGGGACTTTAATGCGCATGCTCTGGCAAGTTGCTGCCCGAAGCATACATGCGGGAAAACAACTTGGAGACTCGTCGTCGACTCAGGACTCACTGTCAATCACCACACCAGCCCGCCCCCCCCTCCCCCCGCACTCCCGTTTCAGTCGGGTGCTGCCCGGCGGCGCCGGATAAATATCGGGCTAATATATTTAAAATACACACAGAGTGAGTAAACATTTATTTTAATTATTTTACGGCAGCCGCGGGTCCAAGCAGGGCTGGTAGGGCTACGCCCCTACGCCCCAATGGACGCACCGCTGCTGGAGACTGGATCCTGTAATTACACCATTTAAAATGGGAGAATTAGAGTTAAAGACAGCATTATGTGCTGATGATCTTCTCCTTTATACTGCCAACCCCGCTGAGGCCATTCCTAGATTTTTTAAATTAGCAGAAGAATTTGGCACAGAGTCAGGGTATAAAATAAACAAGGAAAAAACTGACATAATGAGTTGGAATAATCCGACTCCGGTACCTGGGGCCAAACAAAAAATTAGATATCTGGGCATATACCTTACACAGAAATTAGCGGACGTTTCAAAAACCAGTTGGCAGATAGTGGTAAAGGAGATAAGTAAGCTGTTAACTAGATGGGGTAGTCTACCCTTGAATATTTATGGTAGAGTTAACTTAATCAAAATGATTATTCTCCCTAAAATCACCTTTTTGTTTAATAACATCCCCCTGATTTTTAATCATAAAGACATCGCCATTCTTCAAGGGAAGATTGGGTCCTTTATCTGGTCCACCAAAACCCCTAGGATAGCATGGAGGAAATTAAGAAGGGGACTAAAGCTGGGGGCTTTGGCTCTCCCTGATTTGATTTTTTATTGTTATGCTTTTCAGTTTAAGAATTTTAGACTCCTGGCTAACAAGTTGGACTCTTCCTCGCATGGCCGTCTCTTTCGAGCAATGTTATCAGACCAGCCACAAGGTCTGGAATTTTTCCTTTACAAATTCGGGGACCAAAAATACTATAAAAAGGTCCGCTTGAAGCTTTTACAGGCGGCACTCAAGATCTGGCAGTCTATATGCAAGATTCTGGGGATTCCATACTATAATGTTCAAGCCCCAATATGGGATTCACCGGGCACTCCAGAGCATCTATTAGATCGACTGGCTCTTCCACTAAGAGAGGCGGGTTTTGTGAAATGGGGTGACCTCTGTAATAACTCAAACTTAACGGGAGGGTCCCTCACAAGATTCAAATACTATCAATTGTCCTCTTGGTGGGGGAGACAGGGTTGGGGGAATGAGGAGGAGATCCAGATCCTAGACTCAATAAATAGAGGGAAAGGGTGGAAAGGGGAGGTCGCACTCTGGTACAACTCATTAGTGGGTGCAAAGGATAGTATAGAGTCTGAAAAAATTAAACTTTGGGATAATCTGTTAACGTGTCAAAAACAATGAGAGGAGTATCCCCTATGAAGTTGAAGAACAGACGTATCTGGAGGGCAGGATTTTGGCAAGAAGGAGAAAATTCATCCTTTTGTTTAAAACCCCTCACTCACCAACCTAGTGGTGACATGCTTCATCATCGGGGTCCACCTTGGCGTCCTAGCGACACCAAGGTGTGCTGCGACACCTGTACTACAGTGGAGCGGGTTGTGACTGTAAATGTGAAAAAAAGTGTTAAAAATTGTCCTGGTTGTACTCAAAAATATAGTTTTAATTGTAGAGCAACTGAACAATGTTTAAAAAATACTGGCGAGATCCTGGGAGGGAAGTTACGGCCAAAAGGATCTCTATATGTGTTGAGTGGTCAACATGTTTCTACCTTAAGGGCAATCGCCCGGTATTCATCAGGACCAGAAGAACAGGTGGACAGGGGGTGTGTGCTCCCTAAAAAGCACACCCGTACCTTGATCCCCTGTGTACCTACTGGCAAAATGGCCAGTGGTGTATACTGCTCATTAAAATAAGTGAGCAGATGAAAGAGTGAAAAAGAGACCTGTAAGGAAAGAAAAGGAGGGTAAAAATGATCAGATTCAATGTTAACTTACTCTCCTGTAACGTCGTGCAGTGTCTCAGTGGGATAATATATGGTGCCAAAAGGGGTAGATCTCCAAATATCTTGATACCGTGGTGATGGGGTGAGATACTAATCAACATTTATGCCAATTAATGGTACACACGGGTTGCATGCGATGTGAATACGGCATATCTGAGTCTAATCATTCAGTATTTTGAGTGCCAGTATTGGTTAAAGCATGCCAACTTGAGCTGAATTGTGGATATCACGTGATGCCTATGCTCCTAGCAGGATAGAGGATACCTGCGGTAGCTCTGCCATGGTTGGTGAATATGCAGTGGGGTGACATAAGGCATATCGGTATCTCGGTAGTGCTATAATCATTTGACAGCATCTGACCCACACGTGAGAGTGAATAACAATAAGTGTACATACAAAACGAACACACACGTAACAATGAGGAACAAACTAGAGCTCAAATGGTATAAATGGAGGCTTACTCGATTATGAGCTCACAGGGCTTCAACGGGCAGGGCGTAGGTTAAATGCCTTACACGTAACATATTCTGAAAGATTAAAGAAAGCGCGAGCGTTTTAAACCTCTGTACAGCGCAGTGAGCCCTGACAATGGGGGGCGGCTCCCTCGTTGGCCCGGTACATAAATGTGTACCGGGGCACTGACAGAGAAGATCTACTTACAGTTACAGGCCAACAAGATCAGCTCAGACCTACTCCTAGCGTCCTCTGCTCGGCTAGTGGGTTACGCCGGCAGCAAGTCGCGGTAATAAGGAGTTGGCCGTTTCCGGGATGGGGCGCGGCCAGGGCTGAGTCAGGGGCGTGGCTCGCAGTGCGCAGTGACGTGCTCGCGGTAGCTAGGATACCGTTTGTAAACAGTAGGGAGGTTAGGTAGCATGATGCCACAGAGCGGGATAGGTGGAGCCGCGGAGCTAATGGTAAACAGCGTGGCTCAGGGAATTACTCGTGAAACGGGGCAAGGAGGCAGTAAAATTACCAAGGCTGGTGATTAAGAAGACCTACTATTTACTTTTGCTTTATATATAAAAAAAACTAACATATTCAAAAATACAAACTGACCAATGAAAACACTGAAAATATAAATTAACCAATAGCAAACTAATTACTAACTCCAAACTACCGTATAAACAATTCCACACTAAACACAAACCACCTGAAGAAAAAAAACCAGGAGAAAACACTTTGGATAAATTCGACTAAACCTACAAGAACATCGAGATTGAACTGAAAATTCTATGGATTAAAAGTAAGTAACTAAAATAAACTAAATAAAAGTAACTACTAAAATGTGATTAATTACAAACATGATAAAATTACTAATGCATATCTACTTTTTATTTTCGACTACCACTACAGAATACTTTACTAACAAAGAACAGAGAACAGAATTCTGAAAACCAAGATATAACTACCAAAGTCAGTATATTCAAACATTAAAGTAACTGCTAAAATGTTAAAAATTACAAACATGCTCAAATTACTAAAACATATTTACTTTTAATTTTCTCCTACCACTAGAGAATACTCTACTGACAAAGAACAGACAACAAAATTCTGAAAACCAAGATACAACTAACAAAGTAAGTATATTCAAACATTAAACTAACTGCTAAAATGGTAAAAATTACTAACATGATCAAATTACTAAAACATATCTACTTTTTATTTTCTCCTACCACTGCAGAATACTCTACTAACAGAGAACAGAGAACAGAATTCTAAAAAAACAAGATACAACTAACAAAGTAAGTATATTCAAACATTAAACTGACTGCTAAAATGTTCAAAATTACAAACATGCTCAAATCACTAAAACATATCTACTTTTTATTTTCTCCTACCACTACAGAATACTCTACTAACAAATAACAGAGAACAAAATTCCGAAAACCAAGATAAAACTATCTAAGTAAGTATATTCTAACATTTTCTGAAACACATAAATTGAGTTTAAGCTAAATGTTTCACAAAAACTGTAATTGCAACCTAAAAAATATCTCTGAACAATTAACACAAATAAATGCTTTTTTCCTAACAGATCAAGAAAACACAGAAAATAAAGGCCACAACTAAACAGTCAAGTACATCAAATTCAAAGACAGATTTTCTAAAAATGTAAGTATATACTATAGAAAATTCTATTAAATTAACTTAAAATACAGACATTATTTTTTTAATAACTACAAAATATATTTCTTGTAGAACAACAAACAACAAAATGAGTGAAGGAGCAGAATTTGTTACCAGCCAGAAAGGAAAACTATTACTCTAATACATGGGTTACACTTATACCCAAGAAAAACAATTTGGGATGAAAGTTAATGGGAAATGTTGCAAATATTACTCCAACAAATGTTACGGAAGGGCAACAACTAGAGAAGCAACAGTACTTTATACTAGGGAACACAATCACCCACCAAACGTAACAGAAATAGAAGTTAGAACAGCATTAGAAAACATAAAAGAGGCAAGCACAGGTTCTCAAAAAGCAACAAGCACCATCTTAAAAGAACAAATTCCCAAAAAACCTAAAACTGTAACTACTCAAATGCCAAATATTATTTCCCTAAAAAGAACAATAGCCCAAACAAAAAGAACAACTACTACTACCACTCCACCTCCTAGAACATATAGCGATATGAATTTAAATCCTAACCAAACTATAACTTTAAACAAACGACCATTTGTTATTTACGACAATGAAAGCAATGATAAAAGACTCATAATGTTTTGCACAAATATAAACCTGAGAAAACTTCAGCAAAGCCAATATTGGATGATGGATGGGACTTTTAACATCTGTCCCAAACCTTCTTTCCAATTATATACAATACATGGCCTATACCAAAACTGCAACATACCTCTACTTTATGCACTACTACCAAATAAAACTAATTCCACATATATGGAATTATTAAACACAATCAAACAAAAAACTAATGACTATTCCCCTGAAAAAATAATACTTGATTTTGAACAAGCAATGCTTTCAAGTATTTTAAAAATACATCCCCATACCTGTATTCAAGGCTGCTATTATCATTTTAACCAGTGTCTATGGAGACATTTACAAAAGACAACTTTAAGTATAGAATATGCAACAAACTCATCTTTTGCATATCAAATAAAAAAACTCACAGCACTGGCTTACGTTCCAGAAACTGAGGTAGTAGAACACTACAACCTTTTAATTGATAGCACCTATTATAAACAAAATAAAGCTAAATTAAGTCAACTTTTAGACTACTTTGAAGATACCTGGGTAGGCAGACTCCACAGATCTGGCCACAGAAGAAATCCAAAATTCCTAATACCCTGGTGGAACGTTTACCGAAGCACCATTAATGCTGAATCAAAAACAAACAATGCTGTAGAAGGCTGGCACAACTCTTTCCTACAATCAACTGGCCGAACTAAACCAAGTTTAGATACATTTATAAAATGCCTATAAAAAGAACAAAGCTATCAAGAGTTTAGAATGGAACAATCTATTACTGAACTAACTCCCAAAACATCTAAACAAACAAAACAAATGCACAAATACCTAGAACAAAAAGTAAAGTTGTACCGTAGCACAAAAGGCATTGAATACCTCAACATAATAGCCAAAACACTACTCTAAATTACTGTGAAGAACAAACCAGTCCTAAAAATTAAAACCAATACAATATAAAAAAATAATATATTTTATTTCATTCAAAATTAATGTGTGCAATATATGTTATTTTTTTTTAAATATATACACACATTAATTAAATATGAAATAAATAAAACATAACAATTATAATAATAACATTACCCACCCACAATAAATAAAAGTTAAAAAACTTACCAACCATATTCCAAGTACTGTAGAATCCATCTTGACCAAAACAATCCAGTTAGGAAAAAATTTGCCCTCCAAAAAATGAAAAAATACAACTGTCCCAAAAGTGAGTAATCCACTCAACGAATGTCCTTCGAGTAACCATAAAAATCCAGATTTCTTTTTTAATATAAAACAAACGCTCCAGGAAACCCGAAAAATTTAAAGAAGTGTTCAAAATCCATTACTTATAAAACTAACAAACACTTCTTTAAAAAAAAAAAAACGACTGCTTCCGATATCACGAACACCTGCAACAAAAATATAAAAAACATACATTCCCACCCACATAAAACAACACATAAACACATACTAACACCACTAGTAACATTATATTTCACCTAAATGTACTTTTAACATCGAAATACTAACTATACAAAGAAGCCTAGAACAAGCTAAAAATACGTACATCCACCATACGTAAATACAACATATAAATCAGTTTAATATAACTAATTTACTTCTAAGAACACTAAATAGTACCACACTACTATCAAAATAAGTTTAAAACACACTTAAAACATACAAAACAAACCTTACCTTTAGCGACGTGAAGTGTCTCCCAACCGCGAGCTAGTCTTCATCCAAATGACACAAAACGACCTAAAGCGGTTACAAAATAAAACACCCAAAACTAATAAAATAGATTAACCTTACAAACATATAATTTAATTTTCAAAAATATTCCTTTACTAAATGAAAAATAAATACAAGGTAAAAAAAAAATCTGTTTTTGTAATTTGTATTAACCCCTTCCATGCTCATGACGAGCTCAGCTCGCCATGCAGTACACTGCTCGTGTGCTTATGATGAGCTGAGCTCGTCATGAACAATGGGATCATGCAAATGTCAGCACAGAGAGGGAATTGCTGCAGCAGTCAAGGTGTTAAAATACTTTACAAAATGTATATATTGTGTAAAATTATAAAAATAAATATTATAAAATACATAATATTTAATATTATAATTATTAAAACGTTGAAAAATTGTTAAACATTTTGTGAGTCAAAATTAAATTTTGTTTATAAATATACCTGTGTTAAAATGTTAATTTCATTTCAATATATTGTTTAAAAAATTAGGGGTCCATTAGGATGTCGGGCGGATTGCCCCCGCCAGCCTGGCGGGGGCAATCCGCCCAACATCCTTCCCTGAATTCCCCCCGCCATATTAGTATGGCGGGGGGACCACGGCGGAAGAAAACACCGCCCGCCACTTTTCCGCCCCGGTCACCTTGCGGCCGGGGCGGAAAATGTTGGATATGGTGGCGGTGTCTATGAGACACCACCAGCCATATTACAATGGGCATTGTGCAATGCTTTTCCGTGGCGGAAAAGGCATGCGGTGTTCATGCTGGGGGGCCCCTGTGGGCCCCCAGAGTGATGGCCAAAGGGGGTGGCACATGGGGGGGTACCTGTGGTACCCCCCTGCATTTGCATATTCGCAGCGGCAGGCACCGCGCGGTGCCTGCAGCTTCGATTATGCAAATGCGTGCATTTGTTTCGAACATTGTGGCGGGCAGTGCAGTGAGCACCGCCCGCCACAATGTTAACTTGAGGAATGCGCCTGCCACTGTGGCGGGCGCATCCTAATGCAAATGTCAGGACCCCTGCCCTTTAGGCGGGCGGTCCCGATCTCCGTTAGGGTGGCGGGCGGACAAAGTCCACCCGCCATCCTAATGGACCCCTAAATATTAATAATGTAAATATTAATATTAATTTAAAAACTATATGTACAACCAACATGTATAACAATATAAAAATGTTATATATTATGTGAAAATTTTTTACTTTTCTATTATCATTTTTAACCAAAGTCAGTGATGGGGGAGAATAGGAATACGTTGTTCTTTGACAGGGTCAGAGAGTACCTTGTCTCGTGGTTGTAATACACCTCAACAGGATCCAGCCGGGTCAGGGAGGTACGCTACGACAACAAGTAGTTGTTTAGTGGCTGATTTTAAAACAAAACAAAAGGTACATTACGCTTATCGCTGTAACGCCGCTACCTCTGTCAAAGAACAACGCAACGATATGTTCTATTGAATTCTTTCATTACATATATAGACGTGAGAGGTCTCTATTCACTTGAGCACTGTGGTCCTGATGAAAGCCCCATCGACCTATTGGCGACTGGAGGGCTGAAACATGTCGACCTATACCACGTTATTATTGTGAAAGAGTCCTAATAGCTCTTATTCACTCACTTTGAATTTTAAATTGGGCCTCTAAAGATCAGAACCATTAAAATAATTGTCTGGCTTAGAGAGCTTTTTTTATTGTTATTTTCATTATGATTTCACTACTTCACGTCACAATCACGATTTCTGATCACTACTGTTTTTAACAAGGGTAATACCTCCTGGATGGAGGTCGCATAAACCACTAAACCCCATGATTATGCGAACACGTGTGAGGGATAGCGGAGAACCAAGATATACCGCTAAAACATCGAAAATTTCCAACACGTGTATGAGGGTTTTTTATCATTTTTAACCAAACTTACATCTGTATACATTTTATTTTAAATAAAATGTACAATTTGAAAAAAGTATAAAAATGTAAAATGAACATGACATTTTTTCTCAAATATATGTAACAAAATTAATTAGTATAAAATAAAAATGTAATACTAACATTTCCTACATTTTTTCCATGTTATTAAAAAAATAAAAATTTCAAACTACACAAAAATTGTATACATTTATTCATAGTCATAAATAATTTACTATTCCCACTCCAGTCTACATTAAATTGGGGTAGGTGCTGGACACTAACTAATTATAATGTACTATTCCCACTCCAGTCTACATTAAATTGGGGTAGGTGCTGGACACTAATAAAATATAATTTATTATTCCCACTCCAGTCTACATTAAATTGAAGTAGGTGCAGGACACTAATTTAATATAATTTACTATTCCCACTCCAGTCTACATTACATTGGGGTAGGTTCTGGACACTAATTAATTATAATTTACTATTCCCACTCCAGTCTACATAAAATTGGGGTAGGTGCTGGACAATAATTATTTTTATTTTACTATTCCCACTCCAGTCTAAATTACATTGGGGTAGGTGCTGGAGACTAATTAATTATAATTTACTATTCCCACTCCATTCTACATTACATTGGAGTAGGTGCTGGACACTAATTAATTTAAATTTACTATTCCCACTCCAGTCTACATAAAATTGGGGTAGGTGCTGGACACTAATTATTTTTATTTTACTATTCCCACTCCAGTCTAAATTACATTGGAGTAGGTGCTGCAATCAATGGCCAAAGAGGGTATCCACAACGACTCATCAAGAGAGCCCAAAAACGGGCGTGGCATCGCCCCCGTGAGGAACTTCTCACACCACATGTGAGAGAAGATGAGGGTATGGACAAGATGATCTGTGTTACTACATACAGCACACAAAGCAACACCATACGTAAGATCATTAACAAGCATTGGCCATTGATTGCCGAGGATATTGGACAACCCCAGTTACCTATGCACTCTTTTAAGAAATCCAAGAGCATAAAAGATAATGTTGTGTGCTCCTGTTTGGATACCCCAGAACCACCGACCATACAAACTATGTGGAACCTGTCTGTGACTATTGGACACTATAGGTGTGGTAACTGTAAGGCTTGCCCAATGTATATACAAACCAAACAGTTTAATTACAAACACCACATCATAGATCTAAAAATGTTTACAAATTGTAACACTAACAGTGTAATTTACTATATTACGTGCCCGTGTGGTTTGGCCTATATCGGACAAACTCAGCAGAAGATAAAAGCCTGCATTCTTCAGCACCAGAGCAGGATTAGAGGCGAGGTTGTAGGGGCACCATTAGTTGATCATGACAAGAGTGCCGGCCATGCAGTAGAAGAATTGCACTGGGTGGTCCTTGAAAAAGTTTCTCTAGGCCCTAGGGGCGGTAACATATGCTCAGTCCTCAATGTGAGAGAAAGTAAATGGATGACCCGTCTGGATACCATCCAGAATGGGCTTAATAAACAGGATACAAGCTATGCCCAATTAGCATGCCTTCGTTGAAAAACCCGTATTTATAGGATGAGAACTGTCTCTGTTTTAACAATTAAGTCTGTACCTATTTGGCTTGTTTCTCCCTTTTTTGTACCCCTTACAGGTCATTCACAGATGAACACATAATATAGATTGGTAATGATTATGTATAAATTATTTCGACCTTTAAATTATATGTGTTATATGTGTTAAGGTGATTTGACTGCCAGCATATGTCTTCTATCGTTTTGTGGGAGTTATATCAATATTCAAAATTTGACAGCCACCTATACTCTCCTTTTTGAACATTATCTCAATGCATAAAATAGGACCTTGCAAATCCAGTTGTATGTCCAGGACATCCACGATACAATAGTTTATTTCAGTCAATTCCCCTAAATATGGACATTGAGCAAGTCTTTCTTCTATGGCTCTGCCAGTAACGGATACCGGCAACGTGAGTGGCAGGCATTTAGCTGCTGCAAGCACACACGCCGATGACGCACTGTCTCCACTTTAAGTATAACCTAGTGCCCCGCCTGCATTCACTCTGAATGATGCGTGCGTGAGGTTCAGCAGCCGAAACTTCCGTGGTAAGTTAACCACTGTAGGCCGGTCTGTGGCAAAGTTGTTTGACATTAGGCACAATAACGAGTATCGTACTGAACACCCCTCCCTTTTTCCCATCTTTTTTTCCCATCTAGATTGAAGCTCGGATCTGGCCGAGGTTGTCAGCCGCCATGCTCGTGGTGAGTTTTTTGTGATGAGCCAACCCTCCTCTAGTACTAATCTGCATGTAGGACCAGTGGTTGTACGTTGGTGTTCTTTGATTGAACCCTTCTCTCCTCCTACCTAGATGAATAACACGGAATCGACAATGGTTTTTACTGTTAATAATATCGATGCATGAAGAGGTGTCGGATTGCTTTGAACCTTCGGGTAATTTTCAATCTTGTATATAAGGCCCTAGTATGTTTTTTACTTTGTCTGTTGAGTCATGAGAATGTCCTACCAGGACATCCGCACTATGCGGTGACCTTAACAGAAATAGGCCGTTTTACAAAGGGCCTACATCTCGCCATTAATGTCCATCTCCATAATGAGTTACGGAGGTTTTATAACACCCTGTATTTTGGTATTTTTTATGTATATCTTGAACTTGATGTGTACTGGCTATCTGGTCCTCTTCTATGTGATAAATATTTCATTTTTAACCCGGCTGGGTAACCCTGATGCTTTTTTTCTCAAGCACTTTTTAAGCATTTAGGCAACAATATGTGTGGGACGAATTTGACTGTCGTCCACCTTTTGATAGTAACCTAAATCTTTTTAGGTTGGAGCTCTCCCTGATGTCCGGAGCCCCTGGGCCCATTCCTTTCTCTAGACGGTGCCACATATTCCACTGTGGCCCTCTTAGTAATTATTTGCATTTGTTCAAGCCTCTTTAGGGAATATCACTAGGTACTTTGCATCTGATTCCAATATTTTTACTTATAGGTGCCCTCCCTCACTTCCCCGAATCCCCGTCCTCACTAGTCCTGATGAAGACCCCGCAGTAAGGTGCAAGCCAGCCTACACTACTGGGGTCGAAACGTCGACATACCATTTGTTTGTCCTACCCAAAAGCAACAGATCATTTTTGGCTGTGTTAAATTTATTGGGATAGGAATGCATAAATGTGTAGAGATACTCTGATGGCAATTGGAATATGCCCATGTGATGTCAACTTCCAAGTGTATTTATGTGACCACATGTGATTTCTTTTGAAACTTTTTATATCTACACCACCCTCACCAAAACTATACCGCTTTCACCTGTCCCTCCTTCGCACGCCTTCACTTTTGGGCAATTATATTAGTGTGTAATTTCGGAAAATGTACCCGCAACTGGTCTACAACTGAGGATGTGAATAAAAACATCACTCAAGCAATAGAGTGTTAATAGTTTAATATAGATCATGGTAGCACTTCAGTCATCCCACTGCGTCAACGGTTCCAAGTACTCCATCGTGCTGACACTTTTGCCGTCTGGTGTATTTAGATGTAGCATCAACAGACTGTTTCCTGCCGTGCCGGTAGCCTTCCCTGCTGGCTAACAGTACTGAGTTGCCATTAAACAGGCTGATTTGTGCCTAACTGATTTAGAGGTCTCTATTGTGCAGACGATGTCCTGCCAGCAGATTCCTGAGAGGGTGAGTCCCTGGTGATCTGGAGACAGTTAAGTACTACTTATTCTTGAGTCGCTACACATATCTGTTGTTATTTGGTCAAAATGTATATGTAGGTAAGGTGTAATAGCCTTTTTTAATAAATAACATAGTACACCAACACCATACACACACTATAGTATGTAAACCCACAGGCACCACAAGCACAACACCCACAACCACCACCACCAAATAAAAAAAAAAAATAAGTGTCAATGCAGGTGTGTACATTTTACCAGGATTCATTTTAATATCAACAATCATACATGTTAGAATCGGAGGTCTCTGGCTGGTACAGGTATGCACTTGTGACAAACAGGGACCCTCTCCTCTAGTCAAGGCAAGGGAACTACTCTTTCGAATAACCCCTGCTCACCCTCTAGGTTGCGTGGCGCGAGCAGACAAGGCTTATCCTCAGGGCGATAGTTAGTTAAGCATTTATGATCATGCACAGTAAACCCACTGACCCACCACAAATGGACACCAGTCGTAACGTTGTATCAAAAATACGTAGACTTTATATAAAACATATACTCATGTGCAGAATTATCACAAGACCATATAACGTTTAGCGATTTGAGGCCACCAGATTTAAATAGGCAATTAGTCTTTAAATGTTCGTTGTTCAGTAAGGTACGATGACAGGGAAAACAGAACGTTGCGGACCCTGGATCCGATGTGAACTCGAGACAGAGTTCACGTGTACCTTGCTTGTGGATGTCCGAGGTGTTTCAGGCGCGGCTACTGGTGAGGGCGGACCCGGGACGAGGCCGACGGTTCTCCAGAGGATCTCTCCAGCTCGGAGACCCCTCGAGGTGCGAGGCGGGTGCGCAGGACTGTGGAGGGTTGCAGCGATCTGGGGTCGATGCAGCTCACGGGGCAAGGCGCCGTTCAGGCCTGCGGGGCGTACTACTTCTTAGCACGCCAGGTCGTGCTTGTGGATCTGTGAGGGGTATCGCGTTCTCGGGCAGGCGGGTGCAACACCGGGCCTCCGGTACCGGTACGGAAGGCCTTTCTTGAGATGCAGGAGGAGCTTTGGCAGGCAGGAGGGCTAAGTGAGACAGTCGGGTACGTATCGACGTATGGACCGTCCACGCTATGGAATGCGCTCCGTGCAGATTCAGACGGGAGAAGATGAGAGGCGCACAACGCGCTCCGTTAGCAGGCGAGGTGACAGGAGAGTGGGCGGCCCGGCACTGAAGCGAAGAGCGGCTCAGGGATGAGCGGGGCTCTCTGCGGCGGGGCGACCAGGCTCCGAGCTGTCACGACCTTAGGAGGGGCGAAGGCACCCGAGTCACAACTCCGGCGAGGGAATAAGAACTAAGGCCCAACAGCAGAAGGGCACAAGCAGAATAGAACCCAATGGTCCTGGGGTTCCGTTCAGGGGGCAAGCTCGAGATCAAGCCCTTGGAGATCGTTTCAGGCACAAGTCTGCAAAGTCCTATCTGGTGTTTTCCTCTCCTTTCTCAGCAAGGCACCACTGCAGGCCAGTCTTACAGGATACAGACCGGTTTCCGTCCTTCAGCTTCTCTTGGTCCTTCTAGTCAGGCAGAGGCTCTTCGTGGTCAAAACTGCATCTGATTTTCTAGGAGCAGGGCTCCTACTTTTATACACAGTTTCTTTTGTCTTTGCAGGCCAGGGGGCCTGAGCCTAGTTCAACCCGGTTTTGGAGCACTCTGTTGACAGGAAGCTGCCATCTTCTTTCAGGGTGCAGGGCAGGGACATCAGACGCTCCGCAGGAGGTGGAGCCAGCATTATGGTGGTGGAGCACAACCCTATTCAGAGTCAAGGACTACTCCGCCCACCCATCCTGGTGTAAGCACCCTATTCACCACCTGGTAGCCCAGATTGTCCCCGGGAATCCCCCAGCCCTGTCACTCACACAAACCAGACAGCGGATACACATCCTGGCAGAGGCGGGCTGAAAATAGTTAGGTGAGCAAATGCTAACTTTCTAAAAGTAGTATTTGCAAACACAGGATATTAAAATAAACCTTGCTAAAGGAAGTATTTTATTATTCTGAGTTCAGGCATTCTAAACTTGACGTGCCACCGTGTTCCCTAAGCCTGCTGGTACTATAGCGTGTAATAATTCCAGCAGCTCATCTTGGCCTAAGATAACAGGTAGCCCTTCAATAGTGAAGAACGAAAAGGGCGGTAATTCACTATTAGGACATTCCATACACCTTGGCTTACTGAATGTCCTGCCAATTTCAGGAAATTTCAGGAAATCCCACATATCCACAGACATCTCACAAATTCCACTGTTTAACACATCACTGACACCCAGGCTGTCCTGCCACACACATCTAGAGTGAAGACTGAATACACTTATGGAGACACATACCGTCTTTCCGTTCTAAGTTCTCCATGCCTGCTGCATTGTAGGCAACATTTTCAGCAGCACCACCTTATCATGTGGCAGAGCCCCAATCAGGACTGGGATCAAATCACATCCCTGTTATCAACCCAGGTATGTCCACCTTACATCCTCTCAACTCACAACTGACTTAAATGTTTTATTCTTCATATTAGACTCCTACATGTATATCCACAATGTCACCTTCCCTGCCATCTGCTACCGCTTCTATTGCTGTTGCACAGCATACTCTGTTATTTGGGTAGACTCTCACACCAGTCAGATGACTGGCCTGTAAGCCAACACCCATTTCAATCATTATTAGTCTATGCATCTATCCCTTTGCACAAATGGGAGAACACTGTAAGAGCCTTGTTCACAGTTGCAAGCTTACACTTTTTATGTAGGTTTACTAAGTTTTTTACTATTCACAATTAACAAGTATAGTTTTGCGTGCAGTATCTTTACGACTGCAGAAAACTCGGCACATAAAATGATAGGACACATACTAAACATAAAACTACACTTATAGTTTGTGAAAAAAAAAGTAGAAAATGAACAGTGGCAGTATAAATTTACCTTTGTGAAAAAGGCCCAATCTCTTTGACATGAGAATAAGTAAATTATCATAAGGTATTAGCAACATGGGAAATGGGTGAAATAACAGGTCTCATGCCTATGTTTTTAGGGCATGACATGCACCTTTCACATTCACAACATGATTGGCAAGTATATGTATATTTTTCCTTTCACCCCCTCAATGTACTCATCTCCCCATTACAATCAATCATCGAGTGATATATCTTTAGTCACGATACCTACCACTGTCACACATTATGTGATTGAGGGTTTACAAATCGTCCCATTGTCCGAATAGCTGTTAGCCAAGAAACAGATATGCAGATTTTATTCACTGCTTAGCGATAGCATGCTCCTACAGCCACATACTGTTAGTGTTACTCTGAGTTTTGCTTTTTTCGCAGCTGCAGTGTGCTGAAGTTCCCTGGTCACCACACAAAGGACCATCCTTTAATTATTATAAGAATACATGCTGCAATCAGCTATTCGACTCTCAGTCTTTTATCACTTATCTAAGTATTTAACCCTGGCACATTCACTACAATATAAATCCAAATGAATATTTTTGACATGGTTTTCTATGTTGAGTAAATGTCTGTCTGATTATTAATTTGTTTAGGTGCAAGGAATATGTCATGCTCTCCTTTGATATTTACCAACATTAACACAAGTTGTCACACCTGTCAGGGCTGTTCTCTGTCACATCTTCAGAACTATGACATTTTGTATTATTCATTTAGACAGATGCTACATCAACTGACAAATATCCACAGCCACCTTCAAGCAGAATTGGTTAGCCACCTGCATACCAGGTTCATCTCTGATAGCAAGCAAGAGGCAATAACAGGAAAGACACTACTCTCTCTCAGGTCTTGAATATATTCCAGGCAACAGTTTTTGTACCACCTCAGGACAGAGAGCCAGACAACCATCCATCCATGAGAAGGCGACAGTGGCAGAGGACAGTATGCAATAGTGAGAGAAAACCCATTGCTTCTGAAGACCACCATCTTGGCTACCCCAATAATGTAGAGGCTGAGGACATTGTGGGATCCATGCAAGAAGGCAACCCAGACTACTTAACCACTAGGCAGTTGTCAGTGTGAGACTGTCATGCATAAAAGAGAGTATGCCTGGGCAAGTACAGCCACCTGGAATGATGTGTTATTGAACAATAGGTTCCTATTTCTGCACAGTGTGTAATCTTTGAAATAAGTGGGGAGTGGAATGTGTACCTGAGATTTTTATCAATCAACCGCAGTACATACAAATATTGATTGACAGATAGACCTGAGTTTTAAAGAACGTAGACAAAGGGGTGCAGGACCTCATTGAGTTGCACTTAGATCTTCTTTGGGTTTTGAGTGAAGAGAATGCCTAAGGCAATGCTGACGTAATGCATCAATGGGCTTATCTCAATCTGCAGTTCTATGTCAGGTGCATCAGGCAACTTGTGGTCAACAATTACCTGCAGGGCCCGTCCCCTAACTAAGCTGCCACTTTGGACAAGCTGACCCTCATCAACACATGGACAACATATGTGGACAACACCCATCATGAACAATTAAATCAAAATGGACTACCGCATTTGAACAAATTATACTTCTACATATGTCTCCAACCATCCAATTGTTATGTGTCATCCCATATATACATCAATATAAATATGTGAATATTTTACAACTGGAAAGTAAAGTGTGGGCTGTTGTGGTCTATACTTTCAGGTAATCACATGCTTGCATTAACAGGCATGCTCATAGGGAATACAGAAAACACATTTTAAAAAGTGGAACATCCAGGTGCATGTGGATCCGTGAAAACTGTCCCTAAGGTGGGAAATAACAAGACAGAATATTTCCAGGACCTGGGAAACCTTAAAAATACATAAATGTAGGGATTGTCAGGAGAAGTATGTATAATATTTGTATTATCTAAAGGGGGAAGGTATTCAAACAAAAATCAGACATCCGAATGAAAAGTCTCAACGACAGGCCAAATGTCCAAAGGCAAAGTCAATCAAAAACAAAAGTCAAAAATGGTCCATTCTCCAACTTAGGCACGGTCTTCTCATTCATGTTCTGGACTGGAGGCAGGAGCTCTTTACTATGTTCAATGTCAGAAGTGAAGGTCACTTGTATTGCCTAGTCAGTGTAGACATGGTGGTTGTCAGAGCTGAAACTCAATACCTCCTGCATATTAGGGCACAGAGGGTGAGTTAAAGGGGAAGTGGTGGTAGACAAGTAGTGTCTGACAATGGCAGTGGGTGAGGAGAAGCAGGTTGGACAAGTGAGAGACAGGGCACAAGTCCATAAAGACATCAAGCAAGTTTGTAGAGCTGAGCTGCCTAGGCATCTTGACGGGCTTTTAGTGTAGTAATGTTGTCAGCTACATGCTCAAGGTGATGCAAGATGGCTGGATGCCCCTCCTCCAACTGTCTCTTGACCTCCTGGAATTTCTCCAGAGAAACAGATGCAAGAGTCCTAGGAATAAGAAAGATGTATGGTGACAGGAAGTTGCTGTTTTTAAAAGACGCAACAGAATCTGCACTAAAATCCCTGTGAGACACTGACAGACCAGCCTACGGAACACTACAATGAGTCCCCTGAAGTTTGAGAGACGTATAACAGATAGTAGTGTGTGATTCTGGCTGGCTCTTTTCTCTCTTATTCCCATTCCATCATCCCTGCAGAGTTTAGTCCTACTATCCATGCTTATTTTTGTACGGGAAGAACAGTATCATGGGGAGGAGGGCAGATTGTGATCTGACCATGCTATTCAAGTCCAGCAAATCCTGACAGTGTGACAGGCTGTAACATACTTCAGCATGAGTTCTGATCTCAAACGGCAGCAAGTTGGGATGAAGGCCATTACTGATATTTAAGAGGACTAATGATAAATGCACATATTTACTAAATTGCTTGAAGCAAATATCTCTCACTCCAAGAGATTTATGTAATCTATTTCTCATTACTTCGAGTGTTTTGTGCAATATGTGAACCAGCACTTGCTGCAGTAGCCTTCATTAGGGGGACTGCTAACATGGTATGACCTAATAAATTCACAGGACTCTACAGCTTTTTTAGTCTTTCTATGCAGTTAAATCTGCATTTTAATGTGACCTACCTAGTTTCCCTCCGATGATGCTTCAGTTACCGTTATTTAATCATATTTGTCGAAGGACGCTCTAATCTTGGCTATGCCCTTCATCTTAAATGAAAGTCATTAACCTAAGCAATACAACCTTCTTAGAACAGAATTTAGTGGTCTTCAGTCAGTGACTGATAATACAAGCAACACACTTATGGCTTACTAATTTTACAATAAGGTGGTGAAGATATTATTGCCTGCATTAGTCAATTCATACTATTTAAGTCATAAGCAACATGGACTAATGGAATTTTGGTTACTGCTTTGTGTCATGAAATGTGAGGGTTAAAGTTGCTCTTTAGCTGGTGACCAATTATGTCTAATGAATTTTTTATTTTACTGTTGCAGATTGATCACTAGCAGCATTACTGGATTCCAGCTACACTTAATGACACCGCACAAGCCACATGTTCTGAAGAGCCCTTTCAAATTAGGAATGCACAGAAGTCTTGCTACCAATAAGAAATAGATCAGAGAAAGAAAAACATATTATGTATTCTCTGGGAAAGTAGGACATTTTGTGATGAAATGCCTGCAGCTGGAGGGAACCGAGAACTGCACTAACAAGGCCAGGCAATTAAACTCTACAAGATTCTGCTAAGAGTAGATCATGTTTTTGTTAAAGGTGATGAATTCACTCTGTCTGGCCCTCTTGAATGTTGAGAATTAGTACACTTGCGGTGAGCTGTCTGATTTATGTACATTTTAGTACCTGAATTACACGCTATCCCTACAAGAAGAAAGCATAAACTTGAATTCATTAGAGGCATAGGCAGCATTTTCCTTGGGTGAGGTATTTAAAAAGATTTTAGAATTGTTAATGGCCACCAATTTAGGACAGTGTGAACATATAAGTTTTGATTTAGAGGATACATTGTCCTATGAACTTCACTACACCAACATAATCTGGCAATGGGTTGGACACAGTCTAAACTACAGTTTACCTCAGAATATTGCAAGGAGCATTGTTTTCTATGAGATTTGTCCTAAAAAATGAATTAATTATCAGGATTCTCCATTTTCAATGCTACTGAAACTGGATGTCATATTCCGGAAGCTTATGTAAAATTCCAGTACGTATTCAGCGTAAAGGGCATTAACTCCTTGCCTTCCGATAAGCAGTACAACTGAGCAAAATAGTTGCTTCTGATTGCTAACATTTCACATGGTCAGATGTATCCACTGACTGTTAAGGAGGATATCCAGTTGAAGAAATATGTTTATGCAAATTTAGCTAAAGGCTTCATTAGACATTTCACATTACCAGAAGGTGTGCCTATTTTCTTGATAATAAAGTCAAATGGCGTTCTGAGGCCAAGTATGGATTAACAAGATTTGAATGACTTCACTGTAAGGAATGTTTTCCCATTGCCATTGATTGCTGTATTTATAGATCAAGCCTCACCATCAAAATGTTCACCAAGTATGATTTATGAGTAGCATACATTTTGCTCAAATAAAAGCTGGTGATTAACTTTAACAAAAACTGCTTTTAAAATGAGGAATGCTCACTTCAAATATTAGGTCATGCCATTAGGTGTACGAAACCCACCAGCCTCTTTTCAACAGCTGTTCAATGACATATTTAGGAACATCTTGGACACATCTGTCATTTTTTATCTTGAGAACATCTTTTCTCAAGATCTGAAAACAAACCAACAAGCACAAGCAGTTCTGCGCTCATGAATTCAATCCTTTTTGTGCTTAGTTGCAGGAGTGCATATGCATCCAATTGACTCATAAGAGTATTGCATTCAGTGGGTTCATCTCAGCAAGAAGTCTTTGACTGGTTAAAGTGTGCTGGACTGCATGGTGCTGAAATGAATTGCAAATAATTCCGAGAACAGGGCCAGGAATAAGATTAAGGCAGAGGACTTTCACAACCTCTTAATCTCTTCTTCCACACCAACTCCCACTAATCTAGATGAGGCTACCAGCTCATACACTTAGGGGTCCATTAGGATGTCGGGTGGATTGCCCCCGCCAGGCTGGCGGTGGCTACCGCCAGCCTGGCGGGGGCAATCTGCCCGACATCCTTCCCTGAATTCCCCCCCGCCATATTACAATGGCGAGGGGGACCGCAGTGGACCAAAACACCGCCCGCCTCTTTTCCGCCCCGGTCGCCTTGCAGCCGGGGCGGAAAATGTTTAATATGGTGGCGGTGTCTATTAGACACCGCAAGCCATATTACAATGGGCATTGTTAGGTGCCTTTCGCGGCGGCGCTGCCGCCACGGAAAGGCATGCGGTCTTCACTCTGGGGGCACCCTGCGGGCCCCCAGAGTGAAGTACAGGTGGGGGTGTGCACATGGGGGGTACCTGTGGTACCCCCCTTCATTTTCATTTGCAAAGCGGCAGGCACCGCGCGGTGCCTGCCGCTTTGCAAATGAAAATGTGAAAGTGCATTTTCAGCATTGTGGAGGGCGGTCCAGAGAGCACCGCCCGCCGCAATGCTGAAAATACAGGATGTGCCCGCCACTGTGGCGGGCACATCCTAATGGCACCCCCGGGACCCCCGCCCTTATGGCGGGCGGTCCCGATTTACGATAGGATGACGGGCAGGCAAAGTCCGCCCGTCATCCTAATGGACCCCTAAGTGTTTAAAGGCCGCATGGGACAAGCTAGCTCCTACCAAACACCTTAGTCACACGAGACAGTAGCCCTCCTCTCCATGGTGTTCGAGGGAACTGAGGGATCAAAACTTGACTTGTAAATATTTGTAAAGAAATTTGATGAAAGAGCTGTAAGGAAAAAGATAAAAAAGAATACAAAGCAGGTTTGGCACTTTATAAACAGCTACTGAAAGATACTAAACAAGAATATTTCAGTAACAAAATTAAAACGGCTAAAATTTCTCCTAAAGAGCTCTTTAGAATTATAAATGTATTAGCCCATCCCCTCACGCCGCCTTTTTCAACCAGTCAAGAGCTCTGTGATACTATTGTCAAATTTTTCTTTGACAAAGTTATTAGTGTTTTCTTAAGCTTTTCAGGTCAGGTTTCCAATACCAATTCAAACTTGGAGTTTGATCAGGTCAAATTATACCAAAAGGTGCCCATCCTGAATAGCTTTTCCTCCCCGAACATTTTCGATACTCAAAAACTACTGGAGAAAATGAAACCAGGCTCCCCATATGATCCCTGTCCTATCTCAATACTAAAACTGGCGGCCGAGCCAGTTTCACGGCAACTGACCCTTATCATCAATAATATGTATCAAGAAGGTTACTTTCCTAAATATTGAAAACATGCATCCATCCTACCTCTTCTAGAAAAAAACAACTTGGACGCTAGAAATCCCAATAATTTCAGACCGATCTCCAGGCTACCTCTTCCAGCTAAAATTATTGAAAGCAACTTGAATATCCAACTTAACAAATTCTTGTAGGACTCCCATGCTCTAGATCCAACTCAGTACTTGTTCAGAGAGGGCAACAGTACCGAAACTGCACTCTTGAAGTCTACTGAAGAAATCAGAACCATTCTAGACCAAGGCGGACACGCAGTTCTAATTATGTTGGATCTGTCCCCGGCTTTCGACACGGTCCATCATACCTTGTTGATGGACCGTTTGTACGAGAAAGGAGTTAGGGGCAGGGCGTTGAAGCTCATTAAATATCCCTCACTGATAGAACTCAAACAGTGGCATTGGAGGAATTTGAAGCGGAATCCTTCTCTCTACCCTGTGGGGTGCCGCAGGGCTCCTCGCTGAGCCTAACCCTATTCAATGTTTATGTCTCGTCTTAAGCACCCCTAATCCAGAACTTTGGGTTTACACTAACATCCTACGTGGACGACACCCAAATAGTGGTGACACTACTCCCAGGGGTTACTCCCGAGACCGCGTCAAGGCTACAGAACTGAATGAAAGCAGTAGGGGGTGGATGGCCCAAAACTGTCTGAAATTGAACTCCAGCAAAATGATGTGGTGTTGTTTGGTAACAACCCTACTTTCCGGATTCCTAAATGTTGGCCGTAGGACATGGGTCCTCTACCTACGCCGATCAAGAAAGTGAAGAACCTAGGAGTATTGATTGACAATAAACTCCATTTTAGGGATCAGGTTAATCATGTTGTATCTGCAACATCGTTTATCCTCAAAACTTGTAAAAAAATATTGCCTCTTCTGCCGATAGACTCTCAACAAACTGTAGTCACTGCTCTCATAATGTCCAAATTAGATTACTGCAATAGTTGGTACCTTTCCATCCATAAAGGGTCGTTAAACAAACTACAGATGTTGCAGAGTGCAGCGGCTAGACTCATTACTGCAACACCAAAGTATGAGTCAATCAAAGCCAAAATAAAAATGCTTCACTTGTTAACAGTCAGAAAAAGAACTCAATTTGAGCCTCTCTGCTTGGTTTTTAAAGCCCTGTATGGAATCAGCCCTGAATTCCTCAAACAACGGTTCGAGTGGTATTTACCTAAGAAAATGCTGCGGCCCGCCAACCCAAAACTTAAATGGCTCACGGGTAAAAAAAGTCAACTAGGGTGGCCGAAGTTTTATGGTCAATGCAGCCAAAGCTTGGAATGCTCTTCCTCTGGAACTTCGAAAGATGACCATGCTTCTGCCATTTAGAAAAGCACTAAACACATGGCTTTTTGCTAATTGATCCGCTGTATTTCTCTCTCTCTCCCGCCCCAGCCCAGGGCTTCTTCACATAGCACCAGGACACCTTCTGGTGTCAGTTTGCGCTCTATAAGTACTCATAACATTAACATTAACATTAACATTAACATTCACAACGGCCCATTTTCTTAGACGGGCAGCTCAAACACAGCCTTTCAATGTAGAAACTGATGATTTTTCACTTGCCCTAGGAGTCAGATGTATGACCATTTTGCATACGCAGAATCGTTCACAAAACGACTTGCGCATGCAAAAAGGGTTTGTGCAATGTACAAAAGGCTCTCACAAAATACAAAATTGCAATGTGAATGAATACCAACTCGCCAAAAATGTAACCGCTTTTTGCGATCCAAAAATTGTGAATTGCAAATAGCGAGTCGCAAATTACAGAGCAGTTGCAAATAGCAAATTTGCGCAAATAGGTCCATTTGTGCATGCAATTTACCACTAACCAGAACCATGTAGTAACCAGTCCCAACCTATAAAAACAGGCCCATAACACATTAGAAATCTTTCCACAATGTCTGCACTGTGTGTGATAGCGAGGAGAATGCGGATACTAGCTGCACAGCAGACGAGGCAGAGACAGGAGAGGATATTCAGAGTTAGACTAACATTGCTTGAGGAGACTGAGGAAGAGATTTATGACGAGTACAGGCCGAGTAGCGCTGTCATCCTAGACCTCGTAGACACCTTGAACCCACAACTGGAAAGCAGAACCCTGCACAGCAATGCAATCCCCACTCATGTGCAGGTGTTGTGCTCCCTCCCCCTATTGGCCATTGGTAGCTACCAGGATGTCATTGCAGTGGCCGGAGATGTGTTGCAGAGTGCACTTTCGCATTTCCTTCACAACTCCTAGATGCCATGCTACACCACATCCATCAACACATCTACCAGCCCAAGGATGATCAGGAACTTGAAAATACAACACTGGAATTTTACAAAAAGCAAGGTTTCCACAGTTAATGGGGTGCATATATGGGACCCATTTGCCCATACGTACCACATCCCGCATAGAATACATATTCCATAATAAGAAAATCACACATTCTCTCAACATCCAAGTTGTCTGTGACACAAAACACATCATCACAGGTCTAGATGTCAAATATTTTGGAAGCAATCATGACTCACACATTTTCAGACACACTGGCATATACCAGAAATTAGAAAGATGTGACTTTGATGAACGATACTTACTATTCATAGATTTTTCAGGTCCCCAGATAAACGTATTTGCACTTTTATGTCTGCATGCATGTTGTCTCACCTTCATATATATTTCACCAGGCCATGGATTCTCCCACTGTAGCTGTCTCCCAACAATGCACAAGAAAGGCGGTACAACAGGGCACATAGGTGCACCAGGACCATGATCGAGAGCACATTTGGAATACTAAAATCACGCTTCTGGTGCCTCCACAGGAGTGGCATAGCTCTGCATTATGCACATGAGACTGTCTGCAAAATAGTGGCTACATGTACCATGCTTCACAACATGGCCTGCAGGGGTGGATTGCCCATGGATGAGTCTGACTCGAATTCCGGGGATGAGGACCCAGGACCACCTGCCCAATAGCAAAGGGATGGTAGCTCTGCAGCAGAGGGAAGAAGGCGCAGGGGCCAATCATTATTTTTAAAGGTACGTCCAATGTAATTACCCACTACCCTCTACATAAGACAGGAAAAATAGTGACTTTCAATTGGTGCTTTATTGTGCAAGCTTGCACAAACAAAATCAGGACAACTTGTCAATCTCCAAATGAAGGCCTGAACTAAAAAGTAACTACCTCGTGGTTACATCACCAAAATTCATAACTGATATATGGCCCATAAATTGTGCAGTGACCTTATAAAAAACACTTTCTGCCCCTCCCTCCAGACTGGCCAGAGGTGCCAATTCCAATCCCAACCTGGCAACTGCTGCTCCAACAGATGTGTTTTCGTATATGAGATGCTACTGTGGCTTGACACCTCACTGCCTGCTCCCTCCGTAGCACATCCACTGACCAACATATTGGTTTGCAGTGTTTCCACTGCTGCAGTGATAGGTTGAAGGCCCCACGCCACATCCCCACTAAAGTGGCCCATCTCCACCTGGAGCTTCAGGGTGCGTTTGGTGTGTTGACTTGTCGAATGGGCAAGCCTCCCAATGGCCCTGCTCAAAGTGTCCAATTTGTGTCTCCAGTGGCACTCCATGCGCCTGTGCTGCACCCTTTCTTCTGACAATTCTTTGGCTAGATCGGCAATGGTGCCTGGTAGGGCATCAAATTGGGCTTCCAACCGTCACTGGTTTTCTGTCATTTTGTCAGTTGTGTTGTGGGAAGCCCTGTGTCAGCTTCATATTCTTTAGCCTCTGTTGCAGGCACTGTTTACTCACCATCGCCTGTTCCAGGCCTCCAAACAAGACCTGACTGGGTGCTACAGCAGGGGACTGACTTTGCAGACGCCGTATGGACTGCTGGGTTGGTTGCACTTGCCGCAATCTCGTGGCAGGAGAGTGTCTGGCTGGAGATGACTGACGTTAAGCTAGTGTCACACTGGCTGTAGCCTGGGATATGGTTGCTGCAGCTGTGGCTGGGCCTTCTGGGCAACTTGGCCCACTTGATACTCCCCCATCCTGTCCTTCCTCCATCTTGGCCTGATCCGGGCTTCCCTTTAGTCACTATCTCAGTGGTGCTGCAATGTTTATCAGCTTGTTATTCCTTCACTACATATTATATGTCAGATCTTCCATGATGCACCACTTGGGTTATTTGTTTTGTGGCAATGGATTTTTGGTTGTGGATGATTAGTATGCATGCGCCGAACAGGCTTTATTGGTGATTTGAACATTTCTAACACATTTCACACTTACCAGAGATTGGTGCTGGCTATAGTGTGTCAATAGTCCCAAATCCTGCAACTGCCGCCCTCTCGAGGGTACTCTACACCATGGACTCAGCTCCAGATGGTTCTGATGCAGCGGATGGCCCTCCTTCGGCGCCTTGTGCCTCTTGCAGACGTGCTGCCACCCTCTTCTTGGCCCTGGAGACCAGGTCGTACCAGCGCTTCCTAATGTCATCCAGGGACCAGTGTACAACCCCCAGGGCATTGATAAGCTGCTTCATTCTAGTTCTACTCACAAACAGAGAAGGCCTAAAATATATAACATAGAAAACCCTACTCCGAGCATTTATGTCTGTATCTCTGTCTAAAGAAAACTGAACAAAGAGGGTTGGGAGAAAGAGATAGAAGGGAAAATCAATAGATTTTTGAATACTGCCCTCACCCACTAATTAATGGCATGCTTCATCAGAGGGCCACTTACAACGCCCAGGTGCAGACCAACTTACTGGATGAAGCACTGATTTTTTTGTGAGGTGAATGAAAAGAGAAGGAAAAGTTTCCCTCATGAGGGAACACTGGTGCATAAAAAAGTGTGCTAAACCTGCCTAAGGAGGTTCCTCCTAAATTAAAAAAGGCGGGGTATATAGGAGGAGTTCCCACTCCTTATCCCCCACTTTATGGACCGACATGTTTTGGCCAAATTTAGTTTATTTATAAAACTTGTTAAGCACATGAATACCGGGAGGTGTCTCAGTGCTGGTCAGACAGACAATCAAAGAATAGCTGTAGGATATTTGATTAAGTAGCGTTATTGTTGATTGAATAACCAGGTTTTTAGTTGTTTTCGAAAAGGTATCAAGGTTGTAATACTTATTATTTGATGTGGAAGAGTATTCCACAATTTGGCAGTGGCAATTAAAAAGGATCTGTCGCCCCAAGTGACTTTCTTTGATTTGATTCAGAAAAAGGGGTGGTGATGAACAGAGTGTCTGAATTAAGCAGACCACTCTTACCCAGTCCAAAGATCAGGGCTTGATCCATCACCGTTATTTAGCTCACTGCCCCATCCCAGCTCAGAACCTGGCTATATGCAAATTAGTCTGTCCCTGGCCCAGTGCATCATGGGAACAGGGCAGACCAAACTACCAAGCCAATTCTTCACCAGAAAGGAGACAAGCTACCGGGGACCGGTTTCTGGCATTTCAGCCTCGTCGGCCCGGCTTGCTTGAATCCTGATGGAGCAGTGAGCAAGGGACTCATGTCTGAGTATACCCTGCCACACCTATAGTGGCCAAAAACGATTCAGAAAAAGGGGTGGTGATGAACAGAGTGTCTGAATTAAGCAGACCACTCTTACCCAGTCCAAAGATCAGGGCTTGATCCATCACCGTTATTTAGCTCACTGCCTCATCCCAGCTCAGAACCTGGCTATATGCAAATTAGTCTGTCCCTGGCCCAGTGCATCATGGGAACAGGGCAGACCAAACTACCAAGCCAATTCTTCACCAGAAAGGAGACAAGCTACCGGGGACCGGTTTCTGGCATTTCAGCCTCGTCGGCCCGGCTTGCTTGAATCCTGATGGAGCAGTGAGCAAGGGACTCATGTCTGAGTATACCCTGCCACACCTATAGTGGCCAAAAACGATTCAGAAAAAGGGGTGGTGATGAACAGAGTGTCTGAATTAAGCAGACCACTCTTACCCAGTCCAAAGATCAGGGCTTGATCCATCACCGTTATTTAGCTCACTGCCCCATCCCAGCTCAGAACCTGGCTATATGCAAATTAGTCTGTCCCTGGCCCAGTGCATCATGGGAACAGGGCAGACCAAACTACCAAGCCAATTCTTCACCAGAAAGGAGACAAGCTACCGGGGACCGGTTTCTGGCATTTCAGCCTCGTCGGCCCGGCTTGCTTGAATCCTGATGGAGCAGTGAGCAAGGGACTCATGTCTGAGTATACCCTGCCACACCTATAGTGGCCAAAAACGATTCAGAAAAAGGGGTGGTGATGAACAGAGTGTCTGAATTAAGCAGACCACTCTTACCCAGTCCAAAGATCAGGGCTTGATCCATCACCGTTATTTAGCTCACTGCCCCATCCCAGCTCAGAACCTGGCTATATGCAAATTAGTCTGTCCCTGGCCCAGTGCATCATGGGAACAGGGCAGACCAAACTACCAAGCCAATTCTTCACCAGAAAAGAGACAAGCTACCGGGGACCGGTTTCTGGCATTTCAGCCTCGTCGGCCCGGCTTGCTTGAATCCTGATGGAGCAGTGAGCAAGGGACTCATGTCTGAGTATACCCTGCCACACCTATAGTGGCCAAAAAAGATTCAGAAAAAGGGGTGGTGATGAACTGACGGCTGAAATGCCAGAAACTGGTCCCCGGAAGCTTGTTTCCTTCCCAGTGTAAGAATTGGCTTTTGTAGTCTGGTCTGCCCTGTTCCCATGATGCACTGGGCCAGGGACAGACTAATTCGCATACAGCCAGGTTCTGAAACTGGGATGGTGCAATGAGCTAAAAAACGGTGTTGGATCTAGCCCTGATCTCTTGACTGGGTGAGAGTATTCTGCTTAATTCAGAGACTCTGTCCATCACCACCCCTTTTTATAAATATTTTTGTCCACCCTAAGCGTGGAAGGGTATACTCAGATGTGAGTCCCTTGCTCATTGCACCATCAGGATTCAAGCAAGCCGGGCCGAAGACGGCTGAAATGCCAGAAACCGGTCCCCGGAAGCTTGTTTCCTTCCCAGTGTAAGAATTGGCTTTTGTAGTCTGGTCTGCCCTGTTCCCATGATGCACTGGGCCAGGGACAGACTAATTTGCATACAGCCAGGTTCTGAAACTGGGATGGTGCAATGAGCTAAAAAACGGTGTTGGATCTAGCCCTGATCTCTTGACTGGGTGAGAGTATTCTGCTTAATTCAGAGACTCTGTCCATCACCACCCCTTGTTATAAATATTTTTGTCCCCCCTAAGCGTGGAAGGGTATACTCAGATGTGAGTCCCTTGCTCATTGCACCATCAGGATTCATACAAGCCGAGCCGAAGACGGCTGAAATGCCAGAAACCGGTCCCCGGAAGCTTATTTCCTTCCCAGTGTAAGAATTGGCTTTTGTAGTCTGGTCTGCCCTGTTCCCATGATGCACTGGGCCAGGGACAGACTAATTTGCATACAGCCAGGTTCTGAAACTGGGATGGTGCAATGAGCTAAAAAACGGTGTTGGATCTAGCCCTGATCTCTTGACTGGGTGAGAGTATTCTGCTTAATTCAGAGACTCTGTCCATCACCACCCCTTGTTATAAATATTTTTGTCCACCCTAAGCGTGGAAGGGTATACTCAGATGTGAGTCCCTTGCTCATTGCACCATCAGGATTCAAGCAAGCCGGGCCGAAGACGGCTGAAATGCCAGAAACCGGTCCCCGGAATCTTGTTTCCTTCCCAGTGTAAGAATTGGCTTTTGTAGTCTGGTCTGCCCTGTTCCCATGATGCACTGGGCCAGGGACAGACTAATTTGCATACAGCCAGGTTCTGAAACTGGGATGGTGCAATGAGCTAAAAAACGGTGTTGGATCTAGCCCTGATCTCTTGACTGGGTGAGAGTATTCTGCTTAATTCAGAGACTCTGTCCATCACCACCCCTTGGTATAAATATTTTTGTCCACCCTAAGCGTGGAAGGGTATACTCAGATGTGAGTCCCTTGCTCATTGCACCATCAGGATTCAAGCAAGCCGGGCCGAAGACGGCTGAAATGCCAGAAACCGGTCCCCGGAAGCTTGTTTCCTTCCCAGTGTAAGAATTGGCTTTTGTAGTCTGGTCTGCCCTGTTCCCATGATGCACTGGGCCAGGGACAGACTAATTTGCATACAGCCAGGTTCTGAAACTGGGATGGTGCAATGAGCTAAAAAACGGTGTTGGATCTAGCCCTGATCTCTTGACTGGGTGAGAGTATTCTGCTTAATTCAGAGACTCTGTCCATCACCACCCCTTGTTATAAATATTTTTGTCCACCCTAAGCGTGGAAGGGTATACTCAGATGTGAGTCCCTTGCTCATTGCACCATCAGGATTCAAGCAAGCCGGGCCGAAGACGGCTGAAATGCCAGAAACCGGTCCCCGGAAGCTTGTTTCCTTCCCAGTGTAAGAATTGGCTTTTGTAGTCTGGTCTGCCCTGTTCCCATGATGCACTGGGCCAGGGACAGACTAATTTGCATACAGCCAGGTTCTGAAACTGGGATGGTGCAATGAGCTAAAAAACGGTGTTGGATCTAGCCCTGATCTCTTGACTGGGTGAGAGTATTCTGCTTAATTCAGTGACTCTGTCCATCACCACCCCTTGTTATAAATATTTCTTTGATTTGGCTATCTCAAGAAGATTTGCCCTGGAAGATCGAAGAGTGCGAGTTGGCCTATAAGGGCAGAGGGAGTGCTTTAAAAAGGATGGTCCCTTTTCATGAATAGTTTTGACAGCTATGCACAGAGCCTTAAATTTGATTCTGTGTCTCATTGGCAGCCAATTGAGTTTCCGAATGATTTTTGAAATTGGTTTGAATTTCGGTGTTCTGGTGATAAGTCTAGCGGCTGCGTTCTGCACCAGCTGAAGCTTGTTTAGCACCTTTTCTTGGGCATTAAGTAAAAGGGTATTACAATAGTCAACTCGAGACATTAACAAGGTGGAGATCAAGTTTTTATGGTGTTTATAGGAAGATAGGGTAACAATTTTCTGATCATTTTCAAAGTAAAAAAAGATGCAGAGACTACGGAATGTACCTGGTGTATAAATGAAAGTTTATCGTAAAATTGCCCTTCTGGGTCACTGGCCTTCTTCAGGGTGAATATATCCCTAGAAAGAGTTGGTATATATCACTATGTTATCAATTGTTACTAAGTGGTTTAGTTAACCTTACTTGTTTCTCTGTAACACATTCGCTATTAATCTCTAAGTTTCCTAATGTGATCTCCTAACCCGGGATCATCTTGGGGACATTGTCCTGTAGTCACACATTTGTCAAGTGACGGTGTTTCAGAAACACGCTAATCCGTGTCCTCAGTCGGACGTAACTGCTCAGAGTAGGGTCTTCTCTGTTATGTATTTTAGTGCCCCTCTTGTTGTGAGTTGAAGTGTACTTGTGAGGGGAGCTAGAAAAGGCTCACTCCCTAGCTTTCCCTTTTGTGATAGTGGCTGCTGCATTCCACTCCTGATTTTTCCCAGGAACACTGTGTGAGACGCTCCCAAATAGCTCCTCATGATGATTGCAGCAGTCTGGGATAATTATGTTGAGCTCCTACTCCGAGAACTTGAGCTTCCTCAGCCGCTCCTTGCCACCCTTGCCATTGGCCTTGCTGCTCATGGTTTCTGTGATAGCCAAACAGCAGTGTTGAACTGTGCTGCTGCACCTGACCATACCATGTGCTAGAGATTTTGCTCAGAACTATCCGTGGACACCACTTTCTGTTTTTGGAGTCCTTCAGCTCAACCAGGAAGTGTTTCCCTGTTTTTTTCGCAATCACAATTTGCGTCCACTGTAGTACTGGGTTTTTCAGAACCGGTACCGAACCGGTAACCCAGCGGTGCCAGGGACAACACCCTAAGACTTCGGGTTCTTCCTGATTCAGACTACAGAAACACAGAGTCTTCTAGGTGAAGTCAAAGATCGAATTTATTGGCTGCAACCAAGTAACAGGCGTCCTAGAAGTACAACACGGTGTATATTCTCAGGAGACTGCTCAATCTTACAAAGCCAGCCTTCTCTTTTTATACAAAATATTACGCTTTAGGCACACATTTTTTAGTTTACAGTTGACCATTCACATATTTTCACTACAAAGGAAAAGCAGAGTCATGATGACAATCCCACATTTCAGTTTGTTCAGCCCACAATCAATTACCCGGCAAGGCCCAGTATTTTCATCAGATATCGACGGACCCCCCAATAAAAACGGGCACCTCCTCCTCGTAAAGCAAGTCATAAAGTAGGGAACAGGGACAGGTGTGTGCAAGATTAGGCGTGGTTTGTGTGCGATGAAAGGTTTATGGCATGTTGTGCCTTGATACTATCTCGTTCGGCCACTGGGAGAGGAACTGACCGAACAGGTTTGGCCTTGGGCAGTGGAGTCAGCTTGCCCAGGTCGCAGAGAAGTCAGGAAAGGTGTACGTGTCCTTCAGGATCGTGTTTGGCCTTAATCATTGGCCTATGTGAGGGCAACTCACAAAATGGCTGCCGTACACAAAATGGAACCCGAGGGTTCAGGACGAAAACTGTGATTTCAAGGTGAAATCGTCACTCGAATATGGCGAAAATGCTTGTGCATAGTGTACTAGCCATTCTCGGTCTTCTGATATCAAAATCGTCATGATACGATGATGTTTATAACACGGGTCCAGAATTTCAAGTACTACAGGCCCTCCTTTTGCCCTTACATAGGCAATAACCTATACTCATGCTAATCTGAGTCCAGGTCTATATTCGTACAGTCATTGAGATGTTGCTGTAGCATCATCCTATTACTTAGCTCGTCCCTCGATACAGGCTTCCTTACACACGATGTAGCACAGAGGCCACATATAGCAGGAGCACACTTTACGCACAGACAGAACAGGAAAAGGATGGCTAAGATCATCCCAATGACCATCAGAATTTTCCATCCCCAGCCGGATACCAGTTCCCAGAACCATCCCATTAACGACCAATCTCATTTGTCTACGTGGATAGAGTCAGAGATCTTGTGCAGATTGGAAATGGCCTGGTACACTGTTGGAGCGTTATCTGGAATGAAAACACAGCAACTTGATTGGATCACTTTACATACCCCACCTCGGTCTGCAAGTATGACGTCTAACGCAACCCTGTTCTGAAGGGTCATAAGACGATCCGACTGGAGCTCAGCAGTCAAGTTACTAAGGGCACCGGCAGTTTCAACTACGGTGGATTCAACCACCCTTGTCAATTGTCTTATGTTCCTGCTGTTAACCATGGGCGCCAAGAACGGCAGAAAACCCTTCACAAAGTCTCCAAATTCTTGTCCTGCAGTGTCTTCTTTGCTGAGGACACCTCTAACTATCCTTGTCTTATGGTAATCTGCTGCAGCTGTATAGGTGGGAGGCAACAGGAACGAAACAAAGCATGTGCCCGAAAAGTCAGGGGGCAACCATGTATATGCTCTATCATGGCAGATGAAATAGGTACCCTTAGCTGCTAGGAGCGAAGGGGAAGTCTGGGACGCAAAAACATACGTCTCAGTACAGATACTTTTCCCTAACTGAGCTCCTGGATTCTTGCCAATACCTTGCAGACATAAGTGACCCTGATGGGGTACAATCCAAATCGGGGAAGATCTCTTAGCTTGCTGTTTCTCACTCAGAGTAACTCCATATCCGGTCACGTTCCATCCTATATATACTAGTGTCTCATCTCTCGGGATAGTCTCATAGGAAATATCTTCCTTAATCATATCTACTATACCCTTAACTAGAGCACTATTCTTAGGATTGTCTGTCACAGAACGTAGGGGGTAGGTCTCATGTGCGTAGATAAACATTGTTCTGTATGCCCACACAGAACCATTATGGCTGAAAGGCAGAACCAGATAAGGGATACCTTTATCCGTTGTGTGAGGCATAAGACCACACACCCAACAGTTAGTCGTGTTCATTACTAGTTGGTGTTGGTGCAAAAGCTGAACTAAGGAGTTATTAATAAACTCTAATCTCCTAGCGGATTCATGTTCAGGAAGAGGTTGAAAAGAATGTGAGGAAACAGTAGAAGGAGGTCTGGGCGATGTAGTGGGTGTAAATGTCACTTGAAAAGAGAATAAAACATATCCTATAAAAAACATCATTACACTGAACAACATAAAAATGCATAGTATCAAAAAGCGTTTCGTGGTCATCATTTTACATATTCTGGCTTTAAAGTTCATTGTTTTGGCAGGTCTCTCCATCTCGGGAAACTCCATCCTCTCTAAAATGCTGCTCGCGATGGTAGGGTGTTCTATGCTAAGGAATGCTTCTGTCAGTCCAGGGCAACTCCCTTAGACCAACCAGAACTGTCGACCTAACGTCTTCAGCTGCACCCCAAAGACTTGGGCAACCGCGACCCTACAGCAGAACCCGGATGGTGGTTCGAAAAACACAAATAAAAAAGTTTCTCAGATGAGAGAGCTGCACTTTCAAAATTTAGCAAAGAAAAGGAAAACATTTTATTTATTTGTCCATAGTTCTCGGCCTCAGATTATTACGTTTCTTCCCAGGTACTGTCTGGTCTTGAAACAGGAGTTCAGGCTCTGTAGTGTCCAATCGAATTGATGGCGGCACAGCTTCTTGCAAGAGATTGTCACTTTCTTTTTCAGAAATTGTTCCTTTTACACTTGCATCATTGAAAGGCAGAAAGCGAGGCACAGTTTCAGTCTCTGAGTCAGCGATACCCTCCTGGACCCACCGGTCGTACAGTAGAGGCAAAGGCACCCTCTTGCAGTGTACACCATGGAACCAGTGCTTCTTCCCCTCCACTCGAACGGCTGATCTTGTTGGGAGGAGAACTAGACGAGGGCCGGTCCACCGGGGCTGGTCATTCTTTGTTCGCTGGAAGTTCTTGACCAGCACCCAGGATCCAGGGTCGATGTGATGACCTGGAGCTTCAGAGACCTGAGGCAGAGTATCGTGAACCTGTTGGTGTAAAACACGCAATTTAGCCGTCAATTCATACAAATAATCAAGCAGGACAGGGTGTTCGATCTCACTGAATTTTGTCGGCCTTGGCACTCCCCATATGTTGGCCGGACGGCCAAACACAATCTCATATGAACTAAGTCCCACTCGCGAATGCACAGTCATTCTGGTTGAGAGGAGTGCTAAAGGCAGAGCGTCAGGCCATTTAAGACCAGAGCTCGCTTGAATTTTGGCCAACTTTAGTTTTAACTTGCCATTGTAACATTCTACTAGTCCAGCTGATTGGGGGTTATTTGCAACGTGGAATTTCTGTTGGATGCCTAGCCCTTCGCATACTTTCTTCATCACTTGACCCACAAATTCACTCCCATTGTCACTCCAGACCATTCTTGGCATTCCAAATCTAGGGAAAAATTCTTTGACAAGGGCTTTAGCTGTGGATAAGGCAGTGTTGTCTTTCAGGGGATATGCTTCTACCCATCTCGAAAAGGCACAAACAACAACTAGTACGTATTTCAAATTGTTGCACCTTTCCATGTGGATGAAATCTAGCTGCAAAACCTCGAACGGATATGTAGGAGGCGCAAAATGACCAGCTGGAGTTGGGGTTCCCCTACCAGGATTGTATTTCAGACACACCATGCAATTCTTGACCACATTCTCTGCACAATTAGGAATTCCAGCATTTTGCCATACTGGAGCCAACAACTTACAAATCCCTTTCACACTGATGTGAGCCATTCCATGCGCCATTATAACCACTGCAAGCACATACGCATCGGGTAACAACCATCTTTGATGCTCTGATAATTCAACCCAACAACCATTCGCATCCAATTTACCCATACTCTCTCTCCACACACTCAACTCTTTTGCTGTAGCTTGAGCTTGAATAGACTTCACACTCTCTATCGTGTCTTCACACATTCCAACGTCACCAACCCATCTTGCAGGGCCTGCAACATACATTCGACTCATCACATCCCTCGCTGTTTCTTTTGCGACTTCGTCGGCAAATGCATTTCCACGACCAACATCGTCAGTAACCTTCTTGTGCGCACTGCATTTCACAATGGCAACTTGCAACGACAAGGTAAGTGACTTGAGAAGCTCATTCACCAACTGACCATGCTGTATCTTAGCCCCATGCGAAGTCAGAAACACACGTTCTTTCCACAATCGTCCAAAACTGTGAGCCACACCAAACGCATACTGGCTGTCGGTATATATGTTCACTTTCATTCCTTTTGACAACACACACGCTCTTGTAAGTGCAATCAACTCTGCTGCTTGGGCTGAATTGTGTGGGATACGTGCAGCTTCAACAATCGTATGCAAAGTCGTAACAGCATATGCCGCAGTCGTATCTCAATTCGGAAGCTTGAAGCATGAACCATCCACCCATAAGGTACCATCACACTTTGCAAGAGGAGTGTCACTAAGATCTATTCTCCCTTTCGTTTCTTCTTCTGTTCTGAGAAAACAATCATGTTGTTCAGAAGCATCTAACTCTGCTACAATAGGCAACAACGTAGCTGGATTAAGCGTGTTGCATCTCTTTATGTGCACATGGCTCGCTAAAAGTGTCAACTCGTAACCTGACAACCGAGCACTAGTTAAATGCTGTGTCTTGGTCCGGTTTAACAACGTGTCCACTGCATGTGGAACCATCACAATCAATGTATTATTCATCACTAAACCAGCAGACTGTCGAATAGAAACAGCTGCTGCCGCTGTGGCTCTTAAGCAACTCGGCAATGCTTTAGCTACCGGATCCAAAGTCGACGAAAAATACGCACATGGACGCTGCTTGTCTCCGAACAACTGTGTCAACACTGATAATGCACAACCTTCCTACTCATGGACATATAATGTAAAGGGCTTACTGTAGTCGGGGGTACCCAACACAGGAGCCGAACATAATGCATTGCGGAATTCGGAAAAGCTTTTCTGACACTCTTCAGACCATGGAAGGGGATTCGGTGTATCTTTACAGGTTAATGCCTCCAAAGGTTTGGCCAACAGAGAAAAATTTGGTATCCATTGTCTGCAATATGATGTAATACCTAAGAAAGCACGCACTTCTCTCTGTGTCTTTGGCACACTCAATTTCGCTATTGCCTGAATTCTTTCTGGAGTCAGTTTCCTTCCCTCCTTCGATAGGAGATGACCTAAGTAGGTCACTTCTTGTCGGCAATATTGCAATTTTGAAAGAGACACTTTGTGGTGCAAATCAGACAAATGACGCAACAACGACAACGTGGCTTCTTTACAGATTTTCTCAGTATCTGCAGCAACAAGTAAATCATCAACGTACTGAATACCAGGAGTGGTAGTCGATATAGTTGTCAAAGTTGTAGGAAGTAAAGGCAGAGCAGATGTCAAAGTCGGTGGCCCTTGAGGAGGCTGCACCGGAGGAATAGGAACCAACTGAAAAGGAGCTGGCTGTTGTGGAAGAACTTGAGGCACAACAATCGGGTGTTGCACAACTAAAGGCTATGGAGGTGCAGTAGCACTCTGCGCATAGGGGGGTGGCGAACTCAATAAATGCGACATTAGGGGTCTTTTTCAAGTTCTTTTGCTGCATCTTGCTGAAGAGGTGGCAAAACGGGATAACATTTATCAATGACCATTTGACGTTGCCTGTGCAACTGTTCGCTCATCTGTTCCTCTTCGTTATCTTTAAACTGCATAGCAGCTTGCATTATCGAGATACCCTTTTCTCTTTTATTTTTCTTCTCTAATTTAATTTCTTTCTGTTTGTTCTTTCGCCATAGGCGGAAAGAGTCAAACATCGCCGGCCGGGCTTTCTTCTTGAAAAGTTTCACCTCAAGATTATCCAAAACCTCCGTGTCAAAGCTACCATATTGGGGCCATTTTAAAACACCATCTTTTCTGGTGTATCGGATCCATACTTCATTATATGTGATGGGGCCTACGCCATGTTTCACGTACAATTCATATGTTGGAGTTCCAATCGGAGGAACCGGACACGAGTCCTCCAATCGGGAATCCCTATTACAACCAAGACAAAACAAATTTCCAAGTCTGCTAAGACCAGGCATCTTCGCTCACTAGTCTAGCTTCAAACTTCAAAGGATTATCGAATACGATATTCTCGTGAATACACGAGTCCCTCGGCTTTGGTACTTGCAAGTTCCAAATCAAAGATCCCAAAGGATACCCAAACTAAGAACCAAGTAAGGACTGGGAGACGCTCCACTTATACTTAACTGAGGTATCGATGATGTCACCAGAAGACTCGTCTATCGTTTCGCTCTACCAACATCAAGGGTCCAAATCAGGGCGATAGTCAGGGCAGCAGTCCTTCGTAGCCGTCGGGAAGCGGGGAACCTCGCAGCAAAGACTTTCGGACCACGTCGACATGCAGGGGTCGATGAAGTGGCGGCCTTCCTCCAGAATTTTCACACGAAGCTCCTCACGAACCTCTGGCTTGGACCGGTACCGCTGATATCGCCCCACGTTGGGCACAAACTGAAGTACTGGGTTTTTCAGAACCGGTACCGAACCGGTAACCCAGCTGTGCCAGGGACAATCTTACAAAGCCAGCCTTCTCTTTTTATACAAAATATTACGCTTTTGGCAAACATTCTTTAGTTTACAGTTGACCATTCACATATTTTCACTACAAAGGAAAAGCAGAGTCATGATGACAATCCCACATTTCAGTTTGTTCAGCCCACAATCAATTACCCGGCAAGGCCCAGTATTTTCATCAGATATCGACGGACCCCCAATAAAAACGGGCACCTCCTCCTCGAAAAGCAAGTCATAAAGTAGGGAACAGGGACAGGTGTGTGCAAGATTAGGCGTGGTTTGTGTGCGATGAAAGGTTTATGGCATGTTGTGCCTTGATACTATCTCGTTCGGCCACTGGGAGAGGAACTGACCAAACAGGTTTGGCCTTGGGCAGTGGAGTCAGCTTGCCCAGGTCGCAGAGAAGTCAGGAAAGGTGTACGTGTCCTTCAGGATCGTGTTTGGCCTTAATCATTGGCCTATATGAGGGCAACTCACAAAATGGCTGCCGTACACAAAATGGAACCCGAGGGTTCAGGACGAAAACTGTGATTTCAAGGTGAAATCGTCACTCGAATATGGCGAAAATGCTTGTGCATTGTGTACTAGCCATTCTCGGTCTTCTGATATCAAAATCGTCATGATACGATGATGTTTATAACATGGGTCCAGAATTTCAAGTACTACACCGCAATATGGGCTTGTTTTGCTGGCCTCACTATTTGCATGTGCAAAAAGGGCTTTTCTGAGGAAGTGTTTTCCATGTTTTCCCTCAATCGCAATTTGCATGCGCAATATGGGCTTGTTTTTGCCACGCTCGCTATTTGCGTATGCAAAAACGGCTTTTCTGAGGAGTACCATATTTGCGAGCAGTAACCGACACGCAAATAGCCGCAACTCAAAATAATGATGCAAGTCATATGCCACACACAATCATGGGATCTCTCAGAACTATCCTTGGACACCACTTTCTGTTTTTGGAGTCCTTGAGCTGAACCAGGAAATGTTTTCCCTGTTTTTTTCGCAATCACAATTTGCGTCCGCAATATGGGCTTGTTTTGCTGCCCTCACTATTTGCATGTGCAAAAAGGGCTTTTCTGAGGAAGTGTTTTCCATGTTTTCCCTCAATCGCAATTTGCATGCGCAATATGGGCTTGTTTTTGCCACGCTCGCTATTTGCGTATGCAAAAAGGGCTTTTCTGAGGAGTACCATATTTGCGAGCGTTAACCGACACACAAATAGCCGCAACTCAAAATAATGATGCAAGTCATATGCCACACACAATCATGGGATCTGCTTTGTTCGTAGGTATCATTTAGCGACTCACAAATTGCAAGTCGCATTTTAACGCAATTTGCGAGTAGCTATTCTTAACGCTCGTACTTCTGGCGCATAGTCTCAAAGAAAACATTCAAAATTGATTTGTGCACACTGCAGCCTTTTTTCCCCGTGAACACTAACAACCACTGAGCAGAATTACACCATATATGGCAAACAACTACTACCAATCAAAGAAGACTTTGCTCACTGCTGTTATCATCTGGAGGGGTTCTTGCATTTAGTGACAGTATAGCCTGCAAGATGGATGTTGTTCTTCGTAAGATTCAAGTATCTAATCACTTATAGACCAAAGACTAGAAAAAAGGCATGACTAGTTGAAGCTTTGTCTCAACAACAGGAACCCGAAAAACATCAAATGAAAACACCTCTTACTTTGACTGTGCAAAATTTCAATGTGTCTCATTTAGAGGATTACTTGTTATGTTTGTGCTCTTTTGATCAACAGCAATGGATTCAGGGAAGAATAGCATGACCGCACCATAATGGAGAGGATGTGTTATCATAAAACAAACTGTTTATTCACTTCTCTGAACTGTGAGGAAAAGTAATTTTTTGGTCTCATGATATTCCTTTAACAGGACATCACAGATGAAGAAAGACTTATGATCTGGAGGTCAGATATTTTTGGTGACCTACTAACAGGTATTTGAAAAAAATGCTAATTTGTGCATAGATGAAATATTCCTATCAAATGCATTCAGGCACCCTACTTCTCTCAACTATCCAAGAAAGAGACTTTAAAAATATATGCGTGGAGTTTATTACTGACCTGCCTCCTTCGAATAAAAATGCTGTAGTGCCTACTAGTGTTAGATTGCTTCACTATGTATGCTCATTTCATTTTGTTGCATAAGCTCCATACTGTCCCTCGTTTAAATATATATTTCTTGAAGGAAGTAGTATGATTACTTGATTTGTCTTCTGAAATAATCACTGACAGAGGTTACCAGTATATCTTGAAGCTTTGGAACACACTGATTTGTAGGTGGGGTACCAACAATTTAAAATCCAACAGTTATCAACTCCAGATTGAAAGTCCGATTAAGTGAAATAATCAGTTTCCAGAACAGTTTCTTCATAAATTAATCAGTTTCTAGAACAGTTTGTATAATGTTACACCATAAACCAAAAAGAACAATCGGTCTTGTGGTTATTATTAGCAGAATTTCGTACAGTAATCTCTGCATTCGTCTTTAGGAAACTCTCCCTTATTCTGTTCCTTTGGCTTTCACCCTTAACTATTTCCTGATAATGCACCATTCACTTCAACCCCATCAGTTACAGCCCTATTATCTCAGATCTCCCCTATTCATGTCAGCAAACTACTTATTTTACAGCAAGCAAAACCTGATTACAAACAGTTTGTTGATAGTAATTGGTAAAAAACATGGACTAACAAGAAAGGGTATTTGGTTTGGTTGGTTCCTGATGTTGTCCAGTCTTCATCCTGATTTTGAACTTCGTTTTGTAGGTTCTTTTCCCGTGGTATGTTTGGTGGGATAGAATGCAATCCGTTTAGACTTTTAATATTGAGTATATAAGTTGATGTCAATATGAATAACGATACATTTATGTATAAAAACAAAATGGCATCTTTATTAACAAATTCGCCCTTTATGAACCCCTACTCAGATATACGTAGCTAGACTGGCACTGAGACCCATGTCTGAGGTCTCTGATTTACAGGTCACAGGTGGAGTGGCACATAGCCAGCAGACAAATAGGAAATCCCAGATCAAACTTATAGGCACAGCAACATCACAATGGTCCACGGAGATTGGCCACAATAATGCACACATGGCCAGAGGGGTAAGCAAGCTCCAAAAACACCATACAGTCAGTTGCCACATAAAGGTAGGAACATATAGCCAGTCAGGACACAGCACACATAGTACATGCAGTGATCACGCACTCGCCATGCCAGATATCCGGAGACGTTACACACTGGCTGCAGTGTGTCCATACAAGGTCGAGGCCCAACTGAATTCCCTATCAGATACATTGATTTACAACTCCAAATACAGCGGTTCACATTCCTTCCCAAAACAGGAGCACCAGAAGTGTTTATGTCATTCAATGAATTGTATAAAATCCCATTTCAGATCAATTGCAAGTTAAGACAGTCCTCAGACCTCATGCCTTTGACTGTTTTACCGGCCTCACTGTTTAGTTGAACAAACTGTTCCTGTTTTGCCAAACTTCTCTTGACTCTTGTTTTTTGCAAGGTATTTCATGTTCAAGCATCATTTTGGTGAGCCACAAGCAGAGCAGATTGGTACCTCAAACCTGACTGCAGCCAAGGAAGGAGACCCCACACAGATGGATTTACATTGCACATTAAGGAAGGTGAGCAGACACCGCAATTGATTAGAAGTTCTTCTGAAAACACAGGGTGAAGGTCCCTCCTGAAGCAGCTGTCACAGAGGGTAAGAAACTACATCAGAACTATAGTAAAGCTTTTGACGCATTGCAAACTATTGAGAAGCATAAAAAGATCATCAGAGCACCCTGCTACTAACAGAAATCTCGCACATTACCCATTTAATATGTCCTAACTGAGTAGTCATAAGGCGGCCTTGGAAAAGATCTCATAGAAGCCGCCTGTTTTCGATAGTAAGAATGTTAGGAAAAGTGAATATTTCTTGTATAACCCTTTATGGCTCCCACGATGTTATTTTGTGACAAAGCTATCCTGATTGGGCGGAGTTAGCTCCTCAAACATTTTTTTTAGTCCTTAAGGGTTTCTCAGTGCCATCAGTTTCTTAACACAGTTGATATCTGAAAGAGTTAAGAGGTGTTGGTCGATTGGCCCGCTGGGCGGGATAGTAAGTAAGTAAGTAATGTGTTTATTGTACAGTTAATTAAAACTTTTACACAAATTAACCATCTCTTATAAACAGTAAAACATCAATTTAAAAAGGCTGATAGCCAGAGTTAAGAACACACATTAAAATTACAGATAAGATCCACTCCCCAGGCCCTGGTGACCCATAGTCCTGCTTCTTCATTTTTGTTTGTGGAGGTTAGCAGCAGTTCATGAGATAGAGTTAACCCCCTTGTCAGTCTTCTCTACAGAATGAGGGCTGGCAAATTGGTGCACGTTTAAAGTGCATAGTGCTGCATCAACATAAATTGATTTGTGCAAAAATGTCCGAAGATTAGCCTGTAGATGCTTTTCTTTGGGGCTTAAATGTGCAAAAGTGCATAATGCTTTGTGCACAAAGCGGTGTTGCTGTTGTTACTCAAAGGGTTAACAGGCCGGCTCCATCCCAGTTCCAATGCAACTTCTCTGATGATCTGGCGGCATCCATTTCAATCGGAAATCAGCAGCAGTTAAAAATGTTACCAGGCAGCAGCTTAGTTGAATATCTTCACCAGAGAAGCTTGAAAGCACCGCTTGTCTGCACAACGGTATTTGTTTCCTGTTGAAGACAGTGACCGGCGGTCCTGCATCAGTTGCCAGAATATGGTTTATTGTGGACTATGTTCTCCTCTCCTTCCCTGCAAAGACGGCAAATTGCTGGCTTTGGAGGGCGTAGCCATGGGGGCAGCTGGTATGCAGATGGTAATAAACCTAACCGGAGATTCAGAAACTAATCTTTGGTGGTTTTGGAGAAATTGGAAAGAAAGTATGCTTGAGGAGCCGCTGTACTGTAGGATTGTACAGTGAGCCAGCCATGTGTGCGTTATGTCAGGACCACTTTTTCTTGTAAGATAGATTCTTTTTTGACAATGTTATTTAAAAAAAAAATTTAAGCTTGCCATGGTCCCTGACGATTCCCATAGTTGCCGTAACCCCAGCTGTTCTTATGCAGTATCCAAGAAATGCCTTGCTTGGCATGTTTCAGAGGCTTCTAGTTCCCCCCACAAGTAGGAATTTAAGGTTTCTGGCTGCCCTTTTTTAATTTTGTACCAGGTTTTTATGAAAGCTCCTTTTTGGGCCAGCTCTTGTCTTTGCATCCCGAATTCTCTTGCAATGGTACCATTCAATGTTTCCGCATCTCTCCCTCTCATGGCTTCACTTCCATAAGTGATTGATGGAATAAGTTTGGCCTGCATCACACTGATTGGAGGGAGAAGGCTTGGTGCCGCGGTCATATTTTTCAGGTTCCGTAATGCCACCGCTGTCATTAGTCCCCTCTTTTTTATTGCCTTGCAGTGTGCTTTGTAATTGCCTTTGTTTTCAATCATACCCCCCAGGTATTTGTAATCTTGTACAACCTCCAGCTTGACTTTTGTCAGGTACCAGCTGTGCTTTTTGTTATTTCCAGTAATTTACGCACATGATTTTTGTTTTATCTTGATTAATGCTTAATCTGTTGGTCTCCGAATATTGAGATGTGATGTCAAGCAAGCGTTGTAGTCCTATAGGTGTCTGACTGATGCATACCAGGTCATCTGCATATAGGAGGTTAGATAGCTGACACCCTCCTAGCTTCGGCGCATGTGAGTTGCTTTCATTGAGTTGGACTGAAAGCTCGGCCATGAAGAGATTAAGAAGTATAGGGGCAAGAACACAGCCTTGTTTTAATCCTGAGGTTGTGTTTATTTTCTTATTGGTCTCCTGCCCCCAATTTTACTTGTTCCGAGGTGTTACTATGCAAAAGGAGTAGTTGTTTTTGGAGCAATGGTGGAATACTTAGCCTTTTTAGTTTTTTCCATAGAATATTTCTGTTTATGTGATCAAACGCCGAGCTATAATCTATGAAGCAGATGTACAGGTGCTGTTTGGTTACAAGTGCAGCATCTATCAATAATGAGAGGGCGGAGATGTTAGTGGCAGTGCCCATGTCTCTGCAGAATCCGGTTTTGTTGTAAGGTATTACTTTGATTTTTGTGGCCCATGTTGTTAATTCTTGGAGGAGTACACCGGCATAGTATTTAGCTTCATTGTCCAGAAGGGCTACCAGCTGGTAGCTCTTTGGGTCGCTCCTGTTGCCTTTTTTGTAGATGGGAGAGATTATCGAGCCACTCCATGATGATGGTACTGTTGACGTTTGCAGAATTGTGTCGAAGATCGCATTAGAACTGAAGCCCAAAATTCTGGATTTGTTTAAACAGTATGGGTGGGATACCGTTTGGGCCAGGAGCTCCCTCAAGTCTGCCTTTCAAAATTCTTTTATAAACGTGTGTTCGTGATGGTAAAGTCCTGTCCGAGTTCTGCTTTGGAGTTTAAATGTAATGATAGAGATTTCAAATTTGTCGCCGAGTTAGTTAAGCCAAATTGGGGAGTCTGGTCTTTGTTGAAGTGTGATTCTAAGTAAGTTATCCATGTTCCTTCTGTGAAGTTGGAGTTAATACACTGACCTTGTGGATTAAACAGAGCATTAATCTTTTTCCAGAATTTGCGCTATTGTTATTTTTGATATCATGCAGAAGTTTGCATCCTTTTTGTTTTGCTAGATTAACTGTTTGCGGGTGGCTTTTAGCTGCCTCAGTTCTTGCAAAGCCGTTGGTTCCTTCTTCAGCCTCCAAGGTGTGTGTTTTATCTGTGCCTTTAACTTTTTTAGTTCTGCATTATCCCATCGGTTGGAGCTTGACCGTTTCGGGGGCGAGCTGTTATATTTCGAGAGCATCCCTTTGTATCTCCATAGCTGATCTGTAGGGCTTTTGTAAATGCCTCCTATTGTATCGGGGTTGGTCGTTTACACTTCTTCCAAGACTTGTTTTGCAAGGAAAAGGAGGCCTTTGGGGTCTTTGGTACTACATTTGACTCTTTTCTCGTTATTGGTGAATTCTAAGCAGAGTGTATTGCTGGGGGCAATGTGCGTGTTAATGGCTCTTCTACCGTGAATTCCTGGAGTAGATGATCACTGAAATCCACGCTCCCAATACAGTATACTTTTACTTTTGAGAACATGCAGCGAGAGCAGAAGGTATAATCAATTGTGGTCCTTGTTATTGCGCTGTTAAATGTTGCTGTCTGTGGCCGATCTCCGGGAAATCTACCATTTATTGCACGGGAGCCCAGTTGTTCATGGAATGCCAGTAGATTTATTGAGGTTTTTGTTGGTATACCCTGGGTGTTGTTGTCTTGAGGCATTTCCTCCCACGCGAAAGGATCCTCTTCTGAGTAAATATCATCTGATCTTTTACTTAGCATGTTTAGATTGAAGTCCCCTGTGATTATCCAACTATTTGCTTTCTCTTCTGTTATTATTTTCACAAGTTCATCCTCCAACCGTTGACTTCCTCGGATGTTATCACGTGGGTGCAGATATAAGTTTATGAGTATTATGAACTCTTTGTTTATTTTCCCCTGTGGGGTGATTCGAATAACTTGCATTGCGTTGGGTGGGGATAAGTTATATGGCAGCGATTCTGCTGCATTGATGCTACTTAAGGAGCTGTATGTCGCTAGGCTTCCCTTATTGTGGCCAAATTTGGAGGTTCTTATTGCCGGTAGATAGAGCAAGTTGAAACCGTGCAGTGCAGTTGGTTCTCCACTCCATGTTTCTTGGAGCGATATGATGTCAAATTTCTGCAGATAAGTTTGTAGTTCCGGATCCGAGGTCTTATCTTAAAACCCGCTTCGTTATCAGAGCTCTGTACATCTAATCATAGACATTAAGCTGGCACAAAAGAAACTGATACAACAAATAAAAGGTTACAAATACACAAAATGAGTAGTAGTATGGTTGGCCAGAAGTAGAAAGTGTAAGAGTTACTAAGGGAGTCAATTGGGATCTCATTTATGAGGCCTTGCATCAGTTTTGCGCTTCCGATGAGTCACTTTTGGTGACGCATCTGCGGCGTAAAACATGCCTCCTGTTGCACACTATTTAAAAAGTGACGCATCACTTTGTAACCCCCTGCTCTACATTATACCTGTAGAAGCCTCCTAGAAGTGACGCAAAAAGCCTCGTAGAAGTGACGCAGTGAAATCTATAAGATTTCACTGTGTTACTTCTAGGACGCTGCTGCGTCAAAATCTTGCGCCTGCCTCACAGCAGGCGTAAGACTGACGCAGGCCCTTTCACATGGGACTTGCCCCATGTGAAAGGACGCATTGCTGGAGTTGTGTCACTTTTGTGACACACTCCAGCAATGCGTCACTTTTGCGCTTACAGATACATCAGAAATACTGACGTATCTATAACTCCTTGCGACGTGATGCGTCATACATTAAATATGTCGCATCAAGTATGTCGCAAGGAGTGCGCACTGAGAAGTGAAGCATCGCTGCTTTCACGCACCGATGCATCATTTCTCATAAATGAGGCCCCTGGTATTTTGTAACATTTGGTTCTTCAAGATTAATCCTTTGAATTGTTTTTTTAAAGTAGCTGTCAAGTCATTCATTTCCCTTGGGAAGGTGATTGGCAACAGCTTGTGTTCTATTGGCTCTTTTATTGATGGTTTGTTCACCATATTACTAGCCCTTCATGTCTATTGTTGTGCTCTGCTCCTGGGATGTTACCTCTGTTTCCTGACATTTGCCTTGCCTTAACGTTGACATATTTGTGGAAGATGGTTTGGTTTGGTGTGCTGTGCTTTGTTCATTTCTTTCTCTTACCATTTCGTAGGATTGCTTTCAACCTGGTGGTCATCATTTCCACTACTAGCTTCTTTCACATTGGCTTAGGCTTGCTGCGGCCCCCCATTCTAAAGCGAGTAAGCATGGTAATGAAAACCATCTTTATTATTCATTGTTTCTGACTTGGAACTATAGTGAATGTATGGTTTGTCTTTCACATCTGTGAGAACACTGCAGTGGGCTTGCTGAAGTTTGAGAGATTTAGACCATACAAGACTACAGTAGCGGCTCCTGGAGCACATGCTGCGGGGAGGTGAGGCGGGCGAGGGTGGGGGGTAATAAACTCTGGCATATGGCCGAACGGAGGTAAGCACATAAATAAATAAATATAACAAATTTCATTGAGCACGCTGCAATGACAAATGGCGATGCAGCGTGCGCAATGTAATTAATTTTATTTATTTATGTGCTTACCTCCATTTGGCCGTATGCCAGAGTTTACTGTCCCCACCTTGCCCCTCCCCTGCCCCGTCCCACCGCCCGCAGCACTCCCTCCAGGAGCTGCTACTGCAAGCCTGTGGGCTCCGACTGCCGCTTTTACCCCTCATTCCCATTCCCCTTTCACTTCAGAGACTGACCCTCCTGCTATCCATGCTTACTCATAAACGGGCAGGACTACCTTATGCGGAACGGGGTGGATTGTTATCAGACTCTGACGCTCAAGTTTTGCAAATCCTGATAATGAGACTGTGAAGGGGGAATGCATGAGTGCATAGGGTGTAAAGAACAAAGTGCACCCTCATTTTTTGATGTAATGGGCAGGAAATCTCTGTGTCAGCATGTTAGAAATTGGGTTTCTAGTCGGCAGAGGTATGCACACTGTGCAAGCAGAAGTCACAATCCAAGGCAGGGTAAGCTAGCTATACACTAAAAGATAGCTTGTGCTCACCCTCTGGTAGATTGGCACAGAGCAGTAAGGCTTATCTAATGAGGCAATGTGTAAAGTGTTTGTGCAAGAAACACACACTACAACACCATGAATACACTACAAAAAGACTCAACACAGGTTTATAAATACAGGTCATTTTATTTTAAACAAAGCAAGACAAAAAAGAAAAAACCCAATGTATAGAATTTTAGATGTTGAATTTTAAAAGAATAAATGCAATAAAGCACTTATAAGTAAGTAGGGCTAAAAGGTTACTTTAAGTCGCACTGGTCCAGGGCAAAGTCAAAGTTCGGGCTGAGTGCGATGGACTCAAGTAGGCCCTGGTGAACAACTACCTCTCCTGGTTGCAAACAATGAGATGAGTCGATCTTCTTCAAGCAGTGAAGGCAACGTGTAAATGCAGAAGAAATGTGCCAGAGTCGAGAGGCATGAAACTACTACCATAGGAGTGACAAGTAAATAAAAAGGGGAGTTTAAGGCTTGGCAAGTAGTTCTAAATGCCTCCCGAAGTGGCAGTGAACTGTACTTACAGGCACTGCGGGGGCAGCCCTAAGTCAGGTTTGGAAGGCTACTTCTGTGGGTGGAATAATGAGTGCATTTAACTTATAGGCCTCTGGGTATAGGGTATGCTACTTACAAGAGACTTACAAGTAAATTAAATAGGCCACTCAGATATACACAAATTACACACATGTGTAGGGAAGAAGCACAAGCACTTTAGCACTGATCAGCAGTGGTAAAGTGCTCAGATAAGGTCAGAAAAATAGGGGGAGGAAGGCAACATTTTTGGGGTGACCCTTCAGAGAGTGCCATTTTCCAACCCGACCCCCGTAGCCCAATGCCAGGGTAGCCTAATCAGTAGTTTGATGGACATCCTGCGTGAAGTGATAGAACATGGACAATGGCCATCTACTGCAGGGATACTTGCCAGTTCTACACCTCTCTGAACCCAGTTGATCCCCCCGTCTATAGGTTCTGGGGCCACTAAGCTAATTCATTGAGAATCCTTCTCTTTACCTGGTTATCGTATCGGTGCAGTGTATAACCTTAATTTGGTTACAGATCCATCCCAATTTGTAGACAGAAACACCATGCTCAAAAAAGTGATGTGACCTATTCCACAAATTGGGTCTGACTTCTGTCTTCTACCCATTGAAAACCCCGTCCACAAGGATATTGCAACCAACGTAGTCCACTGACAGCTGTCAGTGTCAAAAGCCAGGCCCCACGCCTTCAAGGGGTCTTTCTCCTTTGTGGTTTCTCGAAGTAGGGTGCTGTAGACCCAGGTGTCTTACATCCTTTCTCCACTCCACCTCACACCACTTAAAGAGTCCTCCAACCCTGGGGGCTATACACTGGGGCTGGACAGGAGTCCTCCATCCCTGAGGGTCTGTACTCTCCTTTTGGGAGTGGTTCCCCCAGAAAACTGAACTGTCAGGGCACCTGTGGTGGCCAACCCTCCTAGTCTTCCTAAAACTGGGGGCAACTTTTTCCCCAGTAATCAGTCAATGGGCATCTGGGAACTAACTATGACCTTCTCTGTGTCACCTCTCAACCCCACTATAGCAGCACCAGGGCCATAGGGTGGAAAAAGTCCTGCCTCTGGGCTAGAGTCACTCTACACACCTTGCTGGATTACTGCTCTTGGGAAACTAGCTCTTGCACAACCATGGACCTGCTAGTCCCAGTGTCCCTCAGAGCAGTGATTGGGACCTTATTCTCTCTCACATGATGAAAGTGATGACTCCCGCCCTCAGGGATAATCAAAGCACTCTCTGAGAATATATCTCCCAGCTGAGGGAGATCACAACAAGTTCTACGGCCTGCCCCTGGGGACTACTTTCCTGTATGTCTACATTGGCTACAACTGCAGGGTCCCCAACAGTGGGGGGTTGCTTTGGACTTACAGAATCCCCCTGATTGTGTCTAAATTGAGAACAATCACAGCAGCTGTGTTGGAAATGGGGCGCCCGGGGCAACTGCCCACCAGAACCTCCCTCTATCTTCTTTGACGGGATATGAGAACCTCTTCCTTCCCCCTTCCCCTGGAACCTGTCTAGGTCTCTCTGGGCCCCCCTCACTCTGTTGAGAGGAACTTGACCCACCCTTCTTGGGTCACCCCAGGTACCTTTCTCAATTAACTGGTGCTGAGCCAGATATATGTCTCCTAATTAGCAAGATTAATTGGGTCAGTAAGCTTACTGTCCACTAGGTGCTGGCACAGCTCTGTAAAACAAATATCAAGCATATGCTCCTTTAAAATTAAGTTGTTCAGCCCTGAATAATCATTTACTTTGTTGTGCCTCACCCAACGTTCAGTGCCTTGCCAGTATAGTCTATGCAGTCAACCCAGCTTTATGTGGATAGCTTGTGACTGACCTTGAACCTCTGTCGGTGTTTCTCAGTTGTCAGCCCAAACTTACTGCTCAAGATGGCCTTCATAGCTGTGTAGCATGCCTGGCCCCCCCACCTCTAGTGTAAGAAGAGCATCCCTCCCCACCATGGACATGCAACTCTCAATAGACTACTACTCCAAAACTCCTCTGGGAGCTTGTGCACTCTTAGAGCCACTTCATAGGCTCCAAACCGTTTGTCAAGCTCATCCCCCACTACATAGCGAGGCACCAAATCCTTGGGTATCCTTGACGCATGTAAAGACATTGTAAGTATGCTGCCACCATTACTGTTGCTGGACAATACTTGCAGGGCCCTAATATCTAGCTCACTGAGGTTGAATTCATGGGTACGTTTCCTCTATTTCCAGAGCTATCCTCTTCTCCTCCAGAGCTTGTTCCTTCTCTACTGTTAGCTTGGCAAGCTCCAGTTTTAACCTTCTTTCCTCCCTTCTGTCTGCCGTCGCCGACTGGATGAGCAGCAACCGTCTGAAGCTGAACTTGGACAAGATGGAGGTACTCATCCACGGACCAACACTCTCAGCCTCGGACGACTCCTGGTGGCCGACCACACTGGGAACAGCACCAACACCCACCGGCCATGCATGCAACCTAGGATTCATCCTCGACTCCTCCATCTCCATGGCTAAGCAGGTCAACGCCGTCTCCTCCTCCTGCTACAACACCCTCCGCATGCTCCGCAGGATCTACAAGGGGATCCCAACCGAAACAAAAGTAACGGTGACACAAACGAAATATAGCCAAGACCTGGGGCACTGGGGTGTTACCTACGCATCAAAAATGTGAAAGGGACATGGATGTCGCAATGGTGGCTGAAAGGGCGGTTTACACCCACAGGGTGTGTCCCAAAAAATGGTCCAGAATATGGGGAAAGTGGAATGAATTACGGGGGAATATATGTGAGCCTCCACAAACGGCCTCAACCCCTGAAGCAAGCCTGTGAACATAAGAAGGAACACATAGGCCGAACTATGGATGTGACTAGAGGATATTGGTTATGGGAGGGATGCTATAAGAATAGTGTCACCTGTTGTAGTGTACGTTTCTACGCTGTGAGGTATTTGTCGTGTATGCCATAAGATGTGCTATGTACAACTTAACTTCAGATGGAGATGTTTATTGTTATTGTTCATGTGGATGTAAATGAAAATACAATAACAATAAAATGTTTTTAAAAATAAATAAATAACGGTGACACAGGCCCTCGTCAGCAGCAGACCGGACTACGGCAACACACTCTACGCAGGAATCCCAGCCAAACACCTACGAGGACTACAACGCATCCGAAACGCCTCCACCCGACTGATCGTCATCGTCCCCCGCCGCTGCCACATCACTCCCCACCTGAGAGACCTACACTGGCTCCCCGTCGACAAGAGGATCACCTTCAAGCTCCTCACCCATGCACACAAAGCACTCCACAACGCCGGACCGGCCTACCTTAACAGCAGACTCAGCTTCTACACCCCCACCCACCAGCTCCACTCCGCCAGCCTCACCCTTGCCGCTATCCCCCGCATCCAACGAATGACCTCCGGCGGCATATCCTTCTCCTGCCTCGCCGCCAAGACCTGGAACACCCTCCCTACCCACATACGGCAGACCCAAGACCTACTCGCCTTCAGAAGACTCCTGCGGCGCCCCCCAGCCCGATGATCTTACAACGAGCAGTCATGAGTCAAAGGCGGCGCTAGTTGGGTCACCCTTCAGCACACAACCCGAATACAAAGCTCTCTTTCAACAAATTTTCAACGGCATCAACAAAACAAAGGAAGAAATCCGAGAACAGAGAAAAAAATTCAAATATTTTTCTCCCCAACCTTCTGTCCCCTGAAGTAATTAGTAATTAGTTCTTCGAGCAGTAGCAGCACCCCCCCTCCCCTCAGCGCCTTGAGACCCTCATGGGTAAGTAGCGCGCTGTACAAGTACTTTGATTGATTGATTGCCAGCTCCACTGGGGACAGATTCTAGGAGGAAATACTGCTTTCTGCTCCGGGACTCACTACTGCTCCTGGCAAGTGTTGGCCCCTTCTACAGGCAGGTTCAGAGCCACAGCAGACTCCAGAATCAGCTCATCCTCCTCCTCGGGAATTTTCTGCTCCTCTTCTAGACTTTCATCCCCTGCTACTTGGGACTCTACTCAAGCCCCTAAGACTTTCTGCAGCTCCACCTTCCGAGTGAAGCCTCTCATGGAGACCTGAAAATGTTTGCAAACAAATTTCATCTGAGCCACAGTGTAAGACTCTAACCTGGCCAGATCAAACTCCAAAACTTTAAGTTGCAGTTGCAGGTGTAGCTTCTCCAGATTGTGACACAATTTAGCAAGAAAAATCAATAGGCCAGTCAGGGAAAATTTAAAAAATCAAAATGGTGTAAGTATAGAGTTGTAGTGAACAGCGAGTTAGTAGATAGCGCTGCACAAACACAAGTCTTATCCTCACTGCTGATCACCAATGTTAGAAATTGGGTTTCTAGTTGGCAAAGGGATGCACCCTGTCCAAGTAGAAACCACAATACTAGTCAAGGTAAGCTAAGTACACATTAAAAGATAGCCTATGCTCACCCTCTGGTAGTTTGGCACAGATAAGTCAGGCTTATCTAAAGAGGCAATATGTAAAGTATTTGTGCAACACACACACAGTGACACAATGAGTGCACCACACAAATACTCCACACAGGCTTATGAAAACAGGTTATAATATTAAAAACAAAACAAGACCAACGTGACAAATATCCAATGTATAAAAGAGATATTGAATTTGAAAAGAATAAATTAAACAAAGTACTTATAAGTAAGTAGAGGTAAAAGGTTTCTTTAGGTCGCTGGGCGGGGACAAAGCCAAAGTTCCGGCCGACCACAACGGAGGGCCAGCAGGCTGCAGTACCCCCGCAGGCCCCAGTGAATAACTACCTTTCCTGGCTACGTTGTTCTTCTCCATGCAGTGAAGGTGATGCATCAGTTGTAAGACAGTTGTCGGAGTCGAGAGGTGTTGAATGATTCGCCAGTTTCTTCCACGCAGTCAAGGGGATGCGTTGATCTCACCAACCTGTAGCAGTGGCTATATGCTTTTAGATGCATTGATCTCTGGAGGCAAAGTGCTGATTCTGATAAATTGTACTGATGTTACAAACGCAAGTGTGTTGATGTGCCGGTTCTGCTACACACACACAGGAGATGCATTGAAATCCATGTTGAAAGTATCTGGGCCACTTCCAGTGAGCCATAAACAAGAGCAGGAGTAGAGACTTTGATTTACCTGAGTCTCAAGCAACAGGTGGCAAGCCAAAAAGCTTTTGGGGGTTACTTGGAGGTAAAGCAGAAACCAGCTCTCCGTTAGCAGAGTAAGAGAGCAGAAGGCAGTAGCGCAACACAAGAGAAAAGCAGGCCTTCCAAAATCTGTACTCCAAAGATGAGTCCTTGAAGCAGCACAGCAATCCTCCTGACAGTGGGTCAGTTCAAAATCCAGAATTTTCTGAATTGATTGGGTCAGAGACCCAGTAATTATACAAAAAAGTGCTAATACCAACACAGGTTTAATTTTTTTCCTCTTATTTTTCCTCAGCGATCAAAGTACCGCGCAAGCCCCCTATCTGCAGGGGTTTTGCGTTATCCTGATTCCTAGACTCTGACCCTTTATTCTCAGACCAGCCAACTGGAAGTCTGGGCTACTCCCAGGGAAGTGCCATTAAACTATTGTCAAGCCTGACATTTAAGTTAATGAACTCTGCACAATCTGGGGGTAATTCTACAATGTGCACCAAGGAATTCTTCGATTTATCCCATAATCCTCTATTAAATATGAATGTCCTATTTTCCTCTGCCAACTGGGTTTCCATACCTAGCTTAGTAATGTAGGTAAGGAGGCCCTTACTGACCTGACGGGGTTTTAGCTACTCATTATTACTGGCCTGGACAAAAGTGTGCACAGCAGAGAGATGACACATTGTCTCTTTATATCTTCCTAAATCATCTAAAACTCAGCCATTATTTTCAATGAGTGGAATAGCCAAATTAGCTGCTGTACTCCCAAGTTAGAATATAATTAAGGCTATTCTAGCAGTTTCAGAGGGAAATTTTCCTGGTTTACATAGAAACTGCAACTGGAATATTTAGGAGAGCAGTGATGGAAGTCGTGTGAGGAGGAGCCGCGATCCAGCCGCCTTGCCGCTGTTGCATGCTGGGAGAATCCCTGAAGCTCGGCTATTGGATTGTTTCACAGTCTGTCATTCAGCGCTGCAGCAAGGCAGCAGAGCAGCGCTGCGGCGAGGAAGTCGATTCATGACCGGATTGCAGGATTACCGGACGATCCGCAGCGGAGCAGCGGGCACCCTAATACTCCACGTGACAATCCTCTTTAGACGCCGGCATCGGGGGTGCCTTGGAGTGGCGATTTCTACGGTCCTAAACGCTCGATCATCGGCGGTGATCAAACGGCACTCCTGGCAACTAGACGGGAGCAGCAGAGCCCTGGAAAAGTGGATGACGATGAGACAGCAAAAAACAAAGCTGAACGTAATACAGGCCGAAGGAGAGAAGTCGGACATGACACTGAAAGGTAAAAGGGACTTGGGGGCAGTTAAAAAAACTGTAGTGTAGTTCCTATTTTCCCAATAGGCTCTGCGCATTGGAATAGTACCTACAGCAGTAAAGGCCTAGGCCAGACGTTAACTAGGTCTACTACTGTCGATACTAGACTTAATTTTTGGGTTTGCCAGCTAAGCTCAGAGTTCGCTAGAAACTTTCTCGAATGTTCAAGGAAGGATTAACTCCCCTGATTAGACAAGAAGGGATTTAGTTTCTGACAACCATAGAACATGACAACTTTGCTCTCCCCTAATCAAGAGTCAATCTCAAGAGTCGTGTGAGCACAAGGCAATTATTTTACTCAGTCAGTACGTGCATTCTTAGTCTCATCAGAATGTAGAGAAAAGGAAGAGACGGGCGTGTTCAATAAAAGATGTTATTTATTGATCAGTCTCTTTTCTCGTACAAGAGAAATGGATCGATATTATTGCAATACTTATAGTTAAGTAAAGTGCATACATTAGAAGCAATAGTATAAAATAATACTGTAAAAACATTGATATGGTTTCTGAGCCATATGATGTTTAAAATGATTAAAATATATTTACATACACATATACATTTGACTAAACGTACTCAACTGGTGTTTCTAAATACGCCTACCCCGTGTACCTGACCTAAGTCTAATGCGTGGGCGGGAATAGAAAGTTACAGTTTAAGTTAAGTTTGTTTTTGCCAAGTGAATAACTAAAGAATTCTCTGTGAGGGGTTATTCAGTTCTGTACCTGGAATTTAGGATGAATGAGGAATGGTATCTCTTTCTCTGCTCTCGATATTCCAGGCTGCCTGCGAGGGCTACCCGGAAGCGCCGGTGCTGGGTCTCTCGGCTTGAGATAGCAGCGCGTCTCTCAGCGCGTCAGGAAGGCGGGGCTGTTGCCTGCGGGGTCTGCTTCTGCTCTCGGCTTCGGCAAGTATGGCTGCTCCGTCTTGTCACCACGCGTGTGTTTGCATAGGGCAAGGTCGGCAATATTTATACCTTAAAGGTGCCGGGATTGACGTAAGGATGGACATAGGTACGTCAATAAAGATGTCATACGACTTGCTCGTTAGCACATTCTTTACTAAAGTTCTCTGTGAAATCAAAACAATGGCCGCACGGATTATCCAGGTTGTCATAGGTTTGATTTGTTATGAGAACGTCGTATGCCTTATCAGGGGCTGGAGGAATGTCGCTTGTCTAATTAGATCTCAAGCGTTATGACCTAATCAGATAACACGTTCCTGTGCCGTAGTGTGACTGCGTCAGATAACGGTATCTGCATCATGGGGGTTTTCTTGCCTCATGGGCTGACTGTTAGTTAACTAGCTAGGTAGTTTAACCAGAATAGGGTCAGGAATAGGGGGATCGATTCAGAACCTATAGAAATACACGACACCCACTCCACGCTAACTATGGTCATATCTACTAATCTATGCATAGTATAACATAGTACAACATACTATAGAGTATAGTGTATACCTTACCACCCCAAAATACATAAATGCATTTTGAAATTTTCAAATATACTGAAAAATTGCAGTCATATATTGTATGCACTTAAGCTATGAATTAAATGCAAAAGTAAGCACGCATTTTATGCATTATTGCTTGTTGGTATATGAGAAATACACATGAAATGGCTCTTAATATGGCTATACAGAAAGAAAAGTCGAAACCATTTCATCACATAATATATTTTGTGAACATACCAGCGGGCAGCTAAAGTCTATATAAAGTATCTAAAAATAGAAATCTTAGTTCTCTAGGAATAGTTTCTTACTTTAAGCAGAAGATCAGTGTCCCGGGGAAAAAATATATAGAAAAAAAAATTTTTTTTTTAAGGGCTTGCTGAAAAAAGTTGCTGTCCGTGAACTGGATTGTAATTGTTCATGTGACTTTATTTTTAAAGATGAAGGCCGAATTCAGGGAACGCCGTGTGCGAGTTTACTCAAAAGTCTCTATTTCTGTTCCGGAGAGAACATCATATCATTCAGGCTTTCGAAAAAACTGTCAACAGCTTCATGGGAAAGTTCCTCTAAGTCGGAAATAGGGGTAACCATGCATTCGTGCGCATGATTGTCTCCATTGACATTCTGATTTGCATTGCTGACAGAAGGTCGTACCTGTTCGATGCTGCTTTCATCTTGAACTTCACTACTCTTCAATCGTAGTGGTGAAGATTCCAGGAATGCCGTCATCAGAATTGGCAGCCTTTGAGGGCAGCACAGTGCGTGAACCTTGGTAGGAACCAACAGTGTATCTGCATCCACCGGCGCATCCGATTGTAGCGTCAGACAGGTGTCTAACACGCATTCTTCTCCGCATAGCAGACACCTTAGTACAGGTAAAACACACCTTTGCCACATTGGTCGAAATGATAGAAACCAAGTCATGTTTAGGTCTCTAAGCCGGGAGAGTCCCAGGATTTTTGATATCCGGTCCCGGTATCCAATGGCTAGGATCGTATCTTCCATTGTCGCGAGAGTTTGATCTGTGACATGGGTTGCCATAACGGAAAATAAGGACTAGGAATAGGATTCCAGCAATTAGTCCCAGGATCAGGGGAAGTCCGCCAAAAATCGAATGGACGAAATCTGGAAAAATACCCAGTATGGCTTTGAATGGTGTTAATGCCATCGAAAATACTGTCTTAAATACCTTTGAGACCCCAGTGGTATCAGAAATATTTAAGATTTCGTTTAGGATTTCCGCGAAATGTACGGGGGAATTAGTTGATAATAATGTATGTATCTCTGCAGTCGTCCTTGCGACTTGTAGATCATACGTTTCTTTAGATGACGTGAGCCTTGTAGGCGTCTGAAGAAGCACTGTTTTCATTCTGCTTAAAGTATCTATTCGAATAGAAGTAATTTTCAAACCGGGCCATGCCCTTGCCTCCCTGTCTGGAAAGGAGCTGGGGAACAAAGAACGTCCACAGCACTTGACCTTCGCCGTCATAGTGACGAGATAAGGAGTCCCGGGCATAAGACTACAACATCTGCGGTCTACAATAAGAATGTAACTCCCATTATAGAGTCTTTGAAAGAATGGTTCTATTTCAGTTGCAGGTGCGCCTTGCTGGTGACATGAAAGGTTGTATGAATTCCCTTCACAGGCTCCGTGCAAACTAATACCGTTACACAGAAGCGTGCCGCTTAGTGACATAGCACAATTGTTGCCACTAAGAAACACTTTCTGTCCTTTGTTACTGACACATGCATGTGAATAGGGCAGGTTCCAAGTTGTTTTAAGGTACCCCTTTCCCAATTTCTCGTACATGCCAGCCTGTATATATTTTTGGCAGTATTGAAACCTGAAGGTTGAGATTGGAATATTTATGATTCCGTGGATTAGCCATTCACTGACAGGTCATTCTGACATTGTCATTGGTAATCTTTCTAGTTTTTCAATGCTCAAGATTGTATAATCAGCACCCTTCTGCGCCATACCGATTTGTCTATCAGTAAGGTTAAAGATTTGGAATAGTGACGTTGTGTTGATTAAACGCCAAGGCACGTAGCCTGAACGCAGATTTTGTAACGTCCAGCCAAGCTGTACAATAGAACGCAATTGTGACTGTCCATGTTGTAATAACAGTAAGTCTTGCGATAATATATCGATTGCTGAAGACACAATGCTGTCCAATGAAAAAATTCTGGAGGACAGAGTCATTAACCCATTGTCCACTACAGAAAGTGATTTTTCCAAATTAATACGATCAATTTCACGTATTCTCTCTGCTGTCTCAATTTGAGTAACCTTCCAGGCCTCATTGTATGCTGCATATACAGAGGCTGCTATGAAACGCTTATGACGCTGTTTGCGTGGTCCCAGTATGAAATCACGCAAGTCAGCACCATCAGTAAGTAAAGTTAGGTGTTGCTTAATTTCAGGCAGTGTGGAAGTTTGTAGCCATTGAAGGCATAATTTGCCCACACTGTAGGTTGTTATTATCCCTGGGTGATGTCTTTGGGGATATCTAGGGTCTGGCCTGGTCATTTTGAAACCCTGTGTTTTATTCAGGAATCTATCTTGACAGTTATTTGTATCTGTGGGCCAGATCAACCATTGTTTCAAATTAGGATGTGTTCTGTTTTGGTTAAGTATATGGTTTATGTCTATTTCTTCATCTGTTTCAGAGCTATTGCTAAACATTGTTGGCTTTGGAATAGACAGGTTATTTAAATCTTTGATTTTGGCTAAGCCAAGACAGGTGGTTTGTTGAACAGTGTCATTTAAAAATATCATTTGTTCTGGGATCATGCAGGCTCTAAACAAAGCTTCTAAACCCTGTACTTGCCATTCTTTTGTACCCCAAACACTTTTCAAATCAACATTTTTGTCCCAATAATCAAATCCAAAAGTATTCATTTTTTCAAAGAACGAATCAGAATAAATCAATTTTGTGTTGGTTATCATGGTTTTCATCCCTGTCTTGTTTGACAATTTGTAATAAAATGTTTCAGCAATAGTTATGTTAAAACCTGAAAAATATGAATATTTGTCATAAACGGTTCTAGAGCTCCCTTTTGGAGGTGTAGCACAATGTTCCCATTGATTATAATTTAAAACATTTCTAGGTTGTGCAGATTTATGCAAGAAATGGTTACCATAATGGTTATAGCAATACATACTATCATAATTTGTAGAACCCTGCAAATAATCATGTTTTGTAAATTTAGCAGACATTACTAAGTCAGACATCATATTATTTATACTTTCAAAGTCCCAATCATCAGCAAATGAGTTTGGTTTTGCAAAATCACTCAAGGAGATCTTGATTTGGTGTGGATATTTCAGGATCTCGACCGGACCATAAATTTCATAGTCAGTGTTGTCCCAGGCTACCCCACCAGGTATTGGAATTGCTGTGAAGTTGGCTGAAGAAAGTTCTGAAGAAAGTTCTCGTTTCTTGACGTGTGAAGATGTGTGTGGTTTGAGGACCAAGTTGATGTTCTGACTTGCTGTGTCCATTTTAGCATATTTTCCCTCAATGAAGCGTCCCAAGGTAAATACCATGATGAGCCAAAGTATGAGGATAAATGCACCAAAACCCACCCAAAATTCAATCCATGGAGAAATCAGATATGTTTCTTTTAGTTGTTTCAAAAGTTCCTTTGCTTTGTCTTTAAAGGATTTTGATGATGGCTGTGTCTTTTGTTCACTGAAGCCGTCAGAGGAATCATCGAAGTTGATGAAGTAACCAGATGCAGTTCTGTCAATTGTTCCAATTGGTTCAGGATTTTTGTTTTTTGCATTTTCACTTGGTACTTCAGTATAGATTGGTGTCTCTCTGCTAAATGTCTTTATTTGGGTTTTCAGAGGTCTTAGTTCTATTGCATTGTTGCATAGTCCTTGTTGTTCTTCTGTAGGCGTTTCGAATGTGATGAGCCTCTTTGATAGGACCTCTGTACTGGTAGCAAACCTTGGTGTTCTGCTACTTATTGGGAGTCCACTTGGCCTACTGTTTGTTATCGGCCACATGTTGTGGTTTTACCAGGTCGATGGATACAACTCGGTTCTCCTTTTTTCCAGCAAGTGGCGGTAGTACAACTGATCTTGTCCCGTTGACAGACAAGACAGGAACTGCTTTTCTGTAAGAAGGCCCAAATTCCTTCTTTACCGCGATCTTCTCCCTGACTAGATCCCCGACTTTTGGAATCCAGACAGGTCTTGCTGGGACAGGTGGTGAATCTTCAGTGGTCGTTGGCTGTTGTTTCAACTGTATGTTGCTCAGGTCTTTTCTTGTTTTGTTTAAGTCCTGCAAAATAGCCAAACGGTCTTTGACATCAAAGGTTTTTTCTATTACCACTGAAGTCTGATTATCAAGGTCAGAGATCAACATCCTAGTTCCGAATAATAATTCGTACGGACTGAATCCCTTCAGAGAATTTCTTGGCAAGTTATTTAGACTACGTTGGACACTTATTAGATGTTTGACCCACCCAGCTCCCGAACCTAATACCTTTGCCGTTATAGATTGCTTTATGTCACGGTTTTTTCTTTCAACAATTCCGTTCCCCTCAGGGTGAAATGGACAAGAGTACCGCAATTGCACGCCCATGCTGACCATGGCCTCCTTATAAGCCCGAGAGCTAAAAGCAGGACCATTGTCCGAATGCAGAATGCCAATTGCGTATGTGCCGATAAAGACCCGCAAATCTTTTATAACAGTTCTGGCGTCAGCCGTTCGCTGGGGCCACATCCATATGAATCTCGTGCATGAGTCCACTGCGACCAAGATATATTTATAGTTACCATCCCTTTGTAAGGGACCGCAGTGGTCTAGATAAACACATGCTAATGGTTTATCCGAGATTAGAAGGGGCGTCTGTGCTGGACGTCTCACAGTTGATACTTTCATTTTTTGACATATTTCACATGCTAGAACATAGTTCCTTGTTTGTCTTCTCATTTGTGGCCACCAGTATCTCTGTTTTAATAATGATACTGTGGCTGAAACGCCAGCATGGGTAGAAGCAAGCCCTTCGTGTGCCGCTATTATTAGTCCTAATCTGTGTTCCATGTTTGGAATTGCCCTATCCCCCACTCCAGGGATTCGAGCAAAAGGAACATTGTTTTCATCAGTTATGTATGAGTATTTTACTGGAAAGCCTTTAGGGAGTGGTTCTATCGAATCCTTTTCTGAAGCGCTGACAGCTTGTAATATTTCGCTGTCTATTTTTGTTTTTGACCGGGTGACGGCTGCTACGGAAGCCGTTTGCACAGCTGCTTTCGCGGCCTCATCAGCCAATGAATTCCCTGCAACGTGAACGCCATCACGTTGATGACTCAGTGTATGTATCACGTGAGTCTTTGGTAGTTCTTTTTGTAAAAGAGCTACTTGTTCCCAGAGCATTTTATGCTTGATTGTGCCACCTTTCGCATCCTTGAAACCGTTCTGAAGCCAGATCTGCAAGTATTCATTATAAGACTGAACGCAATAATACGAATCGCACACTATAAGTGTGGGGAATTCTCGATCGGTATTTTCAAGCGCCATCTTGAATGCTAGTAGTTCAGCTCGCTGAGCTGTGCAATCTCCTAGAGATTGTGTTTTAGTGAGGGTTGGTTTAAATTTCCCTTCGTGCCAACGACCTTTAACAATCGCGCACGCAGCACTGTAAGCTTGTTTACCCCCTACTGCGGGTTGTGCTGATCCGTCTGTATATATTATACAGCCGTAGTGTTCTAGAGGCAGAATTTCGGTTGGCGGAGGACATTCAAATTCATATTGGAGAAATTCTTGTGTTTTTAAGTAAGGATCAAATTCGTACACCACGTCTGTTGCAGCAAGAGAGTTAGCCCATTGTATCCATCTCGGATGGAGTGCTTTAGCATTTGGAATGCTTGCCTTTGTTACCGCCTCTAAGGCTGGTATTGGTGTCACGATTACTATTCGTTTACCTTGTGCCAGGGCTCGTTCTTTTGCTATAGCTGTCTGTGTTGCTGTAAGAATTTTTTCCGTTGGGCTAAATTTCATTTCAGCCTTAGTGTACAAGTGTGATTTGAATGCAATTGGTACCTTATCTCCCTCATTAGAGGTTAGGTATGTGAATCCGCATCTCCCTGGGATGACTCGGATCACAAGGTTGCGTGTATTATCACGGGTTTCTAATTTTGTTTTAATTAGCATGTCTGTTTGTAAGGATCTCAAAATTTCTGTGTGTGCTTGAGTCCAACTGGATCTTTTAAAGTCTGGTTTAATTAGATCATAAAGGGGTTTGACCCTTTCTGCGTAATTTGCAATATATGTTCTTCCGAAATTTAGGAAGCCTAGAATTGACTGTAGGTTTTTTAGTGTTTTAGGAGCTTGGATTACGGCACATTTCTCTAGGAAATTGTCTGCCAGGCTTTTACCTTCACTTGATAACTCATATCCTAAGAATAGGACCGTCAGATGGGCAATTCTGGACTTTTTGAAGTTGAATTTGTAACCCTCTGCAGCGAAACCAAGTATTATGGTGTTCACTCTTTTCAAGTGAGTCTCCAAGTCATCATCTGTTAAGTAAATGTCATCGACATAAGATAATGCTTCATCATCATATAGTTGTAGTAATTCTGTTACTCTCGCTGAGAATACCCCCGGGCTGTTCTTGTACCCCTGGGCTAACCGACAGAATTGTTTTTGAGTGCCATTTACTGAGAAAGCTGTTAAATATCTGCTCTCTGGTGCTATGTTTTGACAAAAGAATCCATTGGAGATGTCCAAGGTTGTTTTGTATTTTTTGCGCACTATGTTATTCATTAGTGCAGCACTGTGTGAGTTTTGCACTGCAAAGGTTTTGCAACATGTGTTAAGGTGTCGGTAATCCAAAACTAGACGATATGAGTTGTCTGGTTTGGCGACCGGAAACAAAGGATTGTTCATTTGTGAGGTGCAAGTTTCAATCACCCCCTGGTATTCTAGCTGATCTAGTATTTCATTTACTTGTTTTTTAGCTTCTTGCTTAATTGGGTACTGCCTTTGTGCAGTTGGTTGTGATTTTAACTGGACTTTGTGAGGAGGAGAATCCTCATCCCATCCTACATGATTTTTATATAAAGCAGGTGCTAAGGCCACTGCCCACTTTCTAGCAAGTGTATATTTTTTATGAATCGGTATTTGATTCGAGAAGGCAGGCATAATTACTTCTTCGCCATGAGGGCACTCCCTGACAAACTCTGGTGGCCAGTCTTTTTCAGCTAGAAGGATGTCATAGCCTTTGGAGAGGTTATCCCAAAATAGTCCCCTAATTTTCCTAGTCTTATCTCCCTCTATACGTAATGTTATCTCGTATATTTTGTGGGGCTTGCTAACTCTGGTATCTGCAGTTTCCACTTGAAGGTATTCATTCGTGTCCACTGTCTCCAGATGATTCATAAGGACTTTGCGAGCTATGCTCACCTCTGCTGCGCTGTCTAGCTTTGTCTGAGCCCACTCTCCGTTTTTCAGTTGTGTCCTCAGTATTCTCGGCATTGTTAACTACCTTGATACTGGCTACCTTCTTTTTTGGAAATTGTGATTTCTTTTTCAGTTGCGCAGGTTCCTTGTCTTTGGACTTGGCGTGCTCTTCTGATCGTCCTCTTCTTTCCGATTTCTGCGAGGAATTCTGAAAAGATTGAGAGGGACGTGTATCAATGTCTTGATATCTATCAGGTTTTTTAATATTATCCCTATTTCTAAGGTTATATCTATTCCCAGAGGGGTCACTCTGGGGTGACCTTTGTCTCGGGTTTGGAGATTTCTCTCTTCGCCTAGGAGACCTTCCTCTGGGCTGGAATTTCTTTTCTTTAGGATTGGATTGTTTATTTCCATCCCAGTTCTTTTTTGGTGAATTATTATTATTATTAAAAAATATTTTTTCTGGACTTGTAGTCAGTTGCGGTTTTACCGGTATTCCACCTAGACTATCTCTGCCTAGTTCTTCATAGGATTTTTCTATGATTCTGGCAATTTCAGCTGGTTGGTCTGCTATATCTGTCTCTTTTAACCTCTGGCGGATCGCCACGTTTGCTGCTTCACCTTTTATGTTGGCTAATAATATAGCCGAGACCTGCTTGAAGTCTTTCAGTAATTTCATACCAAGAGTTAAAGCAGGTTCTGGACCGTATTCATCTTGAATTTGTTTTAGCACATCTGGTATTACCGAAATGGATGGAACACCGTGCGTTTTTGTATAGATGGAAGCAAAGACTGTACCCCAAGTGTCACAGTCCTCAATGTGTGGTGCGATTCCCATTGGGAGACATATAGTCAGAATCCTGTGTTTTTCTAATGGGGTGGTGTCAGGAAACACCGCCTCTATTTGGGTAATTTTCTGTGCCAACCAGAATGGTATCTGTTCCCGTTTAGCTGGAACTTTACCTAGGCAGGATTGGATGTTCTGTGGTGTAATTTTATTTGTGTTCCCCTGGTGAGGGGTCAGCTGTGGAAGTTTAATCGCTGGCTGAATTGTTGAAGTCCGCATTACATACTGAACTAATTGTCTGTGAATTTTTAGTAGTTGTTTTAGCTGTATTAACAGCTCTGCTGCAGGCATTCTTTCGATGTCTGGATGTGGTGTGTATCCGGCTAAGACCGGCCACGTTGCTCCTGGTCTTCCTAAAGGACCGAGCCTTGTAATGTGATTGTTATGTATTAGGGCGCCATCAAATAAGAGCAAATGCTCTTGGAATTTGAGTGGTACTTCCACCTCCTCGAAAGGAGTGTACGTTTCAGGAGGTTCCTCTACTTTGTAATAGTGGAAGTACTTTGTTACAGCATTTGCTGCTGGAAAATGTATCCATGTATAGTATACCTCTGTCTGCCGATATTCGTGTGCCTCAATTACGAATATGACTGTGCCACCTCTAGGTGTCAGTCCATTTTCTATAAGTTTTAAGGTTATAGATCTCCTTTTGGCGACCTGGATGAGTATTATATCCGGGTCTGCTGTTTGCATGGTAGCATCAGCATCTGCTATTTCAGTAGCTAATCTAATTGCCTCTCTTTCTCCATCACTGTCTCCCATTTTACTGACAGGATGGTATTATTTTTGTTTGCAGATCAGGTTTCTTATGGAATCAGAGATTAGATGCACAATATTCTGGAACTGTTTTATCCTTCAACGTTGACTAGACCAAGAACCATACATAGGAGTTCCCTCCTGCGAGGTTTTGGAGGATATAATAACCTTTCACCCACTCCAGACGTCTTTGGAGTATTTGGGAAAAGGGGTCTGAGTGAGAAAGCACGACTGAGTTACTCTAAATGTCTTACGTTAGTTTTATCGCCCTTTCCAAACGCGTTGGGCGCCATGTAGTGTAGTTCCTATTTTCCCAATAGGCTCTGCGCATTGGAATAGTACCTACAGCAGTAAAGGCCTAGGCCAGACGTTAACTAGGTCTACTACTGTCGATACTAGACTTAATTTTTGGGTTTGCCAGCTAAGCTCAGAGTTCGCTAGAAACTTTCTCGAATGTTCAAGGAAGGATTAACTCCCCTGATTAGACAAGAAGGGATTTAGTTTCTGACAACCATAGAACATGACAACTTTGCTCTCCCCTAATCAAGAGTCAATCTCAAGAGTCGTGTGAGCACAAGGCAATTATTTTACTCAGTCAGTACGTGCATTCTTAGTCTCATCAGAATGTAGAGAAAAGGAAGAGACGGGCGTGTTCAATAAAAGATGTTATTTATTGATCAGTCTCTTTTCTCGTACAAGAGAAATGGATCGATATTATTGCAATACTTATAGTTAAGTAAAGTGCATACATTAGAAGCAATAGTATAAAATAATACTGTAAAAACATTGATATGGTTTCTGAGCCATATGATGTTTAAAATGATTAAAATATATTTACATACACATATACATTTGACTAAACGTACTCAACTGGTGTTTCTAAATACGCCTACCCCGTGTACCTGACCTAAGTCTAATGCGTGGGCGGGAATAGAAAGTTACAGTTTAAGTTAAGTTTGTTTTTGCCAAGTGAATAACTAAAGAATTCTCTGTGAGGGGTTATTCAGTTCTGTACCTGGAATTTAGGATGAATGAGGAATGGTATCTCTTTCTCTGCTCTCGATATTCCAGGCTGCCTGCGAGGGCTACCCGGAAGCGCCGGTGCTGGGTCTCTCGGCTTGAGATAGCAGCGCGTCTCTCAGCGCGTCAGGAAGGCGGGGCTGTTGCCTGCGGGGTCTGCTTCTGCTCTCGGCTTCGGCAAGTATGGCTGCTCCGTCTTGTCACCACGCGTGTGTTTGCATAGGGCAAGGTCGGCAATATTTATACCTTAAAGGTGCCGGGATTGACGTAAGGATGGACATAGGTACGTCAATAAAGATGTCATACGACTTGCTCGTTAGCACATTCTTTACTAAAGTTCTCTGTGAAATCAAAACAATGGCCGCACGGATTATCCAGGTTGTCATAGGTTTGATTTGTTATGAGAACGTCGTATGCCTTATCAGGGGCTGGAGGAATGTCGCTTGTCTAATTAGATCTCAAGCGTTATGACCTAATCAGATAACACGTTCCTGTGCCGTAGTGTGACTGCGTCAGATAACGGTATCTGCATCATGGGGGTTTTCTTGCCTCATGGGCTGACTGTTAGTTAACTAGCTAGGTAGTTTAACCAGAATAGGGTCAGGAATAGGGGGATCGATTCAGAACCTATAGAAATACACGACAAAACTAATGCAACTAATGCAAAGACTATTGTAAAGCCTAACATTGCTAAGGAGGTAACTGTGAACACTCCGGGACACCCTCCCTCAATTAGCCAACATTTTTCAAGTTTGGGAACTAAGTCCACAACCACTTTAACCCCTTCCATGCGCATGACGAGCTGAGCTCGTCATGAGTTGCGCCGCTCGCATGCTCATGGCGAGCTCAGCTCTTCATGTAACGCGGCTTTTCGTAAATAGCCGCACAGCGCAAAAATCGCGGCCGCACGCAAGCGGTTAAACACCCCTACGGCAGGTGCTAACCCAAAAAAGAGTGGGAGTGACAGACAGAACCACCAGGATAACACCCCCCAAGATCCCTCAACTGAGGAGATAACGCAGCCACCATCAAGAGCTCTAAATGAACACACAAAGACAGGGCCAGACAATACTGCAGAGGGAAATCCAACCGGGGATCTGGAGCAAACGACACCCATAGTCGGAGCAACCGGAGAAGGGAGCAGAGACAATGATAATAGAGAGACCCTCACATGCAGCCGAGACAACTTGCTTTCCCAAACCCCAGACCCTACCATGGAGTATTTTTACTCAGTGTCTGACGGTTCTGAAACCGAAAACGATCAAGAGTGCTCGTCGTTTTCAGAAGACCCCCAGACAGAAGGGCTCTTGAGTGAAGAAGAGGCCTCTCAAAGCAAAACAATGGATACGGTACGAAGGAAAAGATAGTCTAGAAGAAAACACAGACAACTAAAATGGGACTACACTGATTCTCCTAGGTTGGCACCGAACGAGGAAGGCGCTATGGCACAGTTACCTAGTACAACGCCCACCCCAGAGATAGAAGCACCCTCACTTGCCTCCATCTTTAAATCCATCAAACATTTAAAAGAAGAGGTACGAAACGAAAGCCTTACAGCTAGAAATGCTGTTAAGAAATTGCAGTCTGGTATGAGGAAATTGAACAAAGCGTGTACTGAAATTGGGGACAGGGTGGTAATGGTGGAAGCCAGGACGGAGGTACTGGAAGCAGAGGTAACCAAAGTCAAGGAACAGGGAAACTCTCACGAAGCGTGTCTGATCGATTTGATGACAAAGCTCGAAGATCAGGAAAATAGACAACGCGGAAACAACTTGCGACCGCTATGTATTCCGGAGGGGGTAGAAGGGGATGATCCAAGGGGGTATGTAGTTAGATTACTTCAAGCCGCATTCCCAGAAGAGACAAAGTGAGACTGGGATCTCGAAGTACAGAGAGCGCACAGATTCCCATTCAACATCAAAGCAAGAAGGGGGGAGACCCATACCAATACCAATACAAAACCCCGTGTCTTCCTAGTATTCTTTGCAAACTTTTTACTGAGACAGAAGGTCTAGGACCAGGCAAGACCAAATGCGCAGAAAGAAGCGAACGGGGTTAAATTCTTCTCTAAACCTGATTTCTGCCACGCCACAGTTGAGCGCAGATGGAGACTTCGCCAATTAATCTCGCCCCTACAACAACAAGGAGCACAAGTTTTCCTCATGAACCCGGCAAGGCTAAAAGTACTGCACGAGGAGAAAACCCACGTTTTTCTCTCAGAAGTCAAGGCAGGCGAATTTCTAAAAGACATTACTGAACGGAGGTCTCAGAGAAGCTGAGTCTAGTCACGAATTAGATTAAGATTTCCTGGTCGGGACATTAAGGACTCCAGTCTTTTTTTTTTTTTTTCTTTTAGTGGATTGCTTTTCTTTCTCTCTTTTTTTTTTGTTGCTGTTTGTTGTGGTTATTTTACTATATTGGCTGCCTATTTTTGTTTTGGGGTTCTGATTTACCGTTGTTTGCTTCTACAAACCAAATAGTGGCGGGCGGCTGGAAACCACACATGATTTCCATCATACAAGACCATCTTGACTGCTCAGCAAGGGAGGGGGGAGGGGGGTGGGCACACCTAAAAATCAGGCACGAAGGGGAGCACTTAGACACAGTAGGTTAGGTTTTAAAGAAGGGGAAAAGAAAGGAAGAACATTATCACACACAGGGGCTTTATGGTATGTACTGAAGATGTTAGTAGAAGCTGAGGCTAGGAAACTTAAGCTGACAAAAGTAAATAAAGAAGAATGAGTGGAATAAATAATCTGAAAATAGTAACACTGAACATCTGCGGGCTGAATGATATCAAGAAAAGGCAGAAGGTTGCACTTGAATTGCGGACAATGGGCCCAGATATAATATGTTTACAAGAGACACACATTGAAGGGGCTCAAAAACTCGATGGGATTCAAACTAATCGGGGCTACCACCCAGGGGGTCAGAGTGAAAGGAGTTGGGATTCTAGTAAGTCACAGGCTGCCGCTAAAAATAGAAAAGGTCAAATCAGATAGTTTGGGACGATGGGTAATCGCCCGATGCTCTCTACTGTCACAATACTCATTCACAATATGCTCCGTTTATGGGAGCAATTCAGACGACCCGGGGGTAATCAACTGGATAACAGGCTCATTGGCAAACTCCTATTATATTATGTGGAGATCTAAGTTTAAATCTACCAAGCCACTGGCAAACTGAGAGGAATTGGAAATACACGGGGAGAAAACCGAGGGTATATCAAGCTATACTAAACTTGATTGAAACACATGGGCGTCTGGGCATACCTAAGACCTATGCATGATGGCTATACGTTTTTTTCAGCCCCTCATGGGTCACTTGCTAGACTGGACTATTTCTTTATTACTGCTGGTTTGATTGATTCCTCACAAGTGGAAATGTCGCCCCCGGTTTTTATCAGTTCACAACCCTATTATACTAACTCTGAAAGGTATAAATTCAGAAGCTCCAAGCATAACATGGACTTTTAAAAAGCATTATTATTAAATGACAACTATAAAACGCAAATGAAGAGCTGGATTTCTGAATTCTTACAAACAAACATGGGAACTGCTCCTCTTATGACTGTTTGGGACACATTCAAAGCTGGAGTCAGGGGCGAGACTATTAGTTATTCACTAAGGAAGAATAGAATTGAAAGGGAGCAGGTGCGGATACTCCAGGAAAGGTTAAAGGGAGAAGAAACCAAATTAACACAGGCCATTAAAACCGGTGGGGGAACTGAGACAGCTCAGCAATCGATAGCTAAGTTAAAAGCTGAAATTGGTTCAGTATTTGCGGAAAGAATAGCGGCAAAATGGGCCTCAACTCGCGTAAAGATCTACGAATGTGGAGAGCAAATAGGACAACATTTAGCTCTCGCTATTAGGCAGCAATCAACCATAAATACAATAACGGCAATCAACACAGAGATTGAGGGAATTACCAAAGATCCAGGGAAGATTAGCAAGGCCTTTGAAGGATATTACTCGAACCTTTATGTTGAAACAGATACTAGGCCTCTAGCGATCAGGAGCTCTGATATCACAGACTACTTAGACTCCACACCCATCGTAAGACTTAGCCCTGACAAACAAGAATTAATGGAACTCCCCCCTCCTGGGAAGAAATAGAAAATTCAATAAAATCCTTACCGGATAGTAAAGCAACTGGCCTGGACGGTATCCCGGCCGAGTTCTATAAAACATTTATTGGGCAAATCAAGGAAATTTTCACTGCAGTCGTGCTTTCCATTTTTGGTGGCACCCATCCTCCTCTCTCTTGGTGCCTTGCCAAGATAGTCATCTTTCCGAAAAAAGATAAAAATCCACATAAAATGTCTTCATATAGGCCAATAACCCTGATCAACACGGACTCTAAAAAAATTCTAAAATATTGGCTACTAGGATTAACCTACACATACAGGACTTGGTCTACAAGTGGCAACATGGCTTCATCCCCAAAAGAGGTACCACCGAGTATGTGCGAAGAACAATTATGTTGTTTGACGCCGCAAAGATAGCAGGGGACCCGATCGCCTTAATATTGCTATATGCCGAGAAGGCATTCGATCGGGTCTCTTGGCATTTCTTATGGGAAGTCATGAAGAGGGCGGGTTTCGGCCCTATTATGATGCAAGCAGTCCCGGCACTGTATAGAAACCCAAGGGCCAAAATTATGGTGAATGGTAAACTCACATACACAATAGAAATCACAAGAGGGACCAGACAGGGATGCCCTTGCTCCCCTCTACTCTTTGCCCTATTCATTAACCCACTTATCTACAAAATAGAGACCAACTCTGAGATACCAGCCTATATTAGACATGGTATAAGTACAAAAATTATGGCATATGCAGATGATTTAGCTATAGTGACCCCAAATGTTAAAATCTGGATTGTGGCGTAAACATTATCGGTGCCATCTTGTCCCTTTTAGGCCCCATCATGCACATAAGCAGCAGCCATTTTGTGTGCCTTGGCCTCTCTGCCCACTGCCAATAGCCTGAGTGTCTCTCCCCCTCACTCCCCGGCCTCGCAAGCATTCCCCGCGCCCCGACAGCCCCCGGTCTCTCCTGCCTGAGCCATAAATGCACCTCCAGCGCGACCCTGTCTCAGAGCCACATCCCGTGCTGAACCCCCACACTCCTTTCATCTCACTCCTATTTGATAACCTCTTCCTCCCTGCCCGATTGTCCGGCCTGATCCCAGGCCATCACCTAGCCCAACAGACGCAGTTTATTGCCCCCTACAGTAGGACCTCGCCTCACATCAAAGGAGCGGGGATTAATCAATGCTTTCGCACCCCGAAGATCCGACTGATCACACACATCCCCGTTCCCAGCGGAATGTCCAGCTGCGCGATAACCACCACATGCTGAGATCGGGGTGGGAACTCTACTGTAGATGTGTGTGGGAACGGGCCTGGACCGGGGATTCCGAGGATGTCTTTTCTGTCCTTCAAAGAAACATTACGGATGCAATGTATGTAATAAAGCCATAAACCTGTGTATAAGAGGCCAGGCCTCAGAAATGCGGCTAGAGCACCTCGAGAAGATACCCTGTTGTCTGATTTGACGTGTTCTGCTCCGTCGGAATAAACTCCTGTTTCCTGCCTTCCAGTCTCCAGCGCCTGCCTCTTCATTTGGTAACCTTGAGTTGGGTGAGAGGCGACTATCACCGGGCAGACCTTGAAAAAGGGGTAATCGATCTGACCTGCCATCCCTTTTTCCACAATTGGCGTCCCAAACGTGGGGCCCATCAGCGACACGTGGATCCAGTGGGAGAGGTCCTGACGACAGTGTGAACGACTGCAACGATTGGGAAGAGCTCCTGCCCGATAGACCCTCGTCTGGCAGCCGATTATCCGAACTTCACCGGTTCCGAGCAGACCTCTCTCGAGTGATCTACGGTCCTGACTGGGAACCATCAGGAGTGCCACAGCAATTACGGAGAATAGAGGACGATCAGGCGCTGGAAGCGGAAGATGAGAAACTGTCCATGCGGTCCGGGTAAGGTCGTGTAACACGACGAATTGCGAATTGATTGTTTGATTGTTTGAAAATACTAGTATTACTCATTTGATTGTTTCTGAGAGATTCTCTGTCTGCAAACAGGGAAGGATAGGAGTATTCTCTCTTTGCAGATAGTGAAGGGTAGGTAACGCAGGCCTTTGCCCCCGTTGTAATCCGTCGTGCCTGCTTCCCTCTCCATTTGATTGATTGTTATCCAAGCATTTACTGTTTTGGAATTGGTTCTCTTTGGATCATTCTCTATTTGCAAACAAGCACAGAGTCGCAATACTCTGTTTAGTCTTTGCAGATAGTGAAGGATAGGTAACGCAGGCTTTTGCCCCCGTTGTAATCCGTCGTGCCTATTTTTATCCCTCATTTGATTGATTGTTTATCCGATCATTGATCGCTCGGAATTGGTTCTCTTTGGGTTATTCTCTAGTCACAAACAAGCACAGAGTTGCAATACTCTGTTTAGTCTTTGCGGATAGTGAAGGATAGGTAGTGCAGACTTTTATCCCCTTTGTAACCCGTCATGCCTATCTTCGCCCCGTTTGTTGGTAGTTGGTTCAGCCCGGACCGCTTATTAGAGGTGAACCATCCGGCTCCACTGGAGGGCACCCCTAATAAGGACATGTTTACTAAATATGGACTAGTCACCGTGGCTTATAGTAGGCTGTGGCATAAATACACGAGAAAGGACCGGGAAAATCAGTGGCCACTGATAGGATCCTTTGATAACGATAAAATAAATGCACTGGGAACAGCCCTTTATAACAATAAGACAACACCCACTATGCTTGATAGCTTCGGCATGTGGCACAAAGAAACAGAACAACGGAAAAAGAGAAATGAGGTCAGGTTAGAAAAGGAATTACGCAAAGCAGCTCACCTAACTGCTAACAAATTGAAGGAAGAAATAAAAGAAAGAGAGGAAGCCAAGCTGAAACAAGAATCCGAAACCTCGGGCCAGTGTCCCGGTAGGACAACCTCCACGCTTTACCCCGAGCTACCTTCGAAACAGCGAATGAACGATGATTTACTACTAGGTCCCCCGATCATCTACATGCCCCCTCCATATGCCCCTTCCCAACCCTTAGCACAACACCCGCAACCCCCAACGACGGGCGAGAGTAGTGCCGGAGCCTCGGTCCTCATGGCCTCTGCGCCAACCGAACCCCTCGTACTCAGCGCAGCGCGAGCATTGACTTCAGACGATCCCGAAGCTGGGAGGAAAGACCCCGCTAGATCGAATAGATTAAGTAAGGACAAACGAGCTGGGATCGATAAGATTGCCAAGACACTGGTGGTGGGAAAGGAAAGTGAGGATTATGTAACGGATATGTACAATACATATGCAAACAACTAGGAGGTTTTTAAGAGTGTTCCAGAATTACAAGGCGCACAGCCAGAGTATCCGTAAAGTTTAAAGGTAGAAATGAAGGTTATTCAATGGTTAGTACAGGCAATAGGGCGAACGGTAGAACCTCACAACCGCTCAAAGATGGACCAAGCTTGGTCCATACAAGAACAAAAGAAAGCCACAATGCCCCTTCACTTGTACAGAATATTATAGAGGTGTCTGGATACTAAAATGTCACTTATGCTCAGTTTGAAGAACAGATAGAACAACATCCAATTCATACAAATCGTTCAATAGTGGGTGACCATCGTGAGACAAAATAGAGAAAGAGGTTTAGAATGTAGTCCGTTGCGGGTGTGAAAAAAGTTCGGTTTATTGTTCCTTTAGGTAGGCCAACACGTGTTTCATCGCAGGGAAACAGACTGCGAATCTTCAGGGCTGGATTAAAACATAGAGAGTACATTTGCGATCATATTTACATTGCAATTGTATAAAGAGGTGACTGGGTAGTGTCACCAATGGTGAAAAGGAAGACATGCCAACATGTGACTGTAGGTGACTCAGTGTTTGAGTGTATGGAGACATTTTTTTGTGTGGGGTGACAAAGTGCCAATCTGTGATTTCTGTTCTTATTATTTCTAGTGGTGCGTTGTGGACAGTTGACAAAAAGTGGCCGTGGAAACATATATAGTGCTATACGTGAAAAGGTTGTGTACAATAGTGAGGTGTCTGGCAAGATAGTACGAAATCCCGCGTGACTGTAATAGTGAGTAAACGTACATATCTGATAACTCCTAAAATAATTATATCCTGACAGAAGTAATTGGTGAATATTTCTCATCCTCTAAACAGGGGTTATCTCGTTTATATTGTCAATCACAACTGTTCAAAACTGCATAGCTGAATATTTCTTAATTTTTATATTTATGCGTTTTGGAGATCCAGCTATATATTTGATGTTTTGCTTATACTTTTGCGTAAGGGTTATTCGATGATTGTACCAACTGTCTACCCTACAGACATTCATTCGTCTGAATCTGAATAAGTCAAAGATTGAAAAAGCGACAGATCTTAAATTACTTAGTTCTAAAAAGTCTGTATACGAGATCATTAGTCCCAGTATTCGTCTGGAAATAAGTGAAAAAACGGACCGTGCAACGCATGCTCAGTGGATATACTCAAGAACTAAATAGGGGACACGTAAACACTCACCCTATTTATTGAGGTGTGGAGGCCACCTCGGCTCGATTAGTTCAAAGGGATCTTGTAAGGCGGAGTTTCACTGTGTGTGTGAACACACTCCGTAAGACCTGATAAGTCTGTGGATGATGAGATCGGGAGTTTTATTTAATAAAATACGTAACCCGGTGGATTATTCAGTAGCATGGACCATTTCAGCAGTAAAACCAGGTGGGTTGAAAAACCACGTGAGAGACTGAAAAAGGACGACAGACCTACCTCATTAGTATAGCACCCAAATTTAAACCGGGAGGAGAGGATTAACAGGTGACTCCCATCATGTAACGATGTCCATAAACAAAGAAAAGGCGGGTACACCTATATTTGTATGGCACGAAAAATAAATAAAGCAAAAGCGGTTTGTTAAGCCTTTCAGCTCCTGTCTGGTTAGTGGACAAGGCAATTACGATTCTAAAGGAGGAAGGGAGCGCCAAGAACCGGTCGCTTACCTTTTCCCAGTAGTTCTCCCTCTTGATTTTCCCGGCGCCGTTTTCCGAGGACGGTCACGTGACAGGAAACCCGGCCTGAAGATATACCGGCTGGAGGTTTCCTGTCCTGACAACAACTAGACCGTCTAACCTAAGTAGTTCCAGTATGAATGAGGGGCAATGTAGAAGAAATACTACGAGTCCACATTGGTAATAGTGGGCCTAAGTGGACTTGTCTAAGGTCTCTCTTTTGTCCTAGGGGCTATTTTATTTAAATATTCGTAAGTCTTGTGCAATTAAATCTATGTTGAACGAGATTTGCTAATTTTTTAATTTTTTGGCGGTTCTATGGTACTAGTTTTACGTGGATAATTAGTTATGTAGCGAGCATGCGTGCAAAGACGCTCATAGATAGTAAAATTATTATATAAACAACAAATTCTTTCGTTGTTTGTTAATGTTTTGTTGTATATGTGAGGCTTATCGATTGCTATTAGAGGAAGGAGGAATCTTTTTGTGAATGTTCCTCACATACAGTATAGTATTGTAATGGCACAGGAGGTGTACTGATTAACGTTACGAACCCACAAGCAAGGTATAATTTATGTATGTCCAACCTAGTTAGATTATCTAATCCGCAAAATAAATATGTTATATAAGGATATGTAAAAAGATCCAATAATGCGATTACATAAAGTACTTGTTGTTGCTATTATTTGCTTATTTGATATACATAGTTCTATTTATCCAAGAAGTGCAAGAGAAACAAAAAAAAAATTCTATATACATAACTTTCCAAACATAACGTCCCCACAGATAATTATACAAAGCATTTTTAGGGGGGGGGGGGGGTTGTTATGCCCTCACATTCTTAGCAATACGTCATTATCTACAAGTTTAAACATTAGACAAAGACGAAATTGTGTCACTTTGATGAGTATTTCGAATGATTCGCTTAATGAAATCAAGTTAAGGACCGATGTGCAACCTGTTTCAAAAAAATTTAAAAAAAAAATAAAATAAAGTAAAAAGCACACAAAATACATTGCTATTCTTTCTTTCTTTCATTATTAGTTGTATGACTTTTCGGAATACAAAAAACTGGGTTTTTGATCCATTGGGTTTGCTAGTTTCCTAGGAAAAATTGCATCTCTGGGTCATAGTTCAAACCGTGTTCGATACTTTGCAGACGCATTATCCATGTGGCTTCTTTGCGTCTGAGTGTCAGTTCTCTGTTACCTCCTCTTATGTGTACAGGTACGGTTTCGATTCCATAGAAAGAAACCGAAAAATCTTCTGTGTTGGCCTGACACGTGGCCACATGTAGAGCCACCGGATATCTGGGATCCTGTTTTTGGATGGCTCTCATGTGTTCAGCTATTCTCTCTTTTAGTGCTCTGATGGTGCTTCCTACGTAGAGTTTGCCACATCGGCATTCAATGATATATATGACATATTTAGTGACGCAATTGATGTTGACTCTTATGTCATAAGTCTCTTTGTCTGGACCATAAAAGTGTTTCGTTTTGTGTTTGGCCCATTTGCACATGGTGCAAAAGCCACATTTGAAGAAACCATTGCTACGCTGGGTTAACCAGGTTGCTGTCATGTCACTTCGTGGGACGGTTGGACTCAGTCTGTTTCTCAATGTTCTCCCCTTTCGAAAGGTAATCTGAGGGGTTGTAGGTATTACAGCTTTCAAGGTTGAATCATTTTTAAGCAGACCCCAATGTTTCGTCATGCTATGTCTGAGTGAGTGATGCATTGCATTGAATTCAGTAATCAATCTCACTGTAGAGTCTTTCGCTACTGGTTGAGTTTTGGGAATCAGCGTATCCGATCTTTTGATTTTATGGAGTTTCCTCTTGGCCTGAGTGAGAACGCCTTTAGGGTATCCTCTTTTCTCAAATCTGGTTTCCATATCGTGTATGGTAGTTTCAAGATTCTTGTTATCACTGCAGTTCCTCTTGGCGCGGAGGAATTCTCCAAAGGGAATTGATTTGATTTGGTGATACGGATGAAAACTGTCGGCTCTTAGGATAGCATTACAAGAGGTCGGTTTCCTATATAGTTTACTTTGGAGTTTGTTTTTCTCTACATAGAACTCCAGGTCTAGGAACTCTATGTTAGTTCTGCTTGATTTCATAGTAAACTTGATTTCCCAATCGTTGTGATTGAGATGAGTGAAAAAGTCATTCAGAAGTTCCTCTGTTCCTGTCCATATTAAAATACAGTCGTCTATGTAGCGACCCCAAAATAAGATTGAATCAGTGTATATAGTGCCTTTCGGGCCCCAAATGTGGTCATCTTCGAAGGCACCCATAAATAGATTAGCGAAAGATGGGGAAAATTTCGAGCCCATAGCCACTCCGCGTTTTTGTTGGTACCATTTTTTGTGAAAAATGAAAAAATTATTGTTCAGGATGAGATTCATCATGGAAATCAGCATTTGTGTGTGTGCCCAAAGAGACGCAGGTCGTTTGGACAAGGTTTGGGTGATTGCTTTCATACCTAAAGTTGGATTGATGCTGGTATAAAGTGCGATGACGTCCATGGTGACTAGAATGCTGTTCGGTTGCCATTCAAGGTCTCCCAAAACACTTAGTATGTGCTTAGAATCTTGTATAAAAGAGGGCAAGTTCTTCACCAGTGGGTTTAGAAACATGTCCACATACTCAGCAATTCTCTCGGTAGGACCTCCAATACCCGAGACGATCGGCCTTCCCGGGGGAAAGGGTAGATCTTTGTGGATTTTGGGTAGAGTGTACAGCCACGGGTATGTGGGTTTGAGTACTTTGAGATATAAGTATTCGTCGTCATTCAAGAGACCCTTCTCTTTCCATGTACGTAGGTGGTCATTAATGGTGATTGTCAGAGTGCCCATGGGGTTGTTGGCGATGGGTTCGTAGCAAGACTGGTCTGCTAGTTGATTTAGTATTTCATTGTTATAGTCGTCTGTGTTCATAACCACAATATTGCCTCCCTTGTCTGCTTCACGAATGACGATGGTGGGAGTTTTTGTAAGTGTGGTAAGTGCAAGACGCTCCCCTTTGGTCAGATTGTCTTTATAAGTGAAAGTCTCATTGTGTTTTTTTGTATTAATTTTGTTCAGATCTTCTAGAACATGTCTATGAAAGGTGTCGATGCTATTACCACCCGGTAAGGTAGGTGTCCAGGTGGATTTGTTTTTCAAACCGCTAACCATATCCAGGTTAGTCTCTATGTTCAGTTCCTCTAGAAGTTGTCCCATTTCCATAGGACTATCTTCCCGTTCGGTAATTGATAACAGTAGATGAATTGCTTGAACATCTTTTATTGAAAGCTCATCATTTGCCACAATATTTGAGATATTTTGTACATTTTTGTCGCTAGTTGTTTTACCTAAGAAATGTTTTTTAAGTTTCAGGCTACGAATAAATTTAAAAAGGTCTATTTTGATTTGACAGATATCGCCTGTCGAGTATGGGTTGAAATTAAGGCCTTTAGAGAGAAGATTGGTCATGTCAGTGGTTAGGGGAAAAGAGGAAAGGTTAATTACTTGTACCTCCTTATCTTCATTTCCTACTTCCTTGTCGTTCCTGATCTTAGTTTTTTTCGGTAGTCTTCGTTGACCACCCCTGCTGCCTCTATGGGTCTTGGATTTTGTGGTCTCCTTTGAGGCAGAGCCCTGTACCCTTTTCGGATCCGCTCCATTTCCACTAAAAAAGGAGTGCTGTTTGTGTCTGTGATATCACCTGTCTCTGTTCCAGGTTCGCTTGTACCTGCGCTGTTCAGGGACGTGTTGCTGGACGACACTGAGCTTGGGGCAGATATGTTATCGCTAGGTCTAGTAGGATTGGTTGATCGAATCATCGCATCGTATTTACGATCATAAGTGAAAATTCTACCATTACGGTAATCCCCATCATCTCTCTTTATTTGTCTGGCTTTCCTTTCTTTAATTTCATCTTGATGTTTGGCTAAGAATTCGTCTAGGATGGTATAGTTTTTTACGGTAGGTTCTGGTAGATTCAGGTCTTTTATCTCTTTTTCCAGGATCGCTATCTCTTCTAGTAGTTTAACTGATTTGCGATCCGCGCTCTTTATTAAGATGTCCATGAGAACAAAAGAATTATTGGTAACTGAATCCTCCCATTTTTTTAGAAGATCAGCATCTAAATTGTCGTAGGTTGGAAAGATTTGGGAGCGTAAGCCTCTAGGTATCTGTTTGAGTCGCATATATTGTTTAAGCGTGGTGGCATCCCACCACCGTGAGCTTTCTTGCTTCTTCAATCTTTCTAATTTTTTACATTTATCTTTTAGACCCTCTACACGAGGGGGACCGGCATTGGCCGTGGCGGTGTAAGTAGGCATGCCTTTTGCTAGATTTTCGAATAAATCTGCTGCTATTTTGTCTCTATTCATGGTGAGATAGATCTGGTCAGGAGGATGTGTTCAAGGTTAAGATGTAGTGTTAGTTATTGTAGTGATATACGGGGGGCAGCCCTCTCTGGAAATCATGAAGTATGCAAACAACTAGGAGGTTTTTAAGAGTGTTCCAGAATTACAAGGCGCACAGCCAGAGTATCCGTAAAGTTTAAAGGTAGAAATGAAGGTTATTCAATGGTTAGTACAGGCAATAGGGCGAACGGTAGAACCTCACAACCGCTCAAAGATGGACCAAGCTTGGTCCATACAAGAACAAAAGAAAGCCACAATGCCCCTGCACTTGTACAGAATATTATAGAGGTGTCTGGATACTAAAATGTCACTTATGCTCAGTTTGAAGAACAGATAGAACAACATCCAATTCATACAAATCGTTCAATAGTGGGTGACCATCGTGAGACAAAATAGAGAAAGAGGTTTAGAATGTAGTCCGTTGCTGGTGTGAAAAAAGTTCGGTTTATTGTTCCTTTAGGTAGGCCAACACGTGTTTCATCGTAGGGAAACAGACTGCAAATCTTCAGGGCTGGATTAAAACATAGAGAGTACATTTGCGATCATATTTACATTGCAATTGTATAAAGAGGTGACTGGGTAGTGTCACCAAATAGGACAACATTTAGCTCTCGCTATTAGACAGCAATCAACCATAAATACAATAACGGCAATCAACACAGAGATTGAGGGAATTACCAAAGATCCAGGGAAGATTAGCAAGGCCTTTGAAGGATATTACTCGAACCTTTATGTTGAAACAGATACTAGGCCTCTAGCGATCAGGAGCTCTGATATCACAGACTACTTAGACTCCACACCCATCGTAAGACTTAGCCCTGACAAACAAGAATTAATGGAACTCCCCCCTCCTGGGAAGAAATAGAAAATTCAATAAAATCCTTACCGGATAGTAAAGCAACTGGCCTGGACGGTATCCCGGCCGAGTTCTATAAAACATTTATTGGGCAAATCAAGGAAATTTTCACTGCAGTCGTGCTTTCCATTTTTGGTGGCACCCATCCTCCTCTCTCTTGGTGCCTTGCCAAGATAGTCATCTTTCCGAAAAAAGATAAAAATCCACATAAAATGTCTTCATATAGGCCAATAACCCTGATCAACACGGACTCTAAAAAAATTCTAAAATATTGGCTACTAGGATTAACCTACACATACAGGACTTGGTCTACAAGTGGCAACATGGCTTCATCCCCAAAAGAGGTACCACCGAGTATGTGCGAAGAACAATTATGTTGTTTGACGCCGCAAAGATAGCAGGGGACCCGATCGCCTTAATATTGCTATATGCCGAGAAGGCATTCGATCGGGTCTCTTGGCATTTCTTATGGGAAGTCATGAAGAGGGCGGGTTTCGGCCCTATTATGATGCAAGCAGTCCCGGCACTGTATAGAAACCCAAGGGCCAAAATTATGGTGAATGGTAAACTCACATACACAATAGAAATCACAAGAGGGACCAGACAGGGATGCCCTTGCTCCCCTCTACTCTTTGCCCTATTCATTAACCCACTTATCTACAAAATAGAGACCAACTCTGAGATACCAGCCTATATTAGACATGGTATAAGTACAAAAATTATGGCATATGCAGATGATTTAGCTATAGTGACCCCAAATGTTAAAATCTGGATTGTGGCGTAAACATTATCGGTGCCATCTTGTCCCTTTTAGGCCCCATCATGCACATAAGCAGCAGCCATTTTGTGTGCCTTGGCCTCTCTGCCCACTGCCAATAGCCTGAGCGTCTCTCCCCCTCACTCCCCGGCCTCGCAAGCATTCCCCGCGCCCCGACAGCCCCCGGTCTCTCCTGCCTGAGCCATAAATGCACCTCCAGCGCGACCCTGTCTCAGAGCCACATCCCGTGCTGAACCCCCACACTCCTTTCATCTCACTCCTATTTGATAACCTCTTCCTCCCTGCCCGATTGTCCAGCCTGATCCCAGGCCATCACCTAGCCCAACAGACGCAGTTTATTGCCCCCTACAGTAGGACCTCGCCTCACATCAAAGGAGCGGGGATTAATCAATGCTTTCGCACCCCGAAGATCCGACTGATCACACACATCCCCGTTCCCAGCGGAATGTCCAGCTGCGCGATAACCACCACATGCTGAGATCGGGGTGGGAACTCTACTGTAGATGTGTGTGGGAACGGGCCTGGACCGGGGATTCCGAGGATGTCTTTTCTGTCCTTCAAAGAAACATTACGGATGCAATGTATGTAATAAAGCCATAAACCTGTGTATAAGAGGCCAGGCCTCAGAAATGCGGCTAGAGCACCTCGAGAAGATACCCTGTTGTCTGATTTGACGTGTTCTGCTCCGTCGGAATAAACTCCTGTTTCCTGCCTTCCAGTCTCCAGCGCCTGCCTCTTCATTTGGTAACCTTGAGTTGGGTGAGAGGCGACTATCGCCGGGCAGACCTTGAAAAAGGGGTAATCGATCTGACCTGCCATCCCTTTTTCCACAATTGGCGTCCCAAACGTGGGGCCCATCAGCGACACGTGGATCCAGTGGGAGAGGTCCTGACGACAGTGTGAACGACTGCAACGATTGGGAAGAGCTCCTGCCCGATAGACCCTCGTCTGGCAGCCGATTATCCGAACTTCACCGGTTCCGAGCAGACCTCTCTCGAGTGATCTACGGTCCTGACTGGGAGCCATCAGGAGTGCCACAGCAATTACGGAGAATAGAGGACGATCAGGCGCTGGAAGCGGAAGATGAGAAACTGTCCATGCGGTCCGGGTAAGGTCGTGTAACACGACGAATTGCGAATTGATTGTTTGATTGTTTGAAAATACTAGTATTACTCATTTGATTGTTTCTGAGAGATTCTCTGTCTGCAAACAGGGAAGGATAGGAGTATTCTCTCTTTGCAGATAGTGAAGGGTAGGTAACGCAGGCCTTTGCCCCCGTTGTAATCCGTCGTGCCTGCTTCCCTCTCCATTTGATTGATTGTTATCCAAGCATTTACTGTTTTGGAATTGGTTCTCTTTGGATCATTCTCTATTTGCAAACAAGCACAGAGTCGCAATACTCTGTTTAGTCTTTGCAGATAGTGAAGGATAGGTAACGCAGGCTTTTGCCCCCGTTGTAATCCGTCGTGCCTATTTTTATCCCTCATTTGATTGATTGTTTATCCGATCATTGATCGCTCGGAATTGGTTCTCTTTGGGTTATTCTCTATTCACAAACAAGCACAGAGTTGCAATACTCTGTTTAGTCTTTGCGGATAGTGAAGGATAGGTAGTGCAGACTTTTATCCCCTTTGTAACCCGTCATGCCTATCTTCGCCCCGTTTGTTGGTAGTTGGTTCAGCCCGGACCGCTTATTAGAGGTGAACCATCCGGCTCCACTGGAGGGCACCCCTAATAAGGACATGTTTACTAAATATGGACTAGTCACCGTGGCTTATAGTAGGCTGTGGCATAAATACACGAGAAAGGATCGGGAAAATCAGTGGCCACTGATAGGATCCTTTGATAACGATAAAATAAATGCACTGGGAACAGCCCTTTATAACAATAAGACAACACCCACTATGCTTGATAGCTTCGGCATGTGGCACAAAGAAACAGAACAACGGAAAAAGAGAAATGAGGTCAGGTTAGAAAAGGAATTACGCAAAGCAGCTCACCTAACTGCTAACAAATTGAAGGAAGAAATAAAAGAAAGAGAGGAAGCCAAGCTGAAACAAGAATCCGAAACCTCGGGCCAGTGTCCCGGTAGGACAACCTCCACGCTTTACCCCGAGCTACCTTCGAAACAGCGAACGAACGATGATTTACTACTAGGTCCCCCGATCATCTACATGCCCCCTCCATATGCCCCTTCCCAACCCTTAGCACAACACCCGCAACCCCCAACGACGGGCGAGAGTAGTGCCGGAGCCTCGGTCCTCATGGCCTCTGCGCCGACCGAACCCCTCGTACTCAGCGCAGCGCGAGCAGCGACTTCAGACGATCCCGAAGCTGGGAGGAAAGACCCCGCTAGATCGAATAGATTAAGTAAGGACAAACGAGCTGGGATCGATAAGATTGCCAAGACACTGGTGGTGCGAAAGGAAAGTGAGGATTATGTAACGGATATGTACAATACATATGCCAATAGCCACAGACGACACTTTGTCGTACGCCTTTGTTACCATACCCTTAATGCCTATGAGGACCGATACCAAGGAAAAGGCCCTGAAAACCTAACGACTCTGTATAGGAAAGTTGATGTCGGAGATGGAGACGAGTGTGATGTGACGAACCTCTTCACGCGTACGCTTGAAGTTTTTCACCACCTCACTGAACAGAAACCAGAGACAAACACCACGACTCCTGTAGCGACTGAAGCCAGAGTAGAAAAAATTGACACAATGATGCCCATAAAGGAGGCCGCTCCCTATTGGGTCCCCCCACGAGGACAGGGAACACACGACGATATTAACCACCAAGATGCGAGAGGGAGGGTAGTTTACAACTGGGTTTACCAACCATGGGATCGGCAAGACATCCTGACTTTCCGAAAGTCCTTGCCTGATCTGCGAAAGAACCCCACAGCCTTCTATACAGAATTAGCCACCGCTTTGGGTTCGACGATCATGACCCTAGCAGATATCGATTTGTTTTTCGGGTTATGTCTGCCAGCTGATGCGTGGAAGCAAATCCGGAAAATCGACCACCTTGAGCTGTTCGGACATACCTGGATACAACTCGGTGATGTAGACAAACAGCGAGAGCCGGGACAGAAACCTTTGAAAGCCATTCCAGACCTACCAGATAAGATCGTACAGAAATTAAAAACCCTAGTCCCAGAAAGGAAGGTGGACTGGTCGATAGTAACGGCCTGTCGCCAGAAACCCCAGGAAGACGTATCAGAATACTTCTCCCGGTTTGAAACGGTGTTCTCCGATTACAGCGGCCAGGACATTACCACTGCAACCGGACATCACTTGTTTGTCCAGAACTATGTGAAAGGCCTGACACCAGAAGTCTCGCAGAAACTACAGACTAGCGAGAGTAGTTGGGCGGCCTCCAAGCCCACAGCTATCCTTCAGATGGCTCAATACTATGAGCGACAAAAGAACGAGAACGATCGAGCGACTGAGAAAAAGAAAAAGGACTTGAAAGAGAGGGTGATGATTGCTCAGTTGCAAGGGGTGACTATAGGAAGGGAACAGTACAGAGGGAACTACCAGTCGAATGCTCCTAGAAATCCACCCCCTAGAGACCGCACACCCGCACCCGGCGCTCCACGAACAGACCTCGATGAGAACCAGTGTGCGTTTTGCAAAGGATTTGGCCATTGGAAGTCTCAATGTCCAGTTCTGCAAGAAGCACTCGAATAAAGACACGAGAGACGTAGCGGGCGGCCCGAGAAATAGAGGACAGGGACGAGGGCACACAAACGACACCAACAATGACAGACCTGGCAGACCGAACACGTTTGACCGTCCCCGACAGAATCAGTGCCAACAGTCTGACTGCGACAATGCCTACGACTTTGCATAGGACTGCCAAGGGCAAGGAAGGGATCCAGTCGAGCTCTATGTTGACCAGCAAGGTCCTTATGTCACCGCTAAGGTCCTAGGTACGAAGTCTCCATTTCTGGTAGATACTGGTGCAACACGTAGTGCGTTGTCTAAACGATTGATTCCCAGGGCACCCTTGTCTGGCTCACATGTGACATCAATAGGTTTTGATGGAACGCCCTCCACTAATCCCTTGTCCACACCGATCTCTTTTAACTTGGACAATAACACCACTGACACGACGTTTTTGCTCTCCTCCAACACCCCCAACGCTATTATGGGACTTGACTTGGTGAAACATTTTCGAGCTACTATTAGGTGTTCACAAGACGGAGTTTGAGTCATTCTGTACGACAACCCAACGCTGCTCAGATCTTGTCGCACGCGATGCATGTTTTCCATCACTGACGCTGACTTGTCCCTACTCGACACCCTACCTCTGTACCTGTGGGCAAAGACTGACTCGGACGTAGGACGCATGATGATATGTATGTATAGGCATTTATATAGCGCACTACTTACCCGTAGGGTCCCAAGGCGCTTCGACCGCTGCGAAACCCTTCCTGGCTTCCCTGAGAGATGGTCCCTTAATGGGTATCTCCAGGGTGAGACCAGGCATCCCCGGCGGTCTGGTGGGGCCGTTAGTGAAGATGAGGCAAGCTAATGCCCAGAGTTGCCGAGTGTGAACGCTGATCAGAGTGGGCACCGAGGCGAGAGAATTATCGAGTCCGTTGACCCTGGTCCAGAAACCTGCCGCGCCGGGAATCGAACCCTGGTCCCGGGCCGTCCTCTGCTCTCGGGTCTGCCGCCTCTAACCAGTGAGCCACACTACTTCACTGATGATGATGATGATGATGATGATAGACCCTGTACACATAACTGTTCGACAGGACGCAGTGCTCCCAAAACTTCCACAGTATCGGATATCGCCCGAAGGTGAGAAGGCATTGGTAAAAATTATCCAGTCCCTGGTAGATGCAGGTGTGGTAGAAGAAGTAGTTAGCAATGTTTGCAACAGCCCTATCCTACCCATTGTAAAGAAGCAGGGTGAGGGAGATGAAAGAGCGTACCGTTTCATCATCGACCTACGAGAAGTCAACAAAGTAGTTGTACCTCAGTACCCTGTAGTTTCAGACATCACCACCATTCTGACCCTGATTCCTTCCACTGCACCACCTTCACGGTAATCGACCTCAAGAACGCATTCTTCTCCATCCCCATCCACTCAGACAGCCGCTACCTTTTCGGCTTCACTTTAAAATCCCGCTCATATAGATTTTGTAGAGCACCCCAGGGCTACACTGAAAGTCCAAGCATCTACAGCCAGGCCCTCAAGAGACAGCTGGATGCAGTCCAGTTACCGGATGGAGTGGTGTTGATACAGTACGTCGATGATATCCTTTTGGCGGCCGACACCACTCCACTTGCAGTCACAGCCACCATCCAACTCCTGCACTTCCTCGCGGAAAACGGCCACAAGGTCTCCAAGAAGAAGTTGCAATTCTGCCAACCTCAAGTCACTTACCTAGGCCACCTCTTGTCCAAAGATGGGAGAAAACTCACACCCGATCGAATTCAGGCCATTCTAGAGACCCCTATCCCTAAAACCCAGAAGCAAGTCCGCTCTTTGGTAGGCCTCACCTCCTTCTGTCGGCAATGGTTGCCAAATTTCAGCCTCATTGTGAAACCACTACTTTCCCTACTGGCCAAAGATGTCCCCTTCCCGCTCCCTTGGACCCCTGAATGCCAATCCTCCTTCAAAGAGCTACGAGACGCCCTTTGTTCAGCACCAGTCCTAGGAACCCCTGATTATACAAAACCCTTCTCTCTCTACACTCACGAAAGGGAGGGATGCGCTTTGTCTGTCCTGACTCAAACCATCGGCCCCAAGCAACGACCATGTGCCTATTTCTCTGCCACTCTTGACCCTGTAGCGAGAGCTTTGCCTGCCTGCCTTCGAGCAGTAGCTGCTGCTGCTGTCTCTATCCGACAAAGTGAGGGGATCGTACTCTCGAACTCCCTCACGGTGCTAGTGCCCCATGCTGTCGACACCCTCCTAAACCAGACCAAGACACAACACCTGACCAGCGCACGACTGACTGGGTACGAACTGACACTGCTCGCACCTCACATCACGTTGAAACGATGCACCACACTGAACCCAGCCACCTTGTTGCCTCTGCCTGAAAATGATCCTCACGGACAAACAGACTAGGAGTAGAGTTGACCTTCGAGACACAGCTTTCCCAGATCCAGACGGAGAGCTATGGGTGGATGGCTCTTGCATGAAACTCACCGATGGCACCACCTCAGCTGCATATGCAGTTACCACAGCCCGAACTGTAGTTGAGACCGCCCGCATCACACAGAAATCTGCACAGGCAGCAGAACTGATTGCCCTCACACGAGCGAGTATCCTAGCAGCAGGGACGACAGCAAACATTTACACGGACAGCCAGTATGCCTTCGGGGTGGTTCATCATTTTGGGCTCCTGTGGAAGGAGAGGGGATTCCTGACCTCACACGGCACCCCCATCCTGCATGGAGATCTAGTCTCCGCCCTGACTGAAGCAGTTCTCCTTCCCGAACGACTCGCTGTGATCAAATGTCAGGCACACAAAAGGGTGACAGATATCATTGGACAGGGAAATGCACTGGCCGACATCACTGCCCGAACGACAGCTGAGAATAGGACGACAACACGCATATACGTGACCAGGTCACAAACAGAAAAATGGAAGGATGCTAGGGAGACCATTAGGGTCATCCAGATAGCCAGTGCACCACACGAAATGACTGAATGGGCACGGGTGGGACTGAAGGACGATGAAGGCTGCTGGCGGACAAAAGACACGAACAAATGGTTGCTACCCAATTCATACTTGATCCCTATACTGACCATGGCTCACTCCCCTGCACACATAGGAGCAGCCCCTATGGCTGAACTTGTCTCCCGAGTGTGGCATAACGACAAAATTACAGACTCAGCCAAACGTCTTGTCCAACAATGCCTAGTTTGTCTGCAACACAACCCTGGGAAAGGAACTGTCGTACCCCGAGGAGGGTTTGGGGTCCCCAACCACCCATTTGAAGTCCTACAGATGGACTATATTCAGTTAGAGAGATGTCAAGGACTGAAGTATGTACTTGTTGTTGTATGCGCTTTTAGCAAATGGGTGGAAGACTACCCGACGCGTGACAACACTGCCATTGCCACTGCAAAAGTACTACTGAAAGAGTTCTTCCCTCGCTACGGCCTTTGCCGTATTTTATGGAGTGACAATGGAGTGACAATGGCCCCCATTTCATAGCCGAGGTTATCCAGCTTATCCTGAAGGGGCTTGGGGTATGACAGAAATTCCACGCAGTTTTTCACCCCCAATCTGCTGGACTGGTCGAGCGACACAATGCCACATTGAAACTAAAACTGGCAAAAATAGTGGCTACCACGGGACTAAAATGGCCAGACGCTCTTCCTCTGGCATTATTATTATTATTATTATTAGATCGGTTTTGTACAGCGCATGGTTACCCTGGAGCATCCCAGCGCTATGCCAGAAGGAGTAAAGGAACGAACAGAAGAGGGGGAAGGAGGTTTAGCAGAAAAGAAGGGTTTTCAACTGTTTCCGAAAACGCAGGATACAGGGTTCTGCGCGTAGGCCTAGGGGGAGGGCATTCCAGAGGGCGGCGACATTGACGGAGAATCTCCTTCCTCCTGAACGGGCCCTTTTTACTCTGGGGACACAGATCAGGTGTTGCTGGTCCGAGCGTAGGCTTCTGCCGGCTTTATATGGGACCGCCAACTTTTGCAGGACTGGGGGACCTTTGCCTTGCAGAATTTTGTGCGCAAGGCAGAGGGATTTGAATTTCACCCTTTCCTGTATGGGCAACCAGTGTAACGCCCTCAGAGTTGGTTTAGCCGAGCGAGACATAGGGATGTTATGTAACAGTCGTGCGGCCGCGTTCTGAACTTGTTGGAGTCTGTTCAGGGTGGCCTCAGGGGCCCCAAGGTAGATCGCGTTGCTAAAGTCCAATCTGGACATGATCAGACCCTGTATTAGAAGTTTCCGGGATAGATAAGGAATCAGGGGCAGTATTTTGCGTACCAATCGGAGGAGGCCAAAACAGAGACCAGCTAGTTTGGAGGCCTGGGTCCTAAAGGAAAGGTCTTGTTCCAACCAGATACCCAGGCTCTTGATCTCAGCCTTGGGTTCGGGAGGAGATCCTAAACAACCAGGCCAAGCCGAACAGGGGAGAGAGGGGGATTTAGGACCCAACAGCATTATCTCCGTTTTAGACCCATTCAGTTTCAATGCTGAGTCCCCCATCCAAGAATGAATTTTGGAAAGGCACGCATGAAGTGTCTGAGAGTTCTCCGTGGATTGGGAGAGGGCGAACACCAGTTGGGTGTCGTCAGCGTAGCTCACGATCTTGATGTCAAATGGAGCCACCACATCCTCCAAAGGGGCCATGTACACGTTAAATAGTGTGGGGCTCAGGGATGAGCCCTGAGGCACACCACAGTGGAGGTGGGTGGATATTGATCGTGAGCCTCCTTCCCAGACCTGGAAAGATCTTTCGCTGAGAAATGATCTGAGCCAATTCAGCGCGGTCCCCCTTACTCCGGCCGCTGACTGTCAATGCGTTCCACCCCCACACGTAATATAATGGGGATAGACATAAATTGACAAGCTGGCTAGATATGTTGAAAAGGGAGGACTGTTAAAATCTGGATTGTGGCGTAAACATTATCGGCGCCATCTTGTCCCTTTTAGGCCCCATCATGCACGTAAGCAGCAGCCATTTTGTGTGCCTTGGCCTCTCTGCCCACTGCCAATAGCCTGAGCGTCTCTCCCCCTCACTCCCCGGCCTCGCAAGCATTCCCCCGCGCCCCGATAGCCCCCGGTCTCTCCTGCCTGAGCCATAAATGCACCTCCAGCGCGACCCTGTCTCAGAGCCACATCCCGTGCTGAACCCCCACACTCCTTTCATCTCACTCCTATTTGATAACCTCTTCCTCCCTGCCCGATTGTCCGGCCTGATCCCAGGCCATCACCTAGCCCAACAGATGCAGTTTATTGCCCCCTACAGTAGGACCTCGCCTCACATCAAAGGAGCGGGGATTAATCAATGCTTTCGCACCCCGAAGATCCGACTGATCACACACATCCTCGTTCCCAGCGGAATGTCCAGCTGCGCGATAACCACCACATGCTGAGATCGGGGTGGGAACTCTACTGTAGATGTGTGTGGGAACGGGCCTGGACCGGGGATTCCGAGGATGTCTTTTCTGTCCTTCAAAGAAACATTACGGATGCAATGTATGTAATAAAGCCATAAACCTGTGTATAAGAGGCCAGGCCTCAGAGATGCGGCTAGAGCACCTCGAGAAGATACCCTGTTGTCTGATTTGACGTGTTCTGCTCCGTCAGAATAAACTCCTGTTTCCTGCCTTCCAGACTCCAGCGCCTGCCTCTTCATTTGGTAACCTTGAGTTGGGTGAGAGGCGACTATCGCCGGGCAGACCTTGAAAAAGGGGTAATCGATCTGACCTGCCATCCCGTTTTCCACACAAATCCCAAGAAATCCATAAAAGCCCTAGAAAAAGAAGCCCTAGTATTCGGGAAAATTTCTGGATATGCACTAAACAAAACAAAAACACAGATAATTGTGAACGAAAATATTGTTTGGATAGACAGCCGGGTAGTTCCTCAAGCAAAATATCTAGGAGTAAATATTATGGCTAATCTAGACCAGATAGTTGAGAAAAATTTGAACCTCCTATCCATAGACATGAAAAAAACGCTCAAAAGAGTTGATAATTTACATCTGACTATAATTGGAGGTTGTAACGTAATAAAAATGACGTATTTCCCTAAACTATTATACTACTTCCGCACGATTCCCCTCAAATTTAATCATTCAATTCTACATCTTTTCGAACACATTTTTTGCCAATTAATTTGGGCCTATTCTACTACAAGGAGGTCTCCTAAATTGCTATTATTACCTAAAGAGAGAGGAGGTTGGGCACTTCCACATTTGAAAATGTATTACTGGGCAACTGTCTTACAATACAGCACATGGTTATTACAGGAGAATTGTGGCACAATAAATTCAGGCCTACCCTCCCCATACATGGTATTACTAGGGGAAAAGAGCAAGGGATCCCTATGGAGACAACTTGAGTTTGGGTACTACAATCGTGTCAGCTTTAAGACTATTGAGAATGCATACCGGACATTCACTAACTTCCGAAAATTATTTGGACTAGGCAGACTTAACTACTATACACCGCTAATTAACCCGCTGCTTCCTTTGATATTTGGCAACACATACCTTCAGAGATGGTATAGGTCAGGAGTCAAGAGATTGGGTGATCCGATACAACTGAGGGGGTAAAGTCCTTCTCTGAGCTCTGTATGCAGTTCTCGATAGAGGAGAATCAGAGCTTCCATTACCACGCAATTAGGGACTTTCTAATATGCAAGACAGGAGGCCCAGTCGGTTTTTTAAGGGTAGATATTGTTGATAGATTGCAAGAAGAGACGACACCTCGAATCGGTATAATATATACGGCTATGAACGTAAGAATGCCAGTTGACCTGCAAAAAATTGATACAAAATGGCAAACTAAATTTAATAATAACCAGAACACCGTTCTCAAAGTCCTACAGTGGTCCCACAAATACCTATTGTCAACAAAACTACAGGCCCAATTCTACAAGACAGGATTCTTTCTCTATATAACACCCAGCAAAATTGCCAAGGGGGGAGCGGGTAATGGAACTCTCTGCCCCAGATGTCATGTATTCTCAGCTGATCAAATACATATGTTTGCTACCTGTTCGAAACTAAATCCACTCGTAGAACAAATACAGCACTTCATTGGGGTGGTTTTGGGACAGGACATACATTTAACACCCACAATCATTACTCTTGGGCTGGATGACACGATTCAGACAGGGGGCCTTTTCATCTTTGAAGCCATGACCATTTTAAGAATTTGTATAGCGGCCAACTGGAAAAGTCAGGATCCCCCTTCATTCGCACAATGGCAAGCTAGGCTGTTAGCTACTTGTAAACTAGAGATAGCCATTTATGGGAAAAAAGGCAAGCGAGCTAGGAAAACTGGGATGCTGGTCTGGGAACAACTGTCTAGCTGAATAATGGGGACACCAGCGGAAATTACCAGTGGAGATTAGTAGGAAGGCGATGGATAAACATTGACACCGGACCTCAGCCTCAGTATGCCTTTATTATGCTTTGATAGTTCCAGATATGAGGTCGGTTAAACACAGACTATCTTTTGCTTGTTAAAATGTATAATATACGCTGGATTCTTTCATTAATGATTTTTTTCTTCCTTCTTTACTTTCTCTTACTACCTGCCTTGTCCTTTTTCTACCTTTTCATATAGTAAGCTCCAATTTCCCTTTTTTTTTGTCTTCGTTACGATGTGACTTAAAGGTGTGTGGGTGGGGGGAGGGGGGGGAACGCTGGAATTCTAAAAATGACTGTAACTTTGTAACTCTGGATTTTCTTTGTGACGAAAAACAAAAAAAAAACAAGAAACTGCAACTGGAAAGAGATTCCAAAATGCTTCAATATTGTGACTTTCACCAAAACATCTTTCGGCCAGTGCCAGGGGTACCAGGTCTGGAATAGTAACTGTGACATGAACAGGATTAGTGTATCTGGTAACAGAGGTGCTTGATACATTTTGTACATTGCTAAAGTGTGAGGGTTGTCTAACGGGATATGTGCTCTTGGGAACCCCCACAGTCCCCACCTCAAATGACCTCAATAAGGGGCAAGTGTGACATCTCACCAGTTCATCCATAAGCAACTGATTTTCTTGTTACACTAAAGCCTTTATTTACCCAAAAATGCTTGTGTGTCCTTGAGCAGGGCCAGGCCAGGCCCAGAATGTGTATCGGGTAATCCATTTCGTCCAGGAGGTGGAAGCATACAAGGCTGGCCCCTTTATAATGCACTCACCTGGTCCCAACCACGGAGACAACACTGAAGAGATGCTGGATTTCCTATCCCTCCAGAGGACTATGCAGATCCAGGAACTAAAACTTGAGAGTCCACACTCTCCCCTGATGGGAAGGCGGGTTGGGATAAAATAAGAAAAGAGAGACTTGGGGTACTGGATCTACTCAACTGATGCGCAACACTGTGTAACAGGATTTGCAGTTCCTGAGGCCTTGTATGTCTGCAAGGTACATACGACTGGACCAGAACATCTGATTTTGCAATGACGCAATACACTAGATATAAGAGAAGGAAGTTACCATCAGTACACTAAGTAGTCTCTACATACAATGAATATGCATTAACTTCTGTGACATGCCCTTACAAGTTTCATCAACACAGGACCAGGGACCTTGGCTCCCTCTGACTGGGAGTTATCATACACCCATCCACCTCTGATTTTAGATGAGGTCGCTGCTTAAATACCAAACATATGTAAGTATCGAGCACCTACCCTAGTTTGTATGTCCGGCCCATTTCCACCTTGGGGATTATTAACCGGACTGTCTCTCCTAATATAGTTACATTTGATGATGGATGTATTTTACATCCAATATTCCTCTTGCTCTGTGGACTATTTACAAAGTCAACAACAGAACAGATTCATTGCGGTGGGTAAACCACATGAATATTACGCACACAAACTGGAATATGGCTCTTCCCACTGCCCTCGTAGATGTGCTATCTCACGTTGATATATCACAACCCTTAGTCTTTTTTACTTGGGACTGTGTGACTTTCCTATTTTTCTTTACTACAAGGCCCCTACACTCTCTTTCTTCACCATATGTTAGGTATTCCAATTGAATACAATGATATACTAAATAACAGCATATAAAATCAAAAAAACTGTACGTTCTTAAATAATTGTTTTATATAGCTTGTGATTTTAATGTCTTGTTCCTATGTCCACTTATGTATACATATTTATGTTTGTACATATGCTTGTTGAACCAAAAACCCTGAAGAAGTCCATCAGATAAGGACAAAACCCGTTGGTTGTGTTTTGATCATCTCAATCATGTTTTAAAACTGATTGAAATAAAAGAAGAATCTGGAAGAATATTTGTGGACATGGATTTAATAAAATTGTTGGTCTGAAGTTACTTGTGCTGTTTGCTTAATTCGTTATATTCCTGGACTGGAATCTCATTTTTACAGTGGATGTTTTTCAGTGTGCACACATCTCTCTGGGTAGCTTCAGATCATACTCATACAAGTTAGGGATAGCAAATTAGGTGCTGTGGTTCATAGGGTTACACTGTCTATCCTCCTTGACTTCTAAAGTTCCATCAACAGCTTGGCATGAGATCAGAATAACCAACATCACAGATTGGAGTGGAGCACTGAAAAGAATAAACTTGAAATACAGATTGGAGTGATTAACACTCCCAGGGATACACTCGGAGCACAGGTTGGAGTTACTTGCACTCCTAAGGATACACTCAGAGGAAAGCTTAGAGTTACTTGCAGTCCTAGGGATATCATCGTAACACAGGATGGGGTATAAGGTTGATGCATATATCAAAGACTCTGAAGTGAACACAGAACTAACACAGAACTGAAGTCTTGAATCATTGTGCGTTGACAGTCTACCATCAAGGTTGTAGGAAGGTTTTGGAGGATAAACACACAAGAGGAGATGGAGTAACTCACAGAAAGGACATGGAGGAAATGTCTATAGTCTTTGAAGATGGGGAAACTTGGTCCTGTTTACTACTGTCAGAGGTTTCGCGTGCACTAACCTGATGTCAAATATTTAGCCTAGTTCTTTAACTTGTCTGATATTCAAAGAAGATCTCAAAGCCTTGACTCAGGGAGTTCTGGGGGTCTGGAGGGGCTGTGCAGGAGGGAGGGAGGAGTAAGGCATTTAGGGAGCTGATGCCACAGGAACCACTGGTTTGAATGGAGTTGAAGGAGACTGAAGCGATTCTCAGTTTCGGCTGGATACTTCAGGTGAAAGGGAAGGGTGAAACTTGTTCTTCAGGGACCGAGGCCAAGACCATGTTTGGGTGAGGTTTATATACCCTCGTGAAGGCTCAATGAATGTAGTTCAATCACGTGTGGCACATGGCCATGTGGAAGTTTCTTGAACTTCGGGTAAAAGATACTTTTCTGCACTCTCATTGACCTTACAGAATGGGCAGATGCAACTTGTAGATTGGAACCAAATAACAGGAAACAAATGTATAATGTTCACTCAAAGGTGCACAGTAGAAAACAACACCCATCCCCAAAAACAGCGAGAGCAAGGCTTGCCATTGGCTCATGGGATTCTGGGGAAAGCTTGTAAGTATTCAATGGAAAACCACACCAAGGCTCTAGTAACATCGGGTACGAGTACAGTTAATCCATTAGTTAACAGAATATTGGGAACATTTGCAAGGATACAAGCACAATGTAATTACGAGTGGTAGCAAAGCATTGGTCTCGAGAGTACGGAGGAAGCATCAGCCATGAGGATACTAGGGGACATCAGTTATGAGGGATGCTTTGGGAGCATCAGTCATGAGGATGTTGGGGGAATATCAGTTATGAGGAATGCTGGGGGTGCATCAGTCAAGCGGGTGCTTGGGGAACATCTGTCATGAGGAATGCTGAGAAAACTTCAGTCATGAGGGTGCTGGGGGAATATCGGTCATGGGGGATGCTGGGGAAACATCGATCATGATATCACAGCTGCATAGAGTGCCAATGGGGTAAAGCAAGCAGAAAGAGACAATTGACAGAGTGCTGGAACTTTTCAAACACTCACCCCCAGTACCAGATCTGGGTCGAATCCATCCTCATTCTTTAGCTCACTTTGCCACCCCAGTTTAGACACAGTTATATGCAAATCAATCTTAACCCTGTGCTTCATGGGAGCAGTTCAGCCCGAACTGCCAAGCCATGTCTTCACTAGACTGGAAACAAGCATCCTGGGACCAGTTTCGGGCTAACAGTCCTCATTAGCCAGTCTAGCTTGAATCCAGTGGCAAAGTGAGCAAGGGACCCACATATGGGCATACCCTGCAAAGTTAGGGCAATATGAGCCCTAACATAGGTCATGAGGATGTGAGGAAAGCATCAGTTATGTTGTCATATTGTGCATAGTGTGCCAAAAGGGTAAAGCAACATGAGCCCTGCCGCTAAACCACAACATTGTAGAAGCAAGAGGGGTTACGACGGAGAGAGAGAGCAGGACGAAGGTTGTGACAAAGGTCAACAAAAAGAAAATGAGAAAAATGGGTGAGGAAGTCAAAATTTTTAGGGTGACCCTTCAGTGAGAGACTTTTTCCAACCGATAAGAGTTGACTGGAGAGGCAACCTCAAGCTTAAGTGCTAGCAGTGCCTAGGCCTAGTTGGTGGTCCTGGGTCGGGATAACAATCAAAAGGTGAAGGAATCAACCCTTCAGATAACACAGTTTCTTGCTGGCCTGGGGGAACTCTGTGATCAGACTTTTTCTGGCATGTGAGGTCAAGTCTGACTACCCCCTTAGTAGTGGCTGAAGCCTCTTCCCAGAACCTCTTTGAAACAGTGCCAGTTTTCGGAGAGACACACACTCTCCGTTTGTGGAGTCTCTGCCTTACTTTTCCTTGGTTGTATTCTCCTATAGCTGCCTTGCAGCTGACGTTTGAGTGATTGAAAGAGTGAATATTTGAAGAATCATGAGTGCAATTTATGTTGTCACACACACTTTAATTCCTACACTGTGCAGTCCTGTTGGCCCTTCCTATACTCCCTTTGCCCCTACAAAGATGGATTTCTCATATACACAATTTTCTAGTGGCTGACTTTGGCCAACAAAGGAGCAGAATGTATCAAATGTTCCCCTCCCTCAATATCCATGTACCACACTTCACAATTTTCACGTCATATCACACTAAAATACTCTTAGGATGGCACGATAGACTGTAGATCTTAATCAGAGGTGTGTCTGACGCAACAGATGACAGTTGTGAGAAATAGGATTAGTGGTTGGCTGGGTGTGAGGCATGGTCAAGCAACAGCACAATTACTTGCAGGGTGAACCACAAAATGTCACTCAAAATACATGCGCTTAACCATGGATAAAAGCATATTAAATAAAAAATAAGATATTTTTTTCACTCTTGTTAGAAATGGGATTTCTTGTTGGTTGAGGCTTGCACCAAAGCCAGGCAGAAACCACCACTCTAGTCAGGGTAAGGGAGATATAAACACACTGTTGATAACCCCTGCTCACCCCCTTGGTAGCTTGGCACGAGCAGACAGGCTTATCCCCAAGGCAATGTGTAAAGGTTTTGCACCAACACTCGCAGCAACCCAGTGAACACCACAAATGGACACTACGCCAGTGATTATAAAAATATACAAATATTTATATAGCTTAGGCAAATCAGAAATGCCCAAAAATGCACACACATAAATTACTCCTTCCTCAGAAATGGTCTTTTGAAATACTTTCACTTTGGCAATGTTCTTTTAGTATTCTTGTGCCTCTTCAATTAGTTCCTTGGTATGTTTCTAGCCAAAAGAAAGGCTCACTTCAGTAATGCTCCTTGTGCTCACCCAGTTCCTCATAGTAATGCTCTTTGTGCTCGCACAGTTCAATTTACTTTAGTAACACAAACTTGGGGAACAGATGCCACAAATAAACCCCGGGCTGAACAGGCACACGGGAGCTGTGATACTACAAAACTCAGGTTGCCAGCATGGGGAAAATCACTTCCCCGCAAGATACTCGACTAAGCAGTAACTGCTGGTACGATTCCTTCCCTTTTCAACTGGTGCTCCCTTCTCACCACTGCCCCCGCTGTCTCGTGCATGGATCACTGAAAGAATATCGACTACCACAATATCGAGTACCCAAAATATCGAGGTGAAAATATCTACTACAAAAATATCGAGTTTGTATGTACAAACAGGTAAGTACAAAAATATCGACTACAAAATATCGTTTACAAAAATATCGTTGTAAAAAATATCGACTTTACTAAAAACAATGTTTAATTACATTAATATAAAAAATTAATTACTAAAATATAATTAACAATACTTAAAATAACTTTTAATAATTAAATATTTAATGAAAGTAAAAAAAATATATTTTTTTAATCATATTTCTTAAAACATATATATATAGTAACAACATTTAATTAAATAATAGGCAATATTGTATATGTACCCCAAAAACCCAAAACTGACCCTGAACCCTAAAAATACCCCTTTACCCAAAAACTAAAAACTGACCCTGAACCCTAAAAATAACCCTTTACCCAAAAACTGAAAACTGACCCTGAACCCTAAAAATACCCCTTTACCCAAAAACTGAAAACTGACCCTGAACCCTAAAAATACCCCTTGACCCAAAAACTGAAAACTGACCCTGAACCCTAAAAATACCCCTTTACCCAAAAACTGAAAACTGACCCTGAACCCTAAAAATACCCCTTTACCCAAAAACTGAAAACTGACCCTGAACCCTAAAAATACCCCTTTACCCAAAAACTAAAAACTGACCCTGAACCCTTAAAATACCCCTTTACCCAAAAACTGAAAACTGACCCTGAACCCTAAAAATACCCCTTTACCCAAAAACTGAAAACTGACCCTGAACCCTAAAAATACCCCTTTACCCAAAAACTAAAAACTGACCCTGAACCCTAAAAATACCCCTTTACCCAAAAACTGAAAACTGACCCTGAACCCTAAAAATACCCCTTTACCCAAAAACTGAAAACTGACCCTGAACCCTAAAAATACCCCTTTACCCAAAAACTAAAAACTGACCCTGAACCCTAAAAATACCCCTTTCATTTAACATAATTAACAATTAATCAATTAAATAAAATTAATTACCAATTACATTTTAATTAATTAACAAACATTTTTTAATTAACAATTAATTAAATATTACTACCAATTATTAAATTAACATATTTAATTAATTATAATTAAATTACTTCCCACCCTATTCCCCTATAAACCCACAACCCGCTAGAGAAAATACATTATTTTAATTGACATAATTAGCAATTAATCAATTAAATAAAATTAATTACCAATTAAATTTTAAATAATTAACATATATTATTTAATTACCAATTAATTAATTATTACTACCAATTAATAAATTTACATATTTAATTAATTATAATTAAATTACTTCCCACCCTATTCCCCTATAAACCCACAACCCGCTAGAGAAAATAAATTATTTTAATTGACATAATTAGCAATTAATCAATTAAATAAAATTAATTACCAATTAAATTTTAAATAATTAACATATATTATTTAATTACCAATTAATTAATTATTACTACCAATTAATAAATTTACATATTTAATTAATTATAATTAAATTACTTCCCACCCTATTCCCCTATAAACCCACAACCCGCTAGAGAAAATAAATTATTTTAATTGACATAATTAGCAATTAATCAATTAAATAAAATTAATTACCAATTACATTTTAAATAATTAACATATATTATTTAATTACCAATTAATTAATTATTACTACCAATTAATAAATTTACATATTTAATTAATTATAATTAAATTACTTCCCACCCTATTCCCCTATAAACCCACAACCCGCTACAGAATTAAATTACACAATAATTAAAAAAATAATTAATTTAAAAAAATAATAAAATAAATTGACACTTTTCACACATATTATAACATAAACACACTATAAATAATTAAATATTATTTAAAAAACTATATTTTTTACTATCTAGATTATATACTTGGATATTTTCACTGTCTATATTATTTACAGTCGATATTACTTCACTTACCTTAAAAACGATATTTTGGCTGTCGATATTCTGTCTAGTCGATATTTTCTCCAAACGATATTTAAAACTCGATATTCTGTCCAGACGATATTTTGGAGTCGATATTATGTCTGTGCACCCTCGTGCATGTGTGCTAAACTACAGTAGCGCCAACTCTGTGCAATTTCCCTCAGGGCCGGCTGGCTATGCTGATGTGCTTCTTAATCCGATGATCCCAGGGTCAGCGCTGTCACACTATGCCCCCCAAACAGTGAAAAGCACATAAGATCCTTGGCCCCTGATACCGCAGCTCTTCTGTGGTGCCGGTTCGTGCCACTCCGATGACCTCAGGAGGGAAGCGTGGATACTGATTAAACCACAGTTCCCGGGAGCTCCTCAACTTAATGGTGACCCTAGGGCGGCCCCGTTATCACACTCTACATATGGTGCGAATATGGGCCAGCTGACACAGCTCCGCAGCCAGCAAGACACAAGCCGCCAGAGTCGATCCGAGGGGTGAATCACGCACAGACCCAGCAGGCTTCACTAAGGGCCCAGGCTGTGCAGGGTCAAGCACAGAGCAAATTAAAACGATATTGTTGTGGAAACTGTTATTGCCCTGTGTTTTCAATAACAGGAGGCCAACTCTCTTCTGGCCCGTGGAGACTTTGTTCTTATTTCAGGACACAGCACACAGCAAAGTCCTTGTTGCAATATGGGGACACAATACACAGTAAAGTCCGTTATCCTCCCTCTTCTGTAGAACAGCAACTGCAGGTCAGCCCCAGAGCACACAGCAATGGCAGTCTTCCTCCTCAGTCTCTTTCGCTGATCTTCTTCAGCAGGGATTCCTCTTGACTCCAGAAGTTGTCTATTTTACAGGGGTAGCATATGCACTTTAGCACTGATTAGCAGTGGTAAAGTGCTCAGAGTCCTATTGCCAACAACCACAGGTCAGGAAAAACAAGGGAGGAACAAGCAAAACCTTTGGGAATAACCCCGCAAAAAGGGCCATTTCCAACAACACTAAATCTAGAATCAGAGTTATAAAGTTTTAAGTGAAATCTACAGCCTAAAAGATCAATGCGCCAACCGCAGGCATCACGTCATGCAAGACCGGGTAAAAGTCGACAGTTAAGGCAGAATGCAATGGAGTAAGACTCGGATACAAGAAGTGGATTGGGCCTGGTCAGCACTTACCTTCAGACTTAGAAAGATTTCTGACGAAAAATGTCTAAGACAGTAAAGTTCAGCAGGGCAAGGCTGGAGGAGGTATTGTAAAGTGAGGTCAGTCATCGGAGTGCCTTGGGCCGAAGCCGCAGTGAAGATTTCTCCATTCAGACTCAATCGCTGAACTGGAATTTGAAAAACTCAATCGGGACGAAGCCGAGGGCTACAGCTGAAGATAGTGCCATGAGATTGGCTGCCACTTTGGCAAAGGAACACTGAAACAGCTTTGCTGCTGCAGAGAAGATGGTAAAGGGAGAAGCTGCAAAGTCAGTCTGACCGGCAATGCACCTTGGGCAGATTTGTCCTCAGTTTAAGAATTTGACCCTCTGGGTACTTTTAGCACCACAACCAAGGGTCCATAAATTTGTGGGACACCTCATGGAGGCCCAGGACTCACTCAGACTTTGTCCAAGGTCTGGTTCCAGATGGTGAGCATGTTATATCGAAGTGGCTCTGAACAAGAGGCCACCAAATTAGCCCCTGGAGGCCCTTCTGGAAGTCCTGGGTGCAGGTGTAGATGCAGGTCTCACAAGCAGGCTGGCCTCTGAGGGTTCAAGGTAGGCTCCAGGCAGCAAAGCAGTCCTTCCAGATACGTCAGCAGGCTGGCAGAATGCACAGCTCACATCAGCAGGCAGTTTTCTGAGAGTCCATCCATTGGTCGAGTAGGCACTGAATAGTGGGTCTGATGATCCTATTTCTATACCTTGGTGCCCTTCTTCTGGAAGAAGGGAGAAGCTTTCTCGGAAGGTTCTTTGAACTGCATGGAATTATTTCCTGATACTCGTGCCCTGGCTCTAAGCTGGCTGCAGTGACAATACAGTGTCATTAAGCCCTTTGTGTGTAGGCGGAGCACAAGGTATTCAGGTGTAAGTGGCTGTGCTCAGCTCTGGCCCCTATCCTGCTGGCAAATGTCCCATTCATGCAAACTAATCCATTTATTATGTGGCTGTCTGGGAGGAATTTACAAAGTATAACTGTCAGTTACACCCAGTAATGTGACCCATGCCAGGCTGCAGGCACAAAAGGGCGAGGGGGAGGAAAATGGCAAGTTTCTAAAAACGGCATTTTAAACATTGTAATGAAAAATCCAAATTTACCACCACGGAGGATTTATCATGTTCATAGATACCAAACATTACATGAGCTAACTCCTCTCACTTAGGAATTACAGCTTATTAAATGTTAAAAGAAATCCCCAATGTTATACTATTGGAGGGGTAGGCCTCACTGTAGTGGAAAATGAATTAGGGAGTTTTTCACTACGAGGATATGTAAAACTTGTAAGTACTTGCCCGACCTTTTACTTACACAACACCCTGCTCTTGGGGCTATCTAGGGCCTATTTTAGGGGTGACTTATATGTAATAAAAGGGGAGTTTATGGCTTGGAAATGGGGTATAAGTGCCAAGTGAACATGGCAGTGTGACACTGCATTGGCTGCAGAGGCAGACCTGGGGCATGTATTACGGTGGTATTTAAGTGGGTGGCACAATAAGTGCTGCAGGCCCACTGGTAGCATTTAATTTGCAGGCCCTGTGATATGGTATAGCAGTCTACAAGGGACTTATACATAAATCAAATATGCCAATACGATATATGCCAACTAAGCCATGTTTAAGGAGTGAGCAGAAGCACTTTAGCACTAGATAGCAGTGGTACAGTGCACAGAGTACTAAGGCAAACAAAAGCAAAAATCCAGCAAAAATTGGAGGTAAGCAGGCAAAACGTTTGGGGAAAGACTACCCTAAGGCTGACAGGTCTAACAACAGTGTTATGCCAAACAATTTGCGTAACATATACCAGTTGCTAAAATGAGGCCGGAATTTGCATGAGACAACTGCAAGATGTATGTATGATTTCCACACTATCAGAAAAATATAGGCCATGTTTCTAATTCATATGATCATTGCGTAATTTAACTTCTCAATTCATTAGGAATTATTCTGATCTGATTTCTCACAACATTTTGGCAAAGCACTGTCATGAGCACTGTAACACATGACGCCATGGCAATGCCCCAGTCAAGACTTACTCTCCAAAAACCGATCTCTTGTGTTTCAACATGTATGGATAGGAATGTAACTCTAAAAATGGGGGACATTTAAGTAATACACATAATTTATCATTTGTTAACTACTTGGCATCTTGACAACATGGATATGACAAACCAAACAAAACATGAGACAACAAAACATGCTATTGATAGTTACAGGATCACAATTAATATACATGTTACCTGCCACTGTCATTCTTTTTTTTTATTTTTTTTTAAAATTATTTTATGCAAGGAAATACAGCAATGAACAGTTTCGACATCGAAAATACATTTCATTACAAATCATTACTAACATATACAGCATAGATCGATATTTAGATCCAATCAGCAATTGGGGCCTAAATTTTTACTCCCAGAGCCCTTCTTTTGACCCCCTTAACTTTATACATAGCAGATTCTATATTATACATAAATAATAATCTCTCCCTCCAATTGAAAAAAGAAGGGGGATCCGGTTAATCCAATCCCTTGTAATACATGCTCGGGCTACCGCCATACAAATAAAAAGTGAGCAAATTAAAGATTTAGGTCTTGGGGTGCCTGAGTCCATGCCAATTAAAAACCAGCTCTGCAGTTACTGTAATCTTAGACTTAACAACTACAGCCAAAAAATTCTCAATTTGTTGAAAAAACTCTCCAAGCTTAGGGCATTGGAAAAACATGTGTACAGCATCAGCTGCAAACAAGCCACATCGATTACATTTTGTCCCTACTGTCGTGCTCCATTTAACAACTTTACTGGGAGTGTAATAGAGATCGTGTATGCACATAAAATGTTGAGATTTCATCATCCCAGTTATTAAAAATTCAGAGGCAAGTTTAACAGACTCATGAACATCAATTTCAGGAATCCCCAGTTTGGTTACCCACTTCCCCTGACAAGCATCTAAATCATCCCCAAATCCCTGTATCAAACTTAAATATAAAATACCAATTGATGCGTTTTTTTGCAAGTGATCCAAGAGGGCGACTCTATTCATGCTGTTGACTGAGATAGACAGACTATTTTGAAAAAATCTGTCGAAATTTTAAAAAATCATTTCTATTTAAGGAGTACTTGCTGTGTAACTCCTGAAAAGAGGCCAAATGGCCTTCACAGAAGAGATCGCAGAGATATCGTACCCCTTTTACATTCCACCTGATGGCCGGCAAGTCGGAAAATATTTCGGAAGGTAATAAGCCGGACCCTTCAAAGGGTGTGTAGGTGTTCAATTTAGTTATTCCCAGACGTTTCCCAACTTTTTGCCATACGCCAAATGCTGCTTTTAGGATCTTGAATTTCTTTTTTTTGTAATAACTAGGTTCTATCTGCTTGAGAAAACAAGCATTCATACCTTCTCCCGTAATCATCCCATAAATAGACGGAGTCCTGCAGGGACCACTGTCATTCTGCTGATGTTATTCCATCTGATCATGGAGATCTAGGTAGGTAGCCTGTAGGACCCTTTTCTTCAGTGTGTTCCACTGGCAATACCTGGTGTGGGGCTAGGTTGACCTTACAAGCACATCCTAGACTTTGTTGTGGTCCCAATGTTGGTGGGCTCACAATGCTTGTGACAGTCCCGGACCAAGAGGTTGCAAGCTCAACTGCAAAACCTAGAAATATCCGCAATATCCTTGCTAATGGTAGGTGTGCAAACTTCACCATCAGGCTATATGGCCCCATAAAGCTCAGTATAATACTGGCGGGTCCCCCTCCAAGATCACCTCAAAAGTGCAATTATATTACATGTTTATCTACGTGCAGTGCAAATCTACAAATGTAACCAGTGTGGGATTATTTTTATGCAGATAGGAAAGGTTTCTTGCAAATACCTTGGACCCCTGCAATAATTTGCGATTCCTAGGGCAGGGCAATAATATATTTAGGGTGAATACCTAGGCAGTCATGTGGTCAAGAACAGTCAAAGACTTATATCAAGAACAAACATGATGCAATTAACTCAGTATCAACTACAACATTACTTTAAAAAATAGATTCCATTATTTTATTAATCTCATGTTAAAAACATTTTTGGACATATATGTATATATAACATATCAATGCTATAGAGAAAACAACATACACTATATAAAGGACAGCATGAATATAATACAAAACAACATACTACATAAAACCTACATATAAATCTGACAAAAAATTGAATACATTTGATAGCATAATTATAAAGACAGATATGACTGAACAGAGGCTATAAGATGGATCTTCTTCAACGCGCATTTTGGCGCACACTGCGCCTTCATCAGGAAAAGCCAAAAATATTATCTATGTAGTTGTCCAAGATGGACTGTGGTTCTCATAAGTCGTCACAATGAAAACCCCTGATAGGCAGAATAATTGAATCCTATATTGAGTATAGGGATATGTATACTTTTAGAGAGTCCGAGTGCTTTCAAATCCAAACGATGAACTGCCAAACACGGTAGGCTGTAAACTGCTCGATAAGTTGGCACACGATGGGCAGAATGCGTGAATATAAGTACTGCTCAACAGTCAATCTTAGCAAGTAGATTCAATTCGTTCAAACGGTGTGCAGGTTGGCTTCTTAGGGTAACACATGTAGGTGACTGAATGGTATAGTTCCAAGGTTGACGGGTAAAGATAGTAAAAGTTTCTACTGTGATTATTGTGGTTTTGAATGGTCTGTTATTTGCATATGGTGTTGATTAAAATGGCATATTGTTTTAATGTGGGTTGTTTGTGGTGTGTGTTGTGTGAGTGTATAGGTTTTGTGCATCTAATGTGTCATGATGTGTATGTGTATTTCTTTAAGTATGTGTATCTAGTATTTATACATTTTTATAATATACATTGTATTAGTGTCTGCAATCCGTAAAGATACTGAATGAAATATTTTTTTAAAGATTATTAATATTATGAATGTGCCTTTTTATAGCTGTCTGTATTTGTGGAAAGTTATTTTACATTTTTTCCTATCATTTGTTCTTATGTGTGTTGTCTTTTGTTCTAGTAGTGGCATTCTCTGTGTTTGTTTGATGGTGATTCCCGTGCTGTACCTCTGGGTGGCCATCTGTGGTGTAAGAGTTTCTCCGAGTCTTGTCTGTAGTAAATTGAGCCTGTTTGAGCTCTAGTACTGCTGGAGTAGATCTGGGTGTAGCACTTGTGAATTGCAACTGATTTACAATTTTGTAAGTGTGTTTTTGTACTCATGTGTCTCTCCTTGTATTACTTCTAAATTTATCTTTCCTCCTGCCACTTTTTAACAGACATTCCTGTTCTAGCCTCTCCATTTGCCACTCCTACAGTTGCACCTGAAATGCAGACCTATGGGGCTTATTTACCAGCCCCTTGCCCCACTTTTGCATCACTTTTAACATGGGAAAAATCACGCAAAAGTGGCGCAAGGGGCTTGTAAATCTGCCCCTATATGTGCATAGTTCTAATCATTATCAGTGGCGAACTTCACACATGAGGGATAGGAAAGGAAATTGCATTTGTGAGTGCATAAAATAGTACTTCAGGAGTACTACTACTCATAGTATAAAATACCTTTCTGAATTACATCCCATGTGTACAATGTTTCACTTCATAAGGAAATGTTCATTCAAAGGGGCAATTTGCATGGGCACTCTTAAAAATGAAACTTACAATTTAACAGTAGCTAATGATGAAATTATTATTACTAAACATAGCTACACATTTACTTATATAGCCTAGGCCCAAAGTAAGCTCTATAATGATGTATGTGCGGTCCGATTTCCACGTTTGAACTTAAAATAGGAGATACTTACTGTACTTTATGATCATATTACACCATTGTGTTGATATATACGAGGTCCAATGATAACCTGATGTCTTCCACCCCACTTGTAATCAGGGCCTAATTTGGCGCCCTCTTTTCGAGTTTACGCAGATTGTACTGGTGCTATTTATAGCAACATTTGCACAACTTGACAAATGCAAAAATTACAATTGCTTAGACCAATCAGCAAAAAAGAAACATTTTGTATTGGTCGGTTGTTTCAAATATTGGTTGAATATTAAACCTTTGAGCTCTTTATAATCTAGAAATGCATGAGAGATAGTGTGAATTACATAGTCTGGGCTACTATACATTTGTGTACGTAATATTGAGTACTTAGGGATGAGAGTACTTAGTGGCAGGACATCAGCCCACGCTTGGCATCCATCATTGACTATATTTTCAAATCCCCTCCCTTATTCGCTGCTGTTCGCTCCTTCCACACTTCGGAGCACTGTGAGAGAAGCCATCCTCCACAAACTCTGGTGTTGAACCTCAATAGGGAGGGCTTTGAGAGTAGACCAGCCATGTTCAGCTCCCAGTTTACTGTGAACTATAAAAAATCTAAAATGGTCGATTCATCTATTGCTGTGATTACTAATAGTGCCTCATCTCAGCAAAATGATTTAGCACACCCAGAACTCAGCCCAAATGTTCAATAGAAATCAGTGGCATGTCGCCGGGCCAAGAAAAAGCTAAACCAGGGTCTGAGGCTAGCTCACAAGAAAGGGTTTATAACTAAAAATTATAACTTAGACGCACTGCGGGTGGAAAAAAAGGAATATGAAAAGACTGTTTGGTCCAATAGAAAGAAAGATATGGACGCCTTCAGGGCCAAGCTGCTCTATAATAGCAAATCATCCAACTCAAGATCTTTTTGGCAAACTGTGAATAATTTCAACGGGAAGCAGCAGACCCCTTGGATTATTCTCAATCAGGGAAGATTGTTGGATTATATTTCTTAAGAAACACTTCTTGGCTGGAATGGCACTGGCTCCAGCAACACACACAGAAGCTTCTCCTGTCCTGCCACTGCCCAGCGTCCTAACACATCCCTTGACAAGTCCTTCTGTGCAGTAAACCAGGCAGTAAATGAGCCATTAACAAATGTCTCCCCAGCAGATCAAGCTGCCAACCTGAGGTTATGTCATAGTTTAGGCTACTGCTCACATGGCCAACTGTCTTTAGGCTCGGACCTGATCTGTCCCGTCAGCCCAGAAGCTGTGCAACTTCCACAATAAGAGGTTAAGCAGGTTATTAACAAAGCCAGGAAGTACTGCTTCCCCAGGCCAAAAGGAATACCCAGGCTATTTATAAGCAAGCCCCACCGCATTAGGTAATGAAGCTGACCACCTCCCCCCGACCACCTCTTTATTCCCTACTACACAAGGTAGGGTATAAAACATGCCTAGAAAATGATTGCCTCATAATGCTCCTAGACAATGAAGCAAAATATAGTGCATCCCATATTCTTTATGACCTAACCGTCTGGGCTGACGCTAATCAATTAATTCCAATAACTGAATCCTGCTTTCGATGGGGCTCTGGCACCATTGCAAACATCTTAGCGCTGCCAACCATCTTGGGTCAAATGGCAAAGCTGAATCGAACTACCTATCTATGATTTCTTGTTTAAGAATTGGTGTTTGATTGTGTAAATCATGTGAAGCTCTGGAGGAAGCTCAGGGCTTGGAACATCCCCTCCCACATGCTCAGATTCATCGATCACAGTCATGTATGGGTGCGGGTTAAAATCAGTGATGCCTCCCTACTGTGAAGAAGATGCAAACCCATCATGGCCTAAAACAGGGGTTCGTGTTATCCCCACTTCTTTTCCATCTTTTGATGGCTGACCTCTCTCATGCTCTTGATGAAACTAACAGCCATGCCCCCAGGTTCGGCATCTTCGCTTTGAGCCATCTTTTATTTGCATACAATGTAGTCTTATGTTGCTTTGAACCGTCTTTTATATACGTACAATGTAGTCCTATGCGGCTTTGAATATTCTTTTATATGCGTGCAATGTAGTCCTATGCGGCTTTGAACCGTCTTTTATATGCATACAATTTAGTCCTATGCAGCTTTGAACCATCTTTTATATGCGTACAATGTGGTCCTATGCAGCTTTGAAAAGTCTTTCATATGTGCGCTTTTGGCAGGTTCACCCCTGAACTTTTTGCCGTTTAATATGACATAATTATAGTGATTTCTAGTCTTTGCGCACTTTAGCACTGTGGCCCAGTGTAAAGTGCGTGCGCTCTCTGAGTGCGTGTGTTGAGATTGGTCTGCCCTCCCGTAGGAATGCATGGGGAATATGTATGTCCAAGATAGTTGCTGATGTGTGGGGAGTTCATGGGTGAGTTTGGTATGTGCGAACTCGTGAGATTAAATGCTGCGCAATGATGTGTGCAGATTTAATGTATCTAGTGGAGAAGTGCCACTTTTAGAAGTTGGCATGTCTGTGCAGTGAATGTGAATTGATTGTCTGGCTGTTGATTGGCTGGAGCTGGCTGGTGTGCCTGGCTCCAGGAGTCACGATGGGTCTGCCCGGTGGTGAATGGGGAGATCTGCATGTTGATGGGAGGGAGGAGTGCACCTGGGACCTGAATAAGGCTGGGCCTTCCCTCCACAATGCTGGCTCCACCCCCTGTGGTGTGTCTGATGTCCCTGACACATCCTGTGAATTGGCAGAGGGGCTGAGCAAAACAAAGTGCTCCAGAACCAGTTGCATCTGGTTCGCCCCTTGCCTGTTCCTTTGGAGACAAAGGAAATGTCTGTATAAAAGAGGGGCTGTGACCCTATGAAAATGTTCTTGTGCTCAACTCGAATCTACCAGGGGCGTGCTGCTGCTGGGACCCAGGGGAAGGCTGGCCTCCCTGGGCCCTGCCCAGCCCCTAGATGCCTGGAGGACTTCTCTTTGGACCCTCCTTCCAGGCACAGCTATGCCCTAGGACCCTTTTTGGGCTATTTTGAGTGTCAGGGCTGGATATCTGTACCTTTAGCACTTGGGGAGCTTTTTCTCCTTTTGTCCGCTTATTTTGATACTTTAACACAGGTGCCCACCCTGCCTTATGGCCGCTGGCCTTTTATTTGAGTATGCTCCGTGCGCATGTGCCCACCCTGCGTCTTCGTTTCGATATTATAATTACTGTGGGTGCCCACCCCGCTTATTGGAGTCCCAGCGGGTGCCTTCCACGCATACTAACCTTATTTTTGAGCTCGAGGGGGCCTACCTCTCGTTGTACCCCGATAAAATCACCGCCGTGGCCTGGCCGATAAACAGGAAGTCAGGCAGCCATCAACCTGACGGCGGCCGGGACTTCCGGTTTCACAGAGGAAGTCCCGCGCACGCCCCGGCAGAAAAGGAAATTTTCAAGAGAGGAGGTCGGGAGCCCACCCCGCCTCCTCGAGTGCCAGTAAGAAGTCCCGGGGCTCCCAGGAGGGGGCCCGGGTGAAGCAGGAAGGCGGCAGAGGCCGCCGATGGCCGCACGGGGTTCCCATGAGCGAAAGGGAAGCCCTGCGCCGCAAGAGAAGTGCTGCCGGTCCCGCAGCACAGGAAGAAGACCAGAGATTTGCAAGCCCCGACGATTGCAGCAGGGCACCAGGTGGAGACACCCCAGCGAGAGAGCAGCCCGGTGAGTGAAGTTTGAGTGGGGGCTGAGTTGGGAGCCCCAGTGGTGCTCCTCCCTATTCCTTTTGGCCTCCCTGTCCTTAGTGGCATTTATTTCTTGATGGGTCCCGCATGGCCCAGGGGAAACCATTGTTTCAGAGAGCCCATGAGTGGCCAGAGAAGCCTGTGTGGATCCCCGTGGGATGCCTCAGTGTTTGGGGCACATTCGTTTTAAGAGCCTAGAGGGCTCCAATGTGCGCAGTATGTATTTCAAGAGCCAGAGGGCTCCAGCATTTGGCGCAGTTTGTCCCAAGGGCCAGTGAGGGCCCATGCCGCAGTTTTGCATTCACAGCTGCCCAGTAAGTAGTGGGCAGCTGCACCGTTTAGGTATTTCTTTTCAGGGGACTAGTTCTTTGTGAACCCAGGAGTGAGCCGTACTCCCTTTGCCCTATCTTGGCCTCCATTGCTGTGCAGCACTTAGTGCCAGCTGCAGCATTTAGGCCTCCAGTTATTATTCTCAGCTGCCCAGCAAGTAGTGGGCAGCTGCAACGTTTAGGTTTTGGCACGGTGGCGCAACCTTGACCTTCGCTGCATAGGCAGCAGCCCTGACTCTCTGGACATAGGGCGTTTGAGCCTCCTTAATTGAGATGGCCAGTTGGCATGGGGGGATTGTTACATTTATAGGGCACAGGCCCTAATGTGTTTTATGTGCTATTGTGATTTGTGTGCTAATACTTATGGGTGCTAGGAAATGTATTGTCTATAGTGTGTTTTGCGCACCCTGTATTCATACCTCTAGATATGGTTTATGCATAGGAGGTTGTTTTACCTGTTTAGGTTTGTGTTAGGGAGGTTATACTTCCCTGTGTGATTTACGCCCCTAGTGTAATGTTTACTTAGGTGCTTAGGGTCTAATGTATTTAGACTTGTGGGATACTGTGCATGATGGATTTCATGTCACAGACTGTTGAAAAGTACAGTGATTATCAGTGTTTACTGGCTGTACGTTCTATGACCTATTTTACTTGTATGTTTATTATTTAGCTCACTTTTACCAAGTTCACTTTGTGATGATCCTGACAGTGGTCCATGTGGCCCTGTCAGGTGTAAATAATCCCTTGTAAATATTGCCCGTGCCAGTTGGCACAATGTATATTGTGTGATTACTATAGCCTTATAGCCCGCTGTAGAGGGCTAAACCAGCTATTAAAGGCCCTCTCCAGCGTTAAAGGCCCCGAGCCAAAGGCGAGGGCCTTTAACAAGGGAGAGGGACTTTAATAGCGGTATAGCCCATCTACGAAGGGCTATAAGGCTATTAGAACATTCTGTCACTAGAGGACAGAATGTTCTAACAAAAAGAACAAAGCCTTTTTGGAGCGTGAGGGGATTGGAATCCCCTCAGGCTCCCTGAACCCTTTGTGCACAGCCAGAGCTGTGAACAAAGAAACATTGGAATGTTGGAGCTCCAGGCTTATACCAGCCATTATAAGCCCAGAGCACTCCATTGTTTTCAATGGAGCTTCCAACATTCCAATGTTCTAATATCTGATGTGTTTTGAGAATACAGAGACTATTTTTGATATAACCTTGTGTGGAGTCCCTTTTGTGGGAGGCCTGGATGGTGGGTGTGTGCGCAAATGCTTTACACATTACCTCCGGGATAAGCCTTACTGCTCCTGTCACGTTGCCATGGGGGTGAGCAGGGGTTATCTGTGGAGTGTAACTCCCTTGTCCTAACTAGAGTGGTGGTTTCTGCCTGGCTTTGGCGCAAGCCTCAGCCAATCAGAAATCCCATTCCTAACACGTGTACAATGTAGTCTCATGCAGCTTTGAACCATCTTTCATATGCGTACAATGTAGTCTTATGCAGCTTTGAACGATCTTTTATATGGGTACAATGTAGTCTTATGCAGCTTTCAACCATCTTTTATATGCTTACAATGTAGTCCTATGCAGCTTTGAACCATCTTTTATATGCGTAGAATGTAGTCCTATGCAGCTTTGAACCATCTTTTATATGCGTAGAATGTAGTCCTATGCAGCTTTGAACCATCTTTCATATGCGTACAATGTAGTCTTATGCAGCTTTGAACGATCTTTTATATGCGAACAATGTAGTCTTAAGCAGCTTGACCAAAATTGGCTTTCAGAGACTGATCAATACGCTTCTTCAGCATGCAGCACTAAATGGCTTGGTTATCAATTGGAACAAAATCAAGGTGCTGATGCTCACCAAGGCAACTAGGAAAAATGTAACCTGCCTTTTTTGCACACATATCTTAGATGCAGTAAATGAGTACATGTAACTAGGGTTTCTGCTGGATGATAGGGGAACGGCCTACAAACAGCTTCGAGCCATTACAAATAAGCGCAACTCACTCATTGCCACCTTTAATACTGTGAGCAAGAAGTTGAAAGGCTCATAATTCGATCCGCTGTTGAAGGTCCTGGCGGCAAAAATTCTGCCAACTGTGACATAGGGTTGCGAGGCTCTCTTGGACTGTGCCTCGGCGGCACTGGACAAACTCCAATGAAAATCTACTGTTAAGTATTAAATCAAACAAGGAACACTTCCACTAGCCAAATTCGGCTGGAGTTTGGCCTCAAAAGGTAGTCAATTGAGTGGCAGGGATCTATAGATGATTTGCTTTAAGTTAAGACAAGCTGAAACTAACACCCTCAACAACATCTTGTGGTTAGCATTTAACAAAGAGGGCAGCAGCAGTAGTCTTATAGAATACATGGATCAGTCCTTAAAAACTGTGCAACTTGAAAACCGATGGGGGCTGACACTCTCATATATAAAATCTCTTTTTTTTAAGAATAAGGAGAAGTTTGCTAAAAGAGGGCAAACCTGGATATCATTAATAGCTGATCTAAATGATCACGAGCACTGTATTTAGCCTGCACTTACCCGCTGCACCTGAAACTTAAACTATGCAGTGCTGCCTGGGCTGCCTCAATCTCTAGCCAGCATGGATATACTCTGGAAACAGAGGGTGCCGTTTATATGGGACACACAATGAGAATCACCTTAACTTAACATGCATCTGCTCCAAGCTGGCCATGCAGAGGAGGCGCATCCTTGAGCCCCTATTCAGAAGTAAAGGAATCCGTACATGCAGGCATGCCGTGATATCCTGTCTAGAGCCAGAAGACACTAAGGAGAATATGCATAATGAAGTGGCGGATCATATCATTAGCCTCTGTGGCTTAACGATACGCTTCGCCACTTCGGAACTGCAAGGCTGCACCATATTTACAAGAATGTTGTGCAGCCTTGCATTTCCCCCTGCGATGGCGCTAAGTTTAACAACTTAGCGCCAATGCAGGAACACTTGCACCAGAGGAGGATTGTTTATGTGTAGGACGGTGTCCCTTCCTGCACATAAACAATCCTAAAGTGCAAGTCTGTCCCTTTCATGTGTGCTGCTTCATGCAGCACACTTGAAAGTGACAAAATGGCATTTTTTAAAAGATTTGTTTAACTACAGGAACGAACACCTTCCTACACATAAACAAACCATGGCATTTTGCGTTTTCCATGCACAAGACAGCACACATGGAAAATGTGGAGGAGAAATCATGCATTTCTCCTTGTTTCACAAACTTAAGACCAGGGTTTTCCTGGTCTTAATTTTAGCGCTTCCTCCTATGTACGCCACCCTTGTCCATAGGGGGCAGAGTCAAAATGAATGGGTGTTGCGGTGCAACGCCCACCACAACACCCACTTCCCACCTCTTTCACGCTAACCATGGCGTGAAAGGGGGCCTTATGTACATGGCAGCGTTAAGCCACGTTAAGTGCCTTAACGCTGCCTTGTACATAAGGCGCTGCCCCTATCACCACTACAAAGCTTGTAAAAGTGACATTGTGGTGGCGACAGGGGCTTGTACATATGCCCCTGTGGGACCTTATCCCAGCACATGTGAGACTGAAAACATGTAGACAAAGCTGTAGGTTTGAAATGTCGGAAAACACAGGGGGATATGTACAATGATGTGGAGGAGTAAATCGTTAGCCCCCTTGGCATAACGACAAGCTCCACCACTTCAAAAACGCAAGGCTGCACCATATTTACAAGGATGTGGTACAGCCTTGCGTGTCCCCCTGCGATGGCACTTAGTTTAACAACTCAGTGCCAACACAGGCACCCTTGCAACAGACTGCAATGGTGTCTGTGTGCAGGGGAGGATTGGTTATGTGAAGGAAGGTGTCCGTTCCTGGACATGAACAATCCTAAAATGCCATTTAGTAACTTTCATGTGTACTGCTTCATGCAGCACACATGAAAGTTACAAAATGGAATTTTTTAAAAAGGTTTCTTTATGTACAGGAAGGGACACCTTCCTGTACATAAACAAACCATGGCATTTAGCTTTTTCCATGTGTGCTGCACAAGGCAGCACACATGGAAAAAGCAAAAACTAGGAGAAATAATGCATTTCTCCTCGATTTTCCTGGTCTTAATTTTGTCGTGGCCTCCTATGTACGCCACCCTTGTACATAGGGCAAAGCATCAAATACAATTGGTGCTGCGGTGGGACGCCCACCGCAACACCAACTGCACACCCCTTTCACGCTAACCATAGCTTGAAAGGGGGCCTTCTGTACAAGGCAGCGTTAAGTCAGGACGTTCCCATGGTGATAGGGGCTTGTACATATGCCCCTGAGCCTCTTGTTGTCTACACTTGGAGGTAGTGCTGCATTTGTGGTGTCCAAGGAGTGAAGCTGTACCACGTTGGCCACCAGCCAGCAAACATGAGCTGGTTGGCATGCTCAGATGTAGAAAGGGCGAATTGCATGCTGAGAGACAAGCTCAAAGCAGCAGCAGACCAGAGAATGAATAGAGATAAAAGAAGGACAAATGATGAATTTTAGATAGACATCAAAATATTGTCAATATTAATTTTACTACATTTACATTTTTGCTGAAAATATTTATACATTATTGCAAAACTGAGCAGAAATTTAAATCACTGTAAAGGCTGCTTTGGTAAAAAGCAAAAACTGCGGAACTTCAAGAACTGCTTTTTACCCCTTACAAAAATAGAGGCCAGGGCAGGTAAAATCACTCAGGCAGAGCCCTAGTGTGAATGGTCCTCTGTCAGAGTGGCGGTTGCTCATGTGTACAACCACTGACAATTCTCACCTGCCCTTTCACAAGTCTAAATGATGATAATTGTTTTCCACTGCTGTATCTCAATACATTTCATTTTGCTTGTCACAAAGATAGATTTAGGAGGAGCAAGCGTTGGCCCCGGTGTGTGTAGTAACTGTGGGATTTCATTGTAATGTAGGGACGCTTCTCAGCCCATGAATTACAATTGGAGCAGTCCATAGGTGGATTGATGCACCTTATGCTCTAATGAACTAGCTGACCAATGAGACCTGTAAAGAGGATACTCCATGGGCTGATCCAAAATTTGACTGACACTTCAAACAAGCAGTCGTGAAGCAGACTGACCCTTGGCAACCAATGGCTGGTGGAGTCGTCTCAAAGCCCTTATCTCTGTATGTGTTTTGTTCATGACATCATCTCTAGAAACAATGCTGTGGCCCACCAAATATTATACAAAGATGCTTGCTGTGCCGCTCCAGGTTTGATGGATTTAACACGTCACTGCGATCAAAACGTAGACAACAAATGATTGGAAATCAATTGAAATGACGTTGTAATGTGTTTCTTTAAAGTTTAATCTGTGAACACCTAGTTGGATGGAAGTGAGAAATATAAGGTTTGAAAAATAGACATAATAGCACACAGTACCCTGTAAATAGGATGATAACGGCCATAAAAATGACACAATCACTGATATGATATGTATCACTACCAATGATTTGATCCATGATATCACATTTGCCACCATCAGTGAGAGGTTGCTCCATGCAGGAGACGTGGGAAAAAGGATTGAGCTATAGGAAAGGGAAATGAGAAAAAGAAAAAGTGCCTGGGGGCAGATTTATGAAGGCCTTGCGTCGCCGGTGCGTCACTTTTAACATGGGAAAAAGTGACGCACCGGCGGCGCAAGGCCTTCATGAATCTGCCCCCAGCCTGGTGTTTTCTACAACATGGGATATCTTGTGCGTCAGTCAGTAGGTCGAAGTAAATGGAACGAGAGATGAGAATATTCGCATGAATATTTGCATGGAGACGTCTAGAAATATTTGGTGGCACAGAGCCAAAGGTATGCTCTTCGTGTCATCTCTGGCGACAAGTTTAGTGCTCAGTATTATTCTTTTCAGTGATTGGCTGGTGAACGAGAGGTGTGGCTGATGTCACTTAATAAGACCCCTTCGACCATGAAGCTCAGAACAGACGGGATCTTCTCTTCCAAACGTTTTCTTGCTCCATATTACAAGGTAAGACAACGGGTTTGCATTGACACAAGAATTGTGTAAGAGTGCCAAGTGCTGTTTTTTTTCCAGATGATTTTCTGGTTTTGTTTCCCTCTCCTGAATTCACCTTCACTTATTTTAACTTACTCAGTCTAATTAGTGCTCCTTGTACAACACTTTTATCTACTTTGCTTTTTACAAACCCGCGGTCACATCACTCTTTGCCTGTTACAAGGGGGAGTCATCAGCACCATAATTATTCGGGTGCGACCTTACAATGCCCTCAGACACAACCAGCAGACAGCGTGAAAAACAACACCCAAAGCAACCCCAGCTATCAAAGACCTGAAAGGATGACGAGCCTTCAGTCCTCTTTCCTTCTGTGTTCCATGGGGCTGCCATTCATTACCAGAGTGACTGTTTATTACCAGAGGAGAGGGACTGTTTATTTATTGCGCTTCTGGCGGTGGGTGGAGGGAAGCAGGGCTTTATTTATGTTACCACACTTTCTAAATCACGAAACTAGATCTGAATTTGATGTATGTCCAAGTGTTGTGAATATGTTTGCAAAAAGGCCGTTTTCAGGTTTTCGGCACGGATCTCAGCTGACGCTGCATATCACCAACATGTAGGTTATAACCAGGGGCCGCAAGAGACCAAAGATTTTATTGAGGTGAGAAGGGAATTAGGGTGATGGTGTGCTCGTGCATTATAATAAACAGAGAACCACATTACCGACTTGTTACACATCATGTCCCGGTGCCATTCCTCATTACTTACCTTTTGACCCTTTAAACCTCCATATTTAACCAGTGTGGAGAAAGAAGAATAACCATAAACACACATAAAGGCAAATTTCGTTCAAAGAAGTGCCTTGTTGTTACAGGCCCACGCCTTCTGTATCAAGGAAGAAGTGCCACCGTAGTTACAGGGAATCGAAGAGAAGGATACTGGACTCCCACCAAGACCCCCCTAGCTGCAGAGTCCAAGTGAGCCTCATGGAGCTCAGTGAGAAGATAGGGGCCTTGGTAGGATCCGTACAAAGATCTGAGTTTGACTGAGGCGGGGCTAAGGGTTCACTACAATAGAGAAAACTCAGCACTGAGAGGGTGAGAGATTAGGAATGGGAAGTATGCCTGTTCATTGACAGTAACTGGTGCTTTGTATAAAAGAGGGGAACTTAAACTCTTGAATGCTTGACGGTGACCTGTGAGTGTTGTGTCACAGAAGCTGCAATGGCTGTGGAAGAAAAAGAATGGTTATAAGAATAAGAGCCCAATTTAGAAGGTGGCACAAGGGTTACTCTTTCACAAACGTAACAGATATCCTGCCAGCTTATTACATGAGCTTTATATCCTATGGCCTTTTCAGTAAGGAACACTTTTGTGAGGGAGTGACACATTTGCCAAACTTTAAATAAGGCCTAGAGGGCCAGATGACGACTATTGGCAATTGCGACTCGCAAATTGCGCCAAATGGCGAGTTGCAAATTGCGAGTCACAATTGCCAATTTAAACTGTCTGAGACACTGTTTGCAATTCCCAATGGGGTCGCAAATTGAATGCCCCATGCACATTAATGAGGCTTTCGCTATTTGTGACCCCATTGGGAATGGTGGCCACTCCCAGGGATGGTGGCCTGCCGGGGTCAGCTGACCTCCATGTCTGGGACTGCTTTTAAATAAAGCAGTTTTTTTATTGAAATGCAGCCCATTTTTCTTAAAGGAAAACGGGATTTATTAAAAAAAAAAATTAGACGTGTTTGTTTTATTTTTAGGTCGACCATTTGAGACCTCGTGTATATACTTTAGTATATACTTAGTATATACTTATATGTATATGTACTTTGTGGGCTCTGGAGATCAGCCCTAGGACTTGTCTGCTTCCACTTTTTTTTCTATTGAACTGCCTCTATTTACGTGTCTTGATTGAAAACGACCAGCAGAGGTCAGTAAAATACCAGAATCACTTTAGCCTTCTCTAGATTCCAGTCCATAGAAATTGTCTTCCACGAGCACCCGTAGACAATAATATTTTTTTCATATCTTGCATTTTCAGTGATATGACCACCGAAGGCCCTGATTTTATATTAAAAACAGCTTTGGACTATACCATTTCCAGTTGAAAGCCAATATTTCTCTCCATGTGATCCCATACCTAGAGTGTCACGCGGTTTGGTGCTTACTTTCCCTCCATGTTAAAGAACAGTAGATGTTTCAGCACCCAGGCTAATGTGCTGCATAGCTAAAATCATATAAGGTCCCACAGGTGAAACCAATTGCACTGTAAATGCTTGTTTAAGGGCAGGTAGTGGTCCCTGGGACCACTGTCTGCTCTGAAAAATGGTTGTGATCCATTCACAAAGGAGAAGGGGACCCCTTCCTGTTTGCAAATGGTTTACCACCCTCTTGAAGAGGGTGTTAAACTGCAAGTGTTTTGCCACCGCAATTGCAGTCGCAAAACATTCTTACATACGGGTCAGACTCGCTATTAAGAAGGGACGCCCTAGGAACACCCTTTCATAATAGCGAGTCCCTAACCCTATTTTGCTAGTGGCTATTTAATTAGCGACTCACAAAGTAGGGTTAGTACATGAGCCACAGGTTTTTTGCATGAGCAGACGTGTCTAACACAGTTGCGCATGCAAAAGTTTGTTGTACTAACCATTTACAGAAAACTCTCCCCTCTCATGGATCATTTCACGAAATTCCTGTGCTGTATCCAGCAGAGGCAAAGTGATTGCATTTCAAATAAACTAGTATAATTTCTGCCCATTAATGTTCTATAGTTGGTCTTCTGCAAAGATGAATACTGACTTATACACTGACCTAGTGTTGGGCAGAATGTCCACACAGCTCTGACATCCAGCCATTTGTCAACTTTGCAGTTTGTGTCGCCCCTGATTTTAGATACACAGTTGCAGGCCTCCTTCCCTAAGCCCATGAGAGAGGTGTATGGTGACCCTCTTGTTCAAATCCATCAGAGACCCTCGAAATCTCTTACTCTAGGGCCTCCCCAAAAATCGGACCTCATCTGGAGATGAGAGAAGAAAAATTCACCTGAATAATTTGGGAAACTGTGTATGGAGTGCTTTTATGTTTTGATTTGCTGACGTATCATTCGATTGGGAAAAATGTTCATATTTTGCAATTATTTTAGAGATGGTATAAACATTTTGCCTTGCAAAAATATTTGCAATGTTTCTCTTTAAACTAGTGTGGTGGCAATCTTCTGTAATGTGTACTGTCTAGACAATGTATTGGTGATTGCAGAAGCACCTGTTATTAGATAGTTACATTTTATCCTGAGGGAAACGCTGTGGATGGGCGAAGAGCTCCGTCATATTGAATGTAAAGTGTAATTTATAAGGCAAATCAAAGGCCCTTTCCATCTTCCATTGTATATTTCCTGAACTTTCCTGTCATTTTGTTGCAAGTGTTATATTCCCTGTTTTCCCCTGTCACAAGACATTTAACATCCTCAAGGCTGGCCCTGCCCCAGTAAATCTTTCTTTGTGCTGCCTGGTTTGTATTTTACTTCACTGTGTTTCCTACTCCTCTCACACCTCCTGTATAACCCCCCCCCCTTCAAAATGTACTCGGTGTTCTCCTTCCCGCCTGCTACCAAGTCTGTGACTCCACCCAAAAGCTGGTCTCCCTTCTAACATATAATGCTCCCCTCCCTCTCCCTGGACACATTTTGTTACACACCCATATTGAGAAACATCAACATTAAAACCTGCGCAATATGGAATTGTGAGCCAATTTACATCTACAATATTTTCCCGGCATTTAACATTTCCAGTGTTTTAGCATCTACACCAATGAGTAATATTTTGTATATGAGATGCGGACAGTAAGTAAAGTATGTATTTTGACTCTTTGTTGCTCCTCTTTTCAGAAGATACCCAAACATGCAGGAAGTTGTTGGCAAAATAATTCTGCTCTGTGCGATGTTCTCATACGGCGCAGGTAAGGTTTATTTATTATTAACGCAGCGGCATTTTAATTACTTTTTTAGATGTAATAAAATTCGTATTTAGTGCAAGGTATTCTTTGAATCGAATGCTCTATTGCGCACAGTACACACGGATGTGTTGAGGATGAGGAGGACCGAACGTAAGGTACAGAGACACCATAAAAATCTGATTGAGAGAGTCCCAAGGACTTCATGAATAGGAGGCGGGAAAAGGAAAATAGAAACTTGGTTTAGATAAAAATTGAATTACCATCAAGGTAGCTCTAGAGCATCACAAGCTGCAGGAGTTACTATAGGCACTCTGTGAAGGACTGACATGCCTACGAAGAATGTCAGTACAACAGCACGGTTTGCTTAAAACTAAGATGTTTAGCTTTATTAGAGATATATTTTCAAATAAAACTAATAAGTCTCGACATTTCTCAGTTTTTTTGGCATACACATATCTTTACCATGTAAGACTTTTAATATAGGATAATATTGAAGTTGTCTGTCTGTCTCTGCACTGAAAAGCAGCTGACCACTTTAACTGGAGTGGAGGTAGAACTGTGAGCTTTATACAGATGTGTATATGTTTCGCTCAAAGTGGCAAGTTAGACGTTAAGCTTCATCAAGGCATGTGCACTTGGAGCATTTCTAGTGTTACTTAATCTTGGAAGCAAAAAAACAGATATTACTAAATTGCAATCTTCTAATCTGTGGCTTCATACTTTCATGTGTCAGGGTGTTGCTTGTTGTTCATATGTTAGCTTGCATGTCTTCAGATGAACACAATATGCCAACCCTGAGTCACACAGGTAAATGTACACTGTAGTGTAAGTTCACCATTGTTTTGGTATACACCAACTACGGTCCTCATGTAGTATGATTTGGTGCAGGGCAGCACCTCAAGGCTTTTTGCTGCGCTTCCCTATACCAAATTAAAAGGGCAGTAACGCACCGTATTTACGAGATACAGGGTATTCCTGTCCTTTCAGCTGGTGCACAATTTGATGCCTATCTACAATGCAGGCACCCTTGCCCCATGGTGCAAGGGTGTATGCGTTGTTGGCAGGACTGTTTTTGTGCCGATAGGGACACATTCCTACACAAAATGGAAGCAGAATGCAGCACACAAGGAAAGAAAAAAACAAGGAGAAATAAATATATTTCTCCTTGTTCCATCTTCCCTAGGGAGGCGTGCAGTTTTGTTGCATTTCCAGGATTACATTTCCTTGTAACACGCAACACAATTGAACACCCATGGCTGGCAAGCATGTCCTTGGAGGCCAACTTCCCCTCCTGCTACCTTCAGTAAGTCCTACAAAGTGGGGTCGCTAAGAGGTCTTCAGAGGTGACTCACTTTTTCTCCACCACTCTGCAAACGCCCCTGCTGGAGCACTACTGGTTTGTTGGATGAAGTCCACTTTACTCCTGAGGGACCTTGGGGTCAAGAAGCTCTCCTAGTACCCCCTGTAAGTCCACCACAGGGGGTTTCCTGAGAGCTGGTCGGAGGCCCAGCCGCCTTTCTCCACCACTCTGCAAACGCAAATACTATTAAAAAAAACATAGAAACTCACAAAAAAACAAATGTTACTGGGATGTTATAGCTAGGAATTAGCATTTTAAAAAACCTCAGAGAATCACTGAAAAAACAAAGGTTACAGAGATAGTTAGGCTAAAGTTTCTATAGAAAAAAATAGTTAAATTCAGCAGTTATAGTTAGCTCAGTTTACTACAACACTGCTTATGACCTCACATAATACATCACTCATGACATGGTCAGTGACATCACTGGTGGCATCACTGATGACATCGCTAATTACATCACTGATGATATCTCAAATGACGTCACTGATTACATCATCCAGAAAATTACTAATGCATCCAGTCACACCCCATATAACCTTTCATACACCCACTTCCACCTGACCATTCACAAACCCATTCACAGACCCATATCAGTCCTTGCACACCCACTCACTGATTCATAGATCTACACACATCCACTCACTCACCTATACAGTCACTTATACACCCACTCATTCACTAATACAGTCACTGACATATCCACTCATACACCAATACAGCCACTCCCACAGTGAGTCAAGCACCCATAGATCTCCTCACACACCTACTCACTCCCCCTACAGTCAATCCCACAGCCACTTACTCACCCATACAGTTACATATATACCCATTCACTTACTAATACTAATACTAACACATGCTCACTCACCTACACATTCACTAACACACTCACCCATCCAGCCACTCTCACATTCACTTACTCACCCATACAGTCACTCATATTCCCTAATCATTCACCTATACTGCTTTTCACAGATCCAGTTACTCACCTATAAACCACTGACACATCCAGTCACTCACCCACACAACCATTCATATACTTACTCACCAATACAGCCCCTCACACACACACTCACTAACCCATACAGCCACCAACTCGCCCACTCACTCACCCATTTTGGCAGTCACACACACCCTCACCCACCCAGTCAGACAACCATACAGGTACTCAGACAAACAATCACTCACCAATACAGCCACTCGCATACCACTCAAACACCCATACAGCCACTTAGACACCAACTGACAGATTGATATAGACATTCACACAACCAGTCACTCACCCATACGGTCACTGAGACACCTAATCACTCACTTATACAGTCAATCATGCAGCCACTGAATCATCCATACAGGCACTCATACACCTTCATATTCACCAATACGCCTTGGTATATATATTTAACACTCAGAAACCTTTCAAAAACAGTCACCGCACGATGTTATCAGCGATGTCATCAGTAATGTCACTGACCGTGTCATGAGTGACATAATATGTAAAGTTATAAGCAGTGTATTGTGGGGGGGCGAATTATAGTTATCTGAGCTAACTATAACTGTTGAATTTAACTGGTTCTGTACGAGTGAAATCTGAGCCTAACTATAACATCTCTGTATAAGGTCTGTGTATTCTTTGGTTGTGTGCAAGTGAAAATTGAGCCTAACTTTAATTTCTCTGTGGCCTTTGTTTTTTCAGTGAATCTATCTATCTATCCATCTATCTATCTATCTATCTATCTATCTATCTATCTATCTATCTATCTATCTATCTATCTATCTATCTATCTATCTATCTATCTATCTATCTATCTATCTATCTATCTATCTATCTATCTATCTATCTATCTATCTATCTATCTATCTATCTATCTATCTATCTATCTATCTATCTATCTATCTATCTATCTATCTATCTATCTATCTATCTCTCTCTCTCTCTGTCTGTCTGTCTGTCTGTCTGTCTGTCTGCCTGTCTGGCTGTTTGTCTGTCTATCTATCTATCTATCTATCTATCTATCTATCTATCTATCTATATATCTGTCTATCGATCTAGGTTTATATAAAGATGGTGCACTTACCTGCAAAATACTTACATTTTCGTTGTGAAGGCATGTGTGTAAAGGTATATGTGTGGCAAAACGTTGCATGGTAAAGGCATGCATGATAAAGGCATATACGTGGTAAAGGACATGTGGTAAAGGAATGCGTGGTAATGGCATGCATGTTATGTCATACATTAGTGAGAATTCCCACGCCACACCCATGAAACTCCACCTTAGGGCAGAGTAAAGCAAGATAGCGAATTGCGCTGCCTAGTGTCACTCTACATTTATCAAGCCATGCATGGCCATGCAAGATAAATTTGACCTAGGATTTGCATCCCCCTTCCGCCCTCATGTAGGGTGCAGGGGCATTGTAAAATCTTTATAAATATGCCCCATAGTATTTATGGGATATGATTGAATTTGGCCTACGATCAGCTCACTGCAATCATAATATATAGGAATTACTCATTCTACTCACCTGTGCACTGTCTCACCACAAAACTTGGTATATATGTAACACATGTTGTACTATTAACCCCTGATACATAGATTTGATCATGAAATTGGCTTGATATTTTAAGTCCTCTTTTCTAATAACATTTAATGTATGCTTGAATCACTGATTAAAACAGTGCACCTTCTCCACCTTTAAATGGTCTCTACTGAATGTTAAAATATTTTCTATATGCTTGCAAAGAACTCTCTCATTATATCCCCCAGATTTTTTAGGTGCATGGGGAGACCCAACATTCCTAGTCCATATCATGGCACACTCATTCCACTTAATGGGACTAGAGGTATAATGGCCACTTTCTGTTAATGCACTAGTTCATACTGATGAAGGAGAGCTCAGTTCATCGCACTACAAGCTATTAAATACATCTAGACCCACAAAACTGATCTGTAACACAAGGGACTCTTACAGCACCTAATGTATTGAAACTGTCCTTAATTGATTGAGCTCAGTCACATATAAGCAATGGCCCATAATCCACGTCTCCTAGTCGGCCTCCCACAGAAATGGAATTGGCCAAAGTTATACCAAACAGGCCCCTGGTATGATAGGGTTGGGGTTATTGGTCATTCACAGGCTGCTGTTAGTTCTCATTTCACTATGGCTGCCACCTTCGCAGAACCTCTGATTTAAGAGTTGAAGAAAAGTATCGGAACCCCCTAAGACCTGAATGCCAACATCACAGATTTCTTTTCAAACCCCTTCTTATTCATTATGTGCCCATTACGGGCTAATGCGCTGCATTAACTACACTACTGATATACCAACTATTACAACAACACTGAAATTACTATTTGTATCCCTGTGTGATTGGCTGCAAACACAAGGCTAGTGCAATGCAAGGTGCAGAGCAGACTGCCAACCTATTGTTTGCATTCTCTAACGGGAAACCCTTTCTAAAGCAGCCTCTGTTCCTCAAAGGAACCACTACTGCTTTTTATTAAAAAACAAAAATGGCTTCCTGTTTGGGAAATTATTGAGGATGCAGTAAAGAGTGGTGCTCTGGACCATTGCATATTCCCTCAGAGGCTAGCAACACCAGTCACAAAGGCTAAGCTGTCCCAGTGGATACCCTCCAGTGTGTAAATCAATTAACAACATCTTTGAGGTCAGTAGTCCAGGACCCAGTGGATACCTTGCAGTGTTTAAAACAATTAACACCATCTTTGAGGTCAGTAGTTCACGACCGCAATTGCAGTATCAAACTACTGACATATCATACCAATTCACAAGTAGGAGGGAACCTTCCCCTTTCATGCCGCTTTCTAATGGCGATTCGGTATCTGTCAGTAAACCAGTTGTGAAAGTCAAAAATACTTTTCCAACTTGCAAAATGAGTTTAATAGCAAACAATGTGACTTTGAGAAACGCAGGGTTTGCAATCACAACATGGCTTTGTACGTCTGTTCCATTATTGCTAGTTTAAGGAATACAGTGGTAATAAGAAAAGAATAAACACTTGACTTGTTCACTGATTGAGGGAGACAATGACACACAAACACACACGCACCTCAAACTGTAATTAAAATACAAACCCATGGAGCACACAAATGGGCTTGGTGAAAAAGTGACACAACCCACTCCTTTATGAAGCCCGCAATGAGCAGACGTCTGTCTGCATACCGAGAAACCCACAAGTGCAGTGAGGCTATGACAGTCAGTGAATGATGCTTGTAAACTACATATAGTAACTCCTTTCTAAAATGTTGTTTGATTGTAGGAAAGTACCTCCACTCAGTCCAACTAACAGTGTTATCCACATTTTTTACACTAACGACTGTGCAGTTTTTAGAATAAATTGAAAGTCAATTTGTGTCAGAAAAACATGCTTTGAATCATATCAATTCTTTTAACAGGACAAGCCAGCTTCCCAGGTGAATGGTCGGCGAGATCCTCTGTCTACTACAAGTATATCCCCACTAAAAAAACTTGGGTGGAAGCAGAGGTAAGACACAAATTTCTCTGGCCGGGGAAAGAATGCACGCCTGACTTTCTGCAACAGTTGTAATCGTTTTTTTACCTTCATCATGCTCGCTTGGTCTCCTTTTTCAATTTGGCCTTTTTAAAAATGTTCAAACTTCCCTCTTGCCATATCTGTTTCCTAATTTTCCTCACTTATCCATGCATCTCTTATTTCTTCTTATTAAATGATCCCCCTGATGTTTTCTTGCCTCTAGTGTCTTTCTTGATTAAACTTTTACTATCTTAATCACTTATGTTTATTACTAATTTTGTCTCTTAATAATTATCCTTTTTATTGTGTTTCGAATTAAGAGTAACAACCAATGCAAGCTAAAGTACCACATAAACTAACGGTGCAATTAACATCAGTATTGGACTTTGTTAAAGCATATTTGAGCATTATGTTAACAGGTATCATAGCAATGAACCAGACACAGCCATATACATCTCTGCAGTGTAGTGTAGGGGTCCATACTGTAGTATTCACTAATCTATATGAACCCATGGCTCAGGGATGTCTTGTAATATCTTCATGAATCTGCACCCCTCTAACCATCCACTTCGGCGAGAACCTACCTCTGTATTAAGATAATGCCTGAATAAATCCCATTTGTCACATGGCCTAGTGACCTCAGGTTGAAAAGCCACATATTTTCTTGCTGTTGTATGAGACATGTCATTATCTAGTAGCCAGGCTTTCACCATGATACGTGAGGTCTGTAACCCACACAATGCCACTTCTGCAGCATCAATTTCACCAGCTGCCTAGCAAACCCTGGAGTATCCTGAACATAGCAAACACAAGGAGATGATGGAAGGAGTGCTGATTATCAGACACTCACCCCCAGTCACAGATCTGGGTTGATTCCATTATCATTCTTTATCTCACTTCGCCACCCCAGTTCAGACCCAGTCATATGGAAATCAGTCTTGACCCTGTTCCTTATGGGAATAGTCCAGCCCGAACTGCCAAGCCAGGTCTCTCCTGGACCAGACACAAGCATACAGGAATAGGGTCACGATTGATTTGCTTATGGCTGGGTCCAAACTGGGGTGGCGTGGTGAGCAAAAGAACTATGGATTAAACCCATATCTTTATAACTGGGGGTAAATGCGTGCATTGTTCAGCATTCCGTTCATCATGTATTTCTTTTGCATTCGTCATCCTAAGTGGGAAGGGTATGTCCAGATGTGGGTCCCGTGGTCACTGCTCCTCTTGATTAAATCTAGCCTGGCTGATCAGGGGTGGTGATCAGAAACCAGTCCCAGGATGCTTGTTTCTGTTCCAGGGAGGCCCTGACTTGACAGTTTGGGCTGGACTGTTCCCATAAGGAACAGGGTCAAGACTGATTTGCATATGTCTGAGTCCAAACTGGGGTGGTGTGGTGAGCAAAAGAACGATAGATTAAACCCAGATCTTTGTGACTGGCTGTGAATGCATGCATTGTTCAGCATTCCGTCATCATTTCTTCCTTATGCACTCTTAAGAAAGGCAGAATATTGTATTGCACATTTCCGGTGTACCATTTGACCAATGTGGTATCAATATCTTGTATGCGCCTATCCACAGACAGGCACATCTCTTACAGTGGATAGGTTTTAAGCATCTTGGAGTGCTCTCTGCAATCTTTGCATTTTCTATTTTTCCTGGGCTACTCACCTACAAGCAACGAAAGCGTGATACAAATTGGGTGGATGGTTACCAAGGGTAAAATGGTGATCTTCTCCTGAACAAAGTTCACAAGAGAAACTAATTAAATATGTCCAACCCATTACTACCGGTGGGAAATGAAAGAGACCCTTTTCTTTAAATAGCCCTCTCTCACTCTTATACTGACATGCTTCATCATAGGGCTCACCTCGACTGCTAAAAGTCGGGGTGGGCTCGACCATGTTACAGGGAACACTTAAAGACTCTAAGGAATCACCCTGATAAGGGTTGTGGTTATAATCTGAGGTGGGTCCTCACCCCTGCAACTAATACCTTAATTTCATACACATTTTTTAAATCGTTGTGTGAACAGAACCTTCACTATTTTCATCCCTGTTTCGTTACACTTAGCTTTTGTAAACTAAACGTTCTCAGGTGAGTGGGGAGGTCCTGATTAGTTCTTGAATTTTCACGGTTTACGAAGATTTTTCAAAGAAAGAAGGTTTGATTCAGCCCCTAAAAAGAAACAAAATTCCACAACTTGGCTGTGGGAACTGAAAAGGCTTTAATTCCGAAGCTGACTGTTTGAATCCTTGGGAGGATAAGGAGATTTTGCAAGGATGAATGACGTGTATTGGAGAGATAATGAATAGAAACTTGCCAGATAGTAATGTTAGTAATGTAGGATTGCTGTGACAGACACATTTGTGAACAGATGTTTAGTCCTGAAATGCAATTCTGGAGTGCATGGTCAATTTATGGAGTGGCTTCAGGACCAGGCTTGTGTGAGCCAGGCAAGGGGGTTTTAATGCTGATGAGAGCAGCAGTGTTCTGCACCAGTTACAGAGCAATGGATATTTTTCAGGCAATTCCACGACCGTTTTGGCAGCATCCTTTGGTAACATCTCTTAACTAAAACGACAGTTAAATACTTTAGAATTAAATGGAATAGCAATATCTCCATGGTCAGTCAGTCAAGGATATGTTTATTATGATCGTAATCTTTAAACAAAAGCAAGAAATAATACCACAAGTTTAAAATATTCTGATAAAAGGTGATAAAACATGTACAAAATATTCCATTATAGCTTAAAGATATTACATATACTTACACGTTACAAACCGGCACCAATAAAATTGCACTTTTTCTAAGACTTATTTTCACATTAAAGCAATTTTTATTTCCTTTTAGATCGGATGTTTAATTCATTAGTTTAAAATTCATAAAATTAAAAAAATTACTCCTGACTTCTTAAAAGTCTCTGGACCGCCTTTATATAATTTCCTAGGGCAATAGCGATATCAATAGTGGGCATTTCTGTTAAGAAGGTTATACGCCTGTGCCCAAGGGCCAGATGTAGGAGCCCTAATACCGGTCGGAAACGGCCGATTTTGGCCGTTTCCGACCGGTATTAGGGTTTTCAGATGTAGGGCATGCATTTACAGAATCGGTATTTTACCGATTCTGTATTTACCGATTCGGTAAAATTACCGAATTGGTAAATACAGACTCGGTAAAATACCGATTCTATAAATGCAGATGTAGCTGGCACATGTCAGAGTGCCACAGGGCTTTAAGAATCGGTATTTTACCACCCAATCCAATTGGTGGTAAAATACCGATTCCAGGTGTGCATGCACACCTAGCCATGTGACAGACAGACATGCCCTTAGGGCATGTCTGTGTGCCACATGGCAAACATGCCCGTATTTGGGGTGCCAGAGGGTGTCAAAGTGACACCCCCTGCACCCTTGCTAAAATCAGTATTTACTGATTCTGTAATTACAGAATCGATATTGCCCATTGATTCCTATGGGCTTCAAGGCCCATAGGAATCAATGGGCAATACCGAATCGGTATTTACAGAATCGGTAAATACCGAATCTTAACGATTCGGTATTTACAGATTCTGTAATACCTACATCTCCCCCTTCATATTTACCGACTCTTAAATACCGAATCGGTAAAATTCGGTATTTAAGAGTCGGTAAATATGAATTACCTACATCTGGCCCCTAGTTCTTAAATCATATTTTAAAAATATTGGGCGCAGCCAAAGTTTCCGCTGTTCTAGTAATGTTAGGCAGTCTAATAGTATGTGCACAAGATCTCCTTTGGTGCCTAGGGTGCACCTACAGCACCCTTTATGATCTAACATTTTTGATTTGAGATCTTTATTTATCAACCATGGGTTGATCCCAATCCGCAATCTCAATATCTCCTGCCTATAACAGCGATTTGGAAGGATATCTAGGTAGGGGAACCATTTATCATTTGCACAGGAGCTCATCATAAATTCTACAGATTTTTTCATTACCACATAACCCATATCAGAATCTCTGGATACTTCTTTACCATTAAATTTCAGCTCGCTCGTTGTACAGACGATTTGTTGAGTTTCCTGGTTCACCTCCACCTTTAGCCTTTCACATACCTGCGCCATTCTTTCCCTACAAGCTTTTGCCCATTTTAGGTCACTATTTTGTATTTCTTCCCTACACCATTGTGCAACTTTTTGACCTTCTATGTCATCCAATCGTTTCCAGAGTCTGATTATCGCAGTTTGTACGTGTACCTCCCAAGACTTTGTTCCTATTTCTATTCTTATTGCTTGGGCCATGGATGATTGTGGTAGAGATAACAGGCTTTTCAAGCATTTCCCTTCCTCCAAGTCTCAGACTTCCTTACCGCTCAAACAAAGGATTTCTGCTCTGTAGAGGAATTGTGGGGGTATCATTGCGTTAAAAGCTTTTAAAACTGGACGATGTGACAGATCCCCATAGTCCCGGTTAAACATTTTTAGTCCACAGATAGAAGTATGAGCTTTCGCTTTTTGGGCTTCCAGATGTGTACGCCAGTTTAGTGTCTTATCGAACCATATCCCTAGGTAACGGTATTCTTTGACCGTTTCCAGTTTAAGATCCCCTAGACACCAGTTAAACTTACTTGCCTTTTTACCAAAGCATAAAATCTTTGTTTTATCTAGGTTTACTGTTAAGAATTTGTTAGCACAGTATACCTTAAAGGGGTTCAACTTTCTTTGGAGGCCTATCTCGGTCTGGTCTACTATTACCAGATCGTCTGTGTAAAGTAGGCAGGGCACCTTTTTTCTGTCCATTCTGGGACTTGCGCTACCCTCAACCTCTAAGTAGGCCGGTAGATCTGACAGGAATATGGAGAATAATTGAGGGGCAAGAACACAACCCTGTCCCAGGCCGTTTTGCAATGGGGATTTTTTGTGTCAATGACCCCCCAGTATCCCTGATTACTTGGGCCCAGTTTCCTCGGTGTAGTTCTTTTATTATTGTCAGTGGGTCTTTGGGAATTTTTTCCTTCATTAAGGTTTCCCAAAGGCAGTCCCGGTCTACTGAGTCGAAGGCTGCTCGGAAGTCAACAAAACAGCAACATAACTTGCCGTTTTGTTCCGTTGACTTCTTTGCCATTGCCCACAAAGCGAAACCGTGGTCTATCGTGGAGTGCCCCTCCCTAAACCCTCCCTGTTCTATGGGTATAATTTGAAACTCCCTAACCCATGCATTAAGTCAATTTAGTACGATTTTAGAAAATACCTTCTCTCCTATGTCTAGGAGGTTAATCAGTCTATAGTTTTGTGGCGCATCCATACTCCCTTTCTTATGGATTGGCCTGATTACTGCGCCCTTCCAATTTGGTGGCATTATGCCTTCTGCTAGTATTGTGTGGAACATCCATGCAAAAAATCTTGCCCACCACTTTACCTCTGACTTTAAAATTATTGCGGGGAGGTTGTCTGGGCCTGCCGCTCGAGTAATTTCAGTTCTCTTATTATAAGCTCCACTTGCATTTCGTTAAACTCTGATTTAAATTCTTCAGATATTTCCTGCCACTTTCGGGACTCTGCCAGACCTCGAGGAGCTTGTGCCCCATACAATTCCCTTATGTACTCCTCCCAGGCTGCCTCACTGACGACACATTTCATTTCCCCATCTGTTGGACCAGCAGCTTCCTTTACCATTTTCCAAAATTGTCTTATATTTTTATCTTCGATTGCTTCTAACAGATTCAACCAGCATTTCTCTTTATATGACCTTTTTGCATCGTTTACCATTTTTTGAAGTTCTGCTTTCAGCTTGTTTATACATTTATTTCTCTCTTGGGTGAATTTCTCCGTAACTCTCTTTTTTTAATTGGCAAATTAACAGAGTACCATTTAACGCGACTAACCGGGGGTTTTGTGTTGTACTTTTTGTCCTTTTTTAATTCTATTTTTAGACACTGGACTACTTGGTCTATCTTCTTTATAATCCACTCCAAGTTCCTTCCCTCTAAATCTTCTGGTTCAACTTTAATTTGCAGAGCCTTCAGTTTTTCCTGGTATTCCTCAGTGAGATGTGTCGTTACACGTTTAGGGTACTCGACATCCTGTGGGGTCACTTTATCTCTAGGCATCTTTCTTCCCCCAAATATCATTAAATGCAGTGGATTGTGGTCACTAAGTTCTTTTTGATCTATCCTGAATTCCCGTATTAGAGGGAAATTCCAGGCTGGCAAATACATATAATCGATTGGACAATTCTGTGAACCTATTTTAAAGGTCTTCCCTGCTGGGCAATCTGTCTTCATTCTGCCGTTCAGACATAGGAGACCCCTACCTCCTAAAAAGTTTACTAATTCAGTCTCCTGTTTCGAGGGTTTACCTACTGGAAAGCAAGCATGGTTTATTCCAAACACATCTAACAATTCTCTATTCCAGAGATCGGCCTTCTTTGGATTTAGCTTATGATTAAAATCTCCCATGATTATCATTACATCAGATGCATATTTTCCTAATAAAAGGTCGACATCCTCTTTAAAATATCCCATCTCACTCTCATATTCTACTGCATTTTCCCACTGCATATATACATTTATGACAGTCAACATTTTATGTTTCGTTTCCAAGGTCAATAATTCTAGTCTACAAGCCTGTAACCATTTACATTTAATTTTTAAAGATGTTGCTTCTCTCAGTATTTTTGTTGCGACTAGAGTCATTAACCCCCCCGATGGGCGACCAAATCTTTTTATCGTGGCCGGGCGGCTCATTTGTAGATATCCATCGAAGAGTGTGGTTTCCTCGCATGTCCAGGTCTCTTTTAGGCAGGCAATTTCCACTTCGTTTACTACTTCCTATATATGATCTCGCTTTAGTTCATTGCCTAACCCATTTACATTCCATGTTAAGAGACCTAGACATTGCGACACCCCCCATCCTATTCTACCTCGCTTAGACCACCCACATCAGCCCCTTCCTCCGTATAACTCTCATTGGGGTCTCCCATATAGCTTCTACTTTGACTCCAATTATCCCATGCGGCATCAATTCCTGTATTATTTATCACTATATTCATACAGCTACGGTCGTCTTCGTTATCTCTTGCTAACTTCACTTGTCTCCTCCCTAGACCTGCATGGAAATTTAGAACGGTGCTACCTAAGGTGACTTTTACTTCCCTCTCTGGTATTACCCTTATTCCCACTTCTGTTATCTCCCTAGTGGCTTTTAGAATTGCCATTTTTACCTGGTCTGAATGAAGTGACACTTTTGTTATTTCCTTACCCTTTTTATTTTCAACAAAGCCTACCTGCCTCAGATCGGTTGTGCTGATCCCACTCAGGCTACTGCATTTGACAAATGCGGTCAGGATTTTCTGCCTATTTAGGGGGTTCTTTTTTTTAACCCTCTTTCCCCTTTGTACAGCCTGTATCTGTTCCAGGTATACCCATTTGTTATTGTCTACCTCTGATAATTTCTTGGGGGTTTCGTGTTTTACCTGTTTACCCTTTGATCTCCCTGGGGTCGCCCCTTTACTTTCCCCTCCTGCTGGTTCTCGATGTTGTGTGCTGTCCGCTCTTTGGCCACCTTTGGGTAATCCTGAAATTATCTTTACTTTCTGATCTAAGGGGCGGGTTATTGGGGGTTTCTCCCTCAGCTCCTTATTACTCCCCCCTTTCCTTGATACTATTGGGGTCTTAGTTATTTTAGTCTCCAATTGGGGTGGTCCAGTCGGTATAAAGGTCGGAGCCAATGCATTTAGGCCTGACTGTGCCTCCCCCTCCAATCTCTTCCCTTTTCTCTTCGGTGGAATGTTCGAGGCTCGCTTCATGTCTGCCCTATTCCTTGTGGGGGCCACTGTATACACACCACGCCTTTTTATCAGCATTGGGCGTCTGGAGATATATACAGAATCTAAAGCCTCTTCAGATTCATTCACTATACTTTGTTCTATGTGTTGAGGGGAAGCTACTAGTTTTACCACATTTACCTCTATATGTTCATTCGCTATGCTTTCTTCTAAGGACTGGGGGGTAGCTACTGGTCTTAACATGTTTGGCATTTGGCTCTTAATCCCCACCAGTTTCTCTTCAATCCTTTTTAAAAACAGTTTCTGAGCTTTCAACACTCCATTATTTGACAAAGTAACTTCTAGGATCCCTTGTAATGTCTTCTGTAACATCAGTATTAGTTCCATCATTGAGGAAGAAGGCGTTACAGAGAGGACCGAGTCCTGAGGGTTATTCCTTTCTGATTTGACTTGACTTCCAGTTCTTATAACTTCCTGCTCGATCTGGGTTTTTTGGTCATTTAAATACAGCAGAGCTTGATCTGATGCACCTCCCCAGACAACACTTGGGTACTGACTTTCATTATCCTTTTGTCCTTCATTTCCTGAGGACTGCAATGAACACATTTTTGGCGATGATGAAAGGCGGGGTGCTGCTATTTGCAGATTTTGACTCAGGAGCGTGAAGTTTATCGGTATAGGGTCAATCCTTTCTTCCTCTGTTTCTTCTTCGGGAAATTCTCCCAATTCTTTCCTTAGCTGATTCCCCTCCTCTACTCCCCTATTTTCTATGACCTCCGCGTCACTCTCCTCCGCATCTTCCTTGCGTTCCAGGTTTATTACCATCACAGTCAATTTGTAGTGTTTTCCTACAAAGTCCTATATGGATTTGGAAGCTGCCGTGTTATCTTTCCGCTTTACAGCACAATCCCCTTTGGCTTGTGGGACATTTTTGGTTGCTCTTTTTACTTTCCTTTTCTTGCAACTCCCCTTGCTGTTGTCTATGGCGGAGGCCTGGCTCTCTTCCAATGACACTGAGCCCTCTATTAAATCACTCCTCCCTGGGCTTTCGTCCATGCGCGATTGTTGCTTTCTTTTCGTGGCCATCTATTAGATTGTGGTGCTCTTATCACTGATACTGACCTTTAATGCTGCTGTAATTAGTCTCACAGCTCAGTTGACTTTAAAATATACAAACTCTTTCACTTACCTCTGTTGTGCCTTGTGTCCACCAGCCTGCCCTGCCGCACTTGTTTTCCTCTTGGTTTCCTCTCTAAGGGTGACTCCAGTTTACCCTGTAATCTGGGGTTTTAATCTCCTTATTCTGATGCTTATGAAGCTCTGACGTTTATAGACCAACTTCGTAGCCTGAATGACACCTTCCTTTTTTTGTCACCTGGCTCCTAAAATGCTGTTTCGCCTTCCCCGGCTGTATTGCTCCCCTCCCCCCCCCCCCAGCTACAGGACCACTGACTGGCTTGCCTTCTGGTATCTTGCAGGGCCGGTAGCCTCAATTGATCCTGTGCCAGCTCTCTCGCTACTTTTTCCTTTGCGAGATTTGGGGGGCTGAGGGGTGGCTGAGGGGTGACTGGGTCATGCGAGTAGGTAAAAGGTGCCTCCAAGGGAGTTTGATAAGAGAAATATTCAACTCTTTTGAAAAATGATTTAGAGAAGGCTAATTAATAGTCCTAGTCAAGTTGAGTTCAAATGATTACAAGCAACAAAGTTTTTCACACTTAACATGCAACAATCACAATAAACAGTTAACATTAAACAAAAATATCGGACATGTGTGTAGGCAAAAAATAGATTTTATCAAAGAAATTTCGCGGGATTCTAAAATACAAATATACAAACAGGAATACAGGAGAAATTACACTAAAATCAAATCAGTTTCTCTGTAAAACCTGTAAACACTTATCTAAAACAAAAATTGGTCTGAGTTTTTTGGATAAAGATAAACGGTCGACGTTTCGGTCTCCTATGTGTTAATCCTTGAGACCATCATCAGGACTGGTAAATGGATATTTGTAAAGCCCTATATAGGGGATCCTGATTGGGCCTCAAAAAAGGTGGCACTTTAGGACCTCACAAAGGGTCTCATAGGTGTATCTTTATAGAGATCCACAGATTTATTTAGAAAAATAGCGAAGGTAGGCAGTCTCAGTAATCGAAAATAACTGTCACTCTTGAGAAGAGGATCAAAACATTTAACTTTGCTTCAAGTCGAGTATTTAAAGGGGTGAGGATCGTCCAAAGATCGATCTGGAGAGCAGTGTTAATCTTCACACAAACCACCGGCCGTCGCAAAACCGACTCGATTACTGAGACTACATACCTTCGCTATTTTTCTAAATAAATCTGTGGATCTCTATAAAGATACACCTATGAGACCCTTTGTGAGGTCCTAAAGTGCCACCTTTTTTGAGGCCCAATCAGGATCCCCTATATAGGGCTTTGCAAATATCCATTTACCAGTCCTGATGATGGTCTCAAGGATTAACACATAGGAGACCGAAACGTCAACCGTTTATCTTTATCCAAAAAACTCAGACCAATTTTTGTTATGGATAAGTGTTTACATGCTTTACAGAGAAACTGATTTGATTTTAGTATAATTTCTCCTGTATTCCTGTTTGTATATTTGTATTTTAGAATCCCGCGAAATTTCTTTGATAAAATCTATTTTTTGCCTACACACATGTCCAATATTTTTGTTTAATGTTAACTGTTTATTGTGATTGTTGCATGTTAAGTGTGAAAAACTTTGTTGCTTGTAATCATTTGAACTCAACTTGACTAGGACTATTAATTAGCCTTCTCTAAATAATTTTTCAAAAGAGTTGAATATTTCTCTTATTAAACTCCCTTGGAGGCACCTTTTACCTATTTGATTATCTTTTACCCAAGCCCTCAAGGGTATACTGGGTTGTGTGTTTCACATGGGTCATGCGAGGGCACTCTTCTGACCGAGACCGGGACTCGCCGCGTGCGCGTCGCGCTGTTTAGTCTCCCGGCTCCGGCGTCCGGCGTCCAGCGTTCACACGCTGTGGCTTGCTGTGAAAACGGCTCGGCGCTCGATTGCACAGGCTGCGGTTCGGCTTCGGTGCGGCAGGCAAGGGTAGGCAACAACAGAGTGGAGTGCCACAAGGAGTCAAGAGAGCACTGCAAGCAGTGCAAATCAGGAACAAGAAATAGCTAAGCCCAGGAACAAAGAATAACTATAGCCCAGGAACTCAGGAAACAAGTGCACTGCAGGCAGTGCTAATTCAGGTACAGGGAATAGCTATAGCTCAGGAACTCAGGAAACAAGGTAGCACTGCAAGCAGTGCTAATTCAGGAGAAGGGAAACTGCTGTAGTTCAGGAACAAGGAATACTAAGGCTCAGGGGTCAAGGTAGCACTTCAGGCAGTGCTAATTCAGGAACAGGGAAAACAGCAGCAGGTCAGGAACAAGGCATAATTAAAGCTCAGGAAACACTGGAAACAAGAATAGCAAAAGCTCAGGGAACTCTGGAAACAAGCATTGGTCTCACCGGTAAACAGCTACAATGACCAACCATCTCTCCATGGAAAAATCAAATATCAGAGGTGGTCTCACCCTGCCCTCTCTGGTTGTGGAAATTGAAACCCATAATACCCCCCTTTCCATCAAAAAATGTAACAGCCTTTGTTAGGTTTAGACTAGATTATTGAAACTTCTTATAGCACTGAATGTATAAACATTTTTTGACTATATTTCACGCAATCCAGAAGCATGCGGCCAGATTAGTTAATTGTGCACACTGTTCTTGCAGTTATTCACTAAATGACGATCAACAATATGATTTCCTTCAAGACACAGTGCCTGATGCGTTAATGTCTAAATGGTGAAGATTTTTATTCTAAAATGTAAAGTCAGTTGCTACAAGGCATCTTTGACTCTTTGGTCAGACTCTGTTCAGTTACTTAATCAAACAATTTGTAGGAAATTCTCTTTTGGAGATAGAACCTTCTCAAATCTGGCACCACGTCTCTGGAGTATTCTTGATTTGAGAATCACATCTCCCCATCGTCTTTTTAGGAAAAATCCTTAAGATTTTTATATTCAGTTAAAATGAGTTTTCAGGATCATTTCTCATTACCATTCAATAGTGTAATGAGGCCTATGTGGTGATAGGTGCCCTTTACAAGTTTCCATTGTCATAACGTGTATTACGTTTTCATAGCCCAGTTTACATTGCATTAAGGCATTTATCACTGGGATCTGGCAGCTTTTTTCAATATGGGACAGAATTAGTTTTAGTGTGGACCAATGGGGACTTGGAGTGGAATAAAACTCCAAGAGCCAGATGTACGAGCTGCCAAATAGCGCCTCGTAAATTGCATCGCATTTGCGACTCGCAAGTTGTGAAGCACTATTTGGCATGTACAATAGTGTGATTAACACAGTTTGCGATTCCCAGTGGGGGTCGCAGATTGCGAGGTTCATGAACATTAATGAGCCTCACGCAATTTGCAAGCCCTTTGGTAATGACAGGCCCTCCCAGGGATGGTGGGTTGCTGGGCTCAGCAGACCACCATGTCTGGGTCTGCTTTTAAATAGAGCAGCTTTTTTTTAAAATGCAGCCTGTTTTCCTTAAAGGAAAACGGGATGCATTTGAAAAAAATATGAAACTTTTTGTTTCATTTTTTAAGGGCAGGCAGTGGTCCCTGGGGTAGTGAGACAAAATATCGAAATTAAAATATTGATATACAATAATATCGATGTTTTAATTTCGATAGTATAGAATATCGATGTCCAAAATATCGACAGACAGAATATCGTTTTTTTAAGGTATGTATGTTACTAATATCGAAATTTACTAATATCGAAATTTTGTTAAGTGTTATGTATTTTATTATGTTGTTTATATGTTTGTTAAATATGTTTTGTAATGTATGTTTGAAAATTAGTACATTTGTTTACATTTTGCGTTTTAGTATCAGAGCGGGTTGTGGGTTTATAGGGGAATAGGGTGGGAAGTAATTTAATAATAATTAATTAATTAATATATGTTTGTAAATATGTTTAATTAATAATTAATTGGTAATTAATTAATATTAATTAGTTAATTTATTAATATATTTTCGAAAATATTTTAATTAATAATTAATTGGTAATTAATTAATATGAATTAGTTAATTACATTAATTAGAGTTAATGTTTTTATATATATAATTTTTTGTTATTGTTAATTATTTAATTGGTAATGAAATAATATTAATTAGTAAATTAAATTAATTAGAGTTAATGTGCTAATATATTTACTTTTTTGTTATTGTTAATTAATAATTCATTGGTAATTAAATAATTTTAATTACTTAATTAAATTATTTAGAGTTAATGTGCTAATATATCTAATTTTTTGTTATTGTTAAATAATAATTAATTGGTAATTAATAATTATTAAGTGATTAAATGATGTGATTTATTTATGTGTAGTGGGTTGTGTGTTTATAGGGGGATAGGGTGTGATATAATTAAATGTAATTAATTAAAGAGATTGTATTTATTTATTGGTATTTATTGTTAATTAATTAGTAATTAATATGTGTTAATTAGTTAATTTATAATTACATCAATTTAGTAATATTAATTGTTATTAATTGATTAATTGAAATTTATATTAATTGTGTTTTTTTATATGTGTAGTGTGTTGTGTGTTAAAGGGGGAGTACTGTGGGAAGTAATTTTTACCCCCATGCTATCCAACGCTTTCCCTACTGTTGCACCCTCTGGAGTGGGAATAGTAATTTAAACCCCTACGCTATCCATCGCTTTCCCTACTGTTGCACCCTCTGGAGTGGGAATAGTAATTTAAACGCCTAAGCTATCCAACGCTTTCCCTACTGTTGCACTCTCTGGAGTGGGAATAGCAATTTTTACCCCTACGCTATCCAACGCTTTCCCTACTGTTGCACCCTCTGGAGTGGGAATAGTAATTTTTACCTCTACACAATCCAACGCTTTCCCTACTGTTGCACTCTCTGGAGTGGGAATAGTAAATTTTACCCCTACGCTATCCAACGCTTTCCCTACAGTTGCACCCTCAGGAGTGGGAATAGTAATTTTTACCTCTACGCTATCCAACGCTTTCCCTACTGTTGCACCCTCTTGTGTGGGAATAGTAATTTTTACCCCACGCTATCCAAAGCTTTCCCTACTGTTGCACCCTCTGGAGTGGGAATAGTAATTTCTACTCCTACGCTATCCAACGCTTTCCCTACTGTTGCACCCTCTGGAGTGGGAATAGTAATTTAAACCTCTACGCTATCCAACGCTTTCCCTACTGTTGCACCCTCTGGAGTGGAAATAGTAATTTAAACCCCTACGCTATCCAACGCTTTCCCTACTGTTGCACCCTCTGGAGTGGGAATAGTAATTTAAACCCCTACGCTATCCAATGCTTTCCCTACTGTTGCACCCTCTGGAGTGGGAATAGTAATTTAACCCCCTACGCTATCCAACGCTTTCCCTACTGTTGTACCCTCTGGAGTGGGAATAGTAATTTTTACCCCTACGCTATCCAACGATTTTCCTACTGTTGCAATATGTGGACTATGTTTTAATGTTTTTATTTAATATTTGTAAAATTATATGTATTTTTACATTATTATAAATACATTTAAAAAAACGATATTTTCAATTTCGATATTTTTGTACTACGATATTAATTTTTCGATATTTTTGTACTTACCTTTATAAAGATATAACTCCGATATTTTTGATTTCGATATTTTTGTGCCTATATTTTTGTATGTAGATATTATGTCTGTCGATAATATGTCATAGATTCGGTCCCTGGGACCACCACCAGAAAAAGGTTTCTGTCCCTCACTCCCCGTTCTATTAGGAACTTACTGGTGAATGGAGTATCCCTGCCAAAACATCCAGTATCTATGTCACATACAACTCAATACCAAAATAGATAGATGAACCCCATCATCTCTGAAAAACTTCAACATCTCATACTTAATTTCGGAATGTTCCAAAAACCTATACCCTTCGCTTCCCTTTGCAAAATGTTCTCAAATCTTTACTACCTTGCTTGCAAGCTCAGTGTATTGCCCCAGGTTTCTTTGCCCCTCTCTAAACTCTTACTGCCATTATTCATCAAAACCATTGTTGTGCCAGACCAAGACCCTTTAAACACAGTAAATCCTGTTTCATGAACTTCACTTAGGCCCATCCTTTTAACATAACTAAATAATTGCCCCTCAGGTGCAAAATCAGGAAGTCGAGGAAGGCTCAATGCTTTACCAAAGAATTTTTCATGACACCTTTTCCATCCTGTTGATGGCATGTCTAACTGCCCACTTCACAAAAGAGTGCCCCCAGATTCAAACTTCAATTTGCCCTATCCCCGGGCCTGCAATGCAACTTAGGAGAAAATAATTCACGTTGATGCAAAACATGAAAAACCTCAGTCACAAATACTGCTGATAGCAATTTGACTGCCACCGCCCTGTGGGCTTGATGTCTGCCGCACCCAAACCCCAGCGCTCTGATTCCATCACCATCCCAACCCTGAAAGAATGAATCAACAATTCCTCAGCCCAGTAACCAAAGGATGCCAGTGCTTTTGTAAAACAAAACATGGAACAACTGTGTATCCTGTAAAAGTGAATCGTCCACAAGCCTGAAAAAGAGCACAAGGCCTCTGGGCCGCTTTGCCGCACTGATCCAGACTGCACAACACTCATCCTATGCAGGGCCATACACCTTAGGGGTAGACACCAACAACGACCAAAGATGTGCTGCATCACACACTCACCGCCCCCTTTCTGTCATGCATCTGGCCATTCCTCTGGACCCCACCGTTCCTGCCAAAAGATGCCGAATACATGGCCACCTGCTGCATCAGAAAACAGCTCGGCTGCCCATTCCATCTGCTCCGCCAGTCCCACCACGGGAATACCGTTGCATTCACAGACAAATGTTCCTAAAAGGCACATATCCTTCCTAACTCCCACTTTGAGGTGCACATGGTGGTGTGGGAAGATTGTGCCTCCCAAAGCCCAACACAATCTCCTGCAGAAAGTCCTCTCACAGCCCTACACACAAAATTCAAATGATCCAACAAAACCTGAATATCTTTACCTGTACTTTCCCTTTGTCTAATATCTTGACCAACCACTCTATACAACACACCTTCTTTTCTTCCAGCAGTCTAATCTCCATCTTGTCGGAAACCGATTCCATACCCAAAAAAATAATTTCCTATCTGGTCCAAATATTCTTTTCCTGGTGCCAAAGGAACCCGTGATCCGTCATCATATCCATAAACATCAACAAACTTTCCTGACTTTCCCTCGTCTGCGCTGCATATGTGCAAAGCGTCCTGTAAATGTACTAAATGCCTAAAACAAAGAACATAAAACATTAAACGCATAGGGATAGCTTTTTACTCAAAATGTCACCCTACTGTGTCGCAACAGCTCAATAATCTTCAGGGTTGACCGGCAGTAAGCTGAAAGCAGATCTGACGTCACATTTTGCCATCAGTGCAATATAAATCATGAGATTCACTAAATGCACCCCAGAATCCACTGATGCATAGTGCTTCCTCTACCTCACTCCCCCAGAATGTAATCTTGCACTGATGAGTCTTCTGACCAGGACAGATGGTGAATCAAATTAAACTCCCCAACCTCCTTCTTAGGAGCCACCCAATTAGGAAGACCCTCAAATTCTCCAAAGGTCAGTCTGAAAACGGTCCTTCCATCTTCCATTCCTTCACCTCATTCAAAAGCTTGTACCACACCAACTCCTCTTTCCCTTTTCACTGGATGCCATTTGTCTACCGACTGCCTCGTCCGGAACCATTGTAGCCCAAACAAAAAAACAAACAGAAAATCTGCCAAGAATGCACCTGGAGCCTTGAGGAGTTCAATTCACCCTCTCTCCTCACTCCTGCCACCCCCCTCCCTACAATCTGTGACAGGGCCTGCCTACGCGGACTCAATAGGTCCTGTGGCAAGCCAGGGAAACACTATCCCTGCCAACCAGCATCACCTGGTTGGGAAACACCAGGCGGTACCACACTCTGGAGCTGTCCCCGCTTTCCTGCATCCACATGCAGTGTCACTGTCAAGGGGAATACATGGCCATCCAGCCACTGTTCCCATGCAGCAGTTACCAGGGGCCCAGGTAATTTTACATTACAAAGTTGTGCACTTCCCCACGACATGCATCCTCGACCAAAGTAGGCCGCTGCAGTGCAAGATACCAGAGCGGCCCCATCCGCGCTCTACTTGCCTCTTTATCCACCCTGTACAAATCTCCGCAACCGAGGTGCTGTGAACGCCTCTCACCCCCTTCGCCAGTAACTTGTCTTTCTTGCCAATGCAGGCCCAGCATGGCAAACCGGCTATAGACAGCCATGCCACTGCATTGCCCCGACCACCTCCTACAGAGCTCTTAGTTCACCTGCACGACTGAGGCAAACAGACCATAACGGCCGCTGCCACTCCTCCAGTGATCTCCTCTTCGGGTGCTCCATGGTGGGCTGCATGATTCCTGTAGGGCCCCCTGCACCAACAAATCATCCCTGCCGGCCTGCCGCAACACCTGCAATGCTTGTTTTACACTCTCAGATAAACTATGATATCAATTCATAACAGCTCACCTACCTAACAAAGCTGAAAAAATTCTAAGGATGGTCCCTACCAGCCAAATGTACCCAATTCTAAAATGGCACCCTAACCTAATTGACCTACCACTAAAATGTCAAGAAAACTCCGCCCGAGCCCCAAAACAAATTCTGGAGCCCCCAAGTCCCTGGACCCTACCACCTGCCCGAAAAGTCTTAGAGGGTAGGGCATTCTGCCCAATCTCTCAAACCACTTGATCAATAAGGCTGTAGAGGTAGCCTTTGTGGTTAGAGGGAGCCAGCCACAAGCAATGGTCCCTAGGAACTCTTCAAGCAATGGTCCCTAGGAACTCTCCTCAAACAGACCCCGATTTGAATATCTCTGATGATGAAGAGAGCAGGGAAAGCTACATTAGGAGTTCTGAACTGCAGGGGGTTCTATCCCATTTAAAGGATGCTTTACAATTTTATACTGCGCCTCCCCTACATGCTGAGAAAGACTTTTTCTCCCAGTATAGAAGAAAAGAACCCAAGGACCTGCCCATCCACAAGGCAATCAGAGGGTTGTTATCGTGAGAATAACGGAAAAAGAGAAATCTAACTTTCAGAGATTCCTTGCTACAACATAACCTCTTTAATGTTTTCAATAGGAATTCCCTGCCAATGTTAAGGTGGATTCTCTCATGGCTGGCTTGGCTTCGAGTGTTAAAATAATTTTGGAGGGTTCCTCTTCTTTAGAACAGGTTGACAAAATGATGGACAGAGCGATTAAGAGGGCATACTCAGTCGCTAGTTAGTTCAGGGGCTGATGCTGCCTATATAGTTCAGTCAATCCTTTCCTCGTTCCTGGTCATAGCTGGTGAACTTTGCCAGGGAAAGATGAGAATGTCAATTATGGAGGAACAGGTCAGATTTTTATCTGACATAACTTTTGATTCCTTGTCCGCTGCTGTGACAGCATCTGACTCCATCATCTCAACTAGACACCATATCAGAGATATGGTCGTGGAAGGCAAAAGAACTCTCAGAAGTCTCTCTTGACTTATCTTTCCTTCAGTGGCTCTAAACTCTTTGGTCCTCAACTTGAAGAACTTGTAAGGAAGTCAGCTGAGCATAGCAAGCTACTTGCCAAAGTTAAACCTCATTTGAGAGGACGAGCCTTTGGCTTCAATTGAGCATTTGATCAGGCATCCACTTCTAAAGGTGCTAAACATCCTTACAGAGACAGGGACGAGGCTGTGGCACTCCCTTCAACAAAATGTCCCAGCAACAACCTGCAGGTTCTCCAGCTCCTCCAGCCAACCCTGAAGAATGACTATCAGGATAAGATGTTTCAGATACCTAGGTCCCTCAACTGTTTCGGGAAGGTTACCAGATTGTGTTTTCCTTTCTCCGAATGTTTGTAGTTCAAAGGAGCTCTTGGAGTGTCATCTAGTTCTGGACTTAAAAGCTGTGAATTTCTGTATTCCTTACTAGAGACCCAAGATGGTGCAACACATTTAGCCTCTGATTTCATCTGGCATTTCTTTAGCATCTATTGAACTTCTTGATGCTTTCTCACACATCCTGGTTCATCCTATTTCCCACAAGTATCTAACATTCTTTGCACTGGGTCAGCACTTTCAAACCTGGGTTTCAATGTTCTACTCTGAGGGTGTCTACTAAGACTCTTACACCTTTGGTGGGGAACCTTCATTCCTTGGGTTGGTTAGATTTACCTGTTGCAAAATTAGTTCTTGGCTTTTTGGAAAACCCAGGTTTGGACTTTTTATTGTCGGCAAGTCTCACTACCTGTGTGACACCCTCAATAATCACATGGCAAAATGGACTGCTTATTTTTACCACCAATGTCTGCCTTTTAGGATACTGCCGCTGCGACACAGGTTGGGTAAGGTAAACTTGGTTGGTTAAATGTGAACATATGTTTCCAGGCTGTGCATGTGAGACTACTGTTGTGCGCAGCCCAGTAACTATGCACCGGTAGACTGGTGCATAGTGGATTCTACAGGTTTAAATATTGACCTGGGATAGGCCACATAATGTTAATGGACATGTATAGGTAAAGTCAGTGTAGTTTACCGTTGTGTTTGCAGTGACACTTTATTGTGTACATTTGGGAAAATCTGCCTTAAGAGTGCAGTTTCACTTCCCTTAGGCCTACAAAGTACTGTGACATATGAAACTGGGGTGTAAAAGGTACGCCCAATCCATCATATGGGTCATCCAGAGTTGTCGTGTTTCTCTGGCTCAGCTCAGTATCAGAGCGCAGGCTTTTTGGCACCCTGCTGTGCCAAGTTAATTACATTTCTCCCCAGCAGAGAGACCAAAGGCCATACCTCACACAAAATGAGTAATTAACAGTGCTTCCTCAGCTCTTGAGGAGGAAGAGGTTAGGATGAAAATCTGCATCTTTTGATTACCTATGACACTATAACAGAGCTGGGCAACTGGAACCAACACAGGAAGGAGATCCTCTTTGACGTTTTGTGAGAAAGGCCCTAACAGTGATGTCAGTGAGGAGTGAAGCGGAGACCCCGAGAATAGATGTGCCCAGTGACTCAGGGATGATGCCATCTTCAAATGTCCTGTGCAGGAGAGTTAGGTCAGGGGTGGAGAGGTGATCGTCCAGTGGTGCATAACTTCCTAAACCTACTAGTCCCTTTTCAAAACCCTTGCACAAGAGAGAGAAAAAGCAGTAGGTGCTTTTGTGCTTTTCGCTGCAGGACCCTGGGACTGGGGTAGCCACAGACAACTTGAAGGACAAACCCCCTGGTTTCTAAAAGGACTAAGGAGTATGCCCCCAGTTGACTCTAGGACCAGTGTGTCCCTCCAAGGTCTAGTGAGGCTGGCACCCATAAAGACCAGTTGGGGAGAAGATCAGAACTTCTACACACAGAGACAAAGACCAGGAGGAGAGCAGGTGCAGGGAGCCAGTGGAACTAACTCCTAGCATAATACACTACCTTGGAAGAGAGGAGGTTGTCCTATAACTGCTCCTGGAAGCTAGAGCTCACCACCAGGATTAAATTGAGCCCAGGATTGGGCCAATGGGGTCCATGTTATGGCCTTTTTAAGGTCAGCAACCTCTGACTTTTTTTCGAGCAGCGGCACATGTGGTGCTGTGCCACCCTACTGGATTCTACTCCTGGGATGGACAAGCGTTCAAAAGCTGGCACGAGAATTCATTTATTATTTGCTGGGAGGGGATGTGCGTAAGGTCTCCTCCTCATTTTAGCTCCTGTCCCCAGCGGTCCCATCTTCACAAGTAGAGGAAAAGCTGATCTCGAGCACGAGACCCTAACACTGGTACCCTAAGCACAAAACACAGCTGGGAGCACCACGCTAGCCCCCTGCCGATGTCTGGGGGGCAGAGGGCAACCATCAGACTATCTTCTGCCCAAATGGAGCGCGAGCAGGGGAGAGAGTACAAACTGGGTCCCACTCCAACGGAGAGTGCGAGGGACCTTGCCGGGGTCACAGGGGCCCTAGGGCTCCCCCTGCAGTCTGTACTGCAGCACCTACCTTAAAATTGTCTCGGGTCGGTCTGGGCAACCCCAGGTGAAAAATGAACACAAGTAAAGCTATGTGGCTCTCCCAGCTAAGCGAGAGACCCGCTACTAAAATATTCACTACTCCTGTTGGGATTGCCCCAGGATATCCTGCAGAGCTACCTAATCTGCATATTCCTCCTGCCTTGTGGTGGCCCTAGGATGACAGGGGCACCACCAACGTTTCTGGACAGTGTTGTGAGGAGCAGCAGGAGTTACACCTGCCCCCAGAAGTAATCTTTGTAAAATTATCCTACGTTTGCAGGGTCAAAGAATCCCTGCCACTGGGATTTTCACATAAGTTTCACTGCTGGAAGTGCAGCACTCTTGGGGCTGGTTGCATGGATACATTTTATATGTTCTGAAGATGTACAAAAAGACTAATGGAATGCTCTATATGTGTGGGTTCTATGGTTGCACTTTCTGCGGCTTGAAAGTGGTGCCCTTTAGGGGCTGCTTTTATGATTGCATTTTATGTGGCCTGAAAGAATTTCAAAAGCATAGAATCACATTTTATGTTCATGGTAAACTGTTTCATTGAAATAATAATGCTGACAGTGAGTACTGATGAAGGCTGATATGCTTTATTGACATTAACATTTGTATTTACCAATGGTTATTATTGTTCATTGCATTTACACACAAAATGATGGGGCTTTTAACATGCTGTTTGTTGTTCCTGTACTATGATGAATCCTTATTAATGCCAATAGAGCTGTTTTATCTAAAGTGATCCCTATATATTGATGTATTGTTTGGTATAGGAGGGAGGGCACTGTGATTTGAGTGTCAAGACCATCTGAGGTCAAATGTGATTTCATAATTTAATCTAAGGTATTTTTGATCTGCCTTATGTATATTTTTGCAATTTAATGTGCTGTATTTAGTAGTGTGTGTGTAAAAAAAATGTACTTTTCCTTTTTGAAAAGAAAAAGCCCTGACTGGACAATTATTTATTGAGTGTTATTACTTTTATTGCAGGGCAGTGAATAGTGATTACTAGCGCACACCACCTCCCCTGAGTAGGGCTTAAACTGCACTGCTTTGCTATCCTGAGAGAGTCCAGTGCTACAATGCGCTGCTTGGTTCCCAATAAGGGGAAATTGTGGACCCATTATTTGAGCAGGTCTCAAATCCTGCACAACTAATAACCCAATTTCCTGCTGGAAAATTGCTGATTTCTGCTTCCTCTTTTCTTAAGGGTCAAGAAGCCATCAAGTTTGTGTGCCAATGCCTGAACATTCAACAAAAATGTGAAAAAAATCACACTTGAATCTTTCTCAAGAGCTGCAGTTCATTGTGGCTCTTTTCCACACAAAATTGGGAAAGATATTTCTTCATCTCCTAGGGCAACAGAAGATTGCAGGAACTTTGAGGAATCTCCTAGTCTTTCAAGGTGCTGCAACAACTGAATGGGTGAGGATAATGGGTGACATGGCAGCTGCTCTGTGTCTAGTACTCTGGGCTTGCAGACAGACACCTATAAAACCTTTGTTATCACTTTCTTTTAGTTTGGAACTTAATGTCTCAGAACTATGACTTTTTGGTCCCTATCCTTGGTCGAATTTCTCTGAAACTGCAATGGTGGCCCAATCCATCAAATATATTGAAAGGAGTACTGTTGGAACGTCCCCTTCCACAGACAATCACAATTGATGCAAGTGCTCTCGGTTGAGAAGCAATACTGCAGGATTAATTGGCTCAGGGACTTTGGGCCTCTGCGGAGTCCATGACATCTAATTGGAAAGAGTTTTCAGCTGTCTTCAAAGCCCTCCTAAGTTTTTCCCCTCGGATCAGGGGCACAGTAGTCCAGATCAGAACAGACAATCATTTCACAAGGGCCCATGTGAACCGTTTCGGGAGTACCAGTGTTCCTTCACTAGCATTTCTGGCAGAACAGATCGGTATTTGGGCAGAGTACAATCCTTTGTCTCTGACAGCAATTTTTCTGTTGGGGAGGGAGTATGGGTGTGCAGATCAGCTGAGTTGGTTATTCCCCTCCTCAGTATTGATTTCTCTCTGCCCCAAGATAATTCATGAGATTATAATAATAATAATTTGGTTTCCTATGGCATGACCTGTTTGCATCTCCCCTGGATGCTCTTCTTCAGTGCTTTTGCTTCCTTCTGCCAAACCAGCCAGTATGAGGGCTGGGCACAATGAGCTTCAGGTGACCCAAAGTCTTTTCTTCACCTTTCTGCCTTTTTCTCTGATCAGCAAGTTTCTGCGGCTGGTTGTTCACTTCTGGACCTGCCAACCCTGATTCCGCTTATAGCATCATCTATTGATTCTCCTTACCAGGTTATTTCCAGTTGTACATTCTCCTTTCAGATTATCTCTTTTTCCAATGAAATCTCAAATCTGTCTCTCCATAGGGGTCAAGATTGAGAGGAGGAGATTGGAGGAATAAGTCAGTTCCTCAGAAATTGCCCTTTCGACCCAGGACTCCAGAAAAGAAAGTATTCTTTTACAAAAGGTGTTGTCCAAGGGGGTATCTTCCAGATTTTTTGTGAGGGGGTAAGATACAAGAACTTCCCAGGGTTGGTTTTCTGTTGGGGTTGTCTGTCTCCTTGTTATGTAGCCATTGGATAGTGATTAAGTGCATTAGAGGTCCTTCTGTTTCCTACTTCAACCCTTTGGCTTTATGTTTGCAGAGGAGTTTTCATTTAAGGAGACCGATTATCTATTTTCCGGTCCCGTCTTGGAATTTGCCTCTCGTTCTGAGGAGCCTACAGTCTCCTCTGTTTGAACTGTTGTTTACTGATTCTCTAAAATTCGAAAGTCTTCAGCTCATTTTCCTGGCGGCCATTACATGTGTCAGCAGATTAGGAGAAATTGGATATTTGTTTTGTCACATTACATTTTTAAGGTTCTTTCATGAAAATGTGGTGTTTTACTCAGATCCTTACTTTTTTCCCCAAGGCACCTTCTGCTTTTCATTTGTCCCATGATTTGGTGCTACCATCCTTTTTCCATGTACCTCTACTGAGCAAGAGAGTCTTTTTCATATTTTAGGGCTTTATAGAGCCATTCCAGTCTATATTGAAAGTACTTCCTCATTTAGAAAGGTGAACTTTGTTACTTAAGGCTTATCCAGCAAGTAACACCGCCCTACTACTTCGAATTTAAATCAATGGATACAGATGGTAATTTTTCTAGAATTCTGAAGTAGGCCTTCCTCCCAACATAGAGAGATGCTACACTCGATGTATGTCCTCCTCTTGGGCATCTTTCAGGGTCGCCTCTTTAAAAGATATTTGTGCTGCTACAGATTGGACTTACCTTTACAACTTTATTACTAACTTCAGATTGAGAGTGGGGTGGTGTTTTCTTTGGAATTTGGGACACTTGAGTGTTGCATTACTTCTAGTGGCATGGTGTCCTTTCTGTTTTTGCAGCTTTGGTATACAATCACTGAAATGGACTGGGATGAGGAAGACGGATGAGGTAGGTAATGACTCGGCTACTTACCAGTAATCTTGATTACCTTGAGTCATGGTCTTCATCATCCGAATCTTTGGTTCCCTCCCTTCCTCCCTGGAAGAAAGAGCAATAAAAGTTGTGATATATATTGTTGCTTGGCATGTCAGGAATTTATGTCATTTATCTTCTCCTTTATAGGTAATAGATTATCCACTTTCTCTGGAACCATATTGCTTGAGGCAAAGTTTGTTTATTTTTGTTACGGGGGAATTCTGTGGGTGAGACATGAAGTGCTCATTGGTAAGAACTAGTTCGAGGAAGACTATGACTAGAAATAATGAAGATTACTGGTAAGTAACCGAGTCATCAACATACACAGATAAACATACTCCAACCTAGCAAAGTAAGGAAGCCAAATGCCCTGTTAACAGATTACACAATGAAGGCAAAAGCTTGTAGCCTTATGGCACACCATTTCTTAATCTCCTGCTCTTGGAAACAAAAGGCGGCACAGCAACGGCCTGAGTTCTGTCAGATATGAACAACTGTGCCAGAGAACCCAAGATTATTAGGAGTTTGCTGAAGGATTGAGAAGCAAACACCCTCAATTGTCTTTCAGTATTGTAGAAGCAAACACCCTCAATAGTATTAAAAATGAAACCAATCCAGCGCACAATTGACCAGCGAGGAACAGGGTTAAACTTTGTGATCAATGAAAAACAATAAAAACAATAGAGAGGTCAGAAATCAGAAGTCAAGCACAGCAGAGGCCTGTATTTTGGAAGTCCGCCTTTAGACTTACATGAAGTACACATTTAAGCATCACAAGTAGGCCTCTGGAGCTGGAAAGTTTGGAGTTTCTTCATGAATATTTCTTTCTCCTGCCTCCTAATGCAGGTCTTTTGCCACGTGCACTTGACAGAACCTTCCTAGTGCTTCTTCTATGGTTGAGGTTTCTTCTGCCCAGCTCACAACTAAACCCGCCTCCACGTTACTGCAAGCCACTATAAGTCACTTGTACTACTTCTGAATAGCCTAGCTTTCAGGCATGATCTTGCTTTCAATTTTTCTCCTCTCTGTGTCTCATGCTTTGTGATATATGAGAGGTAAGAAACAGTGTCATCTTGAGGATTTATGTGGCCCTAGACCAGAAATATTTTGGGGGCCATCATACTTTGGTTAGTTTAACATGCCAAACTGCCTCAAAGATTTTACTGTTGTGTCTTTTTTTTGTCCTCATTTGCCTTATCACCGCCCATCACTCAACGATACCACCCTTGGGCTGTTTAACCTCATATATTGACTTTGCTATAGACTGTTGTGTCTTGTCTGATGTTCCTATAATTGTTGTAGACTGGGCTTCACGATTGGTACTTTGTTGTTCTGATCAGTCTACCACTTTCAGTGAGAGTTACTTTGTATACTTGAATTCTGCTCTGCTCACAGTATTCTAGCCTGCAGGTTTCCAATCCCTCACTCATTGAGCCTCCACATATCACAGTAGGTTTCACCTGGCTGGTTTACACTCTGTGTCCCTCTTTAATTGAAATGCTTGCCATGACTGTAGTCTGCAACTCTTATGGTCAAAAAACACTTTTCAAGATTGCTTTTTGTATCTCTTCCACATGCTGTGAGTAACATCTGTTCCCTCAGATCTATTGCCAGAGCCTTACACCTGGTGCCCATCTTGCTTCTGTGCACTCCCTGGAAGAAAACCATTTTATTCAGGAGCTGATATACGACAGTGTAATTGGCGACCCTTATGTCTGGATTGGTGCCAGTGATTTATATAAGGTAAGTGCAGTCGGCAGTGCATGAAAGTGTGTGGTCCATATACTTATGCAATGTTAAAAATGAAGGGCCTCATTTACAAGGCCATTGCACTGCCAGTGCGACGCACCAGCTGCGCAGTGTGCCTGCCCATATTTACAAGGCCACGTAAAGTCACCCTCCTTGTCTTTTCATGGCCTTGTAAATATGGGCCCTACTCTGTGTGAAAGGGGCGTTCCATGTGTGTTGCTGTTGGTATTCCCACGCAACATCCATGGAACCTGAAACATTCCCAGCTTTACAAAGTTTGGTAAAGCTGCAAATGCATCAGAATATCTCCTATCCTATAATTCTCCTACCCTTAGTCCTACTTTTCTTTTCCTCCTCTCCTCTATTCTTTATCCTACCATCAACCTATAACCAGCACAAGAGGACCCTGCCGAAAATGTACACTATTAATGTCATACCTTGAATCCTCAGGGGCTGTAAACCCATATAAGATTTTTTTTTGCTGTATGCATATAAAATCACAAAAAAAATAATCTTACGACTCCTCAAGGGAGGTGTAAGAGTGACTTAACAAGGAGAAATACTTCTTTTTTCTCCTAATGGTCTCTTTCTATGCATGCTGCATTCTGCACCACACATAGAAAGAGGTAAATGCCATCAGGTATTGTTTTTGTGCAGGAGGGTGTTCCTTCCTGCACTGAAACAATTCACCCTGAAATGCAGGCACCCTTACAACATGATTCAAGGGTGCCTGCATTGGCGCATGGCAGCCAATTGTGCAACAGAGCAGGGGTAAGCACAATGATGTGTCGTCTTGTGGCTAATGTAAATGTAAAATGTAAATGTCATGGTACTTATAGAGCGCACTGTCACTAGACGGTCACCTTGCGGTGTGGCCTATTCGGCTTCCTGGCGCTGATACTCATACCGCTGTGGAACCCCTCCTGGCTTTCCCTGTGATGTGGCCACTCCTGGGCACCCCCAGGGTGAAGCCAGGCATCCTTAGTGCTGTTGGGGGTGGTGTGGAGGCTAAGCAAGCTATTGCCCAGAGTAGCAGCCTGGGGCCCGTGATTAGAATAGGCACCGAGGCGAGAATGACCAGGTCCGAGGAAATTGAGCCCAAACCCCGCCGAGGCGGGAATTGAACCCTGGTCTCTGGCCAGAACTCTGCATCAGGGTCTGCCGCTCTAACCATTGAGCCACACTCCTCCACGTACCTGTGCATTTAAAATGACGCAACTCGCTGCAGCAAAATGACTTGCAGCATTGTTTTTATAAATGAGGCCTGAAATATTTGCTAACATAAAAAGTGGCTAGTTTATGTTATTAGCCGTGAGCAAATGTGACACATACAGTATTTAATTTTAGCTGGTGGTTGCAGGTGAGGCGGACAGTCACATATCTTTACTTATCAAGCTTTGATCCAGAGCCAGAGCGAGAAAAACAAGGATGGAGAGGAGGAGAAAGACAGATAAACTATTACAAAGAGAAAGGAGGGATGCAGAAGAATTTGAAAGAGTGCTATAAAATAAAAGAGCAGGGAATGTCCTGTGCTGGATAAAAGAGAAATCATGAGGTGAGATCACGACTACACAGCCTTGGTATTCAGCATCTCTTATGTTTATTAGCACCAGCCGTGGGATTCCGAGTGACACTTTGGGACCCAACAATTATTCTTTTACAAATTACTAGGAAGTAATCAACTATCAAATACACATCTTTTTTTTGTTGTAAAAAAATATTTTTATTGACCAGTTGCTCAGTACACATTGCTTTCCTTTGTCAATACAGACCAAAACAGGGCATTGTGGTATCTTCTACAACAGTACACATTATAAACTATAAACTTGTCCCTTCCATAGCTAATGGACCCACGCAGTACCCCCTCGGGATTCACAAATTATCGGCTCCAGTGTTCATTAGCTTCTATACTTTTCCCACAGGATCCAGACCCTCTCCCAGTTGTTTAGTGCATCCTCTACTCTCGTCGACCACTTTTTTGGCATGCTGACACCAGTCTAGGTCCCTTATCCAATCCCCCACCTTTGGCAGTTCTGCGGCATTACATGCCCTCGCTATATTCCTCTTTGTCACATCGGATGCCAGTGCCAGACACATTTTTGTATGTTTGGGCCAAACTGCCTCCCCTGTGACTATTTGTCTGAACTGGGGTGGCTGAGTGAACTAAAGAATGGTGATGGATTAAACCCAGATCAGTTGACTGGGGGTGAGTGTTTGATTTGTTCAAACGCTCCGTCCATCATTCTCTTTTGTATCCCCTGTGACTATCAGCAGGTGCCATCTCGCCTCCACAGGAACCTGCAGACCCACTGCTGCTGTCATCACCCGAGATACCCCTTCCCAGTATCTCCAAATCTTGGGACTGGTCCCAAGGATGTGAAAAAAGGTGCCCTTCTCCCCTCAGCCTCTAGCACATTGACTAGATTCACATGGGCCCAGTCTCTGCTGTATTGTTTGGGCCATGTAGGACCTGTGTAGAATCCTGAGTTGGACTAACCTGAATCTGGCCCATATGGCAATTTCCCTAGGGCTCTGCATGGCCTCACCCACTTGTCTGCCCAGTTGTCATATTCCAATAGTCCCGCATCTCTTTCTTACGCTTTCCTTAAGGGGCCTAGAGGATCCGCTAGATTGTTCATGATCTTGCAATATATAAGTGCTACAGCTCGCCCACAATCGGGTCCATCAGTAAGCTATCCTCCATTTGGTAAAAGTCAGGCAACTGCACTCCCTCCATCCCATGACACCTCAGGACATGTCTCAGCTGTAAATACCAGAGTCTCTCTCCCTCTGCCAATTTATATTCTCATTTTAGATTCTCAAATGTCGTCAGACATCCATGAGCTTGTCAATTCCAATGAGGCTCCACCTACAGAAGCCCTTCAGGCATCCCACTTCTGCCCACTGGTCACAATCCCACAATGGGTATTGGCACGTCAGTTTGGATTCCCACCCCAGCAGTTTTGTGGCTATTCACCATGGCTGAATGACCGTCATCTTATACGCCGGCAGATGCGTCTTACGTCCATCCTTCTACATTGCAGCAGGATATCCCCCAGGTCCCAGTGCGTGATGGTCTACCCTGTAGGCTGGTTCCTCGTACGGTGCAAATACCCAATCGTTCTCGTTCACAAGGTGAGCCGCCAGATAGTAACACCGAATGTCAGGCAACGCGAGTCCCCCCTCATATACTGCCCTTTGCAGCTTTCGCAGAGCAAATCGGGGGCTTTCCCCCACCCACAACAGGATGCATATTTCTGCATGAATTGTTCGAAATACTGCAGTCGGGATTTGATGTGGAGTATTCTGGAGTACATATAGTAAATGTGGGAGGGCCATTATTTTAAACAAGACAATCCTTCCCTTAAGTGAGACTGGTAGCTTCTGCCAGTTTTTCACATCTTTGGTAACCTCTCCAGCTGCGGATTTAGATTTAGTTCTATAAACCTCTCTGCCAACCTAGTAACCCCGATTCCTAATACTAACACAGGGCTGCTGATGCCGCATGAACTCACCTTCCTTCCCAGTGGGACTTTCCACTGTTTTAAACAATTTTACTGCACACAATTTTAAATCACGCTTTTTTCCCATTCTCCCCAATGCTGTTTTTTGCTTTTCCTCTGCCTCTTGACCTGGTCCACCATGGCTGTAGTGCCGATTGAGCTGATGGCAGAGGTCACATTGTGAATTTCATTTTCACCCTATGACATCCTCAGGCGGTCAGCACTCCAGTTATCCCTTGCACCCCTACTTAAGCACATGCAAATGTGCAAGCCCGTCTGCACCTGTCCGCATCCAGCTGGGTTGAGGGGCCAGAACCCCTATTCTTGATCAAGAAGCCCCTAGTGTGTACTCCCCACAGGGTCTTCAAAATCTCAGGCCCGCACTGAATACATTCTGCAAGACTCCTAATCCCAAGATACCCCAATCTTATTGTACGTACTATCAGTTTTAATGGGCTGGTAATTCCTTGCCTGAATCTGTTTCAACCTCCATTGCAAAAGAGATTTCCTCTCTGCCTAAGACTGGAGGCTAGCCAAAAAAGCTTAAATATATTAGTTTAAATTGTCTCTTCCTCCAAAATAATCAGGTATATTTATTTAACATTTTCCTTGATGCTGACCCTGACCAGCTTTTTGTAACAGAAACTTGCCTCCAAGATGGCTCTTCTCCTGATATAATTTCTGCGCTTCCTTCCAACTTATACCTTCTAGAGATAAACAGACCACATAGTTTAGGAGGAGGCATTGCTATTATTTATAAAAAGGACTACAAATGTAATATTAAGGACCTACAGATTCCTAATTGTGAAGCTTTACTCTTTTCAATTGTCTTCTCCCCTACATTCACCCTCTCAAGGGCTCTCATTTATTGGCCCCCCGTGCCTTCTAGTAACTGGTGTTCTGTAATACTATTTTGGTGGGCCTGATGTCACATGCCAACTACAGCCTAATCTGTTAAACAACATTGAAAAAGTGTAATTTTGAAAGAAATAACTCTGAATAGATAGTGCCTTTTTTGAGAGTAATTACTTGTGTCATGCAATATCTGAGTTGACCTCCTCTTTCACCAGTATTTCCTCGCCGCTTATCCTCGCTGCCTTTGGAGAATCACCAGAGAAGCTTGGTTATAAAACTAGATTTGATTAGTATTTTCATTTGATTATTTCCATTCAAATGCTTTAGAGGCAGTTCTCACAGCCATTACATCATTATTTAACCTAAACCTACACTGGGATTGTATTTATTTATCTATTATGATCAAATATTTGATGCGCTTTTCATCCTAGTTTTCATTTTAGTTTTTCTTGCAATATCTAATATGGACTTTCTGGTTGACACTTGCAGTCGTCTACTCTTCTTTGGCTTTGCTTGGCTCTCGCCTAGTATATGGCACTTAGCAAAGTTTAAGCATAATTTTAGGACAACAAATTTTTTTGTTTTTTTAAAACAGGCAGGTGCATTTCCATTAACTCTTAAACAGAGTCCTATGCAGAATATGAATATATATTAATTTGAGGATGGATGCAAGAATTTATGAGAGCCAATCTTGTTAATGAGGAATTGTAGGTGCTCTAGAGACAACGTAGGCAATCTAGCTTCCCCTCCTAGGTTGGGTTAGTGTTTTATCTAGCATAACGTTCACCCAGTAAAGGGTATCCTTTCCCTTAAAGAAAAATGTCAGGGCAACAGAGAAATGTCCTCCCCCCAGGGTTTTACAGTGGTATTTGGGAATACTCCTGGGAAATGTGGGCACGTTTGTAGGGTCCATAAATGCTTTTCAATAAAGGAGCGACACAGGCCAATTTCTAAGAGTCTGGATCTGAGCCAGTGGATAACGCACTAATCATGGAAGGTGTCCTAGAGTTTTACAGTAGATAGTTCATGTGCACCTTAGGTGGAAGTGGTTCCCACGGCGAGCCAGAGGATTACTGTGAAGTACAAATGGTTCCTCAGCTTCCAGGGGAACAATATTAGGCTAAACTTCCCTCTGATCTGAAGTAGAGTCTGCAGGGTGTAGCACATCATATGTTGCTTATGCAACAACAGAGCCTAAGTAGCTGAAATCCTATCTATGAAAAACATGACCTAACTAGTTGTAGTTAACCACAGAAGATGAAAGGATCCAACAGAGTCTTTACTCTTTTTTACAATGAACGCATATCAAGCTTCACAAATAGAATTAGCCTTAGAGCATTTCGGGGAGTTCTTACCAATAAAAGCCAGACCCTTGACTTTCTTATGAAATACTATTAGAGGTAGTATTGGTACTCAATAACTGTAAATAGTCAATTAATCTCATGTAATAGTTAGAGATTATAGTTATGATAAAACTAAAAAAAGTACTAAGTTCAGTAGTTTGTGCAATTTAAAAATTATGCATGAGAAGAACTGTAGCATTCGTACTTATGTTTGTGGACATGTCAAGCCAACAGTATATAAATAATCCGGTATAGGAGGAATTAAACTGAATGTGCCATGAGTAAATTAGATCACTAGTTTGAGATCTGTGGATTGGATCAACAATTTTTCATGATTTGCCTCATTTTCGTTTTCATCTCGATTTCAAGATTAGGTGGGTCATTAGGATGGCGGGCGGACTTAGTCCGCCCACCATCCCATCGGTGACTGGGACCGCACGCCATAACGCCAGTCTGTCTCATAGGCTATCATTGGGGCTACATTGTAACATTTTACATGTGCAACTTTCAACTGGGACAAAATCGAGAAATGGAGTTTAGGCTCTCTGAACTCAGAATTTAATAACACACCTTTTGGTAAAGGTTGTTTTGAAATTGTGTGTTTGAAAAAGCCACTTTTAGAAAATAGGCATTTTCTTGCTTTACCATTCTTTCAGGTAGATTCATCAACAAAAAATCGGCTCGCAAAGGGCCAGATTCTCAGAATCTGGCCCTTTGCGAGTGCAATTTTTGCATTTGGGATTCATCATCCCAAATGCAATAATCGCTGTTAAAGAATTTGTTAAGAACACTTAAGTGCATTTTCTAAGTTGTTTGTTAAACACACACGTGTCCTAGGGACACGTGTGGGTGTAACACCAGCGTCCAATATCATTTCAGGGGTGCAACAGGGTGTCCTTTGGATACCCCTGCACCCTTGAAATCGCAAAATCAAAATGCGAATCGCTAATAGCGATTCGCACATTGATATATCTTCCCATTCATTCCTATGGGCCTTTAGGCCCATAGGGATAAATGGGGAGTTATTCCTTATTTGCGATTAGCAATTAGCTAATCGCAAATAAGGAAGCTTTAGGACTCGCAAAAAAACTTGAGATTTGTACATGAATCCCCTTTTGCGAGTCTGTAATAGCGATTCCTTAATAATCGCTATTACAGACTCGCAAAAGGGGACTTTGATGAATCTAGGGGTTTGTTCTTCTGACTATTTGTGCAGTTAGAGTCTAGTTATGGAGTGACATAGCTGGGGATGTTATGTTATGTTATGTTATGTTATGTTATGTTACATTTTGTTATGTTATGTTAATGGTTGTCTTGTAAAGCGCTCAGCTACTCGGCAGAGTGTCCCGGCGCTATGAGATCTGCAGGGCCAAAACCAAGAACAACGCAGAAGGCTACTGTCCAAACAGCCATGTCTTAAGCTCTTTCCTAAAAGAGAGCAGACTTTCTAGCTTCCTGATGGACAGAGGCAGCTTATTCCATAGTTGAGGTGCCAAAAGTCTGTAGGAGCGTCCCCCAATGCGGGCTCGTTTGATTTTTGGGACAATAGCTAGCACTTGGGAGGATGACCGAAGGGCTCTGGAAGGATGGTAGAAATGTACTATATTCCTTAAGTAGAAGGCACCAGTGCAGTGAAGAGATTTGAACGCCATAGTAAGAGTTTTACAAAAAATACATATGCACACCGGTAGCCAATGGAGCGTATTTAGAAGAGACAAAGTGTTGGACCTACGACTAAGGCCAAAAATTGCTCTTGCGGCTGAGTTTTGAACAGATTGAAGTCGCGCAAGGAGATACTCCGGGAGGCCGAGATAGAGTATGTTAGCATAATCCAATTGTGATCCAATCAAGGCCTGAACCGTGATCCTCCTGTGGACATGCGACAGAAAGGGAAGACATTTCGTGAGCATTTTTAAGAGGTCAAAGCATTGTCCCACTTCACCAAGAATCTGGGAGTCAATCCAGTGTCCACTTTTGCACCCAGATTTTTCGCCATGGGGGTCTCAGCTGAAGGAGGCAACATATCAGTCAGCCACCAGGATTTCCAATTGATATCTGGGGGGCAGCCGAAAAAGAGAACCTCAGATTGGTCAGAATTGCATTTTAATTGGTTCAATTGGAACCATGAAAAAGCAGTCTCAATGCAGCTCTTAATGTTCACACCATTAAAGTCAGTGTTCTTGTCGCAGGTAAAAAGCTGCTGCGTGTCATCGGCATAAGACACTATCCGGTCAGAATTGCATTTTTTTTTCACATAATCAGTGGCTTCGATTATGCGCATGTACGCTAGTGTATCCACAGTAGTGATAGTGGCGGTCTAGTCGTGCATGCCCAGTATCTACAAAGGACGTAGCAAAATACAGGCACTGGAGCGGGCACTCCATTTGTGAAAGGACCTACAATGACGTAACTAGGAATAAAAGCCCGATACAAACAGATGAACGGTACCTCCCGGGGCAGGCTCTACATACTTCGAGGTACCGACGGATAGGTAAGCAGAATTTGCTACTGACGCTTTCTTGTATGCGCAGTCTGTTACCTTTAGCTATCCCCTCCTCTAGATGCATATAAGCTATTATGAGGGATTAGACTTAGTCGTTAACGCAGGGGTATATTTGACCACCCCCTTACTCCAAAATCTCAGCCATAACTCAAATATTATGTCTATGTGTGCTTTGTTTTTATATCCGGGCAGAGTTGCAGTGATCTAACAATGTCTAGGGGTCTAAATAGAGATCTTTAGATCTTTTAAGGTGTATTTGTGTCGTCACACAAATATTAGAAGGGAATACTGATTGATTTCTTTCCCATAGAAGCGGGGCCTCCGTCCTGAGTGGCTAGCCAGGTTGAGGTGAGGCAGGGCTATTCTACAGGAAGGGTAAGTCATTTAATCACGATGATTAGAGAAACATACGAGCTTGAAGTATTGTTTAAAAATGCACAAACTGATGGCAAGCTTGGTATTGATTGAGCACAATTTGGTTTTCTTCTCTCTCAAATCTACAGATACCCTGAGTATTTCCTTCTAAGAAGTCACAGGAATACGGGTTGTATAATTACTTTGTATTCATTATTGCACTTGTATTAAGCAGCAGCATTCATTTTTTTCATCTGGTCCTTTTCTCCACACAGCGCTGCAACCTCACGACACCCTTCATACTCACATATGGGATTTAGAATCCATCCTAATAGAAAACTAAAACATCTCTGAGCTCCTTCATAACATCACGAAGTAGTAGCTCCCAGTGTCGACTAGGATTTCTTCACTGGTAAGGAGACCCCATATGATGAAGCATGTCACCCTCGGGTGAGTGAGGGGTCTTATCCTTAAGGGATGAATTCCCCTTATGGTATACACTTTTTGTTCTGAGAGAAGCTACTTAATTAAGTTCATCTAGCATTGCTTTGGACTCACAGTAATTTAAGTTTTGTATATGTTATGAGAGGGGAATCGTCACTGTGTAGGTCATAAAACTTCTCCCTTGGACCCCCAATCTCTGGTTGTTATTAGCTGCACAATTACCCGTTGAGGTTCCAGTGAGTTGAAGGTAAACATCATTTTTCCATTTGAAGTAACTTTGATAAAGTGAAAAGTTCAATAGTTGAATAAGAAACACTTGAAAATCATGATCAAATTCTGACTATAATAACATCGATTCAACCGCTTCAATGCCTGCATCATGCGGGATGGAGGTGTAGAGTGTTTTCATGTCTATGGTGTATAGCCATATTTCCTGCCTTTCGGATAGTGTGATTTGAGCCAACTTATTCAAAAAATCAGTTGTGTCCTTGATATATGACGTAGCTTTGGTAACAAACTCTTTAAGGTATAAATCCAAAATCCCAAAACTGACCTATTGGTTCATGGATGCTGTCCCTAGTGTTAACAATGGGGCGTAAAGGTGGATGCTGTAAGTTCTTATGAACCTTTGGGAGCATATAGATAGACGGTGTCCTGGGATGCGTTTTGGTGAGGAATTTTTTAGTTTTTTCTGTGATGACACCATCTTTGCATGCTTGTTCCAAAATCGATTGTAGGAACTCCTGAAATTTATTTGTGGGATCAAACCCTAGAGGGGCATACGTTTCTTGATCCATAACATGAGCGTCCACTTCCGTGATGTAAAATTCTGTATCCATCAGGACAATTGCCCCTCCTTTGTCTGCTTTCTGAACTGTGTTTTTAGGATTATCAGAAATGTTTCCTAGAATATTTAGTTCTTTCTTTGATAGGTTGTGGAATTTGGTACAATATTTGTAATCCAATTGGTTTATGTCATGTTTAACCAAAGACTCAAATGTGTCAATTGACTTGTGGCTGATTGGCGCTTGATAAGTGCTTTTAGGTCTGAGGTGTTTCAATTCAGTGTCTTGTTCTCTATCTTCACTCAATGGTAACACATTCTGAAAAAAATGACGTAATTTCAAATTCCATGTCAGTTTGAAAAGGCTGATGTGAAACTCTAGTTTGTTTGCGTTATGCTTTGGAACAAAAGATGCTCCTTTCTGTAGTGTTTGTATTTCTTATTTGGTAAGTTGATGAGATGAAATATTATTCACTAATTGTTTCTCAATCATTATCTGTTCTTGCGTTTGGGTTTGACTGCGAAGTTGATGGTTCGTCTCCTTTTGCCCCGCCTGGGTCTACAGTTTCTTTTTGGCCTAATTCTAAAAAAGGCCCACTTGCAGAAGTTTGAATCGTTGGGCGTGCAGTGGATGTTTCTGTGGTTGGTCTCTGTTGCGTAGGGCGAGATTCGCCTTCCGACGATGATGTCTCTGTTTCAGAGGTATTTGTTTGTGGTTTATTTTGACGTCTCCTCGCGTAAACTTCAGCCCATGAATAAACTCCCCCCAATTTGTAATCAATCGTATCACGTTTAAACTTTCAAACCTTGCGTTCATTGATCTCTTCCCTGTATTTGTCCAGTTGTTTATTGATATCAAGTATCACTTGGTCCCAATCTTCCTTTTCTAGAGTTTCTTGTAATTCACTTTTTGCCTGAATTATTTCTTTGTTCAGCTTTTCCAAAACCTTCGAAAGCTCTTCAACGATGAGTAAGATAAGGTCTAACGAGCACTTGTTTAATATGGCGTACCACCGTTCGACAAACTTTTGATTATGCTTGCATAATAGAGGCTTCAACGGAACCCTTAGACCTCTTGGTATCCTCTGCGCCCCGGGATATCTTATTATAGTGCTTGCATGCAGTCGTTGGTTTACTTCACGATTTGTTAGATATAGTAATTGCTTGATGTTGTTCTCTTTGCTTTTTTTGATTAGAATGGGTTTGGTGTCTTCATTTATAAGTGCATAAATCTTTGAAACATCTTCTGTTGCAAATGCAAATGTGTCTGCACGTGCATCCGTAATCTTAGTTATATCATCATATGTCGACATGATAATTTGCTATTATCCCACAACGAGTTCTGGTCGTGCCACAGTCTATTCTGGAGCGACTCAATGTATATAAACTCAAAAAGTTTTTTAGACTGTGCACAGGCGTGTGTATCAATTAATCTGGATGCAACGTGCCTCAGAGGTATCACCTCGTCGTCCTAGAGGTGTTCAAGTAAAATAATCACCAATGCGCCCTTTACAATTAAAATGGGCTCGCAATAAGATTAAGGAGTTCTCGGATTGGAGTAAGTTCATGATTAACAGAAACATCAATTGCAACACGCGTTACGTTGTTTTCATTATCGAGTGCACCTGTAAAAAGTACTATGTAGGAAGCACTATTAGATCCTTGAAAGAACGCATCATGGAGCATGTGAGGGCAATGTACAATGAAGATGCCAGATATCCCATGGCGATTCACATCAACAGCTGAACCACACAAGGACCAAACAAGAGTCTCAGCTACTATGGCATAGACGTCACGGAACCTTGTGCCAGGGGTGGAAACCGAGAACTCAAACTAAGAAGGCTTGAAGCCACCTGGATAAGGAGACTCCAAGCAGTCAAGCATGGGCTCAACATGGACCATGAGCTACAATACTTCCTGGGCTCATGACTACCACTTTCTGTGCTTCGGTGACCTTATCTCTGTAAACATGTTTCAAAAGCCTTAACTCTCATTTATTGATACGTTTAACCTGCTACTTTGTGTCCTACGTCCAGGTTGTAAGCCATGTCATACTTGCAATGCCATTTTTGTCAGCATGAGTCTTATTATCCATGTTTCCATGTAAAAATACATAACAACCTGTATTACTCTGATTTCCTTTAACCCTTTGGATGCTCATGACGAGCTCAGCTCATCATGAGGTATACCTCTAGAGTGCTCATGACGAGCTGAACTCGTCATGACCACACCCATTATCATTATGGCCCAGCACAGGAGGAAAATATCTCAAGCAGCCAAGGTGTTAATATCATTTGTTTTCACTTACCCACAGTAACACTACAGTGATATTATTTCTCTTCTATGTCTCTATCCCTGGCCTTCTCTGTCTCCTTAATTCCTTTTGAACCCACCCGGCTTTTTTGTTCACCTATTTAGGTTTCCTACATCTGGCTCGCCTTCATTTTTCTTTATCCCATCGTTTTGTGCTTATCCCGGCACAAGCTCGTAAGATTCCCCCTATACACTCATTTACATATGAGTCATATCCCCACCGCATCCTCACTTCCTGCCTGCCAGCATTTATCCGCGGTCTAGTCTCCCTTCTGGAATCTCTCGCCACGCCCTTTCCGCTTACTACATTTTCCTGTAGTACTTATTTCCTGGCGTTTACTCCAGCGTCAGATCCATTACACGGACCTTGCACGCCTCAGGACAGCACGGATCGGGTGCGTTCCTCATGACCCAGGTAAATCCAGCTCCCGCTCCTGCCCCGTTTCATTTCCCCCGTGCCACGTTTCCACGCGTCTAATCGATTTTCCTGTCCCCCTGTATTTTATTTCCCTCCAGACCACCACATGAGAGTCGGGACGCACACGCCTTCGACCTCAACTCCCTCCGGATGAGCGGAGCTCCTTTATCTCTTTACTCGCAAGTGCCGTACGCACGCGGCAGACGTCCTTTCAGCTCTGCCACAAAGACCCACTGTAGCCTTTCAGGTATTTTGCTGCCCCAAGCCGACCATTTTCACCATTATGCATTTTGTCTCATCGTCCACCACCTCTTCGTATTTCCTTTGCTTGGCCTTGTTTCTCAACATCTCTTTGTTTTCTGTTTTCCTCATTGTGTACTCTTTCAAAACGTTTATGTCATCTTTATCTCCATCGTAATATTACGCCACACACGTTGCTTACCATTGTTACCTTGTTTACGTACAGCCCCCGGCCCCCAGTACAGTCATGTTTCTACGTCATCTGGCCCAATGCCAGCTTTGTACATTTCGTCAGTGATACATTTTTGTTCCTCCTTTTCCCTGACATAGCACAGTTTTGATGGCGTCAACCATGTTTTAAGACAATTTGTTTCTTTTGCTTCCAAGAGTCGCTTTCATATGTATTTAATTTCTAGCTACCAATGCAAGCAATATCGTGCCTCTCTTTATCCTATAGCATGACAGACACTTGGACACCAATGTTATCATGTACTGTCACTTAACTTGCCTTTACCTACGCCGATGTTCTGTTTTTTTCCCATGCTTTCTTTTAGGACATCGAGAGAGAGCATATCTTCTGAGTCCCCATTACTCAGACTTTCTTTTGATACCTGTCCACATTATCCAGCGCCATGTTGTAAAAATCTGTGATTATCGGAAGGTGTCTTTGTCTCCCCTTTTGTCTTCTTTTAGGTCATCCGGATACTCCATTCAAGACGGTTCTCACTGACAGACCTGAGCTCTTTTCTCTCGTACCATTCAATACCTTTTATCCGTGATTTCAAATGCATTACTCTGCACTTCACTTATGTTGGGTACCTCTGTTCTTGTTTACGCCATATCACTACATGACTTTACGCACCATAAGGTTTCCACAGTCACCTAGTTTTACTCTCACAACCTATCACCTTTCACATTCTGTAAGAACAATCTTTATGAGATGTTTAGTTCCTAATCCTCGATTTATATTCTATCTTGTTTTTCTCAATTTTGAAACCCCCCTTTTTTTGTCCTTCCTTTTGTCCCTCTTAGCCCTGATGAGTCACATCTCGAAACACGTGTCAGCTGGCTACTCTTACTGTACTGACCAACATTTGATTTATAAACATTTCAATCTCCTGAACCTTTGTACTTGGCATCTTTTAAACCGTTACGAAAACCCTTTCTCTCAGCATTTCCGCAGGTCCTGACTCCAGGACTACAAACTACACTTACGTGTTCACAGGATCTGTTCTTCAAACTTTTGGTGTACGCCTTTGGGTTTGTGTTCCCCTGTCCTGTTCTGCACCGTGTGCCTTCTGCACAAACATTTAAGAAACAAGATCAAACTGCACAGAGCGCCATTACTTCTTGCTCCCTAAACTCAAAACCCATTATTTTCCAAAAACAAAGATGTAAGAAGAATCACTTCAAATGCCAGCGCATCTCAGCAACAGGTGAAACAGTAGCTACAGAATCCCACTGTCACCAGAAATGTTTTTAAAAGAAATGTTTTTATAAGTCACAGCAATGACACACTATCACAAATTGTTTAAAAAATACACAGCCTCAATCGCAAATGTGTTAGCTAGCCTAGCGCGCGTTCCCGGCTGAGCCTCAGGAACAGATCTAAGGCGGCGCTAGAAAGGGGGTGTTTTATGCTCACAGGCCGCAAAAGACTAGCGTGCTGACCGCCGATTCTCCCAAGATGGCGGCCGCGCTGTAAACAGCGTTTTTAGCCGGAGTGACAAATCAGGTAGGGCAAAGATGTAAAAAGAATCACTTCAAATGTCAGCGCAGCGCAGCAAAAGGTGAAACAGTAGCTACAGAATCCCACTATCACCAGAAATGTTTTTAAAAGAAATGTTTTTAAAAGTCACAGCAATGACACACTATCACAAATTGTTTAAAAAATAAACAGCCTCAATCGCAAATGTATTAGCTAGCCTAGTGCGCGTTCCCGGCTGAGCCTCAGGTGTGCATTCACTATAGACAGTCATAAGGGGGGTGAGTTGTATCCTGCCTTGCCTGGGTGACTCATCGCTGGGCTGAATAGACCTGGTCTGCTTTTATGAAATGAAATGAAATGAAATGAAATGAAAAAGGGATTTATAAAGCGCTCTGTGGCCAAGCGGCTTCCTGGCGCTGGGGAACACATCAACATCTGCCTAACAGATAGGGGGAGGAATTAGTCCGGGAAAGCCTGTAGGAAGAAAAAAGTTTTGAGGGCTTTCCGAAAGTGAGAAAAGATGGGGATGGAACGGATGGAGAGGGGGAGGGAGTTCCAGATCTGCGGCGCGCGCACAGAGAAGCGGGTGCCCCCTGTGCGAGACTTTCGGAAGCGGGGAACGTGAAGGAGAGAGAGGGAAGAGGAACGGAGGGAACGGGAAGGGGCATGAGAGGAAATGAGGGAGTTAATGAAAAAAGGAGCGGAGCGGGCTTGCGCCCGAAAGGCCAGACAAGCAAGTTTAAACTGGGACCTGTACTGAACAGGGAGCCAGTGAAGGGTTTTAAGGGCGGGAGTGATATGGGAAAACTTGGGGAGACGAAGGACAAGACGGGCCGCCTGGTTCTGAGTGGTGAAAGGAGTTTCACTTGCACCTGAATAGGCTGTGTCTCCTTTGCACAATGCTGTCCCACCCCCTGTGGTCATGCTGCACCAAGGAGGACAGGACTGGTTTGGACTGAGCCAGAGATCCTTGCCACAAACAGAAAAATGACAACATGAGTTATAAGTATGAACACCTTAAACCCCAGGACTTTATATTACTTCTTGAAACAAGAGAATCCTGCCAATAAGAAGAGCAGAAGAACTGTGCGAGGAGTGCCGCCTTTTCTCTGTGAGGAGTGGGTTAGCCTGCGGTTGATGCTTCTCTCCGTGGTGGCGGAAAAGGACAGACTCTTTTACCCTGCTGTGGTATCCCACATGTGAAGAAATCTCCAAGGGCTGTGTATGCTTGCCTCCTGTTGGATGTATCAGGGAAATCAAAGACCTCACGAGAAGATCCTGGATGGATCTCAAGGGAAATTTGCCGAAAGGAAAACTGCAGAACTGCATGAGGAGCACTAGCCCTGATATTTTTGGGGTGGGAAGGCCTGCAGTTGCTACTCCTGTCCGGAGCAGGAGGAGAATTGGATTGTTCTTACCACCTGTTTATTCAAAAGAGAGCGCATGGAGCGCTTTAGGGTGCGTCTCTGTAATGTTTTGTGCTTAAAAGTGAAAATCCTTCTTATGCAGATGTAGTTCTTAGGGAGCTTATTATGCCTTCTTCTGCTAGTGCATGGTAAGTGCTATATGTACCTAAGGGATCATTGTGTGGCGATCCCCTTTGTGTACATGTGGGAAATGCTACCTGGGCCCCTTGTCGGGAGTGCGTAGTGAGTGCTGACCTCTAGCCCAGGACATTAACTAGATCCTCGAGGGAGTCCCTGCTCCCTCATGTTACCTCCGCCAGCTGGAGAGGAACTGTGCGGCAAAGGCAGTCTGGCCCAGCCGCAGGGCACTATCTGAGCTGAGAGCAAGGTGGGCGTATTTTATCCTGCCAAGAAGAAGAGTAGCAGGCCTGTAGCTGGGACCCATGTTCCCCACCCAAGTGCGATGCACCCGAGAGCCGACTGCCCTGCTGGAGCATTGCTGGGCCACTGAGGACACAGCTCAGATATCTGGAGGAGTCCCGGGACATGTCACGTGGTCGAGAGTCAGGAGTAGACCTTGTGTGCCATGCTCAGCCTGCTGTGCTCCATTCCCAGTGCCTCAACCACAGATTTGAACTGGGCGCACACCTCCACAAGGCCATTGGATGCCAATGGAAGCCAGCAGTACCGTCAACTTAAAGCGGGATTGAAATTCTACGTGCCACCCGGCCGTTGTTGCCCTGAGAGGCAGGTACTGTGCCTATGGGGTCTGTGCGGCTTTGGCTGCCAACCCCAGCTACATCAAGGGCAGGTGGGGGAAGTATAACATAGGAATGCACTGGACCCCTAACGCTAAGAACAGCGTAATAGGATCACCAAGTGACTTCAGTGCATAAGCTAGAAACCACCGTAAAGCATGCAAGAGTGCTGGTGCCTGGGTGGCCCACGTTAATGTTCCCTACGAAGGGTAGTAGAAGGGCAGGGAAGCTGCTTCTGCTGAGTTCACAGTGCTAGTAAGTGATTATGTATTGCAGCGTTACCAGCCCCAGTATGGGGATGTGGGATTACCTCACTGGGTTTTAATCAAACCTACTGGATTTTTGTTTGATGCCCTAAATGTAATGCCACTTAAAAATGTGTTCTTACTTCAGGAACTGCATACATTTGCACAGTGATGGTGTAAGGTGGTGCTAGGCATCAATGATATTTTCTATGACAGGGGAAACATTACTGGTATTTAGCTTTTGCATAAACTGTGATATAAGACATAATGTATTCGTGCTGGTGGTCATGCCAAATGCAACTTATAATTAATTACCAAGCGCACTGCCTGTTATGACAATCGCTTTATGGCAAAGAGATTTATGATCTATGAGTTATTATGACAAATGCGTAGCGGCAAAGTGATTCATGTGATTGTGGTCTGATATGTTTTATATACAATATATGTGATATTTTTATATAACCTTGTGTGCAGTCTCTTTTTGTGGTGTGCCTAGGGATGTATGACGTTACCACGCATGCTTTTACAACGCATGCCATTACGACGCAGGTTTTACAACGCAAGTCGTTACAATGACTTGCGCTGGGGGGCGCTGGATAGTGACTAGTTTAATTTACTAATCCAACTCCAGTCCCCGTGGATAGTAGGGAAGGTGTTGGATAGTAAATAAACTATTCCCATCCTAGAGCGCCCTCCAGTGCAATGCGTTGTAATAACTTGCGTTGTAAAAGTTGCGTCGTAATGGTAGTGCGTTGTAAAAGTTGGGTTGTAAAGGATGTTCCCCGTGCCTAGTGTGTCACTGATGTGCGCGCATGTGTGTGTTGCGCAAACGCTTTACACAATGCCTCTGGGATAATCCTGACTGCTTTGACATGCTACCAATGGGATGAGCAGGGGTTATAATTGGTGTGCAACTCCGTTACCCCAACTAGATTGGTGGGGTCTGCCTGGCTTAGGTGCATACCCTAGCTAACCAGAAACCCCATTTCTAACACACAGAGAGATTAAAAATAAGTTATGGAGAGGCACACTACATCCGTCTTTAATTTGTGGTGCCCTCACTCATGATTAAAAACCATACCACGTTTAGACCATTTTAAGCTGAACGTCTGACATGTTTTATTGCAAATTCAGGGCAAGGGGACGCCATTCCACCCTTGAACTGCCTGCACTGGACTAAGTGGTTGCCAGGTGGCAGCCTACTAGCAGACGGCAAACAGCAGACTTGAAGCAGATTTAGGAACCAAACCTCATTTGCTTCCGGGCTCGGCTTTTACGCGTCTGAGAAAACTGACCATTGCGTTACTCCAGATTTATCAAGCCTTTCATGGCCACGAAAGGTGGCCTTGTCTGACTGGATAAATCTAACTTAGAGTTGCATCGCTCTTGCACCCCGTTGCATGGTGCAAGGGTAACGCAACTGGTTGATGAAAATTCCCCAAAGTGGTTACCATTATAGTCAGGTGATTCTCAGAAACATATTGCTGCAACATATATTGCCTTTCCTTCTTTCATTTATTTTGGCTTGGGATTTTTTCCAGTTATTTGCACTGAGCAGTAGAAAATCCTACCTTTTGTCCTTCCAGCCCTTGTCTCTATTTTATTTCTAGTGCTTCTCTCCAAATCCCATCCCCATCTTCCATTTCACTCCAACATACTCACTTATGATGAGATATTGGCAGGGGTGCTCTGTGTTGAAGCCCTTTATATGTAACAGATGAATATTCACCGCTCGCTCTGAGCGCAGCATGGGGTTTGCTAGGATAGAACGCAGGTTCTGAATTGACTGCTAAATAGAACCATATTACCTTAATTTGGTGCAATAATTGAGCCTTGAACAGGGAACTTTGGGGCCAGATTAAGATAAGTCTTCTGATATTGTAACTGCAAACATGTCTGCTTTAGGGAGATTTCAAAGAAGGACAACCTAAATAAGTAGAAATACATATCTGATTCCAGTAAATGTGTGTTTTCAATCTCCTTTGTCTGCAGGATAGGACCTTCATGTGGACAGATGGCTCTCAGTTTAACTTCCAGGCATGGTATAACAATGAACCCGACAACAAAGGTGGGCGGGAGCCCTGCGTGCATTTCAACTATGAAAGTAAGTGAGAACTCCTATAGAATAGCACTCAGTAACTACCCAGATTATGTTTCTGTATACTGTTTATCTACTATTTAGTGCCTCATTCAGCTTGATTGGTAGTGTTCGTTCTGTCCAGCCTCACAAGCTGGCTGTTTGCGCTTTATTTCTTGCAGCATGTGTTATTTCCAAAATCCCTAACTGAGCCCTCCCTTGCCTGGCCAGGTTTCCTTCCTTCTGGATTTATCAACACACTGTGACTGTTGTCTCAATGACTATCTCCTCACAGCTCCCTCACAACCCTCAGAAAGTGCTGGTCAAGATTTATTTACAGAAGTGGAGAAGGCGAAGAAATGCAAAAGAATGGGTGTGTGATGAGTATCACCTGAGACCTAACCATATGGTGTCGGTCAGCTGTGCACCTAACTGGAGCTCCAGATATGGATTGAAACAATGCTGGGTGTCAGCAATAATACTAGCAAAAATAGCCCTCCACAGATAGTATTGTCAATGCCACCTTGGGGGGACCATCACTATGCAGCGATGACTCCACTACACAGCTCCTACTCACCTGGTGTATCTAATGCTCTCATGAATCCAAATGTACATCTTTATGTTTACCATCGACACTCATTTGGCACTTTGATGAGCCCTGCTGGCCACCTGGCAATCCTGAGTGGAGCACGACTGAACAGAGCCATTGCAGGAAGGTCCTTTTAAGCAGCTGTTTCCATTCAGAGCGTGGCAACGTTGAGAGAGTGCTCAAGTCTGGAAGACTGTGTTGCCTAATCACATCACTGCATTATCCAAGCTAAATTCCAGGTTTCACGAGTAGGCCCTGTGAAATGTGATAGTTACTGAATTTGATAAGAGTCCGAACCTAGGTGTTAGGCATTTATTGGCTGCAATAGTTAATGCATAGTCTCCGTTTTCGGAGAGTAACATGCAAATTAATTGTTACCACTGCATGTCCCTGTACATATTTGACCTTTGCCCGTTGTCATATTCTGACAGGTTGAACTGCTGCAGTGTAACAAAGGGTGTAATCTTTTTTGCATTCGGTGATAAGCATCGTAATTGATATCCGTGTACAAACAGGTGTTTGTGCAAGGGTTGCAATTCAATGGGCTATTTATAATCAGGGTCAATATGTTATAACAACAAATGATCATATTTCATTCACATACAAAACAGCTTATTTTGTCCAATTAGGAATGTTATATAGCCATCTAAGTGCGATTCGCTCATTATTATTTACACCAAATAGCAGCTGCTCTAATATGCAGCCACCTCCCACTTATAAATAGACGCTCCCCCACCCAGGCCTGCAGGAGCCAATTTCATGGACAATATTTCATTTAGGGCCTCATTTATGAAAAGTGTTGCATCGCTGCATGAAAATAGCGATGCAACACTTTTCAGCGCTCCCTCCTTGCGACACCTTCCGTATTTACTGTACAGTGCTCCATGTAACTGTCCAGTATTTTTTTCCTGAAGGTGTCAAGGCGCTGGGGGCCATCGGGAAGATTAAGCGAGCTATAGCCCAGAGTCACATGGTTCTGGGCAGACCCCTACCGCCGGAGCCGGGGATCGAACCGTCACAATGATTTACAGATACATCAGTATTCCTGACGTATCTGTAGGTGCAAACATGGCACATTGCTAGGGTGTGTCTGAAAACAGATGCAACTCCAGCAATGTGTCCTAAAGGGCCTTTATTAGTCTTACGCCTGCTGTGAGGCAGGCACAAGGATTTGATGTCCTAGGAGCATCACAGTGAAATCTTATAGATTTCACTGCAACCCTTCTACAAGCCTATTTAGCAAGGGAATTCCCACCCTGCATACATTATACCTGATTCAGATATAATATAGAGTAGGGGCCTTGCACCGTCGGTGCGTCACTTTTAACATGGGAAAAAGTGATGCACCGGTGGCGCAGGGCTTTTATAAATGAGGCCCTAGGGGTTTAGAAAGTGACGCATCTGCTTTGAAGCATCACTTTGTAGATATGCCGCAGTGTGATGCATATGTTATGCCGCCGGTGCATCACAAAAAGTGCTGCACCTGGTATGTAACTCGGTTCAATGTTTGAATGGTCTATTGGGCACTCTGGCTCTTCCACATTTCTTCTCACCCACAGAGCCTACTTTAAATATTCTCTTCCCGCTTACACTAATTGTCTTCAGTTACTTACATCTGCCCTTCAGTCACAGTCACCAGTCTCCCCTGTGACTTCTCCTGCTATTTATTTTGTTCTAAACCCTTGCTCTCTGAGTCAACATCCATTGATTTATTTTACGTTTCTATTACATCTAACTGAATCTATGAAGTATTTCATGTTCTTTCTGTTTTGGAGAAAACATTTCTTCTTTTTGATAATTCTAAATAAAGAGAGTCCCCCTCTTTAGCCAAAAGGGACAGGGGAGGTAAAACAATTAAGAAAAACAAATTCCCTTTCCTGCTAGCAACCTGTAAATGTCCAATTGTAATATTATAAGTATGCACTGAAAACTTACAATATTGGCCAAATTGGTCAATGTTAACAGTTAACACCTGTCTTCTATTCTTATTAAAAAAAATGGTATTCAAATTAATATTGAATATGGTTTACAAAATATAAATACATGGACATACATTTGAACATTCATAAAAACCTAGAGAAACAGCCTGGACTCTTAGGGCTAGATGTAGGTAAATCTAATTTACCGATTCATAAATACCGAATTTTACCGATTCGGTATTTATGAATCGCTAAATTAGATGTAGATAAAAAATCAGTAATTTTTACAGAATCGGTAAGATTCGGTATTTACCGATTCGGTAAATACCGAATCGGTATTTGTCATTGATTCCTATGGGCCTTGAAGCCCATAGGAATCAATAGCAAATACAGATTCGGTAATTACCGAATCGGTAAAATTACCGAATATGTATGTTTTCAACACCCCTCCATAACTATGCCCAAATACCCGTCGGAAACGGCTGAAAATCGGTATTTTCGGCCGTTTCCGACCGCTATTTGGGCACATACATCTGGCCCTTAGGGCCAGATGTAGGTGGCCGTTTCTGGCCATTTACCGACCGGTAACGGCCGATTTCGGTCGTTACCGACCGGTAAATGGGTTATCGGTATGTAGGGGCACTATTTTACAGAATCGGTAAATTTACCGATTCGGTAAATTTACAGATTCTGTAAAATACCGAATTGGCATTTTTACCGATTCGGTAAATCTGAGATGTAGATGGGACTCTTCAGAGTCCCAAAAGCCTTACCGAATCGGTATTTTACCATCAAATCCAATTTGATGGTAAAATACCGATTCCGGTGTGCATGCACATGTGTGCATGCACACCTATGCCATATGACAGGCATGTATGCCTGCCACATGGCACCCGAGCCTGTTTTGGGGGGGCCAGAGGGTGTCAAAGTGACACCCCCTGCACCCTTGTGAATCGGTAAATACCGAATTGTTCCGATTCAGTAGTCCAGCACATCTGGAATACCTACATATCCACCCCTCAGATTTACCGATTCTTAATTACCAAATCGGTAATTAAGAATCGGTAAATCTATTCTACCTACATCTGGCCCTCTGTGTATTAAATAATTCCACTCCTTCATGCATGTCCTATTTGCAGAGGCTCACTGCTGAATAATAAATTGTAATTTGAAATGAAGTAGGAGAGGAGTTGGCCTAACGGCTAGGGCGCTCGACCTCGGACCTGGGGATGAGGGTTCGAGTCTCTGTAACGACGCCAAAACCTCCTGTGATTCTGGGCAAATCACTTAATCTCCCTGTGCCTAAAATGAAAGTAACTGGAAACGTAAAATGTAACGTAACTGGAAAAATATGTAAAGCGCTCTGATACCTGATTCGGTTCGGGTCTAGTTCGCGCTATATAAAACTCCCAAAAAAAAAAAATGTATAATGGTAGTCATGGGGTAGATCCAAGTAGAGATTTATTAAGTTGTTACAAGATCAATTCATGTTGGTTATAGGGTATAAAGTAAATCCAAGCTAGTACATGGCCCCACCAGAAGCTGATCTTCATAGCTCACCCACTCATTCCAACTGTCACTCCTCCAGTCCACCAGGCATACCAACATTCCACGCTGTCATCATGCACTCCAAGGTTCCATACACACACAGAAACATGCAAACTAGCTAAGCTGCTGTAAATGTAGTCACAACATATCCTCTTTCCTTAAGGAGACAAAGAGAACAAATAAATAAATAGTTACAACGAATAATAAAGAAAAGAGCAGAAAGCCAAAGATAAAGACAGGCAGAAATAGTACATACTAAATTACATACTAGGAACAGGATGTAAATGAATAGATGCTAACAGGATTTTACCAAGAAGACGTAGCGAGACACACCACCCCTTCCCTAGGGAACATCATAAAAATATAGAGAAAAGTTAGAGAGTTAGAGAGTAATAATAAAATAACGTGTGCAGATCTAAACTAAACACACCATAAAACAGGTACAGGTGAGTACAAAGTAATGTAGACACAAAGTTTACATAGGTAGGGTGAGAACAGTGAAAAGGATGTGCGCACAACCCACACTGCAGACTAGATCAAGAGTATAGAGACCAGCTCTTAAATACTACCGCCCTACGACAAAAAACAACCAATACACTTAGAGCGTCAGCAATACCAAGAGAAAAATAAGCAACTCACACAAAAATTGTACCACGTAACACACAATAGAAGTGTAAATAACTAGAAATAAGTGTTGAATGAATTACTCCAGGCATTGCAGTCTTATTTAAATTGCTGCATGAAACATTGAACGTATAACAGTCTTACTGAAATTGCTGCAATACCCATATAACAGTCTTACGTAAATTGCTGTATAAATCATTTAACGTATAACAGTCTTACTCAAATTGCTGCAATACACATAAAACAGTCTTACTCAAATTGCTGTATAAATTATTTAACGTATAACAGTCTTACTTAAATTGCTGTAATACCCATAAAACAGTCTTACTCAAAATTGCTGTATAAATCATTTAACGTATAACAGTCTTACTTAAATTGCTGTAATACCCATAAAACAGTCTTACTAAATTGCTGTATGAATCACATAAATATTACAGTCTTACTGAAATGCTGTAAGAATCGCTAAAAATAATATAGACTTACTGAAATGCTGTATAAATAATATAGTATAGCAGTCTTACTGGAATGCTGTATAAGTAACTATGAATATAGTGGAACAATCTTACTAAAACTATCTGTAAGTCATTATCAACATAACAGTCTTACAAAAATTGCTGCTAATAATATTAAAATAGAACATACTTAAAGAAATAGCTGGATGACTTCACAAAAACTTAGAATCTTAATTAAATAGCAGTATAAAACATTAGCATTAAAACGCTATAATTGTAAAACATATACAATCCTCTAAGTAAACTGCTTTTATCTTCATAAATAAATAAGTCTTCCTGAAAACGCTGCATAGCTTAACCCAAATGGTAAAATTGCATTTAAATTGTTGCAAGTCATTAAAATAAATCAACTTTACTTAAAATGTTGTAAACATTATCATAAGCAGTACTGTTTTTAAATAAGTACAGTGTTTTAAAACAGTAGAAGCTCCAGGAAACCTTAGAACCAGTCAATGAAGAACTAGAATATAAATACCAAAATAATCCATTAGATGGCAGTGTGACCTTGTTTAGTATATCGGAAAACTGTTCATGTTCAATAGACTTGTAGCTAAAAAAAAACAAGTAAAAAGGCTGCATTGCACAGCACAGCGAAAATCAGATTTCATACCCCTGAGAAGAGCTTCGAAAAAACGTTACAAGAGGTACACAGACAAAATATCGAGTTTTAAATTTCGATATACAATTATATCGAAGTTTAAATATCGAAGGGTCATAATATAGAAGGTAAGTAATATCGACACTCTTAATATCGATATTAGTAATATCGAAGTTTTAAATATCGATGTCAGTAATATCGAAGTAAATAATTTCGATGTTACTAATATCGATTTTTAAATAAATTTTGTGTATATTATATTGTATTTATTATGTTTAATAATTTATTTTTAATGTAATTTAATTAAATGTTGACTTTTAGTACTGTAGCGGGTTGTGGGTTTATAGGGGAATAGGGTGGGAAGTAATTTAATTATGTTAAATTAATTATTAATTAGTAGGAATTATAAAATAATTAATTGAGAATAATTTTTAAATAATTATAATTAATTGAATAATTGATAAATATGTTCTGTAGCGGGTTATGGGTTTATAGGGGAATAGCGTGGGAAGTAATGTAATTATGTTAAATTAATTATTAATTAGTAGGAATTATTAATTAATTAATTGAGAATTATTTGTAATTAATATTAATTAATTGATTAATTGATACATATGTTCTGTAGCGGGTTATGGGTTTATAGGGGAATAGGGTGGGAAGTAATTTAATTATGTTAAATTAATTATTAATTAGTAGGAATTATTAATTAATTAATTGAGAATTATTTGTAATTAATATTAATTAATTGATTAATTGATACATATGTTCTGTAGCGGGTTATGGGTTTATAGGGGAATAGGGTGGGAAGTAATTTAATTATGTTAAATTAATTATTAATTAGTAGGAATTATTAATTAATTAATTGAGAATTATTTTTAATTAATTTTAATTAATTGATTAATTGATAAATATGTTCTGTAGCGGGTTATGGGTTTATAGGGGAATAGGGTGGGAAGTAATTTAATTATGTTAAATTAATTATTAATTAGTAGGAATTATTAATTAATTAATTGAGAATTATTTTTAATTAATTTTAATTAATTGATTAATTGATAAATATGTTCTGTAGCGGGTTATGGGTTTATTGGGGAATAGGGTGGGAAGTAATTTAATTATGTAGAATTAATTATTAATTAGTACGAAGCATACATTAATTGTTATTAATTGGTAAATAATTATAATTAATTGGTAATTAATTTTAAATAATTCATTAATTGATAAATGTGTTCTGTTGCGGGTTGTGTGTTTTTAGGGGAATATGGTGCGAACTAATTTTAATGTAATTAAGTAATAATGAATAATTTTTTATAAGTATGTTATTTCAACCCCTACGCCATCCAACACTTTCCCTACTGATGCACTCTCTGGAGTGGGAATAGTAATTTTTACCCCTACGCTATCCAACACTTTCCCTACTGTTGCACTCTCTGGAGTTGGAATAGTAATTGTTACCCCTACGCGATCCAACACTTTCCCTACTGTTGCACTCTCTGGAGTTGGAATAGTATTTGTTACCCCTACGCTATCCAACACTTTCCCTACTGTTGCACTCTCTGGAGTTGGAATAGTAATTGTTACCCCTACGCTATCCAACACTTTCCTACTGTTGCACTCTCTGGAGTTGGGATTGTAATTCTTAATCCTACGCTATCCAACACTTTCCCTACTGTTGCACTCTCTGGATTTGGAATAGGAATTGTTACCCCTACGCTATCCAACACTTTCCCTACTGTTGCACTCTCTGGAGTTGGAATAGTAATTGTTACCCCTACGCTATCCAACACTTTCCCTACTGTTGCACTCTCTGGAGTTGGAATAGTAATTTTTACCCCTACGTGATCCAACACTTTCCCTACTGTTGCACTCTCTGGAGTTGGAATAGTATTTGTTATCCCTACGCTATCCAACACTTTCCCTACTGTTGCACTCTCTGGAGTTGGAATAGTAATTGTTACCCCTATGCTATCCAACACTTTCCCTACTGTTGCACTCTCTGGAGTTGGAATAGTAATTTTTAATCCTACGCTATCCAACACTTTCCCTACTGTTGCACTCTCTGGAGTTGGAATAGTAATTGTTACCCCTACGCTATCCAACACTTTCCCTACTGTTGCACTCTCTGGAGTTGGAATAGTAATTGTTACCCTTACGCTATCCAACACTTTCTCTACTGTTGCACTCTCTGGAGTGGGAATAGTAATTGTTACCCCTACGCTATCCAACACTTTCCCTACTGTTGCACTCTCTGGAGTGGGAATAGTAATTGTTACCCCTACGCTATCCAACACTTTCCCTACTGTTGCACTCTCTGGAGTTGGAATAGTAATTGTTACCCCTACGCTATCCAACACTTTCCCTACTGTTGCACTCTCTGGAGTGGGAATAGTCATTTTTACTCATACACTATCTAAAATGTATTTAGCTTTTTTATTAGTATTATGTTGTTATTAATTGTTATTTATGTGATTATTTTATGTATATAAATGTATTAGTAATTTATTATAATTATATTTTTTTATAAGTTATGAAAATAATTAATTTAGAGTTAATATTATTGAAAAATATATTATGTATTATATATTTATTAATATTAATTTGTATTACATTATGTATTATTTTGAAATATTATAGTAAATTTTTACATATGTTTATTACATTTATAAGTATTATTTTGTTAATATTAGATTTTTATTTAATAAAAAAAATGATATTTTACAAAAAACGATATTTTTGTCATTCTACATTTTTTTTTCGATATATTTGTACTTACCTTGTTAGGGATAGGATTCCTATATTTTTGACTTCGATATTTTTGTTCCGATATTTTTGTATATCGATATTTGTGTTATCGATATTTTGTCAGACATTCGATGTGCACATATTTCATTAAGTACCTGTGGGACGTCCGTGTTAAACTTGCTTTTGTCAAGAGAAACAAACCTTTTCTTGTCAACCATCGGTATTAGAGCAGCATGAATGTCCGTTTAAAATTACCAATAAAGGAAGAAATCGTAGTTGGCAAATTTTAAGGGAGCACATTGGAAAGCTTCTCACAAAGAGTGTCAGGAGGTTCTAACCAGAAGATGGCGTCACGCACGGGAGACGCACGCCGGGTGGCTAACTGCATGCTCCTACTCCAAACTTCAATCAGCAGCCTCGTAGATCGTGAAGGAACAGAGACGTCATGAAAGGCTGAGGAGACTCCTGTTGTCAAGGTGAGAAGCGCCAGCTCTTTTAAAAATATACAAGCAATGCCCAACTGTCGATATTACTGGCCCCTGAGTAAAGTATATGAACATTTCGACATTTTAAATAAAAGTAACACTACTTTGTCCATCGAATAAATTCCAATGTACAAGATAGACAAAGCGTCTCTAAGACCAGAATAAAATTGGATTTGCCAACAGTTCTGCCTCAACAAAATTGCATGAAAAAGCTCATCCAAACTGTAACAAGATAATATTCCAGTACTGGCCAGAAAGTTCTTGAAACTCGCCGCAGAAGTCATGAATACTTGTTAAAAAGTTCATTTGAGGTGCATATTGCCAGCCTCACTGAGCCAAGCAGTTTTAAAGTCCACTCTGAATGTACAGCCAATTCGCCAAAATATCCCTCTCAGGTGGGCAATAGCAGACAGACACTGATTAGCTTCTTTACTTATGTACTGGAGGCAATTTTTGTGGAGGCAGAACTGTTGGCAAATCCGATTTAACCCATCCTCGTCGCCAATGAAATGAAGTATAATGGTAGTCATGGGGTAGATCCAAGTAGAGCTTTATTAAGTTGTTACAAGATCAATTCATGTTGGTTACAGGATCAATTCAAGATGGTATAAAGTAAATCCAAGCTAGTACATGGCCCCACCAGGAGCTGATCTTCATAGCTCACCCACGCATTCCAACTGTCACTCCTCCAGTCCACCAGGCATACCAACATTCCATGCTGTCATCATGCACTCCAAGGTTCCATACACACAGAAACATGCAAACTAGCTAAGCTGCTGTAAATGTAGTCACAACATAATTCATAACAAAAAATTAAAACATTTTGGACTTGTGATAGAATTTTTCCAGAATTAGAATTTTTTAATAATTATTTTTTTTAAATCTGGAATGATGTGTTTAATAATTGATGTGTGATGTACAAATTGTGATGATATTAAGAATCGAGGATTTGCTAATGAATCTTTGCAAATTGGATGCATGCAATACTGACTACACGGTCTCTCTCCTCCCAATATGACTTGCACTTGGGGACCGCAGTCTTTTTTGCAAAACATATAGACAGGTAAGGAAAGCCCTTCCCTCAGCTTAGGCATACGGACCTCTCATATTCTCAGACACAAACCCCCCTTACACCATGTCACTGACCCCTATCAGGGGTACTATTCTGTTAGTTACCCCAACCTTTCCTACCCATCCCCTTTGGTGGTCTGCACAGTTACTTGACAGTCTGCTGCGCTATCAGTTCGTCACCATACCAGCCAGTGTCATTCCCTACCCATGCCAGTTCCACACAGCCAACCCTAAACGCCACCCTCTATGCTTTAAATACTCAGTTTCACATGTCAGGAGTCTTAATGCCCCCAACAAATGACAAGAACCGTTGTCGATGCTTAGGGAAATGGGCTGCGAAATATGGCTACTAGAAGAAATGCACCTCTACTGAAAGACTGGAGACAGCTAAAATCATGCTTGTTTGACCAACAATATATTTCATCAGGCCCCTGTAAGAAAGCAGGTGTGGCTACACTCCTCTCTTCCAAGTTTCAGGGATCGGTGCTGCAGACCCAAGCCAAAATTACGGGCAGACTCCGGATGTTACAACTTACCCTCTTAACATACACCTTTATGATTGCTATGATTTACACACCTAATGAACAACAGGAACGCTTCCTCTTCCGGTCCTTTAATCAAGTTACGCCAACCACAGATGCAGACATTACAATATGAAGAAACTTTTATCTGGTCTTTAATGCTGACCTTGAGAGATTGACCCAAAGATTGGGATAGTTATGAACTTGGACGAGGTGGCATTTGTGAGGTGGGCCTCATAGATGCCTGGGCAGGTTCACCACCCCACACCAAGAGAGTACTCTTTCTTTTCTGCCACCCACCTATGTTATAGGTCCGCTGCATAGACTACTCTGTGCTATCCTCCCGCCTTGGGGCAGCAAATGTTGTCATTGATATCAGGGTCTCTGCCCTTCTTAACCATGCTCCCATTATGCTGCTGTTACACACTCATGGGGCCCAAATGCCTATAAAACATGGTGCATCAACCACACACTCCTCTCTTATGCATCTAAAATCGAAGAAGTGAATGAGATGATTTGCCACCACTTTCAGGTGTGCAACTCCAATAACACTCCAATCACAATACTATCGCACATCTTAAAGGCAGTGGAACAAGGTTCCTTCTTGGCCATATCGACTAAGCGGAGCGGGACTAGGAAGGACAAGAGGTCTGCCCCGTAAAACCAGGTGCAAGAACTCGAGGAGGCACATCATCGAACCAGCACCATAGAGTGCGCCGCCATTTGACCGTGGCCCGTAACCAATTCAGGGCTCTTGACATGACTGAGCCGAGTTAGCCCTCCTCACACTAAACAGAGATTTTGCATCAGCGGTAATAAGGCGGGACAATTCTTTGCATGTAAGCTCCAAGCAGAGGCGCACAAACATAGAGTTCAGGGGATATATATACTCAAATAGGCTCCGTAGCACGCACTGACCATGACATAGAACAAGCATTCAAACATTTTTATACTGACCTCTGGAGCACAGAATCAATGGACCCACGGGCCACATACTCATATTATGTATTGATCCTTCTTTTAATCTTTTTATGACACTTGGCACTTTAATGGACTTAATTGTCTAAATAAAGTATATTTGATTTGATATGGGGGTCCCGCCAAGTCTCTTGAAGGTGATAATTCGTCTCCACACTGACAACTACGCCCGGGTCAGGTGTGGTAGGACTGGGGGCCTCCCTGGTGAATTCCCCGTTGGCAGGGGGGTAAGACAGGGTTGTGTGCTTGCACCGACCCTGTTTTGCCTCTATGTCAACGGGGTTATTGACCACCTCAACAGGGTTGCAGACAGTGATGCCCCTAGGCTCGCTGGCAGCAGGGTGGCGGTGATTATGTTCGCAGACGACACCCTGCTGCTTTCCAAATCCCCAATGGGGATTCAACGTGTCCTTAACGGGTTCGTGGATTTTTGCAGTGAGCACGGGTTGGAAATTAACACCGGAAAGACCAAGTATATGGTCTTTAATCCAACTCCCAAATTCCGTTTTGTTCCGTCCATTGGCCCGGACAAACTCGAAAGGGTTCGTACCTTCGAATACTTGGGGGTCTCCCTGAATGAAACCTTAGCCTGGGGCCACCAACATGAAAAAGCGCACCTCAAATTAGCCCAGTTTGTAGGTGGGATTTCAAAGATGATTGAGAAGAACAAGTCATCGATGAGACCTGTTGGCCCATCCTTAGAGATTTATAAGATCCAGGCAAAAGGTGCGGCAATGTACGGTAGCGAATTGTGGGGACATCTACCCTGTAATGACCTGTTGAAGGTGGAGAATAAGTTGATCAGGAGGCTTTTGTTACTCCCCCTTAGCACACCGCTGACCCCACTGAGGCTGGATATAGGCTTGAGACCAATTGATGAAGAATTATCTTTGAGACCATTGATGTTCTGGCGCAGGATTTGGGCAACGCCAGAATTAGCCAGTTATAGGGAGGCCTTGCAAGAGATTCTTTCCCTGCCTAAAGCAGGCAAAATTCCCTGGCTCAAGTTTGTTAAATCGGGGTTGGAGAGGATTGGATTACATACTGTATGGTCTAACCCTTTGGTCACCTGTCCAGTGCTGCCCAAGAAGCGATTGGCAAAAATCTACTATGACCATGAACTAGCGACACTAGTGCAAAATAAAAATATGGGGTCCTGCACTGAGTCTTTTTTGCTCTTCAAAGACTGTTACTGTTTCGAACCAGTCCTAGATATTATCTACCCGCCCTCTATAAGGAAGCTTTATGTGCAGTGGAGGCACGGGTCATTACCGATTCGTGCCCTCACAAGCAAGTGGGGTAAGCCCACTGAGAGTAGCTGCCCTGGGTGTGGAGCAGATAGAGAGACAGATACCCACATCCTCTTTTTCTGCCCAGCATACAGTGGTGCAAGAAAGAAATGGATAGTACCACTGTGTAAAAATTTAGGCTTCACTGAGTGCTTGGTGGCTTACAGGGCGCTTAAATCTGACCTTGCTGAAAACATCGTGTTTGCTGTCGCAAATTACTTGGGCACTGTCTGGCATAGGAGGGGCTATTGTCTGAATGCAGCCCTTCGAAATTAGGAATATTGCGGTTAACTTGAGCATCTGACTGAAATAGTTTTAAATCTTTTAACTGTGGGAGTTTTAATATTGCAATACTATTTTTTACATTGTATGATTGTACTGTTTTGTATCTTTTATGATGAACAATCATCGAAATAAAGATTATGAAATGAAATGAAAATGATTTGATATGACATACTCATATCTCTTCTCCGCGCACACTGTACATCTCCCTACGTCAGAAGGGCACTCCGAAAAGGCAGAAATACGGGTGAATGAGGTACTTGCCACAATTCTGTGACCACAGATGGGTATGGTGCCCAGCATAGATGGGTTCCCAGCAGATTGTTACACAGACGTTGGCACACAACTATCCCCACTGCTGGAGCCCTTAGGCAACTCATTTAGGGAGATGGATGCAAGATGGTCTAATCACAGTGATTGCGAAGCATGTGAGTATCAGGCAATATGCCTTTCCTACCGCCCGATATCCTTGCTTAACATATATGCCAAGCTCTTCTCTTCACAAGTCTACCGGCTGCACACCTCAATCCCTACATACAGGGATGCATTGACCCAGACCAAACCAGGTTTATTCCAGAATGAAGCTGTAATGACAACATCAAACAACTGATGCATGTTCAAAATAGCAAACATGCACCAATAACACATGCGAAATGTACATCAATAATAGAAGTTGGTGTAATTTTTAATTTCACCGATGAAATTGGAGGTATTTAGTAATTCCACATTACTCTTTTAACTACTAACAAACTATTAAATTATGTCACTCCTCCAGGAAACTTATGCAGCACTGCAAGTCTTTGTCACATGCTCTCTCAATCCAGCCTCTCTCTCTTTCTTTGCTTTCCAGTCTCTCAAACTCTTTTTCTCCTGTCCTCCCACATTCTCTCTTTTACGTTTTCTCTTTCTTTCTCTTTCTATTTTCTCTAAATCTCTACTTACTTGAGGAGTGGAAAGGAATTCCCCCATGGGTAGTTGCAGTGTTTGAAGGTAATCACATCCATGGTGGAGAGGGGGTTCTGGTCCCTTTAAAACAACACACCTTTGTGTGCAGTTGTTGGGTGTCATTACATACATTTCATTGTGGCAGGTGCTGGCTAGGATAAGTATAATGATAGCTAGGATAAGGCGGATGTTACCTTGGACAAGTCTGGTGCTAGCTAGAAGTAGTTAAGATGAGGCAAGCGCTATCTAGTGTGAGGTAGATGCCGGCTTCACCCATTAAGTGTGCCCCTTGCTGTCCATTGCATCCTACCCAGTATTTGAGCTGTTGGTGCTGCCAGGGATGATGCTTCACAGGTGGGTGCGGGAGAGCTTGGGGCATCAAGATGGCGATCAGACGGGTTTTTTCAAAGGACTGGCGATCCTCATTCAGAGAAGGTTCCCAGATCATACATGGCCATAAGTGAAATGACGGAGACCGGTTGCTGCCAAATATTTGTCATGGCAACCAATGCAGTGAATGTCACTTACCGGGCTTCTCATGAGCCAGTACTTAGATCTGAAGCACATGCATACCGAAGGTGCAGCTACCACACCCAGTGCCCCTGGAGGCAGGGGAGGCCCCTGGGGGCCCCAACCAGTTAATTTTACTGCCAAATCACTACGATGCTGTCAGTTGGTGCATGCCCACCCGAAATACACTAGCTGCCCATGGGCATTGCTCAGCCCCTTGAGGGCACCGACTGTCTGTGTGGAGCACATTGGGCGATGATATCCAACACTCCTAGGCTCAGGAATTTCCCCCACAAGGTTGGTTCTCACCCGGCTTTAAGATCCACAGTTTGGCCTCTTCTGCATGCCGAAGGCTTCCTTCCAGACAGGCTTTGGACAAAGTCAATCAGGTCTAAGGGAGGATCATGTCAGAGTGGCACCTGACAACAACCTGCTCAGGCCAGAACTGCTCTTTATTTGAAGGACTGGCCTCCAGGGATGCGACAATGTTGTCATCCAGGCCAATTCCACTATTCCCTAATATATAAAGTCGATTTGGGCCCCTAATTACACCAGAATAAAATGGATGCTGACAGGGCTTGCTCTGAGAGCCTGAAGGAAGGGGAAAAATTAATGCCGCTAAATAGCAAAAACAAACAGCAAATATCCGGGGCCTAAAAGAGAGGGATACATGCAAGGGTCAGTCAGAAGGGTCTTTGCGACAAGGCAAGAGGCATGAGAAAGATGTCTTGACAGGCACTGGGGGGACGATAAAAATAGGTAGAGGGATAGTCATGGAATGGGGTGCATGAAAGACGTTGGCGAGAAAGAGGGTGTAGGTCAGGGCCACGGAAGCAAATAGAGAGAGTAAAGGGATGAAAAGAAAGTGGGTAGTGGGAACTGAAAGGAAGGAGAAGAGGGGGCAGGAAAGAAGGGAGGTGCAGGGCAGAGGGCAGAATGTAATGGTTGGAAAGAGAGAAAGCGGAGTGCTGGGATGATAAGTATGTGGAGCAGAGAAGGTGGGAGAGAGGGTGGAAGCTGAAGGAGGCGAGGAGATAGTGCAGGGAGGTGCTCCTAGAGATGTAGGGAGGTACCTCAAGAGGTACCACAGAGAAGCACGGATGTACCGCTCACAGCAGGGCTCTATTGTACTCACATCATTCTGGAATCAAGATGGACCGCACAATGGTGCAGAGCAGCAGTACTAGGGGCAGCAGAGTCCATGGGTCGTCCATCTTGCCCTCGGCCATCAGTGGGTATTCATTTGTAATTTTGATTTGTACATTGTGAAAAATACTGGAATTTTAAATCCTTATTAGGAATTTAAGCCTTTAATTTTTCCAAAGTTAGTGGAAAGTACCATCAGCATTCCATAGCACCAAATGCTCCACTCGATCCAGCTGTGGAATCCCGCAGAGTTTTCATGTAGTTCTGCAGAATTCAGCAGAGCAAAACTCAACTAGTCCCTCCCAGACCTAATGAATACTAGTATATTAGTTGTTTGCCATATTTTGCCATCATCTGTAAATTCAATGCAAAACTATGTCAAGCACTTAGGGAGCAAGGGTAATTTGCATCTTGGTATTTTTACACTTGATCTTACAGATTCCTTTAGGCATACTTCTCCTAAATTTGCAAATATATTAATCTATTGAGCAATTTGCACATTTATAGCATTTTAATTGCAGTTCTATAGTGCTTACTGCTCCTGAAGAGGCACAGAACTGCTGAACGTCAGGAGCAAGCCGCTCTGGAATCCAAGGCTCGTGGTCATTGGTGTCATTGGGATCAGTCTTGTGCTCTCAATGAGGCCATTATGGGCATTTACTCCAGTGTCTTTTTGGTGCATTAAATTAGTAGGAATTAGGTGTGAACATTAGTGCACAAGTATGGGGTATGTGAGTTCATGCAGATGGCTGGTGGAATTAGCAGATGAGCTACAGGGGATTAGGTATTGCTAGGTTGCAGGATATGACTTTAAAAAAGGACCAAATTCGTTTTTTAGATGAGGTAAGGCGCAATTTAAGGTAATACAATACTAGAGACTAATACACACATGCATATGACTTACATTTGGCTGTATTAAAAAGAGGAGGCATGCAGAGGATGGAAAGTAATGAGAAGTTCATTCAAAGATAAAGGAGAGGCAATAATGGGAAGTTTTAAGTCAAGGTCAAACTTTTTGTACAAGGTTTTAGCAACATGGACTATTTTTGAGATAGCAAATATTGTGAAGGTGCAAACTGTAGAAAGAAGCATCATCATTTGCTTGTGAAGTAGTGGTTTAATGGGTACCATTTGATAGGCCCTAGAATCAGGTGAGTAGCCTGTCCGATGCCAGGCTACCCCTAGACCCCCAGTTAACCAATAACAGCAGATCAGCTCAAGGGCTTGAAGCATAATTAGTGACTGGGCACTCATACAGGAACATATAGAACTTTAGACTATGTGTTAATGATGTCAAAAAGTCATGATAAAAACAATGTGAGAGGAAGTACAGGGTAGGTAATGCCAACATCTTATACAAATATCAACAAGAAGATTCGTCAATTTCTGGAGCAAATGTCGTTTGATGTTTAAACTTAAATTTTGACATCAGATATATGGCATCCTGGAAAAAAATGAAATATATTATGTATTTTGTATCTTCCACAGGACCTGGAAAATGGAATGACGTGAAATGCGACACAACTTGGGCATTTGTCTGCAAATCAAATGACATCCTTGATTTTCTTGGATAAGCACCATACCAGATTTTGCCAGAAGGGCTACACTCTAATATTTTAATTATTAGAAATGATAAATCCTTACTTTTAATGATCACATGTCAGTATATAACTAGAGGCTGGAGTTATTGGTAATTGAATTCAAAATAAAATCATAGCACAAACTGAAAAAAAAAGTTGTTTTGTTTTCTATCTTCATGAATATATGTTGTACGCTTTCTTAGAATTTCTTCACTTTACCACATAGTTACCATGTGAGAGTGGGCTAGGATCCTGTATGAACCCTGCAACAACTGAGGCTTCTTTCCTCTCCTGGCTACCAGGAGCTTTGAGAAGTCATTATTAATGTCAAAGACTGAACCAATGAAATTTAACTTGAAAAAGTAAAACTGTTAATTTACAGGGGGAAAGAAAGGTCCAATACACATATTAAAATAAATATATGTTTTTCCAAACCAAGGAGGAATTCCACAAAGCAGAAAAGATCAATAGATGAAGGGAAAAATCAAATAATCAATCAACCAATCAATCAATCAATCGGCTTGTATAGCACAACTACTCACCCGTCATGGTCTCAAGCCTTATAAATGTATAAATCCAGCAACAAGATGAAACGCAGTTTCAGACAGTATGCAGAATAATTCTTCCGCCTGGTCATCAACAAAACCAACAAAGTCTCCCATATTTCTTACCTGTCCCAGCTCAACACCAGCATGCAGATGTAGGGGTAAGACTTTGTGCCTTAGGGATTCAAATCACAGGACGTCAGTGTCACACAATTCTCACTGAGTGCCTACAGTCAAACTCGGCATGTCCTCCTCCAGGCTTGTGTTTTCAGTAACAAGTTAAGTTAAAGGATTTATAAAGCGCATTGCTGCCCCAGCGACGGGGCTTCCCAGCGCTACCCAGGTACACATTGCAGGAAGACACGCAGAGGGAGAGAGGTTAAGCTGGGAATAACCGGAATTTTATGGTCTTTCGAAAGTGTAGATAGTTCTGAATACCTCTGATGGATACAGGAGAATTCCAGAGTCCAACCGCCAAAGCCATAAAAGAGTGGTCCCAGCTCTTGCTCCTAGGAATGGGAAGGTAAAGGCTAAAACTGGATCGGCTGAGCGCAATGTACATTGCGTTAAGTACGGTGCTTGCATATCTGCTAAGACAGGGGGTGCCTGTTGGGTCAGAATTTTGTGAGCAAAGCACAATGTCTCAATTATCAACAGGCAGCCAGTGTAGCTTAGGTGAAAGCTTTGACACTGAGCAAAATTCTGGCAGAGCAAAAAGAGTGCGTGCTGCCGCATTTTGTACCCTGTGTAGGCGCTGGATCCCATATTTATCAGCGCCAAGGTAAAGGTAATTACCGTAGACCAGTCTGGATAAAATCATGGCTTGGTTAATGGTCTTGCGGGTTTGCGAGTCAAAGAAACCTAAAAAGGGCTTCAGTCCTCGCAAAAACCCAAAACAAGCCCTGCAACTGCTTTTGTTTGGGTTTCTAAGGATAGCCCACTGTCAACCCATATTCAAAATCTTTCACTGCCTCCTTAGGAAGGGGTGCAGGCTTCAACTCATCTGGCCATCATTGCTCCACCACAATTTATTGTCTCCCCCAAGCAGTAGTATTTCGGATTTGCTGGCATTTAACTGCAGGCAGTTTGCTGTCATCCAGTCAGCAATAGCCAGCATGCCCTCCTTAAATTTAAAGAGGTTATTTTTGCTCTTGGAAAAGGAGATGACCAGTTTGGTGTCATCATTGTAAGATACTAATGACAAACCTTTGCTTTTTTCTACCATCACGAGGGGTTGCAGGTAGATTTTAAAGAGCATGAGAATCAATATTGATCCCTGCAGCACACAGTTATGGATGGCATACTCCTGCTAACAGTGGGATGGTACAGTGAACTGGAATGTTCTGCCTTGAGGAAAAGATCCGAACAAGGCCAAGGCCGCACCCCTATACATATGCCCTGCATGTGCGCAATTGGATCTTATGGGATACTGTATCAAATGCGGCACTTAAGTCAAGAATAATTAGAGCCGCAGAGTTTCCTTCATCAAAACTGCTTCGAATTTGCTCCATCACTGCCAACAAAGCGGATTCAGTACTGTGGCGTGATCTGAAACCATTTGGTGATGAGTCCAGTAGCTCTACAAACTCTGTGAGGATGGCATTCACATGAGATTCAGTAGCTTTGGCCAGGAAAGGGGGCTGAGATATAGGGAAATAGTTTTTTCGCTTGAATGGCTTCAAAGACTTTTTTTTTTAATAGTGGTATTACTTTAGCATGCCTCCATGCGAGTGGTACAGATGCCAGAGTCAGGAATAAATCAATCAGCTCCCAACATACTGGTAGAATAAGTTTTTGAAATTTTCAGAGTTGATCTGGTTTCATAGGATCAGCTGGGGAGCCTGATTTAATTTGAGTTCAGAGAGACTCAACCTCAGAGAAGTATAGTAGAGGGAAGTAGAACAATGTTCTTCCAACATTTTTTCGGTTGTGCCTTTGACCTCCCTTACAATCTATGTTGGCAATGCATTTATGGTTGGAAAATTATTGTAAATCTTCTTCACCTTGTTAAAAATATATCTGGCCAACTCGTCACACTGATTAGTCGAGGTGATGGGCGATTCTGTTTCTGAATTTGAACTCTTCATTACCTTAAGAAGGGTGAAGATCATTTTTGAAGGATTATTATTCTCTTTAATTTTAGAGGCAATATACTCAGCCCTGGCTTGCGGTGGGTGCGCGATACTGTTTTTTCGCTTCTAGGCCATGTGAGCTTCTCCAAGCACCCTCAAGTTGCTTGCATTTATTTTTGCATGGGTCAAAGACTCATTGAACCAAGGGTTAGATTTCGCTCTTTTTCTATTGCTCCGTTTAGCAGGAATATGGCTGTCAAGGGCATGTGTAAGCCAGACCTGAAAAAGGACATTTGCTGCACATATGTTAGAGGGTAGCTGGGGTTAATGACTTAGCAGCAGATCAGAGAAGTTGTTAACGTCGAATTTGGTGCCAGGGTTGTTTAATAGCAGGCTGCAGACAAATCTGTAGTGGATGCCCTTGACATCGCAGGGAAATAGAGACAAGGAAATGATCCAACCAACCCATGTGAAGAGGAGGGAAAACCTCACTGGAGGCCAGAAATGCGTGACCCTAACACCGCATTGCAATGGCTGGCAAGCCTCTAAATCTGCTAAGAAACTGGCAATTTCCTTCTTAAAGTCATCTTCAAGATGTAGGTTGAGTTCCCCCAGAATAGTACAATTTATAGATTTACTGGCCAATATGGTGACTTTGTTAACCAGCTCTTCCCTTAAGACTTTAGATGGCCCTGGAGGAAGATAAATGAGCAAGCCAGATATTGTGGTTTAGGGTAGTTTTAAAAAGTGAAGCGGCAGTAGTAGAACTCTTTAAATATTATTGCAATGCCCCCCTCTGTTACGGACTCTATTTAATTGCTTCATAGCGTAGCCCAGGGGTAATGCTAACCATGATTCAACAATGGAGTCCTGTGTCAGCTAGGTTTCCCTTAAGGACCACTTATCTGTGAATTCCTCTAGTAACAGGTCAAACACCTTGGCATAATGCTTGGCCAGGGACCTACAATTCCAGCTGAGAAACCTGAACACAGAGGTGTGGGGAGGAACGCACATTATTTGCAGTTAAGGTGACCCCCAGTGGGAATCAGGCGTGATTAACACAAGTAGAGCATTGTGCCTTGAGGGACAAGAGGTTGTTAGGCGAGTATGAGAGCTTATGCCTATTTCCTCAGGCAGAGTGCCTAGCACCTGGTGCTGTCCAGGCACGGACAGTGGCAGAAGGGCCTGCCTTTGGCGCACTTTTGGCACACAAGCAGCGCGTTTGTGCTGTGGCAAGCATCAAATAGCCTGTGGGCAACAACTGGCTCCTCCCGTATAGCGTCTGATTGGCCCAAGTCAGCTAATCAGTGCTAAGCACCGTCCATAAACGGAAGTGTAATGCTTCGGATCTAACAAGGAGAGAGGATATGTGTATGTGGTGCCATGTACACTCTGGCTTCTGCATTCTCTTCCTCAAACAGGCCTGCTATGATTGTCTTACCAGAGGCAGGCACTACTGAAGCCAGCCACCCAAAACCTGACAGTGACTTGCCTAGAGACTTGCATAGAGACTGTCTCACATAGAATATGTTTCTGATACCGAAAAGGCTTTTTATCACTGTCCCCAGACCAGTGGAGGAAGCCCATAGCAAATCACCATTTACCATCTGCCACTCACAGATGAGACCCATGATGTTGTTTACCTTGCAGAGAGTATGAAGATACCTACCACACACAATAATAATAATACCCGTAGTGTTGCCTGGTCATGGGCCACACAATAGAGTGTTCCGTGCACAGGGGGATATTGGTAAAAACCCCTTGCATGTAAGAGCAGTGGTGATGGCTGGTGTAAGCCAGCATAAGAAAATAAAAAAGCCTGGTGTGCCGTGGCATGGTTCCAGTCAGAGACCACCATTAGATCACTTTGTATATCCCGTCCTTTTGTAGGGTCAATTGTGTGATTGGTCTACGACACCACACTGGCTACAAAGGGGCCACAGTACTTATGTGTGTGATCTCCCTCATCCTTCCAGCCTTCTGCATTCTCTCACTTCTTCTTCAGCAGCTCCCAGCACCCGCGGTACTTCACCAACGGAGCCTCCCAGTCCTGAGAGCTGTCGACCTGCTGCATCTCTGCCCCACCCGGGTCCGCTGTGTCCGAGGGGTGGGCTCTATGCTCACATTAGCACATCCTGCCTCACCAGGTGATCACATCAATGACTCCAGTCCCCAAGCTCAACCCCCAAGAGGCCGAGGGGCATCTTTGGTGCACGGAGGAATACTAAAAAATATATAACAGAAATAACACTCAAGTGTGAAAATTATCCATCATTGACAAAAAAAGAAGATATCAAGGCACAGCATACTTAAGAGGGAGATAAGGTCATGACCTCAGGACTCCCTGGCTAGAGGAGTGTCTCCACATGTCGCCCACTCGCAGGTTCCACAGGTCAAGGTATCCATTATTTTCAGTGCGCATAGCAACTGTACCGACCCTCAAACCCGGACTGTGACCTCTTGGGACCCCTGATCACCTCTGCTGCACATCACACCTCAGCCACATGGCTACCATCCCTTCACTAGACCCTTTCACGATCACGGGGCCTCGACCCTCCTAAGCGGCTCCCTGTAAAGCATGGTGTGAACACCTGGAGAATTACTTTGAAGCTATAGAGGTCCCTGCTGTCTGCAGATGCCCCATGCTTCTCCTCCTAGAAGGAGCCAACATTCATAAAATATCAAAGTCTTTGGTTGAAGCAGGTCCCCCGCAAAAATACCGCCACCATGAGGGATGCCGTCACTGCACACTTTGAACCTTACACCAACCCAGACTTTGAAAGATTCCTCTGTGCCAAGCTTGGAAGCTACCGGACGAATCAGTGGATGTTTTCCATGGGCAGTTAAGAAAGCTTGCCAGCACCTGCACTCTGCCAGATGAAGATGATGACGTCCAGGCCCAGTTCATTCAAGGGTATACCGCCTTGAACTGTGTGAGCATGTCTTGCAAGAGCCCAACATGTTCATGAGACATGTTCTAAAATGTGGGCGCTCTAGGGAACTTTCCATTGCTCGGGCAGCCCACATGGACCCACAATCCTCTACCCCTATCTAAGAAGAAGCAATGAATGCCCTCCATCAAGGTGCGCAGGGAGGTAAGCCAGAGTCTGCTAAGCTTTTTCCAAGCCCCACCACACAAGAACTGCAAGCTCGCACCTGCAGATGGTGCTTGGCCCATACCCTCACACTTGAAATTGCCGCACCAACGGCAAGATGTGCAGTCCATGTGGCAATCTACTTCTCCAAAGTCTGCCGCTCTTTGCAAGGGCAACAACCCAAAGGCCCATGGAAAGTGGTGCACACAGTGGAACCACACGCAGAAAACCTGTGGGACATCGACATGGATGAAGATGATGAATCGGTTGTCCATGTGGTGAGGAAGCTGGATAACCTCAAGACTGCCCTTATCTGTAGGATCAAAGTACAGAATCACCCTGTATTTGCTCTCATAGACACAGAAGCCACTATTAATCTTATGGCAGTGGATGTCAGGCACAGCTTACCTGGCCCACCGGCACTCAGGAACACTAGCATATAGATATACTGTTTTGGCAACTGCTCACCGCTGCTGCATCACTGCATATTTCAGGCAAACCTGTCCCATCACTCCACACACCGATGAGCGAAGATCTATGTGTCACAAAACGGGTCAGGATTTCTGCTTTGTTGCCACATGGCTCAAGGTCTTGACCTCATACAAATTGCTTTTAGGGTGCATGGGTTTGATCTAGACCATCTGTTGCAGGACTTCACACTGCTGTTCGACAGAATCAGCTGCCTGACAGGTCCCGACATCCAACTGCACATTGATAAGTCCATTGCTCCTCTGGCCACAGGCATAGAAGGATTGCTTTCCACCTTAGACCCAAAGTAGAAGCCGAGTTGAAGTTACTGGAGAAAGCAGGCATCATTGAGCGGCTACGAGGCCCCACACCATGGCATTCCCCATCATAGTGGCAAAGAAGCCTAAGCAACCAGATGCAGTCTGCATTTGTGTTGACATAAAGGTCACAAACCAAACGATCAAGCTAGAATGCCATCTTACACCAACCATAAATGGCAACATTGGGGAGCTGACGGGTTCCAGATGGTTATCCAAAATAGCCCTCAGCTCCGGGTACCACCAAATCCTGTTGCAGCCAGACTTCCGTCCCATCATCACTTTCTTGACCCACTTAGGCCTGTGGAGACACACAAGGCTCAACCTTGGCATCTCCAGTGCCACCATGGTCTTCCAGAATATTGTGAAGAACATCCTCCATGGCCTGCCCAGGGTGCTCAACGTGAGCGATGACATCCTCAATCACACCCCCACAGTTGAAAAGCATCTGACTCATCTCCGTAACATCTTCATACAACTCAAGGAACATGGGCTAACACAACTTCAAGAAAAGTATGAATTCCTACGGAAGGACATTAGTTTTTTTGGGTACCGCTTTTTGGACAAAGGCTTTGGCTCTGACCCCGATAGGGGTTAGGGCATTTCAAGAATCACCGTCATCCATGTCAGGAGTCCGTAATTTCGTAGACATGGTGACATGCTGCGGACACTCCATGAAAAACTTGTCAGACATCACCGGCCTGTTCATGGATCTCACCAAGTCATCCAGCCCATAGGTCTGTGGACCTGAGCAGGAAGAATCATTCCTATACACTAAGGCAGCTTTGTCTGCTTATAGCACTCTGGTGTACTTCAACCCCCAGAGAGCATCACAGCTGGTGGTGGATTCTAGTCCCACCGGCCAGGGGCAGTACTGGCTCAATGGTAGGAATGCAGAGAATGAGCTCTGCTGGCCTACGTCAGCCACACTCTCACACCCACAGAGCAGCGCTATTCTCAAATAGAGGGTGAAGCGATTGCCATTCTATGGGTCTGCAGGCATTTTTACATCTACCGATTTGGCCACCCATTTTTTTGTCATCATAGTCCATAAGCCACTGATCCCGCTCTTTCAAGGATTGTCGTCGAGGCCTCCCTTGAGGATTGAGGAATGGATCCTGCATCTGCAAGAGTTTAATTGCTGTTGAATACTGACATGGCACCTGAAACCCTGCCGATTTCCCATCCATCCATGCCTGACCTGACCCTCTTCCTGAGTCAGCGGAAGCTGTGGAAACCGAAGAGTATGTGAAGGTGATTGTGGATCGCTCCAAACCTCTTCTGATGTCCCTGGTGAAATAGGCGTCATCGAATGAGATGACTCCTTGCAAATTGCCATCAAGGGAGTCGCCATCAAAGATTTGGCGTCGCTGCAAAACCCAGCATCTTTCCACACAGAAGAGGCCCAGTCAATCCTCAAGGCATTGTATTACGTCTGTGAGGAGCTGTCGGTAACCATCCCCCGACTCCTACTGTTGGAATGTCTTACTCAGAAGGCAGCGCTCCTTTCACATGGAGCAAACCAAGGCATCGTAAAGTCCAAGAACTGGCTAAGGAGCAAGGTCTGATTCCTGGGTTTGGACAAGAAAGAGGAGGCTGTTGTGCAAAGCTGTCGAATCTGTTTCCCATGAGACCGCCTGACTGCACAACACCGGTAATCACCGAAGTAGGCCCAGAGCCACGTGGCAGAGAGTAAGCACAGATTTTGGCAGTCTACAATGAGAATGGCAATCAAAACACATGCTGGTCATTGTGGGTGTCAACTCACGCTATCCTGAAGTAGAAATCATAGTGACAACATCTGTCGCAGACGTTATCCTGAATAAGCACGGACAATGGACAACCCCTTCATCAGCTCTGAGCTAGTGGGGTATCTGGTCTCTCACAATATCAAGCACCGCCTCATAGCCCGTCTAATGGTCTCCAACTTTCTTCTTACCCAGGCTTTCACTTAGTATATAAGCCCCACCGTGAACGCAGAGGGGACACACATAGACTGCGAGTTGCTGGCAAGCTGAGGGGAAACCAAAGGCAAGCCCATCTGCACCCGTCTGCGCTTGGACCCCACCCCCGCCCACCGCCACAAAGTCTACATCTTATCTAATGGATAAGCCATGGGCAACTTATCCTATACTAGTTCGCCGCACACCATGATAAGGAATTTAGGGGCAGATTTATGTTAACTGGCGCATCCCCAGGGATGCGCCAGTTAACATGCGCCACAGTGCGCCACAGCTCCGCCACCCATGGTGCGCTGCATTTATGATGCGGCGCACCATGGGGCAAAAACGGCACAGATGCGTGACGCATCTGTGCCGTAAAGGTGACGCATTGCTGGAGTTGCGTCGCAAGCGCGACGCAGCTCCAGCAAGGCTCGGGGGTGCCCCATCTCCACAATGCTGCGTCAAGACCTACGCCTGCTTCAAGCAGGCGCAGGCTTTTGACGCAGCATTGGCCTGAAAGTGACTGAGTGAAATCTTATAGATTTCACTCAGCCACTTTTGCGAGGCGCACCTGCCCCGGAACGCCCACCCTGCGCCGGAACGCCCACAAGCGGCGCAGGGCTTTACAACGTGACGCATCTGCCTAGATGCGCCACGTTGTAAATCGTTCGTAGGGATGCGCCACGTTTACGCCGCCTTGCGTGACGCAACAGCGGCGTAAACGTGGCGCAAGTGCCTCATAAATCTGCCCCTTAAATTTTAGCACCCCTTGTTCAGGGATATTATTTCCTTTGGATGAGGAAGGTACATGGCACTGTAACATATGCAACTTCTCCTGCGCTTCTTCCCACTTTCAGATCAAGCTAGAATCACCTTGCACCACAGGACATATCCCTTCAATCAGTAAAAATAGGATTTCCTCTGGTACTCCTAGGTGTACCCCCTCTTAACTACACGGCTTATATCTCAATGCACATTCAATTCTAAGAATGCTTTGGAGCTTTGGAATCTTTTAGATCCTAGCAAACCTAACATGCTTTATACTGAAAAATGACTTCACTCAACTGCCTCCTCATCTATTGCAGTAGCATTCCCTGATGATTATAAATTGACTAGATTGGAAAGGCAGTTAAAAATGTTGGGTGGAGCGGCCATTGCTGTATGTAGCCCATTACAGATAACATCCTTGGGCTCCTGTTCCCGTACCTAGTTGGAAATGATCATCTGTCAACTTAAAATCACCTCAGATTTTCCCTGGAAGGGGGTCCTGGTGTGCCGCAGTCCTGGCGAAAAGAAGAATTTCAGTGCTATGCTTATGGAACGGTTAGCACCCCATATATTGGCAGCAGACCAGTTTCTGTTCTTAGGGGCTACAACCATCATGTGGACAATCAATCTGATTCTGTTTCTATCCGTCTTCTTGAAGATCTAGAATCCCTTGGTCTTTATCAAGAGGTAATTAGTCCCACCCATATCGCTGGACATACCTTGGACACCGTGTGTACCAATTCCCCCAACATAGTGGTTAATCCCCCAACTGCTCTGGTATGCACTTCTCTCTTAATTTTTCTTTAGCATTTCGGAAACCCAGCGCTGGCTATTCTAATGGCTCTAAGCATACCAGATCCTGGAGGAAGGTAGGGGCATATCTACAAGGATGGCGATAAATAAACGCAAAGCAATTTTAGCGCTTTGTTATTTATCGCCGCCTATCTCTGGAATTTCTCGCAATGGTAACGCGTTATTAACAACACGTTACTCCCGGGTGATAAAAATAACAGAGATAGCAGGGAAAATCACTGTTTTGCAGGGAACATCACTGGTTTTCCAGCGATGTTCCCTGCAAAACGGCGATAACCTTGCTGATACGACCCAGAGGGTCGTATCAACATAATCCACCCCAATGTTAGGGATACGTAAGTTTGCATTTTAGCAGACGTTAGTTTATGGAGAAAACAGCGGTTTTCTCCCAAAACTAACGTGTGCTATAATCCTGTGGGCTGCCTTGTAAATATCGCGATGTGAACATCAGCAATATTTGCAAGGTAGTCCATACGTGGTACGCCCAGTGATGCCCACTTTGAATCTCATTAGAGATGCAAAGGGAAGAGTTGGGAAAAGGGTGCTAACGTGCAATTTGGCATGTTAGCACCCTCTTGTAAATAGGGCGATAGTTTTATCTCTGCTTTTTTGTTTTTTTAAGCCAAAAAAGTGGAGATAAAGCCCTTGTAAATATGCCCCGTAGTTCCTTCCACTTTTTCCTCTATGTTTACTCCCCTCCTCTGAGGGACTATGAAGATATGGATCTTGCATTAAACGTTTTTGAGGATTCCATAACACAGGCTGTAGACATTATTGCTCCCCTGCAATTGAGCAAAACAAAAACAAAAAACCCTCCCGCTCCTTGCTATACTGAATCCATAAAAAGGAAAAATCCATATGTCGGAATCATGACTGCAAATGGAGAAGTCTAAATTTGGATAGACTCATCTTTAAAATGCCATTAAGAAAATATCTAAAAATATACAATACTGCAAGAAGGACTCACTTAGTGGACAGAATCAATTCTGCAAAAAAATCCTATAAAGAGTTTTAAAAATGTTTTAAATAATTTACTTTTCCAACCACCTGGATCTCTACTATGCCAGCATTGCAGATGCTTTGCGATGTCCTGGCAGCTCATTATGAACAAAAGATGAATAATATCTATTTATCTCTTTCAAATAATGTGGCATTGACAAAACTAGCCTCCTCTGAAATTCATGTTAACTCCCAGTCCTCCACCCTGGAGTCTTTCAATCCCGCCACCCGTGATCAAGTTTTGGATAGGTTACATAGGATAAAATCTGGGTCCACATTGGATCCTGCCCCCCCTTACGTCATTATCACTCTGGCTCTAATCATTCTTGCCCCCATCACAGATCTATGCAATCTTGCATTTAAGTTGGTAACACTTTTATCAAAATGAAAAAATTTATGGATTAGACCCATTCTTACAAACCTTTGGCGGATCCTATGGATATGCAAAAGTATAGGTCTATATCACTGCTCCATCTCATTGCCAAAGTATAAGATTCACTGGTAAGCCACCAATTGGTGTCTTTTTTGGAATCCAACTCACTGTGGAACCCTCCCAGTCAGGCTTCTGTGGATCTCATTGCACGTATTAAGTGCTAATGGATGTCACTGACACAATCAGACTTACGTTTGACGAGGGGAATTCAGCTATGCTTATTCTCCTTGATCTATCAGTTGCATTTGATACCATCTCCCATCCAATTCTATGTCAAAGATTGAAGGAGATTGGTGTCAGTGGCAAAGCTCTGAAATGGGTGGATTTTTTCTTTAATTAGAAAGAACTCATAGTGTACTTATGGAATCTTATCACTCTAAATCCATGGCCCTGGATAAAGGGCTTCCAGAGGGATCTATTTTGAGCCCTGCTCTTTTGGACATATATATGACTGCCCTTGCCAGGCTGATCAGGTCTTGCAGCTTTGACACAATCTCAAATGCTGATGGCATTCAACTAATCATCACCATGGATCCAAATCCAGAACTTACCAAAGTTAAATTCAACACTGTATGTTACAAATTGCATCATGGATGACGGCTAACCTCCTTTAGCTCAACTCCAGTACGCCAGAGGTTCTACTTCTTGGGAAGACTCATTCAATCTGGTCCACAGACTGGTGGCCAACCAAACTGGGACCAAGCGGATACCTAGAAAATTGGTTAAAAATGTGGGTTTATTTTTGGATGACAATCTCTCTATGAAGAAACATGTCAAATCCATTTCTGGAACTTGTTTTGGTCTGCTGCGCATGTTTAGGAAGACTTGTCAATGGGCTCTTCTGAATGCTAGGAAAACCCTAGTCCAGACGTTAATAGTGAACTTCCTGGACTATGGGAATTCCCTGATGGTTGGCATGAATGAAGGTCTGTTCTCCAGATTTCAGGTGGTTCAGAACATAGCTGCCCGTCTTGTTTGAAATCTTCTTCCACGATCTCCATATGAACCTGTGTAATTCTCACTTCATTGGCTTCCTATAAAAAAGTGTGCTCTTCGAACTTAAGTGTTTGATTTTTAAATCACTACAAGGGAGGAGACCATGGTATCTTTGAAAAAAACCTGAGCCCTATATCCCGGTACTTCAGCTCAGATCCAGCGAGCTTCTACTACGATGCCCTAAACGTATCCATAGAGCCAGATATGTTGACTGCTCCATTTCTTTTTTAACCCCCAATACAGGACCAAGCTACCCTTGCCCCTTTGCTCATTCTTAAACCTAATCCATTTTTAGAAACCCCTGAAAACATGGTTGTTTAATCACCTAATGGAACTGTAAACTGCATCTGACAGCTTTGGAGCTGAAAGATCCCCCGGGGATGATTTGCATGCCTAACAAATTTATTATTATTATTATTATTATTAATATTATTATTATTATTATTATTATTATCTCCCCAAGCAAGCTAGGTTTTGGCTGTTCGGTGAGGGATACCATTCCCAATCACCCTGTGCGGTAGGAAATACCAAATTTCCCTAACCAATTAGACTTCCAGAGAACCCGAAACCAATGAGTACGCCTCCCAAAAATGACGGGCTCGGGAGAGCTACATCAAGTTTGACCTCCAAGTACTTGTGAAAGACCGCCACCAAGGCGCAGAGTTAAGACTACCCTTCGAACTGGATCCATGAGTTGTCATTGACATTAAAGGTACTTTAGTGACGGCCAAAAGGGGCCACAAATGCGTTACGTGGAACATCTTTCAGTTCCAGAAAGCCCCAAGGAGAGCTGCCAGCATGCCCATGTTAACTGCCCCGCATGGAGATGCCACGACAAGCAGATCCCCAGACATCCAACAGCGAGTACGATAAAGATCAAGAGACAGGCACATTCTCAGAGGAACTGTTCTCAGCACTACCGCAAAGCAAGTCTCAAAACACAGACAAAACACTCTCGGTGGCACTCAGCAGGAGCCCAAGAGCCTCCAACACTCCAAGCCAAAGAGGATCTTCACTAGAACTCTCATCCAGGGGTGACAAAGGACGTCATCTGAAGTACAAAGACTTTGTCTCCGGCTAACCAGAGAATTATGGCGATGTTACGTTTGTGAGTAGGTGCTTTGTACCACAACACAAAGTGAGAGTATGATGTGAAATGTATGTCAGTATATGGACTGTGGCGAAGCATTATTATTGTTTGATGTTTCCCTGTTCAACCGTTGATATGTTTTGTATCTCCTGGTAAAAGAGGAAGGTAGTGTTGGAGAGTTATGAGCCACACCATAGAGTGATCCGGACACAGTGGGATATTGGTAAAACCCAGTGTGCGTAACGGAAGTGGTGATGGCTGGGGTACGCAACCATAAGATAATAAATAGCCCGGGGGCAACCGGCAAGGCTCCAGTCAGGGACCACCACCAGACAAGTTTGTACATGCAGTCCCTTTGTGGGGGTCTGTTGTGGGCCTGGTCTATAATACCACAATAGCCATGACATTTACATCAAATTCAAAAGTGTTCTTATCTCTGTCAGCGACAGCTGTGATGGGCAAAGGATAATGTGCAAGGACACTGTGTGCGTTTCCATGATGAAGAACTCTGAAAGTGCTAAAAAAACTGGGGATCACCCTCAAGTTCAATCTCTTTCAGCAGTGGATTCTTGGGCTTGGATGCATTCCAATGCTGGAGACTATGCTCTGCTCCCTGATTCCTGAGCACATGGCTAGGCGGCTGAAGGGCATGTTTTAGGTGTACATGTACAAATGTCCAAGGAAAGCTTACTTTGTACAGTGGACACACATATTGGCAAAAGCCCTAATAATATTAGAAAAATCGGTCAAGAGATGTATTTGAAACAATCATTCTAATGTCAAACTTTTCCCAATTGCCTATAGTAACGTGGGGCAGGGGTAGAATTTGGCAACATCAAAACTGGGTACTCGGTCTGGAATGTAGAGATGGCCCCTCAAGCCTTCTTGATTCAGTGGTGCATTGCTGAGCAGGCAAGGTGTTACCTACACGGGGTGCTATGAAGTTTCAGTTTAAATGCAGTGCAATAAAGATGGGATACCCTGACAAAATAGTTGTTTTGCTTTAAAGAACAATGTAATAATACCGCAAATATATAAATATATGTACCGAATCTATTTATATCCTGTTTGATTTGTTAAAATTCTTACAGTAAAAGATATTCAACTATGCACCCCCCACCTTCATTCTCATGCAAAAAATATAAAATACAAACAGATCCACCAAATTGAGCTTTCAATAAGTATTGTACAGAGCCTGTTATTGCACTTTGCTTTCTATGGCGCCCTAGGGGGATTTCCAGTTCTCACTCGTACCCATTGTCATCATCTCTATTAAGGAATAATTTCCTCACAATTTCAGTACCGCAGTCGTAAATTTACACTTGCCATTTTTGCCTCAACCTAGGGCACCTGCCCTGTCTCAAGGGCGCTCATAAGATGGTGTGAATTACACCTGCAGCTGTGAAAGGCAATACATGGGAATGCCCACTCTTTGTTAATATGGGCATGTTCTCAGATACAATCAGTTGTACGAAATGAATAGGGGCTTATCACGCTCTAAAACCAAAAAATAAGTAAACTCTTGAGGTCCAAGACCATTTAAAATAAATTGTCAATCGAGGCCCTTACTACAAGCTCCTTTTAGTAGGGGAGGGAACGTGGTGTGCTATAAGGTAGAAGGAGTAAAGTGTGAAGTGCTGTCCTGTTAGCTTCCTAGTATTGCATTTATCACTCACAGTTGCTGGAGTGGCTCATTACGGTTTTCAATGACTTTCAGGTTTGCGGTAGGAAACAGATAAAGTGCAGTGTACTGGCCAGTCAAGGACTGATATTAATCTTTGGCAACTCAGTGAGTGCAGACCTGATGGAATTCGTGAACTTTCCAAGTCTTGCCAGGGCTTAAAACAATTCCATGAAGCACAAGTCCAACGCCTCCCTGGAAGTCCCGTTTTTATTAGCCCGAAAGATAAGGCAAAGCAGGCAGCGTTGATTATCAGCCAGTTTAGGGCAACAGCACAACAAATGCAGCCAGTTGTATTTCCAATATGTACTTAGCATTGCGTACCCAGGCAGGGTTGACGTCAAAGATTGGTAATGTAATAAGACTCACGTAGAATATTTTAACGTGGGCCTGGACTATCAGGGCATGATGAAAGTAGGGTTGGGCTTTCCCCAAGATGTATGATGCATCCAATGACGTTGTGATGGGATTAGCATGAAGATTTGCATGCTCCTTTTCAAATGGTTTCTAACACCTGCCTGTTCGTCGCCTTTTTCCAGGCAGACGGCGGAATGTCGACGGAGAGCAAACTTTCTGCCTTGATCTTTCGGCTGATGATTGCCCGTCCAAGCCCAGTTTCCCAGGAGGAGCCCTCCTCCTCAAAGATCTTCCTCAGTTGGTGTTTGAGTGAGTATTTTGGGGCTCGCAGGACCCTGATGAAAAACATTATTAGGACCCCCTGAGTCGCCAAGTCTGGTCCAACTTCAACCAAATTCTTCTGGCTTGCCGTGGGACCAACAACACGGCTTTGTGTGCCTTAGTCTAAACGACTGTTAAAAGCCTCTCCAGGGCACCTAAAAATGCTGGATAGTTGTATTTGAGGGCTGGGCTCAATTTTGCTTTCAAGACTGTCAGCATGGGTTCTGCAGTTAAACTTAGAAGACGGTTGCTTAGGCGCTTTGATGTGTGGATGATGCGGTTGGACTTTATACTGAGGTGCCTTAAATGAGCGGCCAGTTTGTCCCTCAGAAAGCAAAACACCAAGGCAGTTGTAAGCTGATGCTGTTCCTACTGGCACGTCTCACAATTGCCAGCGAGATTGCTTTTATTGGGGATATTTACCCAATGCTATTACCTAGGATTGTTCTCCTGATTGTAGAGATGGAATGCGTTAAGGGCTCTCTGTAGGCCAACTCTAGTGTGGGCCATGATTACAGTGCCAATTGCAAAGTGCAGGATGGGAAGTCATATCCTGCCCCGCCTTAGGGTAACTATACTAGAGTCTTGCAGGACAGCACCCACATCTGCAGTGTAGAGATTTAGTAGGAGGGGTCCAAACCACAGCCCTGTTTAAGCCAGTTGTTTGTGGCAACTCTGGGGGTTACTGTTGTGGGGCTTGTTTTAACCTGAACCCATGTCCCCTGGTTTAAGGATATAATGGCCTTGAGGAGCATGGGTGTATTCCCCATGCAGACAGCTTCTCCCATAGTCTTCCACGATTCACACTGTCAAAGGCAGTGTTGTAGTTTATGAGGCAGCATAGCAAGGGATGTTGCATCCTCCTGACAGCTTGTGTAGATAAGTATGTCATTGCTAAGATATTGCCCATAGTTGAGCAGTCTGGCCTGAATTCTGACTGAAAAAATGGAAAGATTCCTTTTTCCTTTTCCCAAGTCTCCAACTCCTTCGAGACAATTCTGGCATAACCCTGGGCTTCTAGATTAAGCTGGGACCCAAGCCTGTAGTTTGTTGGGTTGGAGCGGTCACCTATTTTATGGATGAGAAAGTATATTTAACCTCTCCAAGAACTCAGCTTCATTGCAGTGGTGAATGCATGAATGTGCTGATGTAAAAACAGGGGCAGGAATCCCATTGGGACCTGGGGCCATGTCTTTCCTAATTGTTTTGATGGTCGCTATTACAGCATCTTCGGTAATAAAAATACCTTGAAGGATGCCGGTGGCTAGTTTTGAGGAGTGTGTTGGAGCGGCTACCACTGCCAATGAATCAGTTGACGGACACTGCACAACATGACCTGAGCCAACAGCAAAAGCACGAATAACGACCAAGGACTGGGGGGATGAGGGAAGGTGGGCACAATGGCACACATGCACAATTAAGTATAGTAAATCTGTGGACAAACCATGGCCAAGAGTCAAAACTCCGACCAAGAGCCCAATTTACCCTAGTCTCCAACATCTCAGCACAGTATAAGCACAGAAGTGAAAGGCACGTCTCCTGAAAGGGATAAGGGCCAGCCAAATCAGAGCTGAAGGGGCAACTCAACCACAATGCAGCACACACACATAAGTTTCAGAGTACCTCAACATTGACAACAATGTGATACAAACTGCAAAACTTTCACAACAGAACAAAGGACGCTACTGCTGCCACTTGTGTTTAGAAAATGGCCATTCGCATTTAGCATAGCAGGAAACTGTGAGATGATAATGTACAAGTACAACCTCACATCTGTGATGGTGTAGAAATGTCAACTGTCCCACGTCAAATAGGCATCTCCTCACAAAATTGTCATGCAGTCTGTTAGTAAACTTGTACAATGTGTGAACATACATATGAACACAATGTCAATCTGCATCTCCCCTTCACAATGCAGAGGGAGAATCAACCCCTCCTGCAGAGCATATCGAACATCTCAGCACTGATGATGAAGAGGACCTCCCCAACATCGACACCCATGCCGTCCAACAGCTCATGGACAGCTTTGGCACCCCACCTCCAGGAGCAGGGCAGCCCAGCTACATCGAGGAGACCCCACCCCTTGCACAGACCACACAGCAGGAAGCACCCACCACCACAGCTGTCTCACTGGACCCCGAAGACCAACACATGGCATTCCAACGAGTGTGTTAGGGTGCCAGAAGAAGATGGCTGATCAGCTGCGGGTGGGGTTCGACCTCATTTCAGCCAAACTAGATGCCATACGTGGTGTCTAAGTCCCATCAGGGATGACTTACAGTCCCTAACGGACACCCACTGTCTGCTCCATGCTCTCCAATAATCCATGGCTGACATGGCTGGAGTCGTGACTCTGAGCCAAGAACAACTGCCTAGTCAGAGTGGCTCCAGCGATGTCAGCCGGAAGTTGGGACACATAAGGAGAATGATGGAGAGCTTGGAGCAGATGCATGCGGAAACAATGTGTGCCACGCGGCACACCAGCGAGATGTAGCTGTGATCTTCCAAGCAGTGCAGATCCTCATCATGGCATTGCCACCACAATGCCTGGCGTGGATGAATGCTGCTGCAACTACTCCATCTACATCTCCACCCCTGAAGTGTCAGCGCCACACAGTACGGCAGACATTGCACCTCCGACCCCTGATGTGTCACTGCCACACAGTAATGCAGACTAAGCACCACCACCCACATGTGAGGCACCTGACACATCAGAGGACGAAGATCATGATGAATCTGGCATTGTTGTAAGAATGAAGTTGTAGCATTCATTTCCGCTGTATGACCGGTTTCAGCTTGGTTCTGCCCTCTGGATCCTGCCCTGGAATAACACCTTCCACTGTCCCCCGATACACTCAGCAACACTCACCTTGGACCTCGTCATGGACTGCCATATTTTGTTTTGTTACCAATGACACAGCAATCACACTGCGGACTGAAGTTTTCCACTTCTGATGAACTTGTCAATCCCTAAAGGTCTCTGGCTGGCCCTTCACAGGGCAACAATGTAAAGTGGTGTTTGCATGGCCCTGTACTGGTCCAGCTTCAACCCTCCACTGAATGTGAATAAAACTTTCTAATTCACACAGATGTGTCATGGCTATGTTGAATCAAGTATGAAAGTATGGATGAATGTAGGAGCAGTGATTTCACAAAAAGGTACTCCCTGGGTAATGCTATCAATGCGCATGTATGGCCATGACCCAGATAGGCAGTGAGACACACATTGTCATTCAAATCAACACTCATCACAGTTTAATACGAGTGAAGGTGCGTAGACTTTATTAGCATATGCGTGTCAGTACTGGCAAGATAAGTGCCAAGACATGCAGACCAATGCAGCAGTATGTCAGAATGAAGAACGTTGCCAAGCACTGCTGTCCACTCCGGGGGAGTGCCTCATTTTTCACAGGTGTGTGTTAACCCGCGTTGTTGTCCTCTCATGTATTCGGAGTCCAGGAGAATGCAGCCATGTCCACTATTTTCGTGGGATATCTGACCGGATCTCCATGATGCAACAAGGTGTTGGGACATGTGCATTGGGTTCAAATCTATTGCGGCTGCAGGTACGTAGTTAATCGTCCATGAGAGCGATTGCAGCTTCATAGGCTATCATTTCAAACATGAGGTAGTTGTCGACTTCATCAAACAGGACGGCGAGGCGATCCATTAGCAGGTCTGGACAGATGTGCTGTGTCCACCCCCTTTCATCAATTAGCACTACAGCCAATAGGGGAGTGGTTCAATGTGGTTACAGCACAAGAGGAGTTGTGCAATCTCCAAGGTCCAGCTGACAGCATGTGTGCCAAGTATCAAGGCATCTGATAAACGAGTATCACTGTGACACTCCTGTTCGTGGGCCAACAGGGGGCGCACACACACATGTCAAAATCTAGTTCAGCTACCGTCCTATTGGAAAGGCAGACATCCATGGACCACTTGAAAATGCGTGACAATGCAACACAGGCTGAACACAGGTGACGTTGGCAAGGCGGAAGCTTAGCCGGTAACTGATCCACAGCACTGCCAATGGCAGTGCCCCTTGTAAATGCAGCATACGTGCATGGTACAGTTCCATGTGACAGGGGTTGTGCATGTGTCCGGGATATCTTTACCATTGAGTTAGTGGCTCTGGTTGAAGCATGCCACAGCTAAGATCAATGAGTTGTTTTAGAGTGTAACGCTTGTACGCCTGGGATGGTGTGAGAGTAAGTGTGAAGGCTATTCCATGCAAGATAACTTCAAGGAAGGACTTCTGTGTGTGGTGTATGTATACGTTGGGCTTTCGGCTGTGCGTGGTGTGGGAGTCGGCATCAGCTGCTATAGTATGTGCCAGGGGTGCCGGGCACATGCAATTCCGAGGTCGGAGGTGCAGATTTGCTTCCGCCTGATATTTCAGACAAAGGAGCTTTCATCCCTAATGCTAGTTTGTCATCTGCTTGCATTCAGGAAATGTGATGTGGCTTGTTGGGGGTGGGTTGGGATGTGTGCGACTTAGGGATTCATGTTTGAAATATCTTGCATGTGACAAATGAGCGGCATCACTGTGTGTTACATTGCCTCACAGCTGGTCCTCCCTTCCCAAGCCTATTTACTTGTGTGTGCTGCACCGTTGCATCACTTGCACTCATATGGCAAACCATTGTCATGCCTGTCTGTGCATGTCCACAAGCCTGACAATGGCACCATGATGTTGGCCGTTGAAGGTGGGCAGCCACGTGCGTGTAGGCTTAAGGTAAGGATAGGGCAGACACAGATGTAGAGTTCATGCCTGGCGGAACTCGTGCTGCGATTAGGGCTAGGCATTTGGCTCATGTTGCAGCAATACAGATACACACAACACTTGGCATGCATGAGCCAATACCTCAAGCGGTCTTGTGCTCCTTCATTTCTCCGTTCGTGCGAGCCCGCCTCCGGGTGCATGCTACATTGCAACATTGTCGATTGCGGGCCGGGTGGTGCAGACAATACAACAGATACAAAAAACAGCAGTGGTGCAATCAATTGAACCCTTTTCCAATTAAACTCAGACTCGAGTAATCACGGTTAGTGTGCTCACTATGAGGTGTTCCACCCTCCCACTGGTTCTGAAAGAAAAATTAAAAAATAAAAATTAACTAGGGCCCAATAGTCCTAGACAGATAGAGCACTACCTGTAGTACTCATGAATTAGTGTATCATCAATGTTATACATCAAACTTAATACAGATTAACAGTTTTTTTTAAGTACTCAGCGTAAACACAATCAAAAATATTTCAGTGCATCTGAAGGTCAACATAAGACAATAACTTAATCCATATTTCTTCTCAATGCTTTCTTTTCTTCTGAAGCAAAATTCATAACTCATATGAAACTTCAATGTGCGAAGTACAATTTCTTGACAATCATGAAGAAAATCAGTCCCAATGCATTTCGGGTGTATTCAACACCCTTCGTCAGGGGCTATCTACAACAGAACGTATACAATTTAAATATGTATTACATCATGTACCACAAATTAATAACTCTACAAATCTCTCATTATCCGGGAAAGAAGAATACTAAGTCTTAACCAATAGAGCAGTAGTAGTAAAAGTCATCCTTATGGTGCCATTGAGAAGTGAATCGCCACATCAAAGAAAAAAGAAAACCGAAGAAAGAAAACAGTGCCACACCGCTGATAACGTGAGTCGCGTTGTTAATAGTGACAGTGGGATATTCCACCCATGTTGTGCTAATTCTCACTCTAGTGGATGTATCCATGCATTACACTCTAGACTTAGAGGGAGATCACGTTACCTCAATTCGTCTTTGATAATAACGCGCTGCCCACAAATACTTTAAAGGCTCCAGCCACATATTAAAAGGAACACCTGAAGGATGTCCTTTGATCATTGTAAAATACAAAAAAATCGCTATAATATGATATGCAACATATTTAATAAAGTGGCTGTCCTACCATCTATCTAGTGCTCTCACCTGCCACTTTGGTGTTAGCTACCGACGAAAGTCTGTCCTGTGAACCACAACTGTAATGAAGTGATCTCCAAGATTGCAACCTTCCTGGAATTAAAACACATCATAAAACTCCTATTTATCTTTCTTACACCTCTGGACCAGCTAACGCTAGTGTGTGTCTCGAGTGCCCCAGTGTTCAGTACTCTCACCTGCTAGAAAGATACCAAACTCTCGCACGAATGTAGAAACCTCAACACAGTAGAATCCGGAGTTAACCAGCATGAAATGTGAACATCAGGATAAGTCACCACTCACCCATCTCCCTATGCCCCTCGGTCTCACGTTCAACAACTTACCACCTTGACGGTAGCTGAAACGGGGAACCACTCCCCAGAAACACACTAGTGAAAAGTTCAATGAAGCCTGCACCTAAGCTGTATTTAAAGAACACTCCCATTCATCTCAAGTTCCTTGCGCGTCACGAGAAACTAAAAAAGGACTCTCATAACATAGCGATGTTGTAGAAACCTGGCGGCCGTATTAGCAAGTCTTAGAGAAAGTACTAAAACCCTTCAAAGAATAGAGTAAGAGGAAATATAGCGATACTTAAATTTAAAACAAAGTGAGTTAACGAAAAACCTAAGAATCCACAAATTTAAAACAAAGTGAATTATCGAAAAGCCCACGAATCCACTATGCTGATATCTAGTAAGTGTTGTCAGCGTCATCTGTGTTCAAGCAACCCCAAACTTGTGCGATATGTACGTAGTGAAAACGTGCCTGTCAACAAATCTAAACATACTTTATCAAGTTATAAACTTGTTAACAATGCATAACATACTGTTACCCCAACCGTAATATGTTTATGAGATTAGCTCAATATAGATTGTATAAGAAAATACATATTTGGAACCTATTACAGGCAGAGTTCAGGGTAACAGTATGTTAAGCATTGTTAACAAGTTTGCAACTTGATAAGGTATGTTTAGATTTGTTGACGGGCATGTTTTTCAGTATGTACATATCGCACTAGTTTGGGGTTGGGGAAATGGGTGGCGTGCGGGGAAGGGTGTAGGGCAGATCGCCACCACCATGTGGGCGGTAGCGATACGCCCTACATCCTAATGGACCCCTTAGTATTCTTCTTTCCCGGATAATGAGAGATTTTTCAGAGTTATTAATTTGTTGTACATTAGGTAATACATATTTAAAATGTATACGTTCTGTTGTAGATAACCCCGGACGAAGGGTGTTGAATACACCCGAAATGCATTGAGACTGATTTTCTTCATGATTGTCAAGAAGTTGTACTTTGCACATTGAAGTTTCATATGAGTTATGAATTCTGCTTCAGAATAAAAGGAAGCATTAAGAAGAAATACGGATGAAGTTATTGTCTTATGTTGACCTTCAGATGCACTGGAATATTTTTGTTTGTTTTTACGCTAAGTATTTTTAAAAAACTGTTTATCTGTATTAAGTTCGATGTATAACATTGGGCCTGATTCACAGAATGAACTTAAGACTAAATCCTAAACTTACTACTTTTGCTATTCACAGAATGCACTTACTTCTTTTGGCATTCACAGAATGAACTTACTACTTTCGGTATTCACAGAATATACATACGACTACTAACTTTACGTCCGCACCCGGGCCGTAATTTCCAGCTCTGTGGCGGGATTTATGATTCCGGCCCGCAATTTCCGGCATTGTGTCGTAATTTCCGATTCCGGGCCGTAATTTCCAATTCCAGGCCGGAAGATACGATTTTTGGCAGTTGGTCATGTTAGCCAAGGGTAAACACCTGTCCAAGTGCCTAACATCCCCCACCATGGATCAGCTGACACACTGCAGCCAATCCTAGCCCTGCAGCATGTATAAATGCAGAGCAGACACAAACAATCCCTTTCACAATGTCACTGAATGTGTTTGTAGCACTGCCCCTTGCCATGAAAAAATCCACTTGAGGAGGAAGAGGAGAGCAGAGAGGATCTTCAGACAGAGGATCAACCTATTTGTAATGTCCAGCCAAGATGTAAGGGCCAGGTACCGTTTCCCACCAGAAGTCATCTCGGATATGGTATGTGAGTGGGAGCAGTATCTTGACTCTGTGACTTGCTGCTCACATGCAATACCAGCGTATCTCAAGATACTTCCTGCTCTCCATTTCTTTGCCACTGGGTCTCTCCAAAGGGTCTCCAGTGACCATGTGGGCATTTCCCAGGTGAGCCAGTCACGGTGCCTGCATCAGGTACTGAGATGCATCACTGCTGGAGCCCCCAACTACATACAAATGCCACATACACTGGCCAGGAGACAAACGGCAGCAAGAGATTTTTATCTCCTTGCACAATTTCCACGTGTTCTGAGTGCAATTGATCGCACCCATGTGGCCTTTCAGCCACCCAGCCACATTGCACACATCTTCTGCAACAGACACAGATGGTATTCTATCAATATGCATGCTGTCTGTGATGCCAGTGGGAGGTTCATCAATGTGCATGCAGTGTTCCCAGGCAGTACCCATGACAGCTTCATATTCCGCATGTCACCTCTTGCCCGGCGGGTGGCTGCTGGAGAATTTGGTAACATGTGGCTACTGGGAAGGTACTAAGCACTAAAAATGAGGGATATGTGTCATTGAAATGTCTGAATGCCCCCTAATATTAACCATTGTACAATAAGAATCATGGCCCAACAGACACTGCATGTACTAACGTATAGATCATGTTCTGTGCAAGTCAAAGAGGGAAATGTAAACAACTGCCCTTTCTTCCCTCCTCAGGCGACGCTGGGTATGCACTCTCCCCATATCTCCTCACCCCTTACAGGCGTGCAAACACTGTACCTCAGCGTATGTACAATAGGGCACACAGACGGACTTGAGCAATCATAGATCGCACTTTTGGTCTGTTGAACTCGCGATTCAGATGTCTCGACCGTACAGGGGGTGTGCTGCTGTACTCCCCAGAAGTTGTGTGCAAGATCATATTAGCCTGTTGCATTTTGCACAACATTGCTTTAACCCATGGCTCACACATGCCTCTGGAACCTTGGCTAGCTCTGAATCTGGGAAACCGGGTCATTGCACATGACCGACGTCAGGGCAAGTCGGTGAACAGCTCATTGCCACGTTTTTCACATGAGCAACCTGTAGTGCCATGGACAAAATGTGGTTTGCTGTCTGTTGTCAATGATGAAACTTGGATAGAAACGACTGTGTCAATAAATTCCACCCTGAGACGACTTTGAAAGCCACACTACCTGCATGTAAATCACAGCTGCTGACACTAGTCAAAAGGTGGAATGTGCCTCAGGTCATGTGCCCATGTCAGCGATCAGTGTAGTGGATGTCCCAAAAAAAAAAGAATTCACGCTGATGACAAACAATACATGTCCTGACAGACTTACCTGGACCTCATGAGGATGGGTCACTTAATCACAAAAGGCTTGTGATGTATTTCATGTCTCCCACTTCCTGTATAACATTGCCTGTATGAAATGATGTGTTCTAGTTTATTTTCAGATATTAAGACCCGAAATCGTAATTTCCGGTTTTGTGGCTGAATGCGTGTGCGCGGAAATGACGCCCCCACTCCGGAAACTACGTCCATGTGCTTGGACTTTCCTACGACAGATATTATGTTATGTTATGTTATGCCTTTCCATACGACACTGCTCGTGAAATAAATTTGAATAACTAAGTTTCGAAGAGTATACTGCCAATCAGGCTGGGTCTCGACTCGAAATTTATCTGTACCATCCATCAGTGACTCTATCACGGCCTGACTGCAATCTCAAGTTTGAGCCACATTTTATGTGTTGGCCTTATCCAGGCTTTATTCAACATGAAGGGTCTTTCTTTGCTAAAAACAAATTGTCCTGATGATGGTCTAACGGATTGACGCCATAAAGACCGAAACTTCGACCTTTCCATCAACTCCAAAGAAATTTATTGTCTTTTAAGTGACGTTTACTCTCTATTGGAGAACTGTTGCTTTGTGATTATGTTGGGAGTTGATGTTTGTTTTGAACTGTTTGACTAATTTGATTCTACATCTTTTCATGACATTTTTGCTGATGTGTACTTTATGTATGTACTCCTTTCAATTGTGGTATATAAAAATATAAATATTTCTACATAATTAGGATTTCCCGTGTGCTTTGTTTCATCCATTCTCATTCAGTGTTGTTGTCTTTGGACACTTTGGAGTTGGTACTTTAATGACTTACTCATTAAATAGACTCTAATAATTACACATTTTTCATAAACAAAATCCCTTGTAGACAGTCTTTACCCTTAATTATTCATTGCCCAAGCCTAAAAGGGTTTATTGGGTTTCCCAGACTATTCACTGTATTGTAAATGCGGCGCATCATGGGTGGCGCACGGCTGGGCAGATGCGTCGCAACTCTTCTGGCTCATCTCTGCTGATTAGCAGAGATGCGCCAAAGTCGTAAATCGGCCCCTGACAACTGTATAGTGTGATCACTGGAGGCCAAAATCTGACCTTGGCTCATCTATGTATGTGTCTCGTCCTGCATTAACCAACCACCACATAAGGATTTTGCTTACATCTCTGCAGGCACGGCTGGTGAGACAGAAGAACTGCAGGAACAGTTCCAGGGCAGGAAGACATCAGTTCACCGGCGGCTATACCCTCTTTTCACCAGAGAGGAAGAAGAGGAGGAGGAGGGGACCTCAACATCAGGAGCAAGGGGATTGCGCCCATCTGGGATGAGGAAGAACACAACTCTGGTGCTACGTTCCGGGTGGAGGCTGTGGACATTGAAGGTGGGGGGAAGGACCGGACACCTCTGACCATGATGTGGTGGAGAGCCACTCTCCCACACAATCTTTACCAGTGGCACTTGAAGAGGTGTCCCCGGGGCAGGCCAACATTCAATCTGGGCCAGTCATCAGCCCCTCCCTACCTCTAGAGTCCCCATGCCATCATGGGCTCCAGCTCCATCTCCTGCAACCTGTCCCCTTCCTCGTAGCCACCAAGCCAAACACATCAGCTCTGAAACTGAGGCACCACATCCCTCCTGTGGCTGTGCCAGGGGACTTGCATTGGATGGTTGAGGGTCAAACGGACATGTCTGCTTGCATCATGCTCCAAGTGTGTCTGGAGATACGCAGGATGCGAGCGGACCTTGTCCGATCTATGGACAACCTCGCCCCCAACGTCCAGTCCCTGACCACAGCCATGTTGCCTGTTGTCTCCCAACTCCCTTCCCATACCACTGTCAATGTTTCCCCCTGTCCGTTGCCCCACACGGTTCCCCCCGTACTCCTCGTGTGTCAAGATCCCATGTGGTGCCTGTTCCTGCACCAGCCAGCCGTGTGCCAGCATCGGACACTGAGGATCTAGACATTGAGGTCCTGGAGGATGACCAGAAGGACACTTGACTTTTTGACTGAGACATTGTTGTGGACAAAGATTTCATTTTCCCCTTGTAAATAGACTGGTTTCCCTGACGCTCCCTGACGTATTATATTTTTTTTGCCCCACCCCAATCCAAGTTCCTTTCTCCTGCTGCACTAAGATCATTATTTGTTTTCCTTTCTCCCTTCCAAACGGACAGTTATTTTCTTTTCCTATATAAATATCTTTGAGGAATTCTACTTAGTTTAACTTGTTTGACTTCATTTTGAATGTCTGTTTCCAAATATTGACACATATGTTGTGAGTCATATGCCATGCACATAATAGCGTCTTGCAATGATGTGTTACACTTTTAACTGTGTCTCACACACACACATACATGCCTACATCGTTAGACAGGACAATATACACAACAGAATATTACTTTTGGAGATCTTTATTTTCACTATACACCTAACGACCCCAAGACAAATTGAACCACGTGAATGTCACTGGCGATCCTGTTTGTGACTCAGCAATTTTGGGGGGTGATGAATGCTGTGAAGAATCAGGTTGAGGTTGTCGCCTATGTGTATGTGGGTGTTGTACAGGGTGATCTACAAGTGCAGGTACAGATGGTGTCTGCATATTTGGTGTCTGTGCCTGGACAAGGGCTGGTTGTGCAGGTGGTGGGAGTGACTGTACAGAGGTTAGTGGTGGTTGTGCAGGTGGTGGGAGTGACAGTGCAGGGGTTGGTGGTGGTTGTGCAGGTGGTGGGGGTGCCTGTTCAGGGTGCTGGTGTGTTTGTGTACCTTTGCTGTGGTGCTGTGCAGTTGGTGGTACAGGTGTGTGGATGTGCTGTCCTACAGGCAGATATGATTGTTCCCCTCCCTGCATTGGCCGTGAAGGGAGACTTTGGATCACTCTCACCATGCCCTCCATCATCTTCATTGCCAAGTCATGGTGTCTTGCACTCTCTTCCCTTTGGATGGATATCAGGTCAGTCATATTCCTGGACATGTCCTGCCAAGTTCTATCCATCCTATCCACAGCTTGGCTCACCCTGTCCACCACCTGAGGGAATTGGACCATGTCCTGCAGGGACCCAGACATGTCTGACAGGGTAGCCCCTATGGCACGAATGTCCTGTCTCACATCTGCCTGCTATTGGTAGAAGTCCTCCTCCCACTGGCCACCATCACCAGGTGCAGGCCCCCGTCTGCAGGTGTCTGGCAGGGATGAGATGAGCAGGTCCAACACCAGAGGGGCTGGCAAGTAGAAGACTGTGGGCAGGAGAATAGTGCCCAGGGAATGAATACCTGCACCGCAACAGGGCTGGTACTTCCCACAGATGGTGGAGAGAATGGCAGGGATACATTGCATAGGGAAGAGCGGGTAGGGGAACCACCATGTCGGTTTAGGATGTGAGACCTGTGAGGGAGTGATGTCTGTGATTGAATGTGTGGGAGCGTGGCTGGTTTGATCTATGCTGAGGACATGGTATTGTTTGTTTGGGAGGAGGCTGACGAACATTGCTTGGCCGAGGATGTGATGCTGTGACATCAGAATCGTCATCCACGGAGTGGATGGATATGTGTTCATCATCATCCTCAAAGTCAACGTCCTCATGATCTTCTTCCTCCTCTTGAGCATGACTTGCTGCCGACATTACTGACTGGAGGATCAGGGGATTCTCCCCTCTGATTCCCCGTCGGCCAGCACTGGTCGTCGGTCTGTCATCCTCTCCCTCAGCATCATCTGAAACACAGAGGTTGCAACCGTATTAGTGATTGACCTGGCATTACATGTGGTGCAACACCAGGGTTCTATTAACTGTACTTTGCATCAACAGATGAGGATCATGTGACCGCTCACACCATAGCACCGAGGTGTTACAAGAAGATGTACATAATACTAGCAAACTCACCAGCGCCAGCCACAACTCTCTGTCCCTTTGCGTTCCCCCTGGTGTATCCAGCTGAACCTGTCTCCTCATAGATGTTGTAGACATAGCTGTAGAGGGTAGAAACAACATTCTCAATGATCTGCATCACCAATTGACAGACAGGCACATGTGACACTCCTGATTTGTAATTCACGTTGTAAACAACAACTGTTGATTCCATGCCGAAGGGGATCTTGATCTCTGTCATGGCCTAGTAAGCTAAGCTAGTGACACACCTCATGCCAGATTTACCTGAAGGACAGGCCAGCGAGGGTTACTCTGCTGCAGCCAGGATGTCATGCATCCCCCGGGATGTTGTCCGCTGCAGCGGTATCATCCTGTCAGCACCTGTGATAAGACATACATGTCCATATTTTAGTACAACAGATTGTAGCTATGAGCCAACATGTCATTCTCAATAACAATTTGCGGATAATCAAGGATAATGTGCAGCATATTTACCTCATTGACTTTACATGTGGGCACCTGCTCACATGCAGCATTTGCCAGCTGTTACATCCATGCAGCACTCACATCAATAAAATGACACATCAACTGACAAACTTGTATGAGAAGGTTATTGATATTTCAAGGAAGGGGATAAATGACATGAACTCATCCACATCACACTGATTTCACCTTTACCATTGAAACTAACATTTTTCATGAGTGTAATGTTGTCTGTTAACAAGTCAGAAAGGAGTTCATGTGTGAGATGTGCAGTTGTCAGTGACATGATGTTGCTCATTTGTGCTTCCCTACCCATGAGGTCACACAGATAATTTTTGAATGAGAGAACACAGATTTATAATGTCCATCCTTTGAGTGTCCTCTGTTCCCATACTCTATTTCCGACATCATGGTACTACTTAGCTGACAACAGATGGTGTCTTGTGCAGCAGACTTCCAAACCTCATATGTCAAACACTCACCTATACATGTGAATACGATAGAAGGGAGGCAAGCAGAAAACAACATGTGGTTCTGATCACACATGGCAGATGATGTGAGAAGCTTTGAGGCTTCCCGCCTGCACTGGTTTATCGTGTTGCTCTTCAGCCAATTCATTTTGCAGGTGTAAATGCATGAAGAGTCACCTTAGTAGCCCCTACACCCATCTCAAAGGTACACAACGGGCATCAGTGTGTGCTTCAGCCATACCAATTTCATTTTGATTTAACCATGTTTATTTTGCTAGGGATGTATCCTATCATTGAATTGCAAGCCTGTTGTGTTTTGGTAAGTTCATTTGACACATTGTTCTATTGTATGTCCATTCTGCACTCACTTGGCAAACATTTTGTATCAGCCTCTCATTTGCCACCAGGGTGTGTTCTGTCATGTGTTCAAATGCAATATGTGAGCATATTGTGATACAGGACAACTGTGTTGTACAACACATATGGTGGAGTTGAAAGACCCAATTAATGAGCATTCAGCCAGGTTGACTTACCTTGGTCCGGCACCGGAGCAGTGTGTGGTCCCTGACCAGATGTCACGTCCAACCTTGTAGCAGAAGTCAGTGTGTGTCTTTGATTCTGGGAGGACCGCATTGTACCTACAATGATAAGTGTGTTTTGCAACTTTACATTTCTGCTGCCACATGTGATGCACTCAATTTCTGTTAGACAAGACAGAGCCACCCAATAATCCCGGGAGGACTGGGTATAATCAATAACAAAATTACAAATTGTCCCCGTAGGAGTTATTTAAATAGTTTTCTTCAATACTCTTTTAGTCACAACAGTGATCTAACATGCATATGAAAGCAAGGAGGATACAGTCTTTTACTGTTATTTATTTTTATGCATTATTTTCTTTATCAAAAAATGACATGGCAACAAAAATACTACACAATGTACAGATTTGGTTTCTCGTAGTATTTGACACCTTATGTTCTTTACATGGAAAATCAAACTACCATGTGGAGAGGATTATATCTCAACAAATTACATTCATTGTAACATCACACAAACAATGGTACAAATGAAAACAAAACGGTGTCGTGCGTCGACGTTTCGGTCCCTCGTCGGTTAAAGTAAATCCATAGGACCATCATCAGGACAAGTTGCACATATACATCAAAAACCTCCAGCCGGAGGTCTTAAAGTCTAAACAGACAATAATGTCCAATCAATAAACTGCTGCATTCACTACATCCAAATGTGACGTCTCATATATAATTATTTATCCAGAATAAATCAGGGGCGACTCAATCACTTAAAAAGAAGAAGTAGAGTGCAGTGTTCGTTATCCTCTCGACTCGATGGCACTCAATTTCTGGCACAAAGGATGAGCACAAGCAGTTGTGGGCACCACCATTGTAGAAGTGTGTCATACATAATGTAATGAGTGATCCCACATATAACTTAGGATGGGCCCACTACCTTGATGCTACCTATATCACATTTACATGCCTACGAATCAAGAGATAAGGTCAACTATTGTGTTTAGTTGATGCCCAAAAAATAATACATCCAATGTAAGCAGTACATGACCAGCTGTGTGGACTGTGCAATTCAATATATATTGGAAAGATTTGAAGTTGGACAGTGGATGCATTGTCAATACTACTGAGACTGGTATCTCACTGCTTGTTCATCATTTCCATATCTGTGCAAATAGGATTTCTTGATTAGGTCTACAGACACTATTACAAAATAATCGGCACACCCTTTTGACTAGTTGTGGCACTCGATTACAGGATTGGATTCCCCGGTCTGGGACTGTTGGTGAAATACATGTTGTGTCCCACAATACAAAGGTATGATGAGCCAAGACATTTTCTATTTTGGCTTTCGCTGTTCACAAATGTCATATGATAAAGGTGAATGTCCATTGACAACTCCAATTGTAATGAAGCAAATTTTGCATCTCTGGTTGACTTTCATAGGTGGGCACTAATTGTCCCTCTGTCGTCTCCTGACAATGTATTCATTTTGACCATCTCCTGGCCAGTTTGACTTATCAGTTTGTGAGGTTGTCATGCCTTCCTCTGTACGTTGTCGATTCCTCTCAGTAGCTGCAGTGGCCTCTGCTACTGCAGTTGTCCGTGCTCTGGCATGATGTGTCAATGGGTGAGAAGAGAAAAAAGTAACCAAATTGGAAATGTGCTTGTGGGACTTTTCAGGGATTTCCCCATATCTTCTGCGTACTAACAGTGAAGTACTGCCGCAGACGGGGCAGGTAGGAGTAGTGGTGTGTTGGGGATGTAATGGCGTGGCAGAGTGGAAAATGGTCAACAGAATATGTGTATGACATATTTTGATCTGATGATTCTCTCGCCTTCTGCTTTGTGATTTAGGCTGGCACAGGGTGATGTACTTCTTGGAGAATTTGTGGCAGGTTTACAAGCCCTTTGAATCAGATTTACACTGCTGTAGCATCACTTCTGTGACACAGCGGTGGTGTACAACAGATGACACATTTAGAATTATTCACAACGTGACGCATCTATGGTGAAGCGTCACGTTGTGAGGCCCTGCGCAACATTAAACCTGAGTCAGCTTTGATGTAGGCAGGGTGGGCATTCCTATGGGATATGCCGCGTAAAAGTGATTCAGTGAAATCTACAAGATTTTACAGAGTCACTTTTCAGAGGCCGCTGCGACGCAACCTTACGCCTGCTTGAAGCAGATGTAAGGAGTGGCGCAGCACATTAGGTATGGGCAGTCCATGTACATTATTGTAGTTGCATCGCTCTAGCGACACGACTCCAGCAAAGCCTCCCCTAAACACCATCAGACACAACACACATCTGTCTATCCCTGTGCCATAGTGCACCGCCATGTAAATGCGAGGCATCCGTGTTTGCGCAAGGGTTGAATTGCATGTCACATTGGTACTGGCGCTTCCCTGCTAATATTTGTCAATTGCTACTTTTTTTTTTAACTTTTATTTAGCATTTCCATATATCATTTCACATTTTCAGTCAATATGAACAGTTATTGAATTAGCAGGGTTGGGTATGTACGGCATCAGTACTGTGCCCATGTTTTCAAAAGGGGGGGAGGGATTAGCCTTTTCTAATGCAATGGATTCTGGGACTTGTGATGCTACGTAGAGGGTGACACATGAGTCTCTGACTGACTATATTTTTATATACACTTTGGGCAAGTTCCCTAATCACAATGACAGTGCAACACAGACAATCTTTTCATGCACTTTTTCTTTTAATTCCTTTTACCTGGTACCACGTAGCAGACGTCACTGACAGGCAGCCCATGGACACGGTGGGGGTGTATTGTTGTGAGGATATCCTCCTCCAGTGAGGTGAGATGGATGCGGGGTCCAGGGTATGCAGCAGGGAGGATCCTGCTTAATTCCATCCTGGAGTATTTCTCCTTCACCCTCTGCCTTTCGTCCTGCCACTTTTTTTATGTCCTGTACTGTGCGCCTCTCCTCCCCCAATGCTGAGACAGCAGTGGCTAACTGCTGCCATAGGTCTGCCTTCTGTGTCCCACTGGTGCAGTAGGGTGTGAGTCCATATAGGCATTTCTGGTGCCTGACTATGAACTCCACAAGCATGTTGGTCTCCTCTGCAGTAAAGTTCCTTTTTCTCCTCAATTCCATTTTCTGTGGCACTGTGAGCGTTGTGGCCAAACCTGTTTCTTCAATGTGTGCTGCTTTTATGTGTTATGTGGTGCTGGTCAATTAGTGTTAATTAGCTTCAGCTGGAACGTGGTGGGGGATGGTAGGCACTGGCAACATTCATCATGGCAAAATGGAGCTATTGGCTAGGATTGGCTGCAGTATGTCAGCTGATCCATGGTGGGGGATGGTAGGCACTTGGACAGGTGTTTACCCTTGGCTAACATAACCAACTGCCAAAAATCATATCTTCTGGCCCGGGATCGGAAATTACCGCCCGGAATCGTAAATTACGACACAATGCCGTAAATTGCTGGCTGGAATCGTAAATCCTGCAGCAGAGCCGTAAATTACGGCCCAGTGGCGGAAATTACTGCCCGGGTGCGGACGTAAAGTTAGTAGTCGTAAGTCTATTCTGTGAATCCCGAAAGTAGTAAGTTCATTCTGTGAATCCCGAAAGTAGTAAGTTCATTCTGTGAATGGCAAAAGTAGTAGTGCATTCTGTGAATACCAAATAGTAGTAAGTTTAAGATTTAGTCCTAAGTTCATTCTGTGAATCGGGCCCTCAGATGATACACTCATTCATGAGTGCTACAGGTAGTGCTCTCTCTGTCTAGGACTATTGGACACTACAACAAAGAAACACGCATTAGTTACTTTCTTGTCCAGGCCAGAACTGAACCAGCCCAGAGCCCCAGGCAAATTCTTCACACCCCTACTCTGGACTGGCATATGCCAGCCCAGCCCACTCCGCTTACGCTTACAGGGGGGAAGACAAAGCTACATGTCCAAGGTCTTACCCACTGCCTGAGGTGACATGGTTGCGTCCGCTGTCCACAGCAAAATATAATGTGTTAGGGCCCTGGGCCATCATGCATACAAACATACATAATGTCCACACGGACAGATAGATAGTGGAACTGGCTACGAGCACGTGCTACCGGCCCCTTTTTATTACCAGGGTCACATGTCCAGTGACGCCTGTGCTGGATGGGTGTGGAGTGAGTGTAGGCCAGCCCTCAGGGAGTGGTTGGTGCTGGCAACAACTAGAACAGTGATCATCGGACCACACACACAGATTCAATCATAAAGGGTCCATGAATTGCAGTGCACCAGATCTGGAATCACACACAATAGTCAATCATAAAGGGTCCATGACTTGTGGTACACTGAGGTAGGGGCACCAGATCTAAAATCACACACACAAGATTCAATCATAAAGGGTCCATGACTTGTGGTGCACTAAGTTAGTGGCACCAGATGCACTGCGGCCGGCACGGGCCTACCCCCACGTGGCGATGACTTGAGCTGCACTGAGGTAGGGGCACCAGAGCTGAGCGTGCTCATGTGAAGAAACTGTTAATGATTGTGTCCCTTTGGGATATTCCTGCGGCAGCTGCAGTGGGGTGTGGTAAACCTTTCTCATCTTCATCATCATCGTCCCAGGTTTTCCCCACTGCCTGAGGTGATATTGTTGTGTCTGCTGTCCACAGCACAAAACTCAATCATAAAGGGTCCATCAGTTGTGGTGCACTGAGTTAGTGGCACCTGAAGAGCTCAACGTATGCACAGCCAGTGATGATGGCATGTCCTTGCAGGTCAGGATTGGATTTGATATGTGTGAGCCCTGCTGACCGCAGTGTAGGCTGGATGCAGCGGTCAGCAAGGTCCCACAGCCATGTGGCGTTGACTTGAGCTGCACAGAGTTAGTGGCACCTGAAGCGCTCAGCGGGTGTGCTGCCTGCGATGATGCGTTGTCCGGGTGGGCCACACTGGAAGCAATGTCTGTTGCCTACTGGACTGCGCTATCAATATATCAAGACTCGATTTGAATTGGGGGACCCGCTGACCAACATGTAGACCGAAGGTAGTATTCAGCACACACATAACTCTGCGGTGCTGTGCCGCTGGGGCATGTATCCCGGAAGCCTGTGATCGGCTGAGGAGGCTGCTGGTTATGTCGGCGGACTCATGGCAGGGTGAGCGGCGCCACCCTGGCAGATGCATTGGCCATCCCAGACTTGAACAAAGCCCAGAGCCCGGGCCTATTTATTCACACTCCTACGCTGGACTGGTGTACTCTGGACCATCCCACTCCGCTTACGCTTACAGGGGGACAGCAAAGCTACATGACCAAGGTCTTCCCCACTGCCTGAGATAACATGGTTGCGTCCACTGTCCACAACACTACAAACACCAGCCGTATATGCCTGCAAGGACATGTCTGTGCTCTGCATACTAAAGTCTGCCCAGCAAATCACCGCCACACTTGGCATTGTGTACATTCTTATTAATGGGTGACTTGCCTCCATCACACATACTTGGTTCCCACCTCCCCCCACATTCTGCAATTGTGCGGTTGAGGGGCCATGCCATTTTTGGAAGGTCAGCTGTCTTATTCTGTGCTGCCTCATTGGTAGTCCAGGGAGGTGTCCGGGGGGTGGCCTGGGGATGGTGGCGGTGAGTTTTGTGGCCCTCTTGGGTCTCCTAACTGCATGTTCAGTAGCTCCATGACATGTGTTGGTCTTCAGATGTGGCGCTGAGCTGGGCTCCCTATCATACTGCATGTTGTCGTCCTGCTTAACACCAGTAAAAGCCAGGTGTTAAATCCCTGCTGCCAGTGCGCCTTATCGCCTGTTTTTGGATCGCATCGCAGATCTGGCTGGTCGCTGAGAATATTGCGAAGTGGTGTTTTTGCACGGGAACACCTACTCTGCATATCATTAGTGTTAGATCTGGGGGTTTCTAGTTGGCAGAGGTAGGTACCACTGTCCAAATAGGGACCCTTGCTTCTAGTTAGGGCAAGGAGGAAACACTCTTTAGATAACCTCTGCTCACCCCCTTGGTAGCTTGGCACGAGCAATCAGGCTTATCAAAGGAAATGTGTAAAGTATTTTCACCAACACTCACAGTAACACAGTGAAAACACCACAAACTGACTCCACAACAGTTTAGAAAAATAAAGGTATTTAATCTAAACTACACAAGACCAACACAACAAAAATTTAACATACACAGTTCAAGAATATTGTTTCAAAAAAGTTCTTACGGTTGCAGTAAAATAATCCACAGTTGCGTCACGTTTTAGCCAACAGTACCTTCAGATGTGACAAAAGTTCCAAGTGAAAGCTGCAGCGTTGAAAAGCAAGCGATGCGTCACTCTTGAGACCCTGTGGAGGTGATGCAACAACCCAGCTGGACGCAGCAGGCGTGTTGCGGTGACTCCGGTCTGTGTGGGGAGGGATGTGATACCTTGCGTGGATTCCGGAGCACAGGTTTCGGTGGAAGCGACTCGTAAAAGGAACGATGTGAAGATCTTCGGGCAGCGACGTTCTCCGGTGCGACGATGAATCGCAGCTCAGCGGCGATCTTCTCCTCTCGCAGCCCCTCGATGCGATGGCTCTGCGACGACTCTTGCAGCAACGTGATGCGGTCCGCAAGCAAGCAGTGCGACGATCTCACCCAGTGATGACAGGCTTTGCGACGATATTTGCAGTGATGATACTCTTCCCGCACCAGACTGGTGCCTCCCGCAAACGAAGGATGCGACGACTCAAGCAGCGGCAACAGGCACTGCAACGATCTCGGCCTTCGCGGTGGTGGGAATTTCCTCGCACTGACGGGTATACGCTCCGCAAGCAAGTGATGCGTGAAAACTTGCAAAAAGTCTTTAAAATCTTGGTTTCCAGTTTCCCAACACAGGTACAACTTCCAGAGGCACCACAACTGGCCCAAACACTCTAGGAAGTACAGAACTCTCTCAGTGGAGTTCAGGGAACCTGGGGGTGAAGTCCTTTTGTTTTTGGAACTTCTTAACAGGGAGCTAGCTCTTCTTCAGGCCCTTGGAGATTCCTTCAAGCAAGGGGACACAGCACAAAGCAAAGTCCTTCCCCTCTCCTTGGCAGCAAAGCAACTGCAGGTCAGTCCAGCAAAGCAACAGCAGGAGAGTCTTCCTTCTTCAGTCTTCCAGCTTTCTCCTTGGCAAAGGTTCCTTCTTGATTCCAGGATGATCTAATTTTCTGTAGTCTGGGGTCCTATACTTATACCCCTAAAAGTCGTTGTTCCCTTTGTGCAGGAGGGCTCTGAGCCCGGTCTGACCCAGTACTGGGTGTTCCTTGAGCACTTTGTTTTCCAGGCTTCTTCTTTCCTTTCAGAGTGAGGGGCAGGGTTGTCAGCCGCCCAGCCGGAGGTGGAGCCAGCATTGTGAAAAGTAGGCACAGCCCTATTCAGGCCCGGGTGCTATCCCCTCCCACCACTCAAGATGCAGATGCAGTCATTCAGCCTAGGGCTGACTCATCCAGCCTCCTGTGAGCTCCCCAGCCCCTGTCACTCTCAAACCAGACAGTCAATTCACAAACAGGCCAAGGCACACAGAAAGGTCGGACAAGAGAACAGCCACTTTCTAAAAGTGCTGTTCTCAAACACAGGATTTAAAAACAACCTTTCCTAAAAGATGTGTTATTAAATTCTGAGTTCAAGGATACCAGACTTTTTATGTCCTATCTTGCTCCTATGGGAAGATATGCTGGTAGCCACTGTAGCCGGCATTCCCCATGATAGCCTATGGGCAAGATAGCCTTACAATTTTGAAAAACAAAAATGGCTGTAATTCACTACCAGAGCATTTTACCTGCACTAGTACATGCTCTACCTTTCACATACACTGCACCCTGTCCAGGGGGGTACCTTGGGCCTTCCATAGGGGTGACCAATGTGTACAGAAAGGGAAGGGTTAGGCCTGGTCAGTGGGGACACTGGCCAGGTTGACATGGCAGTTCACAGACTGCACACAGTCACTGTGGTGGCAGGCCTGAGACCCCATTTTAGGGCTACTCATGTGGGTGGCACAATCAGTGCTGCCGGCCCACTACTAGCATTTGAATCACCAGCCCTGGCACACCCAGTGCACTTTACTAGGGACTTCTTGGTGATACAAATATGCCAATCATGGATAACCAATTACAGTAACAATTTACACAGAGAGCATATGCACTTTAGCACTGAACAGCAGTGGTAAAGTGCCCAGAGTCCTATTACCAACAACCACAGGTCAGGAAAAATAAGGGAGGAAGAAGCAAAAAGTTGGGGGATAACCCTGCAAAAAGGGCCATTTCCAACAAATAGCGTTAGTTGTCTCCCTCATCCATGGTGATGTTTTTTGTGGCAGCTATCACTGGAAAACTGGCGATGTCGGCAGTTTGCACCAGCTTGGGAATTGGGCGATAAATCTATTGCCACTTTTGCGGCGCTAAAGTGCCGATAAATCGGCCATAATTCCTTGAGAATATGCCCCCACGTCTTAAGGCAAGACTCAATTGGTTTCAATGGCGGTCATACCGCGTTATGTAACCACATCTCCCACCTGCCCCTTTTACATGCGAGATCAGGAGCACTGCAGCAGCACTTGCAAAGACGGCCAACAATTGAGGTAGATTTCCATCTTGTACGTTTCTCTTTCCGAAAATGACCAAGCGCCACAGCCTTTAAAAATTAAAAAAGGGCCACAACCTTTTTTCCAACACCTGCAGGACTGGACAGGTCTTATTTATTACTTACTCTTCATCAGTGTTGCATTTACTCCTCGCAGGACCGTCAGCTTTTCCCTGCATCCCATGCATGACTTTAGCTGCCTACTAAAGTAAAAATTCAAACTGAATGATTGTTTAAAAAAAACTACGATCTTTTTAGAAAAACTAACGATCATTCGCAGTCAGAAGGCAAACTTTAATTACAATGATGAGTATTCAATGGTTACTGCAGTGGCGGTGCGTCCATTGGGGGCATTGGAGCATTGCCCCACTAAGCATACGGTCGACCGTCACACTAACATTCAATTAATTTAGAAAAACGAATCTCGCAACGGCGCACTGAGCGCACTCACACTCTGTTCAACGCTCTACAGCTCTACCGGGACAAGCCTGTCTCAATCTGGATGGCGCTGATGGGTGTGGGGCGGGGCTGTCGCAGTGAGTGACTGAGGGCGGAAATAGCACAGCAGCAGTGTGCGCATGTCAATTTTTGTGCTAGTCATTTTTATGACTGGCCCGAACATGCGCACAAGCACACGCACATACAGTAGTACCTTCCCTCCTCCCCATGCGACTCAGACAGTGGCGAGGGACCCGAGGGTGCTTCTTCATACCGCTGCCCCTGGGTCTCATTGTGGGCAGGGAGTAACCTTGCTCTTAGCCAATCCTGGTGCAGTGACGCTGCTAATGCAGTGCCAGGATTGGCTGAGACACCGCAGCCTGCAGTATGGTGCTGCACGTGGGTGGTGGCAACTGCCCAGTGCCGCACTTGTATGGCCAATCACACTGTGGCTTATGTGAAGCCATGCAGTAATGATTGGCCATTTCCTCTACGCTGTCGGCATGTCACCGCGCCAGTGCTGCCACACGTCAGAGTCAGAGTCACGAGTCGTCGTCTTTGGGCAGCTGCATGAAACTCTTACAACCCCTTCCTCCCCCTTCGAGGGTGAGAGACGGATTTAGAAAGCGAAATCTTTCCTTAGAGGCCAGTGGTTCTCACAGGTCTGTGGTGGTGAAGGACAGACAGACACCCCTCCTGTCCGGCCAGCGCATCTGAAGGGACGGCAGGGTCTGGCAAAGTTACTCTCAAGCCAGGCCACTGCCGCTGAAAGGCCTATAAGTCCCTGCTACAGACACTGATGTGTCAGACCCTTGTCTCTAACAGAATGGTTGGGCTGGACAGAGTCACTCACGCCATCATATGCAACTGCTCAGCGTGGCCCTTATTCACAAGTTGATGCTTTAAAAATAATTGCGTAAAATGTGAGGGCAGAAAATGGGCCGCACACGCTAGTGTCAAGGAGGGCTGGAGACCAACTGGCAGAGGCGCAAATTCAGGTCGGTGAGTGTAAAAATTCAGGACAAAGGGACAAAATTCCGAACAAAAATTCAGGACGAAAGGTCAAAATTCTGGACAAAACTTCGGGACAAAAGGTAAGTTTTATAGACACGTCAGAGGAGGTCACACAATAGTATATAAGTAAGTAAATAGACAACCACCTAAGTAAAAGTCAAAATAAGTTTATATTAGTTTGCGACAATCGTGCACTTCACATTTTTTCAGTATGGCCGCAGCGTGTTACCTTAGACAATTCAAAATTTGCATCTCGCTCCAGCAGATACATTAGTCACCAGACAATGGCCGCTTTTATTGTTGATTGAAAACTAATGGATATACAAGGAACTTTGCAGTGCCAGCCCCAAGTAACAAAACAGTCCCCCCCCCTTTCCAGCCTCCGAGGGAAACACCTGATGCCCAATCCGGCTAGTCCGGGTTTACTACCACCCTCCAATGGTGCTCCTCATCTTCACATAGACCGTCTCTCAAGTGTACTTTATTTCTTTTATAGTGTTACTCATCCCAAGTATGTAGGGCAGGGTGTCAGAGTTCGTTACATCACACACACATTATATAGAGACAATGACTCATATTAACGTGAAAGTCGATGTATAGGAAATGTTACTTAAGATAATGGTGATTTCTTTCACCATTCATTCGGGCCTTCCATCAATGTGCCCATCTATATCCAAATATATTCCACCATTTGCAAACCTTTACACCATGTATCCTTCCATCCATCATTTCACTCATCCATCCCTCCATCCACCCTTTTACTCATCCATCCATTATTCATCTACCCACTCTTTCACCCCATCCATCCGTACAGTCACCTATCCACTCTTTCACCCATCCATCTATTCACTCATCATCCATCCATTTACCCTTTCACCCATATAGCCATCCTTTCACATACTCATCCATCCACCCAGTCACTTATTCTTCCACCCATTCACCCTTTGTCATGCATCCTCCCTTTCTCTCATCATCCCCCTTTCACGTATCCACCCCCCCCCACCCATCCATCTACTCATCCATTCATGAATCCATCCATAGATCCTATAACTCCTCATCCATCCACCCTTCCACTTCTTCACACATCTATACATTATTTTGTTCATCTACCCCCTTTCACTCACTCATCAATCCTTACATCCACCCTTTCACTCATCCATCCATTCACCCTTTCACTTATCAATTCATCAATCCATCCTTCCTTTCACTCATCCATCCAAACATTCACTTGCCCATCATCTACCCTTTCACTCATCCATCCATCCTTTCACACACCCATCCACCCTTTTACCCATCCATCTACCCTTACACCCATACAACCATCTATTTACCTTTTCTCTCATCCATACTTCCACTCATTCACTCATCCATCCTTTCTTTCATTATATATCCATTCACCCTTTTATTCATCCTTTCAATGATGCATCCAGTCATTCACACATTCCTTCACTTATTTACTCACCCACCTTTTCACATTATGAGCTGAGCCTTTGTCTGCAGAGTTGCAGACAGGAGAGGCCCATCAAGAACTCCACCTTGCTGTAGTTTCTAAAGCAAGGGGTGGGGGGAGGGAGAGTTCATTTTGCATGCATGATGCACAGTGCCAGGATGTGAGGTGACTGTGACATGGTGGTGTTTCCAGGGCTTTAAGTGGTGTATAATAGCTGGGGGGGTCTCTTCAAAGGGGGTGTTTGATGTAATTAAGGGTGTGGTTTAAAGCGGCTAGGCTAAAAATCTGTGCTTAGCATAGTGTTCCGCCCGACTGGTATTAAGTTGTTTCTGTGCATCCCAAGCCAAGACTATTGGCTTTGTCAATGGTTGTTAGTTGTTTAAAGTAAAATAAGTAGCAGCCATGGCTTTGTTGAATATAATTTTGAAAATACTTCAGTTCTAAAATGAAGAGACAGTGAAAGAACTATAACCCGTTCTTTTTAGTTGCAGCATTGGCGTTTTACCTTTTATCTAACAGAAAGCCTTGCTGTACACTGAGCCAGGAGGAGGCCGCCACATGCTTTAAAGCCCAGACTGCCCATTGTCATTCTGTTGCTACTGCTTTGTTTCCACGGAGGTTCTTTGAAGGACAGAGGCACATCATCACTTTTTCCAGCCATCCCCGCCCACATCTCGCCGCACCCGCTTCGCGGGTGCCGCTTCGCGGGTGCCGCTTCGCCCTGCGGGCTCCAAGGCTGCTCTACAGACAGGCTAACGACCAAGGCGGCACCGGGTAAGAGGAACCAGCAGGGCTGCGAGCGTGCGGGGACTCCAATACCCAGGAGTCCCTGCAAGACCGACGGCCAGCTTCCGGTCCGCTCTCCCTGCTGGCCCGCCCCCCGCCCAACGGAGGACTTTAAAAGCATCTCTCACCTTTTGCATTTGGGCTACTGCCTTGTTTCCACGGAGGTTCTTTGAAGGACAGAGGCACATCAGCACTTTTTCCAGCCATCCCCGCCCACATCTCGCCCTGCGGGCTCCAAGGCTGCTCTACAGACAGGCTAACGACCAAGGCGGCACCGGGTAAGAGGAACCAGCAGGGCTGCGAGCGTGCGGGGACTCCAATACCCAGGAGTCCCTGCAAGACCGACGGCCAGCTTCCGGTCCGCTCTCCCTGCTGGCCCGCCCCCCGCCCAACGGAGGACTTTAAAAGCATCTCTCACCTTTTGCATTTAGGCTACTGCTTTGCTTCCACGGAGGTTCTTTGAAGGACAGAGGCACATCAGCACTTCTTCCAGCCATCCCCGCCCACATCTCGCCCTGCGGGCTCCAAGGCTGCTCTACAGACAGGCTAACGACCAAGGCGGCACCGGGTAAGAGGAACCAGCAGGGCTGCGAGCGTGCGGGGACTCCAATACCCAGGAGTCCCTGCAAGACCGACGGCCAGCTTCCGGTCCGCTCTCCCTGCTGGCCCGCCCCCCGCCCAACGGAGGACTTTAAAAGCATCTCTCACCTTTTGCATTTGGGCTACTGCTTTGTTTCCACGGAGGTTCTTTGAAGGACAGAGGCACATCAGCACTTTTTCCAGCCATCCCCGCCCACATCTCGCCCTGCGGGCTCCAAGGCTGCTCTACAGACAGGCTAACGACCAAGGCGGCACCGGGTAAGAGGAACCAGCAGGGCTGCGAGCGTGTGGGGACTCCAATACCCAGGAGTCCCTGCAAGACCGACGGCCAGCTTCCGGTCCGCTCTCCCTGCTGGCCCGCCCCCCGCCCAACGGAGGACTTTAAAAGCATCTCTCACCTTTTGCATTTGGGCTACTGCTTTGTTTCCACGGAGGTTCTTTGAAGGACAGAGGCACATCAGCACTTTTTCCAGCCATCCCCGCCCACATCTCGCCCTGCGGGCTCCAAGGCTGCTCTACAGACAGGCTAACGACCAAGGCGGCACCGGGTAAGAGGAACCAGCAGGGCTGCGAGCGTGCGGGGACTCCAATACCCAGGAGTCCCTGCAAGACCGACGGCCAGCTTCCGGTCTGCTCTCCCTGCTGGCCCGCCCACCGCCCATTACGCCCCCTATATCATTGCCACAGTCTCCCGCAGCGCGGGACGCAGCCCGGGGCGAAGACTGGGCTAAGAGCGGGCCGTTTGAGGCCGTTCGAGGTCTGAGCGGTCTGGTCTGGGCCCCTTCTCTTTCGCCCCAGCCTTGCCCTTCTTCTAATCGTCATTGGTCACCATTTCCGCCTAGGCTGGTAGTTTGTTGAAGCCCCTATGTGTACTCGTGTGACTCGCAATAGGGCGGCCAAGGGGGGGCTGGTCCACAATGGCCCTATGGACGATTTTATTACACGCACAAATATCGCCATAGACCAGGAAATTACCAAACTCCAAACTAGAGTGTCCCTCGACTTGGAAGCCGCAAGGAAGTTGTCACTCGAATTTGCTAATTCCAAGAAATCCTCCTTAGGGCACATAGCATCAGCCATCACCCCAAAGCGCGCACACATTCCACACTGCGCATCAACGATGGCTGTTGTGCACGACACTCCTGCTTTGCCTATCCCCTCGCCACCCCCGTGTCCATCACCTCTGCCTGGAAGCTCATCCATCCCCGAGGGTAGCCCTCAACATCCCCCCACTTCTATTTCCTTTTCTTCAGATATTTCTGTTGCATCCACTTCCTATGGTAGACTCGATAGCATTCCGGCCAATCCGCATAAAAGAAAACGCTCCCTCAGCTCAACTTCCCCACAGAAACAGACCAAAAACCAGGGGGTCTCTAACACCGGTAATACCCCAGCCGACGGTAGTCTGGGAATGCTCTATACCCTCCCGCAGGCTCCATGGTGCACCGATAACGTGGGGTTAGCTCCTGTTGTCTCCAAAAGCATTTCACTAACTGATAGAGCTAATCTTGCTCTAAATGATCAGGAGGGGAGGGATAGGGAATTCATAGGAGTGGTTTGGGATACCCTGAAAAGTCTCTTATCTCCCCTGGATCTAAGACTCTCTCGAATCGAGAACCATCTCTTAGAGATGGAGAAAAGCATCATAGCCTTGGCTACACTTGGTCTGAGAGGTCTTGAACACCAGGGTTTGATAGAGAACAATATTGCTCCCCAGGCTCCTACCCCTTCCCCCTTAGTGCCGCATGGCCCGACACTTATCCCTACTGCGCCTTGTCCCACTCAGCCCATCCCCAAACCACGTACTAAGAGAGTCGTCACATCTAATCCGGCACCCCAGCCTAGGGTTAATACCCCAAACGCTTCCATCCCACAACCACACACCCGCACTAATATGGCTGGCCTGAGGAGACAGAATCCTAATAGCTCTAGTCTCCGCCCTATCCAGGTCTTCCAAAACAAATCCTCCACTCGTTCTACTGGGGGTCTTCAAACCAAGAGCAATTTTCGAGGGGGATATATTGATCTCCCTCCGGAAGCCAATGATTATGTGGTGGTTTTGACGGGTGTGCCAGAGGCAGAGAATGGCCATCACGAATATCAGCATTCCCTACACAATAAGGTCATGCACTGGCTCAACACGTACAGACCGATCCCCAATGGCAGGAGGAGTAGAGTCAGTATGGTACGAAGAGTACCGTGGGTGGGCTCAACAAGGAAATCCATTCCCGGCGACTGTATAGTCGTGACGTTTGACGACCCTCTCACGGCTAATCACATCTGTGCCTGGGTGACCCAAGATGGGGGCTCCTCTATTGTGCCGAGGCCTTTGTCATTCTTTTATCCACCACGTGCTGCATTCCCACACGGGGGCAATTGGTCCATGGTACCCCAACAGCCCAGCTGGGGGTACTCTTCCAGGGAGCAAAATTCATCTAGAGGCTGGTTCGGGATTTCAACTTCAAATAGGTTCGGCAGTCTCGAGGATGTTGACTGACTCCCAATGTCTCCTGCTCTGGCACCACCACCCCGACCTAAGGCCCCTGTGGTGGTAGCTGATACCTGTCCTCTGTTGCCTACCCTGGTTGTGACTAGTACTGCCCTCCCAGTCCAACTCAGGACTCAGGCTCCCCCTGTACAGGGCCCACCCAATTCTGACTATATTACCAGCACCTCTGTTATGGTGAGCGACACAGACGTTGCCTTGTCGCCACCCTTAGCTCCTCCCCAGTCTTCGTGGCCTGTCGGCTTCGATGCTGTTCCATCAGCCCTTGCCCCCCCGCCCTGCAATAGACCCGCAGGCAACTCCCAGCTTAAGATTTTAAGCTGGAATGTGGCAGGGCTTGCACGAAATTTCGATAAGCCACACTGGAACTCTTTTGTGGAGCCCTTCGAGATTTGCCTCCTCCAAGAAACCTGGTGCTTGGAGCCCATGCACAGGGTGGGTTTTACGACGTATTCACTACCAGCATCTAAACCTAAGGGCAGTAAAGGCCGCCCCTCTGGTGGCCTTCTTATCTGGGTCAGTATTACACTGGGGCTTAAGATAAGACACATAAATACCCAATCTCCAGACCTCATGAGACTCACCATACAGTGCCCGGGGGGTAGGAACCTAGAAGTGTTTAATTTGTATCTTAGGGGGGCCAGGGGGGGGGAATTCATTTTTATCTTCAACTGGAGTCGAAGAGGAGCTCAGTGGTTGTAACACTGACTCCTTGATTGTCCTGGCTGGGGATTTTAATTGCTGTTTTGAACCGCTGGCCAGTGAAGACATTTTGGACACCTGGGAAGACGATACTAAGAGAGGCATCCCTTTGCTTGCCTTGGACCCAATTAAAAAATGGACTCAGAATGTCATTGATATTAATTCTCTCTGTTTAGAATATAACCTGAGGGCCACTAATGGCCGTTCTAAATCAGATACCAGGGGTGCGCACACCTTTAACAGGGTCGGCTACACCTCGAGAATAGATTATATACTGCTAAACCATAACTCATGGCAGTATTTCCAAGACATGGAAGTCCAGCAAACAATGGATAGTGACCATAACCCTTTGGTCCTATCACTTGCCCTTCCGTGGGAAGTAGGGAATTCACTATCGCCCAGTTCTAACTGGAAATCATCCCACGAAGTTGTTCCAAGCAATTGCGGCAGGCGATTAAAATGGGCAAAAGTCGCAGCGGACGAAATGAGAATGGCCCAAGCTGGGTCCATAATGATGAAAGCTGAGTGCCTCTTGGGTGCGCTGGACTCCGATACTGCCGTTCTTATGACATTTACGGAGACCGTCGCATCGCTCAGCGACCTGTTTGTGGTTCCTCAGGGTAGGGCTAGGGCCACTAGGAAAGCTGAACATAGGGGTAGAGACCAATGGTACTCCCCCGCCTGTCGTGCAGCCAAAGGCGCACTTATCCGAGCGGTTGGTAGGAAAGACGCCGCTCAGATCTCACTCGCTAGGAAAAACTATAAAAAAGCCCTAGCAGTGGCAAAGGATACCCATGAAACAAACTTTTGGAGAGACCTAATGGACACCTGCTCCAGTAAGGACTCAAGGGGTTTCTGGGCCTTGCTTAGAGGAAGGGACAGGCCGGTCGATTCATTGCTGACATGCAACATCACAGGGGAGGCCTGGTTGGCTCACTTTTCCTAACTCTATTCTAACCCATTAGGGGCCATGGGCCTGATCAGGGGTCCCAGATACAGTATGCCGGAAGCGAGCATGGAGCTAGTCCCCTCCTTTACACCCAAGGAGGTCGAAGTAGCGATCAGGTGTCTTGTGCCCAATAAGGCGGCAGGCCCAGATGGCGTCCCGGGCGATTTGCTCCGGACTAACCTGGAGGTGTGGAGCTCACTCATTGCCCAACTCTTGAATGAGGCTATGAAGGGCGGAGGACTCCCAGATTCTTGGAGGGGTGCGGAAGTCGTCCCCATTTTTAAAAAAGGTTGCAGAGACGACCCTGCCAACTACCGTCCTATAAGTCTGCTTGATTCCACCCAGAAGGTAGCAGGGAAGGTAGTCTTAGGGAGGATTCTGCAGTGGGCCGAGGAAAAGCAGGTCTTGTCTGACTTTCAGGCCGGTTTTAGAACAGGTACTGGCACGATTGAGCAGACATTTCGATTCCTAATGCTTTATTGGAAAGTGGTTAAACTGGGCAAAGGCAGTCTGTATCTCGCCTTCATAGATTTGCGGACTGCCTTTGACCTAGTCCCACGTAACCAATTGTGGGCCGTCCTTGAGGGCTTGGGCATGCCCTCATACCTGCTCGCATTGATCATTAAGTTCCACGAAAGCAATTTTGCTCAAGTTAGATGGGGCACGCAGGGCCAAAAAACACCTCGCATTTCTGTTGACAGGGGCGTCCGCCAGGGGTGTGTGCTAGCCCCCACTCTATTTTCACTATATCTAAATGGAGTGGTGGAGCATCTTCTCAAACTACCAGCTGATGCACCATCCCTGGCGGGCAGGAAGATACCAACTCTCCTGTTCGCTGATGATACCCTGTTGATCTCGAAATCCCCGCTAGGCCTCCAAACGCTGCTATCAAGGTTTCAGGGCTTTTGCGACGCCAGGGGCTTGGCTATTAACATCAGCAAAACCAAGTTCCTGGTGCTGAATCCCCCTAGGAAGTCAGTACACCCCCCAACCCTTGATTCAGTCCCACTAGAAAGGGTAAGGGAATTCGATTATCTAGGCATACGACTCTGTGACTCTATGAGTTGGAAGGCGCATCACCAAAAAATTATCCTGACGCATAGGAGGGTCACAGGTGCGTTATTAAAAGAACATCGTGCCTCTCCCCTAAAACCTATTGGGGTGATACTAGATATCTATAGGGCAAAAGCTGTGAGTGCGGCGTTGTATGGGGCAGAGCTGTGGGGCACGCGGAAATTTGATACTCTGTCCCAGCTTGAGAATAAATTCCTCAAAGACCTAATGAGGCTCCCTCATAGCTTTCCCACTCTCCCTCTCTTACTTGACACAGGCACACGCTCCATAGCCGAGCAGTCTAAGTTACGCCCTCTATTATTATGGGCCCGCATTTGGAATGTCCCTGAACTTTCAAGCTATGCAGACGCACTATGTGAACTCCTCGCAACCCCGGGGTGGTCCAAAATCGGCTGGCTCATGGAAGTAAAGCGCCTCCTTTTCGAACTGGGCCTGGGAGACGCTTGGGTCAATAGATCTTCACCACCTAAACAACAGCTAAAGAAATTATTTTGGTCATGGGTGGAAAATGAGAGAGTGAGCCACTCCAATCTTTGTAGATCTGCTGCTGAGTTCTTGGTAATTAAAAATTCCCTCCTTAGAGAACCTTGCCTGGATGTGATCTCCAACCCTCTGGATAGGGCACTGTATTTTAAATTTAGGGTTGGAGTTTTGCCCCTTTGTACATGGACAGCGAATTGGAAGCCACCCTGGCAAACCATAGCAACCTGCCCTTTCTGTGTTAACAGGGATGAATCCATTGCCCACTTAATGTTTGAGTGTTCAGCGTACGCGGCCCCACGCCGCAGATGGCTGAAACCTCTTTGCCTGAGGCTGGGCACTCGGTCACATGCGGAGGCCTTACAGATGCTAAGATCTGACACTCACCCCCTCATTGCTTGTGGCCTGGCAAAATTTTTGGGATGGGCTTGGAGGATAAGATCTGAGAGGAAAATGATCCTCCAGTAAGGTCATCTATTCTGATTCCTCTGGTTTTAGCTTTTCGATGTTGTGTCCTTTTGCCTCTTCTTAAGGATGGTTTTTTATTGTATGTTGTATAAATGTATTTTAGCTGGCTGATCTGCACAAATGTTGCACACATTATACTGTTTGTTTTTGATCTGCACCTTATGTACTAATGGTCGAATTGCATAACTGTTTTATATTTCACAATTGTTTTTACACTGTAATGCTTTTAAGAAATGAGAAATATTTCGAAATAAAGCTATACAACAACAACATTCTGTATGTGGCAATCAGCCGCAGACAGAATGACAATGGGCAGGTGCTCTTGTGCTCCAGGAGGAGTGCGAGGTGGCCCCATCAGGGGGTGAGGCCTCTCACAGGGGAACAGTGCTGCTCCCTGTGATGGCTAAAATTACGGACAAAATGCGTCCGTAAAAGGGATCCTCACGGACAACGGACGTGAGGTCCCAATTATGGACGTGCAACACTATAGCGCCCACCTGATTTATTACAGGCCGGGTGGTTGTCAACCCATAACCAAACTGTCAGATAGACACATACAAGTATAAATACTTGCAGGACATACACATATACAACACAGAGACAGAAGCAGAGCCGAATGCAGCGGTGCAGCTAAGAGCAGCAACTGGTGCCTCACGCAGGTAGACGGGCTCTACTCCAAGGACCGACGCCGCTCACAGCACTGGGCAGAGAGTGACGACAGAAAAAAACACTCGGGCAAGGAAGAACTATTACAGTCTGTGCACCGAGCACCTGCAGGCTCAGCCGGAGGCTGCTGACAGGGAACGAAGGTGCCAACCTATGAAGGCTCTGCCCAGCCAACCTATGAAGGCTAGGCCCAGCAAATCACCGCCACACTTGGCATTGTGTACATTCTTATTAATGGGTGACTTGCCTCCATCACACATACTTGGTTCCCACCTCCCCCCACATTCTGCAATTGTGCGGTTGAGGGGCCATGCCATTTTTGGAAGGTCAGCTGTCTTATTCTGTGCTGCCTCATTGGTAGTCCAGGGAGGTGTCCGGGGGTGGCCTGGGGATGGTGGCGGTGAGTTTTGTGGCCCTCTTGGGTCTCCTAACTGCATGTTCAGTAGCTCCATGACATGTGTTGGTCTTCAGATGTGGCGCTGAGCTGGGCTCCCTTTCATACTGCATGTTGTCGTCCTGCTTAACACCAGTAAAAGCCAGGTTTTAAATCCCTGCTGCCAGCGCGCCTTATCGCCTGTTTTTGGATCGCATCGCAGATCTGGCTGATCGCTGAGAATATTGCGAAGTGGTGTTTTTGCACGGGAACACCTACTCTGCATATCATTAGTGTTAGATCTGGGGGTTTCTAGTTGGCAGAGGTAGGTACCACTGTCCAAATAGGGACCCTTGCTTCTAGTTAGGGCAAAGAGGAAACACTCTTTAGATAACCTCTGCTCACCCCCTTGGTAGCTTGGCACGAGCAATCAGGCTTATCAAAGGAAATGTGTAAAGTATTTTCACCAACACTCACAGTAACACAGTGAAAACACCACAAACTGACTCCACAACAGTTTAGAAAAATAAAGGTATTTAATCTAAACTACACAAGACCAACACAACAAAAATTTAACATGCACAGCTCAAGAATATTGTTTCAAAAAAGTTCTTACGGTTGCAGTAAAATAATCCACAGTTGCGTCACGTTTTAGCCAACAGTACCTTCAGATGTGACAAAAGTTCCAAGTGAAAGCTGCAGCGTTGAAAAGCAAGCGATGCGTCACTCTTGAGACCCTGTGGAGGTGATGTGACAACCCAGCTGGACGCAGCGGGCGTGTTGCGGTGACTCCGGTCTGTGTGGGGAGGGATGTGATACCTTGCGTGGATTCCGGAGCACAGGTTTCGGTGGAAGCGACTCGTAAAAGGAACGATGTGAAGATCTTCGGGGCAGCGACGTTCTCCGGTGCGACGATGATGCGCAGCTCAGCGGTGATCTTCTCCTCTCGCAGCCCCTCGATGCGATGGCTCTGCGACGACTCTTGCAGCAACGTGATGCGGTCCGCAAGCAAGCAGTGCGACGATCTCACCCAGTGATGACAGGCTTTGCGACGATATTCGCAGTGATAATACTCTTCCCGCACCAGACTGGTGCCTCCCGCAAACGAAGGATGCGACGACTCAAGCAGCGTCAACAGGCACTGCAACGATCTCGGCCTTCGCGGCGGTGGGAATTTCCTCGCACTGACGGGTATACGCTCCGCAAGCAAGTGATGCGTGAAAACTTGCAAAAAGTCTTTAAAATCTTGGTTTCCAGTTTCCCAACACAGGTACAACTTCCAGAGGCACCACAACTGGCCCAAACACTCTAGGAAGTACAGAACTCTCTCAGTGGAGTTCAGGGAACCTGGGGGTGAAGTCCTTTTGTTTTTGGAACTTCTTAACAGGGAGCTAGCTCTTCTTCAGGCCCTTGGAGATTCTTTCAAGCAAGGGGACACAGCACAAAGCAAAGTCCTTCCCCTCTCCTTGGCAGCAAAGCAACTGCAGGTCAGTCCAGCAAAGCAACAGCAGGAGAGTCTTCCTTCTTCAGTCTTCCAGCTTTCTCCTTGGCAAAGGTTCCTTCTTGATTCCAGGATGATCTAATTTTCTGTAGTCTGGGGTCCTATACTTATACCCCTAAAAGTCGTTGTTCCCTTTGTGCAGGAGGGCTCTGAGCCCGGTCTGACCCAGTACTGGGTGTTCCTTGAGCACTTTGTTTTCCAGGCTTCTTCTTTCCTTTCAGAGTGAGGGGCAGGGTTGTCAGCCGCCCAGCCGGAGGTGGAGCCAGCATTGTGAAAAGTAGGCACAGCCCTATTCAGGCCCGGGTGCTATCCCCTCCCACCACTCAAGATGCAGATGCAGTCATTCAGCCTAGGGCTGACTCATCCAGCCTCCTGTGAGCTCCCCAGCCCCTGTCACTCTCAAACCAGACAGTCAATTCACAAACAGGCCAAGGCACACAGAAAGGTCGGACAAGAGAACAGCCACTTTCTAAAAGTGCTGTTCTCAAACACAGGATTTAAAAACAACCTTTCCTAAAAGATGTGTTATTAAATTCTGAGTTCAAGGATACCAGACTTTTATGTCCTATCTTGCTCCTATGGGAAGATATGCTGGTAGCCACTGTAGCCGGCATTCCCCATGATAGCCTATGGGCAAGATAGCCTTACAATTGTGAAAAACAAAAATGGCTGTAATTCACTACCAGAGCATTTTACCTGCACTAGTACATGCTCTACCTTTCACATACACTGCACCCTGTCCAGGGGGGTACCTTGGGCCTTCCATAGGGGTGACCAATGTGTACAGAAAGGGAAGGGTTAGGCCTGGTCAGTGGGGACACTGGCCAGGTTGACATGGCAGTTCACAGACTGCACACAGTCACTGTGGTGGCAGGCCTGAGACCCCATTTTAGGGCTACTCATGTGGGTGGCACAATCAGTGCTGCCGGCCCACTACTAGCATTTGAATCACCAGCCCTGGCACACCCAGTGCACTTTACTAGGGACTTCTTGGTGATACAAATGTGCCAATCATGGATAACCAATTACAGTAACAATTTACACAGAGAGCATATGCACTTTAGCACTGAACAGCAGTGGTAAAGTGCCCAGAGTCCTATTACCAACAACCACAGGTCAGGAAAAATAAGGGAGGAAGAAACAAAAAGTTGGGGGATAACCCTGCAAAAAGGGCCATTTCCAACAAATAGCGTTAGTTGTCTCCCTCATCCATGGTGATGTTTTTTGTGGCAGCTATCGCTGGAAAACTGGCGATGTCGGCAGTTTGCACCAGCTTGGGAATTGGGCGATAAATCTATTGCCACTTTTGCGGCGCTAAAGTGCCGATAAATCGCCCATAATTCCTTGAGAATATGCCCCCACGTCTTAAGGCAAGACTCAATTGGTTTCAATGGCGGTCATACCGCGGTATGTAACCACATCTCCCACCTGCCCCTTTTACATGCGAGATCAGGAGCACTGCAGCAGCACTTGCAAAGACGGCCAACAATTGAGGTAGATTTCCATCTTGTACGTTTCTCTTTCCGAAAATGACCAAGCGCCACAGCCTTTAAAAATTAAAAAAGGGCCACAACCTTTTTTCCAACACCTGCAGGACTGGACAGGTCTTATTTATTACTTACTCTTCATCAGTGTTGCATTTACTCCTCGCAGGACCGTCAGCTTTTCCCTGCATCCCATGGACGACTTTAGCTGCCTACTAAAGTAAAAATTCAAACTGAATGATTGTTTAAAAAAAACTACGATCTTTTTAGAAAAACTCACGATCATTCGCAGTCAGAAGGCAAACTTGGTTACTGCAGTGGCGGTGCGTCCATTGGGGGCATTGGAGCATTGTCCCACTAAGCATACGGTCGACCGTCACACTAACATTCAATTAATTTAGAAAAACGAATCTCGCAACGGCGCACTGAGCGCACTCACACTCTGTTCAACGCTCTACAGCTCTACCGGGACAAGCCTGTCTCAATCTGGATGGCGCTGATGGGTGTGGGGCGGGGCTGTCGCAGTGAGTGACTGAGGGCGGAAATAGCACAGCAGCAGTGTGCGCATGTCAATTTTTGTGCTAGTCATTTTTATGACTGGCCCGAACATGCGCACAAGCACACGCACATACAGTAGTACCTTCCCTCCTCCCCATGTGACTCAGACAGTGGCGAGGGACCCGAGGGTGCTTCTTCATACCGCTGCCCCTGGGTCTCATTGTGGGCAGGGGGTAACCTTGCTCTTAGCCAATCCTGGTGCAGTGACGCTGCTAATGCAGTGCCAGGATTGGCTGAGACACCGCAGCCTGCAGTATGGTGCTGCACGTGGGTGGTGGCAACTGCCCAGTGCCGCCCTTGTATGGCCAATCACACTGTGGCTTATGTGAAGCCATGCAGTAATGATTGGCCATTTCCTCTACGCTGTCGGCATGTCACCGCGCCAGTGCTGCCACACGTCAGAGTCAGAGTCACGTGTCGTCGTCTTTGGGCAGCTGCATGAAACTCTTACAACCCCTTCCTCCCCCTTCGAGGGTGAGAGACTGATTTAGAAAGCAAAATCTTTCCTTAGAGGCCAGTGGTTCTCACAGGTCTGTGGTGGTGAAGGACAGACAGACACCCCTCCTGTCCGGACAGCGCATCTGAAGGGACGGCAGGGTCTGGCAAAGTTACTCTCAAGCCAGGCCACTGCCGCTGAAAGGCCTATAAGTCCCTGCTACAGACACTTATGTGTCAGACCCTTGTCTCTAACAGAATGGTTGGGCTGGACAGAGTCACTCACGCCATCATATGCAACTGCTCAGCGTGGCCCTTATTCACAAGTTGATGCTTTAAAAATAATTGCGTAAAATGTGAGGGCAGAAAATGGGCCGCACACGCTAGTGTCAAGGAGGGCTGGAGACCAACTGGCAGAGGCGCAAATTCAGGTCGGTGAGTGTAAAAATTCAGGACAAAGGGACAAAATTCCGAACAAAAATTCAGGACGAAAGGTCAAAATTCTGGACAAAACTTCGGGACAAAAGGTAAGTTTTATAGACACGTCAGAGGAGGTCACACAATAGTATATAAGTAAGTAAATAGACAACCACCTAAGTACAAGTCAAAATAAGTTTATATTAGTTTGCGACAATCCTGCACTTCACATTTTTTCAGTATGGCCGCAGCGTGTTACCTCAGACAATTCAAAATTTGCATCTCGCTCCAGCAGATACATTAGTCACCAGACAATGGCCGCTTTTATTGTTGATTGAAAACTAATGGATATACAAGGAACTTTGCAGTGCCAGCCCCAAGTAACAAAACAGTCCCCCCCCCTTTCCAGCCTCCGAGGGAAACACCTGATGCCCAATCCGGCTAGTCCGGGTTTACTACCACCCTCCAATGGTGCTCCTCATCTTCACATAGACCGTCTCTCAAGTGTACTTTATTTCTTTTATAGTGTTACTCATCCCAAGTATGTAGGGCAGGGTGTCAGAGTTCGTTACATCACACACACATTATATAGAGACAATGACTCATATTAACGTGAAAGTCGATGTATAGGAAATGTTACTTAAGATAATGGTGCTTTCTTTCACCATTCATTCGGGCCTTCCATCAATGTGCCCATCTATATCCAAATATATTCCACCATTTGCAAACCTTTACACCATGTATCCTTCCATCCATCATTTCACTCATCCATCCCTCCATCCACCCTTTTACTCATCCATCCATTATTCATCTACCCACTCTTTCACCCCATCCATCCGTACAGTCACCTATCCACTCTTCCACCCATCCATCTATTCACTCATCATCCATCCATTTACCCTTTCACCCATATAGCCATCCTTTCACATACTCATCCATCCACCCAGTCACTTATTCTTCCACCCATTCACCCTTTGTCATGCATCCTCCCTTTCTCTCATCATCCCCCTTTCACGTATCCACCCCCCCACCCATCCATCTACTCATCCATTCATGAATCCATCCATAGATCCTATAACTCCTCATCCATCCACCCTTCCACTTCTTCACACATCTATACATTATTTTGTTCATCTACCCCCTTTCACTCACTCATCAATCCTTACATCCACCCTTTCACTCATCCATCCATTCACCCTTTCACTTATCAATTCATCAATCCATCCATCCTTTCACTCATCCATCCAAACATTCACTTTCACATCATCTACCCTTTCACTCATCCATCCATCCTTTCACACACCCATCCACCCTTTTACCCATCCATCTACCCTTACACCCATACAACCATCTATTTACCTTTTCTCTCATCCATACTTCCACTCATTCACTCATCCATCCTTTCTTTCATTATATATCCATTCACCCTTTTATTCATCCTTTCAATAATGCATCCAGTCATTCACACATTCCTTCACTTATTTACTCACCCACCTTTTCACATTATGAGCTGAGCCTTTGTCTGCAGAGTTGCAGACAGGAGAGGCCCATCAAGAACTCCACCTTGCTGTAGTTTCTAAAGCAAGGGGTGGGGGGAGGGAGAGTTCATTTTGCATGCATGATGCACAGTGCCAGGATGTGAGGTGACTGTGACATGGTGGTGTTTCCAGGGCTTTAAGTGGTGTATAATAGCTGGGGGGGTCTCTTCAAAGGGGGTGTTTGATGTAATTAAGGGTGTGGTTTAAAGCGGCTAGGCTAAAAATCTGTGCTTAGCATAGTGTTCCGCCCGACTGGTATTAAGTTGTTTCTGTGCATCCCAAGCCAAGACTATTGGCTTTGTCAATGGTTGTTAGTTGTTTAAAGTAAAATAAGTAGCAACCATGGCTTTGTTGAATATAATTTTGAAAATACTTCAGTTCTAAAATGAAGAGACAGTGAAAGAACGATAACCCGTTCTTTTTAGTTGCAGCATTGGCGTTTTACCTTTTATCTAACAGAAAGCCTTGCTGTACACTGAGCCAGGAGGAGGCCGCCACATGCTTTAAAGCCCAGACTGCCCATTGTCATTCTGTATGTGGCAATCAGCCGCAGACAGAATGACAATGGGCAGGTGCTCTTGTGCTCCAGGAGGAGTGCGAGGTGGCCCCATCAGGGGGTGAGGCCTCTCACAGGGGAACAGTGCTGCTCCCTGTGATGGCTAAAATTACGGACAAAATGCGTCCGTAAAAGGGATCCTCACGGACAACGGACGTGAGGTCCCAATTATGGACGGTCCGTGAAATTAAGGACGGTTGGTCACCTTAGCTGGAGTCCGTGCAACACTATAGAGCCCACCTGATTTATTACAGGCCGGGTGGTTGTCAACCCATAACCAAACTGTCAGATAGACACATACAAGTATAAATACTTGCAGGACATACACACATATACAACACAGAGACAGAAGCAGAGCCGAATGCAGCGGTGCAGCTAAGAGCAGCAACTGGTGCCTCACGCAGGTAGACGGGCTCTACTCTAAGGACCGACGCCGCTCACAGCACTGGGCAGAGAGTGACGACAGAAAAAAACACTCGGGCAAGGAAGAACTATTACAGTCTGTGAAGCGAGCACCTGCAGGCTCAGCCGGAGGCTGCTGACAGGGAACGAAGGTGCCAACCTATGAAGGCTCTGTCTGCGGAGCCCCCCCACTGTAGTTACGACAGAGGCATAGTGTGACCGAGAGAGCGATTCACTCTCTGGGCGCCCGCTGCATTGCTGTTGCCATATCCGGCACAGTTAGGCATCTCTGCAGCCGTTCGAGATAGGCCGGGCTGCTCTCGGCAGTGCTGACTAGACTCTGTCTTGCAGCAGAATTCCCCAAGCACACTGAGATTGTGAGTATTATTTATTTTATTGTGCAATTTTAACTCGAGGTAAACCCACATGTTAAAACTATGTATTGCCAGCATACTTGTTGATATCTATTCTTGTGAGTAAATTAGTATACTGGGCACGATTTCACGGTCTTCGCTATTTAACTTTACGTTGAGTTGTAGATGCAGGTTAGAGGGAACTTAAGGAACCTGTGTGGCACAGTTCACGCTGTGCGATGAGTCACGCGGACAAAAGTGCAGTGGTACTGGAGTGTGGGCACTACAGGAAGAGAGATGGCAAACCAAGGGCAGCTGCATTAAGGAAAGTAAATGTCAACATTTTAACATTTAATTATAACTTTAAACCGTTATGTTCAGTGATTTAGGGGCATTGTAACAAGATGTGAGTTAAAAAACGCACATCGCACATTTCACTATCGCCGGCTATCGCCGGATTTTTTCGGCGTGTTAGCGCGTTATTATCAACGCGCAACACGTAGGCGATAGTAAATCCTGCGATAGCCGGCGATAGTGAACATTAGCGCGTCAAAACAAGCGTTGCTTTCACACGCTAATGTGTGCCTTGATAATATGCGGGGGTGGATTCAGCTTTATGATCCACTCCCCCATGTTATCAATGCCTAACGCCTGGTCAGAGCAGGCGTTGGGAGACCTGCGATAAACGAGTTTATCGGAAGTCTTTTCCTACCAACGCCTGCCTTGGTGATAGGGTGTTCCCACCTCCAACCACATTTTACATGTGGTTGGACGTGGGAACGCCCACTTTGCATGTCATTAGCGATGTTTCTCGCTGACATACAAAGTGGGCTTGAGGCAGGCGTTGCAATGCCCTTGTTAATAGGGCGCTGGAGGTATCACCGCTTTTTCGGCGAATTGTGCCAAGAAAGCGGCGATACTTCAGCTTGTTAATATGCCCCTTAGTTCCTATTTAGAATGCATGTATTAATCTTGCATAGTTACATTCCCTAAAAGTGTTAGCTATTTGAACGATGTTGCTTCTGTATTTTTTTTCATGTATAACATTACTCTTGTACAGTGCATCATTTGAACTGAGTTGCACCACTTGAGAGCTCTGAGGCTGAGGTCACTGCGAGTTTCTCACAGTGCCTGTCAGTGAGTGAAAAAGGTGTTCAGAAATTTTGATGGCCATCCAGTCCGGCGCCTCTCTGCACAGCGCACAGGACAGTGAGCATGTGTTCCAGTTGTAATTGTGGTTCTGTGCATGTGGGTTAGATGGGAGTAAAAACAAATTAAATAATGACATGGCAAACGTAAAAAGAAATGCAGTGCTCTCCCGCTACTTATAAATCATCCCTTACTTTTACGCCTCACTGCTTTCAAACTTGATTTGATTTAAGAATTTATAAAGCAAACGAATGCCCTGAGGCGTCTTGGCGCTGGGTCAGATGCATACAATCTAGGACTGCTAAATTGGAAAACGGGCTAACCCGAGAAGAGCCAGGTTTTTGCGGCTTTCCTGAATGCTAGAAGTGATGGGCTGTTTTTTATTGATAGTGGCAGCTGGTTCCAGATCTTGGCTGTATGCAGCATGAAACTTCTGCCCCCCTCAAATGTCACCAGCCGCCACTGGGTTACTGTGGTTGTAATTTTTACACTTTCCAAAATGCATAAGCAAATAAGGAGAATATAGTATTAGGAGGTTCAGAGGGTGTAGAGGTGTTATACGTTATACGTCACCTCAGTATTAGGAGGTATTTATTTGCAGTTGACTGGGTTGTTTCAGTCTTTTTTGTTATTGCCTAATTGTTCTTTTAAAGAACAGAGATGAATGGTAAATTTCTGTTATTTATTGTCCAAAAAAGTCAATCGGTGGTTCATTAGGCAAATGCCAGTCGTGGTGCTTGTAACCAGGTGAGTTTTGTTAATGGGGGAACTGAGAGGGTGTGTTTGAATAAAAGAACAAATTGCTCTAGTGTGCTGGAGTATCGTTATTAGGTAAACGCTGCCCTCATGTGGCGACTTAAAATACATGTCCAGCCATGTAAGCAGCTGCTGATGACAATGATGACATCAAAATATATATCCAAAGCACACGTAATCGAAACACCTATCAACTGGCACATACAAAAATTGGGTGTGCACTGATGAAGATGTAATAGGCCCTGATAACTCACAAAGGCCTAACCTTTGACAATACATACATCGGACTTTTCTGTTCACCTTCCCTTTTTGTCTTGACTAATGAAAACATAACATGCTTCTAAATCCACATAGTATAAACCAAAGTTGGGACTTCTTCAGACAAACCCACACATTGCATAAATTATTCTGTTAGGTTCCTTGTGTTTTTCTTTCCTCTTTTTCAGTCATAGACAAAGGCTGCACCTCTGACTATGTCAGCCAGGTGCTATTAAGCTCACTGACAAAGAAGGGTAAGTGAACCTAGTTACCCTAACCACTTGGTGGGTGTTCTGGATTTAAAACCACCCACTTATACTCTTGTCCTGATAAAGGCCACCTGACTCACATGAGCAATTGTTGGCCGAAACATGTCGGACTTTCACGAGGTGCTGTGGGCCAGTAACTAATCCTCTTAAGCACCACCATTTCTTTTACTCATATCCCTCTCCTGATCAATAAACGCCCATTACAGGAAAGGAGATATTCATAATCACCATTCACAACTGCGACCACCAAGACAGTCTCACTCCTGGTGGAGGTTGGTTGGTCACTTGGGGAGCCAAACTCTCAAATGAGAACTATTCAATGATGACACTATCCACCTAATTATATGAGCAGAGAAAAATCATATACGGCATACTGTGAAAGTGAGTTTCCTTGAGACAATGGATTGTTGACACAAGTGATTAATTTCTCATTGATTATAAGAAAACTCACTGTATTAGCTATATTACTTGCAACTGCTTCTGAAAAATTAACTTGAACTAACATTATTGTCATCCACAGAGGAATCTGATATACCTTTAAATGTCACCCTCAATGCATTTTTAACGCTGATTTGTTTGTATGGAGAGCTATGTCATGTATATGGGTTTTAGGAGATAATACGGAATATCTTACGCATGCTTGTGCATGTCTTTCCACCTGTGTTAGCATCCTGGTGCAAACAAACATTGCCAAAGCCAAATGCCTGGCCATTTTAAGCCAAGACTGGTTGAGTTAGCCAATGCTTGCTCTGTAGAAGGAACTGGGGGGCATATTATCAAGACAGGCGATAAAATGATCGCTGCTTTAGTGGCAGAAAACTGCAGCTTAAACAGGGATAATGGGCTTGATAATATGCTCTATGGTATTCCAATTGAAGCTCAGGTTAGATGTCCTTCACATCTAACATGGGCTTCAATTGGAATTCCATAGAGCATATTATCAAGCCCATTATCGCCGTTTTAGTGGCAGTTTTCTGCCGCTAAAGCAGCGATAATTTTATCGCATGTCTTGATAATATGCCCGAGTCTATTTCTATTTCATGCTTTGCTTGAATAGGAACTATTAAATCATTTCCAGGTTGTCTCCTGACACGCTCATCTAAATTTGTCTGAAATTCCAGAGGTGTTTTCATGTGGTTGAGACGTAAATTAGGATCATTGTCGCTGATTCTTTCCATCCTAGCTAGTTTGAAGCATGGGTGATGATTGCTGGAGGTGGAATAAGTTTAAATAAAACTCTGTTAACCATCACACAGGCTGATTCTCGCTGAAGCCTCTCTCCTGGTTAAATGGACCTTTACCATTGTTTTAGAGAAGATCAGGAGCTCTGTATCACAATCATTTAAAACAACAATATTTATTCTATTTTCAGTCAATGTTGAGAATTTGAGTTTTAGTTACAGGGTTTATATATTCAATGTTTAATGAGTCATCTTTATTCAAGCAATACATTTTACTCGTAATAATCTAAAAACTCAATGTGAACAGAAATCAATAATCAAAAATGTTTAGAAAATAATCATAATAAAATGCATAAAAGTGTGTCCCATGAAGGAAATAATCCCTATTCTAAGAATCGGGTTAAAAGGTGTTAGTCAGAACCCATAATGAGTTCAAACTCAAGAGAAAGAGAGAGAGCGAGAGATCAAGCTTAAGGCTTCTGCATATAAAGGAATTCAATTGAATCAATCAATCAAAGGAGAACTTCCCATACAGAGAGACTCCAAAACTCAGTAGAGTCCCAAGCAACGTGAAATAAGGATACATGTATGTGGATAAGATCGTTAGCAGCAGTAGCAACCACAAAGGCAATGAAGCAAAATGATGTGTTTACCTATTCTAGGAACACGCACTACAATGAACAGATACAGTTTTGTTGCAGTCTTCATGTTGCATCTTCTCCTCCTCTCATCCAATCAGCTGTCAATGCTGTCATGGGAATGTGTTTACTCCCCATCTTCTCACATGAATACAACAGTCTACAGACACAATGTTACATTTTGAAACTTAATGTAACAGCCATCATTTTATGTGGAACTTTCCTCATTCAGGGCTAGGTTCCCACATATGTCCTTCATCTCTAACCTTCTAAATATCAGATTGCACATTTTGCTTACAATGCTCTATGTGGAAACTGGAATATTTATTTATTTAGAAAGTTTTATATAGCACAAACATGACCCTTATGGATATCATAGTGCTTTACAATAGTTCATAACCAAATACAATCAATATTATTAAAAGTAGAAAACAATAAGGCATCACCCCTGATGAGGGAGGGTACAAAACAATTTTGGGAACAAAAGAATCAAACACAATAACATAAATAGAGAGAAATAGTCATGAGCATAATTGACATGTCATGAATGATCTTAAAAGAGGTGATCCTAGGATCTAGGGTAGAATTGTTCACTTTTTTCTTGTAAGCTGCTGTGTGTTGACGGAATATCTTTATAACAAAAATATAAGCATTTCCATGGAACATCATCCTTTGGAGAAAAAGAAACAAGTATGTTAAAAGAAATTCAGTTCAGGTTAAAGCTGCATTTTATGTATTGTTTTATTCATTATTTCAAAAAGATGATAATTTCTAATAATGAGTTAACATTATTTGTTAGACTTGGCCTTTTTTGCAGGGTCATCCTGAACTTTTTGCCTTCCTTCGGTATTTTGCTGTTCAGTGTAAAGTGCATGTGCTCTTTATAGTAAACGTGGTAAGATTGATCTACAACTGTTTGGCTAATTTAATTTACCTAACAGTCCCCAGTAATGTGGTATCTCATATACCAGGGACCAGTAAATTAAATGCTACTGGTGGGCTTGATCGCTGATTGCGCCACCCACCAAACTAGCCCTTAAAACCTGTCGCAGGCCTCTGCCATTGCAGGGTCTGTGCGCGCAGTTTACTGCTGCTGTGACGTAGCCAATAAAGTGGTTGCCTTGTCTGTGACTCCCCTTTTACTACATATCAGTCACCCCTAAGGTAGGCCCTAGCTAGCCCTATGGGCTGGCTGCGCTGTAGGTAAAAGGTAGGACATGACCCTTATCTGTGTGGCATGTCCTGGTAGTGACAAACAGCCATTTTGGTTTCTCACTACTGTGAGGCTCCCCTCTTATAGGAATGCATTGGGGATTTCCCAGTATGTGCTTCAGTGGTAATTCATGACCTGAGGGGAGTAGAGTGGTCAAGTTTGGTATGTTTGGAATAGTGGTGGTAAATGCTGAGTGGTAGTGTGCGCAGATTTATTATCACTATTTGAGAAGTGGCACTTTTAGAAGTTACTTTGTGGTGTTTGCTTTGGGCACCCGGTTGCGGCAACACCGGTAACGCGCTGTCCTCGCCTGAGGATGAGAACGCTCAGCGGCACAATTAAGTTGTGGGAACCGTTGAGCAATAATATAAAAAGCCGAAGCTAAGACTCTCCCCTCTCCACACCTCGAGAGACCCGGCTAAGCGACAACCACGCTAAGACCGGGTGCCCAAAGCAAACACCACAAAGTGTGAAGACCAATTGGGATAACTCCACACCTGACTTTATTGTGACACCTCACACAGGAGAATTAAGAAATCGTGTTTGGTCCTGAGGAGAACCCCGCAATAGGGGGTTCGAAACGCGTCGACCCCGTAGGTCCAGTGTCAGTCATAAAAATCTAAAGTAATTAGTCAAAACCCAACACGATCTGTTCTGACCAAATTTTGTGTTTTCAACATTATAAATGACAATGTATACTGCAATATATGATTTAATGAAATGTTTTTGACACGGGCCCACACCTCAGAGGTATATGGTTTGTTTATGTGAATATGAATGGTTTGTCTGGTGTGAGAAAGATTCAGTGTGGATGTGTTGTATAGTGGTTTATTATCTGTGTTGTAAAAAAAAAGTTGTATTTAATTGTACATTTTGTATATATTTGGGATATGCACAAGAAATTCTTTTGAAAAAATAAGAAATCCTTTGAAAAAATTATTGAAATAAATTAGTAACAAATGGTACATCAGACTGATATGTTTTGTTCATAACAGATCTTTGGTCATTAGAAATCAAGTTAGTCCAGTACTGGCAATTGTGTTGTTAGTTCACTATTAGAAGTTGCCATTTCTGTGCGTATGTGTCTTTGTGTCTGTATATTGTGAATTGCATGTCAGGCTCTCGAGTGACAGAAACTGGTGAGGTGCAGTGGCTCCAGAGGGGCTGGTTGAGTCAGCGCTAGACTGAATTGGCCTGATATCCATTTGGAGTAGTGGGAGGAGAAGCCCCTGACCCTGAATAGGTCTGTACCTGCCTTGTACAATGCTGGTACGGCCCCACTGTGATGTGCCTGGGACCAGAGCCTACACTAACTATGAGGGTGATTTTGTGCACTGAATGGATGTTCCTCAGTGCCCCCAGAACTGGTTTGGATCGGGCACAGAGCCCTGTGGCAGGGGGAGAACAAAGACTTGCAAGAGTATAAGTATTGGGGCTCTGACCCCATGTAAGGTGTGCTGCTTGGTGCTTACTTGGGTCCGGCAGGCTGCTGGACAGCCAGGAGTAACTGTCTCCGGGGGACTGCCCTGTTGCCCTCCTCGGCCGCTGAGGGATCTGCTACTTTGCCCAGGTGACCTGGTGTGCACCTTTGTAAAGAAAAGCACTGCCTGCTCCCTGCTGGTGTCTGCAGGTAAGAGACAGGCGGAGTGCTGACCCCTTTCCCTGCTTTTCAGGCCCTGCCAAGGAGAGCATGTTGCTGGCTCTCCTCATGGAGAAGACGCAGGGTTAAGGGCTGAAACTAGCCTGGAGCCCGAGGAGCGGGCTCACCAGCTGAGGCGCCATTGGTGGGAGCCTACCCCGCATTGTTTGTGGCAGGGGATGGTGCAGTGATCGCGCACCTGAAGAGTGTGATGGGCACGCCACAAATTGACTTCTGAGCCGAGAAGTGGGCTCTGGCTGGGAGATATGGTGAGAGCAGCGCTAAGCGACCCAGGAGCCAGGTGTGCTTCCTGGGCCTGGTTGTGGTCAGGGCTGAACAGAGGAGAAGCCAATCGCGGACATGAATGCTGGAAGTCAGGCAAGCTTGTGCCTGGAGGAGGGTGGGGCTCCTGTGTGCCGGGGGAGCCCAGGGTGCTGTGGAAAGAGGGAGACGAGGTCGGCAGAGACTTCACTCCATGATGGGATGACCTCCACTTTGCCAAGGAGAAAGCAGAACCTCGCAGGTTCCGTGTTGGAGTCCTCAATTTCCCCAAAGATAAGTCCCAGTGAGTGGGGCTTCCAAAGTGCACTGTTGGTGCCTGCAGGTGCCTTTTTCTCGCAGCAACAAGGAGAAGCCATGGTGAGTGGGGCTGGGAGGGCACAAGCTTGGTGCCTTTGGCGAGTCATACAGCTATACCGCCAGATCGCGGGCAGCTGCAACGTGGGGGGCATTTTTGTGCCAGAGGAGAAGACACTATGGCATTCCTGCAATCTCTTTGGGGCAGAAAGATACCAGGAAGAGCAACAACCCTGGGTAAACAATGGTACCACCTCCAAAACGCAAGCAGATTTTTCTTAGGGCTACAGCAATTGCAGTCATGGGGGAAAGGAGTGAATCTGAAATTGAATCATCCCAAGTGTGAATCGAATCTTCTCAAGAAAGCCAACAGCAACTAGAACTTGCTATACCTGATCATCTGGAGGTAGGAGCATAGCAGGTAGTTGAGCTTGCTGCAGAGCAGGATGTTGTCCATTACCTAACTCCTTTGCGGAAAACAGTGCACTCCATCTTCCACTCCAAGCACACCTTCTTATGGTCATGATATGAATTGCACCCTAGCCAAGATTCCCCCATGAGATACAAGGGAATATGAAGGGCCCAAAAAGTCCACTTGAAAGTGAAGAGGATGAACTAATGATTGTTCATGTGTACAGTGGCACATAGGAAGTACAGATCACTTATCTTTAACCTACTATAAATCATGTAGTACTACTAACACTACGTGCTTCCATCTTTCCAGGAACCGAAAAACCTGTACTCACCACTGTCCCTAGTGCAGTCATGCCCTGCCCTAGGAAAGGAAAACACACTTGCCTAACCTAACTACAAAAAGGCCTACTGGCTTTGGCTCAATAAGGAAATGTTCCTTCCTAGTATGGGACTTTCTCACATGAAGCTGAATGAGGATCAAATTGGAGATTGCTCAATTTACCCAAAAAACTATTTATCGCGGGAAGAAAGCCCAGTAGAAATATCTGTTATGCTGGCATACTCATGTATAATTTTGTAAATGTGTCTTTACTCTTAATTCCTAAAATTCCAGAAATTATGCCATTATAGTGTGTGGCATATTTATGCTGCACTCACAGCAAACGTTTAGCATGGGAACATGAGAACAACAAGAAAGGCCAGAACCTGAGCAGTTGTGTTTTTTGTGGCACTTGTGTTTTTGGTGCTTTTGTTTTTCACAGATGCATTTCACTCTAAAATATAGCATTACATGCTGGCTCTGCATTTTGCATATTTTCAGATTTTTCCACAACTTTCGCACACCACTAATAGCAAGCAAGATGGACATTGAGGTACTGGGGAACAACTGGCCCATCTAAAAAGCCAACACGCAGTCATGTGGGATGAGCAGCTCAAAAGGAAAACAGCTGCTAAGAGAGGAGTAGAGGTTGACAGATGGAAGGAGGATGTGGTGAGGAAGACATTATTCCTATGTGAAGCAGCCCTTGAATGTTGCTCTTAGTTAGCAAATATTATCATCAGTGACCTTGTATGAGACACAGAAAAGAGGTATACAGTCCCTCAAAGTGTCAAAGTGTCCAGTCAGCCTACCTGCTACCTGTGGGCGACTTCTGGAGGTACCTTCACAAAGAAAACAACAGTCACAGCAATCCAGGATCAAGTCCCTATGATCAGGAAAGGGTCTACATACCACAAACTCATGAGTCCATTTATACAACGGGAAGCTGGCCAAAAGGTTAGCCATTGCCTTCCTCCCTTCTTCTTTGGTGGAAGGTCAGGGGTGTCTGTAATTTGTGGAGACCCTCCGTCCAAAATGTAAGGTTCCAAATGGGACATACTTTTTAATTGTTTTTGTACCAATACTGCACCATCACATTATGGAACTGGTGAAAGTGAGTACTGAGAGAGGCACAGCTGAAATATAGCTATTTCAGCTATGTCTCTGACATTAGACCCCTGACAAGCTACACAAGGCGAAGATTTGCCTACACTTACAGAACCTGATTCGCAAAGGTAAACTTACACTTTTGTTTACGTTTATTTTTTTTTGGTAGTCACAAACTAAAAGTTAGTAGTAAATGTACAACTTTGGAGACTAATCAGATGGGGCGTAGTAGTCTGCACATAAAAAGTTAGGCCTGTCCTATCTTTTTAAGCATTTGTAAGTTTCCTGTTGGGAATCAGACCCACTGTGTTTTGCAATGTGGACTAGACAATGGAGACATACCTTACATACCGTTAGAATGCCCAGGCGTGCAGCAATACTAGCTGCAAATCTGGTACATAGTCAGGCAGAAGTTAGATGAAGGAGGTGTCCTCATGGCGCCACCGACCCTTTTACATGATACCTCACACTGCTGTTAATCCATGTGTACAGATGGCTGGCCACAGTCTAAAATTAGCATCCTTGGATTATTGCTAGCCCACGGTCCCAACTTTATGTACCTGATTAGATGATATGAGTGGGATATGGGATTGTTTTTGTCCCTAAATTGTGTTGGACCACCCCTTAGGTATATTTTGACCATGAATATTGAGGGCAATAGCTATTAACCACCCCATTGTGGGATTATACTGGGTGAGCCTATCTATGTAATCACAGGTTTCGCTGGTGTACCCAAAGATCTGGTCCCACCTGAAGTAGTGTGGCTCACTGGTTAGAGGCGGCAGACCCGAGAGCAGAGGACGGCCCGGGACCAGGGTTCGATTCCCGGCGCGGCAGGTTTCTGGACCAGGGTCAGCGGACTCGATAATTCTCTCGCCTCGGTGCCCACTCTGATCAGCGTTCACACTCGGCAACTCTGGGCATTAGCTTGCCTCATCTTCACTAACGGCCCCACCAGACCGCCGGGGATGCCTGGTCTCACCCTGGAGATACCCATTAAGGGACCATCTCTCAGGGAAGCCAGGAAGGGTTTCGCAGCGGTCGAAGCGCCTTGGGACCCTACGGGTAAGTAGTGCGCTATATAAATGCCTATACATACATACATTTGGGAAAGGATGATGTAGAGGTAAGTCAAGATTGCGTTGAGAGTGGACTGCTTGGTATGTCTTCCTTTAGGTGTAGCATGCACCTACATCCATCACTGCCATGCTGCCTATGGAATCTTTACTTCATGCCTAATTTGGTGAATGATGTTTATACATGTAGTCTTATAGAGAACCTATCAATAGTAGGTATGGAAGACTTGATAACCTCCAGTGTTTTTACACGTGTTCATGCATTGTTCTTGTTATCTGAAGCAGGATAAACCTACTGGTAACTACTGTTGAACAAACATCCTTTCTTCTTTTGTTTTCTCCTTCTTACTTCAGATTCATTTTTGAACCAAGGATAAATCTACTGGTAATTACTGTTGAACAAAGATCCTTCCTTCTTTAGTTTTATCTTTTTTCCTTCAGATTCATTCTTCAACCAGATAGAAGTGTTGTAATGCATATGTTTTTACAGTAAGACCATTCAAGAATTGAAATAATAGACAAAAAATGAGCACTGTTCAGTTCATTCACTTCTTGGTAGACACGTTAACCAGTTGTCAAGCTACAGACTTTATGTGCATCACTGCACACTGGGTCTTCTTCAAAGGTATTAGTAGAAGGCTAGGCACTGGTATACCCTTTGCTTCTGCTTTTAAAGACATTCTTTGGTATGTAATAACTGCTGTGTTCTCTTTTGAGAAAACACATACAGCTCCCAATATCCTTGAAAATTTCAGTATGAAAGTCAACAAATTTCTTTAATCCATAGTTCTCAGTGTTGGATTTTTTTTCCCTTGACAAAGGCTGTAAGAATTTCAAAACCGTGGCTGATGGAAGATATTTCAGAGTCATATGTTTAGATCACTGTAATAACCTAATGCTGCAGGGCTTTCTCAAATATTTTTGTAGAAAAAGCCCAGGATTTGCAATCATTTCAGCCATTCCCAAAAAACCCTGAAGCTGTTGATGAGCGTTCAGCATGATAAATGGGTCAGTGTAAAGACACTCATACAGGAGGTCCCAGCCTGCTTCAACTCTGGCTTTAACATGCTGCAATGCCTCTGTAAGGAAAAGCCTTTTTTTGCATGACACTCGTGGGGAAGGAGGCAGACCATGTACAGCTATCTGAGAGTCCTAGTTTATGTAATAAACCCAGGACAGAACAGTGGAATACAAGGGATAGTTGGCTAAACTCCTGTTAAGCTACAGGGACACAAAAACTGCAAACATTCCTCCTTCCAAAAGAGCCCCAGCTCACAGCTCTAACTGGCCTGCTTTGGACCCTGCTGGTGCCTTTCCCTGGATTGAGTCCTGACACCCAATTTGTGCCAACAAGGTCCTGCATCCATCCCTTTGTTGCACCTCACATCCTGCAAGACAATTTACAATAGGTGGATCACACATATTCCAATGTCAATGAAGAAGCTCCTGCTTTGGTCAACTAGTGAATCTGTGTGAATACAAATCAAAGACTCCATAAAGAGATCACATCCTCCGAGTCGCACATGTATGCCATGATACTAGATCTATGGTGCAAAACATATCTACCCTCTTTCATTCCCTTTTAATCAGAATATCTCCATGTACGTGAATTGGTTTGCCAGGAAAGCAAGTGAACTGGAAGAGTAAACATTGAAAGTTCAAGGGTATGAAGGAAGTGAAGTCTTGTCTTGCACCTCCAGAGAGTATGATAGTCGTTCAGAGCACAGAACTCAGCAAACTGGTCATTAAATATCTGTCATGTCTTCGAGCCAGTGTATCTTTGGAACGGGTCTTCAGCACTACATTATCAGAAGGACCAGTCTGTCTTCTCAAAATATAGAGAGACTGACAATGATTAAACCATTAGACATTTCATAATTAGAAACCATAGGTTTCTACAAGACAGAACAGTGGATGAGAGTATTTTGTTAGCATCACAAGTGTGGCAAGTGATTGTCCTTGAGATGACCTCCCTGAATTTAAGGATGAGCTATACTCAAGGATTTAAAAAAAGGAACAATAACACAACAAAAATGGCTATTGTAAAAAAAAAACTGTTTTATTTTATATTTGGTGTGTGTCTAATGTAAATAAACTTAAATTGGCTAGTATGCATGGCACAGATAGACAATAAAAGAGGACAGTGTAATTTTGGCCAAGTAAACTGAGTATTGACTGATGAGTAGTGAAAAAAGAAAGGAAAAAAAATCATCCTTAAGGTCAGACGTTGAGTTTTCAATGAGAAGTGGTAGCTAACCCCCTTATTTATATCTCAGCAGATGTATCCATACTGTCGAAAATCTATGTAGCATCCGTCTGTTGTCGTGAATGACCTCTTGCCTAATTAAAAATTAGTGGTTAGAAGGAAGAAACTCTGTCAAACCTCTACCATCTTTGTTGCCTTTACACTATTGCTTCGATGGAATATTTGCTGAAAAGCTGCTGATGGAGGTGTTCTTGTAAGAACTCCACCAACAGATTACAAATTTGCATTCCCTCCTCGTATCCATTGCAGTTAAACCTTCACACCTAACCTGGTGGTTCAATTTCAGTAAAAGCAGAAAACAGGGATCACCTGCATTTACACATTGATCTTTCACCATGAAACTTATGTTACAAGGCTTTGCTTAATCTCTGTTTGATATGGAGAATGAGGCACGATATTGCCAAAATAGTTTTTTTTTCTTATTGAAGTGGTGACGCTAAATTTTGCTCCTTAGTTTCCCTACTAAATTCAAGGCAGATGGTCAATTATTGCCTGCTAAAAAGTGTGGAGGGGAGTAAAACAATTCAAGAACATACTTTCAATTTAGACGTGCTTTAAAGGACCACAGACTCTGAAATTCAGTTTTGTCGATTTATTATAAGGCCAAAAATAATTGAAAATAAACACACCTCAATATCGGAGAATATAGATACATAAATATCAATACAGAGCTAAGTCTACGTATATAATTCATTCAGCATAAAAGGCATATCATGATGAACTCCAAAATCAAAATGCAACAAAGAATAGAAGCTGAGTCCAATTCTATTTTCATTTGAGAGAAAAACAAAAGTATCTTTCCCTAATCTGCTCTAAATGAAAGTCCTACCTACTTCCCCAATATCCTATCCCAAACGAGTCAGCACGTGTTGACTTTCTAAGAAGTACTCACGCCAAAGGGGTCTGATAGCTCACAGAAGCTTTAATTGATTTGACTCTTCTTGCAGGTAGGCCAGACATGAAAGGTGTCCTCCCTTTTCGCCTTCCAGTCTCCTTCAAAGACATTCCGTGTACCTCCTTAAACCTAAGAATTACAAGGTCGAATTCCTGCACCTTCAGTAGGATGACAACACACTGTCTTCGAGCACAAAAAGGATTCATTTAGTTATAAATCTTGAGCAACCAAGGAGAAACAAAACTTAAAACAACCTACAGTTTGGGCCAATAATTCAGGCAATTTAAACTAAACAACATTTACACTGCACAAGTATAATTTTATCCTGAAAATTACACATACAGCAAATATACATTTCTTTAATACATATAAAGACCTACTTAAATGTGTACACTACATTTCAATGTTACTATGACTTGAATAAATGCATCTTAACAATCATTAAACACTGCAAATGACAAAAATACATGTGAGTGCATTTAAGACGTGAGTATAGTGCACCCATACAATTTAGAGTGCTGTAAGGGCTCCATCAGTTCCCCCCTCTTATGACTAGTGTCATAACACCATATTCTACCTTCTCACAGTTTTCTCCTTGTAGAAAAGACCAACCGAAACAGAAGTTGTAGCTTGCCGTCCCTGTCTAAATATTTCTAACTTTTTAAGGTGCAGATAATGACTGTCCTGCAATCTTTCCAATTGCTGCTCCCTTTTTTATTAAAGAATTTTCATTATGATATGCTCTTTGCCATTTGTAAGCCTTGATGGCTCCCAATAGTACAATTATACAAATGACAGCTTTTATGATAGCTAATAACACATCTAATGCAGGACGATTTTGAAGAACCATAGCTCTTATCGAAACCATCTCCCCAACAACAAGTAATAATATTTGGGCTGTATTCACAGAGAGCTTATCCACCAGCATTGTCAACTTTCTAATTTTCACATTATTTAAAATCACACCCAAGCTAGGTATCATGGCGCCAAATAGATCCCCAACAATTTCTCCTGCACTTACACTACGTTTTCATCTGTGAGATCTGTTTCCTTCCAAAGACCATAAATCATCTACATGGAAGATTGAGGGAAATACCACAGCCAAATAACACATACCATACCAATTCTTAGGCAATTTCACATAAGCACTTCTTCCGCACACAAAATACACATTTGACACTATAGTTAATTTATCCAATAGCGCCTTCCTTAGTGAGTATTCAATCAAGTAAATGTGTTCACAATCACTCTCTCCGACAAATATCTTGTCATAATATGTTGACGGGTGTCTAATACACATTTTCACTTTTCTTCCCTTTTTGCTGGAAGTCTAAAGCTATTGGAACAGAACTCCCCTTTGCCTTATGATGTAATTCTTCCTGGGTCCATGGAATAACTTAACGCTTAGGACATGATCTAAAAAAAATCTGCCTATGCCGATCTTCTATCTGATCTACAAACTTCTTTTCAGTGTCAGATAACATGCATGTCAGATTGTGTCTATGGGCATAAGATGTGTCTAAAGTGATAGTAGGCACAAAATATGTATCCTCTCTACCTCCTTATAGTAATCAGATTTATTCATGTACTTAAGAACTGGAACTTCTGAGAGTACCACATCATAATTAGAGAAATAGTACTCAAAATGTGCCTTACTATAGAACATGCTCAACAACACACTACATGTGATGCCATATGTCAAAGGCAAATGATGGTATTGCATGCCTTCTTCTACTGATGCTGGCAGTTGCATACACACATAGCAGTCTTTCGCTTCCATTATATCAACATACTCATACAACAAAAAAGCATATGCAGTCAACATGTAATCACCTTTTGACAAATCTACGTGTAATATTCGACTAGTTTCCCTGATCCTATCTCTATCTTATGCAGATGCACCCTCTTCTAAATATGAGGCAGGCGAAGTAGATGTTGCCTGTTCCCCATTCTTTTCCGCATTGTGAGACCCAACTAAATATGTAACAATCACCACAGTTATGACAATAAGCACCACAACAATATGGGAAACAATTATGCACTTCTGCTTGCGTCCTAAATTTCCAGACTCCATTTTGAACCACTGTTTGGTTTTGAGGTGCAAATGAAATCAACAAAGTCTCTTTTCTTCTTTTCTTTGCCTTATCCTGTGCTTTACATTGTCTTTTTATTTCTCTTTTTCCATTCGATTATTGCAATATTCAGTCCAATAAGTCTAACCTATAGTGGAGATATAGTCAACCCTAGCCCTCAGTTCGTCTTCTATTGAATGTCCCTAACTTTAAATCTTCTTCCACTTGGGCCTAGGGTATTTTTTTTCAAAAGGATAATACGTTCTTCTTTTCACAGTTCAGGCTTCATCGTTAATGATATTAGATCCAAGTATGGTAAGAGCAAGCTGCAGAAGTTCTACACGAATCTCTCCCATTTCCCATGCAGTGGGCTGTCGACTAAAGTTAGGCAAAGCAACCTGGTTAAGGATAAAAAATCGCAAACCACTCAGCCTTGGTGGGAACTGTCAGAGTCAGAATTCTGAAAGCATCAACTCCAGGGACCAGCAACTGAATATCAATTGTCACAGTGCTCTCTCCACGACTCACTGTACCAGTCCCCAGCCTCCCGGATCTCCCCGGTCTCTGCATCTGCAACCAAGTACGTCCACTCAGGAGATGCATATTTTTGAGACGGTACCCTCTCTCTTCTGGATCATCTTAGACCACCAGGTCTCTCTTTTGTTTTTACTTTGATCTGATTCAGAAGTTTCAGGAATCGGAGCAAGATTTTTCTCAGATGCGAGCCTTATGTTCAGCCTCTCTTTTCTTGCTGGCCAAATCTCTGCTTCTGCACCTGCTGTCCCCTCTTCCTCTTGATCTGATCCTTCTTCAATAGGCTGTTCACTCTGATCTGGTTCAAAGTTCGCTTCTGCAATCTCATCTATCTCAGAATCTGAACTCAACTCTGGAGCTGCTAGATCTCTTCTTCCTTGCTCAGTTGATTGTCCAGCCTTACCAAGAGTTCTTACAACTTGACCTGTTCCTTCCTTTACTGTTGCATTTTCAGTTGCACTTCTCGTAACAAGGTGAGTCGTTTCCACCACAGGCTCTGGAACTCAGCGGGTATGCAAAGCATGGATCCAATTTGGCAATCCTCCACACTTCACAGCTGTACTTGTGACAAAAATCACCTGGTATGATCCTCGCCAACGAGCATCAAGGCAGCTCTTCCTCACGTGCTTTCGGACAAGCACCAGGGTTAAGGTCATGCAGCAGGTCTGTCCAGGTGAATACAGTTGCGACCTGGTGTGACACAGAATTAACCACATCAGCCAGCCCCCTACAATAATCCAATACCAAATCATCTGTGATGTTTATCAATGCTGTAGCTGGCACTGTATGCAATCCCATAGCTCTTCCCATTAAAATCGCATGGGGAAAGAGCCCTGTCCTTCTATCAGGAGTACTACGCAGACTCATCAATACCAGTGGCAGTGCATCTGGCCATTTCAAAGAAGTTGACAGACAAACCTTTGATACCCTCATCTTGATTGTCCCATGTATCTGCTCCACAAGACCAGATGCCTCAGGCCTGTAGCTACAGTGCAATCTCTGATCAATTTTCAAAGCTTTTCACAACAATTTCAAGATTTCGCTATGGAAGTGTGTTCCTCTGTCTGTCTCCACTGAGGCTGGAAATCCAAATTGCGGTATCAGTTCCCTTAATAGCAGTTTTGCCACTGTGATACTGTCACGTCGTCTAGTTGGATATGCCTCAAACTAACATGAAAATATACACACCACCACCAAAACATATCTCAGCCTATTGCACATCGGCATCTCACTAAAATCCAACTGTATCCTATTGAAAGGAACCCCATATCTTCCAATGTGACTCATCGCAACCACAGTTCTCTTTCCAACATTCATTTGTTGACACGTAACACACCTGTCACACACTGCATCAGCACACACACGAAATTGTGGGTTAAACCAAGTCTGCCTAAACACTCGCACCATGGCATCTCTCCCAAGAAGAACTGCTCCGTGAATCTGCCTTGCCATTGGCTCTGTACAGTTAGGTAAGACTGCCCTTTCATCTGTTGACACCCAAATGCCATCTTCTCTCTTTCCACATTCTGATCCAACCCATGATGCAGCTTCCTCCTCTGAGACCTCATCCTGCAGCTGCTTCACCTCATCCCAAGTATTGGCTACATCTAACATCATGCTGAGCTCGGTCTCTTCTGTGCTCTCTCCTACATATCCTCCATTGAAAACACAAGCATGTATAGCACAAACACAAGCTACTTCATCAGCATAATTATTTTGTTTTGTAACAAAGTCCTCCCCCTTCCCATGGGCTGCACAGTTTACTACTGCAATCTCCTTAGGTTTCTGCATAGCACCCAACAGTTGGCGCACAAATTCTCCATTACGAATTAGTGATCCTGAGGACGTCTAAAATCCCCTTTGTGACCTTAACTGTCCAAAATTATGAACCACTCCAAACCCATATTGGCTGTCAGTATAGTTAGTCACTCGGACTCCATTCGAGATGGTACAGGCACGTATCAGAGCAATAATCTCGGCCACCTGAGCAGAGTATACTCTTCTCAAACAGGCAGCTTCCACCAACCCCAAGATGGTGCACACATCAAACGCAGCTCTCAAACACCCTTCATTGTCTCTTAAGCATGAGCCATCAACAAAAAGGACCAGATCAGATTGAGGCAGTGGTTTATCAAAAATGTTAGGTCTGGATTTAGGAGATAGCTCAGTAACATCTAGGCAGTCGTGCTCTTCATAATCCTCTCCTTCCTCAACGTGGTACAGTGTTTCAGAGTGACATTTTCAGAAGCCAATATAACCTGCTCATACTTTGTAAGTCTTTTATTCGTTAAATGCTGCGTCTTGGTTCTTGTCATTAACAGCTCTACTGAATGTGGCACATAAACAGTTAGTGGATGACCCATCACTATGCTTTCATATCTCTCAATGCTGACACCTGTTGCAGCAACAAATTTAAGACATTCGGGCAACGCAGAAGCTACCGGATCTAATGTAGCTGACAAATATGCCACTGGTCTACGGGAACCTCCATGTGTCTGTACAAGGACCGCTAATGCACATCCCTCCTTCTCACAGCAGAAAAGCGAAAACGCTTTGTTATAGTCCGGCATTCCCAGAGCTGGAGCGCGACATAGGCCTTCTCTCAGCTCATGGAAGGCTCTCAAGCAGTCTTCATCCCATGGTACCGGATCACTAATGTCCTTTCGAATCAACCTCAATAGTGGCTTTGCTTGCAAGGAAAATTTTTGGATCCACAGTCAACAATAGCCGACCATTACCAAAAACATGCAGACTTCTTTCTGTGTTTTCGGAGTTCCCATTTGCAGAATCGTCTCTATGCGATTTGGTGACACTCTTCATTTTCCCTTCTCAATCTGGTGACGTAGATACTGAACTTCAGTCTGATAATACTGAAGTTTGTTTGGGGACACTTTGTGTCCATTCTCTGCCAAATGATTCAGCAAGGCCACAGTGTCGATCCTGCAAGCATCCTCAGTCTCTGAAGCGACCAAAAGGCGGTCATTACACTGAACCAGAAGGGAGCTCTGGGGCATCACCAGCCCTTCAAAATTCTTTTTCAAACTCTGACTAAAGCTAGAGGGGCTTTCTGTAAACCCTTGAGGGAAACTACACCATGTTAACACACGGTCCTCCATCCTAAATGCAAACAAAAATTGCCTGTCTTCATGCAACAGTATGGAGAAAAATGCTTCACATAAATCTATGACTGTAAACCATTCTGCCTCACATGGTATCTGAAACAATATAACAGCTGGATTCGGTACTATAGGACAACATGGAATCACAATTTCATTAACCGTGTGCAAATCTTGCACTATTCTGTACTTGCCACTAGGCTTCTGCAGTCCCATCATAGGTGAGTTGCAGGGACTTCCTCTTATCTCCTTGAAAATGCCTAGACTCGATTACAAGTCTTATTACAGCCATTGTTTCTGGAGTCAATTTATACTGCGGAGTTCGTGGAAATTCAGCATTTGGTTTTACCTGTACCTTAACCGGTTCAACCCCTCGAATCAATCCTATCTCCTCTCCGGCGAAGTCCAACACTATCGGAGAAACTGAGTCCCTCAAATCATGTGGTAACTCCTCTGTCGTGAGAACATTAAACATTTCTGCAGACAAGTTCATGTTGGCTATTTTAAAATCTTTATCGTCATCACAGGTTTGCAGTTCCACATCCCTCGGAGTGCAAGATATGGTACAATTTAACTTACACAAAAGGTCTTGCCCCAATAGACTCGACTTGGACACTACAAATTGATGTCTGTCTCGGAACGTTCCTATTCTTACAGGTAACTCGCCTGATAATGGGTTAGTCATTCTCTGATTGGTAACTCCCACCACTTGAATTGATTGTCCTGAAAGGGATACACTTGGGACCACTTCCGTCCTTATTGTGTAGCGTGCAGCTCCAGTGTCTAACAAAGAGGTACGAGGATGACCATTAACCTCTGCATCTACAAAAGGTCCACTCTGATCTACTTCCAGGGCCACACCCAAGGAGCATTCCTCCTGCACCCCCTCTGACAATCATGAGGATCTTGAGTTTGATCAAATCTGTCTTGTATTTCAAAATAGGGCACCTGATGGTACACCTGATTATTTGTTGGTATTCTCGGAGGCTGAGGTATCTGCTTCTGTGACTCACAACCTCCCCCACACTTGTACCTAGGTCTAGTCACGATGTTCAAAGTCTCAGACATCTGTCCCTCTGCCTCATACTACATCTGATTCACCGAATTTAATCGGCACTCGCGCTTCCAATGCATGATTTTGTGACAATAATGACAAGCAGTGACCTTCTTTTGATTTGCCACCCATTCACCTCCTGTACCTGCATCCATTCCCCTTCCTCTTCCCTGTCCAGGTTGGGTTACCATATTTTGACCCATTCCCCTGCCACTTCCTCTTCCTAGACCCATCGCTCCTCCAACCCCTTGCATCAGATCATGCCTTTCGGCATTCCTCAACTGCACCAACATCAACTTGTCTTTCATTTTCTTTTGTGCCGACTCCACCTGCTCACTGCAGTATTTTGCATAACATAGAAATTCGTCCACCAACTTATTCTGCCAACATATCAAGTGATGCTGTATCATCAAACTAATATCAGATTTCAATCCCAACACAAGCTTCGAGACAAACTGTCCCATATCTTTTTGCTCAATAGTGTCCAATCCACTATGCTGTTTAAAAGCCAATAAAAGTCTCCCATAATAGTCATGTACCGACTCCTTAGGCTCTTGCGTAGTACGATCGATTTTAGGCCAATCAATAGTCTGAGGAGCTACTTTGGATTGTAACCATGTAATCACTTGCTCATATTTCTTCATTACCTCAGGTGAAGGACCATGATTCACCGGATCTCCAGCTGGTCCTTCAATGGGCCGATCAATGTCAACTTTACATGCTGCAAAACCAACAGTTGATGGACAGAATGCAGAACAATGTCATACATTCACCCCAGTATAGAGATCTGGGCCTAAATCCATCGTTTTTTTGCACTCCACAGCACCCCAGTTCCTGCATGGCCATATGCAAATCAGCCTTGACCCTGTACCTCATGGGAACAGTCCAGCCTGAACTGCCAAGCCATGTCTTTCCTGGACCGGAATCAAGCATCCTAGGACCGGTTTCTGGCTATCAGCCGTCTTCAGCCAGGATAGCTTGACTCCAGTGGTGTGGAGAGCATGGGACTCACGTCTGAGCATACCCATCCCACTCGGGGTGACAAATGCAAAACCAACAGTTGATGGACAGAATGCAGAACAATGTCATACATTCACCCCAGTACAGAGATCAGGGTCTAAATCCATCATTTTTTTGCACTCCACACCACCCCAGCTCAGACATGGCCATATGTAAATCAGCCTTGACCCTGTGCCTCATGGGAACAGTCTAGCTCGAACTGCCAAGCCATGTCTTTCTTGGACCGGAATCAAGCATCCTAGGACCGGTTGCTGGCTATCAGCTGCCTTCAGCCAGGATAGCTTGTCTCCAGTGGTGTGGAGAGCATGGGACTCACGTCTGAGCATACCCATCCCACTCGGGGTGACAAATGCAAAACCAACAGTTGATGGACAGAATGCAGAACAATGTCATACATTCACCCCAGTACAGAGATCTGGGCCTAAACCCATCGTTTTTTTGCACTCCACACCACCCCAGTTCAGACATGGCCATTCAGACATGGCCATATGCAAATGGCCAGGGTCAAGGCTGATTTGTATATGGCCATGTCTGACCTGGGGTGGTGTGGAGTGCAAAAAAAATGATGGATTTAGGCGCAGATCTCTGTACTGGGTGAATGTATGACATTGTTCTGCATTCTGTCCATCAACTGTTGGTTTTGCATTTGTCGCCCCGAGTGGGATGGGTATGCTCAGACGTGTGTCCCATGCTCTCCACACCACTGGAGTCAATCTATCCAGGCTGATGACGGCTGATAGCCAGAAACCGGTCCTTTGATGCTTGATTCTGGTCCAGGAAAGACATGGCTTGGCAGTACGAGCTGGACTGTTCCCATGAGGCACAGGGTCAAGGCTGATTTGCATATGACCACGTCTGACCTTGGGTGGTGTGGAGTGCAAAAAAACGATGGATTTAGGCCCAGATCTCTGTACTAGGGTGAATGTATGACAATGTTCTGCATTCTGTCCATCAACTGTTGGTTTTGGATTTGTCGCCCGAGTGGGATGGGTATGCTCAGACGTGAGTCCCATGCTCTCCACACCACTGGAGTAAAGCTATCCAGGCTGATGACGGCTGATAGCCAGAAACCGGTTCTTGGATGCTTGATTCCGGTCCAGGAAAGACATGGCTTAGCAGTTCGGGCTGGAATGTTCCCATGAGGCACTGGGTCAAGGCTGATTTGCATATGGCCATGTCTGAACTGGGGTGCTGTGGAGTGCAAAAAAACGATGGATTTAGGCCCAGATCTCTGTACTGGGGTGAATGTATGACAATGTTCTGCATTCTGTCCATCACCTGTTGTTTTTGAACTTTACATGCTGTCCACAAATCACCTGGGACCACTATATCAAACAAGGTATTCAAATCAATTCATAATACCTTCAAAATCTTGACAAACCAGTCCATTTGTTTGTACAACTCGGCAGGTTTCTCCCTTAGCCAAGGAAAATCATTAGTGAATGCTGCCAAATCACCCCTGCTCCATGGCACATGTACATACCCCCTTTTTATACTTCTCTCAGAGGGAAATTTCCTACTTGTCCCGTTCCTCCACCCGGAGGCGGAGTAACTCCTATAACTTTCTTGCCACCTTTTTTTTGGCCCACCTCTCTTCCCATTTGTCTATTTCTCTCCACGCTCGCATCCCTATCACCAATTCTCTAATTTGTGACTTTAATCCTGTTGTTGCTTCTCTTCCAATTCCTTATCAGTATATTTCAATCTGCAGATTCCCTGCATCATTTTGGTCTTTGTCAAATCCACCTCATACCTTCGTGCCAACTGTGACAATGCTTCATGAGCTCGCTTTGCCTTTATAGTAACATCCTTAGCTACAAATAGCAACTCGCTTGGGTCATATGTTTCAATTCTGTCCAATGGCAGATCCCCTTCAATCACCTCATCCATTTCTGCTTTTAATCTTACCACATCCAAAAATGGTGCCTTCATTGCAACTAGTAAAATTCTCTGACCTCTTTCACTTCCTGATTCCTCCCTGTCACAACTTTGTGTTCTCCTTTGACCCCCACTCTCCTCCATTCTCAAAACTGGGTGACTTCCTCTCTCACAACTTCAACTTCTCCAATGGTTACCCTCCACAAATTCTGTGGTTCGAACAGTATTCCAGGTGCTTCTCATCTCATCCCCATTTCCTCCCTCCGTATCATTGACTCCCTCGCCGGTGAAACCCACATTCTGATGTCTGACCTAGAATTTGCTAAAGCTCCTATTCATCTTGGTGCAGACTCACTGTCCATTCTCGATGGATCAGCTGTAGCTGGCAGTGGAGTACTAGCTTCTCGTACCTGAGCCATACCCATTCCACTCATCGTAAGACTTCCTCCAGATATAATCTCTTCCCCTTCTCCTAAAATGCTGTTGACTTCTACCTGTTCTCTCTCTAGGGTTATATATGAAAACCACAGGTCCAATGTTAACTGGTACCGTAAGAGCTTCTGGTAATCGCATGGTACATCCTCATGACTCAGGATCTGTGTACCCTATCCCTCCAGAATATCCTGGAATTCTTGTTCCCATTGACATCCGCCCTCTTTCTCCTGTTGTCTGATCCTCTGAACTCATTCATCGCTCTCCTAAAGTTTCCACAGTTTGCTGCGTCTTCTCCGCCTTCAACCTAGACTCACAAGGTGGAGGACGTTCTACTAACAATCTATCAAGAAAACTGTCATCTGTATCACTTTCGTCTCCTGTCTTACTTTTTCCTCCAGACCCTCCTTCTAGCAACCAAAATGGATACAATCATTCTCCCTCTATAGTGCCTACTCTCCATCTCTTCAGCTGTGCTTCCCACCTGGCATCCTGATATGCCTTTATTGCTTTCCTTATTCTTCCCTGTGAAGCTTTTCTTTTCTTCGCTATTGCTGCTCTTATCCACACATCTAATGCCTCAAATTGTGTTGGCCTGGGTGGAGGTTTCAGAGAAGACATCACTCCCCTCAGCTGGTACAGGACCTCCATATGAAATGACCCATAATGAAGGGAAGCCATTTCTCCCTCTAGCTCTGTAATTGTATGTCAATTTTGAAGCCACACCATAGTATGGGGTCCTACATTTGTTGCCATATAATGTGCCGGGGTATCCTCTGGCGGAGCTTCTCCTCCTACCAGAGTCACCACCTCTGTGTCGCCTCTACACAAATCTTGCAACACCTTAAAACATCTCATTGTGAAAATCTATTAATTACAACCCAAGGTTCACTATTCAAATTTGGACGTACTTCCACCAATCCCAGCAAGGTGTTACACCAACTGACCTATCACAGCGTGGCCCGCACTGACGTCACTGCTCCCACTTTGCAGCCGCTCACCCTCCTTTACAATTTTACCACATACACTCGCTCAAACATTCGTAATAACAAGTTACTGTATATCCAAAAGCTCGTAAACCAAGTAACTGCTCCTAACGCAGTCACAATAACTTACAGTTAGATAAAACAGGTAATTTTCCATCTGCTAAAAGATCGATAGAACACTCTTAAAAGAACATTCATCCGCTGTGACTCCTGACCTGTGTCGGTCACTCAATCGCCGTAGTCCACCCCCGGTACCTGAGGCTTTCTACCTGCGAAGTACTCCTACATTCACACAAAGTTCCCTGTCACAAGTGAATTGTCGATGGCGCTTCACGACACCCACAATATTGATCAGACAATTACAAATAAAAAACTATCCTGGGATATTGGACTTCTCTTGAGTCCGCTTACCAAACTTCCTGATCCACACATGTCCGAACCAGTAAACCGATAACCCACAATCACTCAACTTGCATCCCAACTTCGCAAGACATCACACAATTAATTAGTCACCGCAATCTAACACCCCACAGGGTTTGATACTCACGCTATCACTGTTACCGCCGCACCCTCAACGTCCGCCGACCTCCATCAGTCTTCGCTGTTGTCTACTCTGTGTCCAAAGCCCTATTATTCTTCAAATCCTACTCCTAATTTCCCTTTTGTCCCCTCACTTCTAGAGGCAACCATCCTCTGCTACCATTTGGTGACGCTACATTTTGCTCCTTACTTTCCCTAATAAATTCAAGGCAGATGGTCTTTTATTGCCTGCTAAGAAGTATGGAGGGGAGTAAAACAATTCAAGATGATACTTTCAATTTAGACATGCTTTAAAGGACCACAGACTCCAAATTTTAGTTTTGTGGATTTATTATCAGGCCAAAAAAAATTGAATATAAACACACCTCAATATCAGAGAATATAGATACATAAAAAATCAGTAAAGAGCTGAGTTTACGTATATAATTCATTCGGCATAAAAGGCATACTATGATGATCTCCAAAATCAAAATGCAACAAAGAACAGAAGCCGAGTCCAATTCTATTTTCATTTGAGAGAAAAACAAAAGTATCTTTCCCTACTCTGCTCTAAATGAAAGTCCTACCTACTTCCCCAATATCCTATCCTAAGAGGTACTCATGTCAAATGGGTCTGATAGCTTAAAGCTATGGAGCTCACTCTAAGAAGCTCCTTCTCCTCTGAGATAAGCAGAAGTCTCTCGAATCTGTCGCTACGCATCATACAAAAAAACAATGTTCAACCCACAATATGTCACATGGTAAACTTTGCTTTTTGCACCAACTTTCAGTACGTTTCCACAGAAGCATTAATTAATTTGACTCTTCTTCCAGTGGCCTTGGTTCCCAGATAGGCCAGACACGAAAGGCGTCCTCCCTTTTTCGCCTTCCAGTCTTCTTCTAAGACATTCCGGGTATCTCCTTAAATCTAAGAATAACGAGGTTGAATTCCTGTACCTGCAGTAGGATGAGAACACACTGTCTTCGAGCACAAAAATTATTCATTTTTTTTACAACTCTTTTTATTATCAACATGAGGAAAGGGCAATAAACAATAAACAGTTACATGACATCAATATATCCAAAAATAAATGCAGTTGTTTAGGATTTAATAAACAAGGAAACAAAAAAGAAAAAAAAGAAAAAGGAAAGAGGAACCATTTAACATAAAAGAAGAAAAAGAGGCAAATCTTTACATAAATGTTCCCCAATTTTTTTCCAATTTACATAATGATCGAATCTCCCTCATTTTAGCAAGTGCAAGTTCCATATCATATGTTTCTTTAAGCAGGCCCCACCACTCCAGATCCAACGGTGGGCTCCACGAGATGCAAACCCGGGCTATATTTAGTCTTGCACAAGCCAGTAAAATAGTTATTAGGGCTTTCTGGCTAGAGTCCCTGTTCTGTCCCTCCAACATCACATTCAATATTGTAAATGATATAGGTCTACCAAGTTTCTAAGACAGAATTTGAATGACCCTTCGCCAGAAGTCTCTTATTGCCGGACATTGAAAAAACATATGTTGTAGATCAGCTGCAAATAAGTCGCACTTTGGGCATTTAGTCCGATCACTAGTAGGAGTATTTCATGACCATTTCGCTATCCTTTCAGGAGTATAATATAATGAACAAATAGTTCTGTACTGCTGTAGTCTCTGATTAGAGGAATGTACCGATTTACAAATACCACTAAGTACGGACGAGATACTATTAGCAGTAATATTAGTCCCCATTTTTTTACTTCATTGCACAGCTAGTGTCACACAATCATCTTCTTTATAACAGTTAAGACTTTTATATCCAGCACTAATCAATGATTTATCTTTAGCCAAATAGATGCAGTCCCAAAGTCTAGTATGGCTGTGAGCTTCATACTTTGTGTAAAGTAATTATGGATTTGGTAATACTTAAGCCGCATATTCTCTGTGAGAATACCTAATCTCACATAAAAAGGATTCCTTTAATTATAAATCTTAAGCAACCAAGGAGAAATGAAACTCAAAACAACCTACAGTTTGGGCCTACAATTCAGGCAACTTAAACTAAACACCATTTACATTGAACAAGTATATTTTCATCCCGCACATTACATACCAGAAATATAAGTTTCTTTAATACATACAAAGACCTACTTAAATGTACACACTACATTTCAATGTTAATATGACTAGGATAAAAGGCATCTTAATAAACCTGAAACACTGCAAATGACAAAAGTGCTGTAAGCGCTCTATCATGCCTAAACTACTGTTATGAAAATTGAGGTTTTGATTTGTGTTATTACCTATTTTTATATCTTCCTACTAAACATAATAGATTTTTGGTACATTCATTTGTACATTTTTACCAATAGCCTTCATAATAAAATGAAAGTTAAAACAACTTTATATAGCCTGCTTTTTTCCCACATTATTTTCCAATGTCATTTTGGTGTACACCTCCATCAATACAACAGAGGAGCACACGAAATACGCAATGTATGTTAAACATTTAAAGTACAGATACTATACTAAATTTCAAAGTTATATTTGTAAACCTTCTATGAGGGAGCCACTTACATGTGTATTGTATATTTAAGGCATACTGTAGTACAATATTCCTGTCATATTTTTTTCCTGATATTACAATGTCATACATGAACATATGGTAAATTTCAGTATACTTGAAATTATTTTTCTCAAATTTATATCTCTTCTGCCTTTTGTTTTTACCTTAACTTCATTTAATTCCTTTACGTGATCTCTACATCATTGTTTTTAGACATCGTATGATATTTAAAAGGTTACGTACTTAACTCTAATGGTGACTCAAAATGATAATGGTATATGTTTTGTTAGGTACTCTAATAAAAATTAGCATAACTGTTTAGGTTTTGCTTGCACTGTGCAATCTATTGTATTAGTATAAACTTCAAAGGGGTTTATATCATGCCCCTCTCTTTCTTGGCTTTTCATTGGTCTGCGTACTTGCAAGTTACTTTTCCTCCCTTTCTATTGGCTGTAGCATATTTTTCTGCATTTACCAATGCTTGTTCCTCATCTGCTTCTCAAATCAGTTTCTTGTAGCAGAAATACTGTTAACAACTGCTTTGGTGAAACTATTTTTCATAAAGTTTTGCTTCTTTCTGTTTTTCCGTCTTGTATCAGATTTATATATTGCAACTTATCAGATTAAGTTATTTGCCCAGAGTTACAGGATGTTGCATCACTGATACTCAAACTGGGATCCCAAGCCATGGAGTCAGCAGCTGTGGCTGCTGCACCATATCTTCTCCACTCATAGGATGCTTGTCAAGGAGCTTTTACCCTCATCCCTTCAACCTGGATGATGATTGATAAAAACAACTTATTATTCATCACATAGGTGAAACTGATGCATTAATAATGCTTGTTAACATAGTGTATGTGAAAAAGATAAAATCAACCAAGTAGTTACAAACGTAAATTGAATTTATCTAAGTCACTTCTCCTTAATAAAACACCTTCGGCTTAATATAAATAAGTAGAGGAAAAACAGTCTTAACCATTTTATACTCCTAAAAACAATTGCCAAGGTTCCTTGTACAAAATATTCCTCCTTCTAAAAGAGCTTCTCCCACTCCACATGCTGACGGAACTCAGTCATGTCAAAGAATTATTGGTAGCGTCTTTTTTAGGGGCTTAGAGTAGGAGTGGGTGTCTGTGAGGGAGGTCTAAGGAGAGATTGGGTGGGCGAAGTTTGTGTTTGGGAGATACTAAGTGCAGGGATGGTTGTGGTGCTTTGTGATGGGTATTTGTGTCGATGTAATGGTAAGTGTGTATGTCTAGTGCTAGCATCAGATGTGGTGGTTTGTGATGGTTCTTAGGGTGTGGGTGAAGTTGTGCTTTTGGGTGGGTGTTTGGGTGTGGGTGAGAGTGTAGGTTTGTGTGAGAATATTTTTTGAGTGTGTGCTGGGTGAGGGTGTGGTTTTGGGTGAGGGTTTTTTTGAGTGTGTGTTTGGGTGAGGGTGTGTGTGATAGATCAGTTTTGACTGAGCGCATGGTAGAGGGTGAGTGTGTTGGCATAGACCGCTAATGGGGTGTTTGTATCTATGTGCTGCTGTTGTCTGTAGAGTCAGTTGTGATAGCCATGATTTCTGGTGGGTCCATGGGTTTATGTCTGTGTGTTGGATGGGTTTGGTATGGTTGTGGTGGTAGTGTTTTGTGTTGTTTTTTTTTCGGTTTGTGTGTGTGTTTGGTTTGAGGTATTGGTCATGTTGTGGGTGGGTGAGTGTTTGTGTTTTTCTGTGTGTGGGTGTGTGGATTTAGTGCTGAGGCCTGGATTTTTTGTGTAGAGGGTTGGTGGCAGAAAGGTGGTCCAGCGAGGAAGGGCAGGTGAGGTGGGTGACAGTCAGTGCAGTCTAAGGGGGTTCTGCTCTGGCCCGAGCCTCTCTGTATTGCAGACACAGCACAGTTTATGCCATCCAGGAATGCAAATAACTGGGTCATTTGCTGAATTAATTCCTGGATGGACAACAACAGTGTAGCCTGCCCTAGAGAGAGGTTTCATAAAACATGCAAAGCCTCTTCAGAGAGAACACCTGGATGGACAGTGGCAGGAGCTGAGGTGCCTGGGACGAAGGAGACCCCAGCCTTTTTGGCAGCTGGGTGTTAGCCTACACTGGCGGAGAGCAGAAGGTAATCTGCTGATGAATCTAGTTTGGTAACAATGTTTTAAATCCTCCAGATGGTCTCGGGTCCTCCACCATTTGGGGCTGATTCAATGTGGAGGTCTTGAATTCGGACCATGATGTGACCGTCTTGCCATTCCCGTCCCCCTCCGTGCTACTGGGTCCTTCTGTTTCATTGGTGGCACCATTAGACTGCTAGCGGATGTCCTGTTCCGCATTTTTTGGCCAACGTTACCTTCTGTAGCTCAGGAGGATTCTTAACTGATGCTTATAAAAGAAAGACTTTCTATGTTATTTTTAAAATTGACAATGATTGTTGATTATGGTTTACTCTGACTGAATATGACTAAGTTCCACACATTTAAATACATTTTGGTATAATAAATCTTGTATTGGGGTAGAATCTCATGTGTTAGGGTTGTGAGGCAGTTTCCTTTGCTTAGCAACAATGTTTCAAGTCTAAGCATACATTTTCTATACTTATCAATGCTTGCTTCTGACGGTTTCCCCGTGGCTCCGCCCATGACCGCAACGCTGAATCTCTGTTAGACGCCAGAGCTCCGCTCCGCTGAAAAGATTACCGGCTGAATTATCACGGCGCCTCTATGCTGCTCTCTGGGGACCTGATGCCTGAGTCTGTCTTGCCGTCCGAGTCTGTCTTACCGCTGTGGCTGCGGGTTTCGGCGGTCGACGCCGGTTTCTGGGACATCGGATGTTTGAGGCATTCAGGGCTTCACTCTGCCCGCACCCGCACTCGCGCCTAATTCTCCCTCCACACCTGCTCCGCTTCAACACGCCGAGTTGCGCTTGGGACGTTCTTTGACGAGCTGCTCCACGCTGACCTTCGCGGTAGAAGCCTCGCTATCCTCCCTATGTTCTGGGAGTCTAGAGTTGTTTGAGGCAAGGACATGCGAAGTGAGGATTGAAACCCGGACTGTGGTGAAGTAGGTGAGCCGTCCTGTGCGGTCCGAAGGGAGGCTGAGGTGAGCAAGTCCGCTGGCAGAACTTTTCCGGGTCTTACTATCACACTCCCCTCCCCTGTGAGTTAAAAATTCGGACACTAAGCGGGGGAGTGTTCTGTATTAATTGAGAAACCTAGTGCCGCTCAGGGAGTGCTGCTGTTCCCAGGCAGCGAGGGCAGGTCATCGTCGAGGGATTCCTGTGCTTCGCTAGCGCTCAATCACCCCGTGTGGACTGTGTGAAGGGGAAAGGACCTGGTTGGACATAGACGCCGAGGGACTGCTACCTAGCTGCTGCCTCTTCCCTCGGCGTTCCCGCCCCCTCGCCAGCAGTTATTTAATCACACTTCTATTCCCACGATGCGCGCAGGACATAGCCCGGGCAAAGGGCGGGCCCTCTAAGGCCCTCATAGGACCGAGGAGGACGGGACGGGACACCCCCCCTTGGTACCGCCAACAGAGGAAGCACATCGTTTGTACTATATCCATATTACTTCTTGGTCAGTGTATCTTTTTCTTGAAAGCGATCTTATCGTTATTATATTACCACGTTGCACTATGTCACATAAGGGGACCACTAAGAAATCTCCTTTAATACTTGACCCAGGCCAGGGGACCCTGAATTTTACTGTGACCAATCGATCACTGCCCACTCTTTGTGAAGACGCGAATGAGCCGCGACAACTGATAGACACCAGGCAATCCCCCCCATTGAACCCTGTTAGTTCACAGAACTTGTCCTTTTGGGAGGAAATAAACTCTTTATGCGGCACTAAGTATGCCCTAGTGACAACCCCATCCCCTGTAAAAAGCATCAGCACTTTTACTCCAATTAGGAAACCATGTGATTCATCCTTAATATCTCTAATAGACAATACCGACGGTGTTGCCTTGTTTCAGGGCCCAATCGACAAAAGGAAGCATGACGAGACTATTGAAAATGGGACTCATCTAAATACACCAAAATCGTGCGCCGGTCCTACATCGCCAGTCACCAACACCCCCTTAATTATGGCGGAGAGTGGAACTTATGTAGACCAGGCACTTTTATTGTCTCAGATAGAGCTATTGCTTAATATTATAGTATCACCACTGGTAGAAAAAATCAATGCCCTGGGTGATAGAATAATGGGCATCGAGAGAACCATTTTAGCCAACCTCCCACCACCTATAAATGATCCATTTAACGGGGAAAGAGCCCTTTCGGCTATTTCCATAACAAAAGAGATACATACTACAATTATTTCTTCGTCCACCCCCAAGAAGGCAATACCCAATGGTTCTGACTTATTTACTACCACAAATGTTCCCTTGCCTATTAACCTAAGCAAATTTGCCCAAACTTCTCCACAGCTTCCTAAAAAATCTGTTATAACCAAAGCCGCTCCTAAATCTGGGTTTAATAAGTATACTGCTGCTAGAGCGGATCCAAGTAGCGTAGCATCCATCCAATTGCCCCCTGAAGCCGCCCCATTCGTTCTTGTTTTATCAGGAATACCGGCACCCCGCCATGGGAAATTTGAAAGCCGTCAGGAACTTTTAAACAAGGTCATATTCTGGCTTTCCAAAAATAGACCACTCGCACCCGATCAAGACGGAGGTATCATGAGTGTTAGAAGGGTGGGTTGGCTAGGGTCTCTAACCAAAGACATTAGTGGGGATTTGGTCCTAGTGAAATTTATAAACAGGAACATTGTCCCCCTCCTACGATCCTACCCACCCCAAAAAGGAGACGGCCCCATATCCGTCTGGGACCTACATGACTTTTACCCAAAGTATACTATATATCCGGTCAAAAAGGTCAAAGGCGGATTATACCCAGCTGCCGGGAAAGGGTCTCTACGCAGTTTAATGTGTTCTTAAAAACTTTTGTATCTTAAACCAGTTTTCTTCAACTGTAATGTTATATTTATGTACATCATGTATTGATTTTTTGTTGTTGTTGCTTTTATGATTTTTAACTCTACAAAAATCGAATAAAGCTTACAAACGAAAACAATACTTATCATCTATCCCATTAAAGTAGGGTCCACAAACCCCAAGTCCAGAAATCATGGTGTTGAAACTTCATACAAGAACATTAATTGTGGGAACATGGCAGCCAGCTAAAAGAGGCGGTCGGGAGCTCCACCCATGGAATCTCAAAAATGATGTAGAATGTGGTTACCTGTTTCTTCCCTATATGACAGTATTGCACAGGTTTAGTGTTGGTTGTCCACTGGGGTAGAGGTTTCTTCTTTTGCCAGTCAGCAGTCCTCCGAGAGGGGCAGATGTACAGGCAATTTGGGGTTCTATGGGCCGTGGCAGTTAGCAGGCTCGGGAGAGTTAGAGCAGCTTGGCGTGTCCTTCCTAGATATGGAAGCACTCTCTGCAGCAGTACTGGCAGAGTCAGCACAAGCTGTTGTGAACAGGTGGTCGCTGGCGGGAGTTGGTGCAGACAGGAGAAGCAGAAGCGCACAAGGATTTTCAGAAGCCTTTCAAGGCAAAGGAAGGGAGAATGGATTTGTGAAATAGTAGGAGTGGTCCCTATGTAAACTGGTATACAGTGGTTTGGGGTAAGGTTGCAGCTGGGGCTTTAGAGGGCACTCAATGACAAAAGCTACCCTTAGGGGAGGAGGTATTATGTAAAAGATACAAACTAAGATCAAAGACCTTACTACAGAGTGAACCAGACTTTCAAACTGTGACAGGCAAAGGAAAGGACAGCTTCCAGGCCAAACAGACAGCAGGGGTTAACCCATGGCATGTGTAAAAGTCCTACAATAAGGCACCATTGAAAAAGCATCCTGTGTCTAGGGACAGAAGTGAAAGACACAGTTACTAGATGCCTCAGAGTGACACCTTCATTGAGATTCTTCTTTAAAGTGAATACCATGAGCAGTGTGGGAACTCCAAGTGGGAGTAAGGATAAGAATGACGTGGAGGTGGGACCCCCTATAATACACTCTGATGTATCCACTGAAAATGGATTTTTAACACTGGAGGAAATGAGCATATTACACAATATGGGAAGATGGAAGTGAAGAAGCAGTAGGAAGAGTAGATGGTCTGGGGAAGTCCTTGGAACCTTTGCTAGTGGATCAGGCGATTATTCGAGTGGGTAGCAAACCAGCTGGATGTAGAGTAGTACAGGTGATGTTCAGTCAGCTCTCACAGGAGATCATGGAGCACTTATCAACCTCGGAAGCAAAACAAAAAGAAATACAGGCTATATGCCTGAGTTTGGAAGAGAAAATGTCAAGTCCGGCACAAGGTGCAGATGTTCTAGAAAGTAGGGTTCAGGAACTAAGTCTGAATGTGAACGGGAATACACAAGAGGTTGCTCTGTTGAGGCACAGGAAAAAGGAATTGACAGAAAAGCTGGAGAGAATAGAGAATAATTCCAGATGGAAAACCATTACAATTTTGGATGTTAAGAAATGAGCCAGGGGAGCTGTGTGAAATTGTTTGTAGGTGATCTGTTGATTAAGGCCTTTCCTCTGGAGACCACTACCATAAATCTTGGTGTAGAAATTCACAGACTGCATAGGGACCCTTTTAAGCTCAATCCAGGACATAAGAGGTCCAGAAATATATTAGTTAATTTTCAGTCATATGTAGTGAAAGAGAAATTCCTGAATGCAACCTTGAAGGAGAAGTCTCTGCAACTTCAAGATCTTACTACGTTTAAAATCAGGTCCAATTTTTCAGAAACATCTGAAGATAGGCAGTGGGAGTTTGGCAAGGGCATGGAAGATCTTAGGAAAATGGGTGCAGTGGTGCAGCTAGGATTCCCAGCAATTCTGAAGGTTATGGGGGCTAATAAAATGCATAATTTTTCAATCTCAGAAGGGTTGGATAATCTCATAGCTCTGAATATAGGGGACGGGTAATTGGCAGATATAAAAGGGAAGAGACAAAGTGTTCAAATAATCCCGTGGGTGTCTGATCGTAGTGGCATGGTATGCTAGGAGGAAGGAGTGGGAGGGTTCCCTGGGGGGGTGCACTTGAGGTGGGTAGCATATTACGAGAACAACAGATGTCCTCATATAGGATAGGTAGGATCACTAAGGTGGGTGAGAATTTGGTAAAAGTTAATGGGGAAAGAGATGACATAAAGGGGGAGAACCCCTTTCCATAATGTTTTAGAATGTGAATCGATTGTGGTTTAGAAGAAGGCAGCGTCTAGTTCTAAAATGTTTGAGAGATAGCCTAACTCAGATAATCCTACTACAGGAAACACATCTATTGCATTAGGAAATTATGACCTTATTATGACCTTATTCGCAAAGTTGGGTAGGAAAAGTGCTGGCTATAAATCAGCAAAATACTACGAAGGGGATAGCCATTATAGTCAAAGCAAAATCTGGGGTGGGAAGTGGTGAGGTATAAGGCTGATGAGGGAGCGATTGGATAATAGCAGAGATTAAAGTTCGACAAACTTTGTATACCTAGTTAGATATTACGGTCCAAATCTGAAAGATATCTCATCACTGACTACTTTATATCTTATAATATTAGAATTTGAAGCCCCTATTATTTTAGGTGAAGATTTTAATATTCTAGTGGACAACGACCTAGATAGGTCCTAGACTTTTATGCAAATTTGTTCACCTAGGATAAGGCCTAGCTGTTATTAATCTTAGGAAATTTGAATCTCAGTGACGTGTAGCGTAGAGTTAAAGAGAATTTTAAGAACTACCCCTTTTATAGTAAAAAGAATCGCCATTAGGTTTGGTTATTTCTTTTTAGATGCATTAGAGGTAGAAAGAGTTATGGATATGGAGTATCTTTCCATTCATGCGGTCTTAATACAAAAGCTTAGAATGGCAGCAAGACCAATGTTAAGATGGTGGACAATATGTAGGAGATTATTTCTTCAACCAGGAATTATGTTTACGATAGAGGAAGGCTCAGAAGACATTTTTAGATGGCATATAGCTTTGGCCCCCATTCACTTGTACATAAAAGGCTTGGATAAGGGGGGCTTCTAAAGAGTTCCTCAATATCCTGGAATAGGAAAGAAAGGAGGCAGGCATCACTGATTGAAGAAGAAATAGCTACAGTAGAAACTGAACTGAAATCATTTCAGATCCGGGGAGAGACTAGAAAGAGTTTGGAAGGTAAGATAGAGGCTTTGCAGTTGAAGTTTAATTGTAAATTGAAGGAGAAACTGCATCAGCAGTGGGATGCGAGTAAGTTAAGGGAATATGAACAAGGAAAGAGCCGTGAGAAGTTTCTTGCATGGAAGACCAGGCTGGATAGAACACCTTATTATATAAAGAAAATTAGAGATGAGTAGGGTAGGATGGTGGAGGATTTGGAAAGGATAGAACGGCCATTCCATAACTTCTTTCAGGACTTATATTCAGAAACCCTCGAGCTGAATGAGGAGGAGCTAGGCAACTGTCTATTAGATAAGCAGCTGTCAAAACTAAACTTACCACCGAGCAATGGCATCCCAACTGTGCAAGGTAGTGGAGAGTATAGTTAATGAAGATCAGAAGGGCTTCTTACCAGGGAGGCAGATGGGAGATCTTACACATACTCTAATAGGCTCAGTCGATCTGGCTATGAATGAATGAGTATAGATTTGTGGTTCGCAAACTTAGCCCAAGGGCGTCAAGGCGCTAACTGCCGAGCAGCAAGATGCGGTGAGAGGGGGAATATGCTCAAACTGACGTATCCAAGAAAAGCCAGGTCTTTAAGGACGGTCATTAAGGCCTTACGAAAAAGCAGAAGGGACACCTGACTCAAAAGTGCTTCTGGGAGGGAATTCCAAAATTTGGACTCTGCCACCCCACTTGATCTTCTTAAACCTAGGAACTGTTAGAATTGGGGGTCTCTGGTTGGCGCAGTGCAGCACTGGCGACAAGCAGGGACCCTCTCCTCTAAGTCAGGTCAAAGGATTACTCCCAGAAATAACCCCTGCTCACCCTCTAGGTACTGTGGCGCAAGCAGTCTAGGCTAAACTCTGGAATACATAGGGTTAAACATTTGCAGTATCACAACAAACACCACTAACCCACCACACAATGACACCAAACTGTATTTTAGTAAAAATATATCTTTATATAAGTTTCTTCATGCAGGCTTGTAAATACAGTCTTGGTTATTCAATAGCGTTTCCAGTTACTTGTAAATAGGCTTTGTAGACTTTCAAGGGGCCACAGTTCTTTAAAATGCAATGTTTGGGGCCTTCTGCCCAGTTTTGACAAGGTACTGTGCCTGCCAATGCTCTTGTGCGCTTCGTTCCGCTTTAATCCGAGTGCCCCCCTAAACCTCACGCCTCTCGCGTGAGCGGCGTACTGTACAGTTAATGGGGAAGAGACGTACCGGTCGTTTCAAACCAGGCGAGCCGTACCGGCCTTACCAGCGCACAGTCCTCAGCGCACGCTTCAGGGTGGGGGTGGTAATACCATGCACAAAGCCCTAAATCTTTGTGACAGCTGGGGGAGGCATACGGCTCTCTTGTACGCTGCGAGAGCGGTTTGTTTACGGGGCCGAGTACGAGGCGTACACCGGAGTCAGGGACACGCGGGCAGTTCAAGGCGCACAGTTCTTGATTACTTCTAGAAGGCACACAGTCTATTTATGGCAATGCGCTGGGTACGGACCTCACCATGCGAGGCGTACAGTTTTTGGTACCTTAAGTCGGTTGTCTTGTTGGTGATCTTGAAGCGGACGGCTGGAAGGGGGGCTGTCCCACGTCGCGTTGCTTCCCTGGAGGGTGAGGCGAGCTGCGGCTCGAGGCTGTGCAGGTCACGGGTCACCCGGGGCGGCGGTGCTTTGTGCGGGCAGGGTCCTTCTCCTCAGTGTTCGCTTCGGTCCTGACGGCGGCGGCTGAGTGTGGCGACAGTGGCAGTACGGTCCCCGAGTGCCGGACGTACCCAGCCAAAGTGCCGGTCGCAGCTGTGCCCTTCACAGCGGGGGCTGTCTCTGGCAAGACGGCGATCGGGGGGAGAGGACACAGGGCGGTAGTCCGTCTTTGCGGGGGAATCTACGGCGCTGGGCTCAATAGATATCGAGGCTTGGACCGGACGGGTCCTCCGTTACTTTGTTCTCGTGGGGCCAAATGCAGACGCAGTCACGGTGCTCGGGCCAGCGGCGGGATGGGCCTCACGTTGTTATGGCGACTTGCTTAGCCCACGGTCACGGTGTGCAGGGGATGTAGACGCTCTCGTCCTCCTCGATCAGCGCTGCAGCGATGAGCAGCACACACAGAAGATGCCTTGGTCAGGGAGGGTTAGCGCCCACTGTTCCTGGGGCGCTGGTCAGGGGGCAAGTTCCACAGCAAGCCCTTGGAGATCTTTAGTAGAAGTTTGGCACAAAGTTCAATTAAAGCAAAAGTCTCTTTCAGTCTTTCCTTTCTCTCCTTCTGCAGCAAGGCACCCAACACAGGCCAGAGTCAGCACTCCTCCTTGTAGTCTTTCCAGGACCTTCTCTTCGGGCAGAGTGTCTTCTGTAGCGCAAACAGGATCTAATTTACAAGGAGCAGGGCTCCTACTTTTATACACCAGTTTCTTTGTCTTTTCAGGCCAGGGGGGCCTCTGCATAACTCTTTTCAGTCTCTGAGCACTTGTTGGGGGTACTCTGGCTGTTGCTTTCAGTGTGAGGGCAGGCACATCAGACGCTCCCCAGGGGGGCGGAGCCAGCATTGTGGGGACAGGGGCTGCCAGGAGTACCTTGTTGACAGTGCTTCGCCCTTCCTGGGCCAGGTGCAGGCTGAGTCATCAGTCGCTCCCCAGGGGGGCGGAGCCAGCATTGTGGTGGCAGAGCACAGCCTGATTAAGAGTCCAGGGCCACTCCTATCTCCCACTAAGGTGTAATCCTTGCATTCACCACCTGTCATAGATACACATCCAAGCAGAGGCGGGCTGAAATGGTTAGGCAAGCAAATGCTAACTTTCTAAAAGTAGCATTTGCAAACACAGGATATTAAAATAACCTTTACTAAAAGAAGTATTTTATTATTCTGAGTTCAGGCATACTAAACATGATTTTCTACCATGTTCCCTGAGCCTGCTGGGATTATAGAGTGTAATGATTCCAGCAGCCCATCTGGCCTAAAGGGAACAGGTAGCCTTACAATAGTGAAAAATGAATTTGGCTGTAATTCACTATTAGGACATGCCACACACATCAGAGCATGTCCTACCTTACACTTACAATGCACCCTGCCCGTGGGCCTACCATAGGGGTGACTAATATGAAGTAAAGGGAAGGTTTAGGGGCTGGCAAGTGGGTGCACTTGCCCAGCCAGCATGACAGTACCAGACTGCACACAGGTTCTGCAATGGCAGACCCTAGACACATTTTAAGGCTGCTTCTGTGGGTGGCGCAACCAGCGCTGCAGGCCCACTAGCAGTATTGGCATTCACAAGCCCTGGCACTCCTGGTGCACTTTACTGGGGACTGACAGTAAATCCAATGAACCAATCAAGGAAATCAATCACATATACATTTTGCACAGGGAGAGCATATGCACTTTAGCGCTGGTCAGCAGTGGTAAAGTGCCCAGAGTCATTAAACCAACAAAAACAGGTCAGAGAGAGTATTGGAGGAAGGCAAAAAGTTTAGGGATGACCCTGCCAAGAGGGCCAGGTCCAACACAACCCCCTTCCAGCCAAAACGCAGGGTAGACCAATCACCACTGTGATGGGCTTCCCTGCTTAGGGCGATAGAACATGGACCTGGCCCGCAACAGCAGGGGCACATTCCAGTTCTACGCCAATCTGATCCTATTTCAAATCTTTTGCCCATACTCTCAGGGTTCACCCAGCTAATCCATGGGGCACCCTTCTCTTCCTCTGTGGACAGCACCTGTGCAGCCTCTAATCTTAACTTGCTCACAGGTGTGTCCCAACAGACAGACATCAAGTCATAGCGGCTACTGACAGTAGTCAGAGATGAGACCCAGGCCGCATGCCTCTCAGGGCTCTCAGACCTCTGTGGCATTAGAGAGTGGGGGGCTGTAGCCCCAGGTGCTTGGCACCCTTTGTCCACTCTCCCTCCTGTCAGGTCAGGTATGTCACCCTGGCGCTGACCCACCAGCCCCAGGTCTGTACCTGGCGGCTGTACCAAAGACTGGGGTGGAATCTCCCACACCCGGTCCTCCTCCTTGGGGCTCTGTACCCTCCCACCTGGAGTGGTACCCCCTTCCAGAATTGTCAGGGCACCTGGGGCAGGTGACCTGCACAATTCGCCCACCAGTTCAGGGGTGCTATCCTGCAACTGGGGCACCAGGTCAGGGGGGACACCCTGCACCTGGCCCTTAAACCTAGGGTCTAAACCCTCAAACTGCACCGGGGTCAGAGGCAAGGACTCTCTCCCTCTGCACCCCCTTCCAGAGTACTGCCCACTCCCCACTGGAGTGGTACCCCTAGAAGTGACATGGGTCAGGACACTGATTACAGTGGTCCCACCCTCCAGGTCAGACAACACCTGAACCTGGCTCTCCAACTCAGGGACCCAACCCTGCAGTTGACCACTTGCCTGGTGCACCAGGACTTCCCGGGGCGCACGCCTGCCCCCCCCTGAGGGTGGCACATAGCTCATGTGCTGTGCAACAGTCTGCCTGGTGCAGATCTCCCAACCCCTGTCCCTCTGACAGTGTGGGAAGATCCCCCAGGACAGAAGTGGTGTCCCCCTGGTCATTCACTGGGGACACAGCCCTGCTGGCTGGCCCCTGACCCACTGGTTCTTCCACTGGGGACTCTTTCCCCCTCTCGCCCCTCTTTCTGGACTTCTGCACCCTCCCAATTAGAGCGGTACTGCCAGACACCAGAACTACTGGAGCTCTGCTTACAGAGCCTCCATGTTCTCTAGCCACTGGGGGATCCCCCTCAGCGGGTGACTCATCCGGACAGCCTAGGCTCCCCACCTGGTGTTCCCTTAAAGAACCATCCGGGGTCTGAGACTGAGGTTGGGCACTACCGGGACAAAACCCATTCTCACTCCTTCCCCTTAAGGACAGGACGTGAGGCCCTACACCCCTCTCACTACTACAGGACCTAGCTGGGATACTCTGCGCCACTTCCACCACTCTGGGCTGGAAGATACCTGAGCCACTCCCCACAGGATCACACCCCAATGCCTCTCCAGACTGTCTGGAATCCACCACAAGGTCTGCCTCCAACGTGAGCTCCCTGGGGTCAGAGAACTCACTCTCAAACAGGTGTTGGCATAGCTCTGGAAAACTGGGACTTAAAGTATGCTCTCCCACAATTGGATTACACAGCCCCCTAGCAGGGTTAACCAAACTATCCTTCACCTCACCATCCAGCGCCTCACACACATACTCCACACCATCCTTCTGAGACTGGCCAGACAGTAGCGGACTGTCTCTGTCCCACAACCCACACTCTTCTGGGCGGTCTTTACACTCACCCACCAGGACCTCAACCATGGGGGAACCGCTCCCACCACTAGGACCATGAACTCCTACGCCAGCTACCCTATTCCCTTCAGGGACGCTGCGCACTACTGGAGCTACCTCATGCCCTTGAACCTCCTGGTGTAAGTTAACCCCCTCCAAGTCAGGTGCCATATCTCTAGGTGGGCGCACTATGCTCTCAGCACTGGTTACCTTAATTTTGCTGCCACCATCTGAGCTGGACTCCACCTCCAACTCATCTAAGCTCAATCTCTGAGCTACACACATTTCTTGTTGCTGGGCTGACGCCCTCCTGGCCTCAAGCCCCTCGAGCTCCATGTCAAGTTTCCTCATTCTTAAGTCACGGTCAAGCTGTATTTTCATTTCTTCCAGGGCCAACTTCTTGGTTTCTAGCTCCAGTTGCCCATTTATTTCCAGCTCTGCCAACTTCAATTCATGATCTCGGGTTGCCTGTCTGTCCGCCAGCTCCTCTGGCGACTGACCTCGGCCAGAAACACTGCTACCCAATGGGGAGGTTGCACCCCTCCACTCTGGAGTCAGGGGTCCCTCCAGCTGCTGTTCTGCATCCTCAAATTCAATATCCTTTCCAGGGGCATTCCTTGCCTTGACCCAGGCCCTCAGCGCCTTTTGGAACTGCTCCCTTCTGGAGAGTCCGGTCATGGAAATTTTCAAATTTTTGCAGAAGCTCTTGAGCTGTTTCCTGGTGTAGTTTTCTAGTTTCTCCCAATCACAGTCAATAGAAGAAATGGATGCTGCCTTTTCCATTTTCACTGACACAGTCATGACTTCAAAAACACATGGAGATCTCCTCTAGCAAATCATAAATCAAAAAAAGTCTGTGGCTTAAGTTACTGGACGGTCATCACTATGCAATGGTCAATAATCACTGCATGGACACTGCAAATGTAAATTCGTGATCCTCACCGCTGCGTCCAATGTTAGAATTGGGGGTCTCTGGTTGGCGCAGTGCAGCACTGGCGACAAGCAGGGACCCTCTCCTCTAAGTCAGGGCAAAGGATTACTCCCAGAAATAACCCCTGCTCACCCTTAGGTAGTGTGGCGCAAGCAGTCTAAGCTAAACTCTGGAGTACATAGGGTTAAACATTTGCAGTATCACAACAATCACCACTAACCCACCACACAATGACACCAAACTGTATTTTAGTAAAAATATATCTTTATATAAGTTTCTTCACGCAGGCTTGTAAATACAGTCTTGGTTATTCAATAGCGGTTCCAGTTACTTGTAAATAGGCTTTGTGGACTTTCAAGGGGCCACAGTTCTTTAAAATGCAATGTTTGGGGCCTTCTGCCCAGTTTTGACAAGGTACTGTGCCTGCCAATGCTCTTGTGTGCTTCGTTCCGCTTTAATCTGAGTGCCCCCCCTAAACCTCACGCCTCTCGCGTGAGCGGCGTACTGTACAGTTAATGGGGAAGAGACGTACCGGTCGTTTCGAACCAGGCGAGCCGTACCGGCCTTACCAGCGCACAGTCCTCAGCGCACGCTTCAGGGTGGGGGTGGTAATACCATGCACAAAGCCCTAAATCTTTGTGACAGCTGGGGGAGGCGTACGGCTCTCTTGTACGCTGCGAGGGTGGTTTGTTTACAGGGCCGACTACGAGGCATACACCGGAGTCAGGGACACGCGGGCAGTTGAAGGCGCACAGTTCTTGATTACTTCTAGAAGGCACACAGTCTATTTATGGCAATGCACTGGGTACGGACCTCACCATGCGAGGCGTACAGTTTTCGGTACCTTAAGTCGGTTGTCTTGTTGGTGATCTTGAAGCGGACGGCTGGAAAGGGGGCTGTCCCACGTCGCGTTGCTTCCCTGGAGGGTGAGGCGAGCTGCGGCTCGAGGCTGTGCAGGTCACGGGTCACCCGGGGCGGCGGTGCTTTGTGCGGCAGGGTCCTTCTCCTCAGTGTTCGCTTCGGTCCTGACGGCGGCGGCTGAGTGTGGCGACAGTGGCAGTACGGTCCCCGAGTGCGGGACGTATCCAGCCAAAGTGCCGGTCGCAGCTGTGCCCTTCACAGCGGGGGCTGTCTCTGGCAAGACGGCGATTGGGGGGAGAGGACACAGGGCGGTAGTCCATCTTTGCAGGGGAATCTACGGCGCTGGGCTCAATAGATCTCGAGGCTTGGACCGGACGGTTCCTCCGTTACTTTGTTCTCGTGGGGCCAAATGCAGACGCAGTCACGGTGCTCGGGCCAGCGGCGGGCTGGGCCTCACGTTGTTATGGCGACTTGCTTAGCCCACGGTCACGGTGTGCAGGGGATGTAGACGCTCTCGTCCTCCTCGATCAGCGCTGCAGCGATGAGCAGCACACACAGCAGATGCCTTGGTCAGGGAGGGTTAGCGCCCACTGTTCCTGGGGCGCTGGTCAGGGGGCAAGTTCCACAGCAAGCCCTTGGAGATCTTTAGTAGAAGTTTGGCACAAAGTTCAATTAAAACAAAAGTCTCTTTCAGTCTTTCCTTTCTCTCCTTCTGCAGCAAGGCACCCAACACAGGCCAGAGTCAGCACTCCTCCTTGTAGTCTTTCCAGGTCCTTCTCTTCGGGCAGAGAGTCTTCTGTAGCGCAAACAGGATCTAATTTACAAGGAGCAGGGCTCCTACTTTTATACACCAGTTTCTTTGTCTTTTGAGACCAGGGGGCCTCTGCATAACTCTTTTCAGTCTCTGAGCACTTGTTGGGGGTACTCTGGCTGTTGCTTTCAGTGTGAGGGCAGGCACATCAGACGCTCCCCAGGGGGGCGGAGCCAGCATTGTGGGGACAGGGGCTGCCAGGAGTACCTTGTTGACAGTGCTTCACCCTTCCTGGGCCAGGTGCAGGCTGAGTCATCAGTCGCTCCCCAGGGGGGCGGAGCCAGCATTGTGGTGGCAGAGCACAGCCTGATTAAGAGTCCAGGGACACTCCTACCTCCCACTAAGGTGTAATCCTTGCATTCACCACCTGTCATCCCCCAGCCCTGTCACTCACACAACCCAGACAGTCAGATACACATCCAAGCAGAGGCGGGCTGAAATGGTTAGGCAAGCAAATGCTAACTTTCTAAAAGTAGCATTTGCAAACACAGGATATTAAAATAACCTTTACTAAAAGAAGTATTTTATTATTCTGAGTTCAGGCATACTAAACATGATTTTCTACCATGTTCCCTGAGCCTGCTGGGATTATAGAGTGTAATAATTCCAGCAGCCCATCTGGCCTAAAGGGAACAGGTAGCCTTACAATAGTGAAAAACGAATTTGGCTGTAATTCACTATTAGGACATGCCACACACATCAGAGCATGTCCTACCTTACACTTACAATGCACCCTGCCCTTGGGCCTACCATAGGGGTGACTAATATTAAGTTAAGGGAAGGTTTAGGGGCTGGCAAGTGGGTGCACTTGCCCAGCCAGCTTGCCAGTACCAGACTGCACACAGGTTCTGCAATGGAAGACCCTAGACACATTTTAAGGCTGCTTCTGTGGGTGGCGCAACCAGCGCTGCAGGCCCACTAGCAGTATTGGCATTCACAAGTCCTGGCACTCCTGGTGCACTTTACGGGGGACTGACAGTAAATCCAATGAACCAATCATGGAAATCAATCACATATACATTTTGCACAGGGAGAGCATATGCACTTTAGCGCTGGTCAGCAGTGGTAAAGTGCCCAGAGTCATTAAACCAACAAAAGCAGGTCGGAGAGAGTATTGGAGGAAGGCAAAAAGTTTAGGGATGACCCTGCCAAGAGGGCCAGGTCCACCAGGAACTATCAGTAAGTTTTTGTCCGAGGACCGGAGAGGCCTGCTTGGAACATAGTGATGGTCCATCAACTTGATGCCCTCTGAACCAGAGCCATAATAGGCTTCATGAGTCAGGCATAGGATCTTGAACAGAATCCTACGGTCCATCAGCAGCCAGTGCAATAGCCTAATCGAGGCCGTAACTGAGTGATGTCTAGGAAGATACAGTACCAGCCTGGCTGCAGCATTCTGCACCATCTGCAGAGGCCGAACAAGGCCTTTACCAATGCCCAGATACAGGACATTGCAATAGTCCAATTTGGACGTTGCTAAGGCTATAAATCAGGGAGTCCCCTTGTCCTTTGTAATTCTTGACATGGCCAAAGCCTTCAATCATGTCAACTGGAAATACCTGGTGGGCACACTAAAGGGGTTTGGAGTCCAGTATGAATTCCAGAAAGTGTTGAATAAGATCTATAATGCCCCATGTGGCCGGATATTATTTAATGGTAGTCTTACCTCTCCGGCCAAGATAGGTAGCAGGACTAGACAGGTTTGTCCGCTGTCCTTTTTTATTCATATATCGAACACCTTGGCACAAAATCTGAGGCTAAACAGCAGAATAAAGCTATTTATGGCAGGATCCTTCACTAGAAAGATAGCCTTATAAGCAGATGACCTGATGGTGTACACCTTAAACATAGAACCTGCATTTTCATATCTGATGTCAGAGGGAAAATCTTTAGGGAAGTGGCCTGGCTGCGAAATAAATGACAGAAAAACAAAGATAATGGTATGGAATCAGGACTGCCAAGATATTAAAATATCAAAAGAACTAAGATGTTTAGGGATAACATTACTGCAAGATTTGGAGAAGGAAGGTGTCCACTGTGAATTTGGAGAAAGCTGCTAAAAATGTAGACATGCTCCTAAAGAAATGTCAGAATCTTCCCCTCACCCGGTATGGGTGAGTAAATCTGGTCAAGATGTCCATTTTACCTAAATTCACATATTTGTTTCATAATATACCACTGGAATTTAAAAAAAAATCAATTATGAAAATACAGGGCAGAATTACATCTTTCATTTGGGCTAATAAGGAGGTAAGACTTTCTTGGAAGAAGCTGAGAAGGACTGGGAGTGGAGGACTAGGGCTACCAGATCTCCAATTCTACTGGTGGGCGTACAAATATAAGAATAGTAGAATGCTTATAATCCATCCAGACGCCTCACTGGTGGATCTTATGTACCATGCCATGTTTGATAAAAGGTCAGAGATTGGCTTTATGTAAAAATGTGGGGATCACAAATTTTTCAAGAAAGTACGGCTGAAGTGCTGCAGTGAAAATGTACGGGGTTTAGTCCCATTTGGGGATATTGTATTACAGTGATTGGTTGCCAGTGTGGGACTCACCTGAAACTCTGGAATTCTAAGTGGATAGCCTAGCAAAATCACTAAGTGACTCTGGAAAAATATGTTGGGGGCAGATAGTGGAAGGGGGCAAGGGCATTTCTTGGGATACCTAGCGGTTACATACTAATTAAACGCTCTCTAGGTTTAAGTTCTATCAGATACCTGCTTAGCTTCGAAATCAAGGGTGGCTGTGTGCTGAAGTAAAATCTATGGAGAGGGGTCTCCAGGACGCAGAACTAAGAAAGAATGAGGTATCATGCTGGTATGGTCAAATGATGGCAGCCAAAGAAGGAACCATGAGAACCCCTTTTCTGGTTTGGGAAGGATGCTTGCCAAGTGCTAAGTTGGAAGAGTTGTGGCAAGTATCTGTTAGCATGCTTTACTCTATAATGAAACCTGCTGCATTAAGGAGAAACCACTTCTTCACCCTACACATAGTTTACTGGACCCTGGTGAAGCTGGCTAAGATAAGAGGAGAGTAAATAATGTGGAGATCTACAGGCGGATGATATTCATATGCTTGTCAGCTGTCCCGCTCTGAAAAGCTTCTGGATGAATGTGGGTAAGACAATATCTGACATCATGAACATGGAAGTGGAGGTAAGATCCATTTTAATTATGTTTGTTATGGTAAATCAGGGATCTTGCTCTAGGGGCCTTTCAAAGTGTCAAAGCCAGTTAACATTTTTTTTGATCCTCCTAGCGAGGATGGATGTATGTAAAGTGTGGTGCCAATCTGCACCCCCTGTCTGGAAGGTGAGATATTTTGGGGAAATTGACAGCAAGTGTAGTAGGATCTAGAGGCAGATTATATTCACTTGTTTGTCAGCTGTCCCGCTCTGGAAAGATTCTGGATGAATGTGGGAAAGACAGTATCTGACACCATGGAAATGGAAGTGGAGGTAAGACCCATTTTAATTATGTTTGCTAGGGTAAATCAGGTATCTTGCTCGGGGCCTTTCAAAGTCTCTAACCCAGTTGATATTTTTTTGTATCCACCTAGCTAGGAGGGTTATATGTAAAGTGTGGTCCCAATATGCACCCACTATATGGAAGGTGAGATATTTTGGGAAAATTGACAGTAAGAGTAGTAGGAGTAAGAGGAGAGTCCGGGTCATTTTTGAATTTCTTGGAATTTTATTTGAAGAACATCAAGTCTGATGATTATACCTCTTGATCAGTTTTGATGTATGAAGCTGGGGTTACCCTGGTGCTGACATTAATGGGAAACAGACCTCAATAAAATCACGAGGGCTAAACATGATCAGGAGGGGGCTTGCTCATGCTTATTTGTGATGATTCGAGGACAAAAAAGTGAAACAAGAACATTTATCGACAAAACATGTTATGCTACTTTAGATAACCTTACCTATTTTCTTTACTCTAGATGTAGCACTCCAATACACTAACACTGGTTATCTTTATTAATCTTAAAGATGTATGTCATCAGATATGGAAAGGCAAGAAGGATGCTGAATGCACTTTTGCCTGTTTAAAAGGTACATTTCTCTATAAGGAAACAATTGAACTATACCAAATGGACTAAAATACCTTTCTATCAATTTTCTGTGTGCAGCATAAACTTTGAGTGGACTGGCTTCAACTTTCTTGCTGGACCTGGATTGTGGTTTCTTATTATAATTGAAAGAATATTAGTTGAAGACAATGTAGAATAAGGGCTGGGTGCTCAGATGATAGAGATGAGATGAGTTTGCTGCCAGTATGAGTGTTGTGGATCTGATACCTGCCCCACCTGTCTTGCGAATGGCAATTAACAAAGCACACACAAAGTAACCTGACACCAGCCTACAATCAGGAATGTGCCATTATATAGGCAGGACCCACACCTAGGAAGGACAAGGGAACGGAACAAATATGTTTTCTGTGTCCAAAGGTAATTATTAACCCTGTGCCATTGGGTATGTAGATGCCATCCTTAAAATGCAAATCACATCAGTAGTGACTCTGCCAAGAGCAGAAAAAGGGCAGCCACACTGTCTGGACACAAAACTGAAGATCTGCCCTGTTTGCCTACACTCCAGGATCCCAGCATTAACTCCAAGGGTCACTTCACTTACCTCACGTTTGCCCTACAAGGATACCAATGTTGTGCCATGGCTAAACATTGAGCACAAAAAGGGTCTCTGATTTGCAACTTTACATGACTTACTTTAAGGCTGTTCTGTAGGCACCCCACCTTACTAGATAAAAGTGGAAACTCATTGGACTTCTCTGTGGCAACTGTACAGCTATGTAGTATGCCCCCATAGCTCATCCGAAGGCCATGGACACTAGTTAATAGCCTAAAGTCTACTTTTTCAATTAAAAGATGAACTGCGGGCTTAGGCTAATTATTGGTAAAATGTGAGCATGTAAAACGCAGGTGTAAAAACTCTCTTTTGGACCTGGCCCTCTGGACTGGGTCACTACCAGACATTTGTCCTTATTTTTCTGACCTTTTTTTGTTTTAGAACTCTGCACACTCAAAGACTCCGAACCAGTGTCAAAGTGGTTGCACTCTCTCCCTAAAAGTTTGTTAAATTGCCATATAGCTGATTGGCAAATGTAATTTACTTCCTAAACTCTAATATATGGTACTATCTGTTCCAAGGGCCGGCAAAATAAATACCGGTAATGGGTCTGCATCACTCATTGTGCCACCCACTAAAGTAGCACTTTAAAATATGTGTCATGTTTGTCACTACCGTGGTGCAAAAGGGGATGGTGATGGACGGAGCATCTGAATTAATCAAACATTCACACCCAGTCAAAAGATCTGGGTTTAATCCATCACCGTTCTTTAGCCCACTCTGCCACCCCAGTTCAGATATGGCTATATGCAAATCAGTCTGACCCTGTGCCTCATGGGAACAGTCCAGCCCGAACTGCCGAGCCATGTCTTCCCAGGACCAGAAACAAGCTTCCGAGGACCGGTTTCTGGCATTCCAGCCGTCTTCAGCCCGGCTTGCTTGAATCCAGTGGCAAAGTGAGCAAGGGACTCATGTCTGAGCATACCCTGCCACACTTATGGCGGCCAAAAGCGGTACAAAAGGGGGTGGTGATGGACGGAGCATCTGAATCAATCAAACACTCACACCCAGTCAAAAGATCTGGGTTTAATCCATCACATCATGTTTGTCACTACAGCCTGTAGTGCAGTTCAAAAAAAGCCTGGCAAATAAACTGTTTTCCACGCCTAAACCTTCCTATGTGCAACTCATAAGTCAACCCTACGGTAGGCCATATCAAAAACGTCTAATATTGACTAACACTGGGTTACCTTAGTACAGTTATTAAGTGATAACTTTGAATTGGGAACAGATAGAGATTTCCTGTTTACATTCAAATTCATTGTGTTGTAAAATCCTCTTTAATAGTGAAGTTGGATTTTACTTCACAACTCTGAGAATGAGACGTTTATAAAGTTTGCATTTTGTTCTTCTAAACATTTGTACCTTCTTCCAGTGCCTTGGTCACATGACATGCTCTGCTGTTGGGGCTTGTGTATTCCTCCCAGAACATGACACAAAGAGTATTTGATGTGGACATAATGGGACATCCAGACATGATGGCTGAGATAAAAGCTGTACCATGCGACACTTGTACTCAAAGGGCTTTGCCATCTGTGCACACAAAGGAACCTGACACCAACCTTTAGTCACCCCAGACAGTTCTGAGCCTTGACTAGGGAAGGAAAGAGCTAGGATGTCAGTCCACTCACACACGCAGTCTGGCACCAGGTAAAATCCTAATTATAGTTATTAATACTAATTGAGTTCTCTCACGGAACCAGCCTCATCGGCCGGAAATTTGGGGATCCTGTTTGATTCTGAGCTCCAAATTGAGGCTCAGATCAGGCAGATCTCTTAGATCTGCTTCCTGAAGCTCAGATCTTTCAGGAAGCTGATACATCTGCTCTCCAATGAGACCCGGAACACTGTTAACAATGCTTTAGTGACATCATGTTTGGATTACGCAACCAGCCTCAGTTTGGGTCTCCCTGCCTTCCTGACTTATAGTCTACAGATCATACAGAATGCGGCCACGAGGCTGAGCCAATGAGTCCCTTTATGCCATCATTTCTCGCCGCATCTGATGCAGCTTCTCTGGTTTCAAGTGGTGTTCAGAGCCCTTTCAGGCAGGGCCCTAACTATTTGAGAAATAGACAGGGTTGGTACCAACAGGAGAGATCATTGAGATCACACCACCTCTGAGTAATGTGCAGTCCCAGGTTTGCCAAAGTAATACAGGCTGGCAGATCTCTCTCAATACTGACCGCTAAACTTTGGAACACCCTTCCAGTTAACCTCAGCATGACTGAGTCAGAGCACTGCTTCAGGAAGGAATTAAAAATCAGACTTTTTGACCAAGCCTAGAGTTGATGTCTGGCATCACTCTCACTTGCCCTGCTTTGAGCACCGGGTTGCTTCTCTGAAGCAGGTGTGTGTTGTACAAATTCTGATAATTGATTGATTGATCGATTGGTTGATTGATTGATTGATTCATATCATTATTGGAACCCTAGTACAACTCTTCAGATTTCAGCACATTTGTAAGACTCAGAAGAAGGAATACCCTGCTGTTCTGCTGTTGAAAGGACTGCCCTGCTTCCTGAGGGAGAAAGATTGGACCTGCTCCAGGAACCCAGGACGACCAGAGTGACTCCAAGGGCTAGTTGTCTGGGATCCTATGTGACCTACAGGTACACAACAAGCTACAGGGTCTTTGAACCCTGCTGCTGGTCTCCGGTTGAGTGATTTGTACACCCCATGTTTTGCCCAAAGTCCCGGACCCTTGGAGGTGGTGTTGGTGGTACTGCTCCTAGCTCACCTTATATAATGGTCTGAAAACCAGCAAAAGACAGGGACCTACCTGGAAGCTGATCCTCCTGAAGGTGCAGCACCAGTGGGATTTACTTTGCTCCTGCTCCTGCTACATTCTTCCCAGAAGCAGCAACTCTCTTTCAGTGGAACCTCTTGAGGATGGCATGTGCCCTTATGGGATGAGGATGTCAATTTACATAATAATAAGGAGCAAAAATGTATAGTCTTTATGGGGCTGATGTTCTAGGCCACACCTCACTGTCATTGTCTGTAGCACTGGAGAATCACTGGTGACTCTTGGATTGTGTAAGTTATTACTTGTAATGTACTTGTCGAGAAAGTGAGATACTGGTATAGTGATATGTTAGTGTACAACTTGTTCTCAAACTATATTCATAGAGTCCTGAATGAATTCAGTTTTATTTTGTGTAATGTCAATATTGATGTACTACGTTATACAAAAAAACCATTTCAGTATGCTAGATCTAAAACATATTTGCACAAAGTGTAAACTCCACAGTTGTTGTTCACAACATTTGTTTCTTGTACAGAAAATAAGGCTTTTATTACCATAGTTCATAGATTATTTATAGTTTATCTACAATGACAATCATACTCTTAACATTATAGATACTGTGACAACATAGTATTGATCCAGCGGCCTATAGAAAATATATCATAAACAACGCTACCCAACTTCATAACCTATAAACAAAATTCTATACTAAATATGGACCCATTTATAAACCTGACATATTTTGGGCCTACTGAATCAGGTGGTCAGATTAAATCTATATACACATTATCTACAAACTATATACAATTTTATACATCTGCGAAAAGAATATTGTCATTAGAATAAAACCTAACCATTTAAACGACCACCATTGGCGACGTGATCTAGCTAATAGTAACCTACACTCCTGAATAACCAAGACCAGCTTGTTTGTCAAAAGTAAGATTTTATTTACTAAATTATGGTATATAAGTTGATAGTTTTATAAATGGATTTTATTGACATTGAAGCAAGCATGATTGTAAAGAAACGTGAGAAAAATACAATTTAAGCAAGTGAATCAAAATTAAAGTGAATATATAAAGTTTAGCATTTCTAAAACCTAAGTCCCTAACTGAGCTAAATAGATAGAAATTAAAGTAAAGTTCTTTGAGGATTCTTACGTGCTCCACGCAATGTCCGACAGCACTTCACCCTCATCGGAAAGTCAGAAAGCAGCAGCCAGCCCATCCCTAGGGGCATGACTTTTTATACCTTTCTACGCTAACTAAACTACGCAAAGGAAAGTTTTCAGAAATCTTCGACGTCCCATTGGCTGAGAGTGACAAGTGACATGTCACCCACATTTCAAAAGTTCCATTAGGTCACTTTTCTTAAGGACCATTGTCTTTTCTGTATGCAACCAGGAGCTTCCTAGGTTTGCTACAAATGTCTCATTGCTTCCAATTGACTTCCGCGGATGCCAAGTTAAGGGCTGACAAAATGTTCTTTTTCGACCTTGGCCATGTCCGACAGAATGATGATAGCACGTCAGTTTTTGCTTTGTGAACGCAGCTTTTGACGAACATTTTATTTCAGAATGGGCGTCTCATGACTTTTGCAGAAGTAAAATTCAGCATTTTGTAGCTCGAGCAGACTAGGCCCAAAAGCAGGCAACTTATGCTTTCTAGTATAAAACAAACACAAGAAAAGTATTAATGTAAGAAATAATGTAGATTCTGTATCCACCCCAAGATTTACTAATTAATTAACCTACCCGATTAATCAAATGTTACCTAGCCAATGCAAACAAATAAAGCAGCGTTTATATCTACCAGTCTTCAATAATCCATGAGACTTATATGCACCTAGAATAGTAGAAATGACATCACATAAACAAGGAAAAGCAAAACAAGCACATGCTTCTTTTAAGTTTGCAGCAGTTAGTAATGACAAAAACGAAAACAATAATTTATTTTATTATTTTGCACAAACAAAAAGATGCAATAATTATGCACGTTTATGAGCACACATGTTAGTCCCCCCATGTGTAAAGTTTAATCTAAGGTGTATTAACACGACAAATCACAAATCATTAATATTATTATTCATGTTATGGAAATGTGACTTCACGAGTTTAAACAAAATTTTGTTTTCTATCTCGCTCCATCAACTCCCTCATCTGGTGATTAACAAATCACCACACCAGCACTCAAAATTTTGATAATTTAAATTTCTAAGAAATCGATTCAAATTCATTTGTATCAGTAAACCTAAAAGTCTGTTTCTGCATAATCTTTGGAATTAGCATAACGCTCTCTATGTAACTCCTGTAATTCGATCTCCCTTTCTTCTTCTTTTCTAAGTTTATAGATTCTTTTCTTTTCTTTCAACTGTTTCTTTCTTTTATGTAACAAACAACCTATTTTGGTCAAAATAAAAATGAATACTATTATAATCAAAGGTGCCAAAATCTTGCCAAGAATTGAACTTCCGATATCATGAAACCAGTTTTTAATTGCTTGAAACCTTTTTGAAAGTTTCCCTGTAAAATCATCTTCTTCTAAAGGAATTATCTCTGAATGCATTTGTGTAATATTCTTAATATACATTTCAATATTCTTACTTTCGTCAGGTATATATGTACAACAATGTTGTACATGTAAAATGCCACAGACTCCTCCCTCTTTTGCTAGGAGTATGTCTAAAGCAAGGCGATCTTGAATTACCATGGATCTAATTGCAATAACTTCAACATTTACTAATTGAAACCCATCAGCTGTGTCAGTTGATAATCTATCAACTATAGTGGATAATTTTCTAATTCTCCCTGCATTTAAGGTTATACCAACAAAAGGTATTACTGCTTGAAAAATATCTCCCAGAACTTCAGTAAAAGTTTCTCTTTTAACTCTATTTACATAATTATGAATTTTAAACAATCCTTCTGAATCTCTGTCAACATGAAACACTTTAGGAAAAACAATTCCCACATAACAAGTTCCATACCAGTGGTCTGGAAGGTTGTAGTAGGCTTTGTCACCACAAACAAAATAAATCCCAGGAAAGATTGGATCTTTTCCACCTTTGAATCCCCAACCTCCCAAAATCTGATAAGTATCTTCACAGTTACTTGCACCTACAAAGTAATTATCAAAAAGTGTATTATCTCTTCTAATGCAAAGCTTTCCACTAACTGGTTTGTCTATGTGAATTGCAATATTTTCAAGCATTTTGCCATTTAACTTCTCATCCTCTTTCTGCCAGAAACTTGACTTAGTCTGCTTGACTAATTCATTCCTCTTATAAATTGCTCTTCTCTCCTCAACCATATTCAAAAATTTCTTTCCTTCAGCACTTAATTTGCAAGTTAGATTATTTTTATAAGCATACTCATAAGTAAGTTCGTTAGTAACAAGGAAAAATTCTCTCATTTGCTTTGCTTTCTTATGCTTATTTAAAGCATTTTCAATCTTAATATTTGCAAAAATTTCATCATAATTTGAATAGTAATATTCTAAACGTCCAGTTTGATAAAATAAACTAGTTAACACACTACATGTTACAGCATAAGTGAGAGGAAGCATATTATATGTTACTCCCTCAGAAACAGAAGCAGGTAACTTAACGCAGACGTAGCAGTCTTTTGCATCCATTACTTTAACATATTCACTCAATAGCTTTGTGAATGTATTACTTGAAAAATCACCAATTGATTTATCTTGATGAATGTTAGGCTGATGATCAATAACTTTTGCAGACGCACTATGTTTAGTTTGACTAACCAGAGCTTTGCTTGTTATGTTAACTTTGTGTAATTCTCTATTCATCTCCAAAGGGATAATCACAGCTAAAACCAACCAGAGCAGAATTAAAATGAGCAGACACACCAGAGTCATCTTACAGCATCTTTTAAAAACAGAACACTTTGAAGTGCTCTCCTTAACATAAGGCATATTTTGGTTAATTTTAGCCTCAAAAAATAAAAATAAATTTTAAAATTCTAAATATATTTACACCCCCCTTTTAAAATAATTTTTTTTTTTTTTTTTTAAAACCCTAAACAAGATTTCTTCGACCTTATGTCATACATAAGTTTTCTTCAACTAAACAGTTTTTCTTCGACCTTATGTCAACTAACAAATTTTCTTCAGCCTTTTGCCAATTTAATATATCTGTATTTCAATCATTGTCACTAATTTCTTGGATTTCGTTTTCTTCTTCACTACTATCATATATGTCAATAACAGGTGGAATTACTAAGTAAGTCCACTCAGGAGACTTGTATTTTTGGTTTGGTCTTACTACTTGTTCTTTTGGTTTCTTGATCAATCTGACTCTCAATCTTCCACCAGGCCAGTAGTCTGCTTTTCTCACGTACTTTTTCTTTGGTTCAGAATTATTTGATTCTGACTTCCAAGTCCTTTTCTTTCTGTTTTCACTTTCACCATCCACTTCACTTTCTTCAGTTTCGTCGTCTGAAATTTCAATTGACTCAGGAACTTCTCTATTCGGCAATTTCACTCCTTCAGGAACTTCACTTTGTCTTCCATCACTGGTACTCGGTAATTCGTCTTCCTCCTCTTCCTCAATTACCCCCAACTTCCCAGATTTCGGATTTCTGTTCCTTACTTCAGAGTTTGTTCTCTGCCTTTCGATACTCTCCTGGTCTGAAACTTCTTTTTGTTCTGCTTCTTTGTCTTTAATAGAGACAACCGAATCCTCAGTTATCTTTCCTTTTAACAGATTCTCTTCACCTTCAGAATCTATTTCAATAATTTCTAAGTCTTTTCTTGTTAAATTTCCATTCACTGTCACAGTTTCCAGATGTCGACTTTCTTGTCGATCTTCAGAATCTGGAATTATTTCACCTTCTGTTTCGCCTTCTGCTTCAGAATCAGAATCATCTGTGGTATCACTTTCAACATCAGAACTCTCAGGAGTTGGTACTGGAATAGTATGACTAGGATGAATCCAGCGTTTCAATCCTTTGCACTTTACAGCATTAGTAGTGATCAAAATTATCTGCCTAGGTTTCTGCCATCTAGGAGCTAGACAATTCCTTCTCCGATGTACTTTCGTTCTGACCCAATCGCCAGGTCTCAGATCATGTGTCAAAACCTTTTCATCTGATTGTGCTTCAGTTCCCACCTGATTAGACACAGAAGTTACCATATCAGATAACCTTTTACAGTAATCCAAAATAGCACTGTCATTTATGCTCAACAGTTTACCTACAGGTACAAAAGCTTGCCTCATAACTCTTCCCATTAAAATTTCATGAGGACTCAAACCTGTCTTTTTATCTGGTGTACTTCTTAATGACATCAAAACAAGTGGAAGAGCATCAGTCCACTTTACACCTGTTTCAAGACACATTTTTCCAATTCTGTTTTTAATTGTTCCATTAATTTGTTCTACCACTCCTGATGCCTCTGGTCTGTATGCACAGTGTACTTTCTGCTCAATGCTCAAAGCTTCGCAAATTAACTTCATCAGTTTGTTATCAAAATGGCTTCCTCCATCACTCTCAATAGTGACTGGAAAATCGTACCTTGGAATGATTTCTCTGAGCATTAGTTTTGCTACTGTAATTGAATCACAATGTCGTGTAGGGAAAGCCTCTACCCATCTTGAAAATAAACAAACAATTACAAGCACATATTTCAAACAATTGTGTAAGGGCATTTCAATGAAATCCATTTGTAACCTGGTAAAGGGACCACCCTCTCGACCAATTATTCCTGTCCCCACCACTGATTTTCTATTTGGATTCATTTGTTGGCATGACAAACACCTTTGACAAAAAGATTCTGCAATAGTTCTAAACTTAGTATTGAACCATGTTTCTCTGAAAAGTCTAACCATAGAATCTCTTCCCAGATGTGCTGGACCATGATATAATCTGGCCATGTCAGCAATCAAGCAGTTTGGTAAGACTACTCTGCCATCTTTGTAAACCCACACTCCATCTTCTTCACGTGGTCTACAATCTGATCCTAACCATAAGTCTTTTTCTTCATCTTCTGCTTCATTTTGTAAATCTCTAATCTCATGCCATGTTTCTACAACTGTTGTTAGCATTAATGAATTTGAATCAGTTTCTTTACTCCTCTCCCGATTGTAAGAATAATTTTTCCTTGCGCAGTATTTAGCTGTTTCATCTGCGAAGGCATTTCCCTTGGAAATATAATCAATTCCTCTAGTGTGTGCTGCACACTTAACAATGGCGATTTCTTTTGGCAATTGTATTGCTTCAATTAATCTCCTAATGAAAACTGCATTTTTAATTGGTGATCCTGCTGATGTCATGTATCCTCTCTGTGACCAGAGTTGTCCATAATCATGCACAACTCCGTACCCATACTGACTATCAGTAATGATGGTAACTCTTATATCCTTTGATATTTCACATGCACGAATTAAAGCAATTAATTCAGCCACTTGTGCTGAACGAACTCCTTCAAGACATGATGCTTCTTCGACATCTGCGACTGTACAAACTGAATATGAAGCTTTTAAGACACCTCCTTCGGATCTTAAGCATGAGCCATCTACAAAGTAGACAAAATCCGATTCAGACAAAGGTCTGTCTTTGATGTCTTTTCTTGGTTTAGTGCAGAATTCCATGACATCTAAACATTCATGTTCTGTTTCAATGTCATCAACAATTTCAGAATCAGGCAGTAATGTAGAAGGATTCAGATTTAAACATCTTGAAATCGAAACATTATCTGCTCCTAGTATGATTTTCTCATACTTTGTCAATCTGCTACTTGTTAAATGTTGAGTCTTACCTCTTGTCAGTAATATTTCTACTGAATGAGGCACAAAAACTTTCACAGGGAATCCCATAATGATCCCCTCACTTTGTTCGAGGCTGATACTTGTAGCTGCAACTGCTTTCAAGCAACCTGGTAATGCTTTTGCAATTGGATCAAGAACTGCAGAGAAGTATGCAATAGGTTTCTTTAAATTTCCATGTCTCTGAATTAACACAGATAATGCACATCCTTCTCTCTCACTACAATACAGTTCGAAATCTTTCTCATAATTTGGCATACCTAAAGCAGGAGCTTGGCATAAGCTCTTTTTCAAGTTCTCAAAAGAATCCATCTCAGCATCATTGAGAATAATTGGATCTTTTACATCTGACTTTGTCAGTCTTTGTAGTGGTTTTGCAATTACTGAAAATCCACTTATCCATTGTCGACAGTAACCAACCATTCCCAAGAACATTCTGACCTGTCTTTGTGTTCTTGGTGGTAACATTGCTTGAATCATTTTTATTCTCTCTATTGTTACTTGTCTTTTTCCCTTTGCAATTCTGTGACCAAGATATTTTACTTCTTGTTTGCAAAACTGTAGTTTTGCTGGGGACACTTTATGTCCTTCTTCTGCAAGGCGATTTAACAGAATTATTGTGTCTGTTACACAATTTTCTCTTGTCTTTGCAGCTATTAACAAATCATCAATATACTGCACTAGCGTAGACCTACCAGGTAAGTCTAGGTCTTCTAATGATCTTTTTAACAATTCATTAAAGATTGAAGGACTTTCTGTGTAGCCCTGTGGGATTCTTGACCATCCGAGGGTCTTACCTTGGAATCTGAAAGCAAAGATTTCATAACTGTCTGGATGTAAGGGAACAGTAAAGAATGCATTGCAAAGATCAATGACTGTATACCATTCAGCATCATGTGGAATCTGGAATAGAATTACTGCTGGATTTGGAACCACAGGACAACATGGAACGACAATTTGATTAACCTTTCTCAAATCTTGTACGATTCTAAATGTTCCGTTAGACTTTTTAACTCCCATAATTGGTGAATTACAAGGACTACTCTCCATTTCTTTTAATACACCTTGCTTGATTAATTTTTCAATTATAGGTGTAATACCTTCAATTGTTTCTGTTTTCATTTTATATTGTGGAATGTTTGGAAATTCTATTCCCTGTTTTAATGTAATTTTTACTGGATCTACGTTTTTCATCAGACCCATCTCATTTCCAGTAAAATCCCATATTTCAGATTTCACTGTTTCCTTGAGTTCTTCAGGTAAATCCTTTTCTTCAAATGCAGGAAACAATTTTGTTTCTTCTGCTTCCATCATCATCATTGTCATTCTGTATAAACCATCTTCCTCCATTGTTTGTAACTCAACTCCATCAGGAGAACAATATATTCTACAATTCATTTTACATAGGATGTCTCTGCCCAATAGATTCACTGGACTACTATTACAAACCACAAATCTGTGTTTGTCTCTGTAATTTCCAATTTCAACTGGTACTGGATCAGTTAAGTCAGTTTTAATTTGCTGATTACTTACTCCGACAACTTGGATGGTATCCCCAGAGAGAGGTAGGTTTTCAATTTCCACTGATCTAACAGTAGAACGGGTAGCACCAGTGTCCACTAGAAAAGTGATGTCTACATCATTAACTTTCCCGTTTACAAAAGGACCAGACTGGTCAACCTCAAGAGTGGCTCCAACAACACACTCTTCCTCCTCTCTCGGGCACCGTCAGCAATAATCATCAGAATCGCTGTCTTGACTTTCTGTTAATAAAAACTGTTGTGAAGCATTTTGCATTTGAACTCTTTGCTGCTTTTGCTGTTTTTGTGGTTTTATTACCTGTTCACTTCCCTGAAATCCCACGTTTGGATTATATTTTTGAACTCCCCCACAATTCGGAAAAGGTGGTTGTGGCAATTGGTCTTGACGATTATTCACCTGTTGCTGTTGCTGTTGCTGCAACTGTCGCTGAATATTTAATTCGTTTAACCCCTGTTGCATCTGTAGCTGTCGCTGCAGGTCAACACCATTCTGCATCTGTGGATTCAATAAGGGATTCTTTAAGTTTTTAGGAGGATGAGGACACTCGTCTCTCCAATGTCCAATTTCGCCACAATTAAAACAAGGTAATCTTCGTTTCAACTCTTCAATCTTTGGGCTAAATTTCTTTGGGAAATTATTATTTTTTAAACTTTCCTTGTATCTGGTTTGTATTTCCAGTTTGAACAAAATTAGTGTTCTTATTACCCATGCTGGCAATCTGTTGCTCAGCCACCTTTACCTGAGCCCACATGGCTTTCTCCTTGAGCTTCTTCTGTTTTACTTCTATTTCATCGCTGCAATATTTAGCCTTTCTTAGAATATCATCTACAGATAGTGATTGCCATCCGACAATGCTATTTCTGATCATTTCTCCAATTTCAGGTTTTAGTCCATAAACAAATCTATAGACAAAATGGCTCATGTCTTTTTCGTCTAGTTTTTCATAACCACTGTATTGTTTAAAGATTAACAGTAGTCTTTCATAAAAAGAATGAACTGATTCTTTTGTTTCCTGTTCTGTCCTTTCTATTTTAACCCAATCGACTTCTTTGGGTGGAATTTTGTTTTTCATCCAAACAATCACTTTTTCATAAAAATCCATTACAAGTGGATTTGGAGCACCTGTTTCTTTAATTCGCTCAGGTTCTGTTTTTGGCCAACTAATCGATATTTTACATTCTGTCCAAAGATCTGATGGAACGACAATATCAAAAAATCCATCCAAATCAATCCACAGAACTTTTGACACTTTGATAAATCTATCGACTTGCCTGTACCACTCAACTGGTTTTTCCCTCAATTTCGGAAAGTCATTTGTAAATAACAGAATGTCCTGTCTCGACCAAGGGACATGAACATATCCTCCACCTGCAATTTCTCTCATTGGAAATTGTTTTGACAATTTTTCCAATCTTTCATCTTCCTTCTTTTTCGTCCATTTTACTCTCCATTTATTCAGTTCTCCTAGCTTTTTGATATAGACAATCAAATCTTTTATATGCACTATTCTTCCCATTGAGTTCAAACTTTCAATGTCACTTTCTGAAAAGTCTAATCTGTAATGTTTCGCAAAATTCTTTTGTTTGCTCACATCAATTTCAAGTTCTGCTGCTAGATCCTCTAGTTGATCATATTTATTTTTTGTTTTCCATTGTATGCTTTTGCAAATGAACAGTAGTTCATCATCTCGATAGTAATTTAAACTATCTGGACCGATTGTTCCGATTATTAATTCTTCGATATTCGCTTTTAATTTGGCCACATCAAGTTTTGGTGTGGTTACCCTGACTTCAGGACTCCCTATATCTGATATAGCACCCATTGGTGTTTTTGGAGATAAATCCTCATTAAAGGTTAAATCAGGCATTCTCGATTTAGAAGAGTTTATTTCAGATAAATCTGAATAAAATTTTTCAGCAGCCTTTTGAATTTCTGTATTTAAAGGAATAGTTAATCCAGTTTTGTTTGTTTCTTTTTGGTCAAATACAGGCTGAACAGGACCAATCGTTACTGGAACTGTCACAGCTTCCATGCCTTTTGTCATTCTTTTTATTAATTCTTCTTTAGATCTTAAATATTCATTATAATCAACATCTTCAACATTTCTTGCCTCTCTTGTATAATCTTTTGGAGCTTCTCTTGCTCTTGGAGCCATTGTAAAATGTCTACCTTCATTTCGAGCATTCTCGAATTCTGGTCTTCTAGGAGTTTCAATAATTTCACAATTATTTGGATAAAGTTTAGGAGCTTCATTAATTGGAGGTGCACTCGGTGAAGTTTCAGTAGAAACCACCGGAGTAGACCATGATCTAGGAGGTCTCAAAGGCTGATTCTTTCTAGCAGTTGTATATATTTCTTCCATAACTGCATCCTCAGATTCACTTTCCATAGATTTCCCTGTAGGAGTACCCATTACCATTTCCTGAATTAAATACAATCCTTCACTCATGTTTCCCTGTCTCCACATTCGCAATCTATCTTCATGAGTTTCTCTTCTCCAAGGAGGATTTTTAGAAGGTCTTTTAATTCCGCTAGCTTCTCTTTGTAATTGATACATTTCGTCTTCCCACTCAACTAAAGCTTCAAATTGAGTTGGTCTCGGTTTCGGAACAAGAGCGTTCATTTTCTCTCGTAAATTTCTCAAGACTTTTACATTAAATGAACCATCATCAGGCCAAGTTAAAACACCGTCGTTCTTAGTATAGCGTTTCCAACTATCAAACCATAAGACAGTATGATATCCATATTCACCTTCCATATACGCTGCAGGTGTTTTATACTTATGAAGTAGTTTACCACCTCGCGTTTCGATTTTCTTATCAGGTGAAAATAAATTCTTAAACTTCTGAAATAATGTTGGCTTTTTCTCAACATGTTTAAAATGATAACTCATTTTTAAAAGTTAAATCTAATTCACAAAATCGTTCGTAAAATATTTCCGGGATGTTCCGCAAAACAACCAATCCGTGCGCGAAACACACTAACAAGCCAATGACAGTTGAGCTACGTCACTTTTCTGCTCAACCAATAAAATTGGAGTTTTTCTGAAGGACCAATCAGCTCACAGGTCGTCAGAGACTCAAGAGCCAATCAGAATATAGCTTGTGACGTAGGTCACCCAATCCCAGCGCGGCTCTGTGACGTACACAGCAGCTGCGGTTTCTCGTTTCTCACTCCTGGTGCTTACCCCTCCTTCACAAAATCTTTTCACAGCGCCATTTTAAGAACACTTTTCAGTGTAAATTAATTCTTAACAATGACTATAAGGACAACATCTGTTCGTTTCACTATTTAGGATAGTTTACATACATTCAAGTATCCACACTTCGGAATAGACGGCGCTATTCACACTAAGGATAATATCCAATTGTCAGTAGAGTAACCCTTACCCCACCCTTCTAACACGTATAATTATGAACTCGCTTTGCTCTGAACGCACCGCGAAGTGACAGTTCTAAGAGTTCCACTTGAACATAAAATACAAATCAAACTCGCACTTTCACACTGAAAATTCCCTAATTTCAAACACACATGAAATCCGTACAGGACTCTCACCTGTTTATAGAGATCATGCACCGTTAGCAAAATAACGACGTTATCCGTACAGGGCTCTCACCTGTTTATAGATATGAAACATGTACCCGTACAGGACTCTAACCTGTTTATAGATAATCATGTACCGACGCCAATTTACCCTTCACTCAAGCTCGGATATAACTAATACTCTTATCACAGTGAGTTTTATGGAAGGCGCTTTGTCCCTATTCTCATGCTGCTTTAATTTCTTAGAAAACCCTCACTATACAAGATTCACACCTAGCCCTAAAACTGTGCTGCTCGGCGACAACACTATGGTACACGGCGATACCTCTTGTGATACTCGGCGATATCACTACAAACAGAACAGATGGCTTGCGTGACTAATTTCTCGCCACACAATCTATACCGGTATAGCTTACAGATAGCACGAAAAACGAACTCAACATGTGTTAAAACATCGATCCTATTTCCATACCATAACACTTTAGTAACCCTTAGCAACCAACATATTACCTTGGTTACCCTTAGCAACCATCAATTTCTGCTACCAGAGAATTGATCCAGCGGCCTATAGAAAATATATCATAAACAACGCTACCCAACTTCATAACCTATAAACAAAATTCTATACTAAATATGGACCCATTTATAAACCTGACATATTTTGGGCCTACTGAATCAGGTGGTCAGATTAAATCTATATACACATTATCTACAAACTATATACAATTTTATACATCTGCGAAAAGAATATTGTCATTAGAATAAAACCTAACCATTTAAACGACCACCATTGGCGACGTGATCTAGCTAATAGTAACCTACACTCCTGAATAACCAAGACCAGCTTGTTTGTCAAAAGTAAGATTTTATTTACTAAATTATGGTATATAAGTTGATAGTTTTATAAATGGATTTTATTAACATTGAAGCAAGCATGATTGTAAAGAAACGTGAGAAAAATACAATTTAAGCAAGTGAATCAAAATTAAAGTGAATATATAAAGTTTAGCATTTCTAAAACCTAAGTCCCTAACTGAGCTAAATAGATAGAAATTAAAGTAAAGTTCTTTGAGGATTCTTACGTGCTCCACGCAATGTCCGACAGCACTTCACCCTCATCGGAAAGTCAGAAAGCAGCAGCCAGCCCATCCCTAGGGGCATGACTTTTTATACCTTTCTACGCTAACTAAACTACGCAAAGGAAAGTTTTCAGAAATCTTCGACGTCCCATTGGCTGAGAGTGACAAGTGACATGTCACCCACATTTCAAAAGTTCCATTAGGTCACTTTTCTTAAGGACCATTGTCTTTTCTGTATGCAACCAGGAGCTTCCTAGGTTTGCTACAAATGTCTCATTGCTTCCAATTGACTTCCGCGGATGCCAAGTTAAGGGCTGACAAAATGTTCTTTTTCGACCTTGGCCATGTCCGACAGAATGATGATAGCACGTCAGTTTTTGCTTTGTGAACGCAGCTTTTGACGAACATTTTATTTCAGAATGGGCGTCTCATGACTTTTGCAGAAGTAAAATTCAGCATTTTGTAGCTCGAGCAGACTAGGCCCAAAAGCAGGCAACTTATGCTTTCTAGTATAAAACAAACACAAGAAAAGTATTAATGTAAGAAATAATGTAGATTCTGTATCCACCCCAAGATTTACTAATTAATTAACCTACCCGATTAATCAAATGTTACCTAGCCAATGCAAACAAATAAAGCAGCGTTTATATCTACCAGTCTTCAATAATCCATGAGACTTATATGCACCTAGAATAGTAGAAATGACATCACATAAACAAGGAAAAGCAAAACAAGCACATGCTTCTTTTAAGTTTGCAGCAGTTAGTAATGACAAAAACGAAAACAATAATTTATTTTATTATTTTGCACAAACAAAAAGATGCAATAATTATGCACGTTTATGAGCACACATGTTAGTCCCCCCATGTGTAAAGTTTAATCTAAGTTGTATTAACACGACAAATCACAAATCATTAATATTATTATTCATGTTATGGAAATGTGACTTCACGAGTTTAAACAAAATTTTGTTTTCTATCTCGCTCCATCAGTATATACCACAAAACAGATTTAAAAATGTTTTCAGGATATGTTTAATTTGCCAGCTGTCAAATATTCACTCAACAAAACTATGTTGTTTGAAGGATAAAAGCAATATAATAACAGAAGAACAACATTCTTAGAAACAGAATTAGTTTGTATAACTGAAAAAGATTATTAGGGTAAAGTCACAGTTATTTGGAGTCAATGCGAAATAATTTGAGCAAATGTGGCCAACAAATTGTCCCATAAGTGGATTCTGGTGCCTCACAAAATGACATTAGTGCTTTAGACTCTTGGTGGTGGTCTTCTTGGAATCCTCTTCCACTGATCCAGACAAAGGACCTCTCTTGAGAGGGACTGATGTCTTTCTTAGTTGTAGACTCAGAAGTGATGACAGGTGTTTCCTGGGTTTGCAGGGCTCTTCTCTGGAGGAGCCTGGTTGGTTGTGGGCTGGTGAGGTAGGACCAGAGAAATGGGTAGATTAGTCCCTAATAACGCTGTAAATATCCTTCAAATTATCCTACACCATCTACAAAAGTGAGCATAACAATGAAATCTGGTCCTTCTGATCTTCAATTCTGCACCAATTATGCACTGGACTACAGTTGTAAGAAAACTATAGACATCAGTGGCCCACTCAGCTTTGCCAATCCAGGCTTACCCCTACACTCACTATCCTGTGACCTTGAAGCAGTGTGCACCGTACTACTGGATACATGCTCAACTGGAGATGCAGTTGCAGTAGTGTTAGACTTGTCATCCTTAGGGGTTGTTTTCCTCCGAACATTTTGCCTCACTTTCTGATGACCTGTATTTGTTTGGGCTTTGACTCTGTGCACTTTTTCACTGCTAACCAGTGCTAAAGTGTATGTGATCACACCCCTAAAACATGGTAACATTGGTGTACCCACATATTTAATTTTCTTATAAGTCCCCAGTAAAGTGCACTGTATTTGCCCATGACCTGTAAATTCAATGTTACTAGTGGGCCGGCACCACTGATTGTGCCACCAACTCAAGTAGCCCTCCAAACATGTCTCAGGCCTCCTACTGCAGAACCTTTATGTTCAGTTTGACTGCCATGTTGACTTGGCCTTCAAAACACCCTGCCAAGCCTTAAGCTCCCCTTCCATTACACATACGTTACCCTTAAGGTAGAAGCTAGGTAGCCCATAGGGAAGGGTGCAGTGTATTTGAAAGGCAGGACATGTACTTTTTAGTTTTACATGTCCTGGTAGTGAAAACTCCCAAATTTATTTTTCACCTCTCTGAGGCCTACCCCTCTAATAGGTTAACAATGGATATTCCTTATTACATTTAGTAAGTGCAATTCCTGATTGAGAGGGAGTGGAACTATCATGTTTGGTACCTATGGACTTGTAATAATAAACCCTGTTTAATGGTAAAGTTGGGTTTAATATAACTAAAAATGCCACTTTTAGAAAGTTGGCATTTTTCTGCTCTTAAGCTGTGTATACCTGCCTCCTGTCTACAATACACGTCTGAGCTGGTGGCAGCTTGAGTTTGAGTTTAAAACATTTATAGAGCCCACGTACACCTGGCGGTTTCATGGCGCTGTGCAGAAGCAGAGCTCAGGGGGTAGAAGGGGTGGGGAGGAGGGGGGAGATGGGGCAATTATGATGGGAAGGCTTGTGAAAAGAGAAAGGTTTTGAGCGCCTTACGAAACTGAGGATAAAGAGTGGAAGATTTAAGGTGGGCGGGAAGAGAGTTCCAAAAGGCAGGGGCAAGTGTGGAAAATTTCGTGCCCCCCCCACTTTTTCCGCCTGAAGCGGAGAACTGTCAGCAAATGTTGAGTGGATGAACGTAATTCTCTGCAGGGGGCGTAGGCTTTGATTTCCGAGGTGATGAAAGCAGGGGCTAGCCAGCTCGGGCCTGAAAGATAATGCATCCTAACTTGAACTGAACTCTTTCACGAATGGGGAGCCAGTGCAAGGACTTTAGGAGCGGGGTGACATGGTGGAATTTGTCCTGATTGTGGACCAGGCAGGCAGCCTGGTTTTGGACCAACTGCCGTCGTCGCATACTGTAGGCAGGCATGCCACAGTATAGCGCGTTGCCGTAATCTAGGCGAGAGATTACCATCGCCAGGACAATGAATTTCAGGGCGGAAAAAGAAAAGAAACGGGAAACTTTGCGGATAGTGCGGAGTGAGAGAAAGGAGGAAGAAACCACGAAGCTAACCTGGGAGTGCATAGTGAGTTGGTTGTTAAGTTTGATCCCCAGAGTTTACACGGCGGAAGAGGGGGGGGGAAGACCTAGGGAAGGGGGCCAAAAGAGAGGGGTCCAGGGACTGGAGCAACCACCTGTCAGAACTAGCTCAGTTTTGTCTGGGTTTAATTTCAGGTGGTTGTAATTCATCCAGTCCCGGATAAAGATCATAATGGATTGGAAGTTCGCCATGGACTCAGGGGAGGTAGACAAGGAGAAAATAAGCTGGAGATCATCCGCATAATTGTATACGGAGACCTCCATTTGCTGAAGGGCAAAAATAAGGGGGGCGATGTACATAATAAATAACAGAGGGGAAAGGGAAGAGCCCTGGGGGACCCCGCATTGGACCTTCCGGAAGTCCGCCAAGTGGTCGCCCAGGCGAACAGCTTGGGTGCGGTCCCTCAGGAAGGAGGACAGCCAAACCAAGGCAGAACCCCCGACCCCCGCCGCTCCGACACGAGAGTAAGGTGGCATGATCAACCGTGTCAAAAGCGGCAGAGAGGTCGAGAAGGACCAGGGCCTGGGGGTGGTTGGTGTCCATGCCCTCTCTGAGGTTGTCAAGGACCAACATCACTACGGATTCCGTGGAGTGTGCGAGGCGAAAACCGGCCTGACGAGGGGCTAACACATCATTTTCCTCCACAAAGGAGCTGAGCGCTCTGGGGACATGGCGCTCCAGCACCTTCCCTAGAAAGAGCAGGAGTGAGATGGGGCGGTAGTTAGTGAGAGAGGAGGGGTCGGAGCCGGGTTTTTTGAGGATAGGGACAATGATGGCCGATTTTAAGGATGGAATAACCGTGCCCTGGGACAGTGAGCTGTTGAGGAATTTAAGAGGGAGCTGCGTACAGACCGAGTAGATGTGTCTCAGGATGCGTGCAGGGCAGGGGTCTAGAGGTGAGCCTGATTTGACCAGAGGGAGAAGAGAAAGAAAGTCCTCCTCTGTCAGGAGAGGGAAAGAATCAAGGCGTGCACTGACCGGTGGACAGTGAGGGTCAACAAAGGAAGGGGGGGAGAAGGGATATTGGCTTTAATGTTGGAGATTTTGTCCAGAAAATAAGAATTAAGAGAATCGCATAAAGCCTGGGAGGGGGTGGGTTTGAGGGTGGCTCTGTCTGAGTAGGCAAGGTCGTGGATGATAGAGAAAATTTCTCTAGGCTTGTTTTCAGCTGCTATGATTTTGGAGGAAAAGTAGGCAGTCTTTGTGGTCAGAATTGATTTTTTGTATTGAGACAGGAGGATGGTATACTGGTTTTTAAGATCAGGGCAGTAGTTTCATCTCCAGGCCCGCTCGGCCTGGCGTACAGTGAGTTTCAGTGCCTTGAGTTCCTCGTTAAACCAGCGGTTGGCGTCATTCATACGTCTAGAGGACACCCGCCTGAGGGGAGCGACCGGGTCGCAGCCTGACAGGAGCCGGATGTTGATAGAGTCGGCTTGTGCGGAGGATGACAGGCCGTGAAGGAGTGCAAGGATGCTAGGAGTGTTGTGGAAAGAGCGGGCAGATCCACCTTGTTCCAGGAGCGCGCCAAGATGTTTTTGGGGAGAAAAGGCTTAGTGACTGGGCTAAGGCGTAGGGAAAAGGACAGTAAAAAATGGTCAGACCAAGTGCAGGGGGAAATAGACAACGAGGCTATAGGGCAATTTAGGGACCAAATTTGATCCAGGATGTGGCCCTGATTGTGGGTGGGGGAATGAACGTCAGAGATAAAGTTGAGGGTGTCCGACAATTCTTTGGAGGTCGCGCATTCTGCTCAATCAGAGGGCCAGAAGTTGAAATCTCCTAGTATCAGGATAGAGAAGTTGTTAACTGCTAGGGTGGCCACTAGGTCTTGGAAACCGGGGTGAAAGAGTTGAGAGGGTTGGGGGGGGACGGTACATGAGCAGGCAGGTGAGAGGTGCCTGAAAAGACAGTGAACGGGCCACTAAAAAGTCTGATGATCCGAAAGCGGAAAACGTTACTGGCTGGAAGGAGAATTGTCTGCGGGCAATCAGGGCGACGCCACCTCCTGTTTTGCCAGATGGTCGGTCGGCACGCAGGGCATAGTAAGCAGCGGGAAGGGCAGTTAGCAGAGAGGGAAGGGAATTGTCGCAAAACCATGTCTCTGTAAGAAATAAGAGATCCGGTTTGTGTGTGTCCAATAGGATGAAAAAATCATGACAGTGCTTAACTGCTGACCTGGTGTTAAGGTAGTATACAGACAGGGCAGACAGCACAGGAGGGGCAGAAGGGACAGGGGGAGGGGAGGGTGAGGGCAAGTAAGAAGGGGTGAGCGCAAGGCCGTTAGTCCAAGTCTATCGATATGAGACAACACGGAGTCCTCCAAAGGCCAAGGGCCTTGGAGGGTGTGGAGCTGGGTAGGAGAATAATGGATCATCTGGGCATTATGGGGGGCCCCTGGGCCCGGACTGCCGCGGACGGGCACAGACGGGCGCAGACGGGCTTACCTTTGGCGCGCCTTCGGCGCGCAGACGGCGCGCCCGCTGCGCTCGTCCGCTGCGCGTCTGGCCGATGCACATAGTTTATGGCCTTGTGCAATTCCTTTAGACAGTCACACACAAAGAAAGCTTAGGTGTGCCTGATGGAAGATTTACATCCTGATGGGTCATCCTGGGCAAAATGGGAGGGAGGAGGTAAAACGTACACTTGAATGAGCTGTGTCCTGCACACACACAAAGGACTACTTAACCCTTTGTAGTGAGTCTGGAGACAGGGAAGGAAGGGAGGACCTCTGCTCACTTCAAAGCCCTGCTTTGAAGTCAACACCACTTCAGAGGCCCCACTGGGTATAAGAACTGGACGTCTGACCCCATCAACTCAGTGCATTTCCAGACCAGTGGATACCTGCCGGTCTACTGGACTGCTGCAATGGAAGACCAGCTGGTCTGCTGTGCTGACCTACCTGTTGCCCGCTATGCCTGGGTGAGAAGGACTAGGCCTACACCACTTGAACACAGAGTGTCTCCAACAGCTTATCTGTTGCCTCCTGTTCTAAAGTCCCAGGGACATCAAAGACTTCGGGCAACCCTGAAACAGCACCTGCACTATAAAGAGGTAGATTTTTAAAAGTATTGCAGACTAGTGTCCTGAGTTGCAATTCCTGGATGGTTGTGGAAATGATGGGTTCAGCTTGCCTTAGTTATTGTCGTGAAAAGGGTACGTTAAACCTGACAGCCTTAGGGTGATGTCTCTTCAATGTTTTTTCAGCTCTCTCCATTTTTTTAAATGTATTTTTGTTGGTAGTAGTACTCTGCGCTTTATCACTGCTGACCAATGCATGTGCTCTCTTCCCTAAACATGGTAACATTGGCTTAACCCAGATTTGCATATTTAATTTAGTAGTCCCTAGTAAAGGTCACTACATGTGCCCAGGGCATGTAAATTAAATGCAAGTAGTGTCTCTGAAACACTCATCATGCCACACACAAAAGTAGCCCTCTAACCATGGCTCAAGCCTCCCATTACAGAGCCTGTGTATGCAGTTTAAACTGACATTTCGACCTGGCAGGGTAACCCTCTTGCTAGGCCGAAACCTTCCCTTTCTCTAACTGTAAGTCACCCCTAAAGAAGGCCCTATCAAACCCACAGGGCAGGTTGCCATGCTTTTAAAAAGCAGGTTGTGTACCTTTGAGTTTTACATGTTCTGGTGTTAAAATACAACTGATTTAGTTTTTCACTACTACAAAGCCTATCTCCTATAGGATTACTTTGGGACTACCTTATTACGGGCCAGATGTAGGTCGGCCAATACCGGTCGGTAACGGCCGAAAATCGGTAATTTCGGCCGTTACCGACCGGTATCCATGAAATTAGATGTAGGAGCCTATTATTTACCGATTCGGAAATCATGAGTCGTTATAATTCCGACTCGGTAATCATGAGTCGGTAAAATTACGACTCGGTAAATACAAGTCGGTTTTTTACCGAAGCGGATTTTTCCGAATTCATATTTACCGAATTCTTATTTACCGAATCGGTAAATGAGAAACGGTAAAAAAATGAGCATGGAGATGTAGGAAACCCGAAAATTACCGAATTCAGGGAAATTCGGTATTTATGAGTCGGTATTTACCATGGATTGAATGCAGGTGGTAACCAGGTGAAGGCTATAAAAAGAGTCCCAAAATGCAACAATGGAACCAGAATGGCGGCGTTCTACGTCATTGCAAGGCGGCAAAGACTACAGGCAGTAGAAGAGAGGGAATGGCAAAGGGAGGAACAAGTGTACAGGCAGAGGATAACACTGTTCCAACTGACAGAGCCTGAAATACTCCAGAGGTACAGGCTACATCCCCATACCATCCAGGACTTGATAAGGGACCTACACCCACTCCTGGAGCACCCAACACCCAGAGCCAATGCCATCCCACCCCATGTGCAGGTGCTGTGTAGCTTACACCTGCTTGCCTTCGGGAGCTACCAGAGTGTGATAGCTGCAGTGGGTGGTGTGTCCCAGAGCTGCCTGTCCCGCTTCTTCAGGAGGTTCCTTGATGCCATGATGCAGAGGATGGAGCATTATATTTCATTCCCTGACACACCTGCGGAACTTGCAAAAACAAAGACTGATTTCTATCAACTGGCAAACTTCCCTCACGTGATTGGCTGCATAGATGGCACCCACGTACCACTCTGTCCACCTGCAGCCACAGAACACATATACAGGAACCGCAAGTCAACGCACTGCATCAATGTACAGGTCATATGCAACGCTGGCAACATCATCACAGACATCATTGCGAAATTCCCTGGGAGTACCCATGATTCGTACATATTCCAGAATAGTGGAATATACACACGCCTAGTTGCTGGAGAATTTGGAAACGGATACCTGCTAGGTAAATGACATTGACACACCCTGACACTCACAGCAGATTAATGTATCATGTACATGCAACTGATGTCAATCTTTCTCCCCCCTAGGCGACAGTGCATATGCCCTGCGGTCCTTTGTGCTCACCCCCTACCTCAACCCATCCACCAGGAGTGAAAGGCGGTACAATGTGGCTCACCGATCCACACGCAATGTTGTAGAGCGCACATTTGGACTACTCAAGAGCAGGTTTCGCTGCCTCCACAAGAGTGGAGGGGCACACCAGTACACTCCAATCCTGTGCTGTAAAATCAATGCGACCTGTGCAATGTTACACAATCTCGCCACCAAGGAAGGCACAGAGGTGGAGATCACACATCATGAGGACATTGATGATGACACAGAACTGGCAGAGCCCCATGGTACAGTAGCAGCACCAGCTACAGATGGGAGACTGAGACGGGCAGAGGTCACACAGCAATATTTCTGAGTAAGTAATGAGACACAGAAAGGCTAAGATTATGACGTACGTAGTTTAATTTTCACTATGCAAGTGCAATGATACCACACAATGGTTACACGAAATATCAATGTCCAGGACTGGGTGGTCACAGTTAACACCACCGTGACCTGTCCTTTGGGTGGAGGGCATAGTCAATGTTTACGCCCACGGATTACAGGGTGGGACTGATGTGGCTGTGTGTCTTGGCTTTCGGTGTGGCCTGTCTCTGTCGAATGACGCCTGCCACTCCTGCGTACTTCAGGGACAGGAGTGCTTGAGCCACTCCTGCTGGTGGACTCCTCACTTTCAGTCACACATGTGTCGCCTCGAGTGGCAGTCTGTTGTGTGAGCATGAGCTCCATGGCAGAGGTCACTCTGCCCATCCCCACCGATAAATTGGTGCAGCACTGAACAATAGCATCCTGCATCGCCACTGACCGTCTGCACAGCAGGGAGGTTGTAGTTGCAAATCTGTGTAAGGCTTTTCTCTGCTGCCGCACATCCATATGGGCCTTGCGCCTCTCCAAATGGTCCCTGTCCAACTTGTCGCACAGGACAGTCATGCACTGGGTCATGTCTGTAATGCCAGATGCCAGTGATTGCATGCTCTCAGAAATGTCTCCTATGCCCTTGCCTATGTCATCCAGCTTGTTGTTGTTGGTGGTGCGTGCCTGCCTCTGAACACCCATCATTGCTTTCGCCTGCAGGCGCTGGACTTTGACCATGGTGGCCTCCAGACCGCTGAAGACCCCCTGACCGTGATGCTCTTCAGCTGCCTCCCGTGACCTTCGTCCTCGGACACTGGCCCGCACTGCTCTAGGAGTGGGCTGCTGCTCAGCGTTGGCTGACTCTAGAGGATTGATGGCCATGTCACCCTCATCCTCTTCCTCCTCAGATGTTTCCAGTATGCGGGGAGGAGGCACATCAAGACGCCTTGCCCTTTCCAGCACAGGGGACGGAGTTGTCGGGGTGGGGAACTGTGCAGCCGCTCCTGACTCCCAAACAAAAGAGGGGACTGAGGCTGTGGTGTTGTTGTATCCTCAGGTGACTTGGCTGCCTGCTCTGTGTCCTTCCCTCCGTGTACTGTGCTGGGACCAGCTCCTTCTCTCCTCTTCTCCCTATCCTTTGCTGTGCTGTGCGAAGACTCTCCTGTGGACAGACATGGACATTGTGTCAGTGGAGTAGTTCACCTGTGTCTCTTGATTAAACACACTACTATCACACATTTGCCTGTACCTCATTTGCTTATGCTAGTAGTGTGTTGCATCCCTTGCTGTATGGTATGCTGACTGCATTGAGGTATCTACCTATGACTACATCTACCATTATGCACTGCTGGGCATTAGTAAAACCTGTTCTGGAGTGTGATGTAGGCACACAGAGTGTGGAAGGGGAATAGGTAAATGGGTTAATGACAATGTACATGCTTCTTACCTTGTTTTTTTGCAGCTCTTGTGGAGCTGTCAACGTCCCCAATGCCATGGATGGGTTCAGGCTCAAGGGTGGATTCCACCAGCTCCTCAATGTCGGTGAGTCGTGGTGCTCGGTTTCTTCCTCCCCCTGTTGCTGCAGCTTCTTTTCGGTGGGCAGCTAGTTTCTTTTTGGTAATGATGCGAAGGTCATACCACTTTTTTTTTTAAATCGTCTATTTCACGGTGGGTGACACCAATGGCATTTACCTTTGCTTGTATGTCAATCCAGGTAGAGTGCTTGATGGACTCTGCAAAATGCAGGGATTGTTTACCAAAAATCTTGCTGTAATGTCTGACAACCTCTGCAACAAGAACCTGCATTTCTTCAGGGCTGAATTTCAATTTTCTTCTGCGCTCAGCAGCATCCCTCTGTCCATCCTGACTCTCCATGGTGCAGTACAGGTAAGCTCAGGGAAGCCTGCTCCTTAGTCTGTCCTCCTGCTCTCCTGACTGTTGGCTTCTGCACCGGCATGGGTATGGCCACTCCCAGGTACTGGGGAGGGGAGCTTGATTCTGATTGGTTGATTCCACTGTACCTTTGGTTTTGGGTGTGGTTGGTGTTCCTGATTGGTTCACAGGCTCACAAGTTTGTCAATTTCAAATTTCCGATTCGGTATTTACCGATTCGGTATTCTCCGACTCGGTAAATTCCGAATCGGTAAAAGCCACTCATTCCTATGGGCCATGGGCCCATTGGAATGTATGGGTTTTACCGATTCGGAATTTACCGAGTCGGAGAATACCGAATCGGTAAATACCGATTTCAGATACCGAGTGATTCCGAATCGGTAATTTTTACCGATTTTTTACCAACATCTCATTTTCCGATTCTGAAACACCGATTCGGTATAAGTCGGTATTTTAGAATCGGTAAAATAATTTTACCTACTTCTGACCCTCGATCTTTTGAGCGTAATTCCCAATTATGATGGATAAACTTTCCAAGTTTGTTGTCACTGAACTCACAATTTAAAATCTCAACTTATGGTGATGTTGGATTTTATATTTCAGTTTAGTAAATGCCACTTTTAGAAAGTTGGCATTTACTTACTTAAGTCATTTGATATCTTCTGCTTTTCTCTAGAATGCACATCCGAGGTGGGTGGCAGCTGGCATCTAGGATTCCCTCTAGAAAGTCACATACAAAGAAAGGATAGGTGTACCTGAGTGGTCATCTGCATGAAGATGGGCCATCTTGAGCAGGATGGTAGGGAGGAGTTGACACTCACACCTGGAAGGGATTTTTCCTGTCTCCACACAAAGGATTGATTACTCCTCTGTAGTATGTCTGGAGGCAGGGCAGAAAGGGAGAAAGAACCTCTGTGCACTTCAATGCTTTCTTTGAAGTCTCCCCCACTTCAAAGGTACCACTAGGTATCAGAACGGGTTCTACTGACAGGCAGTGAGGTTTCCTTTGCGCGCAGTCCTTTGGTTTGATATATGAAGCAAAAAGAAAAAAGTATATAGAAACTGCATCAAAGGGAACCCAACCAACGACCGCCCGACGTTGTTAATTAACAATTGCAACCTACAAATGCTACATTATCAAGAAAAAAGAAATAGTTCCCTGAGCATTACAAATTATTTTGTTATATGATCAAATTTAAGGTCTGTTAGACCTGACATCATTGGCATGAGTCTCCCTTCCATTTTTGACGGATTGCCTTCTCTGTTTTGATATGCTTTTGTTGGTTATATGTTTTGGGCACTGGGCCACGGCTAATCAGTGCCACAGTGCAAGTGCTCCCCATGTTAAATAGATGTACTAATTAGTGATTCCATGATTGGGTTATTTGATTTACTGTGAGCCCCTAGTACAGTGCACCATGTGTGCCCAGGGCTTGTAAGTCAAATGCTGCTGGTGGGCTTGCAGCACTGGTTGTGCCACCCACAGAAGCAGCTTGTAAAGTGTGTCTCAGGCCTGCCATTGCAAGGCCTGTGTGCAGTCAGTGACTGCCATGTAGACTTGGCCGTTGAACCCACTTGCCAGTCCCTAAACCTTCCCTTTGCTTCATATTAGACACCCCTATGGTAGGCCCAAGGGCAGGGTGTGTTGTACGTATAAGGTAGGACATGCTCTGATGTGTGTAGCATGTTCTAATAGTGAATTACAGCCATTTTTGTTTTTCACTATTGAAGGCTACCTGTTCTCCATAGGCCAGAACTGCCTCTGCTAGATTGTGTATTCCTTGTCTGGGTTTGTGAGTGACAGGGCTGGGGGATTCCAGGAGACAGGCTGGGGCAGCCCAGTGGTGAATAGAGAGATCTGCATCTAGATGGGAGGGAGGAGTTGCACCTGGGACCTGAATAGGGCTGGGCCTTCCCTCTACAATGCTGGCTCCACCCCCTGTGGCGTGTCTGATGTCTCTGCCCTGCACTGTGAAAGGAGAGGAGGAATCATGTCAACAAAGTGCTCCAGAGCTGTATCTTCCCTCCCCTGTGCTGGCTCCACCTCCTGTGGGGCGGTTGATGTCTCTGCCATGCACAGTGAAAGGAAAAAGAGAGTCATGTAAACAAAGTGCTCAGGAACTGGTTTGGATTAGGCAGAGGCCTCTCTGCCCTCAGAGAACAAAGGATTTTGGGGTATAAATATTGGGACCCTGATTCCAAGAAATTAGATCACTTCTGGAACAAGAAACCTTTCTGCCAAGGAGAAGAACCAAGGAAGCTGCAGGAGTTTGGACTGCCCCTCTGCCAGTGTGCTGTTTGTTGGGTTGGCCTCCAGTGGTTGCTTCATTGCCAAGGGAAAGGAGAAGGAACTTTTTAAGGACTTTCATCATTTACAGAATATTCTCCAAGGGCTTGAACTGTGCTTGCCTCCTGCTGAAGTCTCAGGGACAAAAGACTTCACCCCCAGCTCCCCCTGAATTTCCTTGCTGGGAATTCTGACTCCAGACACTTGCATGCCGCTGGGAGCGTGATGCTTCGAGAAGAAGCGTGTCGCCGCCGCAGCTGAAATCTTCACATCGCCGGAGAAGCGAGCCTTTGCCGCATCTCCCTGGAAGCGTGTGTTCATCGAAGCTGCCTGCTGTCGCATCACCGCAGAAGCGTGACGCCATCGAGAGAGTCGCCATTGCATCACCAGAGAAGCGTGTCGCAGGGCCTGTCGCGGCTCAAAAGTACAGAGTCGTCGCAAGGTTGCCAGGACGTCATCGCATCGTCATCGCATCACTGCATCAAGGGCACCATCTTCTTGCATCGCAACCGGATCATCGCATCGCATCAAGGCGCCATCTTGTGCAGCGCAACGGGCCCGCAGGCCGAGAATCTATGCATCATCTCCACCGGTAAGGCTCACGACGAGTCCCCTACTTTGCACAAGCATTGAGGCAGGACGCAACCGTTCTCCCGGATCACGGAACCAACCCATCTCCCCTTTTGCAAGCCTTTTGTTTACTTTGTGTTACACATCCAGGTACTTTGTTGAGAACTTAGTCGCATTTACCATCAACTTAAACTAAGCAACTTTAATCATCTTTAAGTCAACTTTTAGTATAGTGGTGTGGATTTTTGTCATTTGTGGTCCTGTGTTCAGTCTATATAAGTAATACTTATTTTTATAAAACCATCTGTAGTGTTTTCACTGTATTACTGTGTATATTCGCAAATGCTTAACACACTGCCTCTGAGATAAGCCTGTCTGCTCGTGCAAAGCTACCAAGGGGGTGAGCAGGAGTTATTAAGGAGTGTAATCCCCTTATCCTGACTTAGAAGTAAGGGTCCCTATTTGGACAAAGGTGAATACCATTGCCAACTAGAGACCCCAGATCTAACATTGGTGGTCAGCGGTGAGGATTTGGACCTTGCATTTGTGTTTCTTATACAGTGATTGGTGTACACTACTAGTGAGTGCAGACCAAACGCGACCACACACTTTTTTTCATAGAATCCTTTTTTCTTGGAACTGTTATTTTTCCTGAAAACTCCCAATTCTTACTACCATGAGTAAACCAGCATCTGTTGCATCTATGAATCTTGATTTTGAGGAAGAGAGGTTGGAAACCTACACTGTAAAACAGCTCAAGTATCTCTGCAGGAAATTGAAAGTTGCTACACCAGGCATTTCTAAAAAGGAAAACTACCAAAAGGCGCTGAGGGCCTGGGTAGAAGCAAGAAGACCCGTGTATAACAAGATCACTAGAAGAAAAAACCTACGAAAAAGAGATCTATCAATTTGGAAACGATAAAAGATGAAGAAACAGGACATTTAAACGGCAAAGAACCAACTGGGATCTCAGATGTATTGTTGTCTTTTGTATGTATTTTGTTTGCATTATGTCACTATTGAGAGTGTGTCGGATTAGGAATGAATGATCAAGAATGTGTGAGGTTTGGATAGCACTAATTTTTTTTGTTGTGGGGTCTGTATTAACTTTATTTCACTTGCTAAAAATGTATCTTGCACTTAAATATCTATAAAATATGAAAAAAATGATGAAATGTTAACTTGATTTTAAATGTTAAATGACAATAAATAACGAACTAAAGTACTCTATGTTTATGTGAATACTTTCAGTTTGGTTGCATCTCTATAGAAATGTATTAGATTAATTTTCAGTTGTTAATAAGATACAGGTCAGTTCAGAGGTTCTATTATTCAGTGGGGGCTGTTCTATCACAGATTAATGAAGAGGGCCTAGACCAACCTGTAGCCGTCATCAGTAGGATGTTACGTCCACGGGAACAGAGGTGGAGTGCAATTGAGCATGAGGCATTTGCTTTGGTCTGGGCACTGAAGAAGTTGAGACCATACTTGTTTGGGACTCACTTTCAAGTTCAGACCGACCACAGGCCCTTCAGATGGCTAATGCAGATGAGGGGTGAGAAACCAAAGTTGTTCAGGTCATCCATTTCCTTACAGGGAATGGACTTTACGGTGGAACACTGCCCTGGTACAGAACACACCAACGCTGATGATCTGTCCAGATTTTTCCGCCTTAGTGAAGAGAACTCTCAAGAGGAAGGGTAGTTATCCCCACATTTCAGCTGGAGGGGACACATGTTAAACCCGACATCATTGGCGTGAGTCTCCCTTCCATTTTTGACAGATTGCCTCCTCTGTTTTGATATGTTTTTGCTGGTTATATGTTTTGGGTACTGGGCCACGGCTAATCAGTGCCACAGTGCAAGTGCTCCCCATGTTAAATAGATGTACTAATTTGTGATTCCATGATTGGGTTATTTGATTTACTGTGAGCCCCTAGTACAGTGCACCATGTGTGCCCAGGGCTTGTAAGTCAAATGCTGCTGGTGGGCTTGCAGCACTGGTTGTGCCACCCACAGAAGCAGCTTGTAAAGTGTGTCTCAGGCCTGCCATTGCAAGGATTGTGTGCAGTCAGTGACTGCCATGTCGACTTGGCTGTTGCACCCACTTGCCAGTCCCTAAACCTTCCCTTGTCTTCATATTAGATACCCCTATGGTAGGCCCAAGGGCAGGGTGCGTTATAAGTATAAGGTAGGACATGCTCTGATGTGTGTAGCATGTTCTAATAGTGAATTACAGCCATTTTCATTTTTCACTATTATAATCAACATTTTCTCCAGAGGCCAGAATAGGCAGTTAGATTATTACGTTTCTATAATCCTAAATGACTCAGGGAACATGGTAGAAATTCGAATTTAGTATGCCTGAACTCAGAATAATAAAATACATATTTTAGTAAAGTTGGTTTTAATATTCTGCGTTTGAAAATACCACTTTTAGAAAGTAGGTATTTTCTTGCCTAACTGTCAAGGCCTGCCTTTGCTAGGTTGTGTCACTCACAAACCCAGACAAGGAATACAGTATTCCTTGTCTGGGTTTGTGAGTGACAGGTCTGGGGATTCCAGGAGACAGGCTGGGGCAACCCGGTGGTGAATAGAGAGATCTGCATCTAGATGGGAGGGAGGAGTTGCACCTTGGACCTGAATAGGGCTGGGTCTTCTCTCTACAATGCTGGCTCCATCCCCTGTGACTTGTCTGATGTCTCTGCCCTCACTGTGAAAGGAGAGGAAGAAGCAGATCAACAAAGTGCTCCAGAGCTGTATCTTCCCTCCCCTGTGCTGGCTCCACCTCCTGGGGGTGGCTGATGTCTCTGCCCTGCACAGTGAAAGGAAGAAGAGAGTCATGTAAACAAAGTGCTCAGGAACTGGTTTGGACTAGGCAGAGGCCTCTCTGCCCTCGGAGAACAAAGCATTTTGTGGTATAAATATTGGGACCCTGATCCCAAGAAATTAGATCACTTCTGGAACAAGAAACCTTTCTGCCAAGGAGAAGAACAAAGGAAGCTGCAGGACTTTGGACTGCCCCTCTGCCAGGGTGCTGTTTGCTGGGTTGGCCTGCAGTGGTTGCTTAATTGCTAAGGGAAAGGAGAAGGAACTTTTTAAGGACTTTCATCATCCACAGAATATTCTCCAAGGGCTTGAACTGTGCTTGCCTCCTGCTGAAGTCTCAGGGACAAAAGACTTCACCTCCAGCTCCCCCTGAATTTCCCTCGCTGAGAATTCTGACTCCAGACACTTGCGTGCCGACGGGAGCTGGAAGCGCGGCGCAACGAGAAGAAGCGTGTCGTTGCCGCGGCTTAAATCATCGCATTGCCGGAGAAGCGAGCCTTCGCCGCATCTTCCTGGAAGCGTGTGTTCATCGAAGCTGCCTGCTGTCGCATCACTGGAGATGTGTGACGCATCGAAAGAGTCGCCATCGCATCACCGGAGAATCGTGCCGCAGGGCCTGTCGCTGCTCCAAAGTACAGAGTCGTCGCAAGGCTGGCAGGGCGTCATCGCATTGTCATAGCATTGGCGCTTCAAGGGTACCATCTCGCATCGCAACTGGATCATCGCATCGCATCAAGGCGCCATCTTGCGCACCGTAACGGGCCCACAGGCCGAGAATCTACGCATCACCTCCACGGGTAAGGCTCATGACGAGTCCCCTACTCTACGCAAGCATTGAGGCAGGATGCAACCGTTCCCCCGGATCACGGAACTGACGCATCTCCCCTTTTGCGAGCCTTTTGTTTACTTTGCGTTACGCATCCAGGTACTTTGTTGAGAACTTTGTCGCATTTACCATCAACTTGAACTAAGCAACTTTAATCAAAGTCAACTTTTAGTATAGTATTGTGGATTTTTATCGTTTGTGGTCTTGTGTTAAGTCTATATAAAGAATACTTATTTTAATAAAAACCTATGTTGTGTCCATCTGTAGTGTTTTCACTGTATTACTGTGTATATTCATAATTGCTTAACACACTGCCATTGAGTTAAGCCTGTCTGCTCGTGCCAAGCTACCAAGGGGGTGAGCAGGGGTTATTAAGGAGTGTAATCCCCTTATCCTGACTTACAAGTAAGGGTCCCTATTTGGACAAAGGTGATTACCATTGCCAACTAGAGACCCCCAGATCTAACAAGGTCGATGATCCATATACAATAATAACATCAAATGTTAGTCCATGGTCTTTATTCTCATATCTTGTGCTTTCAAGACTTGTTTATACACAATTCAGTTCTTTGATGACACAGCCAACAGCCAACACGTGTTTCCTATATAGGACAATACCCAAAAGACTTCCTCAGGGCTGTAACAAACAGACACAAGACCAAATTGCAATATTCCACGTCTATAAATCTAAGATAGGCCTAACCTCCACCAATAACCAGGGAAAAAGGAAAATAAGACCAAATTGCAATATTCCACGTCTATAAATCTAAGATAATTCAAAAAGGGGGTGGTGATGGACAGAGTATCTGAATTAAGCAGAACACTCCTACCCAGTCAAAAGATCAGGGCTTGATCCATCACCGTTTTTTAGCTCACTGCACCATCCCAGTTCAGAACCTGGCTACATGCAAATTAGTCTGACCCTGGCCCAGTGCATCATGGGAACAGGGCAGACCAAACTACCAAGCCAATTCTTTACTGGAAAGGAAACAAGTTTCCGGGGACCGGTTTCTGGCATTACAACCGTCTTCGGCCCGGCTTGCTTGAATCCTGATGGTGCAGTGAGCAAGGGACTCACATCTGAGCATACCCTTCCACACTTGTGGTGGCCAAAACGATTCAAAAAAGGGGGTGGTGATGGACAGAGTATCTGAATTAAGCAGAACACTCCTACCCAGTCAAAAGATCAGGGCTTGATCCATCACTGTTTTTTAGCTCACTGCACCATCCCAGTTCAGAACCTGGCTACATGCAAATTAGTCTGACCCTGGCCCAGTGCATCATGGGAACAGGGCAGACCAAACTACCAAGCCAATTCTTTACTGGAAAGGAAACAAGTTTCCGGGGACCGGTTTCTGGCATTACAGACGTCTTCGGCCAGGCTTGCTTGAATCCAGATGGTGCAGTGAGCAAGGGACTCACATCTGAGCATACCCTTCCACACTTGTGGTGGCCAAAACGATTCAAAAAGGGGGTGGTGATGGACAGAGTATCTGAATTAAGCAGAACACTCCTACCCAGTCAAAAGATCAGGGCTTGATCCATCACCGTTTTTTAGCTCACTGCACCATCCCAGTTCAGAACCTGGCTACATGCAAATTAGTCTGACCCTGGCCCAGTGCATCATGGGAACAGGGCAGACCAAACTACCAAGCCAATTCTTTACTGGAAAGGAAACAAGCTTCCGGGGACCGGTTTCTGGCATTACAGACGTCTTCGGCCCAGCTTGCTTGAATCCTGATGGTGCAGTGAGCAAGGGACTCACATCTGAGCATACCCTTCCACACTTGTGGTGGCCAAAACGATTCAAAAAGGGGGTGGTGATGGACAGAGTATCTGAATTAAGCAGAACACTCCTACCCAGTCAAAAGATCATGGCTTGATCCATCACCGTTTTTTAGCTCACTGCACCATCCCAGTTCAGAACCTGGCTACATGCAAATTAGTCTGACCCTGGCCCAGTCCATCATGGGAACAGGGCAGACCAAACTACCAAGCCAATTCTTTACTGGAAAGGAAACAAGCTTCTGGGGACCGGTTTCTGGCATTACAGCCGTCTTCGGCTGGCTGGCTTGAATCCTGATGGTGCAGTGAGCAAGGGACTCACATCTGAGCATACCCTTCCACACTTGTGGTGGCCAAAATGATTCAAAAAGGGGGTGGTGATGGACAGAGTATCTGAATTAAGCAGAACACTCCTACCCAGTCAAAAGATCAGGGCTTGATCCATTACCGTTTTTTAGCTCACTGCACCATCCCAGTTCAGAACCTGGCTACATGCAAATTAGTCTCACCCTGGCCCAGTGCATCATGGGAACAGGGCAGACCAAACTACCAAGCCAATTCTTTACTGGAAAGGAAACAAGCTTCCGGGGACCGGTTTCTGGCATTACAGCCGTCTTCGGCCCGGCTTGCTTGAATCCTGATGGTGCAGTGAGCAAGGGACTCACATCTGAGCATACCCTTCCATACTTGTGGTGGCCAAAACGATTCAAAAGGGGGTGGTGATGGACAGAGTATCTGAATTAAGCAGAACACTCCTACCCAGTCAAAAGATCAGGGCTTGATCCATCACCATTTTTTAGCTCACTGCACCATCCCAGTTCAGAACCTGGCTACATGCAAATTAGTCTGACCCTGGCCCAGTGCATCATGGGAACAGGGCAGACCAAACTACCAAGCCAATTCTTTACTGGAAAGGAAACAAGCTTCCGGGGACCGGTTTCTGTCATTACAGCCGTCTTCGGCCCGGATTGCTTGAATCCTGATGGTGCAGTGAGCAAGGGACTCACATCTGAGCATACCCTTCCACACTTGTGGTGGCCAAAACGATTCAAAAAGGGGGTGGTGATGGACAGAGTATCTGAATTAAGCAGAACACTCCTACCCAGTCAAAAGATCAGGGCTTGATCCATCACCGTTTTTTAGCTCACTGCACCATCCCAGTTCAGAACCTGGCTACATGCAAATTAGTCTCACCCTGGCCCAGTGCATCATGGGAACAGGGCAGACCAAACTACCAAGCCAATTCTTTACTGGAAAGGAAACAAGCTTCCGGGGACCGGTTTCTGGCATTACAGCTGTCTTCGGCCCGGCTTGCTTGAATCCTGATGGTGCAGTGAGCAAGGGACTCACATCTGAGCATACCCTTCCACACTTGTGGTGGCCAAAACGATTCAAAAAGGGGGTGGTGATGGACAGAGTATCTGAATTAAGCAGAACACTCCTACCCAGCCAAAAGATCAGGGCTTGATCCATCACCGTTTTTTAGCTCACTGCACCATCCCAGTTCAGAACCTGGCTACATGCAAATTAGTCTGACCCTGGCCCAGTGCATCATGGGAACAGGGCAGACCAAACTACCAAGCCAATTCTTTACTGGAATGGAAACAAGCTTCCGGGGACCGGTTTCTGGCATTACAGCCGTCTTCGGCCCGGCTTGCTTGAATCCTGATGGTGAGGTGAGCAAGGGACTCGCATCTGAGCATACCCTTCCACACTTGTGGTGGCCAAAACGATTCAAAAAGGGGGTGGTGATGGACAGAGTATCTGAATTAAGCAGAACACTCCTACCCAGTCAAAAGATATGGGCTTGATCCATCACCGTTTTTTAGCTCACTGCACCATCCCAGTTCAGAACCTGGCTACATGCAAATTAGTCTGACCCTGGCCCAGTGCATCATGGGAACAGGGCAGACCAAACTACCAAGCCAATTCTTTACTGGAAAGGAAACAAGCTTCCGGGGACCGGTTTCTGGCATTACAGCCGTCTTCGGCCCGGCTTGCTTGAATCCTGATGGTGCAGTGAGCAAGGGACTCACATCTGAGCATACCCTTCCACACTTGTGGTGGCCAAAACGATTCAAAAAGGGGGTGGTGATGGACAGAGTATCTGAATTAAGCAGAACACTCCTACCCAGTCAAAAGATCAGAGCTTGATCCATCACCGTTTTTTAGCTTACTGCACCATCCCAGTTCAGACCCTGGCTACATGCAAATTAGTCTGACCCTGGCCCAGTGCATCATGGGAACAGGGCAGACCAAACTACCAAGCCAATTCTTTACTGGAAAGGAAACAAGCTTCCGGGGACCGGTTTCTGGCATTACAGCCGTCTTCGGCCCGGCTTGCTTGAATCCTGATGGTGAGGTGAGCAAGGGACTCACATCTGAGTATACCCTTCCACACTTGTGGTGGCCAAAACGATTCAAAAAGGGGGTGGTGATGGACAGAGTATCTGAATTAAGCAGAACACTCCTACCCAGTCAAAAGATCAGGGCTTGATCCATCACCGTTTTTTAGCTCACTGCACCATCCCAGTTCAGAACCTGGCTACATGCAAATTAGTCTGACCCTAGCCCAGTGCATCATGGGAACAGGGCAGACCAAACTACCAAGCCAATTCTTTACTGGAAAGGAAACAAGCTTCCGGGGACCGGTTTCTGGCATTACAGCCGTCTTCGGCCCGGCTTGCTTGAATCCTGATGGTGCAGTGAGCAAGGGACTCACATCTGAGCATACCCTTCCACACTTGTGGTGGCCAAAACGATTCAAAAAGGGGGTGGTGATGGACAGAGTATCTGAATTAAGCAGAACACTCCTACCCAGTCAAAAGATCAGAGCTTGATCCATCACCGTTTTTTAGCTCACTGCACCATCCCAGTTCAGACCCTGGCTACATGCAAATTAGTCTGACCCTGGCCCAGTGCATCATGGGAACAGGGCAGACCAAACTACCAAGCCAATTCTTTACTGGAAAGGAAACAAGCTTCCGGGGACCGGTTTCTGGCATTATAGCCGTCTTCGGCCCGGCTTGCTTGAATCCTGATGGTGCAGTGAGCAAGGGACTCACATCTGAGCATACCCTTCCACACTTGTGGTGGCCAAAACGATTCAAAAAGGGGGTGGTGATGGACAGAGTATCTGAATTAAGCAGAACACTCCTACCCAGTCAAAAGATCAGGGCTTGATCCATCACCGTTTTTTAGCTCACTGCACCATCCCAGTTCAGAACCTGGCTACATGCAAATTAGTCTGACCCTGGCCCAGTGCATCATGGGAACAGGGCAGACCAAACTACCAAGCCAATTCTTTACTGGAAAGGAAACAAGCTTCCGGGGACCGGTTTCTGGCATTACAGCCATCTTCGGCCCGGCTTGCTTGAATCCTGATGGTGCAGTGAGCAAGGGACTCACATCTGAGCATACCCTTCCACACTTGTGGTGGCCAAAACGATTCAAAAAGGGAGTGGTGATGGACAGAGTATCTGAATTAAGCAGAACACTCCTACCCAGTCAAAAGATCAGGGCTTGATCCATCACCGTTTTTTAGCTCACTGCGCCATCCCAGTTCAGAACCTGGCTACATGCAAATTAGTCTGACCCTGGCCCAGTGCATCATGGGAACAGGGCAGACCAACCTACCAAGCCAATTCTTTACTGGAAAGGAAACAAGCTTCCAGGGACCGGTTTCTGGCATTACAGCCGTCTTCGGCCCGGCTTGCTTGAATCCTGATGGTGCAGTGAGCAAGGGACTCACATCTGAGCATACCCTTCCACACTTGTGGTGGCCAAAACGATTCAAAAAGGGGGTGGTGATGGACAGAGTATCTGAATTAAGCAGAACACACATACCCAGTCAAAAGATCAGGCTTGATCCATCACCGTTTTTTAGCTCACTGCACCATCCCAGTTCAGAACTAACCCTGGGCGTAGCGTGCGGAGTGGGGCTCCGCGGAGCTACGCGAAGTGGGCGCAAAACTACACCCACCCGCGCACTCCGCGTAGCCCCACTCCGCGCCGCCCGCCTCCCTCCCGCCCTCCCTAAATACTGAAATAAAAGGATAGAAAGTGTTTAAAAACACTTACCTTGTCTGCCGCGACCCCGGGGCTCCCTCTCGCTGTCCCGCGATTCACGCCGCCACCGATTCGGATACTAATGCGCATGCCCGGGCGCCCGCGCATGCGCATTCCTCATGAGAAATGCGCATGCGCGGCCGCCCGCGCATGCGCATTAGTATCCGAAATGGCGGCGCGAATCCAGGGACGGCGAGAGGGAGCCCCGGGGACGCGGCGGACAAGGTAAGTGTTTTTAAAAGCTTTCTATCCTTTTATTTCAGTATTTAGGGAGGGCGGGAGGGAGGCGGGTGGCGGCCGGCTACGCACCGTCTGCGGAGCGCGCGTAGTGCCGCGTGGCTACGCCCGCTACGCAAAATGCGTAGGAGACGGCACTACGTGCACTCCGTGCACGGAGCGTAGCTGGCCGCCCACCCTTATTCAGAACCTGGCTACATGCAAATTAGTCTGACCCTGGCCCAGTGCATCATGGGAACAGGGCAGACCAAGCTACCAAGCCAGGACAGACTAATTTGCATATAGCCAGGTTCTGAGCAGGGATGGGGCAGTGAGCTAAATAACGGTGATGGATCAAGCCCTGATCTTTGGACTGGGTAAGAGTGGTCTGCTTAATTCAGACACTCTGTTCATCACCACCCCTTTTCTGAATCGTTTTTGGCCACTATAGGTGTGGCAGGGTATACTCAGACATGAGTCCCTTGCTCACTGCTCCATCAGGATTCAAGCAAGCCGGGCCGACGACGGCTGAAATGCCAGAAACCGGTCCCCGGAAGCTTGTCTCCTTTCTGGTGAAGAATTGGCTTGGTAGTTTGGTCTGCCCTGTTCCCATAATGCACTGGGCCAGGGACAGACTAATTTGCATATAGCCAGGTTCTGAGCTGGGATGGGGCAGTGAGCTAAATAACGGTGATGGATCAAGCCCTGATCTTTGGACTGGGTAAGAGTGGTCTGCTTAATTCAGACACTCTGTTCATCACCACCCCCTTTTCTGAATCGTTTTTGGCCACTATAGGTGTGGCAGGGTATACTCAGACATGAGTCCCTTGCTCACTGCTCCATCAGGATTCAAGCAAGCCGGGCCGACGACGGCTGAAATGCCAGAAACCGGTCCCCGGAAGCTTGTCTCCTTTCTGGTGAAGAATAGGCTTGGTAGTTTGGTCTGCCCTGTTCCCATGATGCACTGGGCCAAGGACAGACTAATTTGCATATAGCCAGGTTCTGAGCTGGGATGGGGCAGTGAGCTAAATAACGGTGATGGATCAAGCCCTGATCTTTGGACTGGGTAAGAGTGGTCTGCTTAATTCAGACACTCTGTTCATCACCACCCCTTTTCTGAATCGTTTTTGGCCACTATAGGTGTGGCAGGGTATACTCAGACATGAGTCCCTTGCTCACTGCTCCATCAGGATTCAAGCAAGCCGGGCCGACGACGGCTGAAATGCCAGAAACCGGTCCCCGGAAGCTTGTCTCCTTTCTGGTGAAGAATTGGCTTGATAGTTTGGTCTGCCCTGTTCCCATGATGCACTGGGCCAGGGACAGACTAATTTGCATATAGCCAGGTTCTGAGCTGGGATGGGGCAGTGAGCTAAATAACGGTGATGGATCAAGCCCTGATCTTTGGACTGGGTAAGAGTGGTCTGCTTAATTCAGACACTCTGTTCATCACCACCCCCTTTTCTGAATCGTTTTTGGCCACTATAGGTTTGGCAGGGTATACTCAGACATGAGTCCCTTGCTCACTGCTCCATCAGGATTCAAGCAAGCCGGGCCGACGACGGCTGAAATGCCAGAAACCGGTCCCCGGAAGCTTGTCTCCTTTCTGGTGAAGAATTGGCTTGATAGTTTGGTCTGCCCTGTTCCCATGATGCACTGGGCCAGGGACAGACTAATTTGCATATAGCCAGGTTCTGAGCTGGGATGGGGCAGTGAGCTAAATAACGGTGATGGATCAAGCCCTGATCTTTGGACTGGGTAAGAGTGGTCTGCTTAATTCAGACACTCTGTTCATCACCACCCCCTTTTCTGAATCGTTTTTGGCCACTATAGGTGTGGCAGGGTATACTCAGACATGAGTCCCTTGCTCACTGCTCCATCAGGATTCAAGCAAGCCGGGCCGACGACGGCTGAAATGCCAAAAACCGGTCCCCGGAAGCTTGTCTCCTTTCTGGTGAAGAATTGGCTTGGTAGTTTGGTCTGCCCTGTTCCCATGATGCACTGGGCCAGGGACAGACTAATTTGCATATAGCCAGGTTCTGAGCTGGGATGGGGCAGTGAGCTAAATAACGGTGATGGATCAAGCCCTGATCTTTGGACTTGGTAAGAGTGGTCTGCTTAATTCAGACACTCTGTTCATCACCACCCCCTTTTCTGAATTGTTTTTGGCCACTATAGGTGTGGCAGGGTATACTCAGACATGAGTCCCTTGCTCACTGCTCCATCAGGATTCAAGCAAGCCGGGCCGACGACGGCTGAAATGCCAGAAACCAGTCCCCGGAAGCTTGTCTCCTTTCTGGTGAAGAATTGGCTTGGTAGGTTGGTCTTCCCTGTTCCCATGATGCACTGGGCCAGGGACAGACTAATTTGCATATAGCCAGGTTCTGAGCTGGGATGGGGCAGTGAGCTAAATAACGGTGATGGATCAAGCCCTGATCTTTGGACTGGGTAAGAGTGGTCTGCTTAATTCAGACACTCTGTTCATGACCACCCCCTTTTCTGAATCGTTTTTGGCCACTATAGGTGTGGCAGGGTATACTCAGACATGAGTCCCTTGCTCACTGCTCCATCAGGCTTCAAGCAAGCCGGGGCGACGACGGCTGAAATGCCAGAAACCGGTCCCCGGAAGCTTGTCTCCTTTCTGGTGAAGAATTGGCTTGGTAGTTTGGTCTGCCCTGTTCCCATGATGCACTGGGCCTGGGACAGACTAATTTGCATATAGCCAGGTTCTGAGCTGGGATGAGGCAGTGAGCTAAATAACAGTGATGGATCAAGCCCTGATCTTTGGACTGGGTAAGAGTGGTCTGCTTAATTCAGACACTCTGTTCATCACCACCCCCTTTTCTGAATCATTTTTGGCCACTATAAGTGTGGCAGGGTATACTCAGACATGAGTCCCTTGCTCACTGCTCCATCAGGATTCAAGCAAGCCGGGCCGACGATGGCTGAAATGCCAGAAACCGGTCCCCGGAAGCATGTCTCCTTTCTGGTGAAGAATTGGCTTGGTAGTTTGGTCTGCCCTGTTCCCATGATGCACTGGGCCAGGGACAGACTAATTTGCATATAACCAGGTTCTGAGCTGGGATGGGGCAGTGAGCTAAATAACGGTGATGGATCAAGCCCTGATCTTTGGACTGGGTAAGAGTGGTCTGCTTAATTCAGACACTCTGTTCATCACCACCCCCTTTTCTGAATCGTTTTTGGCCACTATAGGTGTGGCAGGGTATACTCAGACATGAGTCCCTTGCTCACTGCTCCATCAGGATTCAAGCAAGCCGGGCCGACGACGGCTGAAATGCCAGAAACCGGTCCCCGGAAGCTTGTCTCCTTTCTGGTGAAGAATTGGCTTGGTAGTTTGGTCTGCCCTGTTCCCATGATGCACTGGGCCAGGGACAAACTAATTTGCATATAGCCAGGTTCTGAGCTGGGATGGGGCAGTGAGCTAAATAACGGTGATGGATCAAGCTCTGATCTTTGGACTGGGTAAGAGTGGTCTGCTTCATTCAGACACTCTGTTCATCACCACCCCCTTTTCTGAATCGTTTTTGGCCACTATAGGTGTGGCAGGGTATACTCAGACATGAGTCCCTTGCTCACTGCTCCATCAGGATTCAAGCAGGCCGGGCCGACGATGGCTGAAATGCCAGAAACCGGTCCCCGGAAGCTTGTCTCCTTTCTGGTGAAGAATTGGCTTGGTAGTTTGGTCTGCCCTGTTCCCATGATGCACTGGGCCAGGGACAGACTTATTTGCATATAGCCAGGTTCTGATCTGGGATGGGGCAGTGAGCTAAATAACAGTGATGGATCAAGCCCTGATCTTTGGACTGGGTAAGAGTGGTCTGCTTACTTCAGATACTCTGTTCATCACCACCCCCTTTTCTGAATCGTTTTTGGCCACTATAGGTGTGGCAGGGTATACTCAGACATGAGTCCCTTGCTCACTGCTCCATCAGGATTCAAGCAAGCCGGGCCGACGACGGCTGAAATGCCAGAAACCGGTCCCCGGAAGCTTGTCTCCTTTCTGGTGAAGAATTGGCTTGGTAGTTTGGTCTGCCCTGTTCCCATAATGCACTGGGCCAGGGACAGACTAATTTGCATATAGCCAGGTTCTGAGCTGGGATGGGGCAGTGAGCTAAATAACGGTGATGGATCAAGCCCTGATCTTTGGACTGGGTAAGAGTGGTCTGCTTAATTCAGACACTCTGTTCATCACCACCCCCTTTTCTGAATCGTTTTTGGCCACTATAGGTGTGGCAGGGTATACTCAGACATGAGTCCCTTGCTCACTGCTCCATCAGGATTCAAGCAAGCCGGGCCGACGACGGCTGAAATGCCAGAAACCGGTCCCCGGAAGCTTGTCTCCTTTCTGGTGAAGAATAGGCTTGGTAGTTTGGTCTGCCCTGTTCCCATGATGCACTGGGCCAAGGACAGACTAATTTGCATATAGCCAGGTTCTGAGCTGGGATGGGGCAGTGAGCTAAATAACGGTGATGGATCAAGCCCTGATCTTTGGACTGGGTAAGAGTGGTCTGCTTAATTCAGACACTCTGTTCATCACCACCCCTTTTCTGAATCGTTTTTGGCCACTATAGGTGTGGCAGGGTATACTCAGACATGAGTCCCTTGCTCACTGCTCCATCAGGATTCAAGCAAGCCGGGCCGACGACGGCTGAAATGCCAGAAACCGGTCCCCGGAAGCTTGTCTCCTTTCTGGTGAAGAATTGGCTTGGTAGTTTGGTCTGCCCTGTTCCCATGATGCACTGGGCCAGGGACAGACTAATTTGCATATAGCCAGGTTCTGAGCTGGGATGGGGCAGTGAGCTAAATAACGGTGATGGATCAAGCCCTGATCTTTGGACTGGGTAAGAGTGGTCTGCTTAATTCAGACACTCTGTTCATCACCACCCCCTTTTCTGAATCGTTTTTGGCCACTATAGGTGTGGCAGGGTATACTCAGAGATGAGTCCCTTGCTCACTGCTCCATCAGGATTCAAGCAAGCCGGGCCGACGACGGCTGAAATGCCAGAAACCGGTCCCCGGAAGCTTGTCTCCTTTCTGGTGAAGAATTGGCTTGGTAGTTTGGTCTGCCCTGTTCCCATGATGCACTGGGCCAGGGACAGACTAATTTGCATATAGCCAGGTTCTGAGCTGGGATGGGGCAGTGAGCTAAATAACGGTGATGGATCAAGCCCTGATCTTTGGACTGGGTAAGAGTGGTCTGCTTAATTCAGACACTCTGTTCATCACCACCCCCTTTTCTGAATCGTTTTTGGCCACTATAGGTGTGGCAGGGTATACTCAGACATGAGTCCCTTGCTCACTGCTCCATCAGGATTCAAGCAAGCCGGGCCGACGACGGCTGAAATGCCAGAAACCGGTCCCCGGAAGCTTGTCTCCTTTCTGGTGAAGAATTGGCTTGGTAGTTTGGTCTGCCCTGTTCCCATGATGCACTGGGCCAGGGACAGACTAATTTGCATATAGCCAGGTTCTGAGCTGGGATGGGGCAGTGAGCTAAATAACGGTGATGGATCAAGCCCTGATATTTGGACTGGGTAAGAGTGGTCTGCTTAATTCAGACACTCTGTTCATCACCACCCCCTTTTCTGAATTGTTTTTGGCCACTATAGGTGTGGCAGGGTATACTCAGACATGAGTCCCTTGCTCACTGCTCCATCAGGATTCAAGCAAGCCGGGCCGACGACGGCTGAAATGCCAGAAACCGGTCCCCGGAAGCTTGTCTCCTTTCTGGTGAAGAATTGGCTTGGTAGGTTGGTCTGCCCTGTTCCCATGATGCACTGGGCCAGGGACAGACTAATTTGCATATAGCCAGGTTCTGAGCTGGGATGGGGCAGTGAGCTAAATAACGGTGATGGATCAAGCCCTGATCTTTGGACTGGGTAAGAGTGGTCTGCTTAATTCAGACACTCTGTTCATGACCACCCCCTTTTCTGAATCGTTTTTGGCCACTATAGGTGTGGCAGGGTATACTCAGACATGAGTCCCTTGCTCACTGCTCCATCAGGCTTCAAGCAAGCCGGGGCGACGACGGCTGAAATGCCAGAAACCGGTCCCCGGAAGCTTGTCTCCTTTCTGGTGAAGAATTGGCTTGGTAGTTTGGTCTGCCCTGTTCCCATGATGCACTGGGCCTGGGACAGACTAATTTGCATATAGCCAGGTTCTGAGCTGGGATGAGGCAGTGAGCTAAATAACAGTGATGGATCAAGCCCTGATCTTTGGACTGGGTAAGAGTGGTCTGCTTAATTCAGACACTCTGTTCATCACCACCCCCTTTTCTGAATCGTTTTTGGCCACTATAAGTGTGGCAGGGTATACTCAGACATGAGTCCCTTGCTCACTGCTCCATCAGGATTCAAGCAAGCCGGGCCGACGACGGCTGAAATGCCAGAAACCGGTCCCCGGAAGCTTGTCTCCTTTCTGGTGAAGAATTGGCTTGGTAGTTTGGTCTGCCCTGTTCCCATGATGCACTGGGCCAGGGACAGACTAATTTGCATATAGCCAGGTTCTGAGCTGGGATGGGGCAGTGAGCTAAATAACGGTGATGGATCAAGCCCTGATCTTTGGACTGGGTAAGAGTGGTCTGCTTAATTCAGACACTCTGTTCATCACCACCCCCTTTTCTGAATCGTTTTTGGCCACTATAGGTGTGGCAGGGTATACTCAGACATGAGTCCCTTGCTCACTGCTCCATCAGGATTCAAGCAAGCCGGGCCGACGACGGCTGAAATGCCAGAAACCGGTCCCCGGAAGCTTGTCTCCTTTCTGGTGAAGAATTGGCTTGGTAGTTTGGTCTGCCCTGTTCCCATGATGCACTGGGCCAGGGACAAACTAATTTGCATATAGCCAGGTTCTGAGCTGGGATGGGGCAGTGAGCTAAATAACGGTGATGGATCAAGCTCTGATCTTTGGACTGGGTAAGAGTGGTCTGCTTCATTCAGACACTCTGTTCATCACCACCCCCTTTTCTGAATCGTTTTTGGCCACTATAGGTGTGGCAGGGTATACTCAGACATGAGTCCCTTGCTCACTGCTCCATCAGGATTCAAGCAAGCCGGGCCGACGACGGCTGAAATGCCAGAAACCGGTCCCCGGAAGCTTGTCTCCTTTCTGGTGAAGAATTGGCTTGGTAGTTTGGTCTGCCCTGTTCCCATGATGCACTGGGCCAGGGACAGACTAATTTGCATATAGCCAGGTTCTGAGCTGGGATGGGGCAGTGAGCTAAATAACGGTGATGGATCAAGCCCTGATCTTTTGATTGGGTAAGAGTGGTCTGCTTAATTCAGACACTCTGTTCATCACCACCCCCTTTTCTGAATCGTTTTTGGCCACTATAGGTGTGGCAGGGTATACTCAGACATGAGTCCCTTGCTCACTGCTCCATCAGGATTCAAGCAAGCCGGGCCGACGACGGCTGAAATGCCAGAAACCGGTCCCCGGAAGCTTGTCTCCTTTCTGGTGAAGAATTGGCTTGGTAGTTTGGTCTGCCCTGTTCCCATGATGCACTGGGCCAGGGACAGACTAATTTGCTTATAGCCAGGTTCTGAGCTGGGATGGGGCAGTGAGCTAAATAACGGTGATGGATCAAGCCCTGATCTTTGGACTGGGTAAGAGTGGTCTGCTTAATTCAGACACTCTGTTCATCACCACCCCCTTTTCTGAATCATTTTTGGCCACTATAGGTGTGGCAGGGTATACTCAGACATGAGTCCCTTGCTCACTGCTCCATCAGGATTCAAGCAAGCCGGGCCGATGACGGCTGAAATGCCAGAAACCGGTCCCCGGAAGCTTGTCTCCTTTCTGGTGAAGAATTGGCTTGGTAGTTTGGTCTGCCCTGTTCCCATGATGCACTGGGCCAGGGACAGACTAATTTGCATATAGCCAGGTTCTGAGCTGGGATGGGGCAGTGAGCTAAATAACGGTGATGGATCAAGCCCTGATCTTTGGACTGGGTAAGAGTGGTCTGCTTAATTCAGACACTGTTCATCACCACCCCCTTTTCTGAATCGTTTTTGGCCACTATAGGTGTGGCAGGGTATACTCAGACATGAGTCCCTTGCTCACTGCTCCATCAGGATTCAAGCAAGCCGGGGCGACGACGGCTGAAATGCCAGAAACCGGTCCCCGGAAGCTTGTCTCCTTTCTGGTGAAGAATTGGCTTGGTAGTTTGGACTGCCCTGTTCCCATGATGCACTGGGCCTGGGACAGACTAATTTGCATATAGCCAGGTTCTGAGCTGGGATGGGGCAGTGAGCTAAATAACGGTGATGGATCAAGCCCTGATCTTTGGACTGGGTAAGAGTGGTCTGCTTAATTCAGACACTCTGTTCATCACCACCCCCTTTTCTGAATCGTTTTTGGCCACTATAGGTGTGGCAGGGTATACTCAGACATGAGTCCCTTGCTCACTGCTCCATCAGGATTCAAGCAAGCCGGGCCGACGACGGCTGAAATGCCAGAAACCGGTCCCCGGAAGCTTGTCTCCTTTCTGGAGAAGAATTGGCTTGGTAGTTTGGTCTGCCTTGTTCCCATGATGCACTGGGCCAGGGACAGACTAATTTGCATATAGCCAGGTTCTGAGCTGGGATGGGGCAGTGAGCTAAATAACGGTGATGGATGAAGCCGTGATCTTTGGACTGGGTAAGAGTGGTCTGCTTAATTCAGACACTCTGTTCATCACCACCCCCTTTTCTGAATCGTTTTTGGCCACTATAGGTGTGGCAGGGTATACTCAGACATGAGTCCCTTGCTCACTGCTCCATCAGGATTCAAGCAAGCCGGGCCGACGACGGCTGAAATGCCAGAAACCGGTCCCCGGAAGCTTGTCTCCTTTCTGGTGAAGAATTGGCTTGGTAGTTTGGTCTGCCCTGTTCCCATGATGCACTGGGCCAGGGACAAACTAATTTGCATATAGCCAGGTTCTGAGCTGGGATGGGGCAGTGAGCTAAATAACGGTGATGGATCAAGCCCTGATCTTTGGACTGGGTAAGAGTGGTCTGCTTAATTCAGACACTCTGTTCATCACCACCCCCTTTTCTGAATCGTTTTTGGCCACTATAGGTGTGGCAGGGTATACTCAGACATGAGTCCCTTGCTCACTGCTCCATCAGGATTCAAGCAAGACGGGCCGATGACGGCTGAAATGCCAGAAACCGGTCCCCGGAAGCTTGTCTCCTTTCTGGTGAAGAATTGGCTTGGTAGTTTGGTCTGCCCTGTTCCCATGATGCACTGGGCCAGGGACAGACTAATTTGCATATAGCCAGGTTCTGAGCTGGGATGGGGCAGTGAGCTAAATAACGGTGATGGATCAAGCCCTGATCTTTGGACTGGGTAAGAGTGGTCTGCTTAATTCAGACACTCTGTTCATCATCACCCCCTTTTCTGAATCGTTTTTGGCCACTATAGGTGTGGCAGGGTATACTCAGACATGAGTCCCTTGCTCACTGCTCCATCAGGATTCAAGCAAGCCGGGGCGACGACGGCTGAAATGCCAGAAACCGGTCCCCGGAAGCTTGTCTCCTTTCTGGTGAATAATTGGCTTGGTAGTTTGGTCTGCCCTGTTCCCATGATGCACTGGGCCTGGGACAGACTAATTTGCATATAGCCAGGTTCTGAGCTGGGATGGGGCAGTGAGCTAAATAACGGTGATGGATCAAGCCCTGATCTTTGGACTGGGTAAGAGTGGTCTGCTTAATTCAGACACTCTGTTCATCACCACCCCCTTTTCTGAATCGTTTTTGGCCACTATAGGTGTGGCAGGGTATACTCAGACATGAGTCCCTTGCTCACTGCTCCATCAGGATTCAAGCAAGCCGGGCCGACGACGGCTGAAATGCCAGAAACCGGTCCCCGGAAGCTTGTCTCCTTTCTTGGAGAAGAATTGGCTTGGTAGTTTGGTCTGCCCTGTTCCCATGATGCACTGGGCCAGGGACAGACTAATTTGCATATAGCCAGGTTCTGAGCTGGGATGGGGCATTGAGCTAAATAACGGTGATGGATCAAGCCCTGATCTTTGGACTGGGTAAGAGTGGTCTGCTTAATTCAGACACTCTGTTCATCACCACCCCCTTTTCTGAATAATTTTGGCCACTATAGGTGTGGCAGGGTATACTCAGACATGAGTCCCTTGCTCACTGCTCCATCAGGATTCAAGCAAGCCGGGCCGACGACGGCTGAAATGCCAGAAACCGGTCCCCGGAAGCTTGTCTCCTTTCTGGTGAAGAATTGGCTCGGTAGTTTGGTCTGCCCTGTTCCCATGATGCACTGGGCCAGGGACAGACTAATTTGCATATAGCCAGGTTCTGAGCTGGGATGGGGCAGTGAGCTAAATAACGGTGATGGATCAAGCCCTGATCTTTGGACTGGGTAAGAGTGGTCTGCTTAATTCAGACACTCTGTTCATCACCACCCCTTTTTCTGAATCGTTTTTGGCCACTATAGGTGTGGCAGGGTATACTCAGACATGAGTCCCTTGCTCACTGCTCCATCAGGATTCAAGCAAGCCGGGCCGACGACGGCTGAAATGCCAGAAACCGGTCCCCGGAAGCTTGTCTCCTTTCTGGTGAAGAATTGGCTTGGTAGTTTGGTCTGCCCTGTTCCCATGATGCACTGGGCCAGGGACAGACTAATTTGCATATAGCCAGGTTCTGAGCTGGGATGGGGCAGTGAGCTAAATAACGGTGATGGATCAAGCCCTGATCTTTGGACTGGGTAAGAGTGGTCTGCTTAATTCAGACACTCTGTTCATCACCACCCCCTTTTCTGAATCGTTTTTGGCCACTATAGGTGTGGCAGGGTATACTCAGACATGAGTCCCTTGCTCACTGCTCCATCAGGATTCAAGCAAGCCGGGCCGATGACGGCTGAAATGCCAAAAACCGGTCCCCGGAAGCTTGTCTCCTTTCTGGTGAAGAATTGGCTTGGTAGTTTGGTCTGCCCTGTTCCCATGATGCACTGGGCCAGGGACAGACTAATTTGCATATAGCCAGGTTCTGAGCTGGGATGGGGCAGTGAGCTAAATAACGGTGATGGATCAAGCCCTGATCTTTGGACTGGGTAAGAGTGGTCTGCTTAATTCAGACACTCTGTTCATCACCACCCCCTTTTCTGAATCGTTTTTGGCCACTATAGGTGTGGCAGGGTATACTCAGACATGAGTCCCTTGCTCACTGCTCCATCAGGATTCAAGCAAGCCGGGCCGACGACGGCTGAAATGCCAGAAACCGGTCCCCGGAAGCTTGTCTCCTTTCTGGTGAAGAATTGGCTTGGTAGTTTGGTCTGCCCTGTTCCCATGATGCACTGGGCCAGGGACAGACTAATTTGCATATGACCAGGTTCTGAGCTGGGATGGGGCAGTGAGCTAAATAACGGTGATGGATCAAGCCCTGATCTTTGGACTGGGTAAGAGTGGTCTGCTTAATTCAGACACTCTGTTCATCACCACCCCCTTTTCTGAATCGTTTTTGGCCACTATAGGTGTGGCAGGGTATACTCAGACATGAGTCCCTTGCTCACTGCTCCATCAGGATTCAAGCAAGCCGGGCCGATGACGGCTGAAATGCCAGAAACCAGTCCCCGGAAGCTTGTCTCCTTTCTGGTGAAGAATTGGCTTGGTAGTTTGGTCTGCCCTGTTCCCATGATGCACTGGGCCAGGGACAGACTAATTTGCATATAGCCAGGTTCTGAGCTGGGATGGGGCAGTGAGCTAAATAACGGTGATGGATCAAGCCCTGATCTTGGACTGGGTAAGAGTGGTCTGCTTAATTCAGACACTCTGTTCATCACCACCCCCTTTTCTGAATCGTTATAAATCTAAGATAGGCCTAACCTCCACCAATAACGAGGGAAAAAGAAAAATAAGAACATGTAAAAGACACCCAATGTGTACACACCACATACCAAAGTCCAAGTGTCTAAAGAATAAAACCTTAGTACCCTCACAAATCAAAATTCTATAATGATCCAATATCTCAATTACTATATCGCCGTGTAGAGAGAATCCAAAACATTGAGAAATTATATCAAAATAATCAACAGAATTATACCTTATAAATATAGATATGATGAGAACACACATCTGTACCCGACATGCCTAATTTACTATCGCCTACATCCAATTTATTCTCTTTATGGGAACGCACTCACCCTGGACTGTTTCAATATTGGAAATTTTTGAATTTTGATTTGTGAGGGTAATAAGATTTTATTCTTCAGACACTTGGACTTTGGTATGTGGTGTGTACACATTGGGTGTCTTTTAAATTTTCTTCTTTTCCTTTTTCCCTCGTTATTGGTGGAGGTTAGGCCTATCTTAGATTTATAGATGTAGAAGATTGTAATTTGGTCATGTGTCTGTTTGTTACAGCCCTGAGGAAGTCTTTTGGGTATTGTCCTATAGACTAAACACATGTTGGCTGTCGGCTGTCTCGTCAAATAATGGAATTGTGTATAAACAAGTCTTCTTGAAAGCACAAGATATGAGAATAAAGACCATGGAATAATATTTGATGCTATGATTGTGTATGGGTCTTCGACCTGAAATTTGATCATATAACAGAAATAATGTATAATGCTCAGGGAACTATTTCGTTTTTCTTAATAAGGTATCAGAACTGAACCTCTGGCACCACCAAATCAGTACACTTCTGGACCTGTGACCACTCTGCACGTAAGACCCTGCTGGACTCCTGCTTTGCTGGACTCTGCCTTGCTGAGCTGAACTGCTACCTGCTTTTCTCCTGCCTGGCTGAGAAGGACAGGACCTGCATCACTTGCACCCAGAGTGACTCCAAGGGCCTACTAGCTTGCCTCCTGTTTTAAGTCTCAGGGATGTCCAAGACCACAACTACCTGCATCTACACCTGGACTCTGCAAGCTCTGAGTCTTCCCTGCTAAGTGGTGCCACCCAAGTCCGGGACCCTTGGAATTCTGGCCTAAGGTGTGTCTTTATCCAGAACCCATGCATCCTCATTAGAAACTGCGCATCATCGCCTTTGCATGGGTTGAAACCAGTGCATCCTTGTCATAGTGGAGAAAAGACCCAGCGCATTGCCTTTGTAACCAGCGCATCCTCATTGTTGCTTGGAGTGGATGCGCCTCATTGTCCTCAGAACTAGTGCATTGCCTTTGGCATCGATGCATCGCCCACTGTGAGAGAAGCAGCTGTGCATCTCATCCAGAACAGGTTCTCACACTCAGAACTGACTGCGTGGCTTGATACTAACCCGTCGCATCAGCTATACCTCACAACCTCGTCGACAATGCATCCTGGTTCAAGGTACTTTGGTTCAGTGGGTCAGGTGGGTCTCTCTATCCGGCCCACTCTCCATGGCAGTCAATCTATGCTTTTGACATTACCCCAGTCTAGTGCAACCAGCTAACCCATTTAAGCGCTTATTGCTTCTAAGTGCTGTTTAGACTTCTACAGAGTGGATTTTAGTCGTTTTGGTCTCGTTTTATTTTTAAAACCATAATCTATTTTTTTCCTGGTGTGGAGTATTTTTGTGGTGTTTTTACTGTGTTACTGTCTGAAGGGTTGCACAGAAGCCTTACACATTGCCACTTAAATTAAGCAAGACTCATCTGTGCCAAGCTACGATAGGGTGAGCACATGACAATTTAGGTTATGTTGTGACCTACCCTGACTAAGATTGTGGTTCCTTTTTGGACAAGGTTCATACCTCTGTTAACCACAAACCCAATTTCCTACAGGAGACATGCTGCTGGTTCTCTGGGTTAGTATACACTAACTCCTAGTGCAATATGCTGCTTACATCGAGTCTCAAATATTATCTTTTTTGTTTTTATTGCACAGGCCTTCTATTGTACAAGTAACCTCCTTCGCACTCCTGCACTGCAGTCCAGCCCTGACAATGCCAGAAAAATGTAGTGGCAGCCTTTATATATAGTATTGTTTTTCTTAAATGTTATTACACATAATATTGAACTGTGTATATCCTCGCCATTTTGGTATGCAGCCTAGATAACTATAACTAACTTGATAGTCTGTTGGCAGCAAAAGCCTGCTTGAATATATTAACTTTACTGTCATCTTCCTTCTATGACTGGTGTGTCACACTCATGCAGTTGATGAGTGCTGTGTTTGTCTCTCTCTATAAAGTTTTCCCTAAATCCCGATACCCATCCAATCTTTGAATCCCTAAAACTGTCCCTCACTTTATGAGATGGATAGTACTAATGTGTATTTACATAATAAACAGATCTCATGCATGGCGGGGCAGATGTGGTGTAAGCAACGCTAAACTGGGTGGGCCACTAAAAACTTGGAAATTCGCCCACACCATCCCACTTACTATGACAAAGGAAGATGATAATGTAAAGCCTCCTGAAAAGTAATAAATATAAAATGAATGATTTTTAAACATACCTTACCTGTTGGCAACACCACCTCTATGCCAAGTAAGTCCTGCCCCCAGTTTGTTATATCAGTCCAGCAGTACATCCCCTGCAGCTGGGTGTGGGAGCCCCCAATGCTGCTCCACACTTTCCCCAAGTGCTGGTTCCGCTCCGCAAGGCTATAGCCCTTGCTATGCCTGCTGCCAACATGTGGAGACGTGGTTCTGGGCAAAAAAGTGCTGCCACGGCCTCCTCTAAAATGTATTTTCATAGTAATGGCAAAATAGCACCTTTGGGTACTCCAAGCTGGGTGTGGTGTCCTGGGACCCACTGCCTGGCTTTGTCATTATGGGGGAAGAGGAAGTATAGCAAAGAAAGGTGCCTAGCAAATCAATAGTCTGTCAATGCCAAAAAGAGAAAAGAGAAAATTGTAGACAGGTCTAGTCCAGAAAGGAAGGTGAAGTGATTTGAGTTAGAATGGGGGAGTTACAGAGGCCAGTTGTCAGAAAGATCGTTCATGCGAAAAGTATGAAAGTTAAAAGACTAGTAAAATACAATCATTTAATTGAATTAGCAGGAACAACCACCTTAGTGAAATGTGCAATATCACTCGCAAGTGTTGGGTTGAGCTTCAGACAGATGGACATCCAGGTATGGGTGATGTGCATGCAACAGGTGACCTGTTTTAGAAAGATTCTGAAAACTTGGTTATTTCCAAGGGCGGAAAAATAGACCTTTTACTGTCAGCTTAGGTTTGTCCATGTGCTGACTACTCTGAAGTCTAAGCGCCAGGATACCCGCAGGGTGACAGTTTTTGCATTATATAAATGTACTAATCAATACAATACAATACACTAATATACAATACAACAACAATCAGCCCAAAAAAAGTGACACAGATTGTGTCTAAATTTATCACGGTCAGTGCTCACTTTATTTCATGGCCCCAGGAATCCAGGTTTATTTTGTATAGCATCAGGGCCGGATAAATGAGTGCATTTGCAGTGTATGTAATTTGTTACTATAATAGAGACCTTGAGCATGTGTTTGTTATGGTGCTTGACTCATTTGTGGGGTGCCACCCCATATATTTCCTGCATCAGGCAAGACAATGCACATATACCCTCTTTTCTGCATTTCCATTTTCTGGTTGGGATCTAATAATCTTTTAGTGTTGCAAGCTGGCGTGTGAAATAAAGAAGAAAATTACTATTGTTTCTTAAACATTCAATTTATGTCTGTTGATAGTCATTTATTTTTTGAGCAAATAAAAACTCTTCACCACAAAAGACACTTATTCAGATTATGGAAAACAGGTCCAGAAAGCTCTAAATAATGCCTGTGGATACTCAACATATCTGGCATTAAATATAAACACCCCTGTAAATCATGTGCACAGGTACATTTGTTATTATAACCCAGGGTAAGGTAGCTTTGTATCTGCTTTTGTGAAAAAAATGGATCGTTTATAATGACGTGCATTACAACTTAAAGTAGAGAAATAGGAATTAGATGTCACAAATGAGAACAGTCTTATTTAGTGTTCACTGTTTTTGACACGTTTAATTAATGTCTAAATTGTGTCCCTAGCTGTCGGTACACACACATAAAGAATGCTTTAAAGCTATTGGTTTGTTACACATTTTTTGGTCTAGTATTTAAGACCTGTTGTAACATCTCTTATGTGCATAAAGCCATTCCCCTACTTTTGATATGTATGTTTCAGTGTCCTATAAAAATTCTTGCTTGCTAGTGGTCAGTCCTGCCTCTTTGTCCATCCTTTTTCTCTTCCATTCCTCCACGCAGCAGCGACTTAGTACTGTTTTATTACATTAAGGTTATTTACCTATTCTCTGGGGAACTATTTTCTTCTTGGTTTCTGGGCCGATTACTGTTTGCCTGTAAACAGCTTTGGCGTGATACCTGCTTATATTTTAATGTAGCATTCCTCCCTCCCACCTCCTCTTAATGCCACAGTTGTGTTAGTGCTGCCTCCTGACCTGTGCCTCCTGCTCCGTTGCCTGTTTTCTTATTATTATCTGTCTTTTTGCAAATTTCAAAGTCCACCATCATTTGTGTCAGGATCTGAGTCTCGATTGTGCCTTCTGTGCTGTTAACAAGGGCACGACTACAACTCCCAAGAACACTGTAACGCGGAAGGGAGGAGTGCTGTATTTCAGACGGCCACCCACACCTGTCGGTGTGCGTAATTCCTAGTTTCCAGGAGGATGCATTCATAGCGAGTATTTCCTTGCCCACCTTTCTGCAGATTTCCCGGGGTTCTGGGTTGAATCAGAGTGCAGCGATACCATTGCGCTATCCCCCTGTTCTCTTAGGAGGGAGAACAAGTTTGGAGATGAGTGGTTGACAGCTTGTCAGTCTGCTCTTTGCAATGTGGCCATCCAGGAATATTTAAGTGCAGCGGAAGGACTGTGTTTCTGTCGGAGGCCGCCTGGGTGTTTTTGAGTGGAGTACCGTTTTGGCTTCTGAAGATCTAAAGACCAGAGAGGCTTTGGGCGAGACTGTCTCCTCTGGAGCTGGTTCATGTTGCACAGTGGTGGTAAGACGTATTACCACTTCACTGACATCAGGATTAAGCAACACCATATTTCCTTCGATCTGGAATGGAAAGACATTTGTAGAGCGCATGGCTACCCGGAAGCATCCCAGCGCTAGTAACTGGCACAGAGGAGACAGAGGGCTAAGGTAAGAGCATGGTCTTTAATTGCTTACGGAAAGCCAGATGGTTAGGGATTGTGCAGAGGTGGAGAGGGAAGGAGTTCCAGATTTTTGAGGCATTATAGGCGAAAATCCCACCGCCGCTCCTAGACCTCTTGATCCTAGGGATCTCTGCCAGGTACAAATCATCTGATCGAAGATTCCGGTTGACTTTATATGGACAAACCAAGGTGGAGATAATAGGTGGACTAAGTCCCTGCATTGACTTATGTACTAAGCACAGGGCCTTGAACCTAACCCGTTCCTGAACCGGGAGCCAATGAAGGGAACAAAGGGCCGGTTTTGCTGAGAGTCTATTGGGGGTTCCCGTCAGGAGTCTTGCGGCACTGTTTTGTACTGGTTAGAGTCTTGTGACTGCAGAGATCGGAGCGCCCAGATACAGAGCATTTCCATAGTCCAATCTCGAGAGTATTAAAGATTGGACCTGTACTTTCCTGGCCTCAAAAGGAGGAAAGGAAATACTTCTAGGTAGGAAGTCAGATTTAGTGCTTTTCAGAGGAAGTTGCCTGCTTTCCCTCTATTTTACTAGTCAGTGTTTTTCCAGAGAGATAAGGATATTCTCTAACTGACTGGTGTGGATTACAACCACTATCATCCTAATTTGTTTGTCTTGGAACAATTAACATTTTGAATTTTATGGAAAATTTATAACAGTGATCATTATCAAGGTCTATGGACTTGTGGAGAGCATGACTGTACCTGCTCTATTTTTTATTTGTCTTTCTTTCCTTTTTTTAGATTGGCTCCTGATTTTGATAACTCCTTCTTTTGCACAAAGGTATGTTTGAGTCAGTGTGGTTTGCTTATTCTGAGTAACCTTGAGTGAAGTTTGCGAAGTCCCGCTACGTAGAATTCCGCGAAGCTGCAGAAAAACTCTGCGTGCTACGCGAAGTTCCGTGCATGAAGTTGCTTGTTCCACCCATTCGTGATGCGTTTATCCTGTTCAGGAACGCGTATTAGGTGTTCGGGAACGCTTTTTGCGTGCTCGCGGATATATCGCGCAAACTTCACCATGCTGTCGCCAATGTGCACGGGCATCTTGTTTTTCACTTTTTGCTATGGTTCTGGACCTGTTTTTCTATCCTCTCTATACAGTTTCAATCCTTTGTTTCTATAAACTTTTTTTTGATATTTTTTATTTATTATCTATCCCTCTACGCCTGATTCTATATTTTGTGTTTCTTCCTACTTTTTGTGTGTTTTCACTGCATTTTTCACTCTTTTTCTATTACTTGCTTTTTAAATTTCTCTTACTTACTACCTTTTCTTTTCTGCCCCACCTACCCAGAACCATGGCACAGGGCCAGGGGATGAAGGCTAGGGGCAGGGAGTCGGAGTCAGAGCTGCGACCGCCTTCCTTGCGGAAGGCAGCGCTCACGTGGGTTGCCGGTATGGTCCTTATTCTCTGTGGTGGAGGTGGCTGCGCTGTTTTTTTTATCCAGTGCCACCTCCCCTTAAACCTGGCAGCAGGCGGCAGGCCGTATCTGGGTACGGGCTCCAGGAGCGTCACCGGCAGTGAGCTGCTCTGGGGTCCGGTGCGCCCCTAACCAATTGACTCACCGGTGGTCTGATATCCTGGACCAGGAGCAGGACCTGCTGGACCTGCTAGGTGTTGAGGTACCGGGGCTTGGTGAGTAGCTATATTTATATTACTATTTTGGGTTCTTCTGTTCTGACTGTTATTTATTGCAATTGTGAATAATATTTTTTCGCAAATAGCTACATGCTGCTGCTCCTTACATGCAGGTAAGGTAACCTATGTCTGAAAATGTTATGTCATGTAATTGTTATTTCCAGACAGGTGCTCGGCACTACTAACTAATTGTCGTACTTGTTTACAACTTTGAGCTCACTTGGGCTGGTTATCTAAGAGAGGGTACAGAATTTAAGTTAGGTAGGTATTTAATCCACATGGAAAAGACTCCAGTCCTTTCCTTTCTCCTGTCAGGCTGTCCTGTCTCCTGTCACTAAGATAGTGGTAGTAGTTAGTTAGTATTGTTTGGTAATTTAGCGGCCTGCTTCGTGACGCAGAGAAACGCCAGCGCCAAGAAACCCTCGGGTGTACGTGCACTGTACAAATTCTGGCTAAGATAAGTGACTCATGAGTGACACGTCCTCAGGCTCTCACATGACTTCAGCCCTAGTAGAACTTTTTGTAGTTCTCATATTGAGCGAATAATAGCAACCAACCAATTTGGTGTATGTATGCTGTGATTATGCATGCACCCTTCTATGCATTAAGAAGAATTAATGCAGACTTAATAATTGGCCCGTTAAGGTTATTGGAGTTGAGACTGAGACTGTCTGGGAGATGACTGGGAATATTCTGAACTTGGAAGCAGATATAATTTTTTTGCAATTCATTCCAAAGTCAGGAGGAATAGGCAGGCTAGGTTTGTTAGGATTCAGGAATTGGAATTGGACTGTGGAATAATAATGATCGGGTGGTACTCGACTGCGATGCATACATACTAGTCGACTACTACTATTCTAAAAAGTCAATCTGATTGATTTGGCATAGGTCAATGTTATTGCAATTGCTGTTTCCTGTCAAAAATATTTTTACAGCAATTATATTTATATATTTAACACACATCATTTTTTGTCTCTTTACATGATCAGCATCCAGGGGGCAGGGCAAGAAGAGGTCTGGGGCAGCTGGCAGTGGGACGAGCTGGAGGGGACTACCAGGAACAGCAGGAAGAGGCCTCAGGCGCAGCCGCAGATGGCTCTTCTGCTAGCCCAGTAAGCCCTCCTGGTGTTGTATATATATCTTAATATCTCGCTAACTTTCACCACTCTATTATTTCCCTTTCCTAATTGAAATCTTTTCCAAAATCAATCTATCTGTTTTTAAATTCTTGTTTTTGCTCCACCATTACCGAACACTAAGTACTACTACTAACATTGTTTTTTCCGGTGTCTGTTTTTATTTTTACATAAAATCAAACTGCATCTGACTAACCTCTGCTCTATATTAGACAGTCTGTCTGTAGCTTGCTTTCTTCTGGATTTCATTGAGCTTTCTCTCTCATCTTATGTGCATTGCCAATAGTGGTACTGTAAGACTCAGAGAACCCATTGGTCCTAGCCCAGGCTACTACTAGTACTAGTAAAGGCTCCTTTCTACTACAAGTAGCATTAATGTGCTGTGAAAACTGCTGATGGCATACCCAAGAAAAGTAAGGTATATTCGCAGGATTGTGAAATGTGAGATGAGAAGGCTTTAGTTTCTTGTACTATCTCATCATGCTCAATCAGTAATGGTGGTCACTCGCGTTGGACAGGAGCAGGGACCCCCAAAGTGGTGTATATTTTACTTTTTCCAATACAGGCCACAGCGATCGATGGTGAACAATGAACAACTGGTCCCATGCACCATGGCTGGAAGGAAGTATATGAGAGGAGTAGGACGACGGCACGGTTTTCCCAAATAGGAGAGACCTCTGAGTCATGTCCACCCAGTTGGCCACTCTTTCTTCTTTTCAAAAAATAAGATGCACCATAGCTCTAGTCACTGAGCCCAGTCCTATGGGTTGCCCTCTTCTTGAGAGGCTTTTCAAAAATTGCCACCAACAAAATGCCCAACCGGATATTATTTAGTTATTTTTGATAGGACATACTGTCTCCTGTACTGGTAACTGAATTGTAGATATTATGTGAGTGGTGTATATAATTATGTATTTTCAATCTTGCTAATGAAAGCAATAAATAGGGGAGGCGTATATGTGCTATCTAAAAAAATTGCTTTTTTTCCAGGCGTACCGACCAACAGTGCCGGGGCCAGCGGTGAGGGCCAACATGTCACCCCGGAGGGAGCGGAAGCTGCAACCACAGGGGGTGAGCCGGCAGCAGTGGCAGGCGGTGGTAAGTCCTATTCTTTACTTATTGAGAATGATGAATACACTAGATGTAAGAGTGTACACTCAGTAGTAATAGTAAACTGTACTTCTGATGAGGCTAAGTTGTTTCTTGTGAACACTGAACAGTTGAAGAGAAGACATCCTGGCCTTTACTTAAACATTAGCATATGGCATATTCTATTTTCAACTCAGCAGAGACAGTTTTATCACAAAGACAAACAGTCATACAACATGTATGACTGGCAGAGAAGGATGCGTAGGTGAAGGAAGGGGCCCCGGGATGCATAGGTGGCATATGAAGATGATAGGAATAGGATGTATGGGTAGTAGAAAGATGGGTGAAAAGGTGAATGAGAAAGCAGAGCGAAATCGGATGCCTGCCTGGGTGGGTGAAACTGTATGGGTGAAAGGAATCCTATGGGGGTTTTAGGGGTCAAACTCTAAGGCAAGCAAGGACGCATGGCATGGGTGGTGGGTGGTTATATATCTAAATATATGTTGTTGTCGGTGAAAGCCGGTTTATGATAGCCATGTTTGGATGGATGGATGCCTGGTGGATGATATCAAATATTAGGTGAAAACAGAGTCAGAATGGATGAAGAGAATGTAAAAGAAAATTCAACTGTGCCAGAGTACCAAAGCCTTGGGTGAAGAATATTACGAATGAAATAATATAATAATGCTAGAAGAGCAATTCACTGAATGTAAATGAAAAAACAAGCCCTGGGAAGAACAAGGACTGTTTTTTTTGCAAGGTTTTTGATTCAAAGGTTTGAGGTTGTACTTGTATTTCAGAATGGAATACTCCCTTGACTCGCAGTAGTAATATATATTGCGCATAACTAAATATTGACCCTTCCCATAATCACCTCCCTCCGACTCCGAAGCCCACTTCCACTCCAGTCCCCTCTCTGTTTCAGCCATAAGTGACCTATCTGCTGCATGGTAACTAGTACTTACACATCACTCAGTTTGTCATCAACATCATTATCAAGTGAGTGACATCATGATATTGTGTTGCTGTTTCTCTTCATCCATAAGCAGGTGATCATTAACCTTCATCATGTGCCTTATTGCAGTAGTGCAGTCAGGGTAAAAGTGAAATTGTCTGAGCATTTGCCATTGATTTAATAGAGTATGGCCATAATGGAAATATATAATTGTGTAGTACAGGTGTCCCACAAGCAGACAGTAGTAAAGTACATGAGTCTGCGAGACTGTGACACAAGTATGTCTGTCTAGGGCACAAGCTGACTGAGCTGGCATGCCTACAAGATAAATTGTGCTAAACAAGAGAGAGAAAAAGAATACTTCTACTCTACTCCATACTTAGTGCCTGAAAGTATAATCATCATCATCACATCCAAATCTTAGGGGCAGAGGAAGGGAAGTGAGGAGGAGAGGATATGACAGCTGCTAGTGCTACTGCTATTACTGTGCCACTATAATTTGTATGTGTGCACTGTAATTTAATTTTGTGTTACTGTTTTGCTAAGACTATTGGTTACAACAATTCTCTTATTTTTTCTTTCTTGATATAGCTACTCATACCAAAAGTAAAATTAGTAGGCAGTAGTTGGCAGCCAGGGCCTGGCAAAGGAAGCTGGAGGACATTCGGGACAAATATCGCTGGCTGGTTGTCCTGGCGGAGGAGGAGGCGGCAGCTGCAGCTTCTTCCTCCAATGCCCCGGGGCCCAGCCGGCCCCCACCGGTGCCTCCGGTGGTATGGCGCTGTGTTCTGGCAGCCACCAGTGACCCATCACCAACAACATCTACTGCTGCCCACCCCTGTTGTACCTGCAGGAACTTTCGGCATCGCGTGCCCCTCAGGGTGGCGCTCCTGGAGGCCGAGATGGAGGCCTTAAAGAACAGTATCCAGCACCCCCGCCGCTAGATGTCAGACTCGGGCTGCACATCATCACCGACCTCAGTCTTGTTTGACTCTAGTCTTGCCCTTTTTTTTAATCTTTTTTTTGGTGGGTGGGATGTTGGGACTATTAGGGGAACCTTGGGGTTTACTTTTTCTTTAACAGCTAACTCTTGGACATGGACATTTATTTAATGTATTGGACATTGGTTGGGGTTAGGGAGAGAGGTTGGTCAGGTGTGGGGTTTTATTCTAGTTTATGTTTGTTAGGGTAATACATAATTTATAGTTCTACAATACATATGATGCAAGTCTTTTCTGGGGGGGGGTTACGTTTATGTCACCTTATTGTTTTTGTTTCCTCCTTTTGCTACAGGGCCACAGCCATTTTTTAAAATCTGCCAATAGTGTAACACACCGACAGATAGATGTAGTACCCTTACTTGTCATACTACTGTCAGTCTCTCCTCCTAGTCTATACATTCCGCAACTACATACTAAACCACTTTGGAGCATGTATTCTGAAGGATGTGGGTGTGTGAATTAATTTATTTCCAATAAATAGGATATACATTATTGACTCACACACACTTCTTCGCTTACCTGTGATTGATGTTTAGCCGAAGCAATGACTGCATGATGATGGTTTGGTTTACAAGCGTAACCTTTAGTGCTGGCAGGATGAAATCCATGACGGCAATTAATAATAATGGGTTAATATAATTATGATCCCCTAGAAAAAAAAGAGAATAGCAAATACTACTGAGCATGGGTAGGCACTGGGCAATCTAATCTGTTGCCAGTGTTGCCGACAATATCTATACTTAGAGCAGAATTAGAAGATCCTCTCCCGGCATGGCTTGAATTAGTGTTGATTACTTACTTGCTTTAACCGCATCCGCCCCAGCAAGTGTGTGATCAATAATTGGTGTAAAATGTATTTAGTCACTCCTCAATAAATCACACATCCCAGGGGTAGGGTTTGATGAATGGTTGGAAAGGGGTATTTGAGGAAAAGGTTTGACAAAGACAAACACTACACATGGATAGCACACAATCTTGGCAGACGACCATCATATTCATAAATCTGTAAAGGGAGAAAAAGGAAATGCATGCATGATGTGGTTAATGAATAATCATAAGTAGTACTACTACTAAGTAGACTAATAGACAGTACTGGTCAGCAGTATATTGTTAATTATTATTATTATGAAAATGAATTGCCTGTCAGCCCTCAGAGAGACCCAAATTACTTTCATTTTATTTATATAATGCTGTAATGGGCTTCCTTTTAAAGCTAGCAAAGAAAAATAAAAAATAGCTGTAGGGATATAAGCAAAGACTAACCCCCACATTCATCAAGGTCACATTCTGCGAATTCCAAATTGCGATAATTACCGAATTGCAATTTAGAATTTGCAAAATGGGATTCATAAAAAAATGCGATAAAAAAAAGCGAATCGCAATCGGCCGCAATTGCCGTTTGCGATTCTGTCAAAATCGCATAAAATTCGCAGAATCAGCCCATTTCCATGTTGAAATTGTGATCTCGCAATTACCAAAATCGCAAATTGCCATCTCGCTAATTGCGAAATCGCAAAAACGGGAAGTCGCATTCCGAGCACAATGATGACATCACAACCAGGAAGTAGGCAGTTCCCTCCCTCATTCTGATCCCTGAGCCTGAAAGTGGAAGCAGCACTGGCCAGAGCTCCACTGCAGACCACCTGCAGCAGCACACCAGGAGACAAACAACCTCAGAACATGTCCCAGGAAGCAGCAGGGAGCAGTGCCCCGGGCATAAAAAGGAAAATTAAATTTTCCGAGCAGGAACTTGAATACTTAATAGAGGGAGTGACAAAGGACCATGACCGCCTGTTCGGTAAGGATTCCCGGAGGGTACCTGAGGCGGACAAGAGGGGCATTTGACTGCGCATCCGCGCAAAGGTCAATGCAGTGGGAGTGACCCAGCGCTCCATTGACGAACCTAAAAAGAGGCGGTATGACCTCAGAGGGCATGCGAAAGAACGCATCGCAGAGAGGTTGGGGGAGCGATTTGCAACTGGAGGAGGAGAGCCCACTGTTGCACCCAACACCCCACTGGAAGACCTTGTGGAGGACACCCTGAATCCAGAAGCATGCGTGAGGGTTACCCGGCTGGACTCATCCAGACCCACCCAACAATCCCACGGTAAGTGCCATGCGACTGCGACCCTGTCCCCTAACAATAGCCATGACTCCAGAGCTACCCATTAGACAACCCCAGTAATGCAGGCCATGCATACCAGAAATGCCCAATTGCATTGTGGGACTCGTAGTGTGACCACAATTACCAGATAGCCCCACACACCCAGACCTCTCAAGTGAGAGTCATTCCTAAAGCCAGTCAGGAAATGCAAGCCTGCATGCATGTAGCAACCTCCCATGTGCAAGAAACATGTCAATAATCATGGTCCCATTTACATCACAGGTGGCAGTGAACAACCCAGCACCGACAGTGAGGCCCTACACAACGATGAGAACCCCGAGGACACTGAGGGAGAGGGCCATCCTTCCACTCAACCCGAACCATCACAGTCAGCAGCAGCAGCAGCAGTACCACCACCACCCCATGTGGACAGGGCCACCCCTGCAGCTACAGGTGCGGCACAACCACCCCATGTAACACCCATGGCAGTGGCACAGGCCACAACAGCAGCAGCCAGGAAGCAGACAAGGCTCACAGCCACTGTGCGATCACAGTCCAGCGGACTGGTGAGGGAGCAGCGCGACGTAACAACACGCGCTGACAGGGGGGTACATGTCCCAGATCCTGGCCTGTCCATCGAACGTCGGATGCTCAGAGTCCTCCAGAAGCAGGCACGTCACTTGGCAGCCATCCACCTGCAGCTGCACAAGACTGCGCATAATGTGGGCCAGTTCACTGATAGCATGCAACTCATGACCGCAGCTGTCCGTGAAAACAGCCAGGTCCTGCTGTCCCAGCAGGATGTCACCTGCCACTGCCGCCACCGACAGCTGCTGACCCGCCTGTCAGCTTACACCTGATCAAATCATATAATTGGAAATGCCACCTCCCAACTATCGCGTCGCTCCCTTGCGATGCAGATCCAGATGGTGCAATGCTGCCAGGACGTCGCTAGGGCACTTGAGCACGTCACCAGAGCAGTGCAGAGTCTGCAGGCGACAGGCCATGGACAAGCTAGTGGGAGAGATGATGCCAGTGAGGGCAATTCCAGCCACAGCAGCCTGTCCTTGCCGCTGGTGACAGTACCCCGCCGCAGCAACAGGCCCACTGCAGCCTCACGGGCTAATACTGATGTGGAGGAAGTTGAAAGGCGACTGGGTGCGTCCACCCGGAGGCACCACTGACTCATTGTGCTGTACCAGCAGGGTCATGCTGATGATACAAGCATACCCTCTTCACAAACATGGGGATGTATGAGTGAATACAGCTCTCATGTCATATGAAAAAAGAATATCTGCATTATTGTGAAAAAAACAATAAGATTTAATAGTCACAAGTTAATCTGACTCATGTCATTATTTCATTTGTCATGCATGAGTGAAGTGTTGGGTGAGGGGAGTGGGTGCACTAGAAACAGTTCATTGTGATTTAGTTGCGGCGCCTGTGTCCTTCAGCAGGATTCTCCCCGCGTGCATGAGGCACATGTGCAGGTGGGCGGTTGTCCCCTTCCGACTCACTGCCAGAGATCTCTACAGGTATCCTCTGCTTGGTAGCAATGTTGTGGAGTATTGCACACACTGCCATGATGCAGCAGCAGACCTCAGGCTGGTATTTGAGGGCCCCACCAGTCTTGTGTAGTATGCAGAATCGGCTCTTCAAAAGCCCAAATGTCCGCTCAATGCAATTTCTTGTGCGGATGTGGGCAGCATTGTAACGCCGTTGCTGTGGTGTGGCAGGGTTGAGGTATGGGGTGAGGAGGTAGTCACGGAGACCGTAGGCGCTGTCACATGAATGAAAGGAGCAGAGGGTGAGTGCCTGTAATGCGCAGCTACATGGTCGCAATGTACTATTTTTTGGCATGTGTACTTACCTAGAAGGTGTCCTTCTCCAAAATCTCCTCTGACCAGTCGTGTGTGCATGCCGCTGTGCCCGAATATGAAGGAGTCATGTGTGCTCCCCGGGTATTGTGCCACTATGTCCGTGATGATTGTCTTAGCGTTGCACACCATCTGGATATTCAGTGAGTGGTAGGACTTGTGGTTCCGGTACATGTATTCTGTTCCTGCAGGTGGGCAGATGTGGGTACAGTCAATGCATCCAATTACATGGGGGAATTGCGCAATGTTGTAAAGCTTGGTCTAGTTCAAGTCCTGTTGGGTGGTTTGGAATGTGATGTAATGGTGTAGCCGGGTCAGCATGGCCTCCAGGAAACTGCTTAGGCAGCGCGACATGGTGCTCTGGGAGATCCCCCCTGCAATGGCAACTATCCCCTGGAAGCTTCCGGAGTCCAGGAGATGCATGCTGCATAAGACCTGGACTTGGGTGGGCACGGCATTGGTCCTCCTCGTTGGGTGCTGCATCAGGGGGTCAAGGTCCCGGATGAGCTTTGTTATCATTGCCCCATTCAGCCGGTACTTTGAGTAGATTTCCTCCTCAGTTTGGCCCAGTAGTGTAACCCGCTGGCAGAAAATTCGCTCCTGGATCCTGTGTCTGTTCCTTGCTGCAGCCTGGAGCCTTCGCCGCCTGACCACCATGTAGAGTCCTGGCATTGTGAATGTCCTCATGCTCCTACTGTGTCTTCTTAAGTGTGTTTGGTCAGGCCCGCACCTGTGGCTAGTTTTTTTTCTTTTTCTTTTTAATTTCATGGTTACCACCTGCTTTGGGTTCTCCTTAAATTGCGCCTCGCAAATAGCGATTTTGGGGTTTCTCGCTAATTGCGATTTTTCATGAATTTGGTTTGCGAATAATTAGCAATTTCGCAAATGAAATCGCAGAATCATTGGAGTCTCGCTAATTGCGATTCACAAAGGGGGTTCCAGCTAGTTTCTGCAATTTTATTTGCGATTTCGCAATATCAATTTTGTCTTTTCATGAATTGCGGTTCATTGAATTGCGATCGCAATAGCTAATTCGCAGCTATTGTGATCGCAATTTTGGTTGATGAATCTGGCTGTAAGAGCAAACCTAATCAAGAACAACTCACAGTCTTAATGATTGAAGAGAAAAAATTAATCAAATGAAAAGATGATGAATTATACAAAGCTACTGGATTATCATGGTCAAATTGGGAAGTTGCATCTCGTTATTCCTCTTGGTCCTCCCTTCCATGGACGCTCTGTCCGTCAATCTTGGGTGCCTCACTGCCTGCCTAGTGGATGAGATTGGTAAGGTAAGTGTGTGTTGTTTTTCGCAGTATAGCACAGGGTAAAGGCCAGCCTGTAAGTGTAGATGGAAAAACCAAAGGGATATTGAAAAATCAAGGAGAAAAGAAATGCATAACTTACGGAGGAGTGCAACAAGAACAGTTTCTGAGGTGGCATGGCTAAATCATGTCTACTCTGTTTCCAGCATAAACCACGCTACTACAACAACAGGATAGAGCAGGCCCACAGCACCCACCCAAACTCCAGTGAGCTTAGATTTTTTAATGAGCCGGACAGAGTACACATATACAGCAGCATAGCATTTTCCAAATTAAATAAGCAACTAAATCAATGCACCGCAGTCAGTCATACCACACCACTACACTGACTCTACTGTTATAGGAGGCAAGAACTCGTCAGCGGTTTCATGAAGATTGTATTCGTGTTATACAAAAAAAGTATTTCATAATACAGTACTATTGTTATTCATCATTGCTTAATATTGTATTAAAGAGAATTCATTATGATATTCATCATTTCTTTGCCACTGTAATTGGTATACTGATATTCCCCATTTTTGTTGCCAGCCTGATAATTAAACATGTGCTTTCTGGTCATGAGTGTTCTGCAAATGCTCGAATTATGTAAATGGTTAAAACAATCCAACTTCTGCTTAAACATGTGCCTTTGAATATCAAGCGCTCTGCAACCACCTGAACTATTGAACTTATCTAATCGATCCAATGTGCACACTTGTTAACAGCAGCACCCTGCACACTTGTGTTCAGAAACGGGAAATGAACGCTTTGGTATTTAAAGTGCGCTCTCCCCTCCACGCGCCCTCCACTTTTTGGAAATCCCCGGTACTCACATGACTTCATCCTGATCCAGCTTTGCTCTTGTCCTCCTTCCGGCTCTCGAGGAGGTTACGGTTCCTGGTATCCCCTGGATTCCTGTTCCCAGGCTCTTCTTCCGGCTCCTAAAGAAGAGCAAAACAGAACTTGGAGACCGGCTGCTTAGCAACCATAGAAACTCGATCGGTAAAATATAAATGGAAGCTATTGACATCGCATTAAGACTTTAATTACCCATTTAGCTCTGTCAGGACATTTTGAAAGTGTATCCAAACTGAAGTACTTCGAAACAAAGACAATTGGATCACTCAATTTAACATTTTGTTTGAGAACACAGATAACAAGTTGATCTAAAGGAAGAAAGTGTGGGGCATTAAAAATCCCTTATTTGTTGAAAAGACAATTAATGCAGCTAGCATTGGAGTAACACTGATGAAAGTGTTAAAACATTTGTATCAGTATTTGTGCCTATTTTCTCTTGCGTATTTTTCTTTACTATTTACATTTTAGTTTACAAATTGTTTGAGGCACAGTTCAAGGCACAAACAGGTATGTTAACAATTCATATTACTGAATCTGATTAATGTAAATGTGCTTATATATTGGCTGGTTACAATCTCCTGATTATCATTCTGTTCTAGATTATAATTTTTGTGAAGAGTTGCATTTGGAAACAGTGTAACAACGGATGCTTCTTTCAGAAGTAGCCAATTAGGAAAATTCTCTCAACGATTGAAATCGGTAGGCACCTTTTATTATGTAAATGTTTTAGGAATTTAGTAACCAAGAATAATAAAAGTGTTTGATTGATAAAGGTGCCTATTTCTCTTGATACAGAATAATCAAATGTAGTCCTGAAGTTCTTCCAATAAAATATAATATCTTAACTCCTTCCTCCAGAGAGGCATTCCTGACAGACATCCCTACAGCGCCAGCAAAGATTTCTTATTTCTCTTGTCTCTCACTCCTATCCCCCTTCCCCCAGGGAGTTATCATAGTGACACGTGTGTTCCTTCCTTGTCGTTCTGGTATTGTCAGAGGGATCTGGGAACAGTCAGCATCACAGAAGGAACAATTGGAGTATAGGTGGGTGACCATGTAACATCTACTCCCACCACTACACAGACATGAAGGTCTGCTGTGGTTGTTGTTGATTGACTTATTTACCTTTATGCCACTTTCTGAAATGCCCGAGTTATTCCATAAACCATCTCCAATCCCTACTGACTGAGTTGACCGGAGAGTATAGAGTATGTGG